>NC_084798.1:153002479-154357479 GCF_963169125.1 Humulus lupulus | reverse complement strand
AGTACAACTCATATCTTCAAGACAGGTACACTACCCTCTTTCTCTATCTGACATAATCATTAGTAGCACATCCTTTTCCTTTTCTTGAAATGAATTCATATACCCTCTTGGCCTACCATTTCCAGGGTTTTAACCTTTTCATAATCACTGTGTTGAAATTGCAGAAAACCAGCGAAAAAAGTCGGCGCATTCTGTTGGCTTTCCTTAACTATTTGCATAGTAGAGCTTCTCATTTGCATCAAGTTTGGACATGGTATGTTACTCTGCAACTATTATCAATCAAACGATGTAACTACTAAGAATAATAACAATAATAATAGGGGGGCTCAGTATAATTTAGTATTAGGATACTAACTTTTTTTTTTCTACATGCTAAGAAACTTGTTATATGTAGAAGTTGAACCTTGCATATAATTTTGATATTCCACTGCTCTGAAAATATTTGAAAAATGTTATACTCCAAATCTAAAACTAATACTAATCCAAAAGAAAAAAAAAGAACAGAATAAGTAAAGAATAAATGAAGTACCTAACGTATAATAACAGGAGTGGGTAGTAACCAAACAAATTAAGAATTGAAACAATTGCAGAAATGGAGCACCTGCTTTTTTTTTAGGTACCATTTGATCTATATAATATACATGGATATATACATGTAACATCAGCCATACATTATATATCAATGAAAAATTGAAAATAAATCTCTTGTTTGCATCTATGAAGTTTTTTCTGATTCTCTTGATGTGATAATGTGTGCATAGAATCTGTTTGATTAAATTCCTGAATGACTTGTATTTTCTTTAACACATTGCTCCATCCTTCCTAGTAGTACACATTGCTGCTCTGTTAAGTCCAGACCTCATTTGATGCACTTGCTGTTTTTTTAATGTTACATTTGAAGTTTGTTAAAATAGTTAAGATAAAAGTGTGTTGGCTTGGTGTGAATATGTGTAAATTTCCCTGTCAATTTACTTCAGGAACTTTCATATCTTATAAAAATTATCTCTACATATGCATACACACTTTCAAAACTTGCAAGCCTACTGGTACACATTATGCATTTTGGCCACTTTACAGTAAGTTAAAGTCACTAATTCTTATTGCAGAGCTTGGTGATTTGTCATTTATTACAACTATTTTTTTTCTAGTTTTGTTGATTAATGACTGTTTCATAGTTTCTTCTTTGGTTTTGTAAGATTTCTTGCTGAATTATGATTGATTTGGAATTTCCAATCAATGTGTTTTATGTTTGTTTCATGACTGTTCTTTGGGTGGCCATTATTTCTATTGCAATGGTGGTTTCATGCCATTTTATTGAATTATGATATTTGCCTGACAATGTCTTCTTCTTTTTGAATGTTTACAAGTAAAATGTGCTAGAATCATGTATGTTTCTTTTACTTATTATTATAATTTTTTTTGCCTTTTTTTATTTATTTGTTTGTTCTTTACTTGTGGTTTAATAATATAGACTTGTGCTCGGTTTTAATATCTCTATAGTTCATCTAGTTAACTAGGAGAAGTGGTATTAGTGATGTAACACCATGGATTTTGGTATTGTGAAGTAGAACAAGTCAATATTTACAGTAAGTTAAAGTCACTAATTCTTATTGCAGAGCTAAAACAATGACATTATTTTGGACCTTTATAGTCTGTTTAATAAAGTATGTAATTGTCTGTTCAGTGATCCTCCCCCCTCCAAAAAAAATAGAACTCTGAATGAATAAAGTCTGTCTAGTCAACTTATTTGGTTTAAGTGTGAAAGTGTATCTGTTAGTATTATTTTTTTTAAAATTTTTATCAATGCTTTATTTGTGCTATTTATTTTCTCTTACAGCTTGGTGGAGGTTATCTATTTGGGTTGCCTTTGGGGTTCGTTGCTGATTCTATTGGTGCAACAATTGGTGCTACAGCTGCATTTATTCTTGGTATAACAGTGAGTATTGTAGACCATAGTTTTCTTTAAGGACAATTAATTTTTTACTTTTCTTTAACTAGATTTAAGATGCTTGCAAGTTGAAAGTTCTTGTCATTAATTAGACCATATTTTCCCTCATTTATTGTGTTTAGTTTTAATATTTGATTATAGATGCTTGCCTTATATTGAGCTCTAATTTCATAAAATAAGAGAACTTCACTGGTTCTATAGCAGGATTTTACATGACCTTTCTGCATCTTCTTTGCCATGCCACTTAGTCTCAAATTTGGGTTTGTTGAATTGGTTGTAGTGTCTTTTATAGGGTTATGTACATTCTTCCCCATGCCATATATGATATCATGGTTTGTTTGGATTGAGTCATGTTTCTTTCTTGTTCATTTTATTTGGTTGTTAGTTGTATTATTGTTTTGCATTAGTGACCCAGATTCACATTTCTTTCAAAAATAGCTTTGAAAATATATGTTATATCAACTCCAAAAATTAATGGGTTATATTTATATATATTTTCTTGTTTATCTATTTATCTTTGACGTATATTAAATAACATATAACAATTGCTCATGGTTGCCACAACTACTATAATTGTTAACCTGTGGGTGAATATAATTGTCAAACTTATTTACCTGCTCAGTGAATTAAGATAAAGTTGAAAAAGTCATGACTCATCAGTGATAAAATAATATTGTCAAACTCAAGATCGCATGAATAATAATTTTACTCATTAAATTAACCCCCACCCCACCCCCGGATTGTTACCATATATCTAATGTTTTCCACAGTTAATTTGTTATCACTATAGGCATCCATTAGGTGTACTTACCCATCAATCTTTAACTAGCTCTCATTCTTGTTATAGGTTGGTGATGGGATGCCTTAGATTCTCAGAATCTCAAAAGATACTTGATTGCATAAATAGGCCAAGCACTGTAAGAATGGAGGATAAAAATATATTTTATTTATAATATATACATATATATGTTTGCTCTGGAATGTATCTTCTTCCTTCCTCTGTATTTGAGTTCTATCTCTGCCTTTGGTTTACTTACAGGCTCACCCAATTCCTGTTCACGTTGAAGAAGTTAAAGGTATCCAGACCCTTGAGAAACATAATTTAGATAATAACTTAGCTTAATGCTTAGAAGCTCTATTTGACAATGTTTTCTTTGCCAGTGTAAGCTCTTAATTCTTGGATGTATCTTATGATAAATTTTCTCAAATAGATAGAATTTTCCTTTACTCTATCTTGCAGATGTAGTTAGTGTTGCCCAATACATTCTTGTTGTGGAGAAAGAATCAGGTACCTTTGGCCATTCATGTTGCTTGGATTACTAGATGCATTTCTATCAACTAAGCATGTATTGTTTGATTTTGGCCTAGTGTTCCAATGATTGGCAAATGTTTTCTTCCTTTGAGAGCAGAAGGTGAGAATGCAATGGTCTTTCATGAATGCCTTTCTTCTAGTTGTGATCTTAACCGATGAGTTATGTCATTTTCAGAAAAAAGGAAAACTGAAGCCGTGTTACACAGATGCTACCTACGAAGAGAGGTGCCACAATGGAGGTAAAACTCTCTGTGCTTTCTGATGCGAACCTTTTTTAGCTGACTATGATTGAATTCAGAGGCTCTATTGTAAATCTCACCTTATTTGACTCATCTCTGCCATTCATCAACCTTGTTTGACACTTCTAGCATTTTTTTTGAAAAAATATTATACAAGATTTGAAGGATCTAATATGTGTGGATTTTATTATTTATTTCTCTTCATGTTTTTATTTCATATTCCTCTGTTGTTATTAATTAGCTTTTCACTTTAGATGGAAAACACCAATAGTTGGCTAAGAGAATAAACGAAATTTTGTGTTTATGTTCTAAATGTAATTTATTTGCATAGATAGATACTGTACATACTATTATTAAAACTTTACTGGAAATTGACTTATCCTCTTCATATCCTAAAGGTCAATTATAAGACAAGGACTTCTCATAATTATCATAAAAAAATCTTTCTTTCTTTGATAAAGCATATATATGAAGCTATTGATAAAAAAAAAGCTAGTTTGATTTATAATTTAGCTTTATATGAAAATGGTATGTGGAAAAAGTTACAAAATGAGGTGAAATTAATGTAGAGGCACATATCAAGGACTCAATAATGTATGACTATCAATTATCATTATCAATGCCCATGTAATATCTATCTTTTTTCACATAATGGTTAATCATTATAATAACAAGTAAGTTCTTAGAAGAAATCCACACTTGAATAGTCTTAATCAAACTCATGGTATAATTAATAAAAACACTAGTGATTATCTAGTAGTTATTATTGTTTTTATTTTCTTGTTTAAATTGTATTGATTATTCATACATTGATCATTCAAATCATATAGGCATGTACAAGTGTTCATGAGTTTGTTCATTTGTTAGGCATGATTTACTTAGATTTGCAGTTATAACTATTCACGACTTCTATCTTATTTCAGAGAAAGCAATTTAAGTAGTGGCTTTATTATTCAGGAACTTGTTGATATTGATTCTAATCATTACTAGCCAATGCACATTTATGGCTCCTAAAACCAAAAATAAATATCAGTTGTGACTTTGCCTCAATGTATTTATAAGATGTTAATAGAGAGAGAACCATATCACCACCAAAAAATGTTTATGAAAAAGTGTAAGTAGTATGAACATGGTCTATAGACTCTATACGTATTGTTCGCACAACATACCAGGAAATTATGTTTAGCATCACAGGTTGTTACTACTCATTGAAAATATTTTGCTCTTGTTTTCTTTTAAAACCCTTGTTGGATTGGTGCCTTTTTTTAAGTGACAAATAATGAATTTGTGTCTAAAAAAATGATGGTTCTGTTTCTTGAATTACTTGTCATACCATTTAGTATTTTGTTAAAGAAGCCAAGAACAGATGACACTGCATCTGTTTTTGTTTCGTTTTGGCAAAGTTAATCCCATTGCTTATTGGTCTAATTGGTATGAAGCCAAGAAGTTTCCAATCATTTCTTCTCATACTTTTGACTCAACTGGCCATCCCTTCAACATTTCCAGGTTGTTATGGAGGGTTGTCCTATTTTCTGATCTAGTACATGTTTGGTTTTCAGGTTGTACAGTTATTTTAGTTAATGCTATGCTCTCAGACTACAGAATTTGTTTGCTTGCTATTTTTTTTATTTTGCTGGTTTGTTTTCTGATTATTGTCTTGAATAATGATTGTTCATAATGAAGATCATTTTTCAGTGTTCAGATTTAAAAAAATAATATCAAGTATATGGTTGCTTAGTACTTTTTTCTAATACTAAGAGTCTAAGACCTCTACTTTTTGTTTTCAGTACACTCCTGCAATAGATATTTGGAGCATAGGATGTATTGGCTGCATAATGATTGTCTTTCAGGGTCATTTATTGATTATTTTGTTGATTTTTCATTGGTGGTTCTATTAAAGTTGACATTTTTCTTTTTCTTCGTAGTTTGTTGATTGGATTTATTGCTTTAAATTTTTCAGGAATCACTTTGCAGTCAGTTTTGGGACAGAGAAAGTTTTGTTGATGGTCCTATTCGGTGTCTTCTTTGTAGCCTGGAAGGTGAATTTCCCTTCAGGACTGTGGAACTTATTCGCCTCTTATGAGATATGAGATTCGATGGATCTACCCTAGAAATAATAGTATCATTCTAAATTCTTTTGTAACTCAATTTTGAAGGCTTTGTGTTGGGCAGCTGTAGAATATTTTGTGCTGAAAGTAGTAACTTTTCAATATGTTGAATATTTAAGACTCCTTGAATACTTAATGAACATTTTGTTGTTGATGACAGTGTTGAATGTTTTAAACTAATTTGTGGATTGTTAATACAATGTTTAATGTTTTTACTTTATGTTATTTGAAAATCAAGTTCATTTGATGATGCTAGTATATATTAGAAAGCTAATTTTAATTATATAAAAAAAATTAAAATATAATAGAATAAATTAGTTTTATATAAATAAAATATATAATGAGAATTTAAACTTATCTAAATATTAAAATAATATGAAAATTGTGTTATAATATCTATTACAATAACACTTTTTATGCAAAGAATTGTGTTATGCAAACTTCATTATATAACACAAATAATTTGTTATACTAAAGTGTAGTATAACACAAAAAATGTGTTATACTAAAGTGTAGTATAACACAAAAAAAGTGTTATACTAAAGTGTAGTATAACACAAATTTATAAGTATTGAAATGTGTTATATAATCGACTATAAATAACATAATTAAACACTTATTTATATATTAAAATAACACAGAAAGTGTGTTATCGTTGACAGTACAATAACACATCTGTATAACAATGATAAAGTGTTATGTAAAGTACCCTGACCTACGATAACATAGTCGGTCTTAACACATCAAAAAGTGTTATGGTATGTTTTCATAACACATTTTCGGTGTTATTAAAAACATTTTTTCTTGTAGTGTATGTTAAGCAAGTTAGAACTTAGCAGATCCATTTACAAAACCTTTTGCGAAGAGGTTAGTATGTTTCACTTAAAAAGGGATGGGACTAAAACTCATAGAATAATATATTCATAAATGATGGCAACCCAACTCCAAACTTGTCTACATCAATTTCAAGAGTTCAATGGGTAAGAACAAGTCATTGAGTGAATAGTTTCAACACTAACATAATCCTGTGAGTTCCAGCCAAGAATGGTTAATGTTGGTTGCTACCGAGTAAGGGTTAAGACTAGGGCTTTTAATGAAGTTTTGTTGTGTGCAACAAGCATGTCTAAAGGTAGCAAAGATGTTGTAAGAACTTCACCTATGTGAACTTAGAGGTGGTTCTGCCTCTCATGGAGATAAATGGTCAATTGGGAAAATGAATGGTCAAGTGGATGTGTGTAAGGGTTAGAGCTGATGACGATGCTTATACTATATATAAGGGATATTAGAGTTTTAAAGCCTTGATCACACTTTTCAACTCTCTGTCTAACCTCATTCTCTCTAGCTCTCAAAGAACATTCATTTTCTCCAAGAAACTCATCAAGCATTGCTTGACTTGTATGAGTTTCAAGGCTTGTATAATCCCACTTCTCATTCCACATTGGTGAAGCTTCAAGCAATAAGAGAAGGCTTGGAATAGAGATTTTGGACAACAATATACTTATTGTGTATAATAAGCCTTAGATGTTCCCAAAGTTTGAAGATTCTTTTAACGCCCAACTACCTTAGAGTCATTACTAAGTGAGTTTAAAATGTGCAACTAACTCGCTAATTGAGGTTTTAGGACAAAAGTGTAATTAAATCAGAATCAGAGTCATAAACTTGAGAATAAACCTTTTGTTGAAAAATTATAAAACATTTAACATTTGGGATCCCAAAAACATTGTTTAGAAGTATTTGCAACTCAAAATATAATCAAAGTCGACTAAATGACAAAATTCAGGTTTTGTACAAACATCTCCCAAAAATACCCCTGACTGTGGCAGCCAGACAGACCGGACATGTACGCGCCGCCGGTCCCGCTCGCCATACTCAAGGTTGATTGACCCTCCCTTTGCCTTTACCTGCACCATAGAGAACCCGTGAGCCGAAGCCCAACAAGAAAACCCTCACAAGTAGATGATAAACGTATATCAAACACTTAATATTAAAAACAAGCCAACACCAGGTCATACAACTACGACCATGCCGTCCTAGGCGCTTTACCAAGCCCTGGGTTCGCGATCTAAACCGTAAGGATATCCCAGGTATCCCTTGGGGTCTCACCCTGGCAACTCGCACTCTGCGTGCTAAACGCTGCACCTGGCCCCTCGCCGTTCCCGGCCTTCGCCGTTCCCGGCCATCGCCATTCCATCATTAATACATACACATTATATACTAAACAGATATTAAAACACACATGAATCCAGTCAAAGGGCCATGCCCCGTAACACAATCATATAAGGTCGAGCCCTGCAACACAATCACATAGGGCCGAGCCCTGCAACACAAGCTCTATGGGAACAGTAGTTTTCTTACCTGTGTCCCAAGCTTTCTAAGCACCGATATCCCGAGCATAGTTCCCTAGTCTGAGCCTCGCCGATGCCCTAATCACAACGCATTAACAATATTCATCCATCAAGTTCTAATCCATTAAATGGCTTTGAGTCATAATTCTAGTCTCCAGAATCTTGAATTCTATCAATCCGGGTGATAAAATCCATCCCAAGCCCTAACAATTAGGTTCCCAAGTCAAATCCCATTAAAATCCCTACACCTTGAACAAGGGCCGCGACCCACCCCACAAGCACCGCAGCTAGCCTCAAAACAGAGGGATGCTTGTTCAAGTGCCGCGGCGTGCCTCGAACTCCATGGCCTCCCAAGGCCTCGCGTGCACACGGGCCGCAACATGCCCCTCCTAGGGTCGCGACCCTCGCCTCCAAACCCAAAAAAACACCACTTTCCTTGCATTTCCTTCGAGCCAAACCCCACATATCTCAACCAAAATCACCCCCAACCTCATAATTAAACCCAGAATTCATGCTCATGAAACCTAAACATACCAACAAACTCAAGAACCAATTCCCACACCCATCAAGCAATCAAAACCAGTCCTAGAATCCAAACCATGTATGTCTATGTCCTAACACACAATATCAATAGAATTCAGCTGCAATCAACATAACTCAACATATTAGAAAGCTTACCTTAAACAGAATTGAATCCTCAACTCAGTTCCCTAAACTCCAAGCCTTAGATTTATGGTTAGAGTCTCCCAAACTCAGCTCCAATTCCTTAGTTCTTGACTGGTTTTCCTCCAAAATATCACTATGCCTTCAAGTGTAGAAAAGAAAACAGAGTGAAGGAAGAGAGTGTGGATCGGTTTAGAGAGTTCTAAATGATTCCCAATTTTGTTTTATTCAACTTAAGTCTATAAGGTTATCTCAAAGCTCGGGGTACCAAAAACGTCCCCCGAGGGCAAAACGGTAAATTTCCCCCATATTCCCTCCTAGACATTCTAACCTCAAATATATCTCCAAATATTTATTTCCATAACCCAGTAACCCCATAAACATCTGACACCTGTAACACCCGTTGACCCGCCCCGAGTCGGATTCTCAACCTCGTTGTGACTTTTGACTAACGGATCTCTAGGACTGTCTCGGATCGTGCTACACAGATATATCACAAACATAACACATTTATCACATTTATGCCCTCAATGGGCTAAAATCACAAACATGCACCTAACATCTAAACGGGGCCCACATGCATGTTTAATTCAACTAAACATGCGTCTCTATCATATATTCACATATTATAACAATAATTCACTTATTTCCCTACAGACATGCTAATCAAGGCCCTAAGCCTTATTAGCAGATTTGGATCGTTACTACTATCCCCCCCTTACAGAGATTTCATCCTTGAAATTACCTTAATAACTCGGGATACCGCTCCCGCATCTCAGATTCCAATTCCCATGTCGCCTCCTCAATCTTGTTGTTCCTCCACAACACTTTCACCAAGGTGATGGTCTTGCTCCGCAAGACTTTATCCCTCCGGTCGAGAATCTGAACTGGTTTCTCCTCATAAGATAAATCTTGATCCAGCTCCAAATTCTCATAACTTAGAACATGTGTCGAATCTGATACATACTTTCGGAGCATGGACACGTGAAACACGTTATGGACCCTTGATAAGGCTGGAGGTATTGCCAATCTGTAAGCTACCTCTCCAACCCGTTCCAGAATCTCAAAGGGGCCAACAAACCTAGGGCTCAGCTTGCCCCGAACACCAAACCGTCTCACTCCCTTCAAGGGCGAAACCCGAAGAAACACATGGTCACCAACCTTGAACTCCACACTCCTGCGTCTCAGATCTAAATAACTCTTCTAGTGACTCTGGGAGGCGAGCATTCGATCTCTAATCTTCTCAACTGCTTCATTGGTCCTCTAAACCATCTCAGGACCTAAATACCTCCTTTCACCTGTCTCATCCCAATGGATAGGTGATCTGCACTTCCTCCCATAGAACATCTCATACGGAGCCACTCCGATAGTCTCCTGATAACTGTTGTTATACGAGAACTCAATCAAAGGAAGATACTTACTCCAAGATCCCCCAAAATCTAGCACATAGGCTCGAAGCATGTCTTCTAGTATCTGAATCGTCCTCTCAGTCTGTCCATCTGTCTAAGGATGATAAGCGGTACTAAACCGTAACTGTGTGCCCATAGCCTTCTGCAGACTTTCCCAGAACTTGGAAGTGAAGGTGGGGTCCCTGTCGGATACTATCGACCTTGGTGCCCCATGCAGTCGAACAATCTCCTTCACATATAGCTCAGCATACTACTCCACAGTATAAGTCGTCCGGACTGGTAAAAAGTGGGCGGACTTGGTATACCTATCCATAATCACCCACACTGAATCATGCTATCCTACGGTCTTTGGTAACCCAACTACGAAGTCCATGGCGACATCTTCACATTTCCACTTCGGAATCCCTAGAGGCTGCAGCAACCCTGCTGGCCTCTGATGTTCAGCCTTGACCTGCTGACAAGTTAAGCACTTGGCCACATAATCCACCACATCCCTCTTCATGCCTGACCACCAGTACAAAGCTCTTAGGACTTGGTACATCTTCGTCGTACCCAGATGCAAGGAATAGAGAGTGGTATGCAGTTCATCCAAAAATCTCTCACCGGATATCTGCATCCATCGGAACACAGATCCGACCCTTATATCTTAGTAACCCCATCTCCAAAACAGAAAATTCCTTGGCCGCTCCGACCAAGACGTTCTCCCTGTAACCCCTCAACTGGGAATCATTCTCTTGAGCCTCCCTGATCCTCTCAAGGAGCGTAGAATGAAGAGTGATGTTGGCTAACCGACCAACCACCAACTCTATACCCGCTCTAGTCATCTCCTTGCTAGCTCCTCAGATATCTGTCTCGAACTGAACAGCTGTCCTGGGCCCTTCCGGCTCAAAACATCAGCAACTACGTTAGCCTTTCCAGGATGGTATAGGATGTCACAATCGTAATCCTTAACCAGCTCTAACCACCGTCTCTGGCGCATATTCAGATCCTTCTGAGTGAAGAAATACTTTAAACTCTTACGATCAATGTATATCTCGAACTTCTCACCATATAAATAATGTCTCCAAATCTTAAGTGCGAACACCACCATTGCCAATTCCAGATCATGCATGGGATATCTCTGCTCATACTCCTTTAACTGTCTCGATGTGTAGGCTATCACCTTCATAACTTGCATTAATACACACCCCAAACTCTGTCTGGAAGCATCACAATAAACCACAAACTTCTCATTATTTGTCGGCAAACTCAACACTGTCGCTGTAATCAATCGCCGCTTCAACTCTTTGAAACTATTCTCACATCGGTCTGTCCAAACATACTTTGTCTTCTTCTTCATCAATTCTGTCAACGACGTAGCTATTCTAGAGAACCCCTCAAAAAACCGCCGGTAATACCTTGCCAATCCTAGAAAACTCCTCACTTCAGGAACACTGCTCGGTCTAGCCCAGTCTCTCACTGCCTCAAATTTGCTTGGATCAACCAGAATCCCCTCCTTACTGACGATATGGCCCAGAAATGTAACTTGTGGTAACCAGAACTCACACTTGCTGAACTTAGCGTATAACTTATGCTCCCTTAATTGCTGCAATACCAAACGTAGATGCTGCTCGTGCTCTATCTCTGACTGTGAGTACACCAGGATATCGTCGATGAATACAATCACGAACTTGTCTTAATAATCCTTGAAAACCCTATTCATCATGTCCATAAAAGCTGCTAGGGCATTGGTTAATCCAAAGGACATAACCAGGAATTCATAGTGTCCATACCTCGTGCGAAAAGCGGTCTTTGGTATGTCCTCCTCTTTGATCCTTAACTGATGGTAACCTAACCAGAGATCTATCTTAGAGAACACTGTCTTTCCCTGCAGCTGGTCAAAAAAATCATCAATCCTAGGCAGTGGGTACTTATTCTTGATGGTCAACTTGTTCAGCTCCCTATAATCAATACACATCCTGAGAGATCCATCCTTCTTCTTAACAAACAACACCGGAGCACCCCACGACGAGAAACTCGGTCTGATGAACCCCAAATCCAGTAGCTCCTGCAACTGGATCTTCAACTCCTTCAATTTTGCCGGAGCCATTCGATAAGGTGTCGTAGATACTGGCTCCGCTCCTGGTACCAACTCTATAACAAAATCAATCTCCCGCTACGGCGGCAGCCCTGACAGATCTGCTGGAAATAAATCTGGGAACTCGCATACCAATCTGGTCTCCCCCGGTCCAACCGACACAACCTTAGAGGTGTCCACAACACTCGTTAGGAATCCTATGCAACCTCCCTGCATTAGGTCCCTAGCCTTCAATGCTGAAATCATAGGTACCTGCGGTCCACCAGCTGTTCCCACAAATACAAAAGGTACCTCCCCTTCTGGTTCAAAAGTCACCATCCTACGCTTGCAGTCAATTGTTGCCCCATACTTTGATAGCCAATCCATCCCTAGAATCATATCAAAATCATCCATCGCAAGCTCAATCAGATCAGCAAACAATTCCCTACCATCTACCTCTACTGGTAAAGCTCTAATCCACCTCCTAGAGACTACTAGTTCCCCAGTCGATAATGAAGTCTGAAAACCCCTAGCATACAAAACACTAGGTCTACACAGCTGATCTATCACTCTAGCAGACACAAACGAATGGGTAGCCCCCGAATCAAACAATGCAGTATAAGAAGAACCAACACTAGAGATATGACCTGTCACAACTGAGGGGCTAGTCTCTGCCTCAGTCTGAGTCAAAGTAAACACCCTGGTGGGAGCGAGACTGTCGCCCTGCTTTGGCTCCTCCTTCCTGGCTTGTGGGCAGTCCTTCTTCAAATGATTGGCACTCCCACAGATAAATCAGGCCCTAATCCTGCACTAACTCTGATGTCGTCGTCTGCACCGAGGACACACTGGAAAGCTCCTCCAGTTGCCACTTCCGCCCTAACGGCCACTAAAACCACCTCGTGCCCTCCTATCAGAACTGGGAGGAACAAAGGAATCTGGGGCCTTTCTCTTCTGCTCACCAGAGCCACTACCCCGGTTGGATCCAATAAAAGGAGGCACTGTCCTCCTGGCATCGTGCCTAACAGTGCTCTCTCTCCAAATCCGGTCCTCGGCCCCCTCAGCTGTAAGGGCCTTGTCTACCACCTGAGCATAGGTAGTAGTCCCTGGATCCAAAGTGATCTTCACATCACAGGTGATCATAACATTCAATCCCCGTACAAACCTGTCCCTTCTTGCCGCATCTTTTGGCACCAGGTTTGGCGAAAACTTCGCCAAACGATCGAACTTCAGAGCATACTCTGTCACGGTCATCCGATTCTGAGTTAGGTTGATAAACTCATCAACCTTCACAGCTCGGACTGCCACACTATAATATTTCTCATTAAAGATACTTCTAAATTCTTCCCAGGTCATAACTGTCACATTCCTCCTCTGAACCACTACATCCCACCAGATGCAGGCGTCTTCTCTAAACATGTAGCTTGCACAAGCTACCCTTTCGTTCCCCTCAACCCTCATGAAATCAAGAACAGAGGAGATTATATTCATCCACTGCTCTGCCCGCAGTGGGTCTGGCCCACCCTCAAAGGTGGGAGGATGCTGTTTTCTGAACCGCTCATATAAGGGTTCCCACTTATTCTCCACAACAGGTTGAACTGGCGCTGGTGCCATAACCTGCTGAATCGGCAACCTTGTAACCTGTGGAGGGGCCTGCTGCCTTAGCTGGCGAAGTTCATCCTCTGTTTGTTGCAGCCTTGCTTCCATCTCGACAAACATCTGTTGCCAATTCTGTGGGGCAGGTGGAGGGTCCTGACCTTGGTTATCATCCTCGGCCCGACTGCCGTGAAGTCTAGATGATTGACGAGGCATCTCAACAAATATGCCTGCAACCAATGACACCGCTCATCAGGCATGATAACAACATCCAAAATCACCTCCCAATCACATCAGTCAACCATAAGCAACAGTCCATATAACACTCAAATAACATATAACACACAACGGGCCATGCCCTGACATCATGCATACATTAAATCATCATCATGCTCTATATCAAATAAGAAGGCAAACAGGGCATTTAAGCACATATTTCAACATAATAGTCAATCATAATAACCAACCCTGAGTCGAGCTTGCAACTGACAGCGAGCGTACATGTTCGGTCATTCTCCAGAAATAATAAACCTTAGCTCGCTCTGATACCAAGTTGTAACGCCGTACTACCTTAGAGCTGTTATTAAGTGAGTTTAAAATGTGCAACTCACTCACTAATCGAGGTTTTAGGACAAAAGTGTAATTAAATTAGAATCAGAGTCATAAACTTAAGAATAAACCTTTCGTTGAAAAATTATAAAACATTTAACATTTGGGATCCCAAAAACATTGTTTAGAAGTATTTACAACTCAAAATATAACCAAAGTTGACTAAATTACAAAATTCAGGTTTTATACAAACATCTCCCAAAAATACCCTTGGCTATGGTAGCCAGACAGATCGGACATGTACGCGCCGCCTATCCCACTCGCCATACTCAAGGTTGATCGACCCTTCCTTTGCCTTTACCTGCACCATAGAGCACCCATGAGCCGAAGCCTAGCAAGAAAACCCTCACAAGCAGATGATAAACGCATATCAAACACTTAATATTAAAAACAAGCCAACACCAGGTCATACAAGTACGGCCATGCCATCCCAGGCGCTTTACCAGGCCCTGGGTTCGCGGTCTAAAACGTAAGGATATCCCAGGTATCCCTTGGGGTCTCACCCTGACAACTCGCACTCCGCGTGCCAAATGCTGTAGCTGGCCCCTTGCCGTTCTCGACCTTCGCCATCTCCGGCCATCGTCGTTCCATCATTAATACATACACATTATATACTAAACAGATATTAAACACACATAAATCCAGTCAAAGGGTCGAGCCTTGCAACACAATCACATAGGGTCGAGCCCTACAACACAAGCTCTATGGGAATAGTATTTTTCTTACCTGTGTCCCAAGCTTTCTAAGCACCGATATCCCGAGCACAGTTCCCTAGTCCGAGCCTCACCGACGCCCTAATCACAGTGCATTAACAATATTCATCCATCAAGTTCTAATCCATTAAATGGCTTTGAGTCATAATTCTAGTCTCCAGAATCTTGAATTCTATCAATTCGAGTGATAAAATCCATCTCGAGCCCTAACAATTAGGTTCCCAAGTCAAATCCCACTAAAATCCCTACACCTTGAACTAGGGCTGCGACCCACCCCACAAGCGCCGCGACTAGCCTCAAAATAGAGGCTAGACACCTTCCCGGAAGCACACACGGGCCGCGACATGCTTGGCCAAGCGCCGCAGCGCACCTCGAACTCCATGGCCTCCCAAGGCCTTGCGTGCACACGAACCACGGCATGCCCCTCCTAGGGCCGCGACCCTCGCCTCCAAACCCAGAAAACACCACTTTCCTTGCATTTCTCAACCCCACATATCTCAACCAAAATCACCCCCAACCTCAGAATTAAACCCAGAATTCATACTCATGCAACCTAGACATACCAACAAACTCAAGAACCAATTCCCACACCCATCAAGCAATCAAAACCAGTCCTAGAATCCCAACCATGCATGTCTAAGTCCTAACACCCAATATCAACAGAATTCAGCTGCAATCAACATAACTCAACATATTAGAAAGCTTACCTTATATAGAATTGAATCCTCAACTTAGTTCCCTAAGCTCCAAGCCTTAGATTTATGGTTAGAGTCTCCCAAACTCAGCTCCAATTCCTTAGTTCTTGACTGGTTTTCCTCCAAAATATCACTATGCCTTCAAGTGTAGAAAATAAAATAGAGTGAAGGAAGAGAGAGTGGGTTGGTTTAGAGAGTTCTAAATGATTCCCGGTTTTGTTTTATTCAACTTAAGTCTATAAGGTTATCTCAAAGCTCGGGGTACCAAAAACATCCCCCAAGGGCAAAACAGTAAATTTCCCCCATGTTCCCTCCTAGACATTCTAACCTCAAATATATCTCCAAATATTTATTTCCATAACCCGGTAACCCCATAAACATCTGACACCCGTAACACCCCTCGACTCGCCCCGGGTCGAATTCTCAACCCCGTTGTGACTTTTGACTAATGGCTCTCTAGGACTGTCTCAGATCGTGCTACACAGATATATCACAAACATAACACATTTATCACATTTATGCCCTCAACAGGCTAAAATCACAAACATGCCCCTAACATCCAAACGGGGCCCACATGCATGTTTAATTCAACTAAACATGCGTCTCTATCATATATTCACATAAATTCACTTATTATAACAGTAATTCACTTGTTGCCCTACATGCATGCTAATCAAGGCCCTAAGCCTTATTAGCATATTTGGGTCGTTACAATTCAAGTTGTTCAAAATAAAAGGTTGTATCTATTTAAACCCTAACTTTGTATTTGTGTTACCCTATTGTGTTTGCATTGTTAGTATTGATGATTAAATGTTTCTAAGTTCATCTTATCATCATTTAATCCCTTAGTTCCTTATTATCAAGATTGGCACTCATACCATGTAAATGTTTATTTGGTTATCAACATTTTGATTCATACTTTGAATAAGGTTCTTAATTAGCATCTAGGGTTTCTAATTTTGAATTATTCTCATTATTCATTGTTAATTTAGAAATTACAAGGCCCAATAGATACCACCCTGAAAAGTATCATAAAACACATTTACCAATAAAGCATTGGACTTGACATCCTTGTATTGGGCCCGCCAAATAAGTAATGTGGCCCACAAGCCTAAGCGTAGAGACGTCTAAGCGAAAATAAGAATGAGGGATTAAAACTACCGGTAATAAGTAAATTAATAAAAATATTAAGTACACAACACAAAATTAAAAATATAACAATTCAACAGATTGAAGTCATAATTTTAACATAATAGCTAAACTTTATACAAGGTTCCAAAATTTAGGCTTGGTTATCCTATGGATATACAAAATTAACCGTAAGTGTTGGTTAGTTGAGCTTAGTTATCCTAACAGATATACAAAAGATAGCTCTAACATATAAGTTCTACATCCGCTAAATAAAATAGACTGATATACATATAGTTACTATCCCCAAAATAAAATACATAGCCATATAATCTATCAATACGCTCAAGCTATGATCTCGATGTCGAAGTCACCCTCCTCTGGATCCTACACAAAATCCCCATCTGTTGTACCTTGACAATACGAGCTCAACTATCTTGCTTAGGGTACAACTTGCACATAATAAATAAAGGAGGTAAGACTTCCTAGATATCTTGCTAAATCCAGGTCAAACAGCTCGAGGCTATGTCACTGAATCTGTGACAGCCCAATATTCTTGAATTCATTTGAAGCGTGGATGACATAGATCAAAGTATTCAATGCCAGTGTCCAAATCTCCTTCACTAAGCCCAAGTATTATCTTAGTCAATCTCTCCTGCTTTAGTTATATCCAGTTCGAGGGTGGCATCAAGCTCGAGGCAGTTCAAACATGCACATAGGAGAATCCCAGCAAATTCGGGTACCCAATAGGCGCCATAAATGCACACAATCGTTATATTCATTTATTGATTGGTGTAAATGACAACAGGCTTAATTAGGGTACTTACATATCCATAATTTGGGAAGTTACCCAATATTGTATATTACCATTTATAGTATGGTTACCCAATATTGTCCATCATAATTACCTATAAGTATAAGGGAAATTCATAGTAAAGGGAGTGACATCTTGTATGAAAAAACTCTGCTAAAAGTGTCATAAACAATGTCTTCAAGAGTTCCAAAGCAAAAATAAGAGTGACTTGTGGACTAAGTAGATTTTAACCACTGAACCACGTAAAAAATTTGTGAGTTTCTATTTTACAGTTTATTATCAAGATTAATCTCTCTCATCAGATTTCTTAATCCCCTGTTGGCGCAAAACCACATCAACAGATTGGTGCTTTCACTGAGAGCAGATTAAGTTTGAAATTCATCAGAAAATATTCGACACCACAATAAACATGGTGGCAACTCATTCCATGCGCGACAATGAATCAAAGATACATGGTGATCATGAAGATTACCGTGCAGCAGACCCAACTTGAGAGGGATCCTCTGTGTAGCGTCGTGCTGGAAAATAACATATGAACCTGAACGACACGAGAAGTTCAGCTTTGCACCCACTGAACCCAATCCTCGAGTATTTGACTGCCATAGAAATGGAGAATGCCCAGGTAAGGAGCCATCTCACACAGGCTAACAGGAAAATAGACGATATCGTAACTCGACTACCTCCTCCTACAAGTGAAGAGAATGTTAGAAGGAGGTAAAGTGGGTGTAAAGTGGGTCCCATAGATCTCAGTCCCATAGAAACAATCGACTCAATGTGAGTCGTTCCGTCAAAACACCAACACCAAAATCCGTGCCTTCTGAACGGACTCCTAGAAACAATCCTCGTGCTAATAATCGCATGAATGAACAAGCGGCTCACACTCGCAAAAATCAGCCTAGTCAGACAGGGTGAGCTGAGACCGCATCGAGGAGGGCGGAGGTCCCTGTGAATCCACCAGCACCTTAACCAGTCGCTCAAATACAAAGAAACAACTTTGTGTTGCCACCAACTCGAGAAATTGGAGTGGACCATGGAGGAACTAATCTGGTCCATCCAGATGGGACACGAATTGCTTAGCCAATAAGTCATCCTCCCTCACCTATACATCATCCAACGCCACCACACACACAGAAGAATGCTTCAGCTCGCGGGAATGAAAGGAGACATTCCATACGAGTAGAAGAGTCATATGTCCCACGACCTGTGGGAATAATCAAGCTCCACGACCTCAGTTGCGAGCAACAAGCTTCGTGAATGGTAGTTATTGGATGGTCATAGAGGTAGAGATGGGAGTGTATGCAACACACCCTCCTAGAGACATGAGAACTACTTGAGAAATCAGTTGAGCATCGCCCAAAGCTTACGTTCCAATCCCTAGTTTGATTCACCGGAACATCTAAAAAAGAAAAGAGGACAATCAGCCTGCTACAATGATCTGAGTTACACTCAGACGATGGGAGATTCGTCAATCGTGCATGATAATTAGAACGTCCTGCCTAACCGAGCTATCGCTTGGAGGGAAAATAACCCACATAAAACACAAGATAGGATGAGAGTGGGTAACCAGTTCCTAAATAACATAAAACCGAAGGATGCAACCCTGGAATGACTGGCCTTGATGGCGGAACAAATGAAGAGACTTTTGTCTGGGAAAAATGTGGAATATTGCGATTATGATGAGGACCTCGAGCCTTTTGTTCCTCACATCGTAGACGCTCCCTATCCCATTGGCTTCAAAATGCCAAACATTTCCACGTACGATGAAACTACGGATCTGTTGAACCATGTCGGGACCTTCAACACTTTAATTAAATCCCACAGCGTCGACATCGACCTACACTATGTCTTGTTCCCAACCATGTTGACAGGACCAGTGAAATTATGGTTAAACAAGTTTAAATGGCACTCAATCACTTCTTGGAAATAGTTGTCGACTGAGTTTAGAAAGCAATTCTGAGCTGCGAAAGAAGTTTGAGTAGAGGTCAACTCCCTGGACAATATAAAATAGCAATGAGGTGAATCCTTGAAGGATATCTCAATCAATTCACTAACATAGCAACAGTAGCTAGAGATGCTGATGATAGTGCCAAGCTTATGGCCATGAGGACAGGGATCTCCGTGGGAGGTGAACTATGGAAGGAACTCCAAAGGAAATGAGTGAAGAGTATCGACGAGTTCTTGGTTCAAGCTCAGAAATGGTTCCATCTGGAGGAAGTAGAGTCTACAATTGCAGGAACCAGACAAACCTTTATTCAGCCCGCTGGAGTGGCGACAAATGTTTTAGCTACGACTCAGCCCGTGGTCCATAACAACCAGGCAGGGAATAACAAAGGAAAAGGAAATGGTGAAAGCGAATAGACTGGGTCGAAGAAAAATAAATACAGGGAGAAGTACACCTCCATTTTCACTGCATATACCGACCTAACCAATACGTAGGAACACATTTAGCTGGATAATTCTTCCCGTCTTCCATTGAAGAAGCTAGAGCCCATGAAGCACTAGTGGGCAAAGAGAGATCCAACCAAATTTTGTCGTATTCATAACGACATTGGCCACAATCTTCATGACTACCATAAATTAAAGAATGAGATCAAGACCCTCATCTGAGATAGACCGTTATCGCAATATACTCATAACCGAGTAGCCCCTAATCAAACAGCAGTGCAGAATCCTGAACCATCTCATGGAAACAAAATCAACCCACAAGCAGCTCTCCCAGCTCCTTGCAACCAGATCATCCCTCCTCCTGTTGAAGGAAAAGATATAGTCACCATTGCAGGCGGACCTTACCCAATAGGAACATGCAATGGAGCTTAGAAAAGGTATATCTACGAACTGAAGATTCATTAGGGTGCAATATTTACTCTGGAGCAGAGGTTATCTAAACAACAGTGATTGGATAAACAACCAAAAATTTTCATGGAAGAAGACACTAGCCATGTCCAATTCTCACATAATGATCCGCGGGTGAAAACCATTCACCTCGCTAATCGAAGGGTGAGAAGAATCTTGATTGATAATGGGAGCTCAGTGAATGTTCTATATAGGTCCATTCTAGAAAAGATGGGACTCTCTGTAACCAACCTTAAGGCGACCTCCATTATTCATTATGGGGTTTCAGGAGAAAGAATGGAAGCAATAGGAATGATCAAACTCGTTGTAACCTTGTGAGAAGTACAGGTTGTCGCTAAAATGCTTCAGTTCTTTGTAATTGACTGCCCAACCGCTTACAACTCAATCTTAGGGAGACCATCACTGATGGTGTTTGAGGCCATAACTTCTATTCGCCACTTGGCCATGAAGTTCCCTTCGTCCTCATGGATATGCACTATAAGAAGAGATCATCTCGCTACCAAGGAATGCTACAACATTTCCATGAAGGGAAAGTCACAACCTAGGCAACAGGCCATGGTGGTAATTGAAGAGAATGGGGAGTCTCAGGCAATGGAAATTGCTAAAGAGGCGGAAGAACCTCAGGAGACCGATAAGGAGGTAACCCAATCGAGTGAAATAGACCCATGAATATGTGAAGACCGATCTGCGCTCTAGGCTCTTTAGGAGCAGGAAGAAGTAATCCTAGAACTAGAGGCACCTTCAAGGGTGGTGCAGATTGGAAATAACCTAGGATCTGAATGAAAGAAGGGATTGGTTGAGTTTTTAGGAAAAACCTCGATGTCTTTTTCTGGTCACATGAAGATAAGGTAGGAATTAGTTCAAGTGTGATTATGCACACCCTAAACTTGGACAAAAACGTGCCTACAAAATAACAAAAATGAAGGTTATTGGGGAAGAAGCGAGGAGAAGCTTTAGAAGAAGAAGTAGCTCGCCTACTAAAATGCGGGTTCATCTGGGAGGCAAGACATTTGACTTGGATTGCCAACCCTGTTTTGGTTCCAAATCCAAAATGGAAATTGAAGGACTTGTATTGACTTCTCCAACTTGAATAAGGCATGCCCAAAAGATTGTTTCCCACTGTAAAGAATAGATCAACTGGTTGACGCCACGGCTGGCAACGAGCTCATATTCTTCGTGGACGTGTATTCTTGATATAACCAGATTATGATGAACCCTGCAGACCAAGAGCACACCAGCTTCATGAACGAACATAATGTATACTACTACATAATCATGCCATTCGGGCTAAAGAATGCTGGTGCCACATATCAGAGGCTAGTCAACAAAATGTTCGTTGACCAGATCGGGAAAAATATGGAAGTGTACGTCGATGACATGCATGTCAAGTCAAAAACTGCCAATAACCATGTATCCGATCTGCAAGAATGTATTGGCGTACTGATGAAATATCATATGAAGCTGAACCCCCAGAAGTGCACCTTTGGAGTCTCTTCGGTGAAATTTCTGGACTTTATAGTCAACTCTAGGGGGATCGAGGAAAACCCTTAAACAATCATATCGTGGTTAGAAATGCCATCACTTAAGGTGCGTAAAGAAGACCAGAGCATGGCTGGAAAATTCAGGGCCTTAAATTGGTTTGTGTCCAAGTCCACGGACAAATGTCTCCCATTCTATAATTTTCTCAGGGGGAATAGACGATTTGAATGGGCAGAAGAATGCGAACAACCATTTTAGGATTTGAAGGCACATTTAGCCGAATCCCCAATTTTATCAAAATTGGTTGCTGAGGAATGTCTATACATATACTTAGTAGTAATGGAGAACGCGGTTAGTGTGGGGGGTTTTAGGCCCTAATTAAAACTCAATTTCTTTGTAATCTCATTTATTATCAATAAAAGAATAGAAATAATTTTTTGACTTGGTCAATCACTTTGCTCACATGTTTTATTTTCATGAATATTTGTTTAATATAAACTTCTATTAAATTTCGATCATATAGCTAATCGTATTTATAGTGTCATAATCACAATGGAATATAAATATGATTATATGTTAACAAATAAGTTAATCCTAAGATTAGTCAATGCACAGGATTTACATTGACTTGCCAATCTATGATATGATCTACTTACACATTATAGTGTTATGTTCTTTCCAGAACTTTAGCAAAGTAGATAAGATCAGATGTATTTGTTACATCGGACAGGACCGATATTGACAATTGATAGGATAAGTAAACATACCATTATTATCTAATCTAGTCATAGCATATAGTTGACCATAGGTCAATTCAATGTCAATTCTGAGTGGTTAGTATTCTAACTGATTGTATTATTTGAGTTCTTTGACTTGTTCGTTACCAGCTTACACTACAGACTAGCCCATACTTACATCTTGTGAACTCGGTAGTATAATTTAGTGGGAGTGTTAATCATAAATATGAACATCTATAGCTTCTGCTGAAGAAGTAAAATGATGGTCTCCTTTTAGTTTGGTTCAAGGTGATAAATGATAGAGATCTCATTTAAGTAATTAGTATTAGTTTACTGAAATATCATTTACAGGGAACTAAGTGTTTTAAGGATAAAATACAATGAGGGGTAAAATGGTATTTTAGTCCCATCTCATTGTAGACCGTCTATAGAGGATTGACTAAAAATTATGGTTGTAACAATGGATAATTAATAGCGTATCTATATTTGTTATAGAGCATTCTATGAATTCAAGAGTGCAATTTCAAGTCTTTAGTGGAGTCACGAGGAATTAATAAGATAGTAAATTTAATTTTTAGATTTATGATAACTTATTGGAGCTTGATTTCATAGGCACATGGTCCCCACTGTACCTTGGATAAAATTATCTAGATAGTCTCTGTACGCCCTGATTTTCCAACGGGCTATTAGCGAGCTGAGATATGGCCTAATTATATTAGCCACGTGGATACCCCATGACCGGAGCTGCCGTCGTCAGGTCCTACCTCTTTAGCTCGAGGTAGCCAAAGGTTCACCAAGATTACTCAAGGGCCGAGTCAAGACTATGAAGGCCGCAGGTCGAGAAGGCATCCAGCTCGGGGTACGAACTGGAGTTGGAAGCTATGACCTTTTATAAAGTCAACCACGCAATGTAAACGTGCATATATCAGACATCACGTGCTTGATATATCCCTGAATTCTCGGACACGCAGCATGAACGTGTGTATTCAGGCACCCACGACTGGGTTGGGCCGTGCGGCCCATTATCCCCCTTACCTGTTGATTAGACCACCCTTCATTTGTCAGGTTTTAGGAATTAATCATGAATGTCACAGAAGTGACATGATGGGTAAGAAGGTCACGGGATGAACCCCCTTACCAACTTCCAGGTGCCCTCTCCTATAAATATGGAGACCCTGGGAGTTGCAAGGGGTTGGATCCGATTATGTAACAAAGTATCCTGTAAAGAATACCAAAAATATAGCAATAATATTGGCTGGTGGAGTAGAAGGATTTTTAACCTTTGAACCACCTAAAAACGTAATTGTGTCATCAGTCCATTTAAAGATCATTCATCTATTTCAGTTCATTATTAAGCACTAATCTCTTTCTCTTATTTTCTTAATTACCTGTTGGCGAAGAACCGCGTCAACAGTCTCAATTAATTAATTTAATTATCAAAGTTGACCAGGTCAATTTTGAATAGTTTCACAGAGTTATGTAATTTTGAGAAGAAAAGAGAAATTATGGCAGATTTATTAATTAAGATAAATTGGTATCTAAATTAATAAATAACTTTAAATCAAGGTTAAAATTATAAATAATTAATTTATAAAGGATTTAAATAATTATTTAATTAATTAAATTAATAGAAAATAATACAGGCCTTGATTTTAAGTCCAATGGGTTAATAATCAAATGTGAAATTTCACGGGCCTAAAACCCATGATAATATCGACCTAGGGCTGTTGATTGGCTATTATTTTATAGATTTTTTAATTAAATAAATGACTTAATTGAGTCTATAAAAGGAATGTTAAGTGAGTGTTGAAATTAGATGACAGACACTAGTTTTCAGATAGGTTTTAGATTATCTCTAAACATAAGTCATTTTCTAAGCCTTATTATTCTTCTCTCTGTATCTATCTCATGTGTTGAGAATTTCCCACTATGGTCTAGGTGATTCCAAGGATACTTTGGAAGGCTGTGAAAAAAATTGAAGAATGGTTCAGTTTCTTGGTAATACTTTGCGACAGAAAGGATACAAGGGTTAGAGAAACCGAATGAATGACTCATTCATTTCGCTGCGTATAATGTAAGTATTCTTATCATTATTTCTTTTTTAATTCAATTTTGGAAACATGTTCTAGGTTATCTCATATTGATTTGTTTAATATTAGATCTACATGAAAATAAATAAAGATCCTGTATAAGTTTCCCAACAACTGGTATCAAAGCCTTTGGTAATCTTTATTTTCTTGCATGAACATGTTAAAAATTGAATTATTTGATGTGTTTGAATAATTGGATAGATTTTCATGTTTTTATGAAGCATATGATTTTATGTGATTATTAGCAATTTTTAGGTTATTTGTTGTGTTTTCTATGCCATTAATTTTTTATATATGGTTTATTTTGTGTAAAACATGTTAAAAATTAATTAGAAAACATTTTTTGTTTGAGAAATTGCACATACAAATTTTAGAAATTTTTTTGGCCTGGTTGCCATTGCGTGTGCGCACCCGCACGCACGCGTGCTCGCACCTGCACGCCCGCGCGCGTGTACCAGCCGTCGGTGTGTGCCTCCTCAGCAGCCAAAAGACATTGCGCGCGGGCGCACCTGCCATCAGCGTGCACGGTGTCTCGGGTACTGTTCATCTGAATTTTTTTAATGTTTTTTTTGAAAAAAAATTAAAGAAATTAAATTGTGAAAAATAATTATTTATAATCAAAGCCAAAAATATCATTTTTTTTATCATTTAAAATTATTTTTTAAAATAAGATATTTTTGTTAGTTGAGATTTAAATAATTAGATATTTTTACTAAGATTAAAACTCAAATTTAAAAATAGACTAAGAAGTTAATTTTAAATATTTTAATATATTAAAATATTATAATTAAGATATTTTCTTTTAAATACTTGTTTTTTTATTAAATATTTATTTTATTTATTATTATTAATTTTTTTTTATCAAACGGAAAAAATTTATTGATCAACAACCTGCTACAAAACACAAAGGTTGGAAAAAAACCACCTCAGAAACTCACAAGTTAGAGATTACTAACAAACTTTAACATTTGTTTTTCTCTAGGAGAACAATTACAGCCTATTAAATTCAACACTCTAGCTTTGATTGAAAATCTAATCAATTGATCAATCTTATGCACAGGTAAGCAATTCTTCTCAAGCCAACACTGGTTCCTATTCATCCAGATGAGATACACAGTAGCTGCACAAGCTGCATGAGTCACCATCGAAAATCAACCTGTCCGAGGCAATGACAACCAATGGATCCAATTCATGTACTGAACTGGCCAAGAAATCCCTCTCAGCCACCCTTCGACAGAATGCAGAATTTTCCTGGAGAAAACACACTAAAAAAAAGATGAGAATGACTTTCATCTTCTTGATAACAGACTGGGCAGCTTAAAGAGGTAAGAGGCACATGACAGTAATGAAGCCAATCTCTAGTAAGCAGTTTCTGGTTCACAGCAAGCCAAAGTATAAACTGATGCTTAGGACCCGAGAGTCTACACCAAACAACCTTCTCATAATGCACCAAAGAGTCAGGAAACACAGTCGAATAAAGTTTGCCCAGCTGAAGTTTTCCATTCCTAACAGCAGCCTCCAACTCAGTTCTAGACACAACATGACAGAATTTGATGATTTTCCTCCAATACCAACTGGTATCATGTTTTAATAGATAATCCCAAATTGATACTCCTTTTAAATAAACACAATTGACCCATTTAACCCAAAGCATGTCCTGCTTGGAAGAAACAACCCAAATGAACTTAGCCAACATTATTTTGTTCCAAGAAGAACTCTCCCTGAAACCCAATCCACCAAAGTACTTTGGTCTATAGACATGCTCCGAAGAGATCCTGTGAAGTTTGCTTCTATTATCCTTCTCACCCCAACGAAACTTTCTACAAAGACAATCTATAGCTTTGACAACTTTTTGAGGCAACAAAAAAATATTCATCCAATATGAGCGAATCCCCAACAGAACAGAGTTAATTAATTGGACCCGCCAACATAAGATAAGTGGTGACTAGCACAACCATTCAGACGAGATCTCATTTTCTCAAGGATAACTTCACAGTCACTTGCCCTCCATTTAGTTGGTCTCAATGGAACACCCAAATAACTCATGGGGAAATGCCCTTCAATTAGATTAGAATACTGAAGTAGAGTTTTTATCCCCAGCAGCAAGCCCACCAATATATATTCTAGACTTGCTATGATTGATAGAAAGCCCCGAGGTCTTTGTGAAATCTTTGAACACTTGCTGAATTATCTTGACAGAGCTCGGGTTAGCTTTGCAAAACAAGAGGAGATCATCAGTGAAACGAAGACTAACCAGTTTTAAAGACTTACATAAAGGGTGAAATCTAAACTCTTTCTCCATAGAAGCCTTTAACAACAAGTGAGTAAGATAATCCATCACCATGACAAACAATAAAGGCGATATTGGGTCTCCTTGTCTGAGACCTCTAGCTCCTTGAAACTGACCTTGAATGCTGCCATTCATCACTAAGGAATAGGAAGACCCCCTAAGGCAAACCATGATCCATCTAATAAATCTCTTCGGAAAACAAAAATCATTAAGGAGGTTTTCCGAAAAATCCCAGTCAATTGAGTCATAAGCCTTGCTAATATCAATCTTCATAAGACATCGAGGGGAAATATTTTTCCTATTATAACCTTTAAGTAAGTCTTGAAGAATAAGCACATTATGGGCAAGAAAGCGATGCTTAATAAAAGCCCCCTGATTCTGATTTATCAAAGAAGGAAGAACAAGTTTTAGCCTATTGCACAACATTTTGGATATGCATTTGTATATAGTATTGCAACAAGCAATAGGCCTAAAATCAGAGGCATTTACTAGCTGGTCCACTTTCGGGATTAGAGATAAGAGAGTATTATTTAAAGACTGAGGAATGCTAGCTGACTCAAAAAATTCAAGAACAGCCAAAGCAATTTCCTTACCAATATCCTTCCATAATGCTTTAAAAAAACCTGCCCCATGCCCATCCGGACCTGGGCTTTTAAGAGAATGGATGCTAAACATCGCTGCTTTAACCTTTATAACAGTGAATGACTTGATCAATCTCAGCTAGGCATCACTGCTCAAAACCGAGCCATAGCCTATTGCTTGAGCATCAATAATACCTGTAGCTTGGCTAGCTGTACCCAGAAAGCTTTTAAAATGTTGCAGAAAATGAGTAGTTACTTTAGCGTAATCATCAACAATCAACCCTTCATCAGAAATATAGGAAACAATCCTATTAGCTAACTTCCTTTTCTTTAAACTAGCATGAAAAAAGGAAGAGTTATCATCCCAAAAACGTAACCAATCAATTTTACTCTTTTGATAGAGGTAGCTAGCATACAATTTCTCTTGCCTCTTAAACTCTAGAAAAGCTTCACGATCCTCATTACGTAACATACTATTGGACGGATCAGCAAAGCATTTAGACTGAGCTTGCTGATACAAACTTTTGCTCCCCTCATAGTTACAAGCTACATCTCCCATTACCTTCCAGTTAAACTTCTTCAAGACATGCTTAAGACGGGTAAGTTTCCAGCTGATTGCTCTAAACCTCTGCCATTAAACCTTAAAGTTTTCAACCAGTTAGATAAAACTGTTACTCTAAAATGAGGGTGAGAGATCCACATGTTATAAAATCGAAAAGGTTTCACCCCAACCCTTAGAGCAGGCAGATCCAATCTCCCATTGAGAACAAGCCGAAACTAAAGGGTATTCATCCAGCCAAGATTCATTTACAAACACCCTATCCAACTTGGGAAAAATACGAGCCCCTCCTTCTTGATTATTAGACCAAGTGTAAAACGGACATATAATCTTCATTTCTTCAACTAAAACAAAATCAAACCATTGTCTAGCATCCTCCATTTCTTTCACTGTGATTGGCCTGCAACCCAATCTGTCATTCGGAGTAAAAACCGCATTAAAATCCACAAGAATCATCCAAGCTTTACTAGGCAAATGCAAATGGGACAAATCATTCCATAAGGATCTCCTAGTCTCCAAACTATTAGAGCCATAAACAAAACTAAGACAGAAACCGGGTTTATTATACAATCTCACTTGACAGGGTAAGAATTGGTCACTATACTGGATCACATCAAGATGCACCAACTTAGATTTCCAAATCACTAAAATTTGACCCTCCACAGATTCACTACTGTAATATTCCCAACCAAAAAAGGTAGAACTCATAACTTCTTTTATTTTTTCTCCCTTGATTTTTTTTTTCAAGAAGAGCCCCAATCCCAACTTTATTCAGCCTACAAACATCCAGAACTATCTTCTGTTTATTCAACTTATTCAGCCCTCTAACATTCCAACTCATTATGTTGTTGCAATCCATATTTATTTGATGTGGTTGGGGCTGTAGTTGTTGGTTTCTGATAATCCTGAAGGACACTAAACTGGTTTATGGCATGTTTAACTGAATTCTGGACTCCCTGCCCCTTGACTCTTGTAGTTTTCTGTAACGCCCTACTTCCTTAGAGCCGTTACTAAGTGAGTTTTTAAGACAAAACAGTGTGCAATGGACTCGCTAACAGAGGTTTGGAAACAAAAGTGTGACTAATTAAAAGTTAAGGCTGTAATCTTTGAAAATGCGTTGTTTCATCAAAAATTCTATTGATAAACATTTGGGATCCCAAAATAAGGTTTGAAAACTAATTACATCTTGAAATAAGGTTACAGTTGTGAAGTCATAAAATCATAGGTTATTACAGCCATTTTCAAATAAACCCCCAACCAAAGCAGTCGGGCAGGCCAAACATGTACATGTCGCTTCACGCTCTCCGTACTCATGGTTGGTTAACTCAGTCATTGCCCTTACCTGCAACACAGAGCACCCGTGAGCCGAAGCCCAGCAAGAAAACTCATGCAGAACATAACATATGCAATGTATACAGTTTATCATAACAGATAATCCACAAATAAACAAGTCAATCATTAGACTAAGCAAACACGGCCATGCCGCCCCAGAAACCTTACCAAAGCCCTGGGGTATCGGTTCTCACCGCGAGGATAACTCATGTATCCCTTGGGTCCCACCCTGACTATAGCATCCCATGTGCTAGGTGTTACTTTCGGCCCCGCTGCCGTACCCGGCCTACGCCGTTCTCGGCCCTTGCCGTTCAATTTACTATAATCACACATATAGCATAACACAACAACATTCCAATAAATATTAATTCATTTAAGTCTACACCCTAACATGTAATGCAATATAGGGCCATGCCCGGCAATCATCTCATCATGCAACATGCAATATAGGGCCATGCCCGGCAATCACACTATGGGCCCACGCCCTATCCTACGGGTGTTATAGTTTTCTTACCTGTACTCCGAGCCTCCTGATGCACTAAAGCCGCGAGCACGGTCCTCAAGCACGAGCCTCTCCAATAGCCTAGTCACAACACACATAAAACACTTTTTAATACTAACCAACCCAAAACCATTTCCCGGGACCAATCCCGCACTCTCGGCACCTCTAATTCCCTAAAACAATACACCGGAACCATCCCCCGAGTCCCCGGGCAAAAGCCCTAAAAAAACCAGAATTTTGGGTGACAAAATTGGCCTAGGGCCGCGGCACTCCCTTCAAGGGCCGCGGCGCCCAGCGACTTGGCCTCCCCTGATGCAACCTCGCGCCGCGGCGCCCAAGAACAGGGCCGCGGCGCTCATACGCGAACCCAGAAAATCTGGGTTTTCTCTTGCGTTATCTCCGAGCTAAAACCTTCCAAATCACACCAAACCAATACCCAAACCCCAAAATCAATTTCAAACATCAAATAGACCATATAACAACCCATAACTCAAGATTCAAGCTCAAAACATCAATATACCCAAGGTTCACACCCATTGATCTTAAAATTTAGCAACTATCCCAAAACTCAACAAAGCTTAGCTTAGGCATTTAAATTCCTCAAATCATAACAAAACCCAAACTTAAATATGTATAAAACACTTACCTCAAATGGAGAATCCACCCTAAAAGCTCCCTTGATCTTCCTCCCAAGCTCCCACTTCAGCCCTTCACCCTTCTTCTTCTTTTCTTTTCACTTGCCCTAGCTCTTCTTTCTCCTCCTCTTTCTTCTCTTCAATTTCTATCAATGCCACAAGTGACCCCAAATGCCCAAACCGTACCCCCTTAGATCACAGCTGAAGTTTTCATAATCCCTTGCCAAAAGACCAAATTACCCCTTCCTATTAATCTTTCCTAACTAAACCTTCAAGGGCACTTAAGTCATTACTCTTCTATTTCATTTCTACCATTTTCTTTCTAAAAACTTGTTACTCTCAGCAGTAACTAATGGTTACCTAGGTTACTAAATCTCCAATAACCATTACCCGCTAAATCTCAACTTAACCATAAAATTCCCGAGGTACCCCTAGGCTCCTCCCGAGCCGGGTACAAAATCCCGTTGTGACATCTAAGTTAACTAGCTCTCTAGGACCGTCTCGGCACGTGCATCACAATAATAAAACCACACACACGTGGTACAATTCACGGAATACAATTATCACATACCAACACAGTTATGCCCAACATGGCCAAAATTACATTTACGCCCTTCTAACACGATCCGGGCCTACTTGCATACTAGTGTACATAGTCATGCATCTCAGATAAACAAATAGTCAAATAACATGCTTTAAATCATAACCATGCATTTAATCTCATCAAATCACACATAAATCCTATTGTGCCCTCCTGGCACGCTAATCAAGGTCCTTAAGCCTTATTAGCGATTTTGGGTCGTTACATTTTCGGAGAAATCCAACGAGCTTCTACCGGATTAGTGGAAGCCTGGGCAGCAGCTAACTGAGAAGAATTTGTTTGATGAATTAAATCAGCAGCAGTTAGACTTACAGTTTTCTTAGTCTCACGAATCTTACCATTTGGGTGTACTGTCTTCTCTGCCTCAACTTGTCCTGTATTTTCATTGCCAGAATTTCCTTCCGTTTGCCTCAAGTCCTTCTGCCTCCAAACAGCTTCAGAGACAAACTTACATGAAGAAACTGAGTGTCCTAATTTCTTACAATTAGTACACTTTGTTGGCAGCCATTCATAGTCGATAATTTGACCCTTCTCGTTGAAATAACTAATGAACTTCAGAAGAGTATCATCAATCTCCATCTCAACTAAGATACGAGCAAACTTTATCATTGAACGATTCTGAGTTATTTTGTCAATGATGATGGGCTTACATATTGTGCTAACAAGAGCACTCAAACAATTCACACAAGCACTGATTTAATGGACTTCAATGATTCAATATCAGTGGTCCATGGGCGGAGGACAACTGGTTTCTTATCAAAATGCACTACACCTGATTCTAACACTAAATCCCTTGTTGCTTCATCTCTGAATTTCACCATAGTAAATCAAGCATTCATTCGGGCAACACTCATAATGCCAAGTTTTCCCCAAATCCGTTTTACAAATCCTTCAAACACTGCGAGAGGTGGATTTGCCCCAATCACTACACATATCACAGCTGATTTCCAGAATGAAGCTTCTACTTCAATCTCCTCCATGTCCAATTTCGCTATGACCTGGCCATGCTTCTGAAATGGTTCCGAGTAGTGAAGCTTTGTACAACCATGAGAGGGAAGCGATTCTCGAAATTTTGCCCAGGTTTCCTTGGCTGAATCCTGGAAAGATTGTTCTTCAACCTCTGCAGCCCAATTCGTTTTCTCATGGTCCGTATCAAACTCGTATTCCTTCTTCGAATCATCGCCCAAAATCCTAACCTCACACTCCTGTTCTTCTGTAATCCCTAATTCTTCAATTTCTGCTATCACAGGTCATTGTTGTTCAGAATCCTCACCATTGGATGAAGGGAGCTCCGAAGTAATAACAGGTTTTGCAAGCTTCAGCCCAGGTTTTCGCCTCCTCGCCATGGAAGAGAGAGAGCCTGAGTATCACGCTCTTATCATTATTAAATCATTATTTGAAAATATAAATATCTGTTTATTCTATAGTTTTTGATATTTAAATTATTTGAAATTTGAAATTTGTTAGTTAAATATTTTCATGAATATTTAAATTTGTTTAACTGTTTTAAGATATTTTAAGGTTGTTATAACCATTAATATATATATTTTTTAAATGGTTAAAATTTTAGCTTGTTGTTGTAACAACACAAGATATTTTTGAAAAATAGTTAAGATATTGATTTTAAAATTTAAAATTGGTTAAATTTTGAATTTTTTTTTTAATAAATGAGATTTAAATTAACTTTGGTTAATTGTTGATAAATACTATTTAAATTAAATTAATATTTTTCAAATTAACCTAAAACAAGTTGATTGTTGATAAATGCAATTTAAATTAACTTTGGTTAATTGTTGATAAATTTCATTTAAATTGATTTATTTTTTGTAAAAATTTAGTTAATTTGAATTTTTGGTAGATTCTAGATAATTAATTGTGGTATTTTTTCAAATGAAATAAATTTTGGTATTTTTGCATAAATTCATAGAATTGCTCATATAGTAACATGATTAGGCCCATCCAATTATAACATGTCTGTTTGCACTATATGTGGTATTTTTGCAATTGGGCTTAGATGCATATAGTGGCCCTTATGTTTGTTAGGTATATGGTTTCTGCTAAATAAAATATTCATAAAATGATAGGTTTTATTTGGGCCCATTAGAAAATGTAAAGTTTAAACTCCTCTCTTGTGGGTGATTCCACTTGTGAAGGCATATTTGCTTTGCATGACTATAGTGGGCCTACTCAATTCATAACAATTAATAAAACAAAGGTTTAAATTCCTATCTTTTGGATCTTGTATGGAAGATTGGGGGCCTTTGAAGTGGGAACGACATACTGGACCCAACCCTCCTCCATACAAGCCCAATTGTTAAGGCCCATTTGCCTGAGTTGGACTTAATTGTATAGATTCATTATATTAGTTAAACCTAAATATTGATTAGCAACAAATTAATTATAAATTGATTGAATTTGTTTCAATGTGACACTTTAGAATTAATAGGAAATTATAGGACTTTGGTTTTAAAAATTTAATCTTTTCAGTTTTTGGAGAACCATAGTCATTAATTTTCTAAAAATAAATAATAAAAATACTATTTTTAATTTTATAATGAGCTTATTTTAAGAATTATATTCGAACTCCACCGTTGGTTTAACAACGTCAATAACTTAATAAGGCCTCAAGACGCTTTGATTCGTCCCCCTACAGAAGGTGTTCATTAGTTATTTTGACAGGTTAAATTTCAAAAAATAGATAATTATAGGTCAAATTCTAGTAGACTCACCCCTACGGTGACTACTAGAACTAAATCTATTGATTATCGATACTGTGGGTCTAGCTCATAAAATAATAGATTTATTTTTTCTTATTTTGATCGAATAATAGGTTGTTAATAATGGTATCCATTATTAAATAAGTTTACAACTTTATTTAACTAGTGGTATTTTTGACTCTCGCCAACTGGGACAATGATATCATATATTAGTTAAAAACCTAAAGAAATATAGATATGATTGTTTTTGGTATGTTTTCTCATATCTTACATATTTTTTTGTATATATTGTGCCATTTCTTGAAAATTTGTGTGAATAGAAGTTTTATTGAGTAAATGTGATTGATTTCTATTTTATTGATATTTCGTAGTTTTAAGTTAAGTAGTGTCTGTGTCTACTCCTATCCTTTCTCAACTTTCGATGGAGAAACTCACTAGAGAAAACTTCCTTAATTGGAAGCAGAATATCAACATAGAGTTGATTGGTGATAACTCCGAGTTCATCATGATTAAGGAATCCCTAGAACGAGCACCGTGTTTGCATGTTCATGATGGGATCATCAATGCTCGTGATGGCACCATAAATGCTTAGATAGCACCGTCTCCACACAACGCGATGACACCATGCAAGCTTGAATGGCACCGTGTCTGCACGTTCGTGATCAACTCAACTATGGTCTGACGCAGCTCATGAACGAGCTTCAGATTTTTGAGCCTATCATTGGTGGATCTAGTAAAGGAGGAGAAAATAAGACCACTATTATTGCTGCTGATCCAGCTAAGCTAGCCCAGCTTCGTCTTCGAAAGCTAGAAACAAGAGGAAAGGTGGACAAAACAACAACCCCAAGCCTACAAAGGCTTCAAAGATGAGTGCACAACCTAGTGCACAGACGCCTATGGGGATAAAAAAGAAAAACAAGAAAGGTAAAGATAAGTGCTTTCACTGCAAAGAGACGGGGCATTGGAAACGAGATTGCCCCAAGTTTCTAACAACAAAAAACAAAGGTAATGATTATAGTTCATTTATCTTAGAAACCTGTGTTTTAGAGAATGATAAATCTGTTTGGATTATTGATTCTGGATCTACCAACCATGTTTGCAACTCTTTACAGCTTCTTGAATCGTGGGGGGAGGTGGACAAAGGCGGCTTAAAGCTTAGAGTTGGGAATGGAGCGTTCATTGCGGTCCAAGCTAGAGGAAGAGCTCGTCTAAAGTTCAGAAAAAAATACTTAATTTTAAATGATGTATTTTTTATTCCAGATTTTAGTAGAAATTTAATTTAAGTTTCCATGTTGCAATTAGAGCAATTTGTTATGACTTTCATAAGTTCTAATATATCTATTTCTTTCAATGGATAACAATTTTGTATTGCATGTTTGGAAAACTGACTTTATATTCAGCGACCTAACGAACCCCTTGCTCTTAACAATGATTTATTCAAAGTAGCTAAACCTAGGACCAATAAACGTCAAAAGACTGATAACGATAATATGACGTATTTATGGCACTTGAGACTAGGTCACATTGGCTATGATAGGATTCAAAAACTTGCAAAGGACGAGCCTTTGAGGGAACTCACCTTAGGTGAATTACTTGTCTGTGAATCTTGTCTAGAAGGCAAACTGACCAAGCGTCCATTCTCTACAAAGGGTCATAGGGCTAAAGAACCACTTGGACTTTTGCATTCAGATGTTTGTGGACCTTTGAATGTACAAGATAGGGGTGGTTTTGAGTATTTCGTCACTTTCATTGACGATTTCTCTAGATACTCATGTCTTTTCCTAATGCATAGGAAATCAGAAACATTTTCAAAGTTTCAGGAATTCCTAGCGATGGCTTAGAACTAATTAGGTAAAACATTAAAGATCTTGCGATCTGATAGGGTGGAGAATATTTGGATATGCTGTTCCAAGATCATTTAACTGAACTTGGGATTTTATCACAACTTACTGCCCCAGGTACTTCGCAACAAAATGGTGTGGCGGAACATCGGAACAACACTTTATTGGAAATGGTGAGATGCATGCTTAGTTACTCAACTTTACCAACTTCATTATGGGGACATGCAATTGAAACCGCAAACGACATTCTCAATGTTGTACCGTCTAAATCAATCCCCAAAACACCTTTAGAACACTGAAATGGTCGTGAACCTAGTTTACGCCATTATAGAATCCGGGGGTGTCCCACCCACGTCCTGAGGAAAAAGGAAGGAAAGACAGAACCGCGAACTAAAGTTTCCATGTTTGTTGGCTATCCTAAAGGTATGCGGGGTGGAATTTTCTATAGTCATTAGAAAAGAAAGTGTTTACTTCTACGAATGCTACTTTTATGGAAAATGACTATGTCCAAAACTTCAAACCACGCAGCAAAGTAGTTTTACAGGAGATGGTTAAAAAATTGACTCCAACCAATGTTCCATCGTCATCAACGCGAGTTGATGATGAAATTTCCACTCTTCATGTCCAATTGACGAAAGTCGATTTAAATGAAGAAAGTACCACTGTTCCTGAGCAAACAGTCATGGAACCTCGTCGTAGTGGGAGGGTTTCAAGAAACCCAATTTGCTATGGTTTGGATGGTGAAACCAATATGGTTGTTGGAGACACTGGTGATGATGGTCCATTGTCTTTCAAACAGGCAACGGCTAGCCCTAAAAATGAACTATGGCTCGAAGACATGAAATAGGAAATGGAGTCCATGTACTCAAATTCCGTCTAGGGTCTTGTGGAATCACCTAGTAACTTTAGGGCCATTGGGTGCAAGTGGATCTACAAGAAGAAACGAGGTGTTTATGGAAATATCAAGACTTATAAAGCTCGATTAGTGGCTAAGGGTTATACCCAAAGAGAAGGCGTGGACTATGAGGAAACTTTTAGTCTGGTAGCCATGCTCAAGTCCATTCGCATCCTCCTATCCATAGCAGCCGCTCTCAACTATGAGATCTGGAAAATGGACGTCAAGACAACTTTTCTTAATGGGAGGCTTGATGAAGTCATTTATATGGATCACCAAGAAGGATTTAAAGTAGCTGGACAAGAAGGAAAGTTTGCAAGTTGAATAGGTCCATTTATGGACATAAGCAAGCTTCTCGTTCCTGGAATCTTAGGTTTGATGAAATAATCAAGACCTATGGCTTTGAACAAAATATTGATGAGCCTTGTGTTTCCCAACTGAAGGCAAATTAAATAGTGGTATTCCTAGTTCTTTATATAGATGATATCTTACTCATTGGAAACAATGTTAAGAAATTATTAGATGTGAAGAATTGGCTGAACACTCAATTCGAGATGAAGGATTTTGGTGAAGCAAGTTATGTTCTAGGTATCCAGATCATTAGGGAAGGAAAGAATAGACTCTTATCTCTATCTCAAGCAACTTACATAGATATAGTGTTCGAATGATTCTCATTGAAAAAAATCCATGAAAGGATGTTTACTGTCCCGCCATGGAATTCATCTTTCAAAGAAGCAATCTCCTCGAACTCCTGAAGAGGAAGATGCAATGAGAAAAGTTCCTTACGCATCTACTGTTGGAAGTCTGATGTATGCCATGTTGTGTACTAGACCAGATATCTGCTATGCAGTGGGAGTAGTGAGCAGGTATCAATCAAACCCAGGACCAGAACATTGGATAGCAGTTAAGCATATCTTGAAGTATTTAAGGAGAAGTATGGATTATATGTTAGTCTACAAGGGTGGTATTCTGAACCCTGTAGGCTACATCGATTTAGATTTTTAGACTGATGTTAATGACAGGAAGTCTACTTCTGGAATGGTGTTTACTCTTGGGGGTGGAGCTGTGATATGGAGAAGCGTAAAGTAGTCTGCAATCTCAAATTCCACCATGGAGGCTGAGTACATAGTTGCATTAGAAGTGACTAAGGAAATAGTATGGCTAAAGAAGTTCTATTCAGATCTTGGTGTTATTCTAGAAATGGATAAATCGCTTCTGTTGTTTTGTGAGAATACATGAGCGATAGCCAACTCGAAAGAACCTCGTAATCACAGGAGGAGTAAGCATATAGAAAGGAAGTATCACATTATTCGAGAATATGTGGCCAGGGGAGATGTGAAGAATATGAAGATTGTATCTGAAGACAATCGTGTAGATCCGTTTAAAAAGACATTACCAGAAGCTACATTTGATAAGCATATCAAGGAAATGAGAATAGTAGAATTAAGCATTAGTTTGAATTAGTGCAAGTGGGAGTTTGTTGGGTTTTTATGCCCTAATTAAAAATCAATTTCTTTGTAATCTCATTTATTATCAATAAAAGAATTGAAATCATTTTTTGACTTGGTCAATCACTTTGCTCACATGTTTTATTTTCATGATAATTTGTTTAATATAATCTTCTATTAAATCCTGAGCATATAGCTACTCGTATTATAGTGAAGTAATCACAATGGAATATAAATATGAATATCTGTTCTAAAATAAGTTACTCCTAAGATTAGTCAGTGCACATGATTTACACTGACTTGCCAATCTATGATATGATCTACTTACACAATGTAGTGTTATGTTCTTTCCAGAACATTAGCAAAGTAGATAAGATCGAATGTATTTCTTACATCAGACAGGACCGATATTGACAATTGATAGGATAAGTAAACATACCGTTATTATCTATTCTAGTCGTACCATATTGTTGACCATAGGTCAATTCAATATTAATTCTAAGTGGTTAGTATTCTAACTGATTGTATTATTTGACTTCTTTGATCTGTTCGTTACCAGCTTACTCTACGGACTAGCCCATACTTACATCTTGGGAACTCGGTAGTACAATTGAGTGGGAGTGTTAATCATAAATATGAACATCTATAGCTTCTGATGAAGAAGTGAAATGATGGTCTCCTTTTAGTTTGGTTCAAGGTGCTAAATGATAGAGATCTCATTTCAGTAATTAATATTAGTTTAGTGAAATATCATTTACAAGGAACTAAGTGTTTTAAGGATAAAATACAATGAGGGGTAAAATGGTATTTAGTTCCATCTCATTGTAGACCGTCTATACAGGATTGAAGGACAATTATGGTTGTAACAATGGATAATTAATATCGTATCTATATTTTTTATATAGAGTGTTCTATGAATTCAAGAATACAATTTCGAGTCTTTTGTGGAGTCACAAGGAATTAATAAGTTAGAAAATTTATTTGTTAGATTTATGATAACTTATTGGAGCTTGATTTCATAGGCCCGTGGTCCCCACCGTACCCTGGATAAAATCATCTAGATAGTCTCAATTAATTGATTTAATTATCAATTAGAATTATCAAAGTTGACCAGGTCAATTTTGGATAGTTTCACGGAGTTATGTAATTTTGAGAAGAAATGAGAGATTATGGTAGATGTAAATGTGGAAAATTTTCCCTTGTGAATTCCATTCACAAGTGAAGCTCTATACTACGAGACATCCTAAAAGATACTTATTGTCAGCATAAGGGGATAAGGACGTCACACTATGGTGAGGGAATTGGGCTAAGAGGGCCACCCTCGCTATGCGAGGGCCCTCGGCCGCTTGCCAATCCGAACGCCACCCTCGCTATGCGAGGGTCCCCGGCTAGCCATCTGCGTGCGCCCCATCCCCTCAAGCATCGAGCCTCGCCTCGCCTGCACTCGGGAGAAGAAGGTCAGCCTCGCTACGCGAGACACCCTCGCTGTGCGAGGGTGTGGCCTTGTTGTGGCGCCCGTGCCCTAAGCCTCGCCACGCCTGCACCCGGGGGGAAGAGGGGCAGCCTTGCTATGCGAGAGACCCTCGCTATGCGAGGGTGCGGCAACGTTGCGCTGCCCGTGTCTTCAACCTCACCTCCATGTGATCTGCGTAGGCTAGCCTCGACTCCTAACACCTTGGCTTCTCATGACACATATAGGTTGAAGCCTCCTTGACATTGGCATGAGGAGCACTTAGAGACACTTAATGGGATTGCCAAACCAGCATTGGGCATCAAACGAGGATTGATGAGGACGACCGGGTGAAGGACACGTGTACTGACACGGGGCATACGGTTGTGGAGAGAATAGAGGCACGGCCCTCTCATCTACATCTGAGGAGTAGTGGCAGTACGGACCTGTACAAAGAGTAGTGGTACCACTTGGACACCCCTGACCATACGCTAGAGCCGACAGTACTATGTCCTAGGCCACGACTTTGGCATTATTAGGGTAGACACCACTACGCCCTGAGCCACTACACTATCAGAGTACCTGCGTACATCCCTGTCTCCTGGGACTTGTTTGTAACAGGGGCCAATAGAGCCCCTCTATAAATAGGCCCCAACCCCTCAGGTTAAAGGGTTGGAAAACTGAATGTATGAAAGAGACTTAAGAAATATATGATCCTGGTTTCGTTGTTGCTCTGGTTTTCTTCTATTGATTCAAGTTCTTTCCTTCTGATTCAAAGCTTTCTGTAGTATAGAAATAAAAGTTTTTTAACCTTTAATCGTTGATGAGTTCCTACCGTCAACAGTAGATTTATTAATTAAGATAAATTGATATCTAAATTAATAAATAAGTTTAAATCAAGGTTCAAATTATATATAATTAATTTGATAAAGGATTTAAATAATTATTTAATTAATTAAATCAATAGAAAATAATACAGGCCTTTATTTTAAGTCCAATGACTTATAATAAAATGGGAAATTTCACGGGCCTAATGCCCATGATAATTTCGACCTAGGGCTGTTAATTGGCTATTATTTTATTGATTTTTTAGTTAAATAAATGACCTAATTGAGTCTATAAAATGAATGTTAAGTGAGAGTTGAAATTAGATGATAAACACTAATTTTCTGATAGGTTTTAGATTCTCTCTAAACATAAGTCATTTTCTAAGCCTTATTATTCTTCTCTCTTCTTCTCTCTGTATCTTTCTCATGTGTTGAGAATTGGCCACTCTAGTCTAGGTGATTCCAAGGATACTTTGGAAGGATGTGTAGAAAATTGAAGATCGATTCAGTTTCTTGGTAATACTCTGCGACAGAAAGGATACAAGGGTTAGAGAAACTGAAGGAAGGACTCATTCATTCCGCTGCGTATAATGTAATTATTCTTATCATTATTTCTCTTTGAATTCAATTTTAGAAATATGTTCTAGGTTATCTCATATTGATTTGTTTAATATTAGATATACATGAAAATAAATAAAGATCCTGTATAAGTTTCCCAATAGTTAGCACTGTGTTAGTTCGAGAAGAAAATTGAGCACAAAAACCAATGTACTACACTAGTAAGAGGATTTTGGGAGGTGAATCCAAATATCCACTAATTGAGAAGCTTGCATTCTGCTTAATCTTGGCTTTGAGGAAGCTCATAACATATTTTCAGTAGCACACCATACACGTCTTAACCGATCAACCTTTAAGGAAATTCTTAAAAAAGCATGATGCATTGGGACATTTGTTGAAGTGGTTCGTCAAACTTAGTCAATTCAAAATGTTATACAAGCCATGAGAAGCAATAAAGGGCTAGGAACTTGCTGACTTCGTAGCTAAATGTACCGGCTTCTAGGACGAGCCTATGAGGGAACTAGTACAAGAATTGTAGAAACTCTTCATTAACGGGTCATCCAAACGAGAACAAATCTGGAGTTGGCATAATCCAAATTACACTTGAAAGACATCACTTCCATACAACTCTGAGATTCAGTTTTGATGCATCCAACAACGAAGAGGAGTACGAGGCTTTGTTGGTTGGAGTTCAGGTAGCAAAAGAGCTGAAAGCAAAGGAAATTCAATGTTTCAGTGATACTCAACTCGTGGTCAATCAAGTATTGGGGGAATATCAAGCTCGAGGAATAAAAATGGCAGCTTATCTAGCTAAGGCAAAAAGCGAACTGTCAAAATTTGAATTCTACTCCATCGAACAAGTTCCACATGAGCAGAACACAAATGTAGATGTTTTAGCCCGAATCGCCAGCACCAAAGAGGCAGACACATTGAATGTGGTCCCCGTAGAATTATTGGACAAACTAAGCATAAATGAAGAGTCGAGAGAGGTTGGAATGATTTGCGAAGGACCGACCTAGATGACTCCAATCATTGAATACCTCAAGTCCGGGAAACTGCCTGAAGACTGAAAAGTTGCGCGAAAAATGCTATACCAGGTCCCGAGGTATGTCATGGTCGAGGGGATTCTATACAGGCGAGGTCACTCAATGCCTCTTCTAAGATATGTCATGCCCGAGGAAGTGCAAGTTATCCTCAGAGAGAATCATGAAGGGTTTTGTGTAGACAACGCTAGGGGGCAAAGCTTGGCCCAAAAGGTGCTTAGGCACGACTATTTTTGTCCCACACTGAAAAAGGACTCGGCCTCATATGTCCTCAAGTATGAAAAATTCCAACGCTTTGCCACCATCGCTCGAGCTGAAACCATGGAGTTAACCATGATCTCCTTGCTCTGGCCATTCATTGTGTGGGGGATTGACCTAATTATAATTAGATCGTTGCCAACTGGAAAGGGAGGAGTTTGATATGCGGTTGTGGTAATCGACTATTTCACAAAGTGGGTTAAGGTTAAACTGCTAGAAACTATATCCTCGAAGAGAATACTAGATTTTTATAAATAACATAATATGTCGATTCGAACTCCCAAAGAAGATTGTGTCGGAAAACGAGACTCAATTTTACAACTACCTGTTCACAAATTTATGCAAGAAATACGAGATAATTAAGAGCTTGTTTTCAGTTGCATACCCTTAGGCCAATGGGCAGGTTGAGGAAGTAAATAAAACCCTTATGGAAAATCTAAAGAAACGACTAGAGGAAGTTAAAGGGCTATGATCTGAGCAACTCCCACAAGTACTCTAGGCCTACATGACCTTACACCACACTTCCACTGGACATACTCCCTTCTCTCTAACTTTTGGAAACGAAGCTATGGTTCCAGTCCAGGCTATGGTAATGTCGCACAAGCAAAAGACCTTTGACCAGGATCTGAACCATAACCAACACAATGCATCCCTGGAATTAATTGAAGAGAGACGAGAAGAATCTCAGCTACAGCTCGCTACTTCAAGTAAAGGGTGACGCGCTACTTCAACCCAAAGGTCAAAGAGTGGAGACTCGAACTAGGAGATTTGGTGCTCTGGAGGGTATTCCAAGCTAACAAATACCCTAAAGATGGTGTACGGGGACCAAAATTGGAAGGACCCTATCAGATTGTGGAGATCATAGAAGAAGGAACCTTCAAACTAGCTTGGTTAAATAGAGAAATGGTTCCATGAACTTGGAATGCCTTGCATCTCAAGAAGTATTACCAGTGATAGGAATTTTTTGTTACATTTATGTAATTCATCTTTTGTAAGGCTTAAATATAAAAGCCATGTTTTCTATTGTTTGAATTTGAATAATATAAGGTTGTTGTGTAATTTAAACATGGTACCAGAATTTTTAAATTTATCCTTGTTATTTAGCACATATTGATTATGAAAAAGTGATCTAGACTATTTATAAATTTTGATCGCTTGGGGGGCATATAACCCTCGACAGTCTTTGAAATATTCTGTAAACTTAAGAAAAAATTTTGCAACTTAGAATTTTGAAATTTTGAAATTCTACAACATTTTAAAGCTAGAGTTTTCAAAGGGATTCTGAATACGAACTAAGTTAAGAAAATTAAAAACAAAAACAAAATTGAAATCCTAGAATTTAACTAGGCACAAAAATCCTATTGCCAAAATATGTCTGAGCCTTGAATCCTAATAGGTTTGCGCAATATAGGCGATCAAAACTCTTGGATGCAACAAGGTCAACGACTGAAATTAACTGGTCAAGCTATCAGGCACATGTCTCGATCTAAAAAGCGCTTCTTACAACTATGCAAGTGTATAAAAGCTTCAAAAGTTTATAAACACGATAATAATCAATAGAAATGGGGAGCATAGAGATTGAACATATATATAAAAAAAATTAACATACATAAGGAAAATATATGTAAATTGTGTCGGCTTGGAAGACATCCTTACAAGGGTTTACAATACCCTTAAACAATAAAAATAAATAAAACATATGGAGGTCCTCTCATTCTTGAGCTCCGACCGTTTTCTCCCGGGATGACACCTCTTCCTCCCCTCCATTAGCTCCAGCCTTAGAAGCTGTCTCCATTGTCTTTGCAGGCTACTTTGCCAACTGGTCCTGAAACTTTGTAAGGTAACCCTCCCAGACCTCGACATCAAGGAACGAGAAATCCCCATAATGATTAGATGCCAAAAATTGATAGAACATCTCCTCCAAGGATCTCTATATCTAGGCCCCGTGGCCTTTCAATTGAAGCTCAAGCTCCTTAATTTGGGCAGGATCGTCATTGGCCTTGGAAAGGGAATTGTCATCTACCTCCAAAATCTTCAGCTTAAGCTCCTCGACCTCCTTCAGAAGCTAATCGCGGCTCTGGATCTCCTCCAAAGCTTGTGCCTAAGTAGTTTTTTCATTGTTCTGGGATGTTTCCACCTTAGCTCAGATCCGAGAAATACCTCAAATATGGGCCATGCTAGACTGTAACCAAAGATTAATCAGAGATCAATTTGTGAGAACATGGAACTAAAGAAAGAAGATAAGGATAAGACTTACAGTCAGAGTCAACCCCAACGTAGAGTCGAGGACAATCGTCGAGGGTCTTGCCTATATGGCCTGCAACTATTTGGTGTTGACAAGGTTTGCATGCTTTGTCATATGGCTCATGATCTCCTGGAGAGAATTGCGTTGGGGTTTAGGATGTTTCCCCACCTCGATGAGAGGACCTGGGATCGCGGTAGTTGGGGTTGCAGTTTGGACGACCTGTGGAATATGCGAATGTTTGTGAGGAGCTGAGGGAGGGGCCTCTTGGATCTTAACCATGGAGGATTATAGCTTTTTCTGTGTGGAATTGGTCCCCTTGGTCTTAGCTAGAGAACCAGTAAAATCTCCAGTTCCAAAGTTATTTTCTTCAAAATCCTCGCCTTCTTGATGGTAGGGCAAGTGCTGAAGATGTCCTTGAGGCTCATATATTCTTCTACAAGGACGAATAGAAAATTCAATTCTAACTATGTGAGCAACAAAAAGCAACAGAACAAGGGCCCTACCCTCCAAATTGGAGGAGGAAACTACTACGATCAGATCTGGATTATGAACCGGTTAAGGCATAACCTCTAACTCTTGGATTATCACTACAAGAAAATTGATTTTTAGCTACCAAGTTATTAGCTACCAAATATTATTGGTAGTAAAAAATATTATTTTGCTACCAAATTTTAGTAGTGAAATGTCTTAGTAGTAAATTCTAAACAAATAAGACCAAATATTTCTACTACCAAAATATTTAGTAGTTAGTTTTCTCTTTTAGCAACCAATAATTTTTGGTAGCGAAATATTAATTTTTTTGCTACCAATTTAGCTACCATTTTTCTTTCGTAGCAAAATTATGTTTTTTAGCAACCAATTTTTAGCTACTATTTTTTTTTGTTGCAAATTTGTTTTTTTAACTACCAATTTTGTTATCATATTTATTTAGTAGCAAAATATTATTTTTTTAACTATACATTTAGCTTCCATTTGTCTTTAGTAGCAAAATAATTTGTTTGGCTACCACTTTATTTAGTTGGAAACTATGTTTTTAGCACCAACTTTTAACTTCAATATTTAATAGCAAAATAATATTTGTTTGCGACTCATTTTTTTATAGTAAAACATACTTAATATTTTCTAAAGTTTTTTACACTAAATATTTGAATTGTAGCAAAGAAAGTATAATTTGTATTATTGTCTCTTATAACTTCTCTCATATATATATATATATATGTGTGTGTGTGTGTTATGAATTTGAGGAAAAAAAACTTGATTACACATATTTAAGTTGATCAAGACAAATTTAATATACCAAGAAAAATAAATGAGTTGGAAAGAGTAAGATTAGGCAAGTGTCACTATGAAAAGTTGGCAACTAAAGCCAAAAAAAAAACCCCACATTTGAGTCTAACGCCATTGAAATTAAAAGGTTTGCGAAGAGTACAGTTACAAACTTCTCAAATAGGAACCTATAGCAATTGCCTCGTTAAAACCTCAACTGAGCAAAACCCTAGGGAAAAAGCTCAGAAGAGGAAAAAGAGTACAACGCTTTACATAATAATAAAAATTATTAATATAAATAAAAAAACTAGGTAATTACATTATAGCTCATTTGTTACTCTGAAAAAAGTTTGGTAAAATATTAAATCAATTCTATGAATGTGTCGGCCCACTCCACTCGAATTTGATCAATTTCTTCTTTTGTGTAACTTTTCGTTCTATGGTTGCACTAGAAAAAAAACAATGATAATTATTAGTGAATTTAAATAATATATTGAATATAATGTATTTCAAATAAGGATATATATGTATATATCTTACATTAGTATTTAACCAATTGATAGGCCTCGGATCCATGCAGAAATCTCGCATGTATCTCATTATATAATATCTGCATTCGACATTCGATGGTTGTTTAGGACACTGCATATTTATATAGACGTGTAAAAGCCCTTCAATTTTTAAAATAATTGTAAAATACAACTTAGAAACTTATTATATATTATGATGTATCTATATAGCTACTTACCTCTATGGATTTCCATATAATACCACCTTCTCTTGGAATCCTATTTTTTGAAGCATTGTAGTAGTCAAAAACCCTAAACAATAAATAAGTTATCATCAAAACTACTAAATAAAATTTAATTTGATGGTTTTACAAAATTAATATATAATATTATTAACTTACATCGTAATAAAGTTTGTAACATCATTGCGTGGAGGTTTTCTAATTGGATCGAGCCAGAAGCATGTATCATGCAATGGATCAGCTATTACTAGCACCCAATGATAGCTATTGATCACATAAATAGATTATTATTATATATATGTATACATATATTTTATAGCAAAAATATTCATTTAAATTAATCTTACCCTATATTAATAGGGAGCAAGGAAAGTTGCATTGTCTCTGATTCTACTAATCGGTCTGCTACTAATTCTGCATTTTTTAGTATATTGGAACCCGCAGGAGAAGCCCAAGTTGGATAAAAAAAACGAAAATATTGTCCTCGATTTGACTTTTCCAGCATTTGATATAAGATCCTAAATATTATAATGTTACCAATTAAAATAATGTTATCAAGAGCATGATGTAAAAGCTATAAGAAAATTTTCTTACCTAATATAAAAGGATATACAGGGAGCTTCAATTTCCACCATTGTGCCGAAATGAATTACATCTTCAGGTGGAATATACAAATCTTCATCATGGCCAAAAATTTTGCGCTCCATTTTAATACAAATGTTGTTTAAAGGATCACGGAATTGAACACTTAGCAATATAGCTTTTATGCTCTTGGGAATGTTCTTCGGCATATCAAACTTAATTGGAGACTTTTGCACATTCTTTGAACTTGTTGTACCTTTTTTAGATGGCATGTGTGAAGATGAGTGTTCATTTTTTTCCATATTTTTGACTACCTAAAAACATTATTCATTAAACAATAATTACTTATAAGTAATAGGAAATAATAATTCTAAAAAATTGAACTAAATAATGTTTTTATTACCTCATAATCGGCAAAAATGATTAAGTGTTTCGGCCATGGAACAAAACTTTCGACAGCATCTTTTACAAAGATTAAATCATCACGAACGCGGATAGGGAGATGAGCTTTTTCATTAAAACATTCAAGTACATGTACTCGTACATTGTCTTTTGCCAATTTTCTTCCATGTACTTCTATGCCAGCTACAATTTGACCAATAGCAACCACATCACCATCTGCCAATTTTAATCTATACTTTTTGTCCTACAAAAAAAAAATTCAAATAAATATAAAAATTATAGTACTATTATTATTATTATATATTTAAAAATTAATAAAACCATTGATGGTGGTGTCGTCGATTGTTGTGCTGGATTTGAATCAATTTGTTGATTTGTCTCTTTATTTGAAGATGATTGCAATTCACGTTCTTCCAAGAGTTTTCTTTGTAATAATTCAAACCGCTTGTCCATTTTTTCTTGAATATATTTTTCAATAACGTCATCTTTATCACTGGTAAAATATTTGATGATTTTTTCTAATTTCTCAAAGCGTCGATCTTCATGCTCTTTAGATTTAGATGATAACTTTTTTCCAAGGACAGGTCCAAAACCTCTTAACCATCCATATTTATCTTCACCTAGAACCTGTCTATAAATAGCAGCTTCGTCCACCATTATTAATGTTCCATCTTCAAGTTGATTAAGTTGATCTTGTCGTAACTCAATCATCTCTTTCTATAAAGATAAAAGAACTATGTTATATGTTTAGATAAAATGTAAATAGTTGATAAAATATTGGTAACTTATAGGAAATATGATACATACATATTTTTGCTCTGCTTCTTTGTGGATCCATTTGTTATTTTTTGTCTGGTGGGTTTTTTTAAATGTTTCAATCTCTCCAGCTTTAATAGAACCTGGTTGTCCATCATCTATATCCATTGTATGTTTTGATTTCTGTAATAATTATTGGAAAAAAAATTAAAACTTAAGTATAGTAAATTAATATTGGCAACACTAAAAAATATTTACCTCCTCGTGTAAGTATTGAGTAAATGATTTACTTCCACCTGCATGCATATAAGACACTTTTGATCTATTTTGTGAGCCTGCCATAGACTTTTTCTGCAAAAATAAAAATAAATTAACATTAATATTTTCTTAAAAAATAAAAATAAAAATAAAAATAAAATTTATATGAACTAGATAGACATTATGACACCTTCCACTCATCATTAGAGAAACAATTGGTGCACATCCATTTCCAATCCGAATCTCTTATCACCAATTTTTTAGGTTGATGTTGTAGCGGATCTTTTCCTTCTTCGATCATTTTGTTAAAATGCTTGTGACATCGATTGCGATAATCCTTAAATCGCTCTGAGCAGTAATGATCACAAATTATTTCAAGATATGGATGTTTCCCAAAGTCCAAGTCGAATACATCCTGCAAAAATTAGGGAATAGATATAAAGAAAATTATCTATATATAAAAAGTTATTAAGTGAATATATTAATATAAACATACCTGTATACGAGCATATACAACTTTCTTTTCCATAGGTGGAATTTTACTCCAACCACTGTATTGTAGCGGAGCATGATGTCGTACATTTACACCAACAGTGTTTGCGAACTTAGCAGCATCTGTGCCATAAACTCGAAGCTCCCCCACTTCATATGAAATTTTTAGCTTAGGTGCTCCATCCTTCAACCCACGACTTGTGCGATCTCCCCGAGTAGGCCCACGAGTTCTCTTTTTTGATTCTGTAAAAAAAAATTGTATAATATTAGTAAGAACTATATCACACTTTCATATAATTGTATTATATATTTATATTGGTATAAGACAAACAATAATACTTTGTACCTTGTGAAGATTTTTGTGGTTTATCAGGTAATGGTATTGTTGACGAACAATCAATAGAAGGTGTTAAAGGTTGTGGAGATTGTATTAATGATGGAGTATTAGTGGGTGTCTTTTTAGAGCCAACGAGTCTTCTACTACTCATTGGTTGATCTAGAGACTTCATGCTTGACATAATAAAAACCTGAAATAATAAATTATTATTTGCATATAATAAACAATATTAAATTCATATATTAAAAAAATACTTACACACCATTGATTTTTAATCACTTTCATCACTATCGGTTACATCTTCTGAATCACTAAGTAATGCTTCTTCATCAATATCCTCATTGTCTAATTCGTTTTGACATTCATTGTAATCAATATCATCGATTTCAATTTCGTCAATATCTTGCCGAATAAGAATATCATCAACATTTGTTGAATCAAATGTAATATCAATGTCGCTTGAGAATTCTTCTTGATATGCTTCACGATTAGTAGTAACGGGTCCAACATCATCAGAATTACTGTCTTGTGGCTTTGATGGTATTTCCCAAATATGACGATGGTTTACCTTTTGCACCACTTTCCAATTTTCACCTCTTTTTATGTCGTCTAAATATAATATTGAATTAACTTGGTTTGCAAGGACAAATGGTTCATTTTCAAACCATTGTGAGGCAACATTTATACTAGTAATGTTATACTCAGTATAAATTCTATGGTCACTCTCATTGGTGTTATACCAAGAACATTTGAATAATATCACCCTATTAAAATAGATATAATGTACTTCCCATATTTCATTGATGACACCATAAAAATCACAAAGGTTCCCATCATATTCTGCCTCAACTCGAATTCCACAATTTTGAGTAATACGTCTTTCATCTCGAGTTTTTGTGTGATATCTAACTCCATTAACCATACAACCAGCATATGTGCAAATTGAAAAATTAGGCTGAATTGCAATGGCATACAAATCATCTTGGGCTTTAGAATATGATATTTCATTCATTCTTTTAACCTGAGAATATAGTTTTCATAGTTAAAATGAGATAAAGAACCATATCCCATAAGAAAGAATTATAAATATATTAACGTACTTTATCTTCAAACCAAGATGGAAATTCTTGCTTTTGTGCTTGATCAATATCTGAAATGCCTTTGGATTGTAAAAACAATCTATGTTCTCTGATTTCAAAAAAAGTACTCTCAAATAAGAACTTTTATATGTAAAAGAAAACAAAAAATATTGGCCATACTTAAGATGATCAACAGAAAACTTACTTTAAATATGGCTCCAACTCAGGACAATTATTCACAATGTACCAATGTACCATATTCCGTTGTTCTTCAGTTATTGAGATTGATGATTGTTTTCCAAATGGTCTAGTTGGCATATTGAATATAGACAATGTTGATTGTCTTCTTACCCCAACCTCATCTGGATTTCGATCTGGACGATTGAAGCGGGTTTCTATGCCATGAAGATACATTGAACAAAAATTTAATGCCTCACTAATAATATATCCTTCAGCTATAGAACCTTCAGGGCGAGCTTTGTTCTTTACATACTTTTTCAAATGACCTATTTCCCTATAAAAATATTATACAATTAATATACATTAGTACATAGTTTGTACTTAATAAAAATCAAAAAATTATTTTTCAAATATATTATTTCTTAAGGTAATATTAAATTATATTGCCTTTCAATTGAATACATCCATCGCATTTGTACTGGACCTCTTAACTTAGCTTCCATTGGCAAGTGCACCGCTAGATGAATCATTACATCAAAAAATGCAGGAGGGAAAATTATTTCCATCTTACATAGTGTGAACACAATGCCCTCTTCCAAAGCATCTAAATCTTTCACATACAATGTCCTTGCGCATAGTTTTTGAAAAAATAAGGACAATTCAGCAATCACAGACATCATTTTTTTTTTCAAATATGGTCTTACACTAATGGGTAACAACATTTGTAATAAGATGTGACAATCATGACTTTTCAACCCAGTTATCTTCCCATCTTTCATATTAACATTGCGAGACAAGTTTGCAGCATATCCATCTGGAAATTTGATAGATTGTAAGAACTCACAAATTTGCTTGCGTTCCTTCTTTGATAACGTATAACAAGCTGCTGGTTTCACCCACTTGTTTCCTTGCCTTTTCATTTGCAATTGTTTACGAATTTTCAAATCTTGTAAGTCTAATCGTGCATTGTCGGTATCCTTAGACTTCCCATCAATGCTAAATATTGTTCCAACAACACTGTCGCATATATTTTTCTCAATATGCATCACATCCAAATTATGCCTTAGTTTTAATTTAGGCCAGTATTCTAATTCCCAAAATATACTTTTACGCCTCCAATTTGTTTTATTTTCATAGCCTGCTTTCTTCATTTGGTTTTTATCATCATTCATAATATCGACATATTTACCTGGCCTACATGTCCACAGATGGTCCAATTTATCTACAATTTCATCATCTGTTAATTTTCTAGGGGGAGACCGTCTTTCAATTGTACCATCGTACTCCTTATCAGTGCGCCACTCATGTTCAGCACACAAATATCGACGATGTCCCATGTAACAAATTTTACCCCTAATTCGAAATGAAGATGTGTCATCCTCGCAAATAGGACATGCCTTATACCCTTGAGTGCTATACCCAGACACAGTGCCATATGCAGGAAAATCATTAATTGTCCATAATATAGCAGCACGCATGATAAAGTATGTTTTGTCGACAACATCAAAAGTTTGTACCCCTTTCTCCCACAATTCTTTTAACTCTTCGATTAAGGGTTGTAAATAGACATCTATATCCTTACCGGGAGCACGACGCCTAGGAATTAGTAATGACATCATTAAGAATTCTCGTTTCATACATATCCATGGCGGCATGTTATATGGCATCAGTATTACTGGCCACATACTATACGAGTTTGATAAATCACCAAAAGGATTAAACCCATCAATTGCAAATCCAAACCTAATATTTCGAGGTTCTTTAGCAAAATCGGGGTATTGCTTATCAAAATCCTTCCAAACTGCTGCATCTGCCGGATGTCTAAGTACACCTTCAGTATCAACACGTTCTTCTTTGTGCCACCTCATAGCTGATGATGTATGTCTTGACATAAAAAGTCGTTGCAAACGTGGAGTTATAGGAAAATAATGCATCTTTTTATGTGGTATTTTCTTGTCTTTGGTTCCTTTAAACTTATATCTTTCATGACCACAAATATGACAATTTTCAGCATCTTTATTGTCTTTCCAATATAAGGAACAATCATGCTCACATACATGAATTGTTTCATATCCTAAACCAAGATCATGTAATATTTTCTTAACATCATAATAAGTATTTGAGATTTTGTTATCATCAGGAAATGCTTCCTTAAGAAGCTTGAGTAACATGTCAAATGCTTTGATGCTAGTACTAGTCAACACTTTTATATGCATTAGCTAAACGATGAATGTTAAACTTGTGAACTTTTTACATCCAGGGTACAACTCTTTTTCTACTTCAGCAAATAAGTTATGAAATTTTTGCCCCTTCTCTTTTCGGTGAGTTGAATCCCCAAAGTTTGCAAAATTACTCTTTGTAGGGTCTTGTTGAGTTAAATCTTCAATCGCTGGGATCATATCATCATCACTAGTGTAATTATTGTCACTCTCTTCAGCATCATCGACATCATCAAGATCATCAACATCTTCAAGATCATCGAAATCATTAGCATCATCCTCACCATCACTTTCATCTACAATATTCTCCCCGTGATGTACCCATTTAACATAGTGGGTATAAAATCCTTTTACGAAGATATGACGCTCAATTGTCTCCAAGTCATGAAAGTATAAATTCATACACATGACACATGGACATCGAATCTTATTCTCATCATTCAAGTGATCTCTTGATAATGTAATGAAGTTCTTCAATCCATTGATAAACTTGGTAGATAGTCTGTTCTTATTAGAAGTCCAACTCTTATCCATAGCTTATCTACTACTTTTGAGATGTGTAGATGATGTATTGTACTATAAACAAACATCAAGTAATACTAAATTTATTTTGAATTATTATAATGAAAACATTAGTATATCATTGAAAGTATGACGCCAAATACCTATATACGTATATATATATTGTTACATATTTTGTATGACTTTGAGTCAATGTCCTTTAACTCATCGTTTGGGGTTTAATATTAAAAGCATTAATTATATAACATATACAAACAAATAATATTCTTTTATCCAGTTTCATAAATTATCTAATCATATATTTCTATTTCTATTTAAAATTTTATTCTTTTATTTGAGTTTTGTTTACACATAAATAATTTTTTACATATGTCTTTCATTTTTATTTTTTGTGTTAGCTTCATTTTTAGGATTAGCTATTTAAATTGTTTTGTTTTTATAGCTCAGCTATAATTTATTCAACTACTTAAATTACAAATGATTAACTAAAGCATATACATGTATATATTAATTAAAATAACATCATTTTAGATTTTGAATTTTTTTTGAGGTTGAAAACGATTGAAGAAAATTAATTAAAATTTGTTCACATTAAAGTTTAGACTTTTACAATATTTTTTAAAATTCAAACTCATAAGCCATACTATTTAGAAAAATATGTTTAAAACATAAAAAAAATTTAAAATGTATTTAATTATTTATTTCAAAATCTCAATACACCATATATAATATATAAATTAAAATATAAATAAAAACTACCAGAATTTGAATTATTTTAACTATTAAACTAATAAAAAAAATTAAACAATTTATTACACACAAATTAATACTTTGTTTATTATTATTAGTATTATTATTATTATTATTATTTAGTTTATTATGTGATGATATTGCATTTTTAAAAAATAAATATTTAAGCACTACAACTTAATATTATATATTCTATTAAATATTAATTATCTCAGATGATTTTTCCCAACTTTTGGTTAATATTATTTTATCATCATTTAAAAAATATATACGTTATTAAATTTTTTTCCTTCCAAAAAAACATACATTGTATGTGCATTACAAAAAGTGATTACATATATTTTAAAATGAAGTGTTCAGTGGCAGTGGTTGTTGGGTCCTACTAAACTATTAAGAAAAAATGATAATTGAAGTCTATCTATCTAATTAAAATAATAATAAAAATTTGGCTATCTCTAAAATCAGGTTTAGATATTATGCTCTTTTTTTTGTTATTCTAAGCTTTTAATTAAAATAATAATATATATATATATAGATGATAGCTCAGCTAATCTCAAAAATGAAAACTGCTACACCCAAAACTTCATAATTCTTTCATGAACTCTCTCTACCTGATATCAACTCAACCAAACACATTATTTATAGCTACAACAGAGCTTTGCTCTTTGTTGAGTGACTCCCCCAAATGGCAAGTCAAGATGGAGTGATATATAACATATCCCCTGGGTTACTCCTTGATGGCCATGAAACCTATTCAGAGATCTACTATGGGTATGAAAAAAATTGTCGATTCCTTACAGATGCTTGGCCTAAATTTATATATCAGGTGCTTCCTTGCTTTGGTTTGTATTTTTGTTCATATTTTGATGATTTAGGTCTTTAGGATTTAAATGATAAACTAAATTTATTTTTCTTATCTGATTTGAGAAATTAAGTACGCTGAGTTAAATTTTTCCAAAACTCAATATGATTTTATTTTGGGGTTTTGATTAGATTTATTAGGGCTTTCTCTAATTGGGTGAAAAACTAAATTTATTTTAAATTCTTAATCTAATTTGGAGATTTGTTTTATAACCTAAAAATTGTTAGAAAGAAAACCTAGTAACCTAATTTTGACTACCTATGTTTGGTTGTTTAGAAAGAGGGGTGTAAACAAGTAATTTCAACCCTTAAGTGTTATTCTTAAAATTTCCATTGGTGAGACAAATATTAGAAAATAAATCTTGAATATATTTCTCAATGAGGAAAGCACACAATGAATATCTAATAACAATCATATATATATATATATATATCATGTAAATAATGACAACACATACCTTTTTGTTCTTTAAGTACTTCAACCAAAGCTTGCTTACATTCAATCAAACTTATACTTCAAAAATGACTTGATGCACAACCTCACAAATATTAGTACATAGATCAGTCAACTTTCAATCACAGTATAATTTTTGTATTCATAAATGAACTCATGTAGATATACATACCTTTTGAATAATGATAATGCTTTGTTTGACAATCTTTCTTCTTTTTTCTTTTAGTAAGTAGTTCAGATTGACATATGTAAGCACGCTAATGAATTTGATTTATATATATAGATTTTTTAGGTCTTTTAGTTTAGGGTTTCATTTTTTCAAATATAAATTTCTCAAAAATTAGTTACAATATGAATAAATTTTAATTTTGAAACATATTTTTTATTAAAAAATATTTGGAATTTCCATTGAAATCTTAAAATATATATTTTTTAAAATAATATACTCTTATTCAAAATTCAAACGGTTTATATCTTTCATTTGATTTTTTATATTTTTTTAATTCATTTATGCATATGTTGTTATATGATAACATGATATAGCTATATAATAGCACACTTAGTTGGTTAAAATAATAATTTTAAAATGAGATATTCAGTCAATTTAGGAATTAGTTGTAGCTATATAATATCATTCATGATTAGTTAAATCTCGATTATGTTATTTTGTTATTTATTTGGTAAATCTAATTCTAAATTTGAATTTCATATTTGACTTCTCTGTATTTTTTACACTGCAAAATTTTATGCGGGAAGATATATATATATAGTGTAGTGTTGTTTTATTATTTAAAAGTTTCAATCGGAAATAGTTTAACTTCTTCTCATAGCAATATTGATATGTTTATAAATATATATTTATATGATTAAGAGTGTCATTTAAAAGGAGTGAATTGCATTGTTTAAGTACATCTGATGACTTTATTGCTAAGGATTTACAACTATATTAGACTTTGTTTTTTCAATTTTTCTTTTATTTTATAGACTTTCTATGAGTTTATCACATCTAGTATCATTCATAAAGTTTATGAATACAGGTATGGGACTATATGAAACATGTTTCAAATTTGTGGTCAAACTCTGGAATGTCATTTGCATAATGTCTCAGAGTTTCCTATAGTAATTACAAGCTCTCAGGATGGAATTTATGTGTATGGCATTCTGCCACTTATAAGTAAGTTAATAAATATATATATAGTCACATCTATTTTTGACTTTTGTGTATAATTCTTCACAGTCTCTCAATTTTGATTGATTTACAAGCTAGAAAACACTCTAAATTATGATTTTGGCAGAGCTTGCACATCAAATGTATTGAATTAGTAAGATTACTTTTTTTTTTTTTCTACTTTCCCACTCTAAGTGGGGATAGCAGTACATGCATGTGCTATCCCCACTAATATACATATATATGTATACATATGTTAGGTTTTTATAATATTATGATAGTTTAGAGGGCCACAAACTGTTATATTTTTTTTAATATTAATAGGTTTCTGTAATACTTTTACCTTTTGCTTTGTTTCCTTTCCCTCATAATATATATTGGCGGTGCTAGTGCTAGTTGAAACAGTTTTGGAGCTCTGTGTGCTTATAATCAAGAGGCCAACACACCCTTTGTTAGAGAAAAGTGTTTGATGCTCTTTGTACATTCCAAACATAATCAAGTGTCTAAAAAGTAAATCTTATGCATTTTCTCAATTCAATTTTGCATGTGTCTTTAAGTAAGAAGGTACATATGTAAATTGTTGTTGATTACAAATAATATTATACATGTATATATTTGTAAAGTTATCAAATGTGATAGATTCTTAGTTAATTAACTTCATTTGAGCATACTTCTAATAACTTTTTCACATAGTTTCAGAAACTAGACAATTCTTTTAAAGTCACAGACTCAACTCACCAGGTACATATGTAACATTGATTGTCATTACAAAACCAAGTGAGTTTTTCAGAGTGATACAAATTCAAGAGAATCTTGTTTCTGTTTTCTTGTAGTTAAATAAAGTGAGATTAGCAAAATTTATAGCTAGCAAAAACTAGTCTGTAGCTGGATTTGACACGAATTATTCATTTGTGTTTACAATTATGAAACAATGGAGAAGATCATAGAGTTTGAAGCAAACAAAGACTTCATTAGACATGTGACTGTCCATCCGTATTTCCCATGCTATCTCACCATTTGATGACAAGTTTATAAAATTTTGGGACTGGGAAAGGGTTGGATATGCACTCAAATTGTGGAACTTTTTAGCTGGAGGATGGATAATTACTTCCCAAATTGGTATGTGGCTACTTTATAAATGTTTTGCTCCATTTCATAGTTGCTAATAAGAGAGTTTGATCTGTGGAAATAAACACACAATCTATTTGTAATTAATGTCCATTCTTTTTAAAACTTATTTCTCATTAAATGCTTGTTTTTTAATTAGGGGCTGCCTAGTAAGAGCTTGTCATGTACCCTATATCATTCTATCAAAATTCTCACCAATTGTCAATCTATGTAAGTTTTCATAACCATTTATTAGTTTCTTCTTGTATTGTTATATGCACCTCGCTTGCATTCAAATTTTGTATTGTAGTGTCTATCTTATGATTAAAATAGATGACACATTCCCATAAATTTATCCCAAATAACTTTATCATTTGGGTTGACTCTCATCAGTACTTTTTTTGCTTTAGCAATGTCATTTCAGGTTCAATTCCTGGTACTGCTGGAAAACGAGAGAAGCTTCAGACACTTGACCTGTCCAACAATAACTCTCACTCCTGAATACCTGATTCAAAATCTTCAAGATCTAGCTCTACTACAAGACATTATATTCGAATCTTCAGTGAAGAAAGAAATAAGGAATCTGCATTTTCATGTTTTTTCCCTATTAATATTAAATTAAATTTATGTAACAATATATATCAATTATGTATATTAAGCAGCAACATGCTATTTGGATCAATGTCTGTATATTTTTTTTATTATAAATCTTAAATTTTTATTTAATTTAATAAATTTAATCATTTTAGTGTAGTTAAATTTCATGTTAAAGTAATTATAAAAAAAATCATGTTAAGTAATTTTAAAATTATTTATCAAATAACAAAATAAATAAATTTGATTACAAAAATTAAAATTTATTGCAACCAAATTATTTAGTAGCTAATTGCATTTTATGTCATTATTGTATAATTATTTTACACCATTTTGCTACCAAAATTGGTAGTAAAATAGGGTTATTGGACAAAAAAAAACTATTTGTTTTGCTACTAGATTAAGAAGTTTTGCTACAAAAAGATTGGTAGTAAAATTTAGACAAGGACTACCAAAAAATTTGGTAGCTAAATACTTTTAACGACGGGGATTCAACTACCAACTCGCTACCAAAAAATTTGGTAGCAAAAACTGTATTAGCTACCAAAAATATATAATTTACTACCAAATTTCCAGAAGCTAAATGTCATTTTTTTTGTAGTGTATTGGTTGAAGGTGAGATTCCAACATTACTAGTTCACGGGAGCTACTAGGTTCAGGTCCTTCATCTAGAATAGGCTCATATTCAACCTGCCTAATATTAGGGGTAAAGGAACCATGACACAAGGAATGCCATGATAGGAGGTTTGTACCATATTATTAAAAAATGATGGACCTGAAATGTAAAGTGTTATATACTACTACTGTATATTTAGGGTAGGCAAAATCATGGCGAACGAAAAATTGGTTGACGCACTGATGTAAGGTTACATCCAGTCTGGGACTTCAGGATGTCAGCCCACAAGTTGCCTAAGATTGAATCTGGTTAGTGCAAAACTGGCAGCACCTATGTTTATTTCCCTATCTTTATTACCTTGGCCAGAGGTGCCGGTTGTTGCCCCCGATTCGGCATGACCTTGGTCAGAATCCTACCTGCCTTCAGTGATCTTTCTTTTACACACCAACTGTGCGACCTCCTTCTCTTCCTTGACCTCCTCAATGACTAGAGGTAGCCCCTTGGGAGGACCTCGAGGCCTGATGGCTAGTGTCTAATCTTCCATGATCAGCTTGCAGGCCACCATGGTGGCATCATTCACCACTGCCTTGAACTCTTTCTCCTCAGCGGGAGCATTGGTTAGAGTATTGTATTGATCCACAAGGCTCTCAGACCACACTGTTCTCTTATAAATAGCTACAAAAGATAACAAATCATTCAGAATAAGTAAAACTTAGCAAATGCTAAGAATTCAGATGGATTATAAAAGCAAAGATACTTACGAGGTCGGTTGAAATAATGGCATTCGCAATTATGAAATCTGTTTGACATAAATAATTTGTCTTTGAAGTCATTCAGATTGCTGGGAGGTTGATGTATGCATGTAAATGGGACGGGTCTGCCTCGCCTCGCTTCCGCCCTGCCCCACCTCGTTTGCCCTGTTTAACTTTTTTTTTTTTAAAAAAATATTGAATTATAATTTTAGACTACACCCTAAAATATTTAATTTTGTTTTTTATTGCAATCCTTATTTTTGTGACTACACCCTAAACATTATTTTTTTTATTGCAATCCTTATTTTTTACACTTTGTATCAACTACACCCTCTAATATGTTATTTTGTTTTTTCTTTTATAATTTACAAAAATAAATACAAGAATAAGAAATAACTATATAAAAAATATTTGTCAATATTTAAAATTATTTTATAAAGTAGTTGTGGAATAAAAATATATATAATTCTTACACCCAAAGTCTATATAGAATTAAGGATATTCTAAACCACATATAAAATGTCAATTTTACGTACTATTCATGTATATAAGTAGCATGAGAGAATTAGATTAATTCATATCATTATATCATCATTTAAATTATAATGAGAGTTTCTCAAGAGAACAAAGTATAATGAAACTATCATATATGACATAGCGCTCCACTTTCGATGCCTCAAAAGAATCAAATGACTTTTTTCTTCTTCATTAACCTACTATCTTAATCATCAAGATCAACTATGTCTGGCTACTACAAAAAATATATATGTATTAATAATGAAAGTTAATAATTTATTTGATGACTTATAAAAACTTAACTAATTACCATTGTTGGATCTACATCATCCATGATGACTAGTGAAGTCGCTTCTGAAAAGAAATTAAAAAAATATATTGAAATAATACAAAAAAATATGAATATATATATATATGTTGTATCCCAAAATAAATATGAGTTGAATTACTCAGCACGGGGTACAGTTGTCAGACAAGTGCATGAAGAAAGCATGCAGATAGAACATCTAGCCAACTCTAGAGTGAGTAGTTTGAGTCAAACTTGTCAGCTTACGACAATCAAATAGTTTCCAGATCACCTCTTCCGCCAACAACCTAGTTCGAGATGCAGGATGGCTAGATCGCCTTCTAGAAACTCTAAATTTGGCCTGTGTTAGAATAGGGTAGTTCTTCAACATTCAACTCGAAGGAAGTGTTCATCTCACGGAAGCCTGGTCATGACGCACAGTAAAGGATCCCAAAAGACTCGGAGATTCTTTATAAGCCTCATAAAGGCCCATATTTTATTACACATTTATTACCCGAGATAATTGTAAATTCTATAGGCATTCATATCCTTATGTAAATGGGAGTTACCCAAATTTATTATTTACCATATTTATGTATGCAGTTACCCAAAGCTGTTTAGGAGAATCCTATATAAATACTAGGGGAATGGAAAGAAAAAGGAACGTAACTCTCTATATACTGAAACTCTGCTGAAATTGTCTTCAACAATTTCTTCTAGAGTCCTAAATAGATCAATAATATTGTCTTGTGGACTAGGTGGATTTTGACCACTGAACCACGTAAAAGTGAGTGTTTGTGATATTTTTCATTTGTTCAATTACGGTTTAACAATGCCTAATATCTATATTGTTAGATTTCTTATTCCATTGTTGGCGAAAAACTGTGTCAACAATTTATATATATATATAGAAATATAAGAACCTACTTCGCTGTGGATGAATATATAAGATATTCAAACTCTTCCAAGTTTTGTACAATATCAACAATAAAAAAAATTAAAACTATAGAAAACATACCTCCAAAAAAATAACGAAGAGGAACCAATAGATTTGAGTTGACTCTAAAATATTAAAACATTAAAGGAATGAAAAAAATGTTTTAAATAATCGATAAGTGTCACCATCTGAAAAATGGAAAACTAAAGTAATTCAATGAATTTCAAATGACATATTGTTTGCACTGAATTTTAGCGATAGAGCGCACTATGGGACAAGTGCTTCTAATAAATGGGAGGTTAGTGACAGTTTGAAAGTAGACAACTGAACCCCCTATATTTTTCTTCAAGTCCATAGAAACTACTAAGTTTATGAAAATACTAAGAAAATGGAAAATTAACAAAGAACTCGATTACCTGAGAAGCCTCTAAAGACAAGCACTAATATTAGCTAATGTGGACTATGTTGAATTTATCGTATTAGTCAATATCACTTCGTCTCTTCTAAGGGGAATTACTACAACTATTTTGAGAGCAAGGGTGAAGCTATTAAGTTCCCACTGTATTCTGTCTAAATTGTTTAATATACATTGTTTACCATGTTTTTCAGAAACTAGAAATATTTTATGAAATAAGAACTGGAAAGAAAGGATTAAGGATGAATAATCATAATTTTTTCGTGGTTGGGGCATTAATGAGCCTTAGTCCATGAGTCACTAGTATTAGGCTTTAGAGAGTTTTGATAATGGAGATTTTCTACAAGTGTTAGAAGAGTTTTTGCTTACAAGAGAAATTCTGGGATCCTTGCTACAATGCACAACTGGTCCTATTTATAGGAAGTCAAGCATCTCGGGCTGGACTAATCTGGGCCCAATAGGGATGCAATTACAGTTTGCTTGCTAGTGGAGCCATAATACAAAGAATGTGATATAACTAAATGTTGTTAATCTGTGCCCATTGGGTCGGCTTAGGCGTGGACAAGCCTTACAGCTGCCCATTGTACGTTAGCACAGACTAGTCCGCGTGGGCTACTAAAGGGATCTTGAGGACAGGATCTGTCAGAGTAGTGGTAGTATTGTTCCCTAGGAACAATGTACGTTTCATGCATACCCTCTTCTTAGGTTAGTTGAGGAGACCAACTGCCAGATTTTGTGGGGTCAGGTCAACATCAAGAAAACTAGACTTGCCCTATCTAGATGTCTTGTCTGGGTACATTTACTAATGTCCCGGTACATTTACTGGAGCCCTAGTTTGTTCACCAGGACCTGGGTTCATTTGCTAAGGTGGACATTATTGTGGTGGAGATCTCCCCTGGATCCTTGATAAAGTCCGTCTCCAGTGAACAGTTAGTCTGCCACCTTAATAAGCATCCTGAAGGATGTAGGTTGGTGTTGGCGGGGAAGGTAGCTTGGCTTGCAATGCCATCTCGGTCCATTTACTAAGCTCACACCCATTGAACCTTTTAAGGGACGATTCCATTTGGGCTGTCGGGATTTCTTCCTTCCTTGACTTAAGCAAACATATACTTCTCAACAACAAACAATAAGACCATCCAGAACAAAACTAATTATAATAATATTTTGAGGAGAAGATAGCATTCAAAATTGATTGTGGACTTGGAGTGCAATGGTCGTGGCCATGAGTGGGAAGGGAGTCAAAAAGTGCTTCGATTTCATAAAAACCCCTCAAGAACAAAACTAGCCTTCCCCAACTTCTTCTTCTTCGTCTTTGTTTCGTTTGGAGAACCAGGAGAACTAGAAAAGGGTTTTTGTTTGGGGATGGCTTTGAGAAAGAAAATTCTCAGTTTGACTCTAAGTATACCCAAATTACAGTCCATGAGAATTTGTTTACAGAAAAAAGGTAATCTGACCTGCCCCGCTTGAATATATAGGGGGTCTGATTGGGTCAACATCCCAAATTGTACCCTGACCTTTCGGGGCAAAGACGCCCAGCCGGGTCTGGGCCCCACCTCACTCCAAATCCCCATTTGTCCATGGCTAGGTCAATGATGTTTACGGATTTGGGAACCCGGGTGAGGAAGTAAAAACCATAACCTCGGGTTTTAACGTCTATATTGGCTTTTCGATAAGAAAAATATAAAATATACTATAGAGTAGGGACCTCCCACTCATTCTTAAGGAATGAATACTTTAATCCTGCGAGGAGGCAATAGGAATTTAGAGGGAGCTGGAATGGGGCGAGCTTCACGAAATTCAGGAAGTCCGTGAAGTAATGATCTAGTGGGAAGAAGGCACCTAATTTCAGGTGTTCATAACTCCAAGCCTAGAAGTCGTCCTCCAATGGGGTACAACCTCTATTACCTTGCAATGGAGGTCGAATGTAGAAGTTAGGATTCTTCTCGACCGAGCGACTTAGCATGACTTTATTTACCTTGGGTTGAGAAGTAATTCGAGACACAATCCTCTCGGCATCAAAGAAACTTTCAGGTCAGGTCCTACCTCGATCTCCTTCTCCACCATGGACCAAAGTGGGGAATGGGGGTGTCGAGGGCGACCTGCATGTCCTTGCCTCGAGAAGAGGAGCATGTTAGAGTCTTTTTCTTTTGAGAGGCCATGATGATGATTTTGGTTTGCCTGATTACAAAAGTACTCATTAGAGGTGACCAGAGTGAATACGTACTTATAAATTGGTTTTTAATCGAGGTTGTAAAAGGGTGAAAGACGGATAAGATTACAGAAACTAGGAGGTAACCATTGGAGGGATTTCTTAGAGGGAAGAAACTTAAAAGGGTTTCTTAGAAGTTTTGGAGAGAAGTAAGAAAGGAAATTCAAATCCAATGGTGGTGACTGACAAGCCTTGTTCTCCTATTTATACGTCAAATTTAAGAACAACTCTGAGCCACATGATTAAAGTAGGTAGAGATTTGAGGGACAAAATTAAATAAATGAAACGACAACAAGAGGTTGACAAGACAGCTATCAGAGTATTCGAAACATGAACAGACGCCTATAACAAGCAAACTTGTGTTTTGTACTCGAGTGAGTGGGTGGGCACATTTTTTTCATGACAAAAGCCGAAAGCCTCTACTGTGCGTGTCAGAAGTGACATCATGCACGAGCAGGGGCTCAGGGGGCAATTGTTGTAACCTAAAAATACAAGCTCAAATATCTTGCTCAGGGTATAGCAGACACATAATAAATAAGGAGGCAAGACTTCGAAGATATCTTGGTAACTCCAAGTCAAACAGCTCGAGGTCGTGTCACTAATTCTGTGACAGCCATGGATCTTCTAGATCCTTTGAAGCACGGATGACAGAGATCAAGCATTCAGTGTCCAGATCGCCTTCACTAAGCGCAAGTATTATCTGAGTAACTCTGTCCTACTTCAGTTATAACCAGTTTGAGGGTGGCATCTAGCTTGAGGCAGTTCAAAGATGCACATGGGAAAATCCCTACGGATTCGGGTTCCCAATAGGCACCATAAATATGTAGGAAAAACTAATTGCAGGATCTTTATTTATTTTCATGCAATTTACATATTAACAACACAAACATGCAAATTCCTAGAACATGCTCCTATGAAATTGATACAAATACAAAGTAAAGTAAAAAACTTACATTACGCAGCGGAACTGGAACAACTCCATCCTTCAATCTCTCTAACCCTTGATTCCATTCTGTAGCAGAGTATTATCAAGAGATTGAACAAGATCAGCAACACAGTCTTCCTCACCAAGCCTTTGATCAATCTAGAACTAGTGTGGGCTGGCTCTCAACATATGAGATAGAGATCTAGAAAAGAAGAAGAGATTGTGGCTAAGAAAGGATTAGAGTGTCTAGGTTTTCACTTACCCAAATCAACTGAGACTGACTTGCTACTGAAAACCCTAGATATCATATTCCTTATATAGGCAACTTAATGAGATTTATTTAAATTTAAATTAATTAAAAATAATAAACAAAACTAAACGCCTTGGGTTGCCATAAATGAACTTGGGCCCAATCTCTTTATTTTGAACTTAATTCCCAACTGGGCCTAAATTCAAAACCTTTTATTTATTTATTTTTAATTAATTAATTAAATCCTTATTCAAATTAACTAATTATAATTTGAAACTTGATTTAATATTATTTATTTATATTGATACCGATTTATCAATATTAATAAATTTACCCAAATATTCTCTTTTATTCTCTAAATCTCATATCTCTGTAAATTTTCCAAAATTGACCTAGTCAACTTTAAAAATCCTAATTGATAATTAAATCAATTAATTGAGACATTCTAGATGATTTACTCAAAGGTGATGCGGGGACCATGGATCCATGAAATCAAGCTCCAACAAGTTACCGTGAATTTATTTACGAATAATTTCACTACCTTATTAATTCCTCGTGACTCCACTATAGACTCGGAATTGAACTCTTGAATTCATAGAACGTATTTTCAAAACCATAAATACGTTATCCATTGTTATATCCATTACAATCAGTCAATCCTCTATCGATGACTTACTAATGAGCTGGGTGCAAATTACCGTTTTACCCCTCATCAGTATTTTATCCTTAACTCCCACTAAGTTCCTTATAAATGATATTTCCGTGAACTTAATCACAGAAATGAGATCTCAATCATTTAACCTTTTGAACAAAGCAATTAAGGAAATCATCTTTTCACTTCTCATACAGAAGTTATAGATTTCGTATCTATGAATAATACTCCCACTCAATTACACTAATAAATCTCCAAGATGTAAGTATGGGCTAGACCGTAGGGTAAGCTGGTAACGAACAAGTCAAAAGATTTAAATAATATAATTAGCAGAATATTATCACTCAGAATTAAGATCGGCTTAATATATGGTCAACGTTGTGACATTGATTAGATTTGATAACAACGATACTTATTTATCAATCAATAATCAATATCGGTCCTAGTCCGATGTAACTAAATACATCCGATCTTATCTACTTGGTCGATGCCTTGGACAAGACATCACACCCTGAATGTGTAAGTACATCATATCGTAGATTGCCTAATCAGTGAAAATCCAATGCACTGATCTAATCTTAGGACTCGTTCTTTTGAACATATAATTACAACTATAATCCACTGTGACCTAGTCACTATAATTGTAACTATCCATATGTTCGGGATTTTATAAATGTTTGTATTATTTCAATAATCATGTAATAAAACAAGCAAGCAACACGGTTGTCAAACTAAATGATTTCTACTACTTTTATTGATAATATGAAAACATGCTACATGTCCGACATGGTTTTATAAGGGCATAAAACCCAACAAAATACAAAACAATCGTTATATACATTTTTTGATTGATGTAAATGGAAATAGGCTTAATTAGGGTATTTACATATCCATTAATTTGGTAAGTTATCTAATAATGTATGTTACCATTTATAGTACGGTTACCCAATGTTGTCCATCATAATTCCCTATAAATATAAGGGGAACTGACAGTAAAAGGGAACAACATCTTGTATGCAAAAACTCTGCCAAAGCAGGAATAAGAGTGACTCATGGACTAGGAGTTTATATTTACGGTTTATTATCAAGCTTAATCTCTCTAATCAGATTTCTTAATTCCCTATTAGCAAAAAATCGCGTCAACACCAAAAATAACTTCTCCATCTAAAGTGATTTTTTCAGCTGCATCCTCTACTGCTATATCCCAAACTACTGCCTCCTTGATCCACTGACGGTGACGCTCCACTAGCATGCCCTGCGTGATCTCCTATTGAGTGGCTCAAAGGAAAACTTTATGGAGATGTAAAAATGTAACCACGTAGTGGTATCTGGGTTAGGATATCGATGATGATTCCACACATAAGCATCACCTCGAAGGTATCAACTAGCTAACCTTACCTAAAACTGGGCAGGAATAAGGCACACTAAGGATATCTGCCATACGATGGTTCTAGGCCCATATACCTAATCGGGCTTGGTGTGCTCCTATAATGAAATGTGGTCTCCTCCTATGGGTGGCTATATAACCTCAGGGTGAATAATTTCTCGTTGTTCTGCCATCTGATCCTAAAATTTATAGAGATTTAGGTAAGTAACAAAGAAACAACCTATTTACAAAACAATTTAAAGCAGTACTTACAGTGAGTGCCAGTATTTCTTGCGGAATTGTACATGTGGGTTTGTTTACAAAACTGGATCAACTCGATATCTGATACCAATTGTAAAGACCCCAAAATACAAGACAAAAAGCAATGCAGAAAATAATATCTTCATTAGAAACATGTCCCAAAAATTCACGTAAAAAAAATTTAAAAAGAGAAACTTGTGTGCGCACACTTAACCACTTACTTCTGTTCTTAAACATTTAAAGTAAACATAAATGGTTTAAACATAACCAATAAAACAATGTGAGCCCCAAAAGACATTTTCTCAAAACATTCCCCAAAGGTCGGGCCACATGTACACTCGTACAAGCAGACTCCAGCGCCCACTGCTCCGCTTTTCCCTTGCACTTACCTACAACATGAAACAACTTGGTAAGCAAAAATCCTTAGTAAGTTCAATCTTACAACATGAAATCATAAAAGCAGGCAAGGGCCAATGACAAAGTCATTGACCAGAAATCAAACCACTTACAAAATTAGGGTTCCTAATAAATTCAGATCCTAAACAGAAAGTTCAAGAACACCTAAATGTATTGGCAAACTTATGATTATGCCCGATAACCAGAAAGAGTTCAATCAACCATTCATGAAGAAAATCCTAGAACAAGCAGATATATATATATAGGAACAATATTCATAACAAAGATCCTAGAAGCCAACTTGGGAGTTGTCAATAAAGTCAGAGTGTTTGGGCGCCCCTTTAAACAAACAATAATGGAGACCCAACTCTCAGCACTAATAAAACATCCTTAAATCCCCCACCAGGGTATCCTTTGTGTTACCTAGGGCATAAGTACTATCAAAAGTGTAACTAGAGTTGCACTAGCTCACCGAGAATTCTAGGTTTTACAAGTATGCTTAACCCATAGCCAAATGTCACAGACTTGAACCACATGGAGGTCACAAACTTGAACCGAACCTAATAGTAATTGTCACGGACTCGAACTAGAGCGATAATAACTGTCACAGACTTGAACCGGACTAATAATAATTTTCACGCACTTGAACCAGACCGACAATAATTGTCACGGACTTAAACCGAACTAAAAGAATGTCAGAGGTAGAAACTGTCTGCACTTTGCTAACATTGGCGGGGTACCTACCGCCAATCCTAAAAAGGGTCTAAGAATCCCTAGTCATTCTCTCTAACTGAGCCTCTTCCAATAACTAGTGTAATACCTTATTTCTAGCAATCAATACACTAGTATGTTGTTGTAGCCAGAGAAGTCAAATGTTTACTTACTTTGATTCCTTGCTCCGAGCGTAAATACTTAAACCACAACTATACTCTCCTTTTAGCCAATACTGTAATTTATACACTATACGCGGATTAATTATGTAAATTAAATTATACATAAGCCATCGAGGCATTTTAGTCGTCACCGTTTATTAAGTATGGGTATTATCACCCTTACTTAGTTTAGCATTCTAAGCGGCATTTAAAACTTTCGACAAAACTTCTCTTAACAAGTCTAGTTATTTAAAAGTCGGCTTTTAACAACATTTCCCACTTCTTTCTCTCTATCGAGCCTAGTCAAAGAAACTAGTTTCAGAAGCCTCCAAGCTTAACCGATTTTATTCGAAATCACATATTTTTTAATAAAATAACTTTATTCAAAACTTTGATAATTAAATTTGAATTAAAAAAATTAAGAATTAATTATAATAAATTTTGATTAATTTTAGATTAATTAAGAGAATTTAGAATAAAAAGTTGATTTTTATTTATAAAGATTATTTTAATTTAAATTTTGGAAAAATCTGGGTATTGGACCCCTTTTTTAATTTTCTTAAACCAATCAAATAAAATATTATTTTGCTAATATTTAGATTTATTTAATGGGTTAAACCTATACTATCGATTACCATAACAAAATATCAACACTTAAAATTATTTTAAAAATTTATATTTTAAAAACTATAACTCAAATAATCTTCAAACTTTGCAGATTTCAACATGGCTATTCCAAGAAATTTCTTGTCGAATTTCATAAAAAATTAAATATTTTTACTTGGTGAAATCTATTTTAAAAAACATGATTATAAATATGTCTAGAGAAAAAGCCCATCGTTTTAGTGAACCTTGAAAGTTCATAAAATCCCTTTGGTTTGTATTTAGGTGTAAATTTTTTTATACCTATACTAGGATATGTGAAAAATAGTTATACCAAAATTTTGGTTATTTGAACCATTTGTACTTAACAAAACAATTTTTCAATCATGGTTGTGGAGAAGCTATTTTGAGCTTTATAGAAATTTTGTCTAACTTTGAAAACCCATAATTCTTAGAGTTCGTTATTTTTCTTTGAAATTTTACAGGTTAATTTACCAATGAAAAAATAAGGTTCATTCCATAAATTATTCCAAAAAATAAATATTTTTTCATAGAAAATATCACTTAAAGTCAGTTGTTTACGAAGATTTTGAAAAATAATTTTCTAGATTACACACAAATTTTGTAAAATTTATATGTTGATCATTATAAAATTTTGCATGTTTATAAGCCCTATTAATATCTATATATCTCAAAATTAAACATCCAAACAAGAAAATTCAAAATCAAATAAGTATACAACTCGCTTGACCATTTTGAAGTCAAGGCTTAAACATTTTTCTTACAAAGTCTTAGTTTTGCCTATGGAATGTTGGATTCCAACCCTAACAATCGTCCAAAAAAATTTGCATGCATGATCAAATAGTGGATAAACATTATTACATTTCCAAAATATAATTTAAACACATCAAATAAATTAATCATAGCATACTTAACGAGAAAATTTGAATAAAACTCATGGGAGGGGACCATATACCTCTTGATGGCTTTGATGGTGTTTTAAGTGACTTCTAGCTCTTCAAACCCTTGAATAGCCTTTCCCCTACATTTATTCACTGCCAAATAATACCACAAATAAGTATATACTCATGCAAACTCATCTAAGATCAAAAACTAACTTTGATAAGTAGAGTTAAGAGTGTTACCTTTGATTTGTTCTAGCTTTTTCTAGCCTTTCTCTGTCTTCAAACTCAATGCTCAATGCCCTACAACTATGTGTATAGAGGAAAGAGGTGTGATGTGAGTATTTAGGTGAGAAGTTGATGAAAGAAATACAGAGAAGAGCACATGGGGTGCTTGGCCAAGCTAGAGAGAAGGAACAAGATTTTGAGAGAAAATGAATTCTTGAGGGAGAAACTCATGTGAAAAATAAATACTTAGCTGACTTTTTACTATTTATAGGTGGTAAAATTTGGACATAAATTACCATTTTACCCCTCCAAGCTGCCTCCCATCATAGCCTAATTACTCTTTAATTCATTTCCTGTATTTAATTAATTAATCTAACTTAAGTTAATTAATCATAGTCTAATGGTATGTTTCCCAAAAATTACTATTGTGATAATTTTTTTCTTACTTAAACAAATTGAAATTTTAACCTATGGTAATTAAATTAAGTAGACAGTGTTATTTAATTTAAGTGGTCACACACCAATATTTGTTACTCAAAATAATTTAATTAACCAAAATACCATTTTTGGCTAAAATATGCATTTTTCACAAAAATACATTTCTAGAGATTTTTTTCTTACAAAGTCAAACTATTTGCCTTTAATATACATTTACAATAAATTTAAGCCAATATTATTTTTTTCGTAATTATTCAACATAATTTTATCCAATATTTTACCTGGTTGGGGTTTTTGTGTCGGTCCGAGAACGAAATTTATAATTTTGCTACAATCACACATCACACTTAATGGCTATCATGAACAACATGATTTTGGCTTCTCAAGCCTATATTATTAATCAAAATAATATTCATATAAGTTTTCACCAGTCCGAACCAGTTACTAGTAGGTACCCGAAGCGCAGGGCATTACAGTAAAATTACCTAATTTTGGCTCCAAAACTTAATTTAAAATGCTCCAATCCCATTGATTGAGCTAATGAGGGTCCCTATACTATTTAAGGGTCATGTAAGTTTTTGGTTAATTGATCAGTCACCACTCTCTCTCTCTTTCTCTAAAAACTCTCTCTAGCTCTCAATATTACTAGTCTTTTTTCAAGATCTTCATCAAGAAAGCTCCACTTGCATGAAGATTCAAGGCATGCAAATCAAAATCACATTCCATTTTTAGTTGCTTCAAGAAATCTCAAAGGGGAGGCTAGGAATAGAGATTTTTGGACAACAAATTCCATTTGTGTCAAGCCTTTGTTTCCTCCATTTATTCACATGAAATCACAGTCTTATGATTTTATGTAACTAAGGTTCTCCATCTCCAAAGGTCTATTTTATTACTTGATCTTATTTGTGTTATTTTTCTATTGTAGACTAGATTATCTTGGGTTTGTTCATTTGAATTGTAATATTCAAAGTTTGTGTATAGTCATATCCCCAATACCCACACCTATATATATATATTGGATACAAGCAACGTGCAATGCACATTTCCTTAGTTTTATATATAGAATTTATTAGTTAATTTTATTAAATTTGTATAATTGTCATATAAATTTCGAATAAATAAACAATATATGAAAGACTGACATAAAAACATTAAATGAAAAATTAATCCAAACATTGTTATGATTTTTTTCAAAAAAATATATATAATATGATAATATTTTAAAATATAAATAATGATTATTTAATAAAAATTAAGAGTATGTATTATATATTATTATTATAATAATATTTTATAATATATAAATTTATATTAATATAAGTATTAAATATCTAGCCTTGTATTAAATATTATTATAATAATAATATTTTATAATATTTGAATTCATATTAATATAATTAGTAAAAAATTAGGATTATGTATTATTATCATAATAATATTTTATAACATTTAAATTTATATTGATATAAATATTAAATATCTAGTTTTGTATTATATGTTATTATAATAATGATATTTTATAACTTTTGAATTTGAATTTATATTAATATAATGATTTAATATATACTTTTAATTAGTTTTAATGGTATATTTTGAATTTATATTAATATAATTAAGGTAAATTCTGTTAAATATTTAGAATATTCCGTTAAAGTTAACAAAACAAACTATTAAAACCAAGAATTTTCATTATCTACACACTTTTTATATAGAAGAGACATATAATAAATTCCTATCAAACTAGAAATGTTGTGTTTAAAAGAATACTTTTAAAATATTATGTTAGGTTTAACAAAAAATTTCATTATATATATGTTAACAACATTTAATGCTATCAACCTTAAAACGAAAGATTAAAGAAATAATTAACAAGAACACAAAAGACGTGGTTCAGACTATAAAAGAGCTGTAGTCCACGAGTCTCTGGTATTAGGTGGATTGGAAGCTTGTTGGGCAATCTCCAATATAGTTTCTCAGTCAACATTTATATTGCTATGAGTACAAGGCTCACCTTCCATAAAAATTATGAACCCTTTACAATGAGACTCCCAGCCCTATTTATAGAGCCTGAGGTCATTAATACTAATCATCTGTAATTAGTCTCCATTCTTCCCATTATTGGGGGATTAATACCAATTCAATGCATTGGGCGGCATTGAATAGAGGCCACGACCTAGGCGAGGTCCGCAGGGCCCACTGAAGAAAGGTGCCTACTTTATGGGGAACATGCCCCAGGTACTGTCAGGGCATGCTGTACGTATCTCCACAGTGTAGTGGGAGAACGAATTGTCAAGTTGTACAATTGACAACATTCTAGACAGATCGACAAAAAGGTTGTTAGGCGATCCCCTGACGCTGGAAACCTGCATTGGTTAACACTTGGCTGGCCTTCTAGATCCCGAGGACAAGGTCCTTGGCCTAGAAGACAACTGTTTGTAAGGAAACCGAGGACTACTTACCAGTTCTTGGGGCATGGCCTCAGAGAGACGTCTGTGCCCTACCTTTATCTGAGGGATGTGGCCTCTAACCGAGAAATCCACCCTCCGAGGACTGACCCTCGTGGCGTGGCCTCATTTGAAGAAGTACGCATCCTTGCCACATGCCCTACTCGGATTGCCACGTGTCCTTTGGTGAAAACACAGAGAACATTTTTCCCCAAGTCTCTACTCATCCTTAGACTGTGGAGACTTAAAACTAGGAAAAAACAAATAGTCCTCGGATGGAAATGATTAGACTTTTGCTAACGGAACTATGAGATTTCCTGCCACGTGTTGATCCCACATTGCTGGACCTATCAATTTGTGCAATTAATGAAGTGTCAAGTCTGCGGCCCGAAACGACTTTTTCGTACCCTAGGTGTCCTTTCAGCCTATACTCGATATTCCCCTTTTTAGATGCCAATGATCACGATCCACACCTTTTTTATCTTTGACCCTTTGATCACTCTAGAGTACCTATGTCTTAGGTAATCTGATGGTCAGGGTGAACTTACTTAACCCCCAAGCACTGGACATATAAAAGGTCGAGAACCAACTCTCCAATGTTACTTTAGCCCATTTTAAATTTCCTGTGCTTTTAACTCTTAAGCCTCTCTCAGCCTCCCAAATCCCTCTATGGCCTTGAATCCTTTCTAACTCTCCTACCACTCTGGATGATTGGCATGAAGCTTCTTACTTCTGGGTAAACGGAAAGCAATTCTTTAGGGTTTGCACACGATTCAGCACCATCTGATGCTTCATTTCGAGTAAGTGCCTCTGAACTATGACACTATTTTTACGTATGTTTGATGACTTAGGATGCATGTTTAGGAGTTGGTTTTGAGATTTTTAGCGGTTGCCTTGACCTTATTTGTCGTCGAAAATGGTCTAAATGACCTATTTAGACGTTCTGGGGCATTTTTTGATATTATGGACCTTCGATCGAAATCTGTAAAAAATTTCCAGATTCCGGCAGTGTTCATCATCTCTGATGGTGTTCATATTTTTTGGTGGTGTCTCTAGCGCCAGATGCCTGGCTCCGAGGACACCCAATGTCTAGTTTTTCTTTTTCTCCTTTCCCCGAGAAGTTTCCTTAGGGGTTCTCGTTTTGGCCTAACTTTCTTCTGGTCAAGGCGCTAACTGCTTGGTGTCTATTTCAGATGACAGAGGAGCTTCTTCAGCTTCATCAACAAGGTTTCTACACCTTTGACAACAAGATCCCTCAAATGGCTTGAGAAGCGGGACAACGCCCCGAAAGGGGGAAACAAGTGGCTAGTAGAAGCCAAGCTCTCACAGTACGGGAGAGCTCGGAACTAGTGGCGACGAGACCTCTCAGAGTTGGTCTCTCGGAGGAAAAGATCAATATAGGCCCGAAACCTTCAAAATCCCCTTACACTGCCATAGGGTTCGAAGCGGTAAACCTTTTGAGCAAGCTACAACATAAAGACGCCTTGTAAAGGATCCTTGAAACTGTGGGGTAAAAGATGGCAAAATATTAGTACATCTAGGTCTGGAGGATGAGAGGGCGCACGAGAACATTCATGGGCTTGGGCCCTGGAGCGCCTCTCATCTCCAAGCAGGTGCAACCCTGCCCCTGCACCAGTACAATGTCAACTTCTTAAGTTTTTTGGTATAGCTCCTTTCCCATTGTCCTCGAATAGATATTGGGTACTGGCAGGGTTGTACGTTTTGTACAAGAGGCAGAGCTGGCCTACTCCGCCCCCAGCCAAAATATTGGACATCTACTGTTTCTGCCAATGTGCAAAGAAGGGGGATACTACACCCTGATGAAGCACACGGTCCTAGGGAGAGGCTTCAAAGCCCCGCGTGGCAACGAGAATCATGCTCGAGCCTACAAGGACGAGTTCTTTTGGGCGGACGACTTCCCGACGAGGACTAAGCCCAGATTACTCCTGGACTTTGCTACAGTTGGTAAATACTTCTGTCCTTGCGCAAGTTAGTACGATAGTGTTTAGTTCCCTACTCATCATTGTTCGTGTCGTCTAAATCAGATCCGTTTCGCCACACTCCTTTCATCGACTCTTTCGATGAAAGACTTCGGGTGATGGTGTCCATTTGCAACAAGAAGCTAGAGCTCGACTTCGTCGTCATTGATGCCCACCTCAAATAATACGGGATGCTGTAGGTGAGGCAGAGCATAAATTTGATGGTGTTAACCGAATTCTAGGATTTGAAGCAATCTATGAATGTGGCAAGGCTACACATGGATTACATGGCGACTAAGGCACAACATTAGTACATACAATGCCTTCGCGAGGAGCATGCAGAGAGCGTCCTCACAATTAAGGCAACATCAGAGGCGAAGGAAGATTAGGAGCACAGGGTGTTTCCTTTGGCAAAAAGTATAGGCCTTTTTGATTTGGTGCATTTGAAACATCAAAGGGTGTCGAGGACTTATGGTATTGACACTGTGACAGCTCCAATAGCAGTACCTACACCCACGTCGACTGCCCAAGCACCTTCTGCCGCTGCTCCAATGGCCCCTGCCTCGAGCACAACAACTGTCAGTGAGATCATTGACCTCGAGACCTCCTCTCCATGAGATGAGAGACTCTCTGAGAAGGGCAAAGTGATCCCCTCCAACTCCCCTCAAACCATGGTGCCCCGATTGGTCATCTTCCCATAGCACTATGAAGGGGATGAGTTGGAGATGCATAGGGAGGTCATCGAGTACTACAACACTCGTATTGGGGAAAGCAATGAGAATGACCGACTCCTGACCTAATACCTGCGCGAGGACTGGCCAAAGGAACCCATCGTTCCTCCTCCCCACGAAGAGCTGGAACCTCTCCTCGCGGGGAGAATAGGAGATATGGCCTCATCCAGGGACTAGCGGTATCCTTGTATGAGATGCTCGCCAGCAGCTTTCCCCCATTGCGACAGGGACAATGAAGTGGCGTTAGTGGCTACCAGCCACCATTCTTCCAGAGGGTAAGTCTCTTGATTTCTATCCAAGTTCAATGTATATTTTTTGTCTTTTTGGCTGACTTGATATCCTGATTTTACAGACTGCGGCCCTCAATCAAGGACTCGGGGACCTATTGCTGACGTGGTCTCTAGAGCTGAAGAAAACTCGGGAGGAGCTGGCTTGGGTCTAGGTGGAATTTGCTCAACTTCAGGAGACCGTAGTCCCCATGAAGGAACATTTGCAGCTATAGAAAGAAGTGGAGGACATCAGGGCCTGTGTCTGCAAGGTGGAGGAGCAACTGGTCATCGAAAGGTCGAAGTTGTCTACCTTGGAGGGAACATCCTCCTAGTTACTGGAAGATGCTGCGGGCCACACGCGGACCGTGGAGGAGGAGCTGGCCCAAGTCCATGAGGAGCTCTGGTTGAGCCGGGTGGAGTCTATAGCCCGTGTCAATGATTTGGAGAAAACCAACAGATAATTGGCCAAAGATCTCGATGTGATGGCCAAGGACAAGCTCTTCGTTGGGTGGTAGAGCAACAGAGACATGAATCTCTCTTTCACAAAGGATCTCGACATGAGGATAAAGTTCGAGGAACATCTTGAGGCGGGCACTGCCCATGCGGCTTATGAGAGAGAGGCTTCGACGACAGGTCAAGCCCTCGAAGCTAACCCGGTGATCGAGTTGGTCGTAGAGGTGCCCCAAGCGAAGGACCCCAGTAACTTTGCCTTGTTTATAATTTTTTTTTCTTTCTAAACTGAGTAGGCCTGCTTGCTGTAGCTTATTAGGGTATAGACAAACAACGCTCGAGCTCGCAAGCATAGTTGTAACTATTTAATGCAATGACAACCTGCACTACTTTTAAACTCCTTTGGTTCTTTTAGTTCGTCGTATCATTACATTCACGAGAACATGAACCCTAAGTCATGTTTTACTTTGTTTGGTTCTATAAATTCAACGTGACTGAGCTGCTACAAGAATACGCACTCAAACCATTTTAAACGCTTGGTTCTATAAATTTAACATAACATTAATGCATCGAGAACAAGAACTCAAACTGTTTTAAACACTTAACTTGGTTCTATAGATTCAACATAACATGACTGCCACGAGAACAAGAACTCAAATTGTTTCAAGCTTTTCATTTGGTTCTGTAAATTAAACGTAACATGACTTCCACGAGAATAAGAATTCAAATCGTTTTAAGCATTTGAATTCAGCGTTTAGTGTCTCTTGTAGGCTAGCAGTCCTAGACGTAAGTTTAACATGAAGTTTATCATTAATCTAACATAGGTCAGCGTCCCCAAGCTCATCCAGCTTGAGGTGGAGCCGGCTTGTCACCCCCATATGCCTCTGTAGTCCAAAGGCTCAGGCTTTCAGAAGTTCTTGCACATATATCGCCTGCCTACCAAGTATGCAATACCTGGGAGGTCAGTTAAGGGCCTTTGATCTACCCCCTTGAGTGTGTGTCTCGAGGCTTCCGTTCTCCTTTCAGGATCATCTCACAACTCCTCGGGTTCTATTTCCTCAAGAGGCGATTTAAATCTGTATTAGCGCTACTAGGGGTTACTTTTAGGGTCTATTCTTCCAAGTATTTAGCTCAGATCCCGACAACGTGTTAAGACTAACTCGCTCAGGGGCTCCCGGGTGCGATGTCCACAAGAAGTATCCAAGTACAAATGACTTAGGCATCTATTCATATCTCTAATATTAGGATTTGGTTATTACTCCTCAGGCGCGTGCTGTCATCGGGAGGTAACCTGAATCTCTACGTTCGCATTACTGGACTTTTTAAGCTGAGTTTTCTCCATGTTTTTTTGATATTGGATCCCACAACACTAGGGGTGCGTCACACATCGACTAGCCAAGCTCCCCATGTCATGGACTTCTTGACGCTATAATATTTGAGGCATTCGTCGGACTTGGGCATACTCCTCGGGTGCGGTGTCCTCAGGAGGCATCCCAAGTCTGCCTCAAGACCAAGTACGTAGTACTCAGTCATTCGTTAGCATCTCAAGATCAAAGACTTAGTTAGTGCTCCTCAGGCTCAATTTCCACAAAAGATGAGAAAAGTCTATTCTCGCGCTACTAAGATTGTCTATTTTCTAGGTGCTAAGCCTATTCTGCTTGGAATAAGCTTAGTCTCCTAGGCTAGACTCAATTAGTTTCCTAGGTTTTCTATACTTAGGGTTGCGACACTATGCTGACTCTGCTTGATAAGCTTAGTTTCCTCGGTTGCTCCCTGTAAGTCGTGGTGTTGCCCTAACTCCTAACTCCAAGCCCCCCAAGTGATCGAAGACTAGCCTGCGTTCACTTGTTCAGGCCAGCGAGTGGGTGCTCTTATACGTAGCAATAATAGAATAAGGGAATCTATGGAATATAAGGAGACAATAAATTTCATTCCTACCTTGTTTTATATACATGGTTTTCATTAAATGTGTCCGAAGGATACAAAGGGTATTACAGAAATTGACAAAGTTCCTTGCTCATATCATTGGTAATACCAGCAAAGATGCTCGACATTCTAGGTGTGGGGAATCAACTCCCCACTCAATCGTTCCAATTTGTATTCCTGGACACAAAATGCTTTCGACTTGGTATGGGCCTCCCTAGTTAGGGCCTAGTACTCCTGCACCGGGGTCTCAGGTGGTTAAGAAGGCTCTTCGCAACACCAGATCTCCGACCCCAAGGGATTCTCGCATTAAAGCATTATTCGTGGTCAATTCATACGTATCCTATAGGTTTGTGGAGAATTCTGCCTCAACTGGGAGCATAACCACATACCCATAAGCCATGGAGAATGCCGAGTGGCCAGTAAAAGTCCTGGCAGTGGTACGATAGCTCCACAATGCCTTAGGAACCTCCTCGGGCCAAGCTCCTTTTGCCTGTTCTAGCTTTTTATTCAAAGTTGATTTGAGTATCTTATTAACTACTTCCACTTTGCCATTGGCTTGTGGATGGGCCACAGAGGAGAAGCTCTTGATAACTCCATGCCATCGACAGAAGTCCGTGAATATTTCATTGTCGAACTGTAACCCATAGTCAGAGAATATCATCCTCGGGAGCCCGTGCTAGCAAACGATGTTCTTAATGACAAAATCCAAGACCTTTTTAGAGGTGATCGTAGCGAGTGGCTTGGCCTCGACCCACTTCGTGAAGTAATCGACGGCTACTATGGCATATTTCACTCCTCCCTTTCCTGTAGGCAGGGACCCGATAAGGTTGATACCCTAAACAGCAAAAGGCCATGGGCTGGTCATCTGTGTAAGCTCATTCAGAGGCGTTAGGGGGATGTTAGCGAAGCGCTGACACTTGTTGCATTTCTTGACATAATCCATCGCGTCTCCAATCATGGTTGGAAAAAAGTAACCTTGCCTTAAGATATTTTTGGAAAGGCTCCCCCCCCCCCCCCTGAGTGGTCCCCGAAAAAACCCTCGTGTACTTCTCGAAGTACTAGACTGACCTCTTGCTTGGACACACATCAAAGCAAAGGAAGAGAATAACCTTGCTGATATAGTTTACTGTCCATGATGACGTTCTAAGGTGTCTGATACAGTAGCTTCTGAGCCGCCTTCTTATCTAGAGGCAACTCCCTAGAGATAAGATATTTGATTATCGACTCCATCCACCCATCTTGGGGTTGTATAGCCTCCACCTCGTCGGGAGCTGAGATGCTCAGAGAGTTCAACTAATCAATGGGGACCACATTGATCAACTCAGCATCTTTAGTGGTGGTCAACTTAACCAGAGCGTCGGCGTTGGAATTCTTCTCTCGTGACACTTGTTGAATAGAGAACTTTTTGATGTAATGCAGCATTTCTTGAGCCTTCACCAGATAAGCTGCCATTTTAGTTCCTTGGGACTGATATTCTCTGAGTACTTGGTTCACCACGAGTTGAGAATCACTGAAAATTTTGAGGCCCTCAACTTTGAGCTCAAGTGCCACCGGAGCCCAACGATTAAGGCTTCATACTCCGCTTCATTGTTCGAGGCGCTGAACCCAAAGCGGAGAGCACTGTGCACTCTATGTCCCATCGGGCTTTTAATGATTCCCTATACACTCGGCGATGAAGTTGGCTAGTGCCTGACCTTTTATAGTAGTCCTCAGATTGTAGGTGATGTCAAACTGACTCAACTCCACCGACCACTTCAAGAGTCTTCCCGACGACTCTGGCTTTCGAAGGACTTGCCTAAAAGGATGGTTTGTGAGGACTTTAATTAGATGCGCCTGGAAGTAGGGCCTTAGCTTTCGAGAAGCCACAATCAGGCAAAAAGTTTACTTCTCCATCAGTGGGTACCTAGATTTTGCACTGAGGAGTCTTTTGCTAACGTAATATACGGGGTGCTGAACACAGCCTTCCTCTCGCACCAATGCAGCACTGATATCATTATTCGAGACAACCATATAGAGAACGAGAGGCTCACCCTCTACTGGCTTGGACAGAATCACGGGATTTTCCATGTGTGCCTTATGTTGCTGGAATGCCTGTTCCCACTCTTCTGACCATTCAAATCTCTGACTCCCTCGGAGAACATTAAAGAAAGGGATGTACTTGTCTGTTGCCTTGGAGACAAAACAACTCAAAGTTGCGATCCTCCCTGTCAGACTCTGAACATCTTTATACTTCCTAGGAGATGACATCTTGATTAGGGCCTTGATCTTCTTGGGATTTTCCTTAATTCCCTGAGCACTGAAGATAAAGCCTAGTAACTTTCCAGAGGCGACCCAAAATGTGGACATTTGGGGATTTAATTTCATTCTAAATCGACAGAGCACCGGGCAAACCTCTGCCAAGTTGCTAAAATGGTCGGGAGCTGTCCTAGACTTGACCAGCATGTCATCCACATAGACCGCCATGTTTCTCCCCAGCTGGTTCTTGAACATTCTTCAATTCGAAAGGCATCACAATGCACCAGTAGACACCCTTTGTAATGACCCAACTAATTCTAGACTTTGGACCATTAAAACTACTCATACATTGACACTATTCTTAAGAAAACATACATACGAACATTCATAACTTTATTAAAAACTATAAAGGAAATGTTGAAATACATAATTCGGGGCATGGTATGGGATCCCATTGTTTTAAAATAAAGCATAACTTTAACTTAATTAAAATTGTTTACAAAACCAAGTGCGGAAAAAAAATACATAGAAACGTAATTAAAAAGACTGAAAACAACGTCGTCCTCAAATCGTTCACACAGTTCACCGAATCCATTCTTCCTCAATACACAACCCCAAGCTGCCATAAATCCTTCCGTCGCCATAACTATTTTCCTGCATACATAAAAATAAAGAAATGAGCCTAATGCCAAGCAAGGAAAATCTACTCATAACATAAAACATATACATAAACATATACTATAAACATATGTCATATACTACTACAATGGCCATCATATCTCTTAGGGCTTGGTAACTAAGCAAGTCATATGCCCAATAGATTTGTGGGGCTTGCTAGCTAAGCAAGTTGTTGACGGTGAGAACTCGTCAACTGAGTTAAGTTGAACAAAATTACAAAGTAAAGATTATCAATGGAAAAGCCTTAGAAATTCAAGCATCAACTCCAAGAACAATTGCAGAAGAACAATGGTGAAATCAATTGTTCATTCACTATGGTGCACTTGCTACAGTTAATTTTCCAACCCCCTTCCATGTGGAATTGGGGTTCATTATATAGTGGACTCTAATGGCCCTGGGTACATGGTGGTCCAGGGGACCAGATGGTACACGGGTACACTAACAAGAGAGTGGTTCCAGGGGTAGTGGTGTCGGCTCCTGTACATGGTCAGAGTTCGTGGGAGCACCTCAGCTTTAGTACCCGATCATGACTCCACTACTTGGTCGTACGAATGTCAGAGGCGTGGTACCAGGCGTAGTGGCACTGGTTGTCCTGATGCATGGTTAGAGAGATGCACGGAGTTCCTCCACCATTGGTACTAACTTGTACCAGCACTGCCTGTCTGGTACGGATGTTCAGAGCTACACCTCTTAACTCCTCATCCTCGCATAACTGGTTTCCGTACGCGTGCCTTGCATCTAAAGGTTGCTCTCGTGTAGCCATGAGCAAGATAAGCGTGTGGGAGTCGAGCCCTGCTGGTGACACCTTCCTTAGAAAATAGAGAAGAGCCTCATCAGCGGGGCACATGCTTACACCATGGAGGCGCATCATGCGAGACGGTGCGTGTGGCCTAGGCGTGGCCAAGACATGGCCTCGCGGGTCATACGGGCCCCCCACGAGATGCTGAGAGGGTGGCACAGCCTTGCGTGGGCATGCTAAGATGGTGACGCGCGAGCATGGCCTCGTGGGCCTCGCGCTTGGGACGGGCCTCACATGGCCGGGGCAAGGCGCTGAGATGTTGGGCCTCGCGTGGCCGAGGCTGAGCGCGAGGTGGGGAGACGACGAGCCTCGCATGGCCGGGGCGAGGCACTGAGGTGCTGGGCCTCGCGTGGCCGAGGCTGAGCGCGAGGCAGGGAGACGACGGGCCTCGCGCCTGGGCACGAGCCTCGCATGGCCGGGGCGAGGCGCTGAGGTGTTAGGCCTCGTGTGGCCGAGGCTGAGCGCGAGGCAGGGAGACGACGGGCCTCGCACCTGGGCACGGGCCTCGCATGGCCGGGGCGAGGCGCTGAGGTGTTGGGCCTCGCGTGGCCGAGGTTGAGCGCGAGGCGGGGAGAAGACGGGCCTCGCGCCTGGGCACGGGTCTCGCATGGCTGGGGCGAGGCGCTAAGGTGATGGGCCTCACATGGCCTGCAACTGGAGAAATGGGGCCTCGCGTGGGCATGCTGAGAGTGAGGCGGGGCCTCGCGTGACCCCTCGGATCTCTTGGTACATCTTTACTAACTCTTCCTATGAGACACTGGCTGAGGGAAAAGTATTGGGTGGCCTGGGTCGCCTGACACTATATGAGGATAGACCCCCACATTTTCCCTTAGTGGAATTCGAGCATCCACACTTACCCCCCAGTCCAGGAGAGGACCTTTAGGTGCTCTTGTAGACTATTCACCTTGATTCTTATAAATAGGCCCTCACGCAAGGCTTGTTATTTTCACCTTACTTCATTGGCTTAGTGGTTTTGAGAATCCTTCTTCTTTCGAGAGGTAAGGGGTTCAATCCCCCGCATCCTCAGTTTTGCCATAGTTTCCTTCATTTTTTTTTTTTTTTACATATGAGCTAAATTTTTGGTATGTCTATTTGGAGGATAACACATCCTTCTTGTCTATTTTTGCAGACGCGTACTTCCGTCCATTTCGTGCTTTTGGCCCTCGACCTCCTTTTGACCTCGACTGCACTCTATTTTCCCTGCTTGAGGTATATTTTCGTTTTCCCTCATATTCATTGGGTCCAAACTAGCGTTACTCGGGATGGGGTATTTTGGCCTATGCCTGTCGTGAGTTAGCCCAGTTGCATGCCCCCCTGTTTATACCCTATAGTGGATCATTTAGGGCGTGTGCACTTAGAGGCTTTAAGCCCATTCCTTTGTGTTTTGTAGCAATCTTCTCATTTATACGTGAACCCCTTTTTGCTTTCGGGACGAGGTCTCATGGCCAGCGACGGTCCGTTCGACATACCTCCGGGGGTTGAGTTTATTGACCTGTACTCAGATTCAGAGGCCCCTGAGAAAAACCCTTATCAGGACTATGACTCCTTAAGGCAGGCCCATATCCGCGATCTTGAGCACATGGTTGAACTTAGGCGAAAAATCTGGGTGGTGGAGAGTGAAATCGACTCGGCGTTGAGAGGAGACGGAGCACCTTTCCCCACAGACCTTAGTGACCATGTAGCGAGCCTTAGGGTGACCCTTTTAGAGTTGCAGAGGGAGTTGGAGTTTATGGAGGGACACCTTCTGCCTGAGCCCTCCAGCCCATCCTCGCCTGATGATTGTCATGGGGCTGCTTCCGCTTCTCCTCAGCCCTTAGTCTCGGTTTTTCCTAGCTCAGCACTTCCGCAGTCGCTCCCTCGATGGAAGACTCTTGCTAGGAAGAAAAAATGGAGGGTTAAGTGTTCTGTCTCTTCCTCACATTTTTATTTTGATTTTGCATATATGCCGAGGGCACGACGACAGGTATCTACCCATGAACAGGATGGTGCTCCTTTACTGGCATCCGAGCTGGTATCGCATGTGTCAGAGAACAGACTGAGGGAAATTGTGCATCAATATCGCGTTCCCCCGGAGTACGCTCTATACACTCCTTTAGAGACATGCCAGGCCAACTGCCCTAAGACCAGTCATGTGGCCCTTAGCGAGCACATCCTGAAAGCGGGTGGTACCATCCCGCTACACCCGTTCTTTGTTGCGGTCCTCAACTACTTTGACCTGGCACCACTTCAGCTGGAACCCAATGGCTGGTTGACTTTGAGCTGCCTTTTCGTTGTGTTTATGAAACTGTTTAAACTCGCTCCTACGGCGACAGAGGTGCATATCCTCTACAACCTCATGCCCACTCCCAAGTCGAAGGGCTTTTACTATTTGCAAAAAGCCAACAGCGAGGCCTCTTTGATAGAGGGCTTGGTGTCCAACCCGGGGTCCTGGAAGCAGGACTTTTTCTTCGTGGAAGGCCCCCTCTCCGTCCGCGAGGACTTCCGGGCCACTCCCGGTAAGTACCCTGAGCATCACTTTCTCTCTTTTACTTTCTTACAACTTATTGTTTCATGACTTACGTTCATATCGACCATGGCGTGTATCATGCAGAGCAACTTGCCGAACCCACAGTCGCCGGGCCGGAAGTGGGAGATCTGAGGCAGTTCCTCAACGCTGACCCTGATAAGAAAAAGGCGGTGTACTTATTCACCGTGAAGAATCTGAACCGCCATAAATTGTCCCCTGTCTCAGACCCCAAGTTGTTGTGGACCATCTCTAGGTCCAAGAAGATGAAGGAGGTATTGGATGAGCCTTGCTCAGATGATGATGAGGTTGAGGAAGAGCCGGAGGAAGCCCCCCCTGACCGCGGGGGACCTCACCAGCTGCCTCCATCTCTTGGGGGATGCTCTCCGTGTGCCTCTTATGATCCAGACACAGCCCCTCATTTTCAAGACCAGCAGGCCATTCCGGGGTGTTATGTTTGCCCTGACCCTGAGGGCTACGACGCCTTCACTTAGGCTCCTCTCGACCTTGGACCATCGGGGACTTATTTCGCCGACCTTCCGGAGCCTCCCTCTGATCTACCGGGGCCTCACTTTTCAACTTTCATCGCGCCCCCTCCCATTTCGGCGAGCGGGTCGTCTGTCCTCACCCAGTCAGGTGCCCCTGGTGTGGATGGGGAGCCCTGGGTGACTCGGATGGCGATGTCTTATGGGCAGCAATACATCCAACTTGCCTCGGCCCTCCCCGTATCTGACTGGAACGGTCTTGGGAACGTTGCTCAGTCGGACCTTGGGGAAACCCTAAGGCGCACCATGTCATGGGTGAGTTCCTGTACCTTGCGTCGGCCCTATTATGTACAGATGTACATGCATTTTTTTTGTTACTTATTGTTGATGTTGTTAACTTTCTTGTGCAGGCCTATACCGTGGCTCTGCGGTTTGCCGACTCATCTAGCAACCTCTCCGCGTCTACTATTGAGAGAGACTGCCTTACGGCCCGGGTCCAGGAGCTGGAGAAAGCGCTTGAGGAAACCCAGTCTGAGCTAAAGAAGGTTCGGACCAAACTTGCTACCTCGTCGAAAAGGAAGCTGAAGGCAGTTGCCAAGGCCACAAAGCTGAAGGACCAAGTTACCAGCCTGAAGAGCGAACTCCAGGCGACCAAGGCTATCGTGGCAGTGTCACAGGAGAGGGTTACTTATTTAGAGGCCGAATTCGAGTCTACTGGGGTCGAACTCCAGACTGCCAGGGCCGTAGTCGAGGCTACTAGGACCGAACTCCAGGCTGCCAGGGCCAATGTCGCCACGTTGCAGAAGAGAAATGCTTCCTTGGAGGCGGAGAAGACTGCCATTTAGTATAGGTCCATAGACCACGCCCTTTACAACGTGTGCAGGCAGGATCCCAATTTTGATTTCTCTTCTTTTGGTGAGCACGCTGTCGCTCGAGCAGCTCTGTGGAGCGCCTGCGGTAGGAGGCCCTGAAGTTGTGATTTCATAACTTTTGTCAGCTAGCCCACCATGGGTGTACGCTCTTTTTTGAGACTTTGTAATATCATTCTCACTACTATTTTTCTTTTGTAAATCTTGTCATGTCCTCAAGACTCCCTTTTTTAATGTGTATATACATATGTGGTTATTTATCTCTTATTCCACTGCATTTGAGGCCCTTTTGAGCTTGTATGATGGGGTTTGGCAGGTTCCCCTCTTTTATTTACCAGGCTGGAGGTCCTTCGGAGCCCATGTGAAAGGGTTTACTGGGACCTCTTTTGGTGCCTCTTGATTACTTTTATAAGGATATTTTGACCCCATGGGTCCTAGCTATCCTTTTATATATTCTTGCGCGCTCTTATTTTGTTTTTTTGCAAGAAGCGTCCTTCTCGTCATTATTCATAGTACTATTTTTGCAAGGGTCTCTTTTAGGACCCTTTTTGGCTAGACGGCTTGGTGGCCGCTCTAGACTTATTATTATTGTTACTATATATTTTTTTTCTTTGTTGTAAAACCCTTTAGCCTCCTTGATGTTCACAAGGGTAGCTAATCCTTGTGAACCCAAGGGATGCCTTGCTAGTTCCTCTCCTTGTTTTCTACATATAAGGACCTTGCCTAAGGCCCTGATATAAGGGGTCCTTTTTGGGACCATGGTCCCTTTTAATGTCCTCCTGATAGAGGGTCCTTTTTCGGATTCTCCTAGTGCATAGGGTCCTTTTTAGGATCCTCCCGTTAGAGGGTCCTTTTTAGGATCTTGGTGCAAGGGGTCCCTTTTTTGGATCCTCCTATTTGCTGGGGCTCGCCGCGAATTATATTTCTCTTTCAAAGAATTTTGCTTAAGGCTCTAATGCAAGGGGTCCTTTTTAGGATCTCCTGTTGGAGGGTTCTTTTTAGGATCTCCTGTTAGAGGGTCCTTTTTAGGATCCTCCTGATAGAGGGTCCTTTTTAGGAGCCCTCTTTAGGTTCCCCTTGCTAGCTGTGTGCTTTTGCCTCCTGCCCTACCCCCCAAGTGTTTGGTGAAATTTATTTCGGCAGGCACTTTGGCTAATGCTCGCGTAGCGAAGAAAAGTAATACATGAAGTTGCAAACAGTTTCATTCATAGCATGCGGTTTACAACCAACCTTGTAAATAAAAGGGTTACATCTAACTAGGAGGTTACCTAGGTAGCCTCTTTGATTCTTACTTACTTAAGCTAAAACAACAAGGAATAAACTAAACATAGATTCTTTTTGCACTGAGTGCCAAAGCCTCGCTGGTAGCACTTCTCGAGATGACCCATAACTCGTGGTTCCAACTTGTGTGGGTCTAACTTGTGTGGGTCGCTCCTTCATACACAACCATTGCCATCGGTAGAGATGGTTTGGTGGCTGTGCGGAGGGACATGTTATAGCATTCCCTCGCTTCCTTCTGCTCCCTTTTCACGCATGCTACTCCCTCGGGGGTTGGGAATTTCATTGCTAGGTGATACACAGAAGTTATCACCATCAATTCTCTCAGAGAGGGTCTCCCTAATACTGCATTGAAGGCTGAGGTGCAATCCACCAAGACAAAGTTAGCCATTACAGTGGTTTGCCTGGGTTGCTCCCCCATGGTGAGGGCTAATTCGGTTTCACCCAGGGGCTATATCGAATCTCCCGTAAACCCATACAAAGACGTAGTGCAAGGCTTTAGGTGGCGGAGGCTCAATCCCATCTTTTCTAGCGCTGGTCGATACAAGATGTCCATAGAGCTCTCGTTATCCACCAAGACCCTATGTACCCTCATGTTAGTGAGTTGGGAAATTAGCACCAGGGGGTCATTATGAGGGAAATGCACCCCCTGCACATCTTCTTCAGTGAAAGTTATCGAGTCATTCTCGCCCTTGAAGCTCTTCAAGGGGCGTTGCTCCAAACTTAAAACGCAAGGTGGTGGACTTCGTCTGGCCTCCTTGGCGTACTTGTCTCGCCCCTTCCTTGAATCGCCTCTGAATCCTGGTCCTCCAAAGATGCTCCTAACCTCTCCCTGCACTTGTGGGGCCACCCCTCGTGCCCGCGGCGAGGACACTCCTTCTTCTGGCCTTTGGTTCTCCTTGCGCACATATCTTCCCAAATGTCCTCTGCGGATGAGCTCCTCGATTTCCACCTTCAATTGGTTGCACTCCGCGGTGGTGTGACCGATATCCTTGTGATATTGGCAATACTTGCTGGGGTCTCTTCTAGACCGATCTTTTTTTATTGGCGGGGGCCTTTTGAAAGGGACCTGGTTTTCGTTCGTAACGAAAATATCCTCTCTTGCTTGAGTGAGGTCTGTGTAAAAGGTGTAGGGTTTCTGTATGCGCTCATCAGAGTGTTGGTGCTTCCGGGGTCGATCGTCCCTCGTTCCCTCATAAACCCCCTTCTTCTTTGCACTGCTTTGGTTTTCCTGGACTGAAGGTTTCGGGGGCGATGGGCCTGTTCCAGATTTGAGGTTCTCGTGACCATCCTCCACGCGAATGAAATTTTGTGCCCGCTCGTAGAAATCATCCAAGTCCGTGACCTCTCTCTTGAGCATGTTATCCCATAACTTGCTCCCTGGGCGTACTCCAGCTGTGATGGCATTTTTCAGCTCTCGGCGGGTCAGGCTCCCTACCTTAGCTGCCTCCATATTGAACCGATGGATATAGCTCTTCAGACTCTCGTTTTCTCCTTGCTTCACATTGGCGAGGCTGGTGTCTGGCATCGTGTAATCTCGCACGACGTGGTGCTGCTGGAGGAATTCATCAGAAAGTTGCTGCCAAGATTGGATGGACCCCGGTCTAAGCCTCTTGAACCAATTGTATGCAGGTCCTCTTAATGTGACAGCGAAGCAATGACATCTCGCCCCGCTGCCAATTCCCCTCAGCTTCATCAGGTCGTTAAATTTATCTAGATGATATTTTGGATCCGTGCTTCCTTCGTAGGGGGTCATGTGGGGCTCTTTAAAGTTGGCAGGGAGCCTGATGGCCTGGATCTCCCTGACGAAGGGTGACTCATGGTCGAACTCCTCCTAAAAAATTTGACCTCCAGAGGCGGTGACGATCTTGCTTCGCAGGCTCCTCATTTTTGTGTCCAAGTCCTCCCTTCTCTTGCTTAGGGAGTCCTTTAAAGTAGACGGGTTAGGATCACCCTTTCCTTTGCCCTCTCGAGGCGCCATAGGGGGCATGGTCCTTTTATTCACCCTCTTTTTGTTGAGCTCCTCCCATAAATCTGAGGGTGCTCTCTTAGAGGTGACCTCTCCTCGATGCGAGGGGCAGCGTTGCTCCTTGGCTCTGGTTTCTGGGCCTGCTTCAGTGGCTCAGGATGTTCACGTTGCTTCGCTCGGGGGGTTTTTACTGGTAGAGTGTCGAGTCCTCCCATAATCTACCGGTATGGTGGTCTCTACCCCCTCCTGACCTTTCTCTGTCCTCCTGGGCAAGGTCACGCTCGACTTACCCTGCAATAGGCCATTCAGCACCTCTTGCATGTTCTCCAGGGTGGTCTCCAACCTTTGGTTCTTACGGTGGAGCTCACGTATTTCTTCTTCATAGAAACGAGATTTTGAACTTGAGCTCACGGAATGGACCCAGGGATTCTTATCATGCCTACGCGTAGAGGGGCCCAGGTCCTGCCGGCCGGAGTTCGGTACTTATGGCAGTTTAGGGAGCGGGAATTCATCGGCATTCCCCGGTGTTGCCCTTAGTGGACTCCCTCCAGGCGGGACGACCGGTGACGAGGCCTCTCTATCACCCTCGTGAACCTCAGGGTCCCTTGGGGGCTCCACATCTCTGGGTGGGGGAGGATCCTTCATGGAGGCCTTCAGCTGGACTCCGTTAAGGTGGATCTCCACCTCTCGTGGCTCCCTGAGTCGCTTTGAACATCTCGCCGAAAGTAATGGTAGAACAGTTGCTTGGTACTTAGCTTTCCACAGACGGCGCCAAACTGTTGACGGTGAGAACTCGTCAACTAAGTTAAGTTGGAAAAAATTGCAAAGTAAAGATAATCAATGGAAAAGCCTTAGAAATTCAAGCATCAACTCGAAGATCAATTGCAGAAGAACAATGGTGAAATTAATTGTTCATTCACTATGGTGCACTTGCTACAGTTAATTTTCCAACCCCTTCCATGTGGAATTGGGGTTCATTATATAGTGGGCTCTAATGGCCCTTGGCACATGGTGGTCCAGGGGACCAGATGGTACACGAGTACACTAACAGGAGAGTGGTTCCAGGGGTAGTGGTGTCGGCTCTGGTACATGGTCAGAGTTCGTGGGAGCACCTCAGCTTTTGTACCCGGTCATGACTCCACTACTTGGTCGTACGAATGTCAGAGGCGTGGTACCAAGTGTAGTGGCACTGGTGGTCCTGATGCATGGTCAGAGAGATGCACGGAGTGCCTCCACCATTGGTACTAACTTGTACCATCACTGCCAGTCTGGTACGGATGTTCAGAGCTACGCCTCTTAACTCCTCATCCTCGCATAACCGGTTTCCATACGCGTGCCTTGCATCTAAAGGTTGCTCTCGTGTAGCCATGAGCGAGATAAGCATGCAGGAGTCGAGCCCCGCTGGTGACACCTTCCTTAGAAAATAGAGAAGAGCCTCATCAGCGGGGCACATGCTTACACCATGGAGGCGCAACCTGCGAGACGGTGCGTGTGGCCTTGGCATGGCCGAGACATGGCCTAGCGGGTCATACGGGCCCCCCATGAGATGCTGAGAGGGTGGCACGGCCTTGCGTGGGCGCGCTGAGATGGTGACGTGTGAGCATGGCCTCGCGGGCCTCGCGCCTGGGCACAGGCCTCGCATGGCAGGGGCGTGGCCGAGGTTGAGCGCGAGGTGGGGAGACGATGGGCCTCGCACCTTGGCATGAGCCTCGCATGAGCGGGGCGAGGCACTGAGGTGCTAGGCCTTGCGTGGCCGAGGCTAAGCGCGAGGCGGGGAGACGACCGGCCTCGCGCCTGGGCATGGGCCTCGCATGGCTGGGGCGAGGCGCTGAGGTGTTGGGCCTCGCGTGGCCGAGGCTGTGCGCGAGGCGGGGAGACGACGGGCCTCACGCCTGGCCACGGGCCTCGCATGGCCGGGGTGAGGAGCTGAGGTGTTGGGCCTCACGTGGCCTGCAACTGGAGAAATAGGGCCTCGCGTGGGCATGCTGAGAGCGAGGCGGGGCCTCGCGTTACCCCTCGGATCTCTTGGTACATCTTTACTAAGTCTTCCTATGAGACACGGGCTGAGGGAAAAGTATTGGGCGGCCTGGGTCGCCTGACGCTAAATGAGGATAGACCCCCACATTTTCCCTTGGTGGAATTCGAGCATCCACACAAGTCATATGCCCATAAATCATTGGAGCTTGCTAGCTAGACAAGTCATATGCCCAAGGCTATAAACATACTATACATATTACATCACATAAGATAACATATAATCATATCATATAACATAAGCATAACATATCATATAAACATACAAGGTCTATCCTATTTTCCTTACAAATACAGGGATTTGAGAATAAGGACGGGATTCGTATCACTCCTAAAAACCAACAATGAGAAGGTGAGTATTTCTAAAAGAAGGAGATGAAAAAGAAATGAATCTAACCCACCGAGAAGAAGAGCTTACCAAAAGGAAACCTTAAGTTTAAAGAACTTAAATACCTACCCATGAATGGAAAAACAATGAGTTAGGATCTGAATGGAAACTAAAGAAAACGAAAGAATTAAACTAAAATAAACTTAAGATTAGGAATACCTTTGAATGTATTAGAACCAAACTACACCTCGATATCGAAAAACAAACTATTAACCTTACTTCCCAAGTGTTTTTAAAGCTTAAAATGATAAAGTTTATAACTCGAACCCAAGTGTTTATCACTCAATAGTAAACCTAGCAGCATGAAGGCTTTGAACTCAGCTTGAAGAATAAAAGAAATGGCTTGGTACTAGGTCCTATTTATAGAGTTCAAGAGTGAAAGGATTTTCTTTTAGCTTGAATAAAATAATGAATATTTAATTGAAAAACATTTGAATATTCGTTCAACAGAGGTTTAAGATTCGATCAAAAGGTTCAGAGGCTTGCTAAGAGGTTGAGCGTTGAATTGAACTCGATTTCGAAACAATTAAAAAATCTTGCCCTAAGGCCGATATATCGCCCATTGTAGGCGATATATCACCTGGGCCTATCTCTCGAGGCTCGACGATGCATTTGTGCGAAGTCACGTGTTTTTCGTATTCCCTGTGTGGCAATATATTGCCTCTAGAACTGCGATATATCGACATACGCTGAAATATTATACACGTAATTGCACTTTTTCAGCCTAATTTGAATTGGGTAAGCAACTTTGACTGAATCATATAACGATTTCAAAGCTGCTGGCTGGTTATGGGGTTTTCAAATATTTCTCTTATAAAACTATTCATAAAAAATTCTTAATTTCTCAATAAACATGCACCTGACAAGTGTCATGATCTTATTGGATCTATCTAAACCTTATAGTATAATAAATAACATCTTTATAATCAGCTATATTAATCAAACCTTATGTTATAATTAATATTCTTAAACTATAGTTTAAACTGATAAAATCTATAAGTGTTGCTACGAGTGTTCAACTACGTCCTGGCTTGAACAAAAATCCACAGTAATAAACATACCATAACTACTACTAGCTACTACTACTACTACTACTACTACTATCTAACTAGTTAAGTAAAGTTATGGAACTCTACAATTCTCCCCTACTCAAAAGAATTTCGTCCTCGAAATTTACTTACCAAACAATTCCGGATACCGAGCTTGCATGTCCTCCTCCAACTACCACATCACCTCTCATTCAGAACTATTGCTGTATAGGACTTTGACTATGGGAATACTCTTGGACCGTAACTACTTCATCCCTCTATCTAGGATGCTAATCGGTCGTTCCTCATAACTCAAGTCTTTCTGGAGTGCTATCGTATCATACTTGAGGACGTGAGATAAGTCTGACACATACTTACGCAGCATCGAGATGTGGAACACATTGTGGCTATCTGCTAGAGCTAGCGATAGGGCTAATCTATATGCAACTGCTCCCACTTTGTCCAATATATCAAAAGGACCTATAAAACGGGGACTAAGCTTGCCTTTCTTCCCAAACTACTTTACACCTTTCATAGGAGATATCTTTAGGAAGACTTGATCTTCGACTTTGAATTCCGCATCACGCCGCTTGGCATCCGCATAACTTTTCTGACGGCTTTGAGCAGCGAGCATACACTTTCTAATCAGTGCTACTACTTCCTGAGCTTTTCTAACAGCTTCGGGACCAAGAAGCTGCCTGTCTCCTACCTCAGCCCAATGTAACGGCGATCGACACCTTCTTCCATAAAGTAACTCATAAGGTGCCATCCCGATCGTTGACTGGTAGCTATTGTTGTATGAGAACTCTATCAGCGGTAAGTACTTATTCCATGATCCTCTGAAATCAAGTACTCAAGCGCGTAACATATCTTCTAAAATATGTATGGTACACTCGGACTGACCGTTGGTTTGAGGATGAAAAGTTATACTAAGACTTAACTTAGTACCCATGGTTTGCTGTAAACTTCCCCAAAATCTCGATGTAAACAACGATCCTCTATCGGACACAATTGTCTTGGGGATTCCATGCAACTGTACTATCTCTTGGACATAGATGTCTACGTATTGATCCGTTGTGTATGAAGTCTTAACAGGCAGGAAATGAGCTGACTTGGTTAGTCTATCTATTACTACCCAAGCCAAATCATGCTGCTTACTTGTTTGTGGCAAACCCGTCAAAAAATCCATAGCTATATCGTCCCATTTCCATTCTGGTATGCTAAGTGGTTGGAATAAGCCTGTAGGCCGCTGATGTTCTGCTTTCACTTGCTGGCATACTAAACATTTAGACAAAAATTCTGCTATATTCTTCTTCATTCCTAGCCACCAATATATTTCCTTGATATTGTGATTCATCTTAGTCGACCTTGGGTGAACTGAGTATGGGGTACTGTGCGCTTCTTCTAAAATCTTCATCTTAATCCTTTGATCATTTGGCACGCATACTCGACCCTTATATCTCAATAACCCTTTACCAGATATTGAGAAATCTGGGGCCTTCCCTTCTCTAACTGCATCCATATGTGCTACTAATGTGTCATCATGCCCTTGCCCAATCTATATTTCTTCTACCAGATTTGACTGGATAGACAAATTAGCTAGCTTACCGATGACTACTTCTATTCCGACACTGATCAGCTCCTGCTATAGTGACTTTTCTATTCCGGCTAGTGCTGCTGGGACCTGCGAGCACTACGAGCACTCCAGTCGTTGATGTTGCGGGGCTACATGAGCGACTACTAGGACCTGCGAGCCCACTGGCAGTACGAGCACTCCAGTCGTGGGGAGTTGGGCCTGTCGCGCTCCACCCTTAGCATATTGATGGAGATGTCCCAACTTGATGAGATTTTTTATCTCATCCTTGAGCTGGCGGCACTCATTGGTGTGGTTCCCTATGTCGTTGTGAAAACGAAAAAACTTGTCTAGATCTCGCCTTTCCCTATCCCTTCGGATGGGTTATGTCTTTCAATAGTGAACATGTTGTTCCACGACGATGAAGATGTTCTCTCAGGAGTTCACTAAGTCAGTATACTCACAGTATTGTGAGACATATTTCTCACCAGAGCTAGCTCCCTGCTCGGCCAGTAAGTTTCCATTTTCCTTGGCCTTTCGGCCCTTGCCTTTTCCCTCGCGTCTACTACCACTAGGGGTTCGACTAGGTGTAGCAGACTAATATGGAATGGCAACTCGAGCAATGAATGTAGGCTAAAAAGCACTGTATCCAGTGGTTGCTACTCCATATCCAAGAGTTGGCACAACACTAAAACCTGCAAGCGGGATGCCCAGGTTGGGTTGGAATCCTCCCAATCCTAGTTGGATGGGAGCATCAGGGGAGAATTGGACTCCCAAATCCACAGGGCCAGATGCAGTCAGAGCGGGGAAGGTAATGGGTCCTCCGACCGCTCCAATCTGGGCATCCTCAAGTTGATATACTCTTGTGCCCGACGAATGTCGCGCCATCAGCATCCCATTCGCTGGAGGTCATCCCAAAAAGGGGACCCCACGCAGATGCCAGCTTGCAAGGCCCTCATCAACCCTCTTGGTTCTCGCGCGCCTCCACCTTGAAGCATTTGATGTGTGCCTTGAGGGTCTCGAAGGGCCCTTGTTTAATGGTTTCCAAGGCATTGACCTCGAAGCTCATCTTTGAAGCTCTTATGAATTACCTTTAGAAGGCAAATGATAGCTGATGCCATGAGTGAATGGATCCTGGTTTATGCTTCTTGAACCATTCGTCTGCTGGTCCTGTTAAAGTGATCGAGAACACGTGACACTTAGCGTCATCGGAGCCACAGTGTACTGACAACCTATTGAACTTAGAAAGGTGGTTCGTGGGATCCCAGCTACCATCATTGGGCAGGATGGGCGGCATATTGAAGCCCTGGAGCAAGGGGGCTTCACAATGTGGGTAGTGCACAACTCCCCTTCTTCATCTTTCGATTATGATTTGTGGCCTTGTCACCTGGAAACTCTTAGCATGATCTTCTTTAGACTCTCTAACTCCTCATGGAGCAGATCTCGGTCTCGGTTGACGCTTTGCGCTGGGTTATCTCTTCTTTGGGTGCTGAGATTGTCCCGTAGGTCTGTTAGACCTTTCCTAGTGGGTTCATGCCCATTGGCATTATTAGATGTTCAGGCATTAAGGTTGTCCTGTGTCATGGGCCGCAACTTGACTCCACGAATTGAGAGAACATGTGGCACTTCTTACCACACTCGACTAGCAAGTCAGCCTAAAATTCACACCTACGGAAAACAAACCCAATGGTTAGCCACGATACAAGTCTTGCACATGTAAGGGCAATAACGAAGCAAGAGCAAGTACAAATCAAGCCATCCAAAGGAAACAACCCACACAACAACTAGATCTTACAACATAGGCAAGTGGCACGCGATGGCCCAACCAAGGTAACAAACAAGAAACACATAGATCATAAAGAAAGCATACATAACGGGACATGGATAAACATCATTTTATTCATATATAGCCTTGATAGGGCAAGAGAGTACACATCTTAAGCCCCTATCTGCTGGTGGCCATGGTGCTTCCCTAAATCACGAGGTCACCTCCCCCTAAGGAGCATTATAAGGAAATAAAGTCTTCCCAGGAACATATAAGATTTTCTCCTTGGAGACATATACATAATTAGAAAAGTTTCATCCCCTACCTTTGAGGTTACTTGGTGCAAGACTTGACTAATGATCAAACACCAAGGCATGCTCATACATACAAAATGGCCCTTTGGAGGTGTGTCATATCACAGCACATCAATTCTGAAATTTATAGCGGAGAAATATCATAATTAATAAATTAACTATTATAATTAAAGAGTTTAATTATTTAGTTCCAATTTATTGGAGCTTAATGTTATAGGTTCATGGTCCCCGAAATGACTCAAACAAACACTGACAAAGGTAAATACAAAAATGGGCAAAATGACTTATTTGATAAGTAAAATATTTTTCTATGCATCAAACATAATTATTGTATAATTATGTGTAATTAATTAATTGAGAATTAATTAATTATTTGATTTAACAAAAATATAATTAATTTTGAATTAATTTATTTTTGGTATTTAAATAATAATAAAAATTTGGAAAAATCACATGTCATCCCTGGCATGTTGTACACGTGTAGCACAGTGCACAGTCTCTGTGCTACACGCATAAGAGACTCTGAGCAGTTTCTTAGTCCCACAATTTTAGTTATTTAAATATTAAATAAATAATGAGATATTGTAATATGATTAAAATATTATTATTTAAACAAAATCTGATAACTGATTAGTTATTTTCAAATTGTTTAAAAATAACTAATATTTTATTTTTAATATATTGGATATATTAAATATAGGATATCAGTTTTTCAGAACGTAACTTTTCAGGGATAGAAAAATATCTTGAAATCTCTCTCAGAGAAAGAGAACTGTGATACAAACAAACGTCACTGTTCTTCACGAAGATTATCAAACCCATTGGTTGCAAGTGGATATTCAAGAAGAAAAGAGGAGCAGATGGGAAAGTAGAGACTTTCAAAGCAAGGCTTGTAGCCAAAGGTTACATCCTGTAAGAAGGGGTTGACTATGAAGAAACCTTTTCTCCATGCTAAAATCGATTTGTATACTATTGTCCATAGCTGCGTGCATGGATTACGAGATCTGGCAAATGGATGTCAAAATAGCTTTTCTAAATGGCTACCTTGACGAAACCATTTACATGTCTTAACCAGAAGGGTTCGAATTAAAAGGCCAAGAGAAAAAGATTTGCGAGCTTCTTAGGTCCATTCATGGACTCAAACAAGCTTCTAGATCTATGAATCTTAGATTTGATGACACAAGTAAAACATTTCTTTGTTGAACAAAATGTTGACGAACCTTGTGTCTATATAAAAATCAAAGATGGTATAGTAGTATTCCTCATTCTTTATGTTGATGATATATTACTGATTGGAAATGACGTAACATCATTATCAAGGGTAAATAACTAGTTAGCTGAACAATTCCAAATGTAAGATTTGGGAGAAACCAAGTATGTTCTAAGCATTATGATTCTTAGAGATAGACAGAACAAAACTTAGGCACTGTCTCAAGTACCTTATACTGATAAGGTGCTAGAACGCTTGAATAAGCAAAACTTCAAAAAGGGTGATATGCCAACCCATTCTGGAGTATTCCTTTCCAAGGAGTAGTGTCTCAAAATACCTTAGGAAGAGAAAGAGGAGACAGTATCCCTATGCCTCAGCAGTAGGCAGTCTGATGTACGCCATGTTGTGTACAAGACCTGACATTTGTTAAGCAGTAAGGATAGTTAGCCGTTATCAATCCAATCCTGGATTGAGTCATTGGATTGCAGTCAAGAATATTCTCAAGTATCTTAGAAATACTAGAGAAACTACATGCTAGTATATTCAGGTGGAGACCTGAACCCCACTGGTTACACTGATTCTGATTTAAATCATACAGAGACAGTCAGAAATCGACTTCTGGATCAGTGTTTATTCTTGGAGGAGGAGCATTAGTATGGCTAAGTATTAAACAAGCCAGCATTGCAGACTCCACCATGGAAGCCGAGTATATAGCGGCTTGTGAAGCAGCTAAGGGGGTTGAGTGGCTCAAAAAGTTCTACTCCGATCTGAAAGTTGTTCCAGAAGTGGAGAAACCACTTGCTCTTTACTGTGACAACTGTGGAGCAGTGGCTAATTCTAAAGAACCAAGAAGCCACAAGAGGGGAAAGCATATTGAGCGCAAATACCACTTGGTCAGAGAAATCGTACATAGAGGAGATGTGTCCATTTTGAAGTCGCATCAGAACATAACTTGGCAGACCCGTTCACGAAGACGCTTCCTGCAAAGCAATTCGAGGATCATGTACGTAATATGGGATTGAGAGAAATGCCTCACTTGCTTTAAGTACAAGTGGGAGATTGTTAGGAGTGTGTCCTAAAAGCATGTAAAAGACATTTGTTTTTCTGTGTATAAATAAATACAATGGTTTATTATTATTTTTATATTTAGATTGTTAAATTATTGTTTGAATAATTTTGTAAATATCAGAAAAATTCCATATTCATTATTGTGTATGTGATCTTTTATTAGTACGAGAGAATTAAGATCACATGAATGAATAAAAATAGTCAACAACAACAAATTAAAGTTATGGAATTCTTTAATTGGAGTTGTAAGTACAATTTACTAAGTATCATAATAATCTAGATTCAGATTATTGATGTGGTAAGACATCTCGGTAAATGTGCTTTATATAATATGATTATATATGACATGGAAAGATATGAATTAAAGTCTTTATCCAAAAACCATTTAACAATAAATACTTGTAATTCATATCATAATTGATGATCATTTATAGATCCACATAAATCCTGAGTGTTCATGAACTCATGTTCATGTTTATTAAATCTTTTGATTCATTCGTTAAGGTCTCTTCATAGAAGGAGGCTAATGAATTTTGTTTTGGAAATTTAATATCATGGATGGCTGGGAACATGTATCAACAATAAGGAATCTAATCTTTCCTAACAGATCGTATATTAATTCCCTTAAGGGTTAATTCTGGAACTGAATGATTTTGAGCTCAAATCTATAATTAGATTATAGATTAATTATTCACTAGTTAATAAATGGTACTTAAGGAATAAGATGTAAATTAGAAAGGTAAAATGGTAATTCTTCCATTTTAATTTATGAACTAATTAATTAGAGGGTTGAACTATTGTAAGATGGTTATATCAATGGACGACTTAAGATAAGATTTCTGTAAAAGTATATCTATAACATAAAGAGTGCAATTCTGAATTTATAGTGGAGAAATATCAGAATTAATAAATGAACTATTATAATTAAAGAGTTTAATTATTTAGTTTCAATTTATTGGAGCTTAATGTTATAGGTCCATAGTTCCCGAAATGACTCAAAAAAACACTGACAAAGGTAAATACAAAAATGGGCAAAAGGACTTATTTGATAAGTAAAATATTTTTCTATGTATCAAACATAATTATTGTATAATTATGTGTAATTAATTAATTGAGAATTAATTAATTATTGGATTTAACAAAAATATAATTAATTTTGAATTAATTTATTTTTGGAATTTTTGGTATTTAAATAATAATAAAAATTGGGAAAAATCACATGCCATCCCTGGCTTGTGGTACACGTGTAGCACAGTGCACAGTCACTGTGCTACACGCATAAGAGACTCTGAGCAGTTTCTTGGTTCCACAATTTTAGTTATTTAAATATTAAATAAATAATGAGATATTGTAATATGATTAAATTATTATTATTTAAACAAAATCTGATAATTGATTAGTTATTTTCAAATTGTTTAAAAATAACTAATATTTTATTTTTAATATATTGGATATATTAAATATAGGATATCCGTTTTTCAGAACGTAACTTTTCAGGGATGGAAAAATATCTTGAAATCTCTCTCAGAGAAAGAGAACAGCGATACAAACAAAAGTCACTGTTCTTCACAAAACCTAGGTCCAAACTTTATCAGATCTCATGTGTTGAGAACATCTGATAAATATATTTTGTCTATTATTTTGTATAGCGAGCCCACACTCGTTCTTTGTGTGCTGAGAACATTTTGGAAGATCTTGGTGTTAGATCTCAAGGATTTTTCCATACAAAAAGATAGCAGCAAGGAAGGACCTGAGGTAATTTTCTATTCATGTCTTTGATTCAATATATAAATGCATGTGAAGAAGTAGATCTAGAAATCTTGTAGGATTAAATTAACAATTTGATTGTTGTTCCGCTGCATATAATCTCTGATTTGATCTATAAAAACAAACACCACCACCTCTGGTGTCTCCTCCACATCCATGAGTTAAGGGTATTCTTTCTCATAATACCCCTGGTCGACACCATCATCTTCACCGTCGTATTCGGCGTCTTCGTCGTAGTCCTCCACCATCTCAGGCATGTCCTGAGGTGGCTGCTGACTAGGTTCCCCTCCTTCAACTCTGGTAGGAGGGAGTACATCATCTGCAACATTTCTTCGAGTAGTTACCATGGATGTAAGTGTTCCTAATTCTTTCTTCAATCTTTCCATGAAAGCACCAAAATGTTGACTATCTTTTCTCGCTATCAACCTTAAAATGAAAGAATAAAGAAATAATTAACAAGAAAAAAAAAAGGATTTTACGTGGTTCAGGCTATAGAAGAGCCCTAGTCTATGAGTCTTTTGTATTAAGAGGAATGGAAGCTTGCTAGGGAAATCTCTAATCTAGTTTCTCAGGCAGCGTTTATATTGTCATGAGTACAAGGGTCTCTTTTCATAAAAATTTTGAACCCTTTACAATGAGACTCCCAGCCCTATTTATAGAGGCTGAGGTCATTAATACTAATCATTTGTAATTAATCGCCATTCTTCTCATTATTGGTGGATTAATACCAATTCAATGCATTGTGCTGCATTGAATAGAGACCATGGCCCAGGCGAGGTCTGCCGGGCCCACTGCAGAAAGGTACCTACTTTATGGGGAACATGCCCCAGATATTGTTAGGGTGTGTCATACGTATCTCCATGTCAGACGGCGTAATGGGAGTGAGAATTATTGAGTCGTACAATTGACAACAATGTGGACGGATCGCCAAAAAGTTTGGCAGGTGATCCTCTGACGCTGCAAACCTTCATTGGTTGAGACCTGGGTGGCCTTCTAGATCCCGAGGACAAGGTCCTTGGCTTGGAAGACAATTGTTTGTAAGGAAACTGAGGACTACTTACCATTTATGGGCATGGCCTCGGAAAGATGTCCGTGCCCTACCTTTATTCGATGGATGTGGCCTCTAACCAAGAAATCCACCCTCCGAGGACTGACCCTCAGGGCGTGGTCTGATTTGAAGAAGTACACGTCCTTGCCACATGCCCTACTCAGATTGCCACGTGTCCTTTGGTGAAAACACAGACAACAATATAAATATTAATTACTTTAAATAATTAGTTAATAAAAATGCATTTTTTTGTTTTAGGTTTGTTTTTTTCGTTTAAAAATGGAGTCCAATTGTTTCGTAGAGTGAAAATCAAACAATACAACACCACTTTGAGAGGTACCAAATAAGCAAAAAACAACGAAAGAAAAAAAAACTGAGAGAAACAATTGCAACAAAGATATACAGTTATATAATCCCCACTTTCAACTTCAGATTTATGGAGAGATACTACGAGTTTGAGTTCGATTTTGTTTTCAAATTCAGTTTGAAGCAGTTAAGTGACAATGTGTGGTGAGGTTGAAGGACGATGGGCCAAGGGCAAGGGCAAGCGACGACGGTGTGGGGCAAAATCAAGCCTGTCTTCCCTTTCATTCTCTATTAAAGGTGTGGTTCTCCATTGCTTCACATAGTTTTCTGAATGAAGTGATTACTCTGTACAGAGCAAATGACTTAACACTTATGGGGCAAATGAGAGATTACACTGGTTTTTTGGGTATTTAATTCTATCTTGAATAAGTTCTCTTATGGGAAGTCTCTTGAATTTTACTTTGAAGTACTTAGTAATAATTTATATGTAGTGAGTTATTTTATAGGTTAAAATATCTTTTGTGACTTAATACATGATCTGACTAGAAAATGATGTTGATTTATTCAATCTATTTTGTTCATTATTGAAGGTACGCATGAACAATAACAAATTGTGCTTCTTGTTGAACCCAGATGGGGTGGATTTTTACAGCCTCAAACAAGATTTCAAGCCTAGACTGTTTTGGGGTATTCAGTGTTCCCAAGTATCTATCTGATAACACACGATAATCAACACCTGTAGCGCTTCTTCTTCCTTCATTTGAGTACTTCAATCAATGTTGTGAGTTTTATTTACTTGAATAGAAATATATATATATATATATTGATGCATGAACTGTGAATACCCATATTGAGGATTCACATTTAAATTGTACCTATATATAATAGAGTTCTAAATAGTAATCATAAACCAGCCGTACTTGGAAAAAAAATTAGACATGTTAATCCTTGACTTGAGAACATGAACATAACATTTAACATGTAACTTCTTTTTCAAAACAAGAAAAAGAAAAGAAAACAAATACACTCAACTAATTATATAACAAGTTAATTGTAACATATTGTGCATCTATGTTGTTGTTAACATGTTATTTGTAGCGGAAGTCATTCGGTTAAGAATCATTCATCAGCAGGTAGTGTATTTTCTATAAGCATTATTAGTACAAAATATACTTTCATATGTACATTTATATAAATATAAATTATTCCTCATGATAAGCTTGTGGCAGTTCTGATATGGTTTGCTGAAAGGTTTCACAATAGTGAACTCAAGACCATTTCCGCACCTCCAGCTGAATTGGAGTGAGTATGAGATATTAGATGGAAAATGTTATCTATTTATTGTAGATTTCACTGCCAACAACATTAAAGTATATTGTTAATCTAAAGAAAACTTGCAGTGTATGTAGGTGCACTATTGAAATAAAGGATTAAACAACAAGGCTTGTATAAATGTTTTGTTAGCCAGTACATTAAGAACTCCTCTTATTTATATCTTTTTATTTAATTTTAAATTTTTAAACAACTTATTCACTCAAAATTGAGCTAATTAAAGCACATAGATTTTTCCCGGCTCCGAAATTGACATTGTTTTTTCTACAATCTTATATAAGCTGTTATCGAAAGCTTTATTAGCTATATATCAAATTTTGAAAGATTTATTAGGTAGGTTGCTATGCTATGAACAACTAAACTAACTTGTACCTTATATATATAGCAACTTATATACTTCAATAATCGAATACAATTAAAAAAATATGTGTATCAGCGGCAACTCCTATCGTCGTTGAAATCCCCACATGTCGCTGCTGGTACTAATCAGCATCAACATGTCGCCACAACTACGTCACTGCAGAAAAGTTGTGCCTAAAAGCCCCTATCAGCAGCGAAATTCCACCTCGCCACTAATAATGTATATCAGTGGGGACACAATGTCGCCGATAATGTCTAAAAAGTTGCCAGAGATTTGTGTCGATGTGGCTTGTTCAACGAAATTATTTGCAGCGACAATGTGAATATCAGGGGCAAACTGTGTTGCCGCTCATGTATATTTTATTTTAAAAAAATATATTTTTTTTGTAATAATGAAATATAAATAATTGAAAATTAAATTATTATAAAACATCCATAATTATAAAATATAGTCACTACATCCATAATCATAATATGTAACTACAATATCCATAATTATATAATAATAAAATGTATCTATTACAGTTAAAGTACAATAGCATACTACTCATCCTCTCATAAATCAGTAGCATCGTCCGTATCGTTACCCTCTAGTGGATGTGGTGACTAGGGTAGCTGTGGCGGCTGTGGCCATGGATACTGTGGAGATACGGTTGACGATCTTGCTCCAAACTGGTAGTAAGGATATGGCGGAGGCTGTGTCAATGATGCAACAAACATGTAAGGATAATTTGGTGGAGGTTGTGATGGCACTGCTCCAAACATGTAAGACGAACCCATGGGTTGGCGGTGCTCCATACAAGAATGCATGGACCAGGGGTTGTTGGAAAGATGAAGCTGCAAACGTGTCCGGCGAGACCGAGGGTTGAGGCGAAGAATTTTGTGGAGGCTGAACTTGCACATTAGGTCCACTGGGAAGAATTTGACACATGAGATTTAGTTGCTAAGTCAATTTCTTTACCGTCTCCACCAAATCACCGTATTCACCAGGTGATTGTTGAGGAGACGCCTCAGATTGGGTGTTTTGAGAGGGCTGACTAGAGAATGTGTAACGCCCTACTTCCTTAGAGTCGTTACTGTGTGAGTTAAAAAAATGTGTCATTAGCTCGTTAATCAAGGTTTTAGGTTAAAAGTGTGACTAAACTGAAGTTAAGCTCGTTTAAGGACAAAAAATTATAAATTTTGGACTTGAATTGAAATTATTGAAAGTTATACAGTTGGGACCCCAAAAATATTGTTTAGAAAATTGTATTACAACTCAAAATATACAAACGGTTGACCTAGGTGACAAAACAACCATTATAGTACATTTTCCAAAAAATAACCCTGGTCGTGGCAGCAAGGCAGGCCGAACATGTACCCGTCGATCCATGCTCTCCGTACTCGTGGTCGGTCGACCTTTCCTTTACCCTTACCTGCACCATAGAGCACTCGTGAGCCAAAGCCCAACAAGAAAACAAAACATATAACATATAACATATAACATATAACATAACATAACATAACATAACATTCAACAGTATACAGCAAAGCAGCCAACGAGCTAAACACATAGTGGCCTAAGCTGTCCCAGGCGCTTTACCAGGCCCTGGGTTCGCGGTCTTCACCGAGCGGGTGGATACAGCACCCCACTAGGGTCTCACCCTAGCGGCCTGCATTCAACGTGCTCAAAGCCAATCCCAACCCCTTGTCGTTCTCGGCCTTCACCGTTCATTCATAAACATACATAATATTCGCTGAGATTTAAACGCATACTAAACATAAACATTAGGGCCCCGCCATGTAATACAAACAATAGGGCCATGCCTTGCTCTACGAGTACAACATTTATCTTACCAATGTCCCGAGCTATCTGACCACCGCGATCCCGAGCATAGTCCTCAAACCCGAGCCTCATTGAAAACCTATTCACAACACATTCATAATAACCATCCATCAAGTTCTAAACCAATAAATAACTTAGAAATATTAATCTAGCCTCCGGGACCTTGGATTCTACCAAACCGGGTAGTAGAATTTTTCCCGAGCCTTAAAACCTTAATTCCCCTATTTTCCCATTTAGGGTCGCAACATACCCTTGAGGGTTGCAACCCAATACTCGGTCAGAGGGCAAAGCCCTCCCTGCTGGAGGACACCCGTTCCAGCCTCTTCGAGCACACGGGCCCCGACGCCTGAAGAACAATGCCACGACCCGAGCCCCCAAACCCAGAAAATCATCCTTTTTCCTGTGTTTTTCCTCGAGCCTAAACCCCAAATGCACACCCCAATCATCAACAAAACTCAAATTTAAGCCTAAAATCCTTATCCTTATAGCCTAAACATCTTAACGAACATATAAACAATTCCTTACACCCTTAAAACACTCAAAACCAATCTTAGAATCAATTGTCATGCAAGCTTAAGGTTTCTAACAAAGTTTAGTAGAATTTAACAGATTAAATGGCTGAAATCCCTTACCTTGCTGATATCTTCACCCTTGAGCTAATCCTTAAGCTTTAGCAAGTACAATCCTCCAGTTCATCAGCCTCATACACATGGTCCCTGACCTGAAACTCTACTGTCCTGAGTCTCAATTCTGAGTAACTCTTCTGCCGACTTTGGGAAGCGAGCATTCGAGCTCTAATCTTCTCAATCGCCTCATTGGTGATCTGATCAACCTCAAGACCTAAATACCTCCTCTCACCTGTCTCATCCCAATGAATGGGTGATCTAAATTTCCTCCCATATAACATCTCATACGGAGCCACTCCGATAGTCGCCTGATAGTTGTTATTGTATGAAAACTCAATCAAAGGGAGATACTTATTCCAAGATCCCCAAAAATCAAGTACGCAGGTTCATAACATACCCTCTATTCTGAATCGTCCTCTCAGATTGTCCATCCATCTGAGGATGATAAGCGGTACTAAACTGCAACTATGTGCCCATAGCCTTTTGTAGGCTCTCCCAAAAATTGGAGGTGAGGTGTGGTCCTTGTCGGATACTATCGACCTGAGACTCATGTAGTCATACAATTTCCTTCACAAATCCATGGAGATATCCTCCCATTTCCACTCTGGAATCCCTAGAGGCTGCAACAACCCTGCTGCCCTTTGATGTTCAGCCTTTATCCACTGACAAGTCAAACACTTGGCTACATAATCCACCACATCCCTCTTCATCCCCAATCACCAATACAAATTTCTCAAATTTTGGTACATCATCGCCGTACTCGGATGTAAAGAATAGGGAGTGGTATTAGACTCATCTAAAACCTATCGCCGGATACTAGAATCCATCAGAATGAAAATCCGACCTTTGTACTTCAGTAATCCCATTTCCAAAATAGAAAAGTATTTAGCCACTCCGTCTAAGACGCCCTCTTTATGCTCTCTCAACTGGGAATACTCCCCTTGTGCCTCCTTGATCCTCTGAGGAAGCGTAGATTGAAGAGTGATGTTGGCTAACTGACCAACTACCAACTCAATACCTGCTCTAGTCATCTCTTCAGCTAACCTATCAGAAATCTGTCTCGAACTACATAATGTTTCTGGGCCCTTCTGACTCAACGCGCCAACCACCACATTGACCTTCCTAGGATGGTATATAATATCACAATCGTAATCCTTTACCAATTCTAGCCAATGCCTCTAGCGCATATTCAGATCCTTCTGACTAAAGAAGTACTTCAAGCTCTTATGGTCAGTGTATATCTCGCACATCTTGCCATATAAAATAGTGTATCCAAACCTTAAGTGCAAATACCACCGCCGCAAACTCCAGATCATGTGTGGGATACCTCTGCTCATACTCCTTCAACTGTCTCGATGCGTAGGCTATTTCCTTTCTAGCTTGCATCAGTACGCACCCCAAACCTTGTCTGGAAGCATCACAATAGACTACAAACTTCTCATTGTCTGATGGTAGGCTCAATATTAGAGCGGTAATGAGTTGCCGCTTCAACTCCTTGAAACTTTTCTCACACCTGTCTGTCCATACATACTTAGTCCTCTTACGTGCCAGTTCCGTCAATGGCGTGGCTATTCTGGAGAATCCCTCGACGAATCGCCGATAGTACCCTGCCAATCCCAGAAAGCTCCTAACCTCTGGTACACTACTCGGCCTACGCCGATCTCTCACTGCCTTACTTAGGTCCACTAGAATCCCTTCCTTAGTTACAATATGACCCATAAATGTTACTTGGGGTAGCAAAAACTCACACTTGCTGAACTTAGCATATAACATATCCTCTCTCAACCGCTATAATACCAGGTGTAGATGCTGCTCATGCTTTGTCTCTGACTGAGAGTACGCTAGTATTTCTTCAATGAATACGATCACAAACTTGTCCACATAATCCTTGAAGACTCTATTCATCATGTCCATGAAGGTTTCTGGGGTATTGGTTAATCCAACGAACATAACCAGGAATTCATAGTGTCCATACCTCGTGCGAAAAGTGTTCTTTGGTATGTCCTCCTCTTTAATCCTTAACTGGTGGTAGCTTGGCCAAAGGTCAATCTTAGAGAACATTATCTTCCCTTGCAACTGATCAACACAAGTTGTCGATTCTAGGTGGTGGTACTTGTTCTTTATGTTCAACTTGTTCAACTCTCTATAGTTAATACACATCCTTAAGGATCCATCCTTCTTCTTGACAAACAACACTGGAGCACGCCACGACGAAAAACTGGGTCTAATGAATCCAAAATCTAGTAACTCTTGCAACTGAATCTTCAATTCCTTCAGCAATGCCAGAGCCATTCTATAAGGTGTCCTAGATAATGGCTTCGACCCTGGCACCAATTCAATGAAGAACTCGATCTCTTGGTGTGGCGACAACCTTGGCGAATCTGCGGGGAACAAATGAGAGAACTCACATACCTGTTTGGTCTAACTCGGTCCAACCGAAACAATTCTAGAAGTATCTACAATGTTTGCTAGGAATCCTATGCAACCCTCTTGCATTAGGTCTCTAGCCATAAGTGCCAAAATCATAGGTACTCGCGGTCCACTCATTGTCCCCACGAATACAAAGGGTACATCCCCTTCTGGTTCAAAGGTCACCATCATGCGCTTGCACTAAATCGTCACCCCATACTTCGATAACCAATCCATTCCTAGGATCATATCAAAGTCATCCATTGCTAGCTCAATCAAATCCACAAACAACTCTCTATTGGCAATGCTCTAACCCATCTCCTAGAGACTAGCAAATCCCCAGTCGGCAACAAAGTCTGAAATCCCCTAGCATACAAATCGCTAGGTCTACACAGCTAATCTAGCACTCTAGCATATACAAATGAATGAGTAGCCCTTGAGTCAATCAATGCATCAAAAGAAGAACCAACACTAGAAATCTGACCTATCTCGACCGAGGGGCTAGCCTAAGCCTAAGACTAGGTCGAGGTAAATACTTTGGTAGGAGTGAGACTATTGCACTGTTTTGGCTCTTCCTTCCAGGCTTGTCTGCAGTCCTTCCTCAAATAACTAATACTCCCACAAGTAAAGCAGGCCCTGATCCTACTCTCTCCCAGATATCATCGTCTGCATCGAGGGCACACTGGAAAACTCCTCCAGTTCTCTCCCCTGCCTTGACGGCCATTAAAAGCACCCTTTACCCATTCTATCCAAGCCAGGAGGAACAAAAGAGTATAGGGCCTTTCTCTTTCGCTCACAGGGGCCACTACCCCGACTAGATCCAGTAGAAGGAGGCACCGTCCTCCAAGCATCGTGCCTAGCAGTTCCCTCTCTCCATAGTTGATCCTCGACCCCCTCAGCTGTAAGGGCCTTCTCCACTACCTGAGCATAGGTGGTAGTTCCCGAATCCAAAGTTATCTTGACGTCATGAGCGATCATAACATTCAATCCCCACACAAATCGATATCTTTGTGCAGTATCAGTAGGCACCAATTCCAGCGCAAACTTTGCTAACCGGTCAAACTTCAAAGCATACTTAGTAACCGTCATTCGGTTCTGAGTCAGGTTTGAAAACTCATCCACCTTCGCAGCTCGGACTACGACACTATAATACTTGTCATTGGATATATTTCTGAACTCTTCCAAGGTCATGACTGCAATATTCCTTCTCTGGGACACCACATTTGTAATGACCCAAATTTCCTAATAAGGCTTAGGGCCTTGATTAGGGGGCCAGGATGGCAAATCTTGAAATTATATGATTACGTGATATTTATGTGTATCATTATGTGAATATGTGAGTTATATTATAATATGACTAGATATGCATGTTTAGTTATATTAAATATGCACGTGAGCCCAATTCTGTTTAATTGGGCAATTTTCATATTTTGGCCATTTCGAGTATATTTGACATATATGTGGTATGTGTGTGGTGCTTCATTATTATTTGGTTATGCTAGGGTTACTCAGCACGAGACGATCCTAGGAGGCAAGCTAGTGGGAAAGTCACAACAGGATTTATACTTGACTCGGAGTGAGTCAAGGGGTATTTAGCACGTTACCGGGATATTGGGTAATGGGAATAAATATTTGATGATAAATTGGGAGTTAGTGAGACTAGGGGGAAATTCTGGGAATTTTGACTATTTTACCCCGGGGGCATTTTCGAGACCCCGAGCATTAGGATTTACTTGAGGTTACTTAAGCTTGAAGTAACCTGCCAGAAACATAAAAAGAACGTTCAATATGTTTTCTATCTCTCCCGTTCCATTTTTGACACCGTTAGGATTTTCGAAGGAAACTTGAGTTCTAGGACTCAGATTCAAGCGAGGATCAAGGCATAGTGATTCTAGGGAAGATTAGAAGCTTATTAGCTGGAAGATTTAGCGAGAAATGACATAATGTGAGGTAATTAAAGCTTTGAATTCCTGAGTTTATTCTTTGTTCTTGGTGTTCTTGAGTTTTACAAACTCAAGACTTGGATTAGGATTTCCTATGGGGATTTTGGGTAATTATTGTTCTTTTAATGTTGCTAAGCTATAGGGTGAGATGTTTGGGGGATTAAAATGTTGATTTGAGGGGCTAGGGACCCGTTGGGATTGGATTTGGAGCTTTCAAGCTTGAAGAACACGAAGTTAGAAACCCAGAAATCTGGTATCAGCGTTGTAGCGCTAGGTTGGTAGCACTACAACGCTATGTTGTCTATTTGGGGGATGAAGTTCTGCCTATAGCGTTGTAGGGCCCAATAGGTAGTGTTGTAGCACTCATTCTTCAGAACTTAGGTTTTTGGTACTTTTTGGGGTTTTGGCCCGAGGGCTCGAGGGATGATTCCACCACCCTGTTTGGTGGGATTGGAGGTCCCAAGAGTGCGGGATTGTCCTGGGATTGGGTTTTGGAACTTGAACTCATTGAAACACCATTTATGGTTGTTACTAGGTTATCGCTAGGGGCTTGGAAACAGGATCGTGCTTGTGGCTCATTTATTGGTAACCTATGCTTGGACCAAAGGTAAGAAAACTGCACCCAGTATGTGATGCATCTGATACATGTGGTTATGGCATGGCATGGCATGAATGTTGAATATGGAATTGATCAAAGCTTGAGTCTCTGTAATTGTGCATGATTACGATTATGATTATGATTATGCTTGTGCTTATCGATTAAGCATGTTGAATGCCTTATATCTTGATGTTTGAAGGTGCCTTATTATAATTATGCTGGTAATTGTTGATGAGGCATGTTGATTGCTACATATATGGACATTGATTGCATAGTAAATGCATACCAACTTTGATTATATGTGTATGGTACTGACTTATTAGTTAGAGAACAACAATGGTGTTAGTATTGATTGTGAAGTTGTGACATATTAGTCAAGTTCAGCAGTGGTACTGGGCACTGGTAGTATGGAATTGGCTTATGAGTCAAGAACAATATTAGCATGTTTAACGCAAGCCGAAAAGATTAGATCTAATCGACATAAGCATTATCAACATAAGTATGAAATGCTTGACCGGCCTTAAGTTCGATGAAAACAAACACGCTTGTCTAGTCTAAAGGCTAGTTATTTAGAGCCAGGGCTATAAGCTCAGGTGACTGAAATGTCACATGGCTAGGAGGGTGTGGGACCTCAGAGATAGACTTATCAGTCATCTAAACAGAGATAGACTTATCAGTCATCTATATAGAGATGGACTTATCAGTCATCTACATAGACATAAACTTATCAGTCATCTATACAAAGATGGACTTATCAGTCATCTACACAGAGACAGACTTATCAGTCATCTATACAGAGATAGACTTATTTGTAATCTATACAGAGTATGACTTATTAGTCACCTATTTAGAGATATACTTATTAGTCGTCTACCTCAGAGAGACTTATTAGTCATCTACCTCAGAGCGAGAGACTTATTAGTCATCTACTCAGAGCACATGAATCTACAAACATTTATTTGTACCTGCTTGCATGCATGAGTAGGGTTATTACTGCTAGGCATGCCTATCGTGATTCAGTGACATGTTATTACCTGTTCATGAGCATATTGAGTTTTCTTGCTGATCCTCAGCTCACGGGTACTATGTGGTGCAGGTGAAGGAAAAAAGAAAGCTGGACCATCCTTGAGTTGGAGAGCTTAGGTGACAATGTGCACATATGCGGCTGCTCGACCGCCACGACCGAGGGTTTAAAGAGGAACTAGGGATAAACCCTATTTTTCCGCTTAGTTTGGCTGGTTGTAAATATTTTATTGTAATTAACCTTTAAATTATATTTTCGGGATCCCAATGTATACAGTAAACGTTTTTGTGAAATATTGTATCTTTGACCAAAAATTTTAACCCTAAACCGTTAATCATACTTAGTTACACAATTATCACCAAATGGCTCGGTTAGCGAGTTTATCACTTTTTAAAATGCACAACGTAACGGTCCCTGGGTAGTAAGGAGTTATCCCACTAGATGCGGGCATCTTCTCTCAACATATAGCTGCCACAGGCTACTCTCTCATTCCCTTCCACCCTCATGAAATCCAGGATGGAAGAAATCATATTCATCCACTACTCTGCCCGTAGTGGGTCTGGACCCCTCTCGAAGGTGGGAGGATGCTGCTTCCGGAACCTCTCATACAAAGGTTCCCACTCATTTTCCACAGCATGCTGGGCTGGAACTGATGCCATAGCCTGTGGAACCTATAAACCAATGCTCTGAGGAGGGGCTTGCTGCCTCAATTGTCAAAGTTCTTCTTCTGTTCGGTGAAGTCTAGCTTCCATCTTGGCAAATAACTATTGCTAATTCGGTGGGGTAGGTGGAAGGTCCGGACCTTGGTTGTCATCCTCGACCCTATTTTCGTATAGTCTAATTAATCGCTGAGGCATTACTGCAATATACCTGCAATCAGTGACGCCGCACACCAGGCATGATAACAACATCCAAAACAACCTCTGCTTTCATCAACCAATCATAACCAGCAAGACCACATATCACACACATCATAATACAATCAAGGGGGCCATATCCTAGCATCATGCATATATTAACACATTCATCATGCTCTCTCTCTCTCTATACATATTCAGGCAAACAAGGCACTTAAACAAGCAATTAAACATATAATTCATTAAATACCAACAAACCCTGAGTTGAGCTTGTCATTGGCAACGAGCCTACTTGTTCGCTCGATCTCCATGAACCATAAACCTTGGCACGCACTGATACCAAGTTGTAATGCCCTACTTCCTTAGAGCCGTTACAATGTGAGTTAAAAAAAATGTGCCATTAGCTCACTAATCGAGGATTTGCATTAAAAGTGTGACTAACTGAAGTTAAACTCGTTTAACGACAAAAAGTTATAAAATTTTGACATTCATTAAAATTATAAAAAGTTATACAGTCGGGATCCCAAAAATATTGTTTAGAAAATTGTATTATAGCTCAAAATATTCACACGGTTGACCTAGGCGAAAAAACAACCATTACAGTACATTTTACCAAAAATAACCCTAACCGTAGCAGCCAGGCAGGCCGAACATGTACCCGTCTCTCCACGCTCTCCGTACTCATGGTTGGTCGACCTTTCCTTTGTCCTTACTTGCACCATAGAGCACCCGTGAGTCGAAGCCTAGCAAGAAAACACAACATATAACATATAACATAACATTCAACAATATACAGCAAAGCAGCCAACGGGCTAAACACATAGCGGCCTAATCCATCCTAGGTGCTTTACCAGGCCCTGGGTTCGCGGTCTTCACCAAGCGGGTGGATACAACATCCCATGAGGGTCTCTCCCTAGCAGCCTACACTCAGTGTGCTCAAAGCCGATCCCGACCCCTTGCCGTATTCAGCTTCTTGCCGTTCTCGGCCTTCACCGTTCATTCATAAACACACATAATATGCACAGATATTTAAACGCATACTAAAAAAAAAATTTGGGTCACACCTTGTAATACAAACAATAGGGCCACCCTCTGCTCTATGGGTACAACAATTTTCTTACATGTGTCCCGAGCTATTAGAACACCACAATCCCGAGCACAATCCTCTAACCCTAGCCTCATTGAAAACCTAGTCAAATTGCATTCATAATAACCGTCCATCAGGTTATAAACCAATAAATAACTTTACAATATTAATCTAGTCTCCGGGACCTTGGATTCTACCAAACATGGTAGTAGAATTCTTCCCGAGCCTTAAAACCTTAAGTCCCTTTTTTTCCCATTTAAGGCCACAGCATGCCCTTGAAGGCCACGACCTACTACTTGGTCAGAGGGCAAGGCCCTCCCTGCTGGAGGACATAGGCCACGACCTGCACCCCCAGGGTAGTGGTGCACGTAGGCAAAACAGAGGCCTTCCAGTATCTTCGAGCACACAAGCCACGACGTCTGAAGAGCAGGGCTGCAACCCGAGCCCCCAAACCCAGAAAATCAACATTTTTCTTGCATTTTTCCTTGAGCCTAAACCCCAAATTCATACCCCAATCATCAGCCAAACTCATATTTAAGCCTAAAATGCTTATCCTTATAGCCTAAACATCCTCACCAACCTATAAACAATTCCTTACACTCATTAAACACCCAAAACCAATCATTGAATTCATTTTCATGCAAGCTTAAGGTTTTAACCAAATTCAGCAGAATTTAACAGATTGAATGGTTGAAATCCCTTACCTTGCTGAGATCTTTACCCTTGAGCTAATCCTTAAGCTTTAGAAAATACAATCGTTCAGTTCTTCAACTTAAAATCCTTAAGATTTCACCAAAATTCTCAAGCACCATAGAGAGGTAGTGAGAATCGAATGAGAGAGATAGAGCTGAGATTTGTTGTTTTGTCTTTTTACTTAATTCTAGTATTCTCTCTAACCATCAACTTCCTAAGTGTTCAAACCAATCTCTAGTCAAAAATTCCAAAATACCCCTTAAGTTTATCTAAACCCTTAAGTGCCACCATGGGGAATTTCGTCTTATGCCACATCCCGCTAAATCCTCGAGTATTCTTATAAATCCTTGTTTAATCTCGACATGTCCAATTAATTGCTAAATTACTACCCGTTACCTGATAAATTTCGAAGACCATGTGCGTTCCCAAAATACCCCTAGGCTCCTCCCGAGCTGGGTATTCGACCCCGTTGTGACTATTTAGCTAAATCGCTCCCTACGATTGTCTCGGATCGCACATTACAAAATATATCACAACTCACTCGAGGTATTAATAACATTAAACACAAATATCACAGTTAGGCCCTCAACAGGCTAAAATTACAAATTTGCCCCAAATAACCAGATGGGGCCCACACGGATATTTAATTCACCTAAATATGTATTTGTAATCACACAGTCATTAAATCCACATATTAGCATAATTAAATCAATTATTGCCCTCTCGGCACGCTAATTAAAGCCCTAAGCCTTATTATCAAATTTGGGACGCTACAGGATGGCCCCGTCCCCCTTAATTCACGGCCCATTCCTCGCTCATGTCTACGCCTCCATCCCAATACATTTTCTACAATCTAGATCTAATCAACTAAGGAAGAACCATCCTCGTTTGATGAAGTAGCTGATGTTTGCTGACTTTGGGCCATAAAATCAGCCTTCAATTTTTCCTGCTTTAAGGAGAGTGTTATTAGGATTAAAAAAAATGAATTCTAAGAATAACACAAATATATTTAAGTAAACTTACATAATCTTCTTGAGCAGCTTCGTTGACAAACTGCTTCGTCTCTTTCTTCCAGTGATAATCCTTCCAATCCTCAATAAGATCCGGATTCGTCTAAAAAAAATATGAACACATGGTTAGGTAACTTATAATTTAATTAAAATTAATTGCGTTAATTTTTTCCTTACTTTCCCATGACGGCGGGCCACCAACGAGTTTGAACCCTGTGTTGTTGCATACTTCTATTGCACTCTGTTATCCTTATACTTTTTTGACCACTCCACCCAATGAAGACTAGTGAATAACTCACAAATTTTCTTCCAGTTGTCCTTGTTAACATTCTGACATGGGTTTTCTAGGATTTTGTCCCAATCCTCAGGTCCATTGTAATGCGATGAAAAATGGCATTGTCTTTTTATTTTCCTATTGCAATATCGATCTTTCATCTCTCTCTCGCGATACCATCTATACATCGTTCGTAATCCGGTCGACCATCTATTTGATAATACCACTACATTGAAAAGAAACATATTAATAATTGATTAAATAAAATTTTCACCTTAAAATTCACTATTTATTTGTAACAATTAATATAAATTACTCACCTTAATATTTTATTTTTTACTAAGTCTTTGAATTCCATAGGCACTCCTTCCCATGTATCAAAATATCCAGGAATTCTCTGTGAGACCTGGGTACTGACGAGGCAGACAAACGCTACATCCTCAATCCCCACAACCTTGTACGAGCGTGGATCAAATGTTAGTTCCAATGGATGACCAACTTTTCTACGTCTGGCCTCGAGATTTTTTCCAGTGTTCGTGCCACGACCCTTTTTCTTTGATGAGGCTGTTGTATTTGTTTGAATAATGAAAAATAAATTAGAATTATTAATATTTGAACAAATTAACAACATTATCATGTTAGACAAAAAAAATATCTAACCCGCATGAAGTGGGGATCCTACTAGGATATGGGGGAGGTTCACCTCCCGTATCTCCCGCATGCACTCGCGCCACATCTAATGACATCTTATACTAAGTACAACAAATTTTTTGGTTAGTTTAAACATGTAGACTTATATATAAATCATTGAAATCAATATACAAAAAATATGTATTATATTTCTTAATATAGAGTTTTACAATCAAAGATACAAATAGCTAAGTAGAATAATCACTATCATCATTGCTTAAGTTTACATCTACTAGGGACAAATGCTCAACATTATCATCACTAAGGTCGATAAGCAATTCATCATCCTCATCTGCTTCTTCTAAGTCTTCCAACATATCATCTTCATCGTCATTAATAAAATCATCATCATCCTGGATATTTGAGAAAGGCCACTGAGGGGTTTCAACATGTGTTGCTGGCTGATCAGATTGTTGCACAACAAATTCTCCAAGATCGACACTCAATACAAAATTTGTTGAATTAGTGTTGTGCACAACATCAATGTCGCTAATCATATCTGGGTCATCCAGAATGTCCCAAACTTGGTGATGATTCACTTCTTGAACTATTTTCCAATCTCGTCCTCTAATAAGAGAATCGATATAGAAAACTTGTTTTGGTTGACTTGCAAGTATAAACGGTTCATCTCTATACAACTCACCAGTAACATTGATACTAGTGATTTTATTTTCAGTAAACATTTTCTTCTTTTTTTGATTCATGTTGAACCATTTACATCGAAACAACACAACCAAATAGGCACCAGAAAAAGACAACTCTAGTATTCCTTCAAGTTGCCTGTAATAGTTCAAACCTTCAGTCCCAGCAACATAAACTCCACTATTTTGAGTGGTGAAATTTCTATGTCGATTGTATGTGAGAAATCAAAACCTCTTCACTTTACATGCTTTATATGAGTAGGCTAATACATCAGACCCAGACGTTAAGGCTAGAAACTCATCCCCATTTTCTAATGACCCAAGTTGGTGCAAGTCAAATATCTAAACCACAAAAAAGTATTGTAATGAGAAATTTCAACTACTAGATCTAATTTATTAGCAATAAACACCTTCCTAAGTAGAAATTACCTTCTTATGAAACAACAATCGAAATTCTTTCTTCTGTAATAGCTTATGGTTAGCAGATGGATCCCTTTCTTGAACCTCAAGCATGTGTTCCCTGTGTATTAACATACATAAATGATTTTGAAGACGAAACATATTGGAATATGAAGAATGAGAATATTTAAGTTTAATAAACATATTGTAAATACTCTTTAGTTTTAGGAGAGTTCTCCATAATGATACACTCAGCTGTATTTTGAGTCTTCTCATCGAGTGACACAAGATTTCTCTTACTGAGTGGACGACACTGAGATTGAAACACTGCGAGATGTCGATCCACATAAGGGACATCTTCATTCTGACTAGGCTTATTAAATTTTCTTTCCACACCTTTGAAATACATGGAACAAAATGTCAAAGCCTCATCTGCAACGTATCCGTCGGCTATGGATCCTTCCGGACGAGCTTTATCCGTCACATAACTTTTCAATATTTTCATGTACCTGTCGAAAGGATGCATCCATCTCATAATGACAGGAACTCCCATAATAGCTTCGTCAGGCAAGTGCAAAACTAGATGGATCATTATGTCAAAGAATGCTGGAGGGAAAATCAACTCCATCTTGCATAGAATTATAATCATGTCATATTTTTCCTTCTGCATATCATTTACGTTAAGTGTCCTTGAGCATAATTGTTTACAGAAATTGCATAATTCCACTATTGTCTTTGCTATGAATTTTTGGAGAAACTTCTATGCACCAACTGCAAGTAATCATTGCATGATAACATGACAGTCATGGGATTTCAATCTAACAATGTTTGAGTCATTCTCAGATACTTTCTTCTTCAAATTAGAGGAAAATCCATCGGGCAGCTTTATGCCTTTAAGAAATTGGAGGAATTCTCATCTCTGATCAAGGGTCAATCCATACTAAGCATGTGGCTTTAATAATCTTTAGTTCTCATCTTCATAAATCCACAACGATTTCCTGACTCCCATCTTCTTTAGATCATTTCTTGCATTAGTAGTGTCCTTGGACTTATCATTATCCAACAAAGTTCCAAGAAGACTACCGCACACATTCTTCTCAACATGCATCACATCTATATTATGTTTTAACATGTTCGAGCTCAGTACTTAAGTTCAAAGAAGATACTTTTTTGTCTCGAATTACTTTCTCCGACATCTCATTTGCGCTTCACACCCTCAAATATATCATGTTTACCGGGAGCTTTAGGAGAGAGACTGTTGACTTGTTCTAAAAAAATTCTCACGTAAACTTTGTAGGAGGATCTCTTATCTCAATTGTGTCGTTGAATTCTCTGTCCTTTCTGTACTTGTTATTCTTTTTCAAGTAATGTAGATGACCAACATAAGACATCTTTCCAATTACTCGCATTGAAGAAGTTTCTTCATTGCACGTTGGACAAGCTTTGTAACTCTGCTTGCTCCATCCAGACAAACTACTATGAGATGGAAATTCGTTAACTGTCCACAGGAGCATTGCACGCATCTTGAACAATTGGTTCCTCCTTCATGCACAGCCAAGGCAGGAGATTATAGTTTTTCAACACCACAAGCCACATGTTGCATAAAAATATCATGTTTCCGAATTGATTAAACCCATCGACAGCCAAGCCAAGGTGGACATTTCTAGGATCTTTTGCAAACTCTAATTGTTTGGTGTCGAAATCCTTCCACGCAGACCCATCATCCGGATGACGCATCTCCCCATCATTTTTTTATCTCCCTGTATTATGCCATAACATGCCATTCGTTGTATGCCTTGAACTATATATTCATTTAATCTAGGAGTCAGTGGAAAATAACACATGACTTTATGCGGAACCTTTTTCCCCCTATTCTTTTCATTGATCCATCTACAACTCCCACACACCAGACATGAATCTTTACTTGCATGCTCATTGTAAAATAAACAACAGTCATATTTACACACATGGATTGACTGGTATCCTAACCCTAACTTGCTTAGTTTCTTTTTAGCCTCATAATGTGTTGCAGGAATTTTATTATTTTTCGGAAATGCAAACTTCAATAACTTTAACAATTCATAAAATGAGTTGTTAGGCCGCTTTTCCCTCACTTTCATGTGCATCAAATTCGCTAAAAAGTTTAGAGATGATATCCAATTGCACCCTGGAGACAACTCAGCTTCAATCTCATCGAACAACTCGTCGTAATATTGACCCATCTGACTGCCTTCAACACCATCTGCTACGTCTGTATTTGTCGATAATACAAAATCGTCAATGACATCTCTCATCTCATCTATGTCTTCATTCTCCTCGACTACCTCATCAGGGACACCTACTTCTGCTTCCCCATGGTAAATCCACTGCTGATAATTTTCTTGAAAACCCTAATCAAATACATGAGCCTTCACCATATCAATAGTTTGCAATCTAGCATTCGAACATCTAACACATGGACATGGGATCCTCCCGTCACAATCTACATGTTCTTTCGCCATTCTCAAGAAGGCTTAGAGACCGTTCCAATAAGCATCGTCATGATAATTTCTCATTGTTGTCCAACTCTTATCAATCGTCATCTATGGACAAAAGTAAAATATCATTAAGTAGAACTAACTACGTGTGTGTAAGTGCTCCAATCCACCTTTTCACTCCACTTTTAAAAGAGTAAAGATTCTATCCCATTCAAGTTTGTAGTATACATATCATTTGTGTAAAAAATTCAGTAGCACCACCTTGTGGTTCTCATAAGTGGGCAGACTAATATTAAGTATGTGTTAGGATTAATGCCCTAATAGCATGTAAAGATATTTTATTTTTTTTAAATAAAAGTATAATTTTATTATATTTGAATGTTATAATTATAGTTTGAATTAATTATATAATAATATCAAGAAAATTCTCTATTCATTCATGAGAATATGATTTTGTATTAGTACGAGAGAATTAAGATCATATACAATGAATAAAATAGTCAGTAACATATTAAAGAAAGGAATCTTTAATGAATGATTACTAGTACGGCTTGCTAAGCATACGAGATGCAAGTAATCTAGATTCGGATTACTGATGTAGATAGACATCTTAGTAAATGTGTTGTATATAATAGAGATTATATATGACATGAACGATGAGAATTAATTATCTTTATAAACTTGCTGTTTGACGTAAAGATTTAATTCATCATAATAGATGATCATTTGTAGATCAGTCTAAATCCTGAGTATTCATGAACTCCTGTTTATGTCTATTGGATCTTTTGATTCACTCGTTAAGGTCTCTTAGAATAACGAGGCTAATGAATTTTTTTTGAGATTCAATATCATGGATGGCTGAGAACATGAATTACAATATTGGAATCATGGTTTCCTAACAGATCGAATATTGGTTCCCTTAAGGGTTGATTCTAGAACTGAACAGTTATTGAGCTCAAATCTATAATTAGATTGTAGATTAATTATTCACTAGTGAATTAATGGTACTTAAGGATCAATATGTAATTAGAAGGGTAAAACAATAATTTTGACCAGATCTAATTAACGAACCAATAATGGAGGACAGAACTACATATATTGATTATATCAATGGAATACTAGAGAAAAACTCTGTAAATATAATTCTATAAGTACTTAGAATACAATTCCATATTTATAGTGGAGTAATCATGGAATTAATAAATAAGATTATTGAATTAAAGAGTTTAATTAATAATCTCGTTTATTGGAGCTTCGTATTATAGGTCCATGGTCCCTAGATCACCTTTGCAAATGAATTAATTTTCCAGGACAAGGAAATAATTATGTGATATGGGTAATTGATTAATTATTTAACTATATAGTTTTTATTATGAAAAATTATAAGTTAAAATTAATATTAATCTTGTGTGGATTAATATAAAGAGAGAAATAATAAATATCTTATTTATAATATGATATTTATTTATTTTAAAACTGATATTTGAAAATAAAGTTAATTTTTAATTAACTGATATTTATGTTGGGATAAATATCATGTCTTAAAAGTTGATTAAATAAACAAATGAGAAAATTAGGGAAACCCTAATAGGGCTGGGCGACACACACTATATATACAATGTGTGGCACCTAACTCAGTGATATTTATCTCTGAGATTTGAATTTTGAATTTCAAATAAGTTTGATTAATTAGTTATTTAATTATTCTTTTTAAATATGATTTAAATAAATAATAAAATGAAAAAATCTAATCAGTTTTAAATTGAATTATATTTTAATTAAATAAATATTATTTAATTAGATTAAATATTTTTATAAGTCTGATAGTACGTGACTTTTAGAATAAGACTTTATTATTATTTTGAATAATAAAAATATAAACACTCTCTGTCTAAAGCGATAGTTGTCTCTAAGCCTGAAAAATATTCCAAACCTTCTCTCTATCAAAACTCTCTTGATCTCATGTGTTGACTACATCTAGGGAGTCGCATAATTCAACCTTTTGAATCCTACTTGTCCACACACGTCCTTGTGTGTTTGAGGATTGGTCTGGAAGATCGTAGTGTAAGATCTCAGAACACTAGATTGGAAGATCATTGATTTATACAAAAAGACACAATGATACTTGATAGGCTACAAGAAGTAATCCCTGATCTATTTGTATGTGATTTAATATTTATATATGTGTATGATCCTAACTGGTATTAATATTTATTAAAATGGGTACATATATTCCACTGCCTACCTTTGATTTGATCAGTTAATACCAATATATGCCCACTTACGCGAACAAATAAGGAGACCTATACCAAAATCTCTACTAACGAAACAATAAAATGAGTAATAGATCAAATTATAGGTATACAACAAACCCAAACTATCCATGCAGACAAATACTTTCCTGGATGATTCGGAGAAGCGTATTTAAGGCTTCTCTTAACGGGCCTAAGGCTTTTCGTGATTAAAAATAATAAAGAAAACATTATCACTATGTGATAATTTATAACCCTTCTATCCTATCCTGACCCCAAACCCCAGACCCCCGACCCATTAACCACGACCCTCGACCCACTAACCACGACCCACGACCGACAAACCACAACCCCAACCCCCAACCCCTGACCTCAAACCCCAACCCCGACCCCGACCTCGACCGACAAACCACGGCACCTCAATATTTTTGTATCATTTTTTTAAAATAATTATTTTTTTAATCAATTAGTACTATAATTATTTCTCCTAACTCTACCAAAATTTTGGTAGCAGAACGACTGTATTTTAAAAAATTTAAACCCTGCAATTACACTCAGAATATCCCAGAACAGTTCACAATATACATATTAATAACAATAAAATTTTCAACACACACCATAAACACATATCATCAACAAAATTGAAACACTAATCTTTCAAGTTCACATATTAATAACAAAAATTATAAAATTATATTTCAAGATCACATATTAAATCTACATACAACTAATATTTCTAAAATTCCCAATATTAAATGCAAATACATACACCCATATTAATACATACATAGAACAACATAATAAAAACTATTACATATTCACACGCATGTATATATATCAGATTAAAAACAATAAAAATAGAAATTTTCTTAAAAACAAACCTTGGTATATACCGTACACTAGAGACTTGAACACCAACAACACCCCAATAGAAAGCTTTTATTTTCTCATTGCACAAAAAAAAACCAAAACAAAAGTTAGTTAATTAAAATCAAAGCAGAAATTTATTAACATATACACACACTTATACACATATACACATATACACATATACACAAATCTGAAATTCAAACAAAAAATAAATTTAAAAAAGTCAAACCTTGTTCGCCTCTATAATTGGTTCGCTTGGTGTGGAGGTGGCCACAGTGGTGATTGTGTGGGGGGGGGGGGGGGGGGGGGTTGATACGACTGTGGAGGTTGTGGAAATGGTGGAATAATTTTTTTAGGGATTTATGGAAAAATTGGAAGGAGAGAGAAGGGGGAAAAGAAGAAGGGGTCCATGAGGGTGGTGGGGATAGCGGTGGAGGGGTGGGCTGGGGTAAGGCAACGCTGGAGGGCTCGGGTGGTGTGGCTGCAATGGGGTTGTTGTGTGGTTTTTGCGTGACAAGTGAGGAAGAGGATGTATATCGAGCCCACTATTAGTGGTGAAATTAAGTAGTAGCCGCTGATGTATAAACAACATCGTTTTTATCTAACTTAAATGATGTCCCAAAAAATATTAGTGGCAACCAATCGCTGCTAATAAAATCATCAAAAAAATACCGCCAATTTTCCCACCAAAAATTTATCTCCAACTAGTCGTCGCTAATAATTTTTTAACATTTGACACAACAATCAACAGCGACCAATGACACCGCTAATAACAACTGAAAATAATTTGGTAATGCCAATATTTATCTACTGGGACAAAGCTTCAACACCGCTAATATTTGTGTTATTAGCGACAGAACTTTGTCGCTGCTGAAAAACATTTTTCTTGTAGTGATAATTGACTTGTGAAATTAAAGATCAAGAAAATCAAACATTTCAAAACCGTTTTTCTCTAATTAAAACAGAGAATATATAAAACATAATAGTGTCTCAAGGCAGTAATAGTCATTGCCAATAATCTCAAAACAAATTAAGATCAAATTTTGTGTCCAAAACCTACTTTTGTCATTAATATATCAAACAATAAAGATCCAATCTCCTAATTTTACATTATATTATATATCTATAATTTAACATAATTTTCCTACTTTTAATGGAGTATTTTAGTTTTTTTTTAATAGTAATCATTATCTTTTACAACTTTGTATTTATTTATTTGTTTAATTTTTACGGAAGATCATAAAAATGTTTAGTTTTTTTTAAAAAAAAAATTTAATTATTAAATAATTAAAGATACAAAATATTACATCATAATATTTATAGATGTTTTCCTAAACAAAAAGCATAAGTAATTAATTTAAGAATAGAATGAACCATATAATACATATAAGTATATGCTACAACATTAAAGGAAAATAAAATATTTATGAGTGGATTAAACCACATGCCTTGCATGTGCTCCTCACCAAGTATACAAAGAAGTATTAATTCAAAATCCAATTTAAAAAATGATCATATTTTTTATATAAATTTTGGCATTATAACTGTTGTTTTTCAAGAGATCCTAATTTTTTTCAAAATAATAAAAGAAACATGTAATTAAATTTAACCAATAGAATATGAGTGACACCAAAAAGGTCTACATATGATGTTTCTTCAAAGCTGATGCCCTAGGTGGAAAAAAAATTATGCATGAAAAGCTTGAAGAGGATATTTATATGCAAAAGTGAAAGGGCTTTACTATTTTGGGAAAAGAGGATTATGTGTGCATTCTGAAAAATTCTCTTTGTGGCCTCGAACAATCACCCAGATAGTCGTACAAGAGGTTTGCTCATTTATGATTAGTCATAACTTTAGAAGAAGCAGCTATGATAGTTGTGTTTATTCAAGAAAGGTGAAGAGTGGTCTTTTATGTATTTGCTCTTGTATGTGGATGACATGTTGATAGCAGCCAAGAGAACAGGAGAGATTTGAAAGGTCAAGATAGAACTTTCTAAGGAGTTTGTGATGAAAGTTTAGGATTTGCAAAGAAGATACTTGGTATGGAGATTCAAAGAAATGGAAAGGCAGGTAATTGTACTTGAGTATGAGATGATACATTTAACAAATTCTTAAGAGGTTTAATATTGAAAATGCCAAACTTGTCAGTGCTCAATTAGCAGCTCATTTTAGACTTTAATATGCTCTATCACCTCAATCAAATCAATCCAGTGCAGTGAGATCTTTCATGTATGCTATGGTTTGTTCACGTCTAGATCTATCATATGCAACAAGTGTTGTCAGTAGATTCATGGCCAATCTTGGTAAGGAACATTGGAAAGCAGTTCAATGGATTATCAAATACTTGTGTAGGTCTATTGATGTTTGTTTGCATTTTGGAAGTACTAGAGATGAAGCTTTGGGGTATGTTGATTCTGATTATGCTGGAGACCTTGATAAAAGAAGATCTCTTACAGGCTATGTTACTACCATTGGTGGTTGTGTTATTAGTTGGAAAGCTACTCTTCAGCCTACAGTAGCTTAATCCAGTACTAAAGCAGAGTATATGGCAATTACAGAAGCTTGTCAGGAAGAAACTTGGTTGAAAGGTTTTTTCAATGAGGTCAATGATGACTTGAAGATGTCCACAGTCTTTTCTGATATCCTACTTATTTCACAAAAGATCAGATGTTTCATGAGAGGACGAAGTATATTGATATGCGCTTTCATTTTGTGCATGATATCATTGATCGTTGAGACTTAGTCGTGAGCGAGATCATCACCCATGATAATCCTGTTGATATGATGACCAAGTCCTTACTGTTGACGCGGTTTCTTGCCAACAGTGTATTAAGAAATAATAAGGTAGATTAGTGCTTAGTAATAAACTGTAATGAAAAATTAAATGAATTCACAAGAACACAAATCTTTTACGTGGTTCAGTGGTTAAAATCCACCTAGTCCACGAGTCTATATTGTTGTTGTTTCTCTCTCTATTCTGGCAGAGTTTCAGTATTACAGAATAATGGTCCCTTTTCCTGTCCTACATTCCCAGTATTTATAAGAGAATTCCATAGACAAGTTTCGGTAACTACATGAGTCAATCATGCATATAAATATTTATTACATTTAACACATATATTTCCCATTTATAATGGGATATGATTTGTTCATAAAGTAAATGTTCTCCTAATATCTGGGACATTAAATATGATAGTCTGGCCATAAATAAACGCATAAAAGGACCCAAGTCTCTGGGGATTTGCGGGTGTGCAATATATTCAAATTACCACGAGCTGAATATCTCCTCCAAGCTCGTACTTTGACTGCCTTGAATATTATGAGCTCGCACTTCACAACCTTCGTGTCTGTAGCTTGGGTTAAACCGAGGACGCCTAATACCACACGTGTCCACATGAAACTGGAGCTGTCTACATGGATAATAAGAAGATATCATTCCCTTGGTTATTTCTTCGTATATTTATTTGCCAGCTGTACCCGAACTGAGTGAATGAACTCGGGCTAAAAATAGGGTACAACATTTGCCCCCTAAACTCCTGCTCATGTATGACGTTGTCACTTTCTAACCTACACAGTAGGGGCTTTTAGACTTTGTTTACACAAAATCACACCTGCCCACTACTCGATTACTGGACACGTGGTGTACTGCAATTGGCACCTGTTCGGGTTTCGAGGACTGCAATAATAGTCTTGTCACCTTTTTGCTGCCATTTTCTCTATTTAACCCTGGCCCTTGGATCTTGAACTAACCCAATTGGATGGCGCAGATCAATCTGCACAATTTACGTATAAAAGGGATGGCCAAGTTTCAGACTTCACCACCTTTCATTTTAAATTTTTTAAAATTTCCTCTTCTGCACTTCCGAACCTCTCTTCCTTTCCAGAAATCCCCAAAAATTGGTCGCTGCACCTAGTCATTCAGAAGTTTTCCAGGTACTTCCCTTTGCAAAGTCTACATATCTCCATCGAAGAACACACTGTAAGTATCTCATTCTTTGGTTTTACGATTTTATTTTTTTAATGGACTTTTGTTCTTCACCATGTTCATCCGCAATATTAACTGTAGTCACTATTAGACTATTTCTAAATGTTTTTAGGGAATAGGTTTCGACTTAAGTTCAACAAGTGAGTCAAAAAATAGCCCTAGAAATAAGACATTCATAAAACTGGGAAATTTCTTGGTAAATCTAGGTAATTTTAATGGTGAATTAATTTAAAGAATACCTATTCGGGATAAAGGAGACGAAGGGTTTTTAGGTTTCAAACCAGATAGCTTAGAGGTTACGTTTCTTGGGTGGTTTTGTACTAAACCGCCTCACAAGGTAAGTAGTGGTCTGGCAGTCTGAAACACAGATCCCTAAATATCAGGGGTCTGTTAGGAAACCGAGGAGCGTAACTTAGGGTATCACGTTGCATCACGCGATGGGGCTGAGGCTAACCTCAGCTCGTATATCAAAACTAAATCATTCCCCCTATCCTATCCTCACGTCATAGACCTTAAATCCTCTTAGGTCACCTACTAACTAGGTCGTTCTGCACATTAGGCGATCTGATGGCTCCTCAAAAGAAAACCGCCTCAAAGAAGAATGCATCAAGTTCATCCACTTAGCAGAAGAACAAGGGGAAGCAGATCGCCCTAGAGTCTCCCATCCCGCACTTCGGCCCGGTGGTGGAGAAAGAGCTGGTGGTTGACCCCAAATGCCTACTTCGAGGTTGAATGTATCGTATCAAAGATCAAGACCCAGGGGAGGGTGAACAAAATCATGCTGAGCCAGAACATAGAGGTTGGGACTGGAACTCTCCTGGCATGACCTACGTTCAAAGGGGAACAGAGCTGCTCCCCTCTCCAAGAAGACTTCGCGGCATAGAGTGACGAGCACTTGAAGGCTGGGGCCTTTCTTCCCCTGGACCAATACTTTGTAGACATTTTAAATTACGTGAAGTTAGCTCCATTTCAGCTCCCCCAAAATTCTTACAGACTTTTGGCGGGGCTGAAATATTTATTTTTGAAGCATGAGTGAGAGGTCCCCACCCCGGCAGATATACTAAACTGTTTCTTCCTCAAAGCTAGCCCAAAACAGAAAGGGTGATATGATGGGTTCTATTATCTCACAAGGTTTCCCAACTATACCCCCATCATCGAGCTTCCCAGCAATCCCAACGACTACAAACACTTGTTCTTTACGTCGAATGGATTCCAGAATTGTGAACACCGATACTTCAACTGACCTCGTAAGTTCCTTACTTTTGTGACTTTAGCTCGTGACATTTTATTCCTTTCAAGATATTTCTTTTGTACACGTCTTCACTGAATTTGTTTCTCGTGCAACCATACTTTCGAGGACGGGGAAGTCCGTGACCCTCGAGGGTCAATATGAGAGGTTGTATGGGCTTCCACCCATTGAGAAAACTACCGCCAGGTTGTGAATGACATCACAATGCTGGCATGCAAGTTGATCGGCGAAGGTCAAACGTTGACCTTAAGATCCGGGGCTACCCTTCCGGTGATCCATGAGCTTCACTCCTCTCAAGAGGAGGCCTTGCCAACCACTGAGGGCGAGGAGGAATAAGAGGACGAGGTGCCTCTTGTGCAAAAAAGGTGGGCTCCTGAGGCTGTCCGGGAACCTAATTTAGAACGAGTTGCGTTAGGGGCAGCAGCCGGCCCCTCCGGCCAAGGTAACCCATACCCCTATAGGGAATTAGATAGGGTTGTTGCCGATTTTAGGTTAGTTCTGTTTAACCCAAATCAGCTCGTCCATCATCAACCTCATAACCTAGATCGTAATATAACCCTGCTCCAATGCGTAGACCACCTAGTGGTACGCCATGACCATAGTTACCCTAAGGGCAGAGTTGTTGTTGAAAACACTTTAAACTTTAGATCTGCCATTTTTTAGGAGTATGGAACGAACCTTAGGACCTGGTCTTCTCTGCTCCAGGCTGCATTTGCCCCTAGATTTAGACAATATGTAGATGAATCCAGCCCTGAGGAAGGACCTGAGCCTGAACCCCTTAGGATCCCAGAAATATTAACCGTAGACTCTCCCTCTCCTCAATTAATTCCAAGGCCGGAGGTCATGCCTATCCCAGTTAAAACACACGTGCTGGTGATAATAGATACCTCCCCCATCCCGGAGGGTAGGATCATTGTTTTCTCTATCCTTGTATATGTTTTTGACAACTTTATTTGTGAACTAACTCCTTTTTGTTCTTTTCAGATGAAGAGATGGAACAACTCGGAGCTCTTGACCTCCGAATTGCTTTCCAAGCGAGGAAGACTTGCTCGAGCCCCGTGGAAAAGAGGCCCAAGATCACAAAGAAGACCCCCTACAGCAGGCAACACCTCAAGATCCCCTGCCAAGGGGAAAGATGCGAGCTCAACTCGGGAATCAGTTCCGGTGAGTTCTGTTACTGCTAAGGTTCCCCTTCCTCCTCCTCCTTCCCGATTTGCGCCTCCTCAGGCCAAGGTAATACAAGCTGAGCCTCCATCCCCCACCATCCCAGCCCCGACCGTTCCACTACCAGTAGATCCCTGAAGATTTTTGGGGTATCATTTACGAGGCGACGAGCCATATGGTGGCGCACGCCTATAGGGTCTTCTTGAGGGATCTAAGGACCATTGAGGAGCGGAGCCTGGAGAATGTCATGGAATCAGCTATGGGAATGAACCTCACTGTAAGTTATCCTTTGTTGGTGACATATTTCTTTTTATTGTGCCCAAGGGTATATCTCCGACTTGTTTTATTATTTTGCAGTCTGCCCTGGCCCAGTATTAGAGCATAGCCCATGGTAGGGCTAGAAACGATGAGCTTCGAGCCGAACTAAACGTTGCCAACATTACCCTGACAGTCGCTCAGGAATCTGAGCAAGTTGCCAAAACTGCTTTGGCAGCTGCTCAGAAGAATGAACACGATGCCAAGGCTGCTCTCGCCTCGTCCCAAGAGAGCGAGTAGGCTGCAAAGGCTTCCTTGTCTGCCCTCCAAGCTCAAACTACACAACTCTAGGCCGAGGTTGATGAAGCCAAAGCAAAAGTGCTCGAGGTCGAGGCTGCAATCAAAGAAGAAAAGGCAGCCTCATTGTCGTCCATGGAAGAGATGCTATACCAGTGTTGAGACTTTAACCAGGATGAAACTTCTCTTTCATGGAACCCGGGCTGTGGGATTCGTACCTTGCAAAATTCAAGGCTCGGATTTGCAAGAACCGTCGGAGACTGGGGAGGCTTCCATTGCAGCTGAAGGGGATGGCGAGGAGGTCACATCTTCAGAGCGAGCAGGTGGAGCTCAGTGATACCCCTTTTTTTTGTATTTGTTTGTAATTGCTTAACAATTTTTTTGTATTAACCAAATTCATTCGGGCTCAGTTAAAGGTTTTTTCTCCTCGGATTAATGTCAATATACATCTAACTTTTCGATCCATTTATCTTCCCTTTACTATCTCTCATGTTTATGAATCCTTATTTGTACAATCGAGATTTTAGGAATCGATTTTTAGATCGGGATAGATATTTTGAGCTCGGTTATATCCAAGTTTTGTGTGTTGATTTGTATCATTCTTGTTAAAAGTTAGGCCTTGAACCCGGTTATATCTGGGGGTTTTAATTTGTTTAAAACTTAGTTTGTGCTAGGTTTATTGATAACAGGAGCTTTAACAAGCCCTTGATATTAAACAATCTTCCCAACTTTCCAAGTTTCAGACCTGGTTGCATCCAGGGTTTTAAATGATTTAAACTTAGTTCGTGTTAGTTTTATCGGTAACTCAAGCTTTAACATGCCCTTGATATTAATCAATTTTCCTAACTTTCCAAGTTTTGGACCTGGTTGCATCCAAGGTTTTAAATGATTTTAAATTTAGTTCGCACTAGGTTTATTGAAAATTGGAACTTTAAAAAGCCATTAAATAATCAGTATTTCCAAGTTTCTAAGTTTCAAACCTGGTTACGTCCATTATTTTAAATAATTTCAACTTAGTTCGCGATAGGTTCATTGAAAACTCGAGCTCTTAAAACGTTGTCGAATAATCAATTTTTCAAAGCTTCTAAATTTCGAACCTGGTTACGTCCAGGAATTTAAATAATTTTCAACTTAGTTTGTGCTAGGTTCATTGAAAACTCGAGCTTTCGAATAATCAATTTTTCCAAGCCATAAGTTTTGGACCTGGTTGTATCCCACGATTTTAATGATTTAAACTTACCAAGCAAGCTTAATTTTTCCAATCTCGGGTTATATGCCCCCCAAGTAACCAGAATGTAGAAATTTTCTTGATTGCGTTTACAAAACTAGAACACGAACTAATACTATCTTAAAGATTATTTAATAATCCACCTATTATTTCATAAAATGGCTTTTATAAATAAGCCTTACATTGATGGTGATGCTACTGATAATATTTTTTTTAAATGTAGGGTGTTCTAGGTCCGTGGGACTACTTCCCCGGTCAGCCGAGCTATCTTGAAAGTTCTTTCTCACAAAACCTCAACCACCTGATATAGTCCCTCCCAATTTGGGCCTAAGACACCATTCTTGGGATCTTTATATGCATGAAATACCCTTGGGAGAACCAGGTCGCCCAATCCAAATATACGCGTCTTAACTTTAGAATTAAAATAACAAGTGATTTTTTGTTGATAATGGGAGAGTTGTAACAGCTATTCTTCTTGTTTTTCTTCAATCAGATTGAGGGATACATTAAGTAGTCTCTCATTCTGCCCTTGGTTGAATGTCCTTTGCCTGGAAGTGGCTACCATGGCTTTGACTAGAAGGACGGCCTCGCTTCCAAAAGTTAAGGAAAAAGGAGTATGTCTCGTGGAGGTTCTATGAGAAGTTCGGTATGCCCAAAGTACTTGCGGGAATTGTTCGAGCCATAATCCTTTGGCCTCATCTAACCTCTTCTTCAGGCTCACCTTTAGGGTTTTGTTCACAACCTCGACCTATCCATTGCCCAGTGGATACACTACTGAGGAGAAACTCTTAATAATGTCGTATTTTTCACAGAAGTCAGTGAAGAGATCATCGTCGAATTATGTCCCATTGTCTGACAAGATCTCTTTTGGAAGCCCAAATCGGCATATAATACTCTTCACCACGAAGTCTAGGATTCTCTTTTTAAGTGATGCCTTCCAGAGGTTCGGCTTCTACCCTCTTCGTTAAATACTCGATCGCCACCACCACATAACGAACTCCTCCCTTTCCCATAGGTAGGGACCCTATTAGGTCGATTCCCCATACCGCGAATGGGCACTAGGATGTGATCATCGTTAGCTCAACTGGAGCAGCTCAGGAAATTATGGCGAAACGTTGACATTTGTCACACTTCTGGACATACAAGATTGAATCTTTTGTTAGAGTTGGACAAAAATAGCCCCACCTTAATATTTGCAGTGCTAGGTTTCACCCCCCAGCATGATCTCCACAAAAGCCATCATGCATTTCTTGCAAAATGGTTTTAGCTTCGTCGGGCATAACACATCGTAGGAGAGGAAATGGATGACCACATCGGTACAAGGTCCCATCCACTATCACATACCTCAGAGCTTGATAAAGTATTTTTCTTGTATCCTTTCTATCATCAGGCACCCTTCCTGTTGCGAGGTATTCCGTTATGGGAGTCATCCAGGTTGGTCTTGTGTTGATCATTTCGACTTCTACCATTTCTGTTACACTCGGATTCTCCATGAATTCCACTGGCACTACATTCAATGTCTTAGCTTACTTGGTGGTGGCAACCCTTGCCAAAGTGTCAACATTAGAGTTCTGCTCGCGAAGTATCTGTTCAATAGTACTGTACTAAAATTCAGACAACTCTCCCTTCACCTTATCTAGGTAGGTCGCCATCTTGGTACCTCGAGCTTGATATTCTCCCAACACCTGATTAATTGTGAGCTGAGAATCACTATAGCATTGGACAGCTTTTTCCTTGAGCTCCCTTGCCACTCTTAGCCCAGCAAGTAAAGCCTCATATTCAACTTCGTTGTTGGATGCTTCGAATCCCTATCTCAGAGCTGTATGAAATCGATGCCCTTCTTGGGAGAATAAAATGATCCCAACTCCTGACCCATTCTCGTTCGATGATCTATCCACGAATATTTTCCATAATTCTTACACTGGTTCCTTCAAGAGCTCCTCTTGAAATTTGGTGCATTCAGCCACAAAATCAGCAAGGACCTGACTTTTGATTGAGGTCTATGGCACGTACAGTATCTCGAACTTTCTAAGTTCGAGAGCCCATTTTAACAGATGTCTTGACATTTCAGGTTTTTGCAACACCTGCCTTAAAGGTTGGTCGGTCATGACGTTGATTGAATGAGACTGAAAATATGGCCAGAGCTTCCTGGAAGCCAAAATAAGACAGAATGCCAGCTTCTTTATCAGTGGGTATCGTGACTCAGCTCCGAGAAGTCTTTTGCTTACATAATATACTGGTTTTTTAGCATGGTCTTCTTCTCGGACTAACACAGCACTGACTACATTTTCTATCACAGCCAAATAAAGGATCAGAGGTTCTCCAGACATAGGCTTAGATAACACTAGGGGCTCTGCTAGGTGCGTTTTTAGGTCGAGTAATGCTTGTTCGCGCTCCTCAGTCCCTTCAAATTCCTTGTTTCCCCAGAGCAAGTTGTAAAATGGTAGGTACTTGTTAGTAGATTTTGAAATAAAACGATTCAAAGCTGCCACCTTTCCAGTCAGGCTTTTAGCTTCTTTACGCGACCTGGGTGAGGGCATTTCTACCAACGACCTGATTTTCTCGGGATATTCCTCTATTCCCCTTCTGTTGACTATGAAACCAAGAAATTTTCATGATGCCACTCCGAACGTGCACTTCTGAGGATTCAACTTAATTTCATACCAACTTAAGATTTAAAAACATTCTTTTAGATCGGATAAATGGTCATCAGCAACCTTAGATTTGACAAGCATATCATCAACATACACTTCCATATTTCTCCCGATCTAATTAGTGAACATTTTGTTGACTAAGGATTTATATGTAGCTCCGGCATTCTTTAGCTTGAAGGGCGTGATTTTATAACAATAAACGTTATTTAGGGTCATGAAACTAGTATGTTCCTAGTCCGTAGGATTCATCGTGATCTGGTTATATCCAGAATATGCATCCATGAAGGACATGAGCTCGTGACCTACCATGGGATCTACCAACTGATCAATCCTTGGGACAAGCTTTGTTCATGTCAAAGAAGTCGATGCAGGTCCTCCATTTCCCAGCTGGCTTTGGGACTAGCACGGGATTGGCAACCCAGATCGAGAATTTTTCTTCACGAATAAACCTGCACTTTAATAGTCGAGCTACTTCTTCCTCAAGAGTTTCAACCAAAATATTCCCAAGCATCTCTATTTTTGGTATTTTGCAGGCACGTTCTTGTCCAAATTTAGAGTGTGCATGATTACACTCTGGCTTATTCCCACCATGTCTTCATGTGACCTGGCGAAAACATCCAGATGCTCTTGTAATAAATTGATCAACTCCTTCGTCCTTTTATCATTTAGATTCTTCCCAATTTACGACTCTTGAAGATTCTTTGGGGTCAATGTTTTCCTCCTCGAGCTCCTCTATAGCTTAGAGCTCTAACCTATCTTCGTCTATCTGTGGGTCAATGTCATCATGTTGGGCGTCGTTACTGTCCTATTTTTGTTGAGGTTCTTTCATCCCACAAGTAACTTCTACTTCTCGGGACTCCTCGCCTCCGTCATTTATGATCATAGCTTGCTGCCCGGGTTGTGATTTTCCCTTCATAGAAATGCTATATCATTCTCTGGCAGCGAGCTGATCACCTCTGACAGTGCATATTCCAACAACTGAGGGAAATTTTATTGCTAGGTGGTGGATAAAGGTTATGGCTTCAAATGCGATGAATGCAGGTCAGCCCAAAATTGCATTGTATGTTGATTGCTACGAACTCAAGTAACTTGGAGACAGTTCGTGAGCCTTCTCCCAATGTTACCACTAATTCGATCATCCTGATGGCTGCTGACCGTTTGCTAGAAAATTCGTACAGAGTTATTGAGGTCGCCTTCAATTCTGTAACAGACAACCCCAGGATGACCTAAAAAGTAGATTCACAGAACTCTTGTTATCTCCTAGTGTCCTCCGGACCCTCCAGTTGGCGAGCTGAACGGTTATGACTAAGGGATTGTTATTTGGGAATTGGAAGTGGCTAGCATCCTCTTCTGTAAAAATGATTTGTTATTTTTCCAATCGCTTTTGTTTCGATAATCGTTGTTCCGGGACGAACTCCACTCCGTTATGGGATTTCAGTTTGTTAATGTACCTCTTCTAGGCCCCTCTGCTCATGCTTGCCAGAAAGGTCCTCCCGAAATGGTGGTTATATCTCCCCCTATTATCGAAGGAGGATCGTCTTGATTCTCTTGAACTCTGGTTTGACTTACTGGAGCTTCGGGGGCAGACGGAGGGTTTGGTCCAGCGGGCTGATTAGGGACCACCCGATTTCGGGTGTTCTAGGCCAAAGGTCTCGCTCTAATGAGAGTTTCGATCTCATCCTTCAGCTGTCGATATTCATCAGTGTTATGACCGATATCATTATGAAATCGGCAGAACTTTGAAGGATCTCTCTTCGCTCTTTGGTTTTTCAACGATTTTGGCTTCCTCCATGGAAGGCAAGTAGAATTTTTTAGGAAGATGCGCTCCCTAGTATCCGTGAAGTCGGTATATGTGGCGTAAACAGGTTATTCTTGGTAACAATCTGAGCCGTAGTTGCAATGTCCATTACCGCTCTAACGGGTTGGACAAGGATCTAGCTAGTAGCTGCGACAGAAGTTTGCACCTCTTTTAGGTTAATCAATCTTTGAGCTCGTGCCAAGAACTCATCCACACTATTAACTCATTTTCTCAATAATTCTTGCCACAGGTCTCCCCCAACAAGGATTCCCGTCCTCATTGCCATGAGCTTGGAGCTGTCATCGGCATCCCCAGCTCGTGTAGTAACATTGGCAAATCTACTTAAATATACCTTCAACGTTTTGCCAGGTTGCTGATTTACATTGGCTAATGAATTAGCCTTAACCCGTGTTGTCTGGGAAGCCCAGAATGCTTTTTTCAAGTCAGAAGAAAACTTTTTCCACGAACTTATAGAATGCCTCTTGTATTGCTTAAACCACTGCCTGGCTGACCCGATCATGGTTGAAGGGAATAAAATGCACCTTAGATCGAGTCTGACATTGTGGGCCATCATCATGGTATTAAACATCCTGAGGTGGTCTGACGAATCTCCATCTCCATCAAACTTTGACAAGTGTGGCATTCTGAAGCCTATCGGATATGTGGCCGCCGTAATATTTGGAGCGAAAGGCTCGAGCTCATCCTCTAAGTCACAATCATCTTTATCTTTTTCCAGATAAAAGCCTCTTCATTTTCTCTTCCATCAGAGCTAGCCTCTCGAGGGTTTGTCTCTGGTCCCTAGGTTATCTGGAGCTATTCAACAACTCCCATCCTATTGTACATGTTTGATGGGTTATTGTCCCTCCAAGGTCGAGCTTGGTTTGGTGGGGCATTCCCATTATCACGTACTATGGAAGGACCTCCCTCTTTTCGAGTATAACTAACATCTTCATTTCGAGATGGATTCCTTCTCTACGAATTTAGACGATCATGCAAATAAGGTTGTGAATCGTACTGAGGGCTTTGTGTCAAACTTAGCTGATTTCTCAGGTCACCCTCGGACCTACCACTTCGATGACTTTTAGTCCAGCAACTCCCGTTTGTGAAGCTTACAACTCGTGCTTGGGGCCGAGCATCTGGGTTTTTAAAACGTGTCCATGGGATGTAGGTATTGGCAGATGGAGGAGGATTTCTCCTGCTGCCTCCATAAGCTGGAATGTCCCATGTAGGACGAGGTGGCGTTCGATGTCTTATAGGTGATAGGGGATGCCTTATTGGCAAGGCAATCCTTGTCCCATCGGGACAAACTAGATTAGCTCACCTCTGTTCTACTCCATTATTTCTAGCCCTCTGCGCCTGACGATCCGATTGTGACATAGGAGGGTTTTCTAGAACATTTTATCTCTGTGAGCCTGTCCCAGCCCCTCCTCATGGGTTGCCAGGGGCATTCTTAGGTGTTGGTGAAGGAGGCACCGAACTTAGGGTTGCGATTCTATCCGATCGACTAATATGCTGATGACCCTTATGAGGGCCACTGCGATGAGAATTCTGGCGGTCTCGCCCTGTAGGCACAAAACTTAGGGTGGCAGTTCTGACTGAATGACTTGGTTTGGGTCGGTTATTCCTGTGGGACTTGTGAGACCCACTTTGCCTCTTTCCCGACATTAACTTCGGTTTCGATAGGGGGTACCCAAGCCAAAACCTCCTCAATTTGCATGTTTGCCTTAGCGAAATGGCTTCTTAATTGCATATTTTCCATCTCCATGGCAGTTAAGTAGTCTGGGTTTGGATTCGGTGGAAATGATGCTAAACTCCTAGTGTCTCCATGACCCGTCGGTTGTTTTCCCGGACGTTGTTGGACTTCAGGGCCATGCTCGTTCAAAACAGCGGTATGATGGGCCTCTTGCCCACCAGGCTATTCTATCTCATTCTCTTGCATTGAGCGAGTGAGCACCATGACGAGTGCCATCTCAATGAAAGCACCAAACTGTTGTCGTGGTTTTTCGTCAACAGTGTATTAAGAAAAAATAAGGTAGATTAGTGCTTAGTAATAAACCGTAATGAAAAATGAAATGAATTCAAAAGAACACAAATCTTTTACGTGGTTCAGTGGTTAAAATCCACCTAGTCCGCGATTCTATATTATTGTTGTTTCTCTCTCTATTTTGGCAGAGTTTCAGTATTACAAAATTATGGTCCATTTCCCTGTCCTACATTCCCAGTATTTATAAGGGAATTCAATAGACAGGTTTAGGTAACTGCGTGAGTCAATCACACATATACATATTTATTACATTTAATACATATATTTCCCATTTATAATGGGATATGATTTGATCATAAATTAAATGTTCTCCAAATATCAGGGACATTAAATATGATAGCTTGGCCATAAATAAAAGCATAAATATACCTGAGTCTCTGGGGATCTACGGGAGTGCAAGATATTTGAATTACCACGAGCTGAATATCTCCTCCAAGCTCGTACTTTGACTGTCGTTTGAATATTATGAACTCACGCTTCACAGCCTTCATGTCTTTAGCTCGGGTTAAACCCAAGATGCCTAAAACCACACATGTCCACATGAAACTGGAGTTGTCTACGTGGATAATAAGCAGATATCATTCCCTTGGTTATTTCTCTGGAAATTTATTTGCCAGCTATACCCGACCTGAGTGACTGAACATGGTCTAAAATTAGGGCACAACACTTACCTGTAGCCAAGTTTGAGCAATGCTTGAACTTGGTTGGTGTTTGTTGAGTTGGCCCTTTGGGGCATTGTGGAGTAGGATAATTTTGTTTATATTGAAATTAGTTCTCATTCTGGGTATTAGAATTTGTGTCAAGGCGTGATTTTTTATTGTGAAACCCTTGATTGGCTAACTTAAATTAGACAGAACATTTTAATAATTTCTATAGAAAACCAGGTGCAATATTCTTGATTGATTTGTGAAATTAATTTATAAATTGATTTATGGATTTATTTATAAATCAATTTTTGTTTTGTGGATGGGTTTTCAATTCATTCATCTATCATTAATGTAAAAATCTCTTATAGTGTGAATACATTATTCTTACCATATTTATCACAAAATAATATTTATTGTTAGAATAATATATTTGACTTATTCTGACTGAGTATTTTTCAGGGATTATATATTTTAGGATAAGTATGTTTACAAAATGAACATGGTCAAAAGAAATGACCAAATTCTTTACACCTAGACATGAGTAATTATCGTGCAGACTCGACAATATCCTATTTTGTCGAAACAGAATCAACCTAGCTGGAAGATTTTTTTCAATCAAAGAAATTATTAAATATTCTTATATTGATTACAAGATTTCAGAAGAGCTGGCCTTCATCAATTTTCTCAGCTATAAATACCTTGCCAAGGCCTTTGGCAAATTCACCTCTTCCATTTTGAATTTTGTAAACACTTATTGTTATTTTGAAGAGTATTTTTCTTTCTAAAGATTAAGTTCACTTTAATCTTTGTGTATGTGTCGAGTGCACTTGTCCATATATCTATCTTGTTCCTTGTAAATAGGTGGTGTTGACTAGTTTCTTAGCCAACTAATGCAGAGTCAAATAATTAATTAGAGAGCTTTCAATTACTTAATCAATACACCACAAATTAGCCAAGAACCTAGTAATAATGAGCAATAAATAATAGAGAACACCAGGATTTATAGAGGTTCGGCCCCAGAGATTGGTAATGACCTACGTTCTCTTATGTTTGTATTAATCTTGAAGGTTTACAAAAGATCACAAGATATTACAAGTGGATTTCTATGTGTAAAAGACAATACCGTATGAAGGAATCGTTGTTAAATACCAAGCGAAGATGCTCAGTATATTCCTGGTACTGGTCGGTAGGCTAATTTTTTGAACCCCCTTCACTGTGGTGGAGGATTTGTATTTATATTGTCCCTCTCATCCCAGGCTTGCGCCTGAGCATAATTGATGGGGAAATATCCCTTTCTTTTGGTAGGTAGTTGCTGCCCTATTTTTCAGGAGCTTTGCCCAAGTTTTTAGGGTTGTTAGGCACTCTTTACGGGTGGTTGGGCGATTCTTACTGAGTGCTAACGGAGAGTGTAAATGCTTTCATCTGGCCAGATATGTCTATTCATCATGCCGAGTAGTGACTGTTATTCATTTGTCAAGTGTACTCTGGCCAGTTAAGCCTCTGTAATAGTATGCCGAGCGGTAACTTATCATATATCTTGCAGGTATTCATTGATCAACCTGTCGAGAGGTCTACCCGGCCTAATCAACATAATGCCACGTCAGACATGTCAATTTTTTGGATAGCTTATGGTTTTTCTTATGAACGTGTTCCTAAGGATCTTTGGGAGATGATTTCATCAAAGTCTCACTTAGGGAGGAAGAGCGCACTCACTATTCTTTGAAGGGATTTCAAGAGAATCAGTATTTCATCAAAACCAAATTCGTAGAGAATAGTGCAATAAGATTGCGCCAATAGTTTAAGCGAGAGTCTTACGTTGTTTATGTCAATGCTTTTGTACACTTTATTTCTTTACTTATTTGTTTATTCTCTGGGCACGGCCCCATAAATGTGGGTTATCCGAAAGGATTTCTGAACCACGTAAAAATTCTCATTTGTTTATTTTACCCATTTTTCTGTTTCTATCTTAACATTCGTATCAGTTGTGATAACAACTTTGGAATAGGTTTAAACAACTTAATCAATATTCCACATTTAATTAAGTTGTTTTACTCTAATCACTTGGTAATCATAAAATACATAATTTCAATTTGTAAGAGGGGGTCACTAAACTCTTCGTGCAATCTTGTATTCTTTCTGTTTGTTTTGTGCCTTGTGAAATGTCTTTCTTTACATAAGGTGGTTCAATAACACGTCCTCCCTTATTGAATGACTCTAACTATCCTCATTGTAAAGTTAGAATGAAAGCTTTCATCCAATCACTAGATGAAAAGTTTGATGATCTAACAAAGGTAAAATCTGAACTCAATTGGACTGATGTTGAAGACAAATTTTCTAGTTACTATAATAGAGTCTTGCATGCTATCTTTAATGGTATTGCTGAAGGTTATGTAAAATTAATCTCTTCATGTGAGTCTGCCAAAGCAGCTTGGCAAATTCATCAAACTCAATTTGAAGGAAATGTAGATGTCAAATGCTCTAGGCTTGTGATATTGCTAAAGAAAATTCTCCTTGGGTGAAAAATCTGAAAATAGTGTGTTAGTTCAAAAACTTGTTAGAGTTCTTCCTGGCAGGTTTAAATTAAGCTCACGATGATTGAGGAGGAAAAAGATCTTGACACAATGAAATTAGAGGAGTTGATGGGTTCTCTTCGAACTTTTGAACTCAATCAACAAATTCATCAAAAGGAGAAACCAAGTGCTTCTAAAGTGAAATCAATTGCTCTCAAAATATCAATGGAGAAAAATTCAGATGACGATGATGGTGAAGATTAGATGGCCTTGTTATCCAAATTTTCTCCAAATACATGAAAAAGATTGGAAACAAGAAACCTATGTTAAAATCTTCCAAAGGTTACAACTTCTCTAAACCTTTTTATAATAGCTATAAGAGAGGTTTGCAATGCAAGGAGTGTGAATGATTTGGTCATATTCAATCTGAATGTGCCAATACACTAAAGAAAAATAAAAAGTTAATGGCAACTACTTGGAGTGATCAGGACTATGAAAGTAGCGATGAAGAAGATAACTCAAACCTTACCTTAACTTCTGTTGTTTCTGGATTAACCCAAAATTTGCAGGTTGAGTTTGTTCGTTTGAACAATACTATTCAGGAAGAGGAAAATTCTGAATGTGAATCCAATAAATCTGATCTAGATGAGGATTCTTTGAAAGAGTCATACAAAGATATGTACGATCAATGGTTAAAGGTATGTTTTGATAATCGCTTAATGGAAAGTAATAACAAATTCTTTAAAGAAAAAGAATGATGAACTTGAAAGTATTGTGAAAAATCATGAAAATGATGTTACTGCCAAAGACTGTGAAATTAAGCGATTATCAAAAGAAATAAATCACATGATTAAAGGTGTGAAAAATCTTAATCCAAATTCTATGATTTTGGATGATGCAATCTGTGAAGGAGAAAAGGTAAGTAACTTTTCTGGATTAGAATCAAATGGGTCCAAATCTAAAAGCAAAACCATTTTTGTTAAATCTAGATTTTTTACTACTGGTTCAACCAGTGACGTTTTTGTAGGTACATCCCAGGTAATTGATGTTACAAATGTACTTAGCAGCGATTTTTCCATACTGTATTGTCTTTTACGCATATAAATCCACTTGTAATCCCTTGTGATCTTGTGTAAACCTTCAATATTAATACAAATCTAAGAGGACGTAGGTCATTACCAATTTTTGGGGTCGAACCTCTATAAATCCTAGTGTTCTCTATTATTTATTGCTCATTATTACTGGGTTCTTGGCTCATTTATTGTTCATTGATTGTCTAATTGAAAACTCTCTAATTAATTATTTGACTTCGTGCCAATTGACTAAAAAACCAGTCAACATTTTGGCGCTTTCATTGAGAGCCTAAGATAATCACATTCAGATTATATTGCTGCAAAGATGGCAGTCTCAACCAGAAGGTCAAGCCAAAAGCTTCCATAGCCAGAGGCTGGAGTCTCTTGCCATATCTGAAGTGACTTGTCGCCTAGGAATCCATTTAGTTTTGGGGGGCAAATGTTGGGCCCACTGCACTAGGACGCGGAGCTGCTGCCTCTGCTGGAATCACCCATGTAGGAACGTCAGGTGGAGCTGCTGCATGGAATACCGAACAGCCATGTCCCAAAGCTGGTGGTCCTAGATAGTATGAACCCCACATATATATTGAAGGACTTGACCCTGAAATTGATCAGATAAAGGAAGTCATTGGGAAGATGTAAGATCAGCTTGCCTCCATGAACTAGGGGAGAGCCACTCCGCAGGAGGCCCTTAATGAAGCTTTTGAAAAACAAGGGAGAGATTTTCAAGAATGGATGGATCGACATGCCTGGGAGGTGCAGGTCCGTCAGAAGGACATGGAGTGCCAGGCTCTAGAAGCGGCTGTATCCATCCAAAACTATATGCAACAGCAGTAAACCCAAGGTATGGGAATTACAATTGGAACTACTGCCCAAAACCAACAACATCCTCTTGTGTTTTGGTTTCGGTGAAGGTGTCATGCATGGGCTAGAGGCTCAACCTCACAATGGGAACCAGGGTTTGACCAGAAGTCATAGATCTGGTCGGGGCACTCAAGCCAACAACAATAGGCAACCTTTACCGGTGGATGAGTAGGTCCTTGCTAAGGCGTGGCATGGGACATGACTAAGTTAGTCTGCTAAGATCTCAGGGCAGTGGCCATGACAAGAATCCTGGTGTTGCAGGACGGGATGGCAACCCCCAAGCTCTAGCACCGAATAGGAGTGGTCAACCCCAAAACTACCAATAGCAACCTGGTTGGTACAGACAACATCAAGAATACCGACCAAGGTCCCGAAGAGATGAGTCGGAGGTTAGTAGCGCATACAGACCCCATTATGCTGATGACCATGATGAGGCAACAAGCCAAGTTTGACAATAGAATAATCAAGGTTAGAGATATAACCAGCCTGAAGGATCGTTTGTCCCACAAGGGCAGGATATCCCGAATAACCAACAACCTCGAGGTGGAGGGTTCCAGGGAGTACCTCCAGTTAACGTCGACGTTCCTCTGCTCCACAACAGATTTGAACCCCTCATGTTCCTTAGTAATCTACTCGGTAGCCTATTGAAGATTTTGGACTTGCTTGGTCAGTTGGCCAACTTGAGAGGTTTTACCCTTGAAATCTTTCACGAAGCCAATCACATGTTTACTCACACCCTTAGCTCGGTAATGAGCATAGCTAAGAGTTAGCATACCCTGCAATATGAAATGATAAATTCAAAAGAAGTAACAAAAGAGAAAGACCAGTTAGAGATCGAGCAAATCCATTACTTACCCTGGTAATATCCTGAAGACTGGTGCTAGTAGTGATGTCTAGAGGTTTCCTACTAAGGATATCCATGAATTCACTTTGGGAGGTAGACACCCTTTTTATATGTCCTTGTTGGATGGCCAGAGCTTTCTTCAAAGGCCTGTGGACCTCCTCAGCAGGATCCTCAAAAGTGGCTTCTGGAGCTTTGTTTGGGTTGGTCAACTTTGTTGCAGTGGCCTGACGGGTAACTTCCTCGGCAGAGAGTCCTTTTCCTTTGCCCGATTTGCACGATGGGGTGGGCACCTTGTTCCGAGAAGAAGCTTTATTAGGGGTCTTCTCGACCCGCTCGGTAGCTCTGGTAGGAGGGTGAGCTTTCTGACGCTTGGCCTGGGGAACCTCACTGCTAAGACCACTTGTATGCTTCTGGGAAAACTTCTTGAAAAATATGGATGACATATCTGCAAAATGAAAGGAAAGGATTAGTAAAGGTGTGGAGCAAGGTCAGAGCATAAAAACTAAAATAAAAAAATCATCATAATTAAGCAGAAAGTCAAAGTAAGTTGTGATAAGAGAGTCGGATCACCATCTTCGGCTCCCCCCGAGCAGTCGACTGCCTCGAGCGGAAGACCCCCATCATTGCTTCTGCATCCTCCTTGCCCTTTCTAGGCTGGGGGTGGCAGGAGTTTTTGGTGAGTCATGTTTGGCAGGCTCTTTAATGACAACTCCAGCCGAACTCCTGGTTTAGTGAGCCACACAGGGTCTAGACGAAGGGATTGATGCTCTAGATTGCTTCTTACTGGGTGGTGGACCTGGCGATTTAGTGCTAGATGGAGGTTTCCTATGCGACTGCCTGGTAGGGGTGGCACCCTTGGCCCTCGTTTTGGGATTAGGGTAGAACAAAGTGGATACAAGTCTTTCTGCGGTGGTCAAGGCCACCAGATCTTTGTAGTAAGGACCCATAGCAGCTAGTTTTTTGGTAGCGATGTTCTCTGTAACAAAGTATTGGCTGGCGTACTCCCCAACCTTAGAGATTCCTTTTGTATTCGATAGGTAAATGTTGGAGTCTTGGTGGCTAAAGTAAAAATACCCCGACTGTAACTCCCACTTCTTTCTACAAATGCATTATAACAATTATGAAAAATAAGAGAAGATATTTTTATTCATACTTCTGAGTGCATTACAATGTTAATCGAATGTTAGAGCTATTAAGTAAAGTGGAAGAATAACTAATGAATATGCAACTATAATATTCATGGGCATTTCATTAGTATAATACTCATAGAATGATGCTAAATACATGCAAACAATCACTAAAGTTGTGAACAATAAAGAGAAATTCATGATTTGATGATGAATTTTATCTAGAAGGTTAAGAGATGAAGAAGTTGTGCAAGTAAATGGTTGAAGGAACAAGTATTTATAGGACAAAAACTAGCCGTTATGACCGTTGGTGAATAGTGATCCGACCGTTGGAAATAATAACTTGACCGTTGGGGATATAGTTGTATTCTATGGTGAGATTTTAACAATTCTAGGTTGTTGAAGTAACTAACACATGAGAATAATTAATTTATGGATGTTAGAGAAACTTTTTAAAAAAAATTTGTGAGTCAAAAATGTTGGACTAAGTAATATAAGAAGATTGGGAAGTTTTCATTTTTTTGTTACTATTCACCGGGTACTATTCATAGTGGGTCCCACAGTGGGTCTGCAAGGGTCCCACAGTAGGGTCCCACAGTGGGGTCCACCCCATGGTTCCCACATGATGATGCAGTAGTGATACAATGATGACTTTAACAAACCACCATGCTTAATATTTTGAATATTTTATTATTCCACTATGCTTGATATTTTAAATATTTCATTAGCATAGTATCCCAAGCTTTTCCTATAAATAGCCCTTCCAAAACTCATTTTGAATCACAAAACCTCATTTTCTTTCTCTCACTCTACCCAAAAATCATCTTAACACCCTTCTAAAGTTCTAAACCTCGAAGATCTAGGCGAAGTTCTGTCCGTAACGCTAGCCTATGAAAACCTTTTAGGTAAGCTCTTTCCCGAGCCTTTCATTTCATTTATTTAGTTATTATATATATACAGATTATTTTACTATGCTGTTATAATTTATATATAGATTATTTTACTATGTCGTTATAATGCCAAAATTTATATTTAGATTATTTCACTATGCTGTTATAATGCCAAAATTTATATATAGATTATTTTACTATGCCGTTATAATGCCAAAATTTATATATAGATTATTTTACTATGCCGTTATAATGCCAAAATTTATATATTGATTATTTTACTATGTCGTTATAATTTATATATATAGATTATGTTACCATGCTGTTAAAATGCCAAAATTTATATATAGATTATTTTACCATGTCGTCATAACTTACAATGCCGAAATTGAAATATAAACTATTTTTATGTATCTTTATAATACTAAACTTATATAGGCTATGGTCACACTTTGGACTATTATGAAATTTTATTATATGACCTTATTCCCTATTATTATGGACTGATACTATGACCTGGACATTTCCGTATGACCATGACCATGACCATGACCACGACTTTTAGACCAAGATTTTTCCATGGACAATTATAGTATGACCATACGCCTGGACATGAAATAAACAATAAAATAAGAAAAATAGAATAACAACAATTATAAACAAAAATTACATCATGTAGATTTTATGTAAGTTAATAGTTTGTGTTTTTATCAGGAAGCTAACAATTTCGGTTGTTTTATCAAGACGCAAGGTAAGTAGAATCCTCATCTACAATACAAGTCTTTTATGTGTCTTATGTGCATTTATATGCTTTATATGCTAATCTGCCATATTGTTCTTATGCATAAGTTATTTTCAAGAATGTTATATTTATTATGCATAAGCACACTTAATGTTCAAAAAGTTATTGAAGCGTTAAAGTAGAGGTGCTGCTTAGGAGACCTAACTCCCAAAAATGTAAGGAGGGAGATGTACTTCCCTATATAATGAATGTTTATGAGGGAGAAATTCCATATTATCATGTTTATGTTCAGGTGGGAATGTGATTCCCTATGTAATGCCGGCAGCAGCATCCTCTAGGGCCCAAAAGAAAGTGTTTACCGAGTTTTTCGGAAAGGAATACAAACAGAATAATAAAAAGATAAGAACTGTAGAAGTGCTGAAATGTAACTAAACAAACAGTGTTTTTACGTGGTTCAGGCGTTAACAAGCCCTAGTCCACGAGTCGATGTTATTATACTTGGAAAGGACTACAGTAAGATGGCTGGTGTACAAGAACTTCACACACTCACAGTGTTTCTCTCGGGTTCTCTTGAAGAAGATGAAGCTAGAGAGATTTTTGTAGAGTTTTTGCTATGTGATCTGTTGGTCCGTCCCTCTTCTTGTAAAATGAAGGGGTCTTTATAGCTAGGGTTTTGGATTAGGGTTTTTCTCTACATACATGAGTCTTAATTACACCAGCCATAAATAGGGGATACAATTACTGTAGTAGCATGGCTACAAGACTCTATGTGGGTATATTTACGTGAAAGTATGGGGAACACACAAAGTCAGCCGTCTTTTCCAAGTTGTCAGCGGAACAGTAGGCGAAAAGGTACCCTTAGGCGTGCTGGGATGTGTGCGGCTTTTACCTGTCGGGCGTGTCAGGCGGGTTCCTGTGTCAGGTGGATATCATTCCAAATATGCCTCCTCCATGACTCGACCGCTTGGTTTTGTTCCGTGCGAGGCACGGAACTGTTTCCGCGAAGACCACTTGAAGAGCTCCTCCTGGAAGGAGCTTCCCTGAAGGATACCCCTTCGGGAGTCTGAGTGGGTCGACGAGCCTCCGTGTCGTGTTTGCTTGAAAGAGTAATCCGGACACTAAACGGGAGAGGCGAAGCCTTTCTGTCCACCCGCGAGCTCTGGTCACCTACCGTGAAAGACATTGGTAATTCTGCTTCCCCGAGGACATCAATCTAAACGCTATCCGGAAATCTGGATAACATTTACCCCCCAAGGTCACGGAGCTTTGAGAGATCCGGGAGCTTGTACAGTCCTCCGGGTATTTCGGTCTCTTAGATTAGGCGAGGGGCCACCTTCTGTGTTCCCGGAAGGGTTCCTTTTTCCCGCCTGAGTGTTAGTATGGAAAAGAAAGGGAATTTCTTCTGTTTGAACTCAAGTACTCAAGTGCGGCAAGGACCACGTGTCATGCTGGGAATGGTTCGGCGACCAAGACGTGTGCGTGAGGCGACTGGTTGAGTATGCGTGCGTCAGTCATCTGAGTAATGATTTGACGGTTTTTAATGGTACTCCGGGCCCGAGGTGGTGTAATGATGGGAAATAAATACTTTATTCCCATCCGAGGAGTCATAAATAGGATCGTCGCTTTTTCTCCAGCCGTTGGATCTGATGCACACGGAATGGGAAGATCGGGACCGTCCATTTGAGGAATTCGAAACGACTTCTTCCTTGCTATAAAAACGAGGGAACGGACCTTTCTTCGTCTTTACGCTTTCAAATTCTCTATCTTTCGGATTTTCAGATTTTCAAACCTTCGAACTCTCAGGCGTCCAAGCTTTCATTCCTTGCCACCTCTTTTGGTAAGGGATCTAGAAACTTTTCTTTTGGTTTGGCAGTGGGTTTATTCGCCGAAGTTCAGGGTTTGAATCGCCGTTCGCCTTTGCAGCTTTTACTTCTCGCGATCGTGCTGTGCAGTGATCCGGTTACTCCTTCAACCTCCGACTACCCGAATATCAGTAAGTATTTCTACTTTGCTCTTTCCTCCCAAACCTTAGGTTGTTGGTAGTTGTTAGAGTTGGGGTTTCTGCCATTATCGCTTATGTGCATGCGTGAATAGGGCTTTGGTAGGCATGTGATTGATGTGAGTCGATAAGTAGCCTTTTTTTTTGCATGCTTTGATGATTTGCGTTTGGAAAGTCGTTCCTTGTTTTGCTGTTTTAGGGCATAAGCATGAACGCCTTTAGGGTGTCTTTCTCTGGAAAAACACTTCTTTTGGTGGGCTTAGGCTCGGAGTCTGAGTCTGGTTCCTTGCTGCCCTTCGGGTGGCATGGTGCCAATCCCTCGGTAAGCTCGGTGGGAGCCTCTCCAAGCAGTTTTCGGGGAGGGTCTCCCCGACGCCTTTGATACCACTAGGGTATGACAAGGGTGTTGACTGCTTAGAGTGTTTTCTTCTTTCTTTCTTTTGTCCAGTGACGAACATCTCAAAGGAATAACTCCTTGCTGTGGGGGAGGCTGATTCTGCCCAGGAGAAGGGTTCCACTGTCGCTGGTGCAAAGGGGAAAGGAAAGGCGAAAGTGGTCGCGGCTAGCCCACCGACTTCCAATAGTTCAATCTGGGAGATGGACCAAAAGCCGAACCTTTTCAGGAATTATGGCATTCTGGAGCTGTATTCCTCCGAGGCAGGCCTGAAGAACATCCCAGGTCTGATGTGGCACCGTCTGTCGGTGCTGGGCGAGTCGGCTAGCCAGAGTCACGAGGGCTTCGGTGCCTGGAGCTGGGCACACATAGTGTGTGGGGCGCACTTGCCCCTAAGGAGTTACTTTGCCAATTTCTGTGTGAAGGCGGGGATTGCCCCCTTCCAGTTGATTCCTCCCAGCTACAAGCTCCTAGCGGGGTGGTTCATCTTTTGCAAGTCCCGGAAACTGGAAGCTCCTACCCCGGAGGAGGTGCTGCACTTCTACGGGTTGAAGTCTCAGCCTATGAGGTGTCATTCAGACAAGGTGGGGTTTTACAGGCTGGAAAGGCACCCGGACGTGATGTGCCCCACCTGTCATACCGCGAGGGTTCCAGACCTCCGGGAGTACTGGTTCCTGACGACTGGCTTTCCGCTGAAGAGGGTGCCAGCCCTGTCTTTGGACTTCAAAATCCCTGGTAAGTGCTCCTTCCTCTCCTTTTCAACTTTGTTTCTTTGCATTTGATTTGCCTTTTGGGAGGATCTCTAATGCTTGTATTTGAATTTTGCAGAAGTCGTTCCGCGGACACCTCGCTGTGCGGAGATGATAAGGAGGTCCAAGTTCTACGAAGGGCTTTCTGAGGAAGAGTTGAAAGTGGAGGGACTTGTGACCTCCGAATCTTTGAGGGAGCATCGAGCCAGTGAGTGGCAGGGGGCAAAGTCAGGTGTCTGCTGACATCCGGGAGCAGATTGCCCTGGAGCTGTCCAAGGTGATCAACCAAGCAGCCCGGGACGAGAATACTTTATCTCCTAGTTGGGCGGAGAGGTTCCCCGACCCCCAGCCGGAGGAAGAGGAGATCGAGGCCCGCCACGCCGCGGCTTACCCTAACGAAGGGGCTCCGAGGGCTAGTACCTCCGGGAGAGGTAAGACTAGTTTTCGATTGATCCACACCCCCAGCCTGTCTGAGGTTTCCCGGACCTCTCAGATGGGGTTCGATCCCCGCTTCCTTAGGCTAGATCCGCGTAGGATACCTTTTGACAGATATTGCGATAGGGTAGATGAGCTCCTCGGGTGTCTGAGTGACGGTAGTCTGCCAGAAGGTGTCATCACGGTTGACCCTTCTTCCCTCAGCATGTCATTCCCGGACTTCAAGGAGTACGGGAGCTTCCTGGAGCAGGAAGCGGTGTTTTGTTTTGCTCGGGGAAGGCCATCCACGTTTCTCGTGCATGGTCGTCCCTTTCAAACTTCTCTTTTTCTTGTTTCTTGTTCCCTGCTGGCGGGCTTGCTTGTGCTTTTATGTTGTTGATTGTCTTGTCTTCCGCTTATCTTCTTTCTCATTGCTTGTTGGTTCGTTAACCTTGCTTTGTACGTTTCTTGCAGAGTATCCAGAAGCCAAGATGTTGGGGAGGGTTACTTTGCTCATTAAGAAGGCTGCCACTAGCCAAGACCCGTCCACGGGGAAAGGACGGAAGACCAAGGCTGGTAGGGGAGGTAAAGCTGCCTCCCCCAAGAAGACAAGTGGCGAGGCGCAAGCGTCTCCGAGGGTAGAGAAGTCTCCTGCCGACGGGCCTTCCGAGACTATGATGGTCTCGAGTAGCAGCAGCGATAGGGAAGGGCTTGTGTTCCCCGTGAAGACAACTGGGGTGAGCAAGTGTCCCGGAGAAGATGCTGAGGGCGCTAAGAAGAAACGCCTTAGACACTCTTCTCCTGGTCGAAGGCAACAACAATAGCAACGACAGCAACCACAACCACAACAACAGCAGCAACAAGAACAACAGAGACAATCACCAACGCCACAGCGGCAACAACTACAACATCCAAACCAGCAGCAGCAACAAGGGCAATTACTTCCGCTACCGCAGCAACAAAAGCAACAGACCGGGGCCTTAATACCCCGTCTGCCTCCTCCTCCAGCCCAAAGGGAGTCCACCCTTTCGGGGTCTCCTTCTTCTCAGCCAACAAACCTTCCTCTGCCTGGCCTGAAGTTCCACTTCCCGCAGAAACCAACCCGTTTCCCCGCTGCCCTCCTGGAGGGTGTAAGACGGGCCGATAATTTTTTGAAGAGACGGTTGGAGGCGGAGAAGGCCATTACCCAGGGAAGGGCAGACAACTTGTCTGCCGTGAAGAGAGCTGAGTTGGCCGAGGGGGTGCGGTCTCTTCACCCGGCTGGAGCAGTTTTGGATGGCCAAGCCTTGGAGAAGAGGCTGGTGCCTAGGCTTGGACGTGCATTGGCGCCGTTCGGAGCGGAGATGATGGAGGACATGGCCCTGAGCTTGTGCGAGCTCAATTCTGAGAAATGGGCCATCAGTAGCAGTAAGGATCCGCTGTTGCTGACACATGCCGTGAAGCAGCAATTGTCCGGGGTAAGCCGTCAGTTGTTGTGTTTTGGGATCATCTGTCTTTTGGTCCAGCTTAACTCATTCTGTTGTCTTTCCTTGCAGGCCTCTATGATCGCGGAACGCTCGTTCCGGGAGGTTGGTGCAGTTCTGGTTCATCTGGAGGAGAGCCAGCTGGCTCGCCAGGCCTTGGAGGCGGAGAAGCAGAAACTGACCCAACAGGCCTTGGAGGCTTCGGAGAAGATTGATCAGGCCCGGCGCACGGCTGAGGAAGAGGCGGACAAGAAATATCTTGCCAAATATCAAGAGTACCGGGCCAAGGCAGAGAATGAGTTTAGACAGCGGTCGGATGGGATGAAGGCCGAAAACTCCAAGCTCCGGGAAGAGCTGTCCTAAGCCAGGGTGGAGAAGGATACCTTCGAAGCCCGCTTGCAATCAAAAAATGATCTCCTCCTTAAGCAGCAAGAGGAATATTCCACTCTTCAGAGTAAGCTGCACGAGGAGGAGCAACTCCATAAGAGGAGCAGGGATCTCGTGTCTATGCTGCAGTTGGGGCTCGCCGAGAAGGATAAAGAGATCAGGGCCTTGCAATTCACTGCCAGGAGGCATGTGACCGAGAAGTAATCCGTGCTGAACCAAAATAGGGAGCAGCGCAAGGAGATTGATTCTCTAAAGGGGGAGCGGGATGCCTCCAAGGCCGAGATGGACAAAGTAAGGGCTCAATTAGCTGTCGCGGAGGCACAGCTGGCAACCTCCGAGGCGGAGCGCTTGAAGGAGAAGGAGGATGCTGAGGTGATACTGAACAGGACGATTAATATATCGCATGTGGTCCTCATGCATCAACTCTGGAAAGTGAACCCGGAGGTACTAGGCTATCTGGGAGAGGATGCCGAAGCCATGAGGGAGAAGCTACTCGTATGGGATCAAGGCCCGAAGGCCTACGTCCAAACTTACAATATTGACGAACGTGCTGGAGCCCCTGAGGCGGGAGATCCCGGAGAGGCGGGGACCTCTGAACCTTCCCGTGACAAAGTTCCGCCTTCCAATGAGCTGACTCCGCCAGCCTCAGTTGAAGCCGATGCCCCCGAGGCCGCGGTCGTGGAAGCTGCAGCTACCCCCAATGCTTGAAGGGGTTTTATCTTTACTTATTTTTCATTTGAGTTTTTCATTGCGAACATATTTGCCATAATTATAGCATTCTCCTTTCTTTTCTGCCGAGTTCTTTATTTATCTTTCCGCTTGGGGTAGACTTTTATACGGTAGAAACTGTTGTAGGGGCGCATGAGGTTTTGGTTCCAACGGCCAAAACCTATGCACTTCCCACTTGAAGCTCTAACGGCTGATGTCTTTTCCCACGTAGTCTCTAGGTTACGAAGGTTTCCTGGTTCCAACGGCCAGGCTCCTTTCACCGGATTTTAGCTTTCCTAAGGCAAATAGCCAATCCCGGGACTTGTAGTTATACTGTTCGCTGGGATTGCTAAGGTGAGCCGTTCCATGGTTTGGAACGGGAGTTCTTTTGGTGAGCGTCGCTAGACTTAAGGTTAGATCTTTGCGAAGCAAAACTAAGTGTTGTTGTGAACCTCATGGTGGCTGACTTCAGGGACCTGGCATGGAGCCCTGCGAGGCAAGGCTCGTTGCTGTCGGGGAAATCGCCACGCCCACCAGGTGTGATCCCGGAGCAGGGGCTTTGCGAAGCAAGGCCTGCTGTGAGTGGGGGATCGACCATGTCTGCTCCTGGAGCTGAAACTTGCAATGGTCGAGGAGCTCGCCATGCATTATTTTGTGAGATCCGGAGCTGGAGCCTGCGAAGCAAGGCTTACAACGGTCGCGGATCTTGCCATCTTTTGCCTTGCGGGACCCGGAGCTGGAGCTTGCGAAGCAGAGCTCTACAGCGATCACGGATCTTGCCATCTTTCGCCTTGCGGGACCCGGAGCTGGAGCTTGCGAAGCAAAGCTCTACAGCGATCGCGGATCTTGCCATCTTTCGCCTTGCGGGACCCGGAGCTGGAGCTTGCGAAGCAAAGCTCTACGGCGGTCGCGGAGTATTCTGCAAAGGACTTGTCAGGGAGTTGGGGGTGTTTCGGCGTAGCTCTATGAACGTGCCTCAACCCCCAGTCCTGTCCATCGCTGGGCTACACAGGAGATAATTTTCATGATACATAATGGCAGGCATTTCCATGGCAATTTTCACATAAGCACATAATGCACATATGACACGTAATGCAAGCATGTTCATGGCAACAAATAAACCTAAGCTTAACAATTTAAACATTTCAAACAATTTAAAAATTTCAAACACAATGCTAGCACCTAAGTGGTGTTCTGTGTACGTTTTGTTCAAGGGGCGTATGGCTATGCCTTAGCCATGTATACCCCCCCAAGTGAGCGTAGGGTCCGGACGTCTCCGGACCGCGTGGTCACTTGTTAAAACGCAGCTTTGAACACAGGGATAAAAAGTGCAGTGAAAGCGGAGTGAATCTCTCCGTGTTTCATTAAATTAGCCTGCTAGGCGTGAGTTTTACAACAGGGAGGATTATTTCCACATTTTTCACTTTTGCTAATTTCACCAAGGACTTCCGACTAGATGGTCCGGGGCCTACTGGTAGTAACGGCGGAGGTGCTCCGCGTTCCAGGCGCGCGGGACTTTAGATCCGTCGAGTCTCTTTAAGTGATACGTCCCATGGCCCACTTTTTCTTGGACTTCGTAGGGGCCTTCCCAGTTGGGTCCGAGGACTCCCACTCCCACTCCCGGATCCTGCGTAGCAGGAAATACTCTCCGTAGGACAAGATCCCCAACTTCGAATGTACGGCTCTTGACTCTCGTGTTAAAGTGTCGGGCTATCTTGCCTTGGTACATTTTTAGTTGGACCTGCGACTGCTCCCGGAGCTCTTCGATCATGTCCAAGGACTCCTGGAGAAGGGCATGGTTCCGGGTAGGGTCGTAGGTATCTTGCCTGTGAGAGGGGATCATAGTTTCTACTGGGATGACGGCCTCGCAACCGAAGGTCATGGAATAAGGCGTGTGCCCCGTCGAAGTTCTCTCTGTTGTGCGATAGGCCCAAAGTACTCGCGGAAGTTCTTCCGGCCAGTGAGCCTTGCAGGCTTGGAGTTTTTTCTTCAACGTGGTCTTTAATATTTTGTTTACAGCCTCCACTTGCCCATTAGCCTGGGGTCTGGCGACTGCGGAAAAGCTTTTGATAATTCCATGCGAAGCACAGAAGTTCGTGAAGTGTTCACTGTCAAATTGCTTTCCGTTGTCGGACACAATTTTTCGTGGAAGCCCAAAACGACACACTATATTCCTGATGACAAAGTCCAGTGCTTTTTTAGATGTGATCGTGTTCATAGGTTCAGCTTCAGCCCATTTGGTGAAGTAGTCTACCGCGACTATGGCATACTTCACTCCACCCTTTCCAGTTGGGAGGGAACCTACTAGGTCAATGCCCCAAACGACGAACGGCCAGGGGCTGGTCATTAAGGTAATTTCTGTAGGCGGCGCTCGCGGAACCTTGGCGTACCTCTGGCACTGCTCACATTTCCTGACATGATCCACACAATCCTTCTTCATGGTGGGCCAGAAGTATCCTTGTCGAAGGATCTTTTTGGAGAGGCTCAGCCCGGAGGTATGATCGCCACAGAAGCCTCCGTGAACCTCATGGATGATGGTGCTGACTTCGGTTCCGGCAACACACCTAAGGAAGGGTATGGACAACCCCCTGCGGTAAAGCTTTCCATCCATAACAACGTATCGGGGAGCTTGATATTGGAGCTTCCTTGCGTCAGCTTTATCAGTGGGGAGCTCTCCGGTGGTGAGAAATCTGAGGATGGGTCCTATCCAGGAGTGGGAATGGTCGATGATGGCGTTTATCCTTCGTGTCTCAGTACTGGGGGCTTCTAAGTGCCCGATGGGGACTAGGCCATACTGTTCAATCTCCGGGTCCGTTGCAAGCTTGGCCAGCGTGTCCGCGAGTGAGTTCTGGTCCCGGGGGACCTGGCGGATTTGGTAGCCTTTGAAATGCTGCAGTAGGCCGCGGGAGAGAGACACGTAGGCAGCCATTTTTTCGCCCTTCGTCTGGTATTCCCCGGATATTTGGTTTACCACAAGTAGGGAGTCGCTGTATACTTCGATTTTTTGGGCTCCGACTTCTCTGGCCAGTCGTAATCCAGCTATCATGGCTTCGTGTTCTGCCTCGTTGTTGGATGCTGGGAACGCGAAACGGATGGCGCTCTGGAGCTGGTGACCTTGGGGAGATATTAGGATGACCCCTGCTCCAGCTCCTTTTTCATTTGAGGCTCCGTCTACATAGACCTTCCAGGTGGGAAGTTCCGGGACAGGATCTTCCGGGAGGTCATTCATTCCCGAGCATTCCACAATAAAGTCCGCGAGAGCTTGACCTTTTATGGAAACACGTGGTTGGTAGTGGATGTCGAACTGGCTCAGTTCCATGGCCCACTTAAGCAATCTGCCAGAAGATTCGGGTTTTTGCAAGACTTGTCGGAGAGGGTGATTGGTGAGTACTTTGATGGTGTGCGCCTGGAAATATGGCCTCAGCTTCCGCGAAGCAATTAGCAAGAAGAGGGAGAGTTTTTCGATCATTGAATATCTGGACTCGGCGTCCAATAACCTCTTGCTTACGTAATACACAGGGAGCTGGATACGGCCATCTTCCCGGACGAGAGCGGCACTCACTGCATGCTCAGTCACGGCTAAGTATAAGAACAACGCCTCTCCTTTGACAGGTTTGGACAGAATGGGAGCTCGGGTTAAATGCTCCTTGAGGTGTTGGAAGGCTGCTTCGCATTCGGGGGTCCACTCGAACTTCTTGTTTCCTCGCAACACGTTGAAGAAGGGGATACACTTGTCAGTGGCCTTGGATACGAAGCGACTGAGAGCAGCTATCCTTCCGGTAACACTCTGTACATCCTTATGCTTCCGGGGGGAAGGCATATCTATGAACGCCTTAATTTTCTCAGGGTTGGCTTCCACTCCGCGGGAGCTGACAATGAAACCGAGGAACTTCCCAGACGAGACCCCGAAAGTACATTTCTTTGGATTCAGTTTCATTCCGTACTTTCGGATCACGGCGAAAGCTTCCTCAAGGTCGTCACTGTGGTCCCCGGAGGTCTTGGACTTTACCAACATGTCATCCACGTACACCTCCATGTTCCTCCCCAGTTGGTCCTTGAACATCCTGTTTACTAGACGCTGGTACGTCGCCCCAACATTCTTCAAACCGAAAGGCATGACCACGTAACAGTAGACACCTTTGTCCGTGAGGAAGCTGGTGTGTTCCTGGTCTGCGACATGCATCTTGATCTGGTTATATCCGGAGTATGCATCCATGAAGGATAAGAGTTCGTACCCGGAAGTAGCGTCTACCATCTGATCGATTCGCGGAAGAGGGAAACAATCTTTCGGGCAGGCTTTGTTTAGGTCCGTGAAGTCAATGCACATTCTCCAGGACCCATCGGGTTTCGGGACCAGAACTGGGTTGGCCAACCACACGGGATAGTGTGACTCCTGGAGAAAGCCTATGGACATCAACTTGTCCACTTCAGCTTTGACGGCTTCGGCCCTCACTGGGTCTAACGGCCTCCTCTTTTGGCGAATTGGAGTTGCAGATGGGTCTATGTTGAGTGCGTGGCACGCAACATTAGGATTAATCCCCGTCATATCAGCGTGGCACCATGCCAGGATATCCTGATTATTCTTCACAGTGGCCACGATCTTATCTCGAATGGCCGACGGCAGGTTTTTCCCCACCTGAATGACTTTGGTGGGATCTCCCGGGTTGAGGATCACCTCTTCGACTTCCTCCATCGGCTCTATTGCTTTCTCGATTCCCACTCTTGGGACGAGTTCGTCAAAGTATGCTTCCTGAGCACCCCCAGTTTCTGGTAATTCTTCCGCCAAAGGAATGGCAGCAAACGTCTCCTGGACCGTGTAGACGGATCGGACGGAGACGTTATAACAGCTCCGTGCACTTCGTTGGTCTCCTCGGAGGGTGCCAATACGCCCATCGTCGCATGGAAACTTCAAGCATAAGTGGCATATCGAGGTTATGGCCCCACAATCGATTAGGGCCGGTCGGCCTAAGATGGCATTATACGCCGTGGGGCAGTCGACCACCACGAATGTGCTGTGCTTGAAGGCACAAGCGTCGCTTTCTCCTCTGAGGGTGACTGGAAGTTGAATTTTGCCTAATGGCATGAGTGCGTCCCCATTGAACCCTTGAAGCTAGATGGGGCATGGGGCCAGGTCTGTCTCGGTTAATCCGATCGCGTGGAAGGCCGCTTTGAAGAGGATGTTTACGGAGCTTCCGTTATCAACCAAGATCCGTGAGACCTTCTTATTGGCAATCTGGGCTTCCACCACGAATGGATCGTTGTGGGGGAAGTGCACATGTCGAGCGTCGTCCTCCGTGAAGGTGATGGGAAGGTCCATCATTCGGGGACGTTGAGCAGGTGATTGAACCAAGGCGCACATCTCCCCGGTGTGCTCTAACTCCCTCAAGTACCTCTTCTGGGAGTTGCGGGTGCTTCCGGCAAGGTGCGGTCCTCTGGAAATGGTGGATACGTGTCCGTCAACGGGTGATGGAGCAAGGCCGGGCGGATATGGGTTGCCCGGTCCTGGAGCCAACAAGGCGATGGGTGCCGGGGCGGTTGGAGCAGGAAGCGCTGGGAACTGAGACCCGGGAGCTTGGGGGTGACCGGCTCCAGGAGAGCTAGCGGTCCCCCTCTGTCCTGCGGAATATGCAGCTCTGTGAACTACCCCCTGTCTGGGATAGATAATGGGTATCCTCACCCACTGACCGAGGTGTCCCGCTCTTGCCAGGGACTCGATCTCATCCTTCAGCTGAAGGCACTCGTTCGTGGTGTGACCCACGTCTCTGTGGAACTCACACCTCTTATTGGTGTCTCGCGGACGCCTTCCTCCGTGAGACACTTTCGGGGGCTTCCTGTAGTTGACCATATTACAGGTCGCCCGATAGACATTCTCTCGCGAGTCTATCAAACTGGTATATTCCGTGAACTTGGGCTCATAGTCCTTCCGGGGCTTCTTTGAATGGTCTCCCCGGTTGGAGTTTCTAGCGCTTCGTTTGCTCCGCGATTGGCTCAAATTTTGTTCTGGGGCTTCCGCTTGCGGCTGCGGCATGCCAGGAGCGATACTACATCCAGTTTGTACAGCTCCGTACCCAGAGAAATGGGTTTGACTCGGCGTCTGAGCAGACGCGGAAGGCCCATACACACTTGGAGTGAATTGGGCTCCTGGAAGCGTGAGGGCTGGTGCGGGAGCTTGCGAAGCAAAGCTCGGCGCAGTCACGGAAGGCGTTGGAGCTGGGGGAACTCCAAAGGCCTGCTGGTAGGCATCCTCAAGGTTGATGATTCCCTGAGCTTTTGACATGAATTCGGACAGCGTTTATGCCCGTCTCCTCTGCATTTCCCCCCATAGCAGGGAGCCGACAGTAAGGCCCGATTGAAGGGCGATCAGCTTCATGTCATCGCTGACCTTGGTCTTTGCAGCAGCTTCCATCATTCTCTGAATGAAAGCTTTGAGGTTCTCATTGGGTTGCTGCTTGATGTTGGTTAAGGAACCAACCTCCATGTCGTGGTCGCGGGCAGCAATGAACTGCCTCCTGAATGCGGACTGTAGCTCCTTCCAACTGTGGATTGATCCGGGAGTTAATCTTTTCCACCAGTCCTCCGCGGACTTGGTAGGGGTGAGTGAGAAGCACATGCATTTGGCGTCCTCACTGACACGCGCCACTTGCATCATTTTGTTGTATTTAGCTAGGTGGGTACGCGGGTCTGTCCTCCCATCATATAATTCTATGTGAGGCATTTTGAAGTTATCCGGGAGGGACGTTTCCGCGATCCTCCGAATACATGGTTCCGGGTCTTCCTCCTCAGAGTCTGACAGGGCCCCACTTTGCTTCCGGACCAGCTTGGTCAAGGCAGCAATCTGTTCCTCGAGCCTCTTCGTATCACTCTCCGGGAGGTCACGTCCCCGGAGCTTGTCATTAATATGATTTCGGAGGTCATCTCCGCGAGGCCGGGCCTTTTCTCCTTTGGCCTTTTCATACTTGGCCTCCAACCTTCTTCTTAGGTCCACCGTGGACCAGCTATCTTCGGAGTGCGAGTTCGCAGCCCAACCGTCCTGGTTGACGGAATCACTGGGGCGGTTGTTCCTTCCCCTAGGCCTGGGTGCCTTAGCACCGGGCCCTTTAGGCACGGAGTGCCCCCTTGGGGCTGAAGGACGTCTGGGCTTAGGAGCGCCAGAGACCTTCTGCGCGCGGGGGGGGCAGTCGGCCTGGTGATTCAAGCCTTTAGGAGGTGCAGGGGCGTCAGCGCGTACAGGCTCTCCAACCTTTTCTTTGCCCTTGTTAGGGGCGGCTTTGGATGGTCCAGCAGCGGCTGGATCCCGCATAGCGGCATCAGCACCACCTAAAACAGAGGCGTCCTCGTCCGAGTCGCCTAGGTCTCCGAACTTGCTTTGGAGGCGCTCCATCATGCGCTGCATTTTTTCGGAGAGGCGCTCCTGTTCAGCAAGCTTGGCTTTGGTGACCTCCAGTTCTTCGGCTACTTGGACCAGTTCTGGGTCCTTCTCATAGTAGCAGCCGTCCTTGTAATAACCGTCTTGGACATACTCTTCTTCGTCTTCTAAGTATGCCGTATCTTCGGTACAGACCCGATCCTGGCGGGATGTCGGGTCTTCACCTTGGTAGTCCAAGGGTTCGCTTTGCACCGCATCTTCCATCGCAGTATCGGGGTTGACCCTAGCATTTTTGTCAACCGCGGATTTTCTCGTAGTCACCATCTCTTTAGCACGAAGTGAATACAAAAACGTACACAGAAAAAGAGCTGACTAACAACTTCCTACAGCTCTTAATGAAAGCACCAAAATGTTTACCGAGTTTTTCGGAAAGGAATACAAACAGAATAATAAAAAGATAAGAACTGTAGAAGTGCTGAAATGTAACTAAACAAACAGTGTTTTTACGTGGTTCAGGCGTTAACAAGCCCTAGTCCACGAGTCGATGTTATTATACTTGGAAAGGACTACAGTAAGATGGCTGGTGTACAAGAACTTCACACACTCACAGTGTTTCTCTCAGGTTCTCTTGAAGAAGATGAAGCTAGAGGGATTTTTGTAGAGTTTTTGCTATGTGATCTGTTGGTCCGTCCCTCTTCTTGTAAAATGAAGGGGTCTTTATAGCTAGGGTTTTGGATTAGGGTTTTTCTCTACATACATGAGTCTTAATTACACCAGCCATAAATAGGGAATACAATTACTGTAGTAGCATGGCTACAAGACTCTATGTGGGTATATTTACGTGAAAGTATGGGGAACACACAAAGTCAGCCGTCTTTTCCAAGTTGTCAGCGGAACAGTAGGCGAAAAGGTACCCTTAGGCGTGCTGGGATGTGTGCGGCTTTGACCTGTCGGGCGTGTCAGGCGGGATCCTGTGTCAGGTGGATATCATTCCAAATATGCCTCCTCCATGACTCGACCGCTTGGTTTTGTTCCGTGCGAGGCACGGAACTGTTTCCGCGAAGACCACTTGAAGAGCTCCTCCTGGAAGGAGCTTCCCTGAAGGATACCCCTTCGGGAGTCCGAGAGGGTCGACGAGCCTCCGTGTCGTGTTTGCTTGAAAGAGTAATCCGGACACTAAACGGGAGAGGCGAAGCCTTTCTGTCCACCCGCGAGCTCTGGTCACCTACCGCGAAAGACATTGGTAATTCTGCTTCCCCGAGGACATCAATCTAAACGCTATCCGGAAATCTGGATAACAGAAAGGAAAGTGAAAGAAAGAAAATACATAACATATTGCACGTTTATTTTAATGCATATGAGGTAGCTATTCTGCTTACTGAGCCTTAGCTCATCAGATAATGTTTTCTATTGTAGGTAAGAGGCCCCAAATATAAATCGTTGATGACTATACGTGGAGCCAACATAACTGTACATATGGGGCTAACCTGATGGGAGTGGAGTTTTGCTATGCTATTTTATAAATAAACAAGAAAGTTGATTTTATATTTATATTTCATAAAAAGTATTTTGTGAACTTTATAATTTACATAAAGCTTTAAAAGTATTTCATGAACGTTGTAATTTACATAAAGCTTTTAAATTTATCGGTTGGATACATCTCTAATTCTATGTTAAGGTGTAGTAACGCCACGAAAAATTATTTATAAAAGTATTAAGATTTGTATGTAAGATAAATTTTTATTTAGTTTGTGGGTATTGTATGGTTTGAAGTTATGAACATTAGTTTATGTATTGTTTAATAAAGTTTTTTGTAAATTCAGAATTTTAGTATTGTCGTATTCAGGTTAAACTTTGTTTTTACACTATATATGTATGTTAAGAAAAGGAGGTCGTTACACCGACCTACCTTGTCGAGGACTCTATTTAAGGTCAAAGAGATAATTTATTTCGTTTGTAGTCGGCACTGGAAATTTTAAGGATTGGTATAAAACATAGAGGGCTGAAAGGAACTGGATGCCCTTATGACTAATTTGGGTAGGAAAAAGCCCGAAATAATTTACCAAATTGGGGAAGTATGGCATAAGTGGAAGGGTGGTGCCAGCGTTAATATGAAATATGCTCCAGGCCCAGAATTGGGCTCTGGGGTGCTCAGCAGTTTGTACAGCAATAGGTTTGAGGATGGAAACATCTCCGAGATTGAAATGCTATTTGATGTTCTGCAACTCTTTGTTAGAAATGGTGCTAGTAGGAGCTACGTACAAAGGGCCATCCTCTGTCTCTGATCCAGAGTTAAGGATAGCCTCGGTATAGATCTTCGTAGTATATTCAGTTTCAGCTTCCCCTTTTTTCCCTGAGGAGCTCGGCTGTTCCTCAGCAGGTGGGAACCCCAGCGTAACCCCAGTGGTGGCACGACGAACCACATGGGGATCTTCTTTCTCTGCACCGCAGTTAGCTTGTTTGATGTGGGCCATTAATCGTTCCAAATGATGAGTTACAACACGGTTCAGTGGTCTCCTCCCCTCTGCGTATACAAGAAAAAGGGAAAGGTGAGGCAAGAACACCGAATAGTGCTAGACGGTAGGGATTCATAAGTTCTACCGACCAACCTAGAACAAACACGGGACAACATGCCAAACAGAGGGCAGATCAGATTAAAAACAAGTGAACCCAAGAAAAGTGAAGGGGTTTTCCCCAAAACAGTTTTTGAGTGGTGTTCTTCATGTTCTTCAAGAACACCGAACGTAAATCAACAAAAAAAAGGGACGTTAAACCCAATTTGTACAAAATTAGAGGTTCAAATAGATTACCCATTCCAAGAACTACCCAAAACATTTATTCAAACCTAGATTCCAATGACATGCAAAGGCGACCCAAGGCTACAGTAAAGAATGTAGACAAAGAAAAAGGAAAACATTTCCTGACACACAATACTAAGTGAAATAGAAAAGTCTGGAAAACATACTTGCTGCAATTTTATGGTGCCAAAGATGAGTTCGTGATGCGAAGGTTCTGCGATGTAGGGATCAAAACATAGGCTAGCTATATCAGACAGACTGGGAGATGGAGACTTAGGGTTTTCTAGGTCAGCTCTGGTTTGTTTGAAGCATAAAGGAAGGTAAAAAGAGAGGAAAGGAAAAGGCACCCCTATTTATAAGCAATAAGAAATGTACTCTGCCTTGCAGGAATTCAATGTGTCCGTCCACTTAGCAGTCCCCTCGGCCACTGCAGGCACGTCTCCCTAGACACATCAGCACATACACACGCACAACTCTCCAATCACGTCGCCTCAACCACCAAATACATCATCCACTCTTCGGTAACTGCGCGATACAAGTAGTGGAAGACCATTATGATGCATTATGGTTCCAAAAAGAGTCGTGAAAAACTAAAAGGTCATTTCTTGGAAATATTAAGGCTATTAACTACACCAAGTATTATGCCATGTAGCAAGGGGTGTATACCCTTGACTAGACTGGATAGTATGGTCCCAGAAGAAAAGTTTTCATGCTACCTTTACACCATTGAAAACTTGGGGGGCCAATGTTATCCCAAATTTTGGCATGTATGATGTTGCACCAGAATTAGACACATGGATTATTTTGAGTAGACTCCCCAGCAAATTGGTCAGTGTATACCTATAGGGTATACGAGAAGTTACTGCTCGTCATACTATCTAAATAGGTTTAGTTGCTCAGTAGGACCACCAGAAACTTGCTGCTCAATATGACAGGTTGACTGATCGGAGTACACTTGACAAATGAATAACAATCATTGCTCAGTATGCTTGCCAAGAGAGTGGCTGGTCAATATGACATATAAGTAAACCTAGTCGACTAAAAGCAGTTACACTCACCGTTAACAGTCTGCAGGAATCACCCAACCACCCACAAAGAGCGCCTAATAGCTCTAAAACTTGGTCAAGACTCTTGAAGAATAGAACAGAAACTACCTATGAGAAGAAAGGGATATTTCCCCAACAGTTATGCTAAGGTGCAACCCTGAGATGAGAAGGGCAGTATAAATACAAACTCTCTACCCCAGTGGAGGAGGTTCATGAAAATAGCCTATCGACCAACACCAGAAATATACTAAGCAACCTGGCTTGGTACTTAGCAGTGATTCTTCCATACTATATCGTCTTTTACAGATAGAAATCCACTTGTAATCCATTGTGATCTTGTGTAAACCTTCAAGATTAATACAAATCTAAGAGGACGTAGGTCATTACCAATCTTTGGGACCGAACCTCTATAAATCCTGGTGTTCTGTATTATTTATTGCTCATTATTACTAGGTTCTTGGCTCATTTATTGTTCATTGATTGTCTTATTGAAAGCTTTCTAATTAATTATTTGACTTCGCGTCAATTGGCTAAAATTCCATTCAACACTCACAAATTTCAAATCTTTGATATGTGATGATGTAGCTTTTGGTGATGGTATGGCAGGGAATATTGTTGGAAAAGGTACCCTAAATCTTGATGGGCTGCCAAAATTGAGAAATATTTTACTTGTTGAAGGACTTAAAGCTAATTTAATTAGCATAAGTCAAATTTGTGATCAAGGCTTCACAGTAAACTTTTCTTGTGATGATTGCAATGTTGTTGATCAAAATGGTATAGGTGTATTGAAAGGATATAGATCTTTTGATAATTGTTATACACTTTCACCAACATTCACATGTCATTTAGCCATAGGTAATACAACTGATTTCTGACATGAAAAACTTGGTCACATTAATTTCAAAATTTTGAAAAAAAAAATTGCAAGTGCAGGACTAGTATGTGGGTTACCCAAATTGGGTAAAGAATTTGCAGGTAAATGTGAACCTTGCCAGTTAGGGAAACAATTGAAAAATTCTCTCAAAAGTATTACTAGAATTAATACTTCAAAAGCTCTTGAGCTTTTGCATATGGATCTCATGGGTCCTATTCAAGTTGAACGTATTAATGAAAAAAATACATTTTTGTTTGTGTTGATGACTTTTCTCACTTCACTTAGGTTGAATTTTTGAAGAAAAAATCAAATACTTTTGATGCCTTTAAAACTCTTTGCATGAAATTAAGAGTTGAAAAAGATTGCAATATAGATAAGATTGTGAGAATCAGAAGTGATCATGGTAAGGAATTTGAGAATATTGTTTATGATGATTTTTGTTAATATCTAGGTATTTCTCATGAGTTCTCAGCTCCCAAAACTCCTAAGGAAAATGGGATTGTTTAAAGAAACAATAGAACCCTACATGAGATGGCCAGAGTGATGCTGAACAATAAAAACTTTCAAAACTGTTGTGGGCAAAGGCAATCTTTACTGCCTATTACACAATTAATTGAGTGTTTTTACAACCAGATACTATCGAAACTCCTTAGGAATCTTGAAAGGTAAAAAAACCCAATGTATGTTATTTTCATGTTTTTTAGTGTATTTGCTATATACTTAGAGATCGTGAAAATATTGGAAAGTTTGATACAAAAAGTGACGTGGGAGTATTTCTTGGATATTCTATGAATAGTAGAGCATATCTTGTTTATAACATGAGAACTCAACTTGTCATGGAATCTTCCAACGTTGTTGTTGATGATTTAAAAGATTTTTCTGAATATTCCAATGAAGAAGAAAGTGACAGGTTCATTGCTGAAACTTCTCAAACAGAAACACCTATTGTGACTGTAAGTGAATTTGTTCCCTCTGTTTCTGAAAAAGTTGCAGCAGAAGTTGAATCTATTCCAACAACTTCTGGACGAACAATAAAGGTGTTAGGAATTGTGCCCTTAAAGCAATTTTAGTAGACAATGGTTTTAATGAAATAAATGAATGAATTGTGTTATTGTATATATGTAGCTAATGTACTATATTATTGTTAATAATACTAAGTAAATATCAGGAAATTCTAAAGTTCATCAATGTGGTCTCAATCTCATATGTGTATGAGGAGATCGAGATTCAGATAATGAACTTAAATAGTTCACAGTAAAATAATGTTATGGAATATTTAGATTAATTACTTCTAGTACGGTCCACTAGTATTATGAATACATGTGACCTAGATCCTGGTTACTATTGTAGTATGACACTTTAGTGGAGGTACTTTGCATGCTGAAAGTATGTAGAATTGGACCAGGATGTGATTTAATAATACTTGTTTAAATATCGTTTTGTGGTATTATAAAACACATCAACTGATGATCATATACAAAATTATCATAATCCTGACACTACTACAAAAATAGGCTTTAACTTCGATTTTTATACATAAAAAGCGAAGTTAAAGCTTTTTATGGACTTTTAACATTGCTTTTTGGTTTAGTCCTCATATGAATTAACCTATTACTTTGATTATTTACATAAAGTGAAGGTAAAGGGTAATAGGCGGAGGGGGAAAAATGACGGAACCTTTTAACTTCGGTTTTAAGCAAAAAACTGAAGTTTGGTTTTTTGCTAAAAACCAAAGTTAAGGTTACCCTTTAACTTTGGTTTTTTGCCAAAACTGAAGTTAAAGGTACTTATATTCTAAGCCCTTCGACTTCTCCCTCATTTCCGAAACGCTGAAACCCCCCAAACAGAGAGCAAAAACCTCCATTTCCACCTTGAGAAAAACGAAGGTTTCACCATTTAGCACCATTTCCCCTCATTTTCTTCCATCAATCTTGCTAGAAAACTCAAATATATCATAGAAACTTTGTTATTTTTAGTTTTGAGTGAAAAACATGGCGTCTTAACAATGGTGACATGTGGTGGTCCGAAATACCCATTCTTTTGAGTTTTTCAATAGATTTTTAGCATCTATACAAAGTTTTGAGGTTTGTACTATGTATGGATTGTTAAATAGATGATTACATGATTTTATATATATATATTTATTATTTTATATTTTTTTATAATATATTGATAATGTATATGAGTTTATGGTTGATAATAATGTTTTAGAGTTGTATTTGATTATTTAAAAATGTATGAATCTTAAAAAATGTGTTTGTGATTAATTTTTTTTATTAATCTGAATTCAATATTAATGTATTACTAAATTTATAATTTATTTGATTTGTTTTTGTATTTTATAATATGTTTTTATTTAGAAAATTAATGAAGTTATATTTTGTTGGTGTAAAAAAAAAAGTTAATAAGTTGTTCTAATAAAAAAAGTTCAAGTTAATATCTAGTTAAAAAAAATTCATTTGTAAAATATAGTATTAATGTTTAGATATGTTGTTGTTGTAAAACAAATTCAAGTTAATATTTAGTTAAAATAAAGTTTTATTTGTATAATATGATTTAATGTTTGGTACTAGTTATTATAAACTCAATAATTTTAATATTTAATTTTGTTTATATTATTTTTAGGACGGTTATTGTTTTGGAGGTAATTTGGTTTTTCATTGGTGGTTACTAGCTTAAAGATTAATTTTAAGGTGAGTGAGAATTTTATTTTTATTACTATTGTACATATTTATAGAATTATAGTTATACCATATTGAATTTAGTGAAAATTAGTGAAGTAAGTTCTGAGAAATTTGTGTGCTGCGGTGGTATAAGGATGAAATTATGGATGTTGATTATTGTGTTTGTTTGTGTTGAATTAATAGGTACTTATGAAATTGGGATGTGTTATTGAAACAGAGGAAACTCTGTCCAATTTTGTAGGACTTATTAATTGAACATGTGTTTTAAATATGTAGTATTTATTAATAGAGTTATAATTTAAACTTTTTAGGTTTGGCGGAAGGTTTTGAATAGGATATCGGGAATTTGTGTGCTGTGGTGATAACCACAAGTCCCTAGTTTGAAGTAACTTTATCATGCCTCTTGACTAGATAAAGTTACTTTGAACCAGGGGGCTTATGGATACCGTCAAAATTCAAGGCAAGCATTCAAGATGAAAATGGATTAACATGAGTTCTATTGTAATTGGAGACTAAGCTTTGCTTTTCTGTATGAGGTATTCCTCAAATTTCTGATAAACTTTACACGATTATGCTTATCTACTCTGTGATCTGCAGCAAATTTTAGTTGTAAAATAAATGTCAACAAGTTTGGGTAGTCCTATTCGTAGGGAAAATTATGCTAATTTTTTTGAAAAATATTTAATACTTAAGAAATTTCAATATTTCAAATAATTACTTAGGTGAACTTCACATGTTTTTTATTTGAATGTGTATATATATGTACATTAAGTCTATATAGTTTGTGAATTTTATTTTATTTTAAGTTTATTAGAATGTTCAAATATATTTATTAATAATAAAATAATTACAAATTATAATTAAAAAATAATTATTAAAATATTTTATAAAAAATAAAATTAATAATACAAATAAAATAAATATATTTTTTTTAGGAAAAAATACATTTAACTTCGGTTATTATGTAAAAACTGAAGTTAGCCCTTTAACTTGGGCTTTTACATAATCACTAAAGTTAAAGGGTACCCTTTAACTTCTTTTTTTTTTTTGATGAATCAGCAAGATTTTTATTACTCCAAAAAACAACTATACAATCTAATAGCATCTTCAATGGAAGATCTAATAATATCAACTTCTATACAAATATATGAACTGTTAGAATATTGCCAGCTTTACATCTTTATCTTTACAATTCCAAAAACCAATCTATGTCTACTGTACTAACACGTTGAGGCCTAACACAGCTGACTCTATATTTAACATCTTCTTTAACTTTTCTCACAATCAATTCTGTCTTCACCTCCTTCGAATGCCAGAGTATATCATTTCTGGCGTGCCAGAGCTGATAAACCAAAGCTGCTATTGCAGCTGAGTAACATTGCCTTTTGAACTTGCTGAGTTTGGCTCTTGCAATCCATCTTAGAAGACTTCCCAGGGATCTTGATTCAGCTCCCCATCGAAGCCAGCTCTTCACTTGCTGCAAACAAATCAAAGATAGAGAACAACCAAAGAAGAGGTGTCCTCTGTTTCTGTGTGAAGCCTGCATAACAAACAATGGGATAAAACAATTACGTTATATGTCTGCAGATGTCCCCTTGTTCTCAATCTATTTTGCACAGCTATCCATAATATCAAGCTATGCCTTGGCACATTAAGTCTTCCCCACACCTCTTGACTCCATTTTACTTTATTCTGAACAGGACATAACATTGTATAGCCCCGAGAAATTTGGTATTTTGTACCAGCAAACTGTTGCATATCAATAATACTCTTAACCCGATCTTTGACAGCAACCAACTTTCTCCAATACCAGCTCCCTTGATTAGGTGCCTGATAGTTCCACCAATCTTCTCCCTTGAGATAAACACTGTGTATCCACCTAACCCATAAGTTGTCTTCTTTTTTTGCAATTGCCCATACATACTTGATGATGGCAGCAATATTCCACTCAGCAACTCTCTTAAAACCTATTACTCCTGCAGCCTTGGATTGACATACACTACCCCAAGCTATAAGTCCTGCTCCCTGAAACATACGATGACCCTTCCAGAGATAAGCACGGCAAATGGCTTATATTCCATGAATAACTTTCTTTGGTAAGATCCCCAAGCTATAAGTCCTGCTCCCTGAAACATATGATGACCCTTCCAGAGATAAGCACGGCAAATGGCTTATATTCCATTAATAACTTTCTTTGGTAAGATCATGACTTGGCTTCAATAAGAATGAATTGTCAGTAACACAGAGTTGATTAGCACAGCTCGACCTGCAAATGATAAATTTCGAGTACTCCATGCCTTGATCCTAGCTGTCATTTTGTCAGCTAGAACAGAACAATCTTTGATTGAAATTCGCTTGGCACACACAGGAATGCCCAAATATTTGAATGGCACTTCTTTCCTGCAAAAGCCTGAAGCCTCCACAATGCGCTGTACCTCGCTATCCTGCATGCCACAACAGTAAATTGCTGATTTTGAAGGATTAGGATGCAGCCCAGAGGAAAAAGAAAAAAGCTTCAGCCCTTGCAAGAGATAATGGATGCTTTTAAAGTCTCCATGGCAGAACATGATAACATCATCTGCAAAACTCAGATGATTTAATTTCAACACTTCACACCTGTCATGAAACTTGAAGTCTGATTTGGTCCCAATTCGTTGTATTATTCTTGAGAAATACTCCATTTCGAGGACAAAGAGAAGAGGAGACATAGGATCCCCTTGTCTTAATCCTCTCTTTGCTTCAAAATACCCATGCATTGAGCCATTGAACATGAGTGAGAACCTAGGAGTCCGAACACAATTCATAACCAGCTTTACAAACTTGTCAGGAAACTGGAAAGCAAGTAGCAATTCTTCCAAGAAATTCCACTCTATTGTATCATAGGCTTTCTGTAAATCCAGCTTTATCACACAGCCTGCCTTTGTTTCTTTCCTTCCATAATGCCGAATGAGATCTTGGCAAATCATAATATTGTGAGCGATGAACCTGCCTTTGATGAATCCTCCTTGATTTTGAGCTACCAACTCAGGAAGAATGTGTTTGAGTCTTGAACAAATCAATTTAGTGGTTGTCTTATAAATTACATTGCAACATGCAATGAGCCTAAAATCACTAACTGTGTTAGGACACTTAACTTTAGGGATAAGTGTTAACACAGTTGTGTTAAACTCTTTGAGAATTTGACCTGAATGCAAAAAAGAAGTTACAGCTTCAAAGATATCATTCCCAATTAACTCCCAATTGTCCTAAAAAAAATAACTAGAGTATCCATCTGGTCCCGGTGCCTTGACCCCTGGAATTTCAAAGATTATTTTCCTGACTTCTTCTTTTGTAAAATCCCTCAGTAACAAATTAGCTTGCTGCTTGGTCACTAAAGGGCCTAGTTTCACCACACTGGTTAGAACAGGATGTCTATTTTCCATTTTATTACCAAGTAAGCTTTGATAAAATGATAAGAAAGCATCTGTTACCTGAGAAGGCTCTTCTACTCTGATTCCTTCTCGGGTCTCAATTGACAAAATTCTATTTTGTCGTCTTCTTTCTCTAATACTGGTGTGAAAAATCGCTATGTTGTCATCTCCATCTTTGATCCAACTTAATTTAGCTTTTTGTTGCAAAAAGGAATTCAGCTCATTATGTACTTGAATATATTTGTCCCTGGCTTCCACTTCTCTAATATGCAATTCTTGATTCAAAGGGTCCAACTGAAGCTTTTCTTGATAGCCAACCAATCATTCCTTGGCATGAGCATCAGCTGCATGAATATCACTGTACCCTTGTTTGTTGAGCTCTTTTAAGACTCCTTTGAGAGCCTTAAGCTTAGCAACTACTTGAAACATTTTAGTCCCATTAATTGCTCGCTGCCAAACCTCCTTAACTGACTCTGAGTACTTTGGGTGAGAAGACCACATTCTAAAATATTTAAATGGCTTTTTGCCACTTAGAATCTCAGGGTACACAGACAAAACCGCAGGGGTATGATCAAAAATCCCTTCAAACAGAAACACTGCTTTAGCATTGATAAAACGGTTCAGCCATGTCTGATTTGCAAGCACCCTATCTATTTTGGAACAAATTCTATCATCTCCTTGCTGTTTATTGCTCCAAGTGAAAAAACTCCCACTATACTTGACATCCTCTAATTGGCAGTTCCCAATATAGTCAATAAAATCTGTTGCTATACTATACTTCACCCGTTTACCAATCCTTTCCTCTCTAGTCAGTATTTCATTGAAATCTCCCATGACAACCCATGCCTCCTGGGTGTTTATATCCTGTAAGTCTCTCCATAACACCTTTCTCCCATCTGTATCATTAACAGCATACACAAAGGTGACATAGAACCTATTCTTACCATCCACCGTTGACACTAAGAGATGCATAAGTTGGCTAGTACACCTTAAAATGATCACAGTGAAATTAAGAGGATTCCATGCTACTATAATCCGCCCACCCGCATGCCAAGCAATGTTAGAGGTAAAACACCAACCATTGAATATATTAACATATAAAGACCCAAGTTTCCGGGCCTTAACTCTCGTCTTGAGAAGACCAACTAAGCTCACCTTTTGAGAATTAATCAAATGCCTGACTAATTTTTGCTTTTGTTTGTTGTTGATCCCTCGGACGTTCCAGCTCAATATTCTATCCATTTCGAAGAGGAGGCACTCCCCCTTTTCCTGTGTTCTCTCATGTATCTAACTCAGCGGAGTCTGCTGTTTTCGGAATCTGCTCAGGGAGCTTCTGCGATTTAGTTTTTGATTTCTGCTTCCTTCCAACCATGTCTTCTGCAACAACACCCTCACTTACAGTATTCGAGGAACCAGGCAATTCAGCTAATGCTTGAAAGGAATTATCTTTTTGTGTTTCCATCACAGATTCTTTATCCTTATACTTCCTTCCTTTAGTGACTTGTTGGAAACCATCAGCATATACTTTCGGTTCCTGGGTAGCTTGGTTAGTTGCTGCTTCCTTAACAGCTTCTTTGACAACCCATTGTTGCTTCCTTCCTTCTTTCTTTCTGCAAATATCTGTTGTGTGTCCCATGCCTTTGCAATGGCCACAGACAATAGGCTTCCATTCGTACATGACCGATACAGAGACATTGCATCCATATTCATCTTCAAAATAAATGAGTTCCGGAAAATCCTGTTTGAGAGAAACTTCGATGAGGACTCTTGGGAAATTGAGTTTATTACGTTCTTTAGTCACTAAATCCACCTGCACAGGTTTCCCCAATTGCCCAACAATCTTGAACAGCAATTTCTCACCCCAATATTTCAAATCTAAATCAGAAATTTGAATCCATATCGGTACCGTTCGGACATCTTCTTTCTTGAAGTTAGTGTTAGGATCCCATGCCTTCATCACCATAGGCCTCTTGTTGAGGAAGATGTATCCACCATTGAGCACCTCATCCCTGTCTTCAATGGTCTCAAATCGAATAAGGAAAACCCCATATGACAGCAGCCCAACCTTATCTACTTTATCTTTCCACATCCTTCTAATAAAACCCTCAAAAATTGACAGTGGTGGGTTAGCACCAAGCACATAGCATACCATAGAAGAATTCCAAAAAGCTACCTCTTCCTCAATATCTTCCATTGTGATTTTGACCTTACGCTCTTTCTCAGCATTCGTAAACGAATTACCTAAATTTCTTATTACTATTCCTGATCTCAGAATTGGAGGAGTATCAGATTTACCTTGCAAAATATTCGTAACACATTGACGATTAGCAGCTAAAAAAACTGCGAAATCCGATCTGATTTCCTCCTGTCGCTGTATATCTCGCAAGGATGAGTTGGGTGACAGAGGCTCTGGAAGCCCATCGCGCAATGCAGGCTCAACAAGTTTCGGACCAGCAGCAGGAACCTCCGCACCTTCATCTTCTTCATCTGAAAAATCAATCGGCTCGATGCCAAGCACAGCTTCCATGGTTTTTGTTTTTTGAACATCTGAAGTAGAGGTTGGACCTCTTTTCTTTGGTTTCTTTGCAGCAGATTTCGACTTCCCCTGAATCTTCGCCTTTGTTTTCGCCATAACACCAGCTCGAGAGCTGCAAGAAGCGTCAGAGCAGAGAAAAAATTCATATCAGTACCCTTTAACTTTGGTTAATATCTCCGCGAGATCCGAAGAATAACAAGTGAAAAAACCGAAGTTAAAACCTATTTTTGTAGTAGTGTGAAGTTACTATGAACTCATATATATGTCACTTGATCATTTGATTCATGTGTTACGGTTTGTCAGAATGATCAATCTAAGAACTATTGTTTTGGAGACTCAATGATGTATATGGTTGGGGACATGCTTAACATATATGGAATCTAAACCTTCATATAAATTGAATGATGATTCCCTATTGGGTTGGCTTTCGGAACTGAAAATGTTATTGATGTCAAATTCTTAATCAGATTATGAAATAACGTTCACTAGTAAAGTCGATGGTACACTAGGAATCAAGATATAATTAAAAGGGTAAAATGGTAATTTTATTCCTACTTAATTATGAATAATCAATAGAGGATTAATTTGTATGTAATGATTATATCAATGGACACTTTATGGTTACAATAAAATAATTAGAAAATATATGTCTTTAATTCTTAAGAGCTCAGTGTCATATTTATAGTGGAATAATCATGAGATTAATAAATATGATTATTGAATCAAAGAGTATTGGTTGATAATCTTTTATTTATTAGAGCTTGGAATTATTGGTCCATAGGTCCCCGGGGCGACTCTATCAACACTAATCAATGTAAGAGTTGATATAAGTGTTAAACTATGAATGGGCTATTTGAAAGAATATTTATTCTTCGAGATAAATGTGCAATTATGTGATAATTGAAGTTGCACAATTTATTATTGCATTTGTGCAATTTTCAAAATTGTGTGGAAATAGAGTAAATTGATTTTAATCAATTATTTTATTTAAGTTCGAATAAATAAATATGGATAGTCAAAATTATTTTTGATTATTATATTTATTTAATTAATAATAAGATGATAATGGAAATTCAAATTTTGAATGTTGAATTTTTAAATTTAAGTTGTTATATTTTCCTTAAAAATATCATACCTTATTTGGATATCCAATTATTAATTAATTAAAATAAAAACACATGAAAAATTAAAAATCCCATTTTTCAGGATAGGCCACACGCATAAGGCTTGGACTGCTTTATGCGTGTGGCACTTCTGATGTTATCAAAAGTTGGTTTTTTTTTTATTTTTAATTAATTAATAAAACATTTTAAAAGGGATTTTAAAATGAATGTTAGACTTTGTCTTTTATCATTATTATTGTTATAAAAAGATGATTGATTTATTATTATTATTATTATGGTAATAATGTCTATATATTCTATATGATAGAAAATAGAAACAACAAGGCTTAACAAGTTTTTACAGAGAAGAAAAACTATCATCTTTTTCCACAAAGCAAAAATATTTTCTATCTAGCCTATAATCAAAAGTCTCATGAGTTGAGAATACTTTTGATTCACAAAATTAATCATTGTTCTCTATGTGCCCACCAACATCTTGAGGTGTAGAGAACGTCTTGGAAGATCTAGGTATGAGTACTCCAGCAAGGATAGGAAGATCGAAACATATACGAAAAGATTCAATGATTCTTCATCGGTTACAAGAGGTAAATCGTTTTGTATTATTTTTCATATTTATATTATATATTGATTCACATATTGCATATTAAAGGATCCTCATATAAAGTTGTTTATATAAAAAATTGTGTTGTATACCATTAGCACAATTTTAGTTGCGCATTAGGACTGTTCCTAACAATTGGTACTGAAGCCATCTTTAATCCCTGCATATGTTAATTATTGTGTGGCTATCATATGCATTTTTATATTATGTGTAATATATGAATGGATGGATTTTTGTGTATGAATCATTTATGTTCTTAAGGGTTGGTTTTCATGGTGTTTTTGGGTTAGGAAAAGTTCTTAAATTTTCTAGATATACAAAAATTGTAAGGCATTTTGGGGCATAGGAATTTTGTAATTTATTTTATTTAAATACTGGAAAAATTATGTAATGACCCGGGCCTCGAGCATAAACCACGAGGCCCGAGCCGCTGCCCTTGCAGCCATGTGCACCCCTGGAGTCGTGCGCACCCCTAAGTGCCTAGCGTCCCTGCACACCCATGCCTGCGCCCTTGCACATCCAGCACCCGCGCCTGCGCCCCTGCACGCCCAGCACCCGCGCCTGTGCCCCTGCACGCCCAGCACCCGCGCCTGCGCCCCTGCGCGCCCAGCACCCGCGCCCAGCACCACCACCTGCACCCCTACGGCCCAGCGCCTCAACGCACCTCCAGTCGCACCCCTGCCAGCCGCCAACCACAATTAACACACCCATTAGGGTTTGTGTCTTGAAAACCCTAATGGATGTGTAATTATCCATTTGGGCATGTTTAGGCCCAATCTAATTAAAAGATTTTTAATTATAAATTTTGAGTTAATTGTGATGAGTCCAAATTCCAATTGGGCCTCAATAACTTGTTGGGTATTAAATCCCGAAGTTTGATTATTTTAAATTTGTTTAAAATAATTAAAAGGTTATGAGCTCATAATGGTTAATTAAAATGGTAATGGCCCAAAGACTAAAAGAGAAGGTCCAAGATTAAAGAAGTTGCTCTTTTTAGGCCTTAGTTTAATTATTTTTGTGTAATTTTTTGCAAGTGTTGTAATTTTCTAGAAATACTAAAAGCACTCAACCCGCTTTTGTTTATTTATTTATTTGATTGGACATGATTAAATTGTTTAATACTTTATCATGCATAATAACATGCCATACATATTACACACATAGTACATATTAAGCATGCATTTTTTTTAAAAACATGCTAAGGATTGATTATATGTTTTTATTTGATAACTCATATAATTAATTTAGACTTAATTAGTTGAGATGGTAAAAATAATTTAAAGTATTTTATTTTCTAATTTAATGAATTTTTTTATTAAATAAAATGGTATTCTATTTAATAAGGCAAAATAAAATCTAGGGCACGATTATTTATTTTACATAATATGATTAGTATTTATTAGAATATCATTTGGTAAAATAAATTTAATTAGTTTTACAACCTAATTGAAAAATATTGATTTTGAGAAAAACACAATTTTTTGAAATAGTGAGTTGGTGAGGGAATTATGACAATAAGTCTCATGATCTCCATTATTGGTTGAACACCGAGAGGCATAGAAAGGGCCTCGTGTTACCTCCGTTTTCGGCCTCCCTAAGGAAAGGCTTCCGAATATGTTTATTTTATCTCAAGGTTTACTTCTCATAAGAGAATAAAATTAGTGACGTATTTCAAGTTTGATTGACCCTAATGTACACTCTTGAGTTAAGTCATTGATCGAAAAGTAATAGGTTACACTTCGAAGATGTATCTAGGCTTTTGAGCACGACTAGTGCATCTTGAGCAAATTAACTGTAATTCATAAGTCAAAATAGAAAAATGAGTTTTTATGTTTTCACTTATGGAGTTGATTTCTTATCTCAAGGTTAATTTGTGATTAGTCTGACCTACCCTAAGGCGGTCCATTAATTTTCAAATTAATCTATCGTGGTCTAGTAATTAATTTCTTATGTGTTATTTTATGTGTTGCATTCATGCATCATATTTACTATTCCAAATATAAACTGATATTTATTAAATGAATTAATTCATTATATTTTATTTATTTAATTTTCAGCAGTATGTCAAATCCAAACCCTGTAACTGTTTTACTTGCTAAGATAAATTGACTGGTGATAACTACATGAAATGTAAATCAAACATGAACATTGTTTTGATATGTGAAAACCACATGTTTGTCCTTAATGAGGAATGTCCTGAGGTTCCTGCTCTCACTGCTGCCAAAACTGCTAGAGAGAAGTATGACAATTGGATCTTATCTAACAATAAGGCCAAATGTTATATGCTTGCTAGTATGAGCGATGTTCTTAGAAAAAAGTTTGAAACTGTTGAAACAGCCTATGAGATTTAGGAATCTCTACAAGGCAGGAAAAGTGCAGACATGATGCTACTAGAAGCTTCATGAATATGAAAATAAAGAAAAATGTTTCTGTCAGAGAACATGTCCTAGACATGATCAACATATTGCACGATGCAGAAATCCACGGTGTGGCCAATGATGAGAGAACTCAAGTAAGTGTGATACTTGAATTTCTCACACCAGCTTTTGCGGCATTCACTACCAACTATGTTATGAACAAGTTGAAGTACAATATGACCCAACTGTTGAATGAGTTGCAAACTGTTGAATCTATAAACAAAAGTTCCACCAAGGCTGAGGAGGAAAATGATGCTGAAACAAAGTCTTCCACTTCAAATGGTAATTTAAAGAAAAGGAAGGGTGCCCAAGGAAAGGACAAGAAAAAGGACAAATAACCAGAGGAGACAAACAAGTCTCCCAATAAGAATAATTCTGCAAAGAACTCTGAAAAGAAGGCACTGAAAGGAGCATGCTTTCATTTTGGAGTTGACCGTCATTCGAAAAGGAATTGTCCTAAGTACCTGGCTGAACTGAAAGACAAAAGGAAGTGTAAATTTTATTTACTTGTTTTAGAATCTTGTTTAGTGGAAGGTGATTTTTCATCATGGATAGTTGATTCTGGAGACACTAATCATGTTTGTTTTTCTTCGTAGAGTCTTAATACTTCGAGGAAGCTGGCTGATGGGGAGGTGATCGAGAAAGTTGGAAGTGGATAGGAGATCTCGGCAGCTGAAGTTGGAAAAACTCACCAATTTTTTTATAATAATAAATTCATTGTGTTGGACAATGTTTATTTTATTCCTGGATTTACTAGAAATTTAATTTCCTCATCAAAATTGCATGAACAATGTTTTAATATTTCTTCTATTAATAATTCCATTGTTATTTCGAAATATGGTTTTGACATTTGTTTTGCAAAGTCTGAAGGTGGACTTTACAAGTTAGAGTCCAACATCGAGCATGTTTATAATTCTTAATTATTTAAAACAGCAAATCCTAAATCTATTAAAAGACAAAAGACATATTCTGATAGTGAAACATATCTGTGACATTTTAGATTGGGACATATTTCTCTAGACAAAATAAACAGACTAACAAAGGATGATCCTTTAAGAGAACTATCTATTGGTTCTCTCTCAGTCTGTGAATCCTACCTAGAAGGAAAAATGGCCAAGAGACCTTTCTCTGCTAAATGTTCAAGAGCCACAGAACCACTTCAACTTGTACATATAGACATTTGTGGTCCATTAAATGTCCAAGCTAGAGGAGGTTATGAATATTTTTTCACTCTCATTGACGATTATTCAAGATATGGTTACCCATACTTAATACAATGTAAATATGAAACCTATGATCAGTTTAGGGACTTCTGAGCAGAAGCTGAAAAGAAATTAGGTAAATCACTAAAAGTACTTAGACCAGATCGAGGTGGAGAGTACTTAGATTATGAATTTGAGGACCATTTGTGTGAGCATCGAATTCAATCCCAACTCACTGCACCTGGAATGCCACAACAAAATGGTGTTTCAGAAAGACGGAACAAAACCATATTAGATATGGTTAGATTGATGATTAGTTTCTCGTCATTACCTTTGGCATTTTGGGGTTATGCAATAAAATGTGCTCTATACATACTCAAGGTTGTTCCATCTAATTCTATTCATAAAACACCATTGGATTTGTGAAATGGTACTAAACCTAGATTACGTCGTTTTCGTATATGGGGTTGTCTTGCACACATGCTTAAAGGAAAAACTGGTAAGTTGGAATCACGCACTGAAGTGTGCATGTTTGTAGGATATTCCAAAGAAACAAAAGGTGGTATATTTTATAGTCCTAAAGATAACAAAATGTTTGTATCTACAAATGCAACTTTTCTGGAGCATGACTATGTAAATAACCACAAACCTCAAAGTAAAGTCGTACTTGAGGAAATGGTCTCAAGTAAGCAAGACCAATCACCAGCAATGGCAAGGGAAAAATGGCCAGAGGATATCACTAGTTCTAGTCAAAACAATAGAAAGCTTCTTCGTAGTTGGAGGGTTGGTAAACAACCAGTATGCTATGAACATGAAGTTCAGATGCTTATGTCTCACACAAACAAATATGATCTATTGAGTTATAGAGATGCAATGGAATATTCTGACAAAGAAAAATGGCTAAACGCCATGGACCTTGAAATGGAATCGATGTATTCCAATTCTATTTGGACTCTTGAAGATCCACCTGAGAATGTTAAACCTATTCACACTTTTATCCATAGTCGCATGCATGGATTATGAGATTCGGAAAATAGACGTTAAAACAACTTTTCTGAATGGCTATCTTGACGAAACCATTTACATGTCTCAAACAGAAGGGTTTGAAGTTAAAGGTCAAGAACAAAAGTTTTGCAACCTTCTTAAGTCTATTTAAGGACTTTAATAAGCTTCGAGATCTTGGAATCTTAGATTTGATGAAACAATCGAAACGTTTGGCTTTGAACAAAACGTTGATGAGCCTTATGTTTACAAATAGATCAATGATAAGATTGTGGTATTCCTCGTTCTTTACGTAGATGATATTATACTCATTGGGAATGACATAGAAACATTATGAAAAGTAAAGAAATGGTTAGCAGAGCAATTCCAAATGAAAGATTTGGGAGAAGCCAAATATGTTTTGGGAATTCAGATCTGTAGAGATCAAAAGAACAAAATTTTGGCACTGTCTCTAGCAACTTATATTGATAAAGTGCTAGAATGCTTTGGCATGCAAAACTCCAAGAAGGGCACCATGCCTACCCGATCAAGAGTTAAATTGTCTAAAGAACAATGTTCACAAATACCTCAGGAAGAGGAGGACATGAGACAGTATCCCTATGCCTCTGCAGTAGGCAGTCTAATGTATGCAATGTTATGCACCAGACCCGACATCTGTTATGCAGTAGGGATAGTCAGCCATTATCAATCCAATCCTGGATTAAGTCATTGGACAACAGTAAAGAATATTCTCAAGTATCTTAGACATACTAGAGATTACATGCTTATGTATATAGGTGGAGACCTGAACCCTACTAGATATACTGATTCTGATTTTCAATCAGACAAAGATAGTCGAAAGTCGACATCTGGATCATTTTTCACACTTAAAAGAGGTGTTGTAGTTTGGATAAGTATTAAACAATCTAGTAGTGCAGACTCCACCATGTAAGCCGAATACATAGCAGCTTATGAAGCAGCTGTGTGGCTCAAGAAGTTCTATATTAATCTGGAAGTTGTTCTAGGCATGGATCAGCCACTTGTTCTGTTTTTTGATAACAGTGGGGTAGTAGCTAATTCAAAGGAACCCAGAAGTCACAAGAGGGGAAAGCACATTGAGAGGAAATATCACTAGATCCGAGAAAATAGTTAACCGAGGAGATGTTGTTTTGAAGATTGCCTCTGAAGATAATCTTGCAAATCCATTCACAAAGATTTTATCTATTAAATCTTTTCAGGGTCATGTAAGAAGCATGGGGTTATGGGAAATGCCTCATTTTCTTTGGGGCAAGTGAGAGATTGTTGGGAATTGTGCTCTTAAAGCAATTGTAGTAGACAATGGTTTTAATGAAATAAATGAATGAGTTAAATTACTATATAGATGTAGCTTATTTACTATATTATTGTTAATATTAAGTAAATATCATAAAATTCCTAAGTTCCTCTATGTGGTCTCAATCTCATATTAGTATGAGATGATCGAGATTGAGTTAATAAACTTAAATAGTTCGCAGTAAAATAAATTTATGGAATCTTTAGATTAATTACTGCTAGTATGGTCCACTAGTATTATGAATACATGTGACCTAGATTCAGGTTACTAGTGACTATGACATTTTATTGGAGGTACTTTGCATGCTGAGAGTATGTAGAACTAGACTAGATGTGATTTAACAATACTTTTTTAAATACCTTTTCGTAGTATTATAAAACACATCAACTGATGATCATATACAAACAGATCTTAATCCTGAAGTTACTATGAACTCCTATACATGTCACTTGATCCTTTGATTCATGTGTTACGGTTTGTCAGAATGATCAGGCTAAGAACTATTGTTTTGGGGACTCAATAATGTATATGGCTGGGGACATAGCTTAACAGATATGGATTCTATACCTTCTTATAGATTGAATGATGATTCCCTATTGGGTTGGCTTTTGGAACTGAAAAGGTTATTAACGTCAAATTCATAATCAGGTTATGAATTACCTTTTACTAGTAAAGTCAATATTACAATAGGAATCAAGATATAATTAAAATGTTAAAATGGTAATTTTAGTCCCACTTAATTATGAATCATCAATCGAGGATTAATTTGTATGTAATGACTATATCAATGGAAACTTTATGGTTACAATAAAGTACTCAGTAATTATAAATGTCTTTAATTCTTAAGATTTACTTCTAATATTTATAGTGGAATAATCATGAGATTAATAAATATGATTATTGAATCAAAGAGTTTTGGTTAATAATATTTTATTTATTGTAGCTTGGAATTAATTGTCCATAGGTCCCCGGGGCGGCTCAATCAACACTAATCAAGGTAAGAGTTGATACAAGGTGTGAATATGGAATAATTTCCCTTGAAGCATCCGTCGATGAAAGCATATATGAGCGTGGGCATCGAAAGGGCGAGGCCCAACACAATAGATGTCTAGCAATCTTTGGTGCCCCAAGATCAAGATTCCTCGACACGCCCCTCGGTAGGCAAGGGCCTTGGTCCGAGGCCCAACTTAATAGATGTCTAGCACTCTTCAGTGCCCCTAGATCAAGACTCCTCAACATGCCCCTTGGTAGGCAAGGGACTCACATCGTGAGGCCCAATTCACTAGATTCCTAGCACTCTTCGGTGCCTCATGATCAAGACTCCTCGACGCAAGGCTTAAGATCTCATACGCCTTAGCGCGAGGCCCGTGTGAAGAGAGGCGTCTCGCTATGCGAGGCGTTGCATGCCCTGCTGTAAGATCGATACGCAACAGGGCCCCACTATCCAAGGCCTATTTCACGAAGGTGCCTCAACATTGGAACCTTGTTAAGGAAATCCATTTTATGTTAATGAAGAGCCCACGATACTCTCCAACACATAGCGAAATATAAGGAAGCTTGGAGGGAATTTGTATCTTCCAAATGAAAGAAGGACCAACAGTTACAAGGCACGCATACGAGTACAGGATATACAACTATAAAGGTGGCATATGCGTGACCTGATATCTGTATCAGACAAGTAGTTGTGATACGAATTAGTACGAGAAGTGATGACATGCTCTGCATACCTCTGCACATATATTAGAGTCGACACCATGACCTTCTGCAGCATTACGTCCTGCACCACTATCCTGACAATGTACCTACGTACGATCTTATCCCTTGGGACCACCATGTACCAGGGGCCATTAGTGCCCAGCTCAGAATAGGGGGTTGCAAAATTCTTTGTATGCTCAGACAATTAAGGAATATACGATTTTTGTCCCATGGTAGTTTTGCATCTTTCTCCTTCAAGTTCTTTCTATCTTCCTTCTACGCAGTCTTTGCAAAAAATTTTGAGTTTTCCGATCATATATTGTTGACGAGTTCTCATCGTCAGCAGTTTGGCACCGTCTGTGGGAAGAAAAAGTATCAAGCCATCATTCTTTCATCACTTTCAGGAAGGAAAAATTACAAGGCGTTCGAAACGCTTACGTCAACTACAGGAGATTGAGGTTCACCTGGACAGAGAACAGATGAGAGCCTCCAGGAAAGACCCTCCACCACCTAAGCATGGATATATACTAGAGGAACATCCTGCCCCAAGAAAGGAGAAGGAAGTATCATCCCCAGCTATCCAACTCGACGGAGGTCATTAATAGCCGCATGTGCACCCATATCCTCGATCTCTGGTGGCACCACACTCCAGCCACCAGGACCCGGGTCGCTCTGCGCACAGGCCAGGAAAGAGTCCTCGAGTGCACTCTGTGAGTTCCAGCTCACGGACTTGCTTCTATGAGGATGAGATTTGCGAGTTACACAAAAAGAAGGCTGGAAACCACACTAGAGAACATGCATGGCCTTCTACAAGGGAAGTCAAGCATGATCCTTCCCAAGCATAAGGAGAAGGAGCGTGAGAGAGGAGAAACCACTGTCCCCGTAGTCGACGGAAGAACCTGACTTTCCACTAGCAACACTCCCACACAAAGCACCATGAAGGACCTAGGCCGGCAAGGTACCCCAGGAACACAGGCGGAGGGACAACACTGGTCGTAAGAATGAAGCTGAAGTCACCTATATGGTGGCGCCTCCTAACCTAAGAGAAGAGCTCAATGGAAGAAGGTCAGAGGTAAGGACAACACCTCATATGGCCCCTTTGAATGGCAAAGAGAAGGGAAAGCCCAATCCTACAGAGCTTAGGGACTCCTTGAATAGAAGGCAATAGGAGCTAGACACCGAGACGAGGAGCCTTTGCAGTAAAATCGTCACAGTGTCTGGGGGGCACATTACTGATGAAGAGTTTGACTACAAGTCACCCTTCACAAGAGAAATCCACCTTGAACGACTCCCAGCTAACTTCAAAGAACATCATATGACCCTATATGAGGGCACTTCAGACCCCAAGTTCCACTTAGATGCCTTCAACGATTTAATGAAGCTGAGAGGGATCAATAGCAAAGCAAGGTGTCACTTTTTCGCTGTCATGCTGAAAAGGCATGTGTACAAGTGGTTCAAGAGGTTGAGACCTGGAACCATTAGGTCATGGCAACAAATTTTTGACGAGTTTCTCCAGCAACACCATGTTGTACGTGATTACACCATGCCAGGCACTAGCCTCGCTAACATAAAACAAGGTGAAGAAGAAAGCCTAAAGATTTATATCCATAGGTTCAACATGGAGGCGGCTAAAGTGGGAAGCCTGACCAGGGGAGAACTCAAGATGGCAATCACGGCTGGAGTGCGTCCAGGCAGTAAGCTATGAGATAATATGCTGAAAAGGGAGGTCACCAACTTAGACGACTTCTACGAAAGAGAACAAATGTACATTCATGTCAAAGATGGCCATGAGAACCTAAAGGCAGGGAAAAGTGAATCCCATGTCAAGCCCTCAACCCATGAAGGTTCAAATGGTGCAAAAAAGAAGAGGGTGTATGAGGACCCAAGGGATGACCATCAGAGAAGGAACAAATGTGGAGGTGACCCTAGGCAAATGTCTTACACCTTCTATACAAACTTGACAGACACCAAAAACATATCTACCTAACGAATGAAGGCCAAGTTCCCTTCAAGAGACCCCCGCCGATGAGAAAAGACCGATCCAAAAAGGACCCCAGTAAATATTGTCAGTACCACAAGGATATTGGCCATACCATAGCAGAGTCTACCCATTTGAAGGTGGAAATTGAGGAACTCATCCTCAGGGGGCACCTGGGCAGATATGTTAGAAGGGAAAATAAAAAACTAGAGGATGGGTCAGCGTCACCTCAGGCCCGAGATAGAGCCTTAGAAGTACAAGGAGAAGTAAGAACGATCTTCGGAGGTCCGGGATTTGGAAGAGACTCTAGGAAGGGGCGAGATAGGTATGCCAGAAAAGCTAGATGGAATCCACCCCCGTGTATCATGAGCATGGAGCAGCGACCCCCGAAGAGTTTTAAGGGAGGAGGATGCACAGGGGGTGCATTTCCCCTACAATGATCCCTTGGTACTGACCGTCCAACTAGCCAATATGAGGGTACATCGGGTCCTCGTGGACAATGGAATTTCTGTGGACATCTTTTATCGTCGCGCCTTGGAGAAGATGGGCTTTGGCATTAGGAACTTGAATCTTTCCCATTCCTCCTTATATGGATTCACTGGGGACTAAATACAACCCCTAGGAGTGATCAAATTGGCCTTCACCATGGGAGAGCAACCCAGACAAACCATTGTCATGGAAAACTTCATCGTAGTAGATTGCACTTGGGCTTTCAATGCAGTATTGGGGACACCATCCCTAAGAGAATTGAAAGTGATAACCTATATATATATATATCACTTAGCTGTCAAATTCCTAACTCTTGGAGAAATAGCAAGTATGAAAGGGGAACAAAAAGAATTGAGGGAGTGTTATAACACCTCCCTCCGCACATCTATAATGCCACGGGAACCTATGGCAATGGTAATACATGGAGGCAGGGAGTGTTATAACACCTCCCTCCACACGTCTATAAAGCCACAAGAACCTACGGCGATGGTAATACATTGAGGCACAAACCCTCAGGAGCTAGATCCCCGAGTCACAGAGGAGCTAGGGGTCGAACCTGTGGAGGACTTGGAAGAAATCGCTGTAATGGAAGAACCATTGCGAAAGTTGAAGGTGGGAAAAAACCTTCAAGTCGACATAAAGGAGAAATTAGCAAAATTTCTTAAGGATAACCTTGACGTATTCGCTTGGAGTCACGAAGACATGGTGGGGATAGATCCTTCCATCATGTGCCATCAATTAAATATCAACCCCGAGGCAAGGACGGTTAGGCAGAAGAGACGAGCGCTTGACCCAGAAAGATATGCAACCTTGAAGGAGGAGGTCGACAAATTGAAGGCAAATGGGGACCAAAGTGAGATGTTCGACACACTATGAAAATACCAGATGAAGCTGAATCCACTGAAGTGCACTTTCGAAGTCTCTTCGGGAAAGTTCTTGGGTTTCATGTTCAAATCCAAAGGCATTGAGGCTAACCCTAACAAAATAAAGGCCCTAGTAGAAATTAATCCACCCAAGAGCAAGAAAGAGGTGTAATGTCTAATGGGAAGAGTGGCAGCACTCAATAGGTTCATTTCGAGGTCCACGGACAAGTGCCTCCCTTTCTTCAACATCCTAAAAGGGAGCAAAAAGTTTGCTTGGGATGGAGATTGTGAGTAAGCCTTTACCAAGTTGAAGGATCACCTAGGGAAGCCACCCTTGTTAGCTAAACCTGAAAAGGGGGAAACGTTATACCTATACTTGGAAGTATCCGAGCATGCCATAAGTGATGCCCTAGTTAAAGGAGAGAAGAAGCACCAACAACCTGTGTACTACGTCAGCAAGTTAGTGTATGCCTTAGTTGTGGCCTCAAGAAAGTTAAGGCCCTACTTCCATGATCATGCAATTGAGGTACTCACTAATAAACCCTTGAGGGAGTCTTGCACAAACCTGAAACCTCGGGAAGGCTGATGAAATGGTCGATTGAGTTAAGTCAATTTGACATCACATATACCCCAAGAGCCTCCATCAATGGGCAGGTGCTCGCGGACTTCATAGTCGAGTTCACCTATTGGCCAAATGAAGAAGGAGAGATAGGAGAGAGTGAATTGATTGGTAAGGAAGAGGAAATAAATTTCGAGGAATGGAGCCTCCATATGGATGGAGCATCCAACGAAGGGGGAGTTGGAGCAGGTATCGTGATGACTGGACCCGAGAGGCGCACAAGATGTATTGTGCGATAAGGTTTGGATTTGAAGCTTTGAACAATGAGGCAGAGTATGAAGTGCTGCTAGCCAGATTGCGGTTGGCCAAGGAGCTAAAGGTAACACATTTACATATTTTTAGCGACTCACAATTAGTAGTATTCCAGGTAAAAGGTGAGTATTAGGCGAGGGGTCCCAAGATGGCCGCATACCTAACAAGGGTAAAATGCTATTTGGGTCAATTGGAGGGGTATACCATAGAGAAAATCCCAAGAGAGAGGAATACCAATGACGATGCCCTCGCAAAGCTAGCCTCCACAAAGGATGGAGATACACTCGAGTCTGTACCTGTGGAGTACGTATCCAAGCCAAGTATCACTGAAGCAGGGGTTCACATGATCAACACCCCCAAAGAATCATGGGTCGACAAAATTATGAAATACATGAAGGATGGAACTCTACCGACAGACAAGAGAGAAGCTCGAAGGCTGGCACATAAAGTCGCCCGGTACACCCTAGTAGACGGAGTCTTGTACAAGAGAGGATTTTCTATACCACTTGCAGTATGTTGGTGAAGAGGAAGCAATGAAAGTTTTGTATGAAATACACGAGGGCGAATGCGGCAACCATGCGAGTGGACCATCTACGGCCAAGAAAGCCATGAGACAAGGATACCACTGGCCCTCTATGGAGAAGGATGCTAGCGACTTTGCAAGAAGGTGTGAAAAATGTCAGAGTCACGCAAACTACTCCTGGAAGCCCCCAAATGAGCTAATCAGCCTGACAAACCCTTGGTCTTTTTCTATTTGGGGAATATACCTGATCGGTTCCCTTCCTGTAGGTAGAGGAGAAGCCAAGTACGCAGTTGTAGCAGTAGATTACTTGGGTTGAAGCAGAACCTCTAGTAAAAATAACGGTCAACCAGATCACCACCTTTGTCAACAAGTCCATTGTCTGCAGGTATGGAGTGCCTTACAAAATCATATCTGACAACAGCACCCAGTTTGAGGGGGAAATGTTCGAGGAGTACTATAAGGAGAAAGGAATAAGGAGAAGCTTCTAAGTTGTTGTACATCTGTATGCCAATGGTCAAGTGGACGCCATTAACAAGTTCCTCAAGAAGAACCTAAAAACAAAGCTAGAAAAGCTTAAAGGAGCCTGGGTCGATAAGCTACCGAATGTACGTTGGGCCTATAGGACCACGCCACGCTCAACTATCGGGGAGACCCCTTTCGCCTTAGCATATGGATACAAGGTTGTTCTCCCGGTTGAGATGAGGATTAACTCTTTTAGGGTAAAGGCATACGAGGACCAAGTCAACCATGTGACAATGGCTGAAAACTTAGATATGTTGGAAGAAAGAAGGGAAAGGGCACAACTAAGAGTGGCTGTATACCAACAACGGGCAGCGAGGTACTGCATCTCTAGGGTATGAGAAAGAATGTTCAGAGTAGGAGACTTGGTGCTGAGAAAAGTACTCCCCAACACGCGAGACCCCGGGGCGGGGGTACTAGGGGAAAACTCAGAAGGACCTTACCAAGTCACCCAGTGTATACCGCCGAACACTTATAAACTAGAGTGCATGGATGATACGGTAATACCCCGAGCATGTAACGCTGAACACCTCAATAAATACTACTAGTAAGACTTTCGTATCCAAGGTAAAGAATATCCGTATTTAGTTTGTTTATGTTATGCTAACTTCAGCAGTGTAATCGTTTTATATATGTCTTTGCAATTTGCTTACTATAAATGAAAGTATTTCCTACTTTGGATGCTACATTTCTTCTCTATGCAAGCATTTATCAAAGTGCTTGATGGAATAAATTTCACCAAGCACTTGGGGGGCAGGACAGGAGGCACACACACATATATATAATAAAAAAAAAACTTGGCAAGTTGTCTCTTAGATTCAAAAGGATTAGCTACCCTTATGAATATCAAGAGAGTTAAGAAACTTCACAAAGATAGCCTCCTACCAAAGGCTGACACCCCCATAGGGGGTGAGGCTTCAAGGAAGGTATCCCCCAATAAGTCTAGAACAGCCACCAAGTCATCTAGCCAAAAAGGGTCCTAAACGAGACCCTTGTAAAAATAGTACTATACATAATGACAAGAAGGACGCTTCTAGAACAAAATTACAAGCACGCACAAAGAATATAAAAGGATAACAAGAAGCTAAAGGGTTAATATTTCCTTACAAGTATGGTCAGGGTGCACCAAAAAGACTATTATCATCAGCCTAAAGAAGACATAAGAAATTCATCAAAAAAAAAATAAGAGGGACTTATCAAAGTCCCTTACACTTGATAACCAAAAGAAAATGACCAAGGCAAGAAAGGCCAATGCATCCTCGTAGTTGATATAAAAAATAAGCAAGGACTTAGAAATCAAGAGTCCCACATATTATTAAAGACTTATAAGGAGTTCCATTGTAACGCCCTGGTTACCCCAGGACAGTTACGGTGATCGGTGAACCAGAAATTTGACCCGCTACCCGAGTCCTTTGGTTAAAAACGTGCTCTAAATGTTAAGGTGGAAAATCAATAAAAGGGAAGGATAGTTGATATTATAAATTGCTCTGCAGAGCTAATAAAAACATTTACAAGTTGTTCTCAGTACAAAATGGTCATTACTATCTCAAATTTACAATCCCGCCGACCTAAGCGGCAAAATAGGGTAAACCCCCTAGTTCCTCTGAGAACGCCTTGGCCGTGGTGGTCAAGCAGCCGCATATGTACACATCACCACCTAAGCTCTCCACTCAAGGCTGGGTGAGCTTTTCTTTTCCTTTACCTACACCACATAGCACCCATGAGCCAAGGCCCAGCAAGAAAAAACAATAAAGCATGATATAATATCAACGATGATCGTAATAATCATTCAGGACCATCATTCCAAACAAATAGGTGACAGTCGCAAAAGTCACAAAAGTGGGTACAGCCCCCTCTAACCATGTGACGTTAGGGTCACTCAGGCTTGACTGATTAGTGAACCTTTCATAAGTTTGAACAGGATAGGTGTATGGTGATTAGTCACCAACATAACCTTCCTCATGACCTTAGAGTCATAACCCTGGAATAGCGTTCCCTAGCCATGTGACAAACAGTCACCGGGGCCCTATGCCCTGGCTCTGAATAACTAGTCTCAGACTAGCCAAGCGCTTATAAGTTTATCGACCTTAGAGTCGGTCTAGTGTTAATGCCTTAGAGCCATTCAACACTGATATCGATTAGATCTAATCTTCATTTGGCTCGGCGTTCATGACGCTATGCCATTTCTGACTCTTTAGGTCAATGTCCCTGACTAGTCAGTGCCATATACAAGTAATCAACATTCACTAGCATTTAATATGCAATCCATGTCCACATTTATCAATCAACATGCATCAATAGCCAACACGCATGTCATATATACACAGGGTGCAGTTTTCTTACCTCAGGTTCGAGCGAGAAGTATAACAAGGACGACCCCTGAGAACGATCGATCTTTTAGTTCCTTAGCGGTTACCTAATCACAACCAATTATAACCTCCATTAATGAGAATCCACAATAATAGGGTCGTAACCTAAGCACCACTCTCGGGACCTCGAAACATGCCCACACGGTGAGTAGATTCGATCCCGGGCTCTAAGGATTGAAACCCCAAGTCAAAAATCCTTAAAAACACTCAAAACGGGACTTAGAAGGAACAGGGTAGCGCTACAGCGCTCAACCCCTAGCGCCCCAGCGCTATACTCAGAACCACCAACATGCCAAAAAGCCTCCTAAGGAGCGCTGTAGCGCCCTAGGGTGGGCGCTACAGCGCTACCTCCAGACCAGAACTTCCCTGAACCGACCTTCTTCAACTCCTTCAATTCTAACCTGATTCCCAAACTTTCAAATCTCATTCTTGATGCCAAATGAACCCAAAAACCATCCTAACACACCCCAAACATCACAAGCATAGGAACCCTAGCCAAAACTCCCAACAAAACCAAGTATTCACCCTAGAATTCTCAGCTGCAAAACAAAACCAAAACAGGGCAAACAAGATAACTCTATGGATGGTATCTTAACCAAAGCTCAGCTTATGATGCTCTTCAATGGAGGAACACACTCCCAAACTCCCAAGGCTTGCTTCCCAAGCTTGAATCCTCAAGAATGGTTCAAAAATCACAAAGAAGGGTGAAGAGAAAAAGGTACAGGAGAACTCAGAAACTTGCTCTGTGTTTACTACCTTCTTTCAGCCAACACTAGTTATATATATCCTAGGGGTGAAATGACCATTTTACCCCTAGGTCACTTAATAGTTTCTAAAGGCTCCCAAGGGCATATCTGGTATTTTCCTCCTATCTCGTTAATCATAATTAACGCTCTCCAATTCTCGCTATTCTCAATAATCTCAAACACCAACAATTCACATCTCGTTACCCTTTAATTCCCGGTAACGCTCTAATCATTAAAATCACCCCGAGACTTAACACGAGCCTCGCACTAAACCTGTTGTGACTAAACCACTAATCAATATTCCAAGATCGTCTCTTGTCGAATAGCTCGAACAAACCCACATTATAATGTGGTCTCAACACATATCATCGACATGCATACAATTATACAATTATACCCTCAACGGGCCAAATTACCATCACACCCCTATAATTAAAGTGTGGACCCACATGCATGTATTTAACATCATATTATAATATAATTCACATATACATGCATAATATCATTTAATGGCATAATTATACAAGTATGGCCCTCCCGACTTACTAATCCCGCCATTAAACCACATCGGAGAATTCGGGGCATTACATCCATAAAACAAAAAAAGGAAACAACACGGAGTGTTACACAACAACAATATATATATAAGTAAGCCTTGAAAAGGGGCCTATGGGTTTCCACCCCGACCTTTCCATTCATAAATTTTCCCTGTCGCATACTCTCCAAAGGGAGACAAGTCGACGTCAGGATTGGTCCTCCACACGATGTGCAACGTGCACTCAACTGTGCCATTCCTGGCATTTACAAGCTCAAACTCGAGCGTGTTCATCTTCTCATTTAGGGTATAAATAGTGGCTTCAAGTCTAGTATTGGAGTGAGAGGTCGAAGCAGCCTTGGCAACTGCATCATCCCTCTGACCCTCCAAATCGTTGACCCGTGTGGTCAAACTATCTTTCTCTACCTCGGCCATGGAGAGATTCTTCATTGCCCCCTCAAGCTCGAGCTGTAACTGTTGCATGGATGAGAAACTTGAGGCGACAAATCAGTGATCCAAGATGGAAGCCTAAGTAAAGACAAAGAAACAAAACAAAACATCAATGGTTAGGAGATATCAAAACCAAAAAACATACATTAAGTGTTTTGACAAGTACTTGCTTAGAGGCTCACATATAAGCCTCACCCAACGCGGCATCTAGAATGTCATACATAGACCCCAACTCACCTTTGGAAATATTTCCCATGTAATGGCTCATGGCCTCTCCGTACTAGCTCGCCAAATATTGACCTCGAGAAGCGGAAGTATGAGCTCAGCGAGGGGAGACATGTATACCTGTCGATGCATGCTTAAACATGGAAGGAGACTGGGAAGGTCCTGATCCATCCATAGAGAAATGAGGGGCAGAGGGGTGCGGAGTCACCTCTTTAGGAAGCGAGGCACGCAAAGATGCTTGCCCGAAATGCGCCCCCAAGGGTGGCAAGGCATCGCCAAAAGAATGTCAGACAAAATTCCTCTTCATGATAGGAGGGACGGGAGTATGGGTGTTGAAAACAAACTCGCCACCAAGCACCGGCAGCGGGACCTTAGAAGTAACGCCGTCAGTATGTCTGTCGTCAGCAACATCCTAGGCCTTGCCAGCCAAGGACCTTAAACATGAATATTTCTCAAACTCCATCTTAACCTCATCTTCCGTATCCATCTGGTCACCCTCTCAGTTGATATAATCTTCATCATCACCTATTACCCTCAGGATGGTAGATTTGGACGAGATGGAGCACAAAGAAATGACTTGATCTGGAGACAACAACTTGTAGGAATAGAGATTGCCCTCCGTAAAAAGGCTACAGACCTGTTTTCATGAGGGTTGCACAACCAGGATCCTCGCCACATGATCATGGGCTGTCAAACTCAAGGTAGGGCAAACAACCCCTTCAAGACCTATGGTCAAGAAAAATAAATAACTATGGTTAGATAAACCTAAAGAGAGGGGTACAGAAATTTTTTCTTATATATGCACTCAAGGTAGAAAAAAGCTTACTTGCTGTGTTGAAATGCGTATGTTGAGTGGATACGCTATTGGTGAAGAAAAAGTCGCTCTTCCACAAGCCCCTATTGGAAATAGAAGCCACGAGGGGGTACCCTATAAGAGCCATGACTTTCTACAACTGATAGAAGCCAAGGGTTGTTGGGTTCGCCCTAAGAGTGTACGGATGATGGACCTCACTCATGGAAGGCCCCCGAGAGTGCACTTGCTTATATAATACGTATAAACAACTAAGCACAACCCAAGAGTTGGGAGACAGTTGGAGAGGCGCCAGCTCAAAATAGTTGAGTACGTTAACGAAAAAGGGGGGACGTGGCAAGACCCCACCAGACTTGATTACTGGGTCACTGAAAGCTACAAGACGCTCAAGCGACTCATATGCACAGTCATTATGAGATGGAATGATGAAGTTGATGTTCGGTGAAAATTGATGGGCCTTCAGCATGCTGGATATCTTAACCAAGGTAAGAGTAGATATGATGCCTGCGTCCTCAGAATCTTCAAAGATCCCCCTCGACATGTTTGGTACCTGGAGAGAGACTGTGACGCCCCACATCACTATGGCTGCTTTCTGGAATGACGACTAGCCCTACAAACCAAGACAAGTCTTTCCAGCGTGCTTTGTCCTCACTCACACACTTCCTGGGAAAACTTCCCAGGAGGTCACCCATCCCTAGATTACTCCAGGCCAAGCACGCTTCACCATGGAGTTCTCAAGTGATGGGCTACCGAAAAGAAGATGCACCTTCCTGATATAGGTAGTACCCATCAATCCATTTAAGCCTTCTTCAACTGTGTAGTCCCATACCTACACAGTCTTAGAATCATTACACTTGACCTTCCCCAGGCGGTGTGGGATTGCACAGCTTACCCGGTCTTTCCCCTTACGGATCACGGGATTCTGACTGTCACAGAGACAACGGGCGGTTTGTGAGCGACTGACTTCATCAACCCCATAGAAGGCACTCAACATGTCCTACGTCTACCCGCATACTGCTTGACCCTATGACGTACGACCGGGGACAGACAAGGAAACGTGGGAAAAACCATGGAAAGGAACTTAGGTTCAAATGAATCACAATCAGCACCCCCACGGGCAAGAACCCCATAGCCTGAGGCTTCATCGCCATTAGAAGATGGAGGTTCAGGTGGCAGGTTTTCCTCTAGGCATGCAATTTCAGCTATACAATCTTGAAGGGTTGATTTTAGCCGTGAGACATACGTTTCATGCCATGGGGAAAAACCTATGGCCCCACCACTAGTAACAGATTCGAGTTCATTCTCAAGGCTCCATGCCTTCTGCTTAAGGTAGGATAACCTCTATAGGTAGAGCATTCGCACACCCCCATTTGGGGAGGGTTTTCAAACATCGGCCTCAAAGTCAGAGGATGACAACTCGATAAATTCAACACCAAGCAGACCTTTAAAACATCGTCCAGACACCATAGGCAAAATACGACTCGATGACGTGTGTGCGTGAAGCAACCCTATATCTACAACATGAGTGTAAAGGGTGTGAGAAAATGACCCATGTATATGTGCCTAATGAGTTGTGAGAATAAAAAACCCTAAAGGAATAAGTATATACCAACCTATGCCCTACCCTCGTATAAAAGATAAAAGAGACATGTGTATCATTGGGGGAGAAAGGTATACCTGGGTGCGTATATGTGAATCAACAGATGTGCGAGGACAGACTTTTAGGCATGTGAACATGGTATAAGAAAGAATAAGTAAAAAAAATGAATAAATGAAAAGGGGTGAAAATTACATCAAAGATGCCTCTATAAGGGATAGAACCTTAGAGCTCCTAGAAATAACATAAAGGAGATACTGCTAGGCTAAGCAAGTTTTGGTGTGAATAGGTGAATCCAAGTCTTCGGGTATTTATAAGGAAAGTCAAGACTTCTTATCCATTAGATTCAATCTAGATTAATGGTGGAGATTAAGAGCCTTGGAAACCTTGGGATTCACACTTAGAAATGATTGGCCCTCATCCAATCTTAAGGACACACTTGCATAACCACCAAATTTAGTTTGTTTTTGTGTTTCTTTATGAACTACAAAGAAACACACCACCAAGGTGCATCTTGTGTTTCCTCATTCACCATAAGATATCATTCAAAGGGTGAGCCTAGCACGCCCTTCAAGGAAAATGAAGCATAAATGCCATTCATATCACACAAGGAACATAGGAAGAAGTCTACAAGAACACATAAAGTATACTTATAGACTCGGGGGCAAATATGAATATGGAATAATTTTCCTTGAAGCATCCATCAATGAAGGTGTATATGAGTGTGGGCATCGAAAGAGCGAGGGCCTTGCTAGGGTATTTAATTTCATCATTTATCCACTTTATTACTTCATCAATACAATTTAACTATTATTTCTCTTATTATGATAGCGGATTTACTAATACAATCTATATTCTTATTAGGATATATAAATCTCTTAACCTATATGCAAATTTTCTACATCTATGTGATAAATTCCAAACATAAGGCAAGCATTAAGAATAGCAATCCTAAAACTACACAAACCATATAGTTACTCTCGTCCTATAACGAAATCTATGTCTATTCAACTATATCATATTTAACTCTCACCTCTTAGATTTTGAATCAAATTCATGAGCAATGCAAATAACGACGTCAAAATTACTGACATTCATTAAGCACACATTAAATATATCACAATGAAGAAAAAGAAATCATAGAAATTTCATTAACTAATAATAATGTATCAAGAAACTACATTAAAACCCTAGAAAATAAAATTAGTTCATAATTAAATTTATAACATCCATTGATTTAGAAAATTACATAGAAAAAGAAATTAAAGAAGAAAAGAATAAGAACTCTTGGTGAATTCCCCAATCTTATTCTCCAAGTTCCTCTTGATTTCCAACGGCTAAAAGTGATTTGAATCACTCAAAATTAAAAAAAAAATTAATAACCCTAGAGATTCCCTATGAAAAGACCTTCTTGCCCCCATAAAAATGTGATTTTCGTACAATGTACAGACTCAAGCGTCGTGGCCCAGCAATCAAGTATCGCGGCCCGCCTCCAGTTGCCCAAATTTCTTTATCTTATGACTTCTCAAGCATCGCGGCCCCACTTTAAAGCATCGCAACTCTATTTCAACAATGAGTGCATGTGCAGCGGCTATAATTCAAGCGTCGCAACCTTTCCATTTCAAGGATAAAGCAACCTCTCTGACTCCTCTGATCAAAATAAAGGGTCAATATTTGGTTTTTCCACATTTGATCTATAAATTTCTTGATTATCAAAGGCCTCTCAAATTGGAATATGAAACTATGACTCCTCCAAGTGTTGGGACCAACTACAAAGTGAAGGAACAGCCATCTACTACCAAGAAGACTAAAGGGTTTGATCTAAAGTCAGATGCTTATGATGCTGTTTTCACTGAACTCGCTGGTGTCAAGACCACTTCGGGAACTATTTAGACAAAAGTTCATAGTCTTCAGCATTGTCTCTCAACCATTGAGAAACTGCAGCACACCATTCTGACTCAATTGTCTACTGGTCCTTCCAAATGATGCCATCTTTCACTGCTTCAATAAATTGTAAAAGAACACTTTAGTGTCTTTTTCTTTTTGTGTTGGATGTTTGTATGTTGTTTCTATTACTCCTTTGGCTTATTGATAGATATAAAGGGGGAGTAATTTTTGATTACTTTTTGGAGTCTTCATTTTGTTGGACAAAATGTTAAACTTTGACAAAAGTTAACATTGTTTGTGATATTGGTTATGCTAGAATTATCTTTCGCAAGGGGAGTAATTGATATACTCTATGCACTAACCAATGTGTCTTGCAGGAACTCTCAAACTAATTATTAAAATATACTTGTCTAATAAGTTGTGAAAGGGGGAGGTTCTAAAACCCTTGATCTTAAATTAGACAAAATATTTTAATAATTCGTGTAGAAAATCGGGTGGAGTATTCTTGATTGATTTGTGAAATTAACTTATAAATTGATTTATAAATTAATTTTTATTTTATGAATTTTTTTTCAATTGATTCAACTATCCTTAATTGATTCAACTATCCTTAATGCAAAAATCTCTTTAATACATTATTCCTACAATATTTATCATAATCTTTATTGGTAGAATAATATATATGACTTATTCTTACTGAGTATTTTCAGGGATTATATATTTCAGGTATGTTTCAAAAATGAAAATGGTCAAAAGAAATGACCAAATTCTTTACAACCAGACAAGATTGATGATCATATTGCCTCAAAAGTTTCATATTATGTCGAAACAGAATCAACCTGGCTCGCATATTTTTTCAATAAAAAAATTTGCAAATATTCTTGTATTGATTACAAGATTTTAGAAGAGCTGGCCTTGGTCAATTTTCTCAGCTATAAATACCTTGCCAAGGCCTTTGGAGAATTCACCTCTTCCATTTTGAATTTCGTAAACACTTGTTGTTATTGTGAAGATTATTTTTATTTATAAATATTAAGTTGTTCACCTTAATCTTTGTGTGTGTGCTGAGTGCACTTGTCCATATATCTATATTGTTCCTTGTAAACCAGGGGTATATCTTGTGAACGTGTTCCTAAGGATCTTTGGGAGAAGATTACATCAAAGTCTCACTTCGGGAGGAATACAACACTCACTATTCTTTTAAGGGATTTCAAGAGAATCAACATTTCATCAAAACGAGATTCCTAGAGAAGAGTACAGCAAGATTAAGACAATGCTTTTGTACACATTATTTCTTTACTAATTGGTTTATTCTCTGGGTGTGGCCCCGTGGATGTAGGTTATCCGAAAGGATTTTTTAACCACATAAAAATTCTTGTGTGTTGATTTTTACATGTTTTATGCGTCTATCTTAACATTCGTATCAGTTGTGATAACAACTCTGGAATCGGTTTAAACAACCTAATTAGTATTTCTCATTTAAGTAAGTTGTTTTACTCTAATCATTTGGAAATCATAAAATACGGAATTTCAATTATGTTTGTGACACAAATTCTAAAGGCCTAACCTAAGATGCTTTATCATTTTAGGGTTTACCTTTTGTGTATAATCTCTGAGTTGCACTGCTAAAACACTCTAGTATCATTTTTTGACATAGTGAATTTTTCTCATCTGCGCGTGGTTTTCTCTATTCAATGTATCCACATAAATTTGTGTGTGATCATTATTTTTCTGTTCATTTTCTTTTACAATATTTTCTATAGTGGTATATACAAATAGTACAAGGGTATCTTTAGTATTTTTATGTGAATTGATAAAAATTACAAAATTCAAACTACTCTTAACATTGAAATGATAATTGTGACATAAATACCCAAAGTAACAAGTAGAATGTATTTATATTGTAACGTCCTCCTAATCAAGGATCGTTACACTGTGTACTTTAAATAATGTCAGACTTTTTAATCAAGTCCCTTGGTTATAAACGTGTAACTAAAGGTTAGTGACAAGGGTTGGGGTTAAAAAATTTGGTCAAAAGGAAATGTTGACTTTTCATTTAAAAGGTTAACACATACATGGGATCCAAAAATAACATGAATTAATGTTTCAAGGGTTATATACAAGTCAAAATACAAGCAAAGCCGACCTAGGTAGAAAAATAAGGGATACAGCCCTCATTCCTCCAAGGTAACCCCGGCTGTGGTGGTCGAGCAGCCGCATATATACACACCACCACTGAAGCTCCCTAACTCATGGTTAGTCCAGCTTCCCTTTCCCCTTACCTTCACCACATAGCCCCACTGAGCCAAGGCTCAGCAAGAAAACTTAAACATGTGCATAAACGGTAAATACAGATTCCAAATGCATATCTAGCATGCCCAACAGTAATAACCTACTCATGCATGCACACAATTACAAATAAATGAATATAGGATCATTCTGGGGGTCTGCTACTCTGAATAGATGACCTTAGAGTCAACTCGAGACCCTATGCCCTAGCTAAGTGACCATAGAGTCACACGAGGCCCTTTGCCCTAGATTTGAGTAACTAGCCATAGATCTAGCCAAGTGCTTTATTCTTCCAAATGACCATAGGGTCGGCCACTGTAATAGAACGTCCCCAATTAGGCCTATGCCTTTCGACCAGCACACAGTACACTTTTGCCGCCCTTAACTAATAAGTCGATGCCTTAACCAGATAAATAGACAACCAGATACAGATAAGCATATACAACTAACAAGACACAGATAAGCATACTACAAATAATACAAGTATGCATACATATTAATCATATATCTCAACCAAATAAATACAAACACAGTAATAACCATGTTCCTTAATAGGGTCGAGCCCTAATCACGCAGATAATCACATTTAACATGTACTGGGTGCAGTTTTTGTAACGTCCTCCTAATCCAGGACCGTTACACTGTGTACTTTAAATTGTGTCAGACTTGCTAACCAAGTCATTTGGTTTAAAATGTGTAAATAAGGTTAATGTCAAGGGTTAGGGTTAAAATTTTGGGTCAAATGAACCGTTGAATTTTATTTAAAAAAAAAAATTCTTACAGACATGGGATCCCAAAATATTTCAACCAAACTTTTAAAAGGGTGAATATTCATCAAAAACTACATTCAGCTGGCCTAAGTGGCAAAAACGAAGCTATAACCCTAGTTCCACTGAGATATCCCCGGCCGTGGTGGTCGAGCAGCCGCATATGTACACGCCGCCACTGAAGCTCTCCAACTCTTGGATGGTCAAGCTTTCCCTTCCCCTTACCTGCACCACAAAGAACTTGTGAGCCAAGGCTAAGCAAGAAAACTCAACATGTGCATAAACAAAGAATATAAACTTCCAGATACCCATCTAACATGGCCAGCGATATCAACCTACAAATATCGTCATTCAGTTACAAACAAGTGGTCATTGAACCAATATTGGGTTCACTGCCCTAAACAATTGACCATAGAGTCAATCTCGGGGCACTATGCCCAAGCTATGTGACCATAGAGTCACCTAGGACCTTTGCCCTTAGCCTTGAGTAACTAGCCGTAGAGCTAGTCCAACGTACCTAGCGCTTTAATGTTTCATCGACTATAGGGTCGGCCAATGTAATAATACATTTTTGGTTCAAGCCTAAGCCTTTCGGCCAGCACGCAACACGCTATTGTTGTCCTTGACTAATGAGTCAAACCCTAAACTAGGAATACATACCATAATACAAAAAAATATATGGATAGGCATATCCCAACAAATAAGCACGCATGCCTGTTAATCATATAACACCATCAAATAACCATTTTCACAAATCATACTTATTTAACAAGGCCTCATGCCCTAACCACGGAATTCATACAACAGTCATAAAGCACTTAAGCAGATATCAACCAACATGTGAAGCAAAAGCTTAAATACAAATGTCCTCGGGGCCCAAGCCTTAGTCAAGATAATTGATAACATTCGGGCCAAGCCCTAATCACATATAACACGTATTAGGTGCAGTTTTCTAACCTCAGGTCCGAGTAAGCGTAAATAAGAACAACCCTTGAGCACGATCCCAGTTTCGAGCTCCTAGCGGTAACATAGTCACAACCATAAAATAGAATTCCATCAACAACGATTGAATAAAGACATTTGGATCGAGTCCTAGACTCCGAGGCCTCAAGTTCCACTAAACCGGGTAGTGGAATCGATCCCAAGCCCTAAGGAAAAGGTTCCCTTTTTAAAAAGCCGCCCAAGGCCAAAAATGCCCAGGTGGGCCGCGACTTGGCCTTGGGGGTCGCGGCGCGCCCCTCCTAATAGAGAGCCTCCTTCTCTCTGTCAAGAGGCACAGGTTGTGACTTACCCTATAAGGTCGCAGTACGCCTCCCAGACTGAGGCCTCCTAAGGCCCTGGGTTCATGCTGAGTCGTAGCCCCTCAAGAACAAGGTCGCGACTTGGCCCTAAACCCAGATTTTCTTCCATTTCCAGCAGCCAAATTCATTCCAAACTAACCTAAATTAACCCCTAAACCATAATTCAGCTATCACAATAGTTCTAACAACTCCCCAGCAACAAAATCCAACAAAATCCAGTCTTAAAATTCATCAAAACAACACTTTCAATTCTTGAGCTAAGAGGTTCAAAACTCTTCATAATAGCCAAGCAAAATACAGAATTCAAGGCCAAAACATAATCTAAAGCATACCTCAACTGATGATCGATCCCACAAGCTGCAGCAAAACTTATTCCCCAAGTTTTAGGCTTCAATTCTTTGATTTCTAGTCAAAAATCCCCTTGGTTCTTCAAAGACACATGCTTAAGAAACTTAGAAAGGAAAAGAGTGAAGTGAGAGAGAAAGAGTCAGCTAGTGTTTAAGTGTTTTGGGTTTTTTCTTTTGTTTCCTTAAACTTAGATGACTTAAGCTAATCCCGAGGCTCGAGATACCAAAAACGTCTCCGGGGGAAAAATGGTCAAATTCCCCAAATTCCCTATTAAACTCACTAACATCAAATATATCTCCAATTATTCATTTCCATAACACGATAACCCAATTAAATGCCTAATACCTAAAATACCCCTCAACTCACCCTGAGTCGGGTATTGAGCCTAGTTGTGACTTTCCCGCTAACTTGCTCCGTAGGATCGCATCGTTTTGAGTAACTCAAGCAAACCACATAAGAATGTTGTCTCACACATATATCACATAAATATACAATTATTCCCATAACGGCCAAATTACCAAAATTTCCCTTCTAATAAGAAACAGGCCCACATGCATATTTAATACCCCTAAACATCCACAACTAGTCATATTATCACATAATTCACATAATTACAATTAAATATAACACTTAAGAATATAATTCCATATATTGCCATTCGGGCCCCCTAATCAAGGCTCTAAGCCTTAATTAGGTCATTTTGGGATGTTACAGTTTTCTTACCTCAAGTCCGAGTACAACGTATAATAAGAACGACCCTCGAGCACGATCCCCTTTTTGAGCCCCTAGCGGTGTCCTAGTCATAACAATAATATAGAATCCTACCAATAATGAGGGAATAAAGGCTTCCTGACTGAGATCTAGCCTTTAGGACGTCGAATTCTACTAAACCAGGTAGCAAAATCAATCCCGAGCCCTTCGGTTTGAGTTCCCATCTCTCAAAACATGACTTGGCCAATTCTGCCTATGCGCGTCGTGGCGCCCCCTTACGGGTCACGGCGCTCCTCAAGTCAGAGGCTCCTAGCCTTACGTTCCCAAGGACACGTGTCATGACCCTTTGCGCCTACGCAAAACAGAATCCCCTAGGCCCTGGGTTCACGCGGGTCGCCTCCACAAAACTCCAATTCAATATCTTGAGCCATAAAGCTCAAGAACACCTAAAACCAAAAATAGAAATGAATCAAAACAAGGATTAGAGTTTACCTCAGTTGTTATTTCTATCCTTCTACCTGCAGCAAATCCAACCCTAACTCAAGCCTTCCTAGCCTTCAATTTCCCCTAGTTTTCTCAAAAACAACAAATCTAGGTAAGAGAGAGAGAGAGAAGAGAACGGGCGAGGGAGAGAGAGAGTTACTAGGAGTGTTTTTCTTAATTATGCTAAGTTCTGACTATTGGAGAGGCTGGGTATAGATATCCCTTAGGCAAGAAAATGTCTAAAATACCCCTAGCCCAATAACTTACTCTCTAATGCTCACAAGGGAAAATCCGTTATTTTCCAGTTATCCCATTAATCATAATTAACGTCCCAATATCCTCGGATAATCACTAAGCAATTTCCCATTACCCAATAAATCCCAGTAATGCACTAAATACCCAAAATACCCCTTGACTCACCCCGAGTCGGGTAATTGGTCCCTTTGTGACTCTCCCACTAACTTGCTCCCTAGGATCGCCTCGTGCCGAGTAACCCAAATACATCCACATAATAATGTGGTCTCACACATATATCATGTTGGGAAAACTTATACAGGATCTTAATTATTTTCAAGTAAATCATATATTAAACACATTAATATAAGACAACCTAGAACATGTTTCTACAATTGAATTTAAACAGAGATAATAATAAGAACACTTACATTATACGTAGCGAAATTTATTAGTCCTTCCTTCAGTTTCTCTAACCCTTGTATCCTTTCTGTCGCAGGTTATCACCAAGAAACTGAACCGATCTTCAATTTTCCTCACAACCTACCAAAGTATCCTTAGAATCACCTAGACTATAGTGGGAAATTCTCAACACATGAGATAGATACAAAGAGAAGAAGAATAGAAGATAATAGTGAGGCTGAGAAAAGGACTTATCCTGTATCGAGAATCTAAAACCTAGAGCACCAAGAATAGATCTTCTGATCTTCCATCAGATAGTCTTTCTGTAATATATTTTTCAACTCTCACTTAGCATTTCTTTTATAGGCTCAATTGGGTCATTTGTTTTAATTAAAAAATGAATAAAATAATAGATAATATCATCCATTAGGTTGAAATTCTCATGGGCTTTAGGCCGGTGAAATTTCTCATTTAATTATAAGCCCTTTGGACTTAAAATAAAGGCATGTATTATTTTCTATTGATTTAATTAATTAAATAATTATTTAAATCCTTTATCAAATTAATTATTTATAATTTGAACCTTGATTTAAACTTATTTATTAATTTAGACACTAATTTTTCTTAATTAATAAATCTGCCCTAAAATCTCTTTTCTTCTCTAAATTGTATAACTATGTGAAACTATCCAAAATTGACCTGGTCAACTTTGATAATTCTAATTGATAATTAACTCAATTAATTGAGACTATCTAGATGATTTTATCCAAGGTACAATGGGGACCATGGGCCTATGAAATCAAGCTCCATTAAGTTATCATAAATTTAACAAATAAATTTAGTAACTTATAAATTCCTCATGACTCCACTATAGACTCAAAATTGCACTCTTGAATTCATAGAACGCTCTATAACAAATATAGATATGTTATTAAGACTCACACTCAAGTATACTACCGAGTTCCCAATATATAAGTATGGGCAAGTCCGTAGGGTAAGCTGGTAACGAATAAGTCAAAGTACTCAAATAATACAATCTGTTAGAATGCTTGGGATTTGATGAAAGTTTATATTAAACAAATAATCATTAAAATAAAACATGTGAGCAAAGTGATTGACCAAGACAAAATTTGATTTTTATTCTTTTATTGATAATAAAATGATATTACAAATAAATTGGGTTTTAATTAGGGCATAAAACCCCAACATATCACATATATGCTCATATATTCCAAATATACCCGTAACAAGCCAAATTACGAAAAAGTGCCATTCTAATAAGAAACGGGCCCATATGCATATTTAATACACCTAAACATACATATCTAGTCATATTATAATATAACTCACATAATCATATAATGATACACATATATATATATATCACATAAACACATATTTCATAATTAAATCACATGTATTCAAATAATTCTCCATAATTTTCCATCCTGGCCCCCTAATCAAGGCCTTAAGCCTTATTAGGTAATTTGGGACGTTACAACTATCCCCTCCTTACAGGAATTTCGTCCTCAAAATCTTACCTGAACAGCTTGAGATACTGATCCCGGATATCTTACTCTAGCTCCCATGTTGCTTCCTTGACCTTGTTGTTCCTCCGTAATACCTTAACCAAAGGTATAGTCTTGTTCCTCAGGACCTTGTCCTTCCTTTCTAAAATTTGAACTTGCTGCTCCTCATAGGATAAATCTATCTCCAGTTCCAGATCCTCGTAGCTCAACACATGAGTGTCATCTGATACATACTTCTCAACATGGAAATATGAAATATGTTGTGCACAGTAGACACTGCTAGGGGTAAGGCCAACCTATAGGCCACCTGACCAATCATTTCCAGGATCTCAAATGGTCCAACAAACCTAGGGCTCAACTTGCCCTTCTTCTGAAATATCTTCACCAGACCCTAAATATTTCTAGTTACCCATCTCATCGCAGTGAATGGGTGATCTACACTTCCTACCATGCAGCATCTCAAAACCTACCACTCCAATAGTCGATTGGTAGCTGTTATTATAAGCAAACTCTATCAGAGGCAAATATTTACTCCAGGACCCTTCAAAGTTTAATACACATGCCCTCAACAATCCCTCCAATATCTGGATAGTCCTCTCAGACTGGCCATCAGTATAAGGATGATAAGTGTTATACCCAAAAATTGGAGATCAATAACGTGGCAATAGAGGTGACAAATGGCAGTACATGGTCCGTAAAAGACACATTAAATAGTCAATAAATACATTGACTCCTCAGAGTTGTGATAAAGTGACCTGGTAGACGGACGAAGAATTTGGACTGCTTGAAAGATGTCATAACCAAGCCAAGTGCACCTTGGTCCTAGGAGGCTAAGGAGAATGCATCCTAGGAGGCTAAGGAAAGTGCTTCCTAGGAGAGCTAAGGAGAGTGCCTCCTAGGAGAGCTAAGGAGAGTGCCTCCTAGGAGAGCTAAGGAGAGTGCATTCTAGGAGAGCTAAGGGGAGTGCATCCTAGGAGAGCTAAGGAGGGTGCATCGAGGAGAACTCAAGAAAGTGGTCCTAGGAGATCCCAAGGAGGATGTGGTCCTAGGAGACCCCAAGAGAGTGATCCTAGGAGACCCCAAGGATGAGGTCCGAGGAGAACTCAAGAAAGTAGTCCTAGGAGACCCCAAGGAGGATGTGGTCCTAGGAGACCCCAAGAGAGTGATCCTAGGAGACCACAAGGATAAGATGCCAAGTGAAGTGCCTTGGACTTGTCCGAGGAGAGATGCCAATGAGGATGCCTCGGACCACCTTGGTCGGAGGAGAAGGCCACAAGGTCCGATCGGACCTTGATTGGAGGAGGTATGCTCGGACTTGTCCGAGGTGAGAAGCAAGAGGAAAGTGCCTCGGACCACTTTGGTCCGAGGAGAAGGCAAGAGGTGCTTGGCTCGGATCACATTGGTCTGAGGAGAGCCAAGCATATATCACCTTAGTCCAAAGAAAGCTTGAAGGAGTAATCAACATGCATGTGAGACTACATCAAAATCCTCAGGACGACTTTAGCAAGAATTGGTCTAAGCACCTGGGAATCTCTCATTCCTCACTCAAATTGAGGAATCTGTTGTATTTTATATATTTTTTGTAATTTAAATATAAGATGAATAATAAAATATCCCTATCTAAAGGGGATATCAGTTGAGTATCCCAGGCCTATAAATAGAGGGCTTAGGGGATGAGAGAAGGGCTTCTTCGGCTTCTTCTTTCTAGAGAGAGAAAATTGGGTCTGAGGATTCTAGAGAGAGAAAGTGCTGAAATAAGAGAGAATTCTTGTATTTTTGCAATCTGTACTGAAGAAACTCAGTTGGCTCAGTCCATCTGATCTTGAGTACGGATCTATAAATTACAACTCTAAGTGGATTAGGCTATTACCGACAATCGGGGCTGAACCACTATAAAAATCTCCTGTGTTATTTACTTTTCCTGTTTAAACCGTCTGTGTCGTTTTTATTTCTCTTGAAGGCTTGTCGTATTTGATGTTCTCGCGTCGTTGGCTAAAAACGCAGTCAACATTTTGGTGCTTTCATTGAGAGCCTGAAGAGAAGAACAGACGGTCCCTGAAGCAAGATGGCGCCTAAGAACACGAATGCTGCTTCCAAGAGGACAAGCTCCTCTAAAGAGCCTGCTAGATCAAAAGGTCCTTGCCCCCAAGACCATGAGAATGAGCCTAGAGTCATGTTCGAGGACGTGGCTCCAGGAGTTGAAGAGCTCCAAGAGACCATGGGGGCCTTCCAGGAGGAGATGGCACAATTCCACGCTAGGCAAGAGGCGTTTGCTGAAGAGATGGCCAGGCAGAGAGTTGCCTTAGAGCAGCAAAAACGCGATATGGAGGCTAGAAGCGAGGAGCTCAGACAACAACAGGAGGAGGTCGACCAAAGACATCGTGAAGCAGCACTTGCTTTAGAGGCAGCTACTCAGTTGGCCCAGGCCAATGCCCAAGCTGCAGCACGAGGGGCAACCACCCCAGGAGCAAGGACCACAGAAGCTGGTGGTAAGAACAATGATAGACCAAGGAGAGATGGTAATAACCCACCTAGTGAGGGAGATGGAGTCCGATCGCACACTACCTCAACCCAAGGGGAGCACTCTAGAACCCCCTCCAGAAGTCACCGATCGGGCAGTAAAAAGACTCCACCTGGGCAGGAGCAAAATAAAGCTCCTAGAGAGAAGAGGACCTTACAGTTCAAAGATGGGCATGGTAGGGATGAGGCTGATAGTCATCCCACCAACCAATCCAAGGAAAAGGAGGGGCACAACCCACAAGGAGGAGAAAAATGCCCAGAGCGCGCCAAAAAGCCTCCACTGCACCCGGACCAGCGGCATAGCAGGAGAGAGGGAGTCCCGCGTAGTAAGCCCTCTAGGAAATCGAAGGATCTAAGGGATGTTATCACCAACAAGAGGAGGACCGTCCTGGTCGAAGGGAAAAATCTGGACCGCCCTACCAATCAAGTAGAAATACTTGACGGTGGCGTGCCAGATGGTAATGCCCGACCAGGCGGTCAAGACCTTGGAACCTCATCAGTAGCACCAGCCATCCAAGCCCAGCTTGACATGTTAGCAGCTGCAGAGCAAGGTTTGTCGAAACGACCTTCCGAGATAGATGCGATCGACTACCGGAGTGGCAGCCCATTTTGTGCTCGAATAAGAGCAGCCCAACCACCAGCAAAGTACAAAGCACCGGTACTGCCAATTTATACCGAAAAGGCAGACCCAATAAGACATGTTGGGAAGTTTGAGGACCAGATGGAACTGCTTGGAGTGAGTGATGACTATCGGTGTAGAGTCTTCCCCACCACCTTGATGGACACTGCCCAGGAGTGGTATTGGAGGTTTAAACCAAACTCCATTACCTCTTGGGAGGCATTCAGGAAGGATTTTTGCAGACAATTCAGCACTGCCCAGACTCCACCAGTTTATGCCAATGACTTGGCAGATATCAAACAAGGAAAAGATGAGTCTCTAAAGAGCTATATACAGAGATTCATGAGAGAAGCCAATAGAGCAACCGCTGTAGGAGACGAGGGGAAGATGGTTGCCATATCTGCTGGGATAATTTATCGGAGTCCTCTATGGGACAGCATCCATCGCCATCCAATTTCAACACTTCAACAATTTCTTGACCAGGCGGAAAAATATATGAATTTGGATGATGCGATAGAGAAAGGGGAGAATGGCATAAACAACCCAAGCAGACCAACTGACTCTCCTAGTGATGGTGGAAAGAAGCGTGGAAATAATGGGTCTGACCACCATGAGGAAAAGAAAGCAAAGTTAGGTTTAAGTGAAAAGCCAACCAAGTATGAGCTTCAATTCACCAACTACACTACTCTCTCAACCAGCCGAGCAGAGATATATCTTGCTAGTCAATAAGAGGTTCCTTACAAGAAGCCTCCACCCATCAGGAGAGAGATGAGGAAGAGAGACATGAACAAGTATTGTCGCTTCCATAAAGACTATGGTCACGAAACGAATGAATGCAACCACCTCAAGGACGAGATAGAATTTCTTCTCCGGTCGGGCAAGTTGAGGAAGTACCAAGCAGAGACACCCCAAGGAGAAGGAGGTAGTAGCAACTCTGGTCTCAAGCGACAAAGATCTCCACCCTTGCAGCCTGGACCTGTGGACTTCACCTTAGACACTATATGTGGAGGTCCACACTTGGCTAAGGAAAGCAACTAAGCAAAGGAGAAGTATGCTGAGGAGGAGTGCTAGGAGCAGGAATCACTGGAGTGGCGTGCACATAGAGCATCGAAGGAGATATTATTTTTAAATACCGCTTTAAGAGTGGTAGCTTGATTTCGAGTTTTTAGACTTGTTATTTAAGTTTGGTGTATGAACTGGTTATTTGCTAACCAGTCATTTTATTTTGAACAATTTTGGTTGTTTAAGACTCGTTATTAGACATGTTTTGTCCATTTTAATTTACGAGTAATAAAAGAGACTACGCGCAGCGTGGTCGATTCTTGCTACAAATATGCATGTGTGTTAGTTATCCGAGCAGTGTTCAACTGGTCGATATGTTCAAGTAGTGTTCAACTGCTTGAGTATTTTCCATATATTCTATGTGTTTCACGAGTAATTAACTGCTCGAACAGATTCGGTCAGGTAGCAAGTGACTAAGGATCTCTCAACCCTCAACCACCTGGGGGGCACATGGGGTATACTGGTATATAACTTAACACAGGCAATAAGAGCACGAGTTAATATATCTGTTTTTAGGCTGACTTGTAAATTTTCGAAGTCCAAAAAAGCCATTAAGCTAACTTGCTTGGCAAAGCTTAAGTAACTTGGAATTTTTTAAAATTTCAAGTTAGGAGCAGATATTCGTGTGACCATAGACATCATGCTCATAAAATGTTAGAGCAATAAGAGTGTGAGAAAGTATACTTAGCATGGACTTATGAAATGTCTAGAATTTCAAAGTTAGGAAACTAAGTACTCATGCGAAAATATAAGGCATACACCAGAGTGACTTTACTCTTCACGAAAAACTTATAACTTTTTAAGTCTAGAGGAGACTTAGAATGTTTTAAGTTAGCAAGGAGAAGTAAAGTATAAATGCCAACAGGTACAAGTTTAGCTGATCAGGTGCAAAGTTTTCTTGCTCAGGAGAGCAGATTCAACTTCCCTGGTCGGCTAAGCATGTATCATCAAACAACATTCCCTGGAGTGAATCAAACAAATACATGCAAAATAAATGCTACATAGTGAAAAGTTGTCTTTGAGAGGAGAAGTCAAGTTTTCGCCAAGATTGATTGAGAGAAATCAATCTCTCAAAATAATTTTGGGAGGTTCGAACAAGGTGCTTTGATGGTTTTTCCTAAAAGTACCTAAGAGTACCCAAGAAAATGCATAAAAAATGTGGTGTCGGGTATACACCTTGAGATGGTCGATCAGATGCATGTTGATCCAAGGAGCATCTCGCCTACGTCCAAGGATCTAGGCCCAGAAATATTGGTGCCTAAGGTGCTACATCCGAGGAGGAGATACACGTCTAAGTGGTTTAAGTAAGCGGTTAGAAGCTGCATTGTGTCCGATCGGATAGGACATGGCCGAGCGGATGCCATGAGTGTTCAAGTATGCCCACATGCGTCTAAGTGTTGGTGTCCGAACAGCTAGGCTGCATCCAAGCAGAGTGGGGGGCATTCGTCCGAGCAGCTGTGTCAATCCGAGGAGATACGTCTAGTCCGAGGAACCCGTGTGCGTCCAAGCCAAGAAGAAGCAGCTGCGTCCAAGAAGATAGACCTTGGCCAAGGAGAGGCCACAAAGGGTCCGATCGGACCTTAGTTGGAGGAGCCAAATGCTTGGCTCGGGCCATGTCCGAGGAGAAGCCAAGTCATTGGCTTGGACCTTGGTTCAAGGAAAGGTCATGAAAGCTCTGATTGGACAAGTTCGAGGAGAAGACCATGCATGTGTGCCAAGGGATTGGCTCGGACCTTAGCTTGAGGAGTCCCTAGATGGTTGGCTCGAACAAGTTCGAGGAGAAGACCATGCATATGTGCCAAGGGATTGGCTCAGACCTTAGCTTGAGGAGTCCCTAGATGGTTGGCTCGGACAAGTTCGAGGAGAAGACCATGCATGTGTGCCAAATGGTTGGCTCGGACCAAGTCCGAGGAGAGGTCCCATGCATGCCCAAAAGATGGACTTAGATTTTGGCCGAGGTCACACAAGGTCCGATCGGACATAGTTGGAGGAGCTTAGTGAGGTGCAAAGTTTTCTTGCTCAGGAGAACAGATACAACTTCCCTGGTCGGCTAAGCATGTATCATCAAACAACATTCCCTGGAGTGAATCAAACAAATACATGCAAAATAAATGCTACATAGTGAAAAGTTGTCTTTGAGAGGAAAAGTCAAGTTTTTGCCAAGATTGATTGAGAGAAATCAATCTCTCAAAATAATTTTGGGAGGTTCGAACAAGGTGCTTTGATGGTTTTTTCTAAAAGTACCTAAGAGTGCCCAAGCAAATGCATAAAAAATGTGGTGTCGGGTATACACCTTGAGATGGTCGATCGGATGCATGTTGATCCAAGGAGCATCTCGCCTACGTCCAAGGATCTAGGCCCAGAAATATTGATGTCTAAGGTGCTACATCCGAGGAGTAGATACACGCCTAAGTGGTTTAAGTGAGCATCTGAGGCTGCATCCGAGCGGTTAGAAGCTGCATTGTGTCCGATTGGATAGGACATGGCCGAGCGGATGCCATGAGTGTTCAGGTAGGCCCGCGTGCGTCTAAGTGTTGGTGTCCGAACAGCTAGGCTGCATCCAAGCGGAGTGGGGGGCATTCGTCCGAGCAGCTGTGTCAATCTGAGGAGATACGTCTAGTCCGAGGAACCCGTGTGCGTCCAAGCCAAGAAGAAGCAGCTGCGTCCAAGAAGATAGACCTTGGCCAAGGAGAGGCCACAAAGGGTCCGATCGGACCTTAGTTGGAGGAGCCAAATGCTTGGCTCGGGCCATGTCCGAGGAGAAGCCAAGTCATTGGCTTGGACCTTGGTTCAAGGAAAGGTCATGAAAGCTCCGATCGGACAAGTTCGAGGAGAAGACCATGCATGTGTGCCAAGGGATTGGCTCGGACCTTAGCTTGAGGAGTCCCTAGATGGTTGGCTCGGAAAAGTTCGAGGAGAAGACCATGCATGTGTGCCAAATGGTTGGCTCGGACCAAGTCCAAGGAGAGGTCCCATGCATGCCCAAAAGATGGACTTAGATTTTGGCCGAGGTCACACAAGGTCTGATCGGACATAGTTGGAGGTGCCTAGTGCTTGGCTCGGACCTATCCGAGGTGAGCTTCAAGGAGATTGGCACGGACCACCTTGGTCCGAGGAGAAGCCAAGGAGATTGGCTCGAACCACCTTGTTCCAAGGAGAGGCCACAAAGAGTCCGATCGGACCTTAGTTTGAGCTTCCAAGATGTGTGGCTCGGACATGACCGAGGTGAGCTTCCAAAAATATGTGGCTCGGACATGTCCGAGGAGAGCCAAAGTGATTCCCTTGGACCCATGTCTGAGGAGAGACAAGAAGTCCTAACAAAGAGTTCGATCACCGAAATTCTAAGCCTAGCGCAACCAAATTGAGGATATTCAACAACCTGTCTCTATACCATGATGATTTTGCAACATATACAAAGGGAGCTTATGTTTTCATTATATCAAGAAAATAGGGTTTGAAAAAAATCACAAGACAAGTTCTGTCATGGGAGTTTACGTGAAAGTTATCAACCGGATAGGAGCTTTTGAATGATCTCAAGAATATTTTGCTAGAAGAAAAGTTTATCATACGAGGGAAATCGTATAATAAACTTGGGGGGCAAATGTTATACCCAAAAATTGGAGATCAATAACGTGGCAATAGAGGTGACAAATGGCAGTACATGGTCCATAAAAGACACATTAAATAGTCAATAAATACATTGACTCCTCAGAGTTGTGATAAAGTGACCTGGTAGACGGACGAAGAATTTGGACTGCTTGAAAGATGTCATAACCAAGCCAAGTGCACCTTGGTCCTAGGAGGCTAAGGAGAATGCATCCTAGGAGGCTAAGGAGAGTGCTTCCTAGGAGAGCTAAGGAGAGTGCCTCCTAGGAGAGCTAAGGAGAGTGCCTCCTAGGAGAGCTAAGGAGAGTGCCTCCTAGGAGAGCTAAGGAGAGTGCATTCTAGGAGAGCTAAGGGGAGTGCATCCTAGGATAGCTAAGGAGGGTGCATCGAGGAGAACTCAAGAAAGTGGTCCTAGGAGACCCCAAGGAGGATGTGGTCCTAGGAGACCCCAAGAGAGTGATCCTAGGAGACCCCAAGGATGAGGTCCGAGGAGAACTCAAGAAAGTAGTCCTAGGAGACCCCAAGGAGGATGTGGTCCTAGGAGACCCCAAGAGAGTGATCCTAGGAGACCACAAGGATAAGATGCCAAGTGAAGTGCCTCGGACTTGTCCAAGGAGAGATGCCAATGAGGATGCCTCGGACCACCTTGGTCCGAGGAGAAGGCCACAAGGTCCGATCGGACCTTGATTGGAGGAGGTATGCTCGGACTTGTCCGAGGTGAGAAGCAAGAGGAAAGTGCCTCGGACCACTTTGGTCCGAGGAGAAGGCAAGAGGTGCTTGGCTCGGACCACATTGGTCTGAGGAGAGCCAAGCATATATCACCTTAGTCCAAAGAAAGCTTGAAGGAGTAATCAACATGCATGTGAGACTACATCAAAATCCTCAGGACGACTTTAGCAAGAATTGGTCTAAGCACCTGGGAATCTCTCATTCCTCACTCAAATTGAGGAATCTGTTGTATTTTATATATTTTTTGTAATTTAAATATAAGATGAATAATAAAATATCCCTATCTAAAGGGGATATCAGTTGAGTATCCCAGGCCTATAAATAGAGGGCTTAGGGGATGAGAGAAGGGCTTCTTCGGCTTCTTCTTTCTAGAGAGAGAAAATTGGGTCTGAGGATTCTAGGGAGAGAAAGTGCTGAAATAAGAGAGAATTCTTGTATTTTTGCAATCTGTACTGAAGAAACTCAGTTGGCTTAGTCCATCTGATCTTGAGTACGGATCTATAAATTACAACTCTAAGTGGATTAGGCTATTACCGAAAATCGGGGCTGAACCACTATAAAAATCTCCCGTGTTATTTACTTTTCCTGTTTAAACCATCTGTGTCGTTTTTATTTCTCTTGAAGGCTTGTCGTATTTGACGTTCTCACGTCGTTGGCTAAAAACGCAGTCAACAATAAGTTATACTGATCTTCAACTGCGTACCCATCACCTTCTGTAAATTTCCCAAAAACTTGGAAGTAAAGATATGGTCCCTATTTGACACGATAGACCTTGGAGTCTCACGAAGGTGTACTATCTCTCTCACATAGATATCTGTATACTGGTCAACTGTGTAGTTCGTCCTCACTGTTAAAAAGTGAGCTAAATTCGTATACCGGTCCACGATGACCTAGACTGAATTGTGCTAGCCCACTGTCGTGGGCAACCCCACCTTGAAATCCATCGTGATGTCCTCCCACTTCCACCTTGAGATATCAAAAGGCTGTAGTAGCCCTGCTGGTCTCTGATGCTCTACCTTGACCTGCTAACAGGTCAGACACTTTGCCACATATTCAGTCACGTCCCTCTACATTCCTGGCTAACAATATAAATCTTTCAGATCTTGGTACATCTTCGTGGTGCCTGAATGTAGAGTATAAGGGGTAGTATGAGACTCATCTAGAATCTCCCACCTGATCCCAGTGTCCATGGGAACCCAAACCTTTGCCACTCGAGCTATGAAGTCCCCTCTAATATTTCCCAACTATGGGTCATTCAACTATTTCTCTTTGATCCTCTCTAAAGAGTACACTGCAGGGTGATGTTGGCTAACTAGCCCACCACTAGCTCAATACTTGCTCTAGTCATATCCTCGGCCAACTCTCTAGATATCTGCCTAGCACTGTACAATTGTCCCGGACCCTTCCAACTTAAGGCATTTTCCACCACGTTGGCTTTCCCAGGGTGATAAATGATCTCACAATCATAATCCTTCACCAGCTCTAACCAACGCCTCTGTCTAATGTTCAAGTCCTTCTTGGTAAAATAGTATTTCAAACTCTTGTGATCAGTGTATATCTCACACTTATCACCATACAAGTAGTGTCGCCACACCTTAAGTGCAAAAACCACTGTTGCTAGTTCTAGATCATGTGTGGGGTACCTTTGTTCATATTCCTTCAGCTGGCGTGATGGATAGGCAATCACCTTTCCTGTCTGCATAAGGACACAACCTAAACCTTGTCTCGAGGCACACAATAAACCATAAACTTTTCTTTATCTATAGGAAGACTCAAAACTAGAGCAGTGATCAGACTCTTTTTCAGTTTCTGGAAGTTGTCCTCACATTTGTCTAATCATATAAACCTCTGATTCTTGCGTGTCAACACTGTCAATGGCGATGCAATCTTGGAAAACCCCTCCACAAAGTGTCTGTAATAACCTGCCAATCCCAAGAAACTTCTAATCTCTAAAGCATTCTTCGGCTTTGACCAATCTCTGACTGCCTCAATCTTCGTTGGATCTACCATAATTCCATCTTTGCTGACTATGTGACCTAAGAAAGTCACCAGTGGTAAACAAAACTCACACTTCTTGAATTTCGCATACAACTTGTGTTCTCTCAGCCTATGTAGTACTAATCTAAGATGATGCTCGTGCTTTGTCTCTGATTGAGAGTATACCAATAAACCATCGATAAAAACGATCAAGAACTGATCCAGGTAATCTTTGAACACTCTATTCATCAAATCCATAAATGTTGCTGGGACATTAGTCAATCCAAATGAAATCACCAAAAACTCATAATGCCTATACCTGGTGCGAAAAGCTCTCTTCCGTATATCCTCCTCCCTAATCCTAAACTTGTGATAACCAGATCGAAGATCTATCTTAGAGAATATTGTCTTACCCTGTAACAGATCAAACAGATCATCAATTCTTGGCAGAGGATACTTTTTCTTTGTAGATAACTTGTTCAATTCTCTATAATTGATACACATCCTCGGAGAACCATCTTTCTTCTTCACAAAGACAACTGGTGTGCCCCATGGCAAGAAACTAGGCCTAATAATACCCAAGTCTAGTAATTCTTGTAACTGAACCTTTATTACCTTCAGCTCTGCTGGGGCCATTCTGTACGGCGCCATAGACATTGGTTTTGTCCCTAGTGCAAACTCAACCACAAACTCTATCTCCCTATGTGGAGGCAATCCTGGTAGATCCTCTGGAAACATATCCAGAAACTCACACACCAATCTATTATGTCCAGGTCCCACTGGCACAATATGAGTGGTGTCCACCACACTAGCTAAGAATCTTATGCATCCTCCCTACAATAGGTCTCTAGCTCTAAGTACATATATCATAGGTATACGGGGTCCATGCACAGTGCCAAAAAATACAAAGGGATCCTCACCCTCAGGCTCAAAGGTTGCCATCTTCTTCTTGCAATCTATCGTTGCTCCATACCTAGCTAACCAATCCATACCCAAGATCATATCAAAGTCACTCATGACTAGCTCAATCAAATCAACTGACAAATCTCTACCATCCACTGTCATTGGTAATGATCTGACCCATCTCCTGAAAACCACTAACTCCCCAGTAGGCAGTAAAGTACCAAACCTCGCAGGATAAAAGTCATAAGGTTTACACATTCCATCAATAATCCTACTAGCAATAAAAGAGTGCGTAGCACCCGAATCAATCAAACTAGTATAAAGGGTCACAACACTAGGAAGCTGACCTGAAACAACCGAAGGACTAGCCTCGACCTCTGCCTGAGTCAGGGTGAACACCTTCTTGGCCTCTTCCTTCCTTTCTTTCAGGAAATCCTTCTCCAGGTGTCCCACAATCCCGCAGAGGAAAAGGCCTTCGCCTGACATTCCCCAATATGGCCCCTCCTGCACTTAGTACACTCTAGGAATGCTTTCCAGGTCTCACCGCCACCCAGGCAGCCTATCTGTATGCTCAGTAGCCTCCTATATGGCCAAGGAGATGAAAATGTATCTGGAATCTTTCTCTTATGGTTACTAGGGCCTCCACCCCTACAAAAGCCTACAGTTAGAGGTCTTGGCCTACTAGAATCCCGTTTAGCCACATTCTCGCGCAAGATCTTGTTCTCAGCGCTCTCAATTGTGAGCGCCTTCTCAATATCATGTGCATAAGTAGTCACTACTGGCACAGTAGTGATACGAACATCTCGGACTATCAAAGGTTGTAGCCTATAGAGAAACCTCTCTCTTCTGGTCCCATCTGTGGGCACTATGTCCCATGCAAACTTTGCAAATCTCTCAAACTTCAAGGCATATCGCTCACTTACATGTTGACTTGAAGTAACTTACTGAACTCTTCTTCCTTCATAACTTTAACTGTGACAGTGTAGTATTTCTCACTAAACAGAGTTTTGAATTCTTCACATTCCATAGTATTTACAGCCCTCGTCTGAGATACCAGCTCCCACCATATTCGGGCATCCTTCCGAAACATATAAGCAGCATAGGCCACTCTGTCGCTACCACCCACCCTCATGAAATCCAGGATGGCGGTTATCATTGACATCCACTACTCAGCCTTCACTGGGTCTGAGATACGCATAAAACTGGACGTTATTGTTTCCTGAACCACTCATACAGGGCTTCCCTTCTATTTGAAACTACTTGGGGCTGTTCTACCGCTGGCTGTATCATTGCCGCTACTGCGGGCTGTAGGTTCCCTGCTCGAACCTGCTGCTGTCTCAAGAGGTGAATCTCATCTTCTTGCCTCTGTAACCTGACTTGCATATCAACAAGCACTTGTTTCTAGTTCTCTGGAGATGGTAGTCGGGCCTCACCCTGGTCATTCTCTTCCTTGGCTTGTATTTCTTGGCCAACCAACCTCGCCGACCTTCGAGAAAGCATCTCTGTAGTGATCAAATCTGTCATTTGGTATGTAATAAGTATACCTCTTGTCGCCTAGAGATCCAAGATCAAAAAAACAAATAGATGCAATGTTGTAGCATTTGCAGAAACCTCTATCTTTCGGTTCCATCTGTGGGCACCAGATCCCCTGCAAATTTTTCCAATCTTTGAAAATTCAAGGCATAATCAGTCACTCACATGTTGCTTGGAAGTAAATTACTGAACTCTTCAGCCTTCACAGCGTTAACTGTGTTGTTGTAGTATTTCTCATTAAACAGTGTTCTGAATTTTACACATTCCATAGTATTTACAGCCCTGGTCTGGGATACCATCTCCCAAAATATTCGGGCATCCTCCTGAAACATATAAGCAACATAGAAAACTCTCTCATTACCACCCACCCTCATGAAATCTAGGATAGAGGTTATCATTGGCATCCACTACTCAGCCTTCACTGGGTTTGAGCTGCCCTAAAAAATCAGATGTTGTTGTTTCTTGAACTTCTCATAAGGGGTTCCGCTCTATTTCCCACTACCTGGGGTTGTTCTGTCGCTGGCTGTATCACAACCGGTACTCTGGGCTATAGGTTCCCTGCTGAAACTTGCTGCTGTCTCAAGAGGCAAATCTCATCTTCTTGGCTCTGTAACCTGACTTGCATATCAGAAAGCACCTGTTGCCAGTTCACTACAGCTCGCAGTGGGGCCACACCCTGGTGATTCTCTTCCGTAGCCTATATTTCTTGGCCACCCAACCTCACCGACCTTCGAGGAAGCATACTAAAGACTATCCAGCTCTACAGAGATCAATTCGGCCATTAGGTAAGTAATAACTATAACTCTTGCTGCCTGCTGATCCAAGACAAAACAAACAAATAGATGCAATATTGTAGCCTCTAGAGAAACCTCTCTCTTATGGTACCATCTGTGGTCACCAGATCCCTACAAAGTTTTCCAATCTGTCAAACTTTAAGGCATAATCTGTCATTTACATGTTGCCTTGAAGTAACTTCTTGAACTCTTCAGCCTTCACAACTTTAACTGTGTTGTTGTAGTGTTCCTTATTAAATGTAGTTCTGAATTCTTCACAGTCCATAGTATTTACAGCCCTAGTCTGGGATACCACCTCCCACCTTATTCTGGCATCCTCATGAAACATATAAGCAGCACAGGCCACTCTCTCATTACTACCCTCCCTCATGAAATCTAGGATGGCGGTTATCGTTGACATTCACTGCTCAGCCATAATTGGGTCTGAGTTGCCCTCAAAAATCGGATGGTGTTGTTTCTTGAACCTCTCATACAGGGGTTCCATTCTATTTCCCACTGCCTGGCGCTGTTCTAGCACTAGTTGTATCACTACCGGTACTGCGGGCTGTAGGTTCCCCACTAGAACCTGTTGCTATCTCAAGAGGCAAATCTTATCTTCTTGCCTCTGTAACCTGACTTGCGTATCAGCAAGCACCTATTGCCAGTTCTCTGGAGCTGGCAGTGGGGCCTCACCCTGGTCATTCTCTTCCCTAGCCTATATTTCTTTACCAGCCATCCTCGCCGACCATGGAGGAAGCATACTGACAACTATCCGACTCTACAGTGATCAATTCGGCTATGAGGTAAGTAATAACTATACCTCTTGCAGCCAGGTGGTCCATGATTGAACAAATAAATCGATAAAATGTTTTATCCTCTAGATAAACCTCTCTATTCTGGTCCCATCTGTGGTCACCAGATCCCTGCAAACTTTTCCAAATTGTCAAACTTCAAGGCATAATCGGTCACTTACATGTTTCCTTGAAGTAACTTACTGAACTCTTCAACCTTCACAACTTAAACTGTGTCGTTGTTGTATTTCTCATTAAACAGAGTTCTGAATTCTTCACAGTCCATAGTATTTACAGCCCTAGTTTGGGATACCACCTCCCACCATATTCGGGCATCCTCCCAAGCCATATAAGAAGCACAGGCCACTCTTTCATAACCACCCACCCTCATGAAATCTAGAATGGCAGTTATAATTGACATCCACTTCTCAGCCTTCACTGGGTCTGAACTGCCCTAAAAAATCGGATGGTGTTGTTTCCTGAACCTCTCATATAGGGTTTCCACTCTATTTCCCAGTGCCTGGGGCTGTTCTACCCCTAGCAGTATCAATATTGATACTGCAAGCTGTAGGTTCCCTACTGGAACCTGGTGCTGTCTCAAGAGGCGAATCTTATCTTCTTGCCTCTGTAACCTGACTTGCTTATCATCAAGCACCTGTTGCCAATTCTCTAGAACTGTCAGTGGGGCCTCATCCTTTTCATTCTCTTCCCATGCCTGTATTTCTTGGCCAGCCAACCTCACCAAAATTCGAGGAAGCATACTGACAATTGTCCCACTCTGCAGTGATTAATTCTGCCATTAGGTAAGTAATAACTATACCTCTTGCCGTTTGGCGGGCCAAGACCGAACAAATAAATAGATGCAATGTTGTAGCCTCTAGAGAAACCTCTCTCTTTTGGTCCCATCTATGGGCACCTAATCCGCTGCAAACTTTTCCAATCTGTCAAACTTCAAGCCATAATTGGTCACTTACATGTTTCCTTAAAGTAACTTACTAAACTCTTCACCCTTCATAGCTTTAACTTTGTCGTTATAGTATATCTCATTAAACAGAGTTCTGAATTCTCCACATTCCATAGTATTTACATCCCGGGTTTGGGAACCACCTCCTACCATACTCAGGCAACCTCCTGAAACATATAAGCAGCACATGACACTCTCTCATTACCACCCATCCTAATGAAATCTTTGATGGTGATTATCATTGTCTTCAACTGCACATCCTTCGCTGGGTCTGTGCTGCACTCAAAAATCAGATGGTGTTGTTTCGTGAAACTCTCATACATGGGTTCAATACTATTTCCCACTGCCTGGGGCTATTCTACCACTGGTTGTATCACTTCTGGTACTGTGGGCTGTAGGTTCCCTGCTCGAACCTGCTTGCTGTCTCAAGAGGTGAAACCTATCTTCTTGCCTCTTTAGCCTGACTTGCATATTAGCAAGCACCTGTTGCCAGTTCTCTGGAACTAGCAGTGGGGCCTCACCCTGGTCATTCTCTTCCATGGCCTGTATTTCTTGGCTAGCCAACCTCACCGACTTTTGAGGAAGCAAACTGACAAGTGTCTCATCCTGCAGTGATCAATTCGGCCATGAGGTAAATAATAACTATAACTCTTATCGCCAGGTGGTTCATGACCGAACAAAGAAATCGATGCAATGTTGTAGCCTATGGAGAAACCTCTCTATTCTAGTCCCATCTGTGGCCTCCAGATCCTCGCAAACTTTTCCAATCTGTCAAACTTCAAGGCATAATCGGTCATTTACATGTTGCCTTGAAGTAACTTTCTGAACTCTTTATCCTTCACAACTTTAACTGTGTCACATTAGTATTTCTCATTGAACATAGTTTTGAATTCTTCACAATCCATAGTATTTACAACCCTCGTCTGGGATGCCACCTTCCACCTTATTCTGGCATCCTCCTGAAACATATAAGCAGCACAGGCCACTCTCTCATTACCACCCTCATAAAATCTAGGATGGTGGTTATCGTTGACATCCACTGCTCAGCCTTAACTGAGTCTAAGCTGCCCTCAAAAATCGGATGGTATTGTATCCTGAACCTCTCATACACGGGTTCCGTTCTATTTTCCACAGCCAGGGGCAATTCAAACCGCTAGTTGTATCACTGCCGGTACTTCGGTCGGTAGGTTCCCTACTTGAACCTGCAGCTGTCTCAGGAGGAGAATCTAATCTTCTTACATTGGTTACCTGACTTGCATATCAGCAAACAAATGTTGCCAGTTCTCTGAAGCACGCAGTGGGGCCTTACCCTGCTCATTCTCTTCCTTGGCCTGCATTTTTTAGCCAGCCAACCTCGCTGAAATTCGAGGAAGCATACTGACAGCTGTCCCACTCTGCAGTGATCAATTTTGCCATTAGGTAAGTAATAACTATACCTCTTGCCACCTGGTGGTCCAAGACTGGACAAAAAAATAGATGCAATGTTGTAGCCTTTAGAGAAACCTCTCTCTTCTGGTCCCATCTGTGGGCACAAAATACCCTGCAAACTTTTCCATTCTGTCAATCTTCAAGGCATAATCGGTCACTTACACGTTGCCTTTAAGTAACCATTCTATTTCCCAATGCCTGGGGCTATTCTACCGCTGGCTGTATCACTGCTGGTACTACAGGCGGTAGGTTCCCTACTTGAACCTGCTGCTATTTCAAAAGGAGAATCTAATCTTCTTGCCTTTGTATCATGACTTGCATATTAGCAAGCACCTGTTCGCAGTTCTCTGGAGCTAGTAGTGGGGCCTCACCCTGGTCATTCTCTTCCCTAGCCTGTATTTCTATGCCAGCCAACCTCGTCGACCTTGGAGGAAGGATACTGACAATTTTCCCACTCTGCAATGATCAATGTGGCCATTAGGTAAGTAATAACTATACCTCTTATCGCCTGGCGATCCAAGACCGAACAAACAAATAGATGCAATGTCGTAGCCTCTAGAGAAACCTCTCTCTTTTGGTCCCATTTGTGGGCACCAGATCCCCTTCAAACTTTTCTAATCGGTCAAACGTCAAGGAATAATCGGTCCCTTACATATTACTTGAAGTAACTTACTGAACTCTTCAACCTTCACAGCTTTAACTATGTCGTTGTAGTATTTCTCATTAAGAAGAGTTCTGAATTCTTCGTATTCCATAGTATTTGCAGCCTTTGTCTGGGATACCACCTCTTTCAAGTAGCACAGGCCACTCTCTCATTCCAGCCCACACTTATTAATTATATGATGGTTGTTATCAATGACAACCACAGCTAAGCATTCACTGGTTCTGAGTTGCCCTAAAAAATCAGATAATGTTGTTTCTTGAACCTCTAACACAGGGGTTCCGTTATATTTCCCCCTACCTGGGGCTGTTCTACCGCTAACTATATCACTGCCGGTACTGTGGGCTGTAGGTTCCCTACTGAAACTTGCTACTATCTCAAGAGCCAAATCTCATCTTCTTGCCTTTGTAACCTGACTTGCATATCAGCAAGCACATGTTGCCAGTTCTCTGGAGCTCTCCGTGCGGCCTCACCCTGGTCATTCTCTTCCCTGGCCTGTATTTCTTGGCAAACCAACCTCGCCGACCTTCGAGGAGGCATACTGACAACTGTCCCATTCTACAGTGATCAATTCGGCCATCAGGTAAGTAATAACTATACCTGTTGCCGCCTAGTGGTCCAAGACCAAACAAACAAATAGATGCAATGCTGTAGCCTCTGGAGATACCTCTCTCTTCTGGTCCCATCTGTGGTCACCAGATCCCACAAACTTTTCCAATATGTCAAAATTCATGGCGTAATCAGTCACTTACATGTTGCCTTGAAGTAACTTACTGAACTCTTCAGCTTAAAATGCTTTAACTGTGTCGTTGTAGTATTTCTCATTAAATAGAGTTCTGAATTCTTCACATTCCATAGTATTTACAGCCCTATTCTAGGATACCACCTCCCACCATATTCGAGCATCCTCCCAAAACATATAAGTAGCATAGGCCACGCTCTCAATACCACCCACCATCATGAAATCTAAGATGGCAGTTATCATTGACATCCACTTCTCAGCCTTCACTAGGTCTGAAATTCCCTCAAAAATTGAATGGTGTTGTTTCGTGAAACTCTCATACAGGGGTTCCTTTCTAATTCCCACTACCTTGCGCTGTTATACTGCTGGTTGTATCACTGCCGGTACAGCATGCTGTAGGTTCCCTGTAAGAACATGGTGCTATCTCAAGAGGCAAATCTCATCTTCTTATCTCATTATTCTAACTTGCATATCAGCATGCACATGTTGCCAGTTCTCTGGAATTGGCTGTGGGGACTCACCCTGGTCATTCTTTTCCCTGGTCTGTATATCTTGGCTAGCCAAGCTTGCCAACATTTGAGGAAGCATACTGACAAGTGTCCCACTCTGCAGTGATCAAATCATCCATTAGGTAAGTAATAACTATACCTCTTGCCGCCTGGTGGTCCATGACCGAACAAACAAATAGATCCAATGTTGTAGCCTCTGGAGAAACCTCTCTCTTATGGTACCATCTGTGGTCACCAGATCCCCGCAAAATTTTCCAATCTGTCAAACTTTAAGGCATAATCGGTCACTTACATGTTGCCTTGAAGTAACTTACTGAACTCTCCAGCCTTCACAACTTGAACTTTGTCGTTGTAGTGTTCCTCATTAAATGAATTTTTGAATTCTTCACAGTCCATAGTATTTACAGCCCTAGTCTGGGATACCACCTCCCACCTTATTCGGGCATCCTCCTGAAACATGTAAGCAGCACAGGCCACTCTCTCATTACTACCCACCCTCATGAATTCTAGGATGGCGGTTATCGCTGACATCCACTGCTTAGCCGTAACTGGGTTTGAGCTGCCCTAAAAAATTAGATGGTGTTGTTTCCTGAATCTTTCATACAGGGGTTCCGTTCTAATTCCCACTACCTGGGATTGTTCTAGAGCTGGCTGTATCACTACCGGAACTACGGGCGGTAGGTTCCCTACTTGAACCTGTTGCTCTCTCAAGAGAAGAATCTAATCTTCTTGCCTCTATAACCTGACTTGCATATTAGCAAGCACCTGTTGCCAGTTCTTTGGAGCTGGCAGTGGGGCCTCACCCTGGTCATTCTCTTCCCTAGCCTGTATTTCTTTGCCAACCTACCTCGCCGAACTTGGAGAGAAAGCATACTGACAATTGTCCCACTCTACAGTGATTAATTCAGCCATTAGGTAAGTAATAACTATACCTCTTGCCGCCTGGCGGTCCAAGACCGAAAAACATATAGATGCAATGTTGTAGCCTCTAGAGAAACCTCTATCTTTTGGTCTCATTTGTTGGAACCAGATCCCCTGCATACTTTTCTAATCTGTCAAACTTCAAGGCATAATCAGTCACTTACATATAACTTGAAGTAACTTACTGAACTTTTCAGCCTTCACAGCTTTAACTGTGTCGTTGTAGTATTTCTCATTAAATAGAGTGATGAATTCTTCACATTCCATAGTATTTGCTACCATGGTCTGGGATACCAACTCTTTCAAGCAGCACAGGCCACTCTCTCATTACCACCCACCCTCATGAAGTCTATATGGTGGTTATCATTGACTTCCACTGCTAATCGTTCACTAGGTCTGAGATACCCTCAAAAATCGAATGGTGTTGTTTCTTGATCCTCTAATACAGGGGTTATGTTCTATTTCCAACTACTTGAGGCTGTTCTATCGCTAATTGTGTCACTGTCGGTACTGCGGGCTGTAGGTACCTTGCTGAAACTTGCTGCTGTCTCAAGAGGCTAATCTCATCTTCTTGCCTCTGTAACCTGACTTTCATATCAACAAGCACCTGTTGCCAGTTCTTTGGAGCTCGCCGTGGGGCCTCACCCTAGTCATTCTCTTCCCTGGCTTGTATTTCTTGGCCAACCAACCTCGTCGACCTTTGAGGAAGCATATTGATAACTGTCCCACTCTGAAGTCATCAATTCATCCATTAGGTAAGAAATAACTATACATGTTGCTGCCTGGTGGTCCAAGACCAAACAAACAAATAGATGCAATGTTGTAGCCTCTAGAGAAACCTCTCTCTTCTGGTCCCATCTATGGTCATCAGATCCCCACAAACTTTTCCAATCTGTCAAACTTCAAGGCGTAATCGGTCACTTACATGTTGCCTTGAAGTAACTTACTGAATTCTTCACCTTTAAACGCTTTAATTGTGTCGTTGTAGTATTTCTCATTAAACAGAATTCTGAATTCTTCACATTTCATAGTATTTACAGCCCTGGTCTGAGTTTACCACCTCCCACCATATTCGGGCATCCTCCCAATACATATAAGTAGAATAGGCCACTCTCTCATTACCACCCACTCTCATGAAATCTAGGATAGAGGTTATCATTGACATCCACTTCTCAGCCTTCACTGGGTCTGAACTGCCCCCAAAATCGAATGGTGTTTTTTCTTGAACCTCTCATACAAGGGTACCGTTCTATTTTCCACTACCTGGGGTTGTTTTACTGCTTGCTGTATCACTGCCGATAATGCGGGCTGTAGGTTCCCCGCTGCAACTTACTGTTGTCTCAAGAGGAAAATCTTATCTTCTTGCCTTTTTTAACCTGACTTGCATATCAACAAGCCCTTGTTGCCTGTTCCCTAGGGCTGCCAGTGGGGCCTCACCTTGGCCATTTTCTTCCCTAGCCTGTATTTCTTTGCCATCCACCCTCATCGCCCTTCAAGGAAGCATACTGATAATTATCCCACTCTACAGTGATCAATTCGGCCATTAGGTAAGTAATGACTATTCCTCTTGCCGCCTGGCGGTCCAAGACCGAACAAACAAATTTATACAATGATGTAGCCTCTGGAGAAACCTCTCTCTTCTGGTCCCATTTGTGGGCACCAGATCCTCTGTAAACTTTTCCATTCTGTCAACTTCAAGGAATAATCGGTCTCTTACATGTTGCCTTTAATTAACTTACTGAACTCTTCAGTCTTCATAACTTTAACTATGTCGTTGTAGTATTTCTCATTAAATAGAGTTCTGAATTCTTCACATTCCATAGTATTTATAGCCCTGGTCTGGAATACCAACTCCCACCATATTTGGGCATCCTCATGGAACATGTAAGCAGCACAAGCCACTCTCTCATTACCACCCACCCTCATGAAATCTAGGATGGTGGTTATCATTGACATCCACTACTCATCCTTCACTGGGTCTGAGCTGCACTCAAAAATTGGATGGTGTTGTTTCCTGATCCTCTCATACATGGGTTATGTTATATTTCTCACTACCTGGGGTTGTTCTACCACTATCTATATCACTTCAACTACTATGCGCTATAGGTTCCCTGCTGGAACCTGCTACTATCTCAAGAGGCGAATCTCATCTTCTTTCCTTTGTAACCTAACTTACATATCAGCAAGCACCTATTGCCAGTTCTTTGGAGCTCGTAGTGGCGCCTCACCCTGGTCATTCTCTTCCTTGGCCTGTATTTCTTTGCCAGCCAGCCTCGTCGACCTTGAGGAAGCACACTAACAATTATCCCACTCTACAGTGATCAATTCGGCCATATGGTAAGCAATAACTATACCTCTTGCCGCCTAGTGGTCCAAGACTGAACAAACATATAGATGCAATGTTGTAGCCTCTGGAGAAACCTCTCTCTTTTGGTCCCACTTGTGGGCACCAGATCCCCTGCAAAATTTTCCAATCTGTGAAACTTCAAGGCATAATCGACCACTTACATGTTGCCTTTAAGTAACTTACTGAACTCTTCAGCCTTCACAACTTTAAATGTGTCGTTGTAGTATTTCTCATTAAACAGAGTTCTTAATTCTTCACATATCATAGTATTTACAACCCTGGTCTGGGATACCACCTCCCACCATATTCGGGCATCCTCCCGAAACATATGAGCAACACAGGCCACTCTCTCCTTACCACCAACCCTCTTGAAGTCTAGGATGGAGGTTATCATTACCATCCACTGCTCAGCCTTCACTGGGTCTGAGCTGCCTTCAAAAATCAGATGGTGTTGTTTTCTGAACCACTCATACAGAGGTTCCTGCCTGGGGTTGTTCTACCGCTGGTTGTATCAGTGCCGGTACTGCGGGCTATAGGTTCCCTGCTGGAACCTGCAGCTATCTCAAGAGGTGAATCTCATCTTCTTTCCTCTATAACCTGACTTACATATCGCAAGCACCTGTTGCCAGTTCTCTGATGCTGGAAGTGGGGCCTCACCTTGGTCATTCTCTTCCCTGGCCTGTATTTCTTGGCTAGCCAACCTTGCCGACCTTCAAGGAAGCATACTGACAATTGTCCCACTCTGTAGTGATCAATTCGACCATTAGGTAAGTAATAATTAAACCTCTTGCTACCTGGCAGTCCAAGACCGAACAGACAAATAGATCGAATGCTAATAAGCATGGCAACTCCTAAATATGGAGGATTTTGGCCCCGACTACTATTCGTAACCCCAGCATTAACAATGCTTGCTCCACTTGACTACCTCGGATGCATAACTCCTAAATATGTCTACAGTCAATGACTCAGTCCATTATATATTGTGATACCATCCCAAACCACTCCCCAAGCAGGGCCAGGCAACATAATAGCCACATACAAAAAGCATACCAAAGCACAAATGTATAATGTTCATGCTTCCTATATCAACAAGCAGATAAGGTAGATCGAATAAGCAACTAGGCAAATACTTCACTTAATACCAACCCACCCTGAGTCGAGCTTGTCTCTAGCAACGATCGTTCATGTTCGGTCAATTTATATGTGATTTATAAATGTGCCATTAGCTCGCTAATTGAGGTTTTAGGCCAAAAGTGTGATTAAATGGAAAACAAAACTCATTTGATGACATTAATCAAAAACGATTTGTACTTTCATTAAAATCATAAAAGTTGTACATTTGGGGTCCCAAAATACGGTTTGAAAATGTTTTACAACTCAAGAGGGTAATACTATTGACCTAGGCGACAAAACTAATTATTACAACATATTCCTCAAAATAACCCTGGCCGTGGCAGCCAAGTAGGTCGAACAAGTACACACCGCTCCATGCCCTCCAACTCATTGTTATCGACATTTTCCTTGCCCTTACCTGTACCACAGACCACCCGTGAACTGAGGCCCAGCAAGAAAACTTCAAAGCACAACATGCAATAATTTATTTCTACAAATTAATACTTAATCAAAGATAAAAAATCAATTTACAAATTTCTATTGGAATACACAATAGCACAATAGCATAACAGCACAACAATACAGTAGCACAACAGTACAAAGGCCTCCACCGATCAGGGTGCGTTATCAGGGATTCGTTGAGAACAAGTACTTTCTTTTGAGAGGAAAAGACCTCCTCTCTAATGTGTTTAATGACGGAAGCGGGAGACGGGGATTCATTCAAATCTGGAAGTCCACCTCCACTTTGGGAAGAAGAGGCCGAAGATGGAAGATTGGTTCTTGGATCAGTACTCCCTTTACCCCCGAAATCCATATGCAGTGGCTCGTTCTTGCCTAGTGCTAGGTTTATATGTGTTTTTATGCCTCTGCTAAAGAGCCGCCATCGCCTGCCTAGGCACCAAGTCCGCGATCTTAACCGAGTGAGTATGTACAACACCCTTAGAGGGTCTCGTCCTAGCGGCCTGCATCTAGCATGATTAACACCGAACCCGTCCCTTTGCCGTTCCCGGCTCTTGTCGTTTTCGGATCTCGCCGCTCCCGGCTCTTTCCGTTCTCAGCTCTTGCCGATTGGTCACAATCACATGTAGGACATAATAGCTATAAACAATACATACAACACTACCCACCACATAGCTCTACGAGCACCAACAGTTCTTTTACCTGGTGTCCCGAGCTGATTGATTACTGCGATCTCGAGCACGATCCCCTAAACCTGAGCTTTGACATAAAACCTAGTCACAACACAATAATAAATAGATATCTATCAATCCCTAACCAATTAAAACCTTCGGACTAAAATACTAGCCTTCGGGACCTCGAATTGTACTGAACTTGGTAGTAGAATCCTCCTGAGCCTTAAGATTTGGGTTCCCTAGCTTAAAACCCATTTTGGTCCCTTTCCCTAATTTAAGCCATGCCCCCCCCCCCCCCCCCCCCCCTTTCCTTAGGGCCACGGGGCCTAAAGACAAGGCTGTTGCTAGAGCCTGCGAACCCAGAAATCCCCTGCATTTTCAGAATCCCAAACCTCCTGAAATTCAATCTAAACATATTCTAAAGCTAGAATCAAGTCCCTCATTAACTCTACTACACTTTAGGCAGTGCTAGCACCTTAGAAAGTTAGCTAAATCACCCAATTCATAAAAAATTCAACTTAAACCTAGAACATACCTAAGCGTTATTCTCACCTGAATTTACCAAAAAAAAACATGAAAATAATCTTACCTCTGTGATGATTTCAACATGAGCTAATTCCCCAACACTTTTAGTTTGTTTTCCCCATGTTCCCAACTTCAATTCCCAACCAATTTCTCAAGGAGTTCCCAAAAGCTTTAGGCACACCATTAAGGGGGAGAGAACCGAGTAAAGATAGTGAAATAGGGTGATATATGTTTCCCTTTCTGGCTAGTTCTACACTTTTAGTTAGCTTAAGTCTATCCTCGAATGTAGAATACCCAAAATTCCCCTAAGTATATTCTTAGTCCTCTAATGTCACTAAGGGCAATCCTGTCATTTACCACATCCTGCTGACTCCTAGAATGTTCATATAATTGCCCATTTAACCTCTGATATACTAAAATGATTACTAAATCGCTACGTGTTACCCGGTAAAACCCGAACACAAACTATTTTCCCAAAATACCCCTAGGCTCACCCTGAGTTGGGTATTCGACCTCATTGTGATTATTTCGGTATTTCGCTCCCTAGGACCGTCTCGTATCACACATCACAAATATATCACCATAATCATGTGGTTTCAAGCACAACACGCATATAATTCACATTTATGCCCTCAACGGGCCAAAATTACAATTATGTCCCTATTAACCAAAATGAGCCAACATGCATATTTAATTGGCCTAAACATGCATCTCTAATCACATAATCATTTAATCCACATAAAAACATAATTAAATCTATTATTTCCCTCCTTACACGCTAATCAAGGCACTAAGCCTTATTAGTGAATTTGGGACGTCACATATATATAATATTATAAATTTAAAATGTCCTAATTTTAAAATAAATATATAAAACATAATTTATTAAAAATATTAGAAAAAAAATAAAGAATAGAAAGTAATTAGAAAAATATATTAAAGAAGAATAAAGAAGATGAAAGGAATATGCTTTTTTTTATCTATAACAGTTTAGTTTTTCTTTTAAAAAATACTTTTAAACTTAAATGTATTTAAAATGAATTTTTAATCATTTAAATTTTTATTGAATATTTTTAATTTTGTAAGAATTATTTAGAAAAATATATTTTTAAATTTTTATAATTAAATGGGGCACAATTTGGTAGTTGTCAAAGTTCGAGGAGTAAAAATGCTAATTATTTTATGCAAATAGTAACAATGGGCACGATTTGATAGTATCAATAGTTCAGAGATAAATTTTAAGAGACCGTATATTTTAGGAGACACAATTTGTTAGTGGTAAAAATTTAGAGGGCAAAAATGTTATTTATTCTTTTTTAAACCATAAAAAATGTTTTCTTTTATTTTGTTAATATGTTTATGCATTCTTTTGCAATATATAATATTGTTTATATATTAAAAAAATTATTACAATAAAAAAACATAATAAAAATAAATTAATATATTTTCAAAATTAATATATTGTTTTTATCTAGTATATATATATATAGATATATTTATATTTATAGGATACTTTTGTTACTACTTACCCCCTAATAAATTATGAGCATACTCTTACGGTGAATAAGAACAAATATTGCAAACTCGTTAGTCTTTGTGACCTGTGAGATCATGGTGATGTGCGGAGGCCAAGTCTAGAGGCTATATAATAATTTTGTGATGACGAATTATTTGGTCCACAAAGGCACTAATTTAGTATACGTTTATACATAATTGAAATGATTTAATCTCTTGTAATGATGAAGATGAAGACGATTCAATTCACATTGAAGCCATTTAATCTGACAATCAATTGTTGAGCATGGAGCCTTGCAAGACATTTTTGCACTATTAAGTAGATAAACATGCATGCATGCTAGTTAACCAAAAGTAGTTGGAAGTTATTGACAAGTTTCCGATTTCCATCTATATATGTTTCTAATTAATTCTACGATGAAAAAAAAATTGTAAGAGAAAGAGAACCATAAGTAATATTTGCTTCAAGGATATTGACCAAGATGAATTTATCTGGAATGCGTCATTTACCAAATTGGCACTTTAAATTTATGAAAAATATTGCGGTGCAATACAATAAAGTCATGACGATTTTTCATTTAATTTTTGTTTTATATAATTTCACAAAAAAATTAAAATAATTTTTAAACTTTACATAAATTTTACAATATAGCTAAATTACAAAGTTAAATTCTAAATAAATTAAGAAAATTAAATATAAATTATATTATAGAAAATTAAATATCTATATATGTATGAGAAGAATTTTCCCAGGATGATGTGGCATCATATTTAAAATAAGGAATGCTTATTTTGAGGAATGATCTTGCTAAGAGACTCAAAACAAGTTAAAGAGCTCTAAGCTCAAAATGTACCAATGAATTGAACGATGAGCTTTGAGAAATGAACTAATTGAATGATGAGCTCTGAGCTCAAAATGAACGAACTACGTGGTGAACTCTGAGGCCAAAATGAATATGAAGAATGATGAGCATTAAGCTTAGCATGAGAAGAGAAAAACGCAAGAAAAAGGAAAGGGAAGCTTGACACATGGACCAATTATGATTTGACTTTCTAACCTTCTTTTCTATTACGTTCTCTATAAATAGTAGGCAAGGGACTCATTAGAGGGACCTAGGATTTTTGATTGATTAGTACTTATAAGATTGTGGATTGAGAGTAGGAGCATTTGACTGACTTAAGCATCAGAGTATCTTTTTGCAGATACTCTCCCTTTGTTCCCATTTCTCAATTCAGCAAAAAACACATTTATACTATTGGTTTAGCCAATAGAATGTGTATTAGATTGTGGAACTATATCAACGAGTTACAATGCAAATGAAAAGTTACAGTAGTAGAAGATTATTGAGTTGGGGAAGATTTTGACCCAAACAATTGGCGCCATCTATAGGAAAAGAAAGATAAAGCTATGTGAGATAACATTGAAAAGGTTTTTTTTTTTTAGTTTCTATGCATTCATTGTTACTTTAATCTTTTTGCAGAAACAAAAAGCAAACTAACAATAACTAGTACGGGAAAACAAAATTCCTCAATCGAGAGCACAATAGGAAGAAGCCACGAGCTAATCTCCACAAATTGATTATATTCAGGAGTTGAATAAAGTGATTCAATACATGTAGCAGATGAAGGATCAAGATGAAGTAAGATTTTATTTAGCAGAAGAACAATGGCAGTAAGTGGAGGAACGACACCAAAAGTGAACGGAAGAAATGGCTACTCAACAAGCTAAATTGATGGCGAAGTTAGCAATGATGTGACGAGAGAAAGATATACACCATGAGCGAGCAAAGAACTCAATAATGGGGCAAGGCAAAGAGGTTCAACCGGAAAAAACCCTTGAGCATCAAGAAGAATAAGAAGATGTGTTTGAGATCTATGAAGAGGAGGCGCAGAGATCATCCTAAAGAGAGAAAGAACATAGTGGAATTCATATGAAAAAGAGAGAAGAAGCCTCAGCTGCTCAAAAACAATCACAGGCCCGCCAATCACCCGCAACACCAACAATCCCCTTCGACTGGAAAGAACAAATGATGAAGGAAGTACTTGACAGAATGAACAATGAAGGAGTTCAAAGTTCAACGAACATGGCCAATGAGGCAATCAAAGGAATTTTCAAATCACCCTTCACCGACTTGATTGTGAGTAAACCAAAGCCAAAATATTTTGTAGTGCCCAACTTTGCGCAATTTGATGGAAGCTCGGATCCTTCCAACCATATTTTGCAATTCCAGCAGAAAATGGCAATGGAGAATGAGAATGAAGCCATGCAATGTAGAGCATTTGAAACCACACTTGTGGGACCTGCATTAATATGGTTTAAACAGTTGAAACCTAAATCGATCAACTCTTTCATAGAACTAGGTAAGTTGTTTGTGCAACAATATGGAGGGAATACGGAGACACTAAAAAAAATAGGTGATTTGTATTGAGTACAACAAGGAGTGAATGAACATCCGAGAACATACTTAAAGAGATATTTGAAGTTGGTGCATCCGATCAACAATGTGGATAAGGCGGTAGCAATAAACTTTTTTAGGGAAAATTTGCAGAAAGGGTCAGTGTTGAGTGAGAAACTCTATTTGAATCCACCAAGGGATTTAGTTGACATACAATCGAGGGCTGAATGGGTGTTCAAGATATTGGAAATCAGAGAAAAAGAGGCAAAAAGAATTGCACTAATCACTAAACCTACTGAGGGGAACCCACTCCTTAGCGACAAGAGGGACAAAAGAAGAGCAGAACAACCCCTATTGTAAGAGGAAATTTGAAGCGTGTTAGAGAAGATGGTGAGAGCAAATATCCGCACATTGAAACCACAGTGCCGATGGACCAGATTTATAATGAGAACAAAGAAAATCCAATATGGAGAGATCCATTCAAGATAAATTCACCCGTAGAGCAAAGAGACCATAGAATGTATTGCCCATTACATAATGATGTGGGTCACACACTCGTAGAGTGTAGAGCCCTATATAATCAAGTGCAACATAGCTTAAGGACGAGAGGGTTGCCTCAATATATTAAAGTTCCACAGAACCCCGCACCAAAATTGCCCATTCAAATAGTAGCAGAGCAGAACAAACAACAGTAAGTAACGACTGAGGATCATCCTCAACAACCATTAAATCAAATACCAATTATATTTGGGTAGGCGAACCTTCAGTGGAATGTGAAGCAAAAAGGAAATTCGAGAAAAGAACATATCAGAGAGTAAAGAGAATGCATTACTTGAATCATACAGTAAAATATGTTCCCCAGCAAAACTCTATTTCTTTGCACATCTGATCACTTTCATTGAAGAATACTTGAGAAATGTAAGCCTCCCATACGATGATGCTTTGGTGATTAAGTTTCAAGTGGAAAACTGTCAGTTAAGTCAGGCGCTAGTAGATGGTGGAAGCAGCACAAAACTTCTCTTTTCCTACACATTCCAAGCTATGGGAATGCCGAAGGAAAGACTGAGAGCATCAACATTCCCCATCCATTATTTCAATAGTATGAAAGTAGTTCCAACAGAAATGATTGAATTAAAAGTAACTATTAGAGAGCGTACTTTGGTAGTAGACTTCGTGGTGATCGATTTATACTCCGGCTACAATGCAATTACGGGCTGACCTTGGGTGCATCGGATGGAAGGTGTGGCCTCCACCCTGCATCAAGTGTTGCATTTCCAATCTCCCTGCAGAACATACATGATCGATATCGAAGGATGTCAAAAACAAGCTAAAAAGTGTTGTGTGTTGTTAAAATAAATAAATCAAGTGGAAGTAAGGAAGGAGGAAAAGGAAGATGAATCATAGCAATTAAAGGGAAAACTACCAGCATACCTAAGAGCACTCGAAGACGATGAGGAGAAATATGCGAAACCACAGTCAACAATTGATGAATTAGAGGAACTGCAAATAGATGAAGAGGATTCGAAAAAAACCATGATGGTAAATACACGATAGAACAAAGAACAAAAAGAGTTGTTGGTGGAATTTCTCAAGAAGAACATATCAAGTTTTGCATTGTGAGCAAAGGACATGCCAGGAATTGATCCTAGTTGTAACATCCCAAAACTCCTAATAAGGCTTAGTGCCTTGATTAGTGTGTCGGGAGGGCATAATTGGATTTATCAGTGAATTTTGTGATTTTTATTGAATATATATATATATATGATTATGTGAATTACATGAGCTATATTATGATATGACTGCACATGCATGTTTATGTGTATTTAATATGCTTAAAGGCGTGCTTTTGTTAAAAATGGGTATTTTCGTAATTTTGACTCATTCAGGTTATATTTGTAATTTTATATGTTATGTGTTTGAGACAGCATTAATATGTGGATATATCTGAGATATTCGGCATGAGTCAATCCTTTTGAGCAATTTAGCATAAAATTTACAACGAGGATAGATACCTGGCTCAACATAGGGGTATTTTGGTAATTTGGTAAATTACTGGGAATTATTAGAATATGAGATATAATTTTGGAAAGATATTAGTATTTTTAGGATTAGTAGATTATTGGGAATTTTAAGTGTAATTTGAGTTAGTGGGAATTGGTGCCAAATGACTGAAACGCCCTTGGGGTTAACTTGGAAGTTTGATAAGGCAGGGGCAAAAATCTTTTTCCATTGATCTAGCTGAAGACTCAACTTAAGCAAAACAGAACCTCACGTTTTCTCTCTCTCTCAAATGGTTCTCTCCATGCTTGCCCAAGGATACAACCATTTTATTGTGGTCCAAGTTCTTTGATTTGCGAAGTTCTAGAGAAATTGAAGTACTCAGAAGACATAGGAGTTGTCAAGGTTCTCAACAACCTGCTAGGGATTTTAATTCCCACAAGGTATAGGTTTCTGAATTTGCTATTAATGTGTTCAATATTGTTTTGGGGGAAGCTTGGGGTTATGGTTTGGTTTTCTTGAATTTTGAGTTCTAATGTAATGCCCCAAAATCCCTAATGAGGTTTAATGGTCAGATTCGAAGGCCAGGAGGGCCATAATTGATTTATTATGCCATTAAATGATTATATGCATGATTATGTGAGTTATATTATTATATGATGATAAATGCATGCATGTGGGTCCACTTTTCATTATAAGGGAATTTTGGTAATTTGGCCCGTTGAGAGCATATTTGTATATTTTCATTCATGTTGGTGATTATTGATGAGGCCACATTATAATATGGATTTGTTCGAGCTATTTCACATGAGACGATCTTTGAATGAAAGTTAGCAGTTTGGTCATAACGGGGTCAATTTCAGGGTTCGGGGTGAGTCTCGGGGTAATTTGATGATTAGTGCATTACTGGGAATTAAAAGGTAATGGGGTATGATTTATTAGCATATGAGAATATTAGAAATAACGGGAATTGGAGTACGTTAATTATGATTAACGAGATAGGCGGGAAAGGACGGTTTTACCCTTGGTAGCCTTAAGAGGGAATTAAATGACCTAGGGGTATCTTTGTCTTTTGACCTAAGGTTATATATCAATTAAGAAAGTTGTAGAAAGCTTAAGAAAAATAGAGCACGTTACTTCTTCTTCTCCCGATCATCATTTCTCCTTCTTCTTCCTTTGAATTTTTGAAGCTCCAATTGAAGATGCAAGCTAGGGAATCAAGCCTTGAAGGTCTAGGATTGTGTTCTACCATTGATGAGGGTTTAGTTCTGAGCTTGAGGTAAGATTCTACCCATAGAAACTCTGGTTTTTACTCAGTTTTTCATTTGATTTTCAGCTGGAATTTTGAAGTTGATAGTTGAGAATTCAAGGGAGTTTTAGCAAAGTTTGATTGGATTTTGATGCCTAGGACTTGCAGAATGGGTATTTGGGTTCATTTGTGAGTTTGGTTGAGGTTTGGAATCAGTTTTTGAAGATTGGAATTTGGAGAACTCGAAGGGGAAAAACTGGGGCTGAATCACCCTGGTTCTAGCACTACAGGGCCCAAGGGAGGGCGCTACAGCGTTATCTAGGGCAAGTCAGCCCTACTTGTAGCGCCTAGGCGCTAGGGGCTCAGCGTTGTAGCGCTACCCTATTTTTCCAGGGTCCTATTTTGGATACTTTTGAGGCTTTTTTGCTCGGGGTTTAAATTCCTAAGGCTCAGGATCGAATCTAATAAATGTTTGAGTACGATTTAAGGTCCTGGGAGTGAGGTTTAGATCATGAACCTTTCATCATTGATTTCATTGATGGAGTTCCTTATTTGGTTATGACTAGGTGACCGCTAAGGGATCAAAGGATCGATCGTTCTCAAGGGTCGTTCTTTTAATATTTCACGCTCGAACCAGAGGTAAGAAAACTGCACCCCGTATGTGACATGCATGGTTATTAATGAAGCATGTTGAGTGCTCTATATGTGGACATTGATTGCATATTAAATTCTTAGCAACCTTGCTTATCTGTGAATGGTACTGACTTATTAGTCAAAATCGGCAATGGTGTTGGTATTGACTGTGAAGCTGTGACTCATTAGTCAAGTTCGGCAGTAGTACTGAGCATTGGTCATATGGTATTGGCTTATGAGTCAAGAACAGTATTATCGTGTTTAACGCAAGCCAAAAAGATTAGATCTAATCGACATAAGCATTATCATCATAAGCATGAAATTCTTGACTGACCTTAAGTTTGATGAAAACAAAAGCGCTTGTCTAGTCTAAAGGCTAGTTACTTAGAGCCGGGGCCAGAATGCCTAGGTGACTGCATTGTCACACGGCTATGGGTGCAGAGCCCAAGTTCGTGACTTACTCATTAGTCACTTATCTGATTCAAGTTTGTGACTCCATAGTCACTCATCTGGTTAAGTTCGTGACTTACTCATCAGTCACATATCTGATTAGCGCTACACGCCCCAGCATGATTATTAGAATCTCGATACCATTTTATTAGGGCTACACACCCCAGCATCATTATTAGAATCTCGATACCATCTGATTAGGGCTACACGCCCCAGTGTGATTATTAGAATCTTGATATTATCTTATTAAGGGATACAAGCCCAGTATGATTATGATAATCATTAATTGATATTGTATACATGCAGTATTGAGTTTTCTTGCTGAGCATTGGCTCATGGATGCTATGTGGTGCAGGTAAAGGGAAAGAAAAGCTCACTTAGCCTCAAGTGGAGAGCTTAGGTGGCGATGTGTACATCTGCGGCCGCTTGACCACCACGGCCAAGGCGTTTCTCAGAGGAACTAGGGGTTAACCCTATTTTTACCGCTCAGGTCAGCGAGTTGTTATTTTTACACTGTAATGACCATTTTGGATTGTAAAACAACTTGTAAACGTTTTTATGGGCCCATGTACAGTTTTATGTTTTAAATAAAATATATCATTTCCTTTTGATCAAGATTTTTCACCTTAGACTATTAATAACACCAAGATGCACATTTATAACCTAATGACTCGTTTAGCGAGTTAAGCATTGTTTAAAGCTCACGGTAACGGTCTTAGAGTAACCAGGGCGTTACATCTAAGTTGTTTTATTAGATGTTTTTAAGGTTGTAGTGTTACTTTGTGGGTTGTTTTGTGGTCAAAATCGGTTGGATTGGGTTTTAAAATTGGGTTGCGATTTTTAAAAATCAAAGTTTCTGGGTTTTTCGCGGTGGTGCCTCGGCCCGCTTAAGTTTCCTCAAGGGTGGGTTTGCTCTCGGACTGCCGTGGCGCCGTGGCTCAAAATGGGAAGAATTTATGGGCAAAACTCTCGGCCAATTGTGGGGGCGTCGCAACTCAAAAATCAAGTTTTTCTAGGGGACTTCTTGGTCCATTGTAGGGTCGCGGCACTGCCTAAGGGTGCAGCGACACTAAAGTAACTTTCAGGGTATCTTGGTTTTAGTTTTTGGAAACCAAATAAAAAGGCTAGGGACAGTTCTGCTGCTCGGTTTAGTGGAATTTGAGGTCTCGAGGGCTAGGGTTTGATCTTGGAGTTTAGTGTCTGAGTTAGCCTTGATAATTGTACTATCAGTGTTGTGACTAGGGTTTTCTACGAGGCTCGCGAGAAAGGAATCATACTCAAGGTCTCCTTGCTAAATCGCTTAGGACTCAAGGTAAGAAAATTGGCTTCTGCACTGAGATTAGGGCTTTGGCCTAGCTATTGAACGCGGTTATAACCACGCTTTGAATACTTGTTTAAAAAAGAATGTTCAGACTATGTATAATTGTGTTGTATGTGAGATGCATATCTGTTTGTATTTGTCAGGAAAGCTCAACTAATAAGTTGTGGTCAGAAATAACATGTGGAATGTAGGTCGTTATGCTTGAGTCATTCCCAGAGTGCGGTATGCGCTCATTCGGCTTTGAGGCCATACAAATTAATTGTATGCTTGCTTGAGCTTGGTTATAACTGCTAAGCATGCTATTTATGATCTATATGATTTTTGATAATGAACAACATAATTATTTGCATATTTGTTATGGTTGGTAAGGCACTGTTGTTTTGGCAGGACGTCATATATTCTCTTTCTTTCTATTTTTTTTTGGGAAATAAACAGGAGTTGGTTGTTCTAAAATTTGTTTTCTTTGGAATATAATACAGTATATGCTTATATTCTTATGCAGAGATCTTTCAGGCATGACAGAATCATGGAAGGTCTTAATGTTACTGAAGAAATGTTGAATCCTAACTCAGTGGCGAGGCAGATAAGCGACCAAATTTCGCTTGCAAAAGCTTTTGTTGTGATCCATAAACTCTGTATTCCTTATTGGTCAAATGGTTTTGATTGTTCTAGTGCTGAGATTTTTAATTGTATGTTATAACAGTTACTTGATTTTCTAGTACCATGATTCTTAGTCCCACTAAAGATTTATTGGTCTAAATCTATTACTAATTTCTAGTACTTTAGTTTCATTAAGCTTTCAAGAGATTCTAGTGTTGTTTTTAATTTAATAATCAGATTCTAAAATGGTAGCCACTAAGTAATTGGGTTTGGATCAAAGACAAGATTTTAGCTTGGGTTGTGACAATTAAATTTAATCTATACATATGGAAATAATGAAAACAATATGACTAAATGAAAATTTTAATCTATACATATAATGAAAAATCTAATCTATACATATAAAAGCTTACCTAACCATCTATCAATACCAAGTCAAAAAATTCAAACAACACACAATAAGTTTTCTTCCTTATATCACCGCAGCACACAAACAAATTTTCCAGAACCTACTTCTCTAATACACACAAGTTTTCAACCTTTTGTTATCACCGCAGCACACAATTTTAATCTCAGAACCTACTTCTCTATGGATGAATATTTAAGATATTCAAATTCCTCTAACATTTTAAAGATATTAATAATAAGAGTTAAAAGAACAAATTCTGTACCTCTTACAAATTACCTTTGCAATGCTCCTTGCCAATTCGATCCCCAACCTGAAGAATATAATCAATACTTAAAAGATTAATACAAAATTAAAATTTGTCAATAGATATTAAACAAGCATGTATGATAAACTAACAAACTAAACAACATGGCAAGCAAGCTCAAACAACCAAAAATAAAAGTTGGAATATCAAATAAATGTAACAACAGTGGTTTTATCTTATATTATTTCTTTATTAATCCTTCTTTTAAAAAAGAAACCTTGTGGTTTTCCATGTTTGTTCATATGTAACTTTGATCATTGTTATGAAAATTAACTAGATGAGTAATTTGTCCATGTTGGGACTGTTTTATTAGTATTCAAGTTTTATCATTGTGGTTTTACCTACGAGAATCCAAGTTTAATGAGGAAATTAGGCTCTGCAATATTTCATGGGAGTGTTGTTACTGCTACCAATAAGCCTTAGAAAAAACTGATTAGCAGATGTATTAATAACTCGCACACCATTGAGAATCTCATATTTTGACCCCTGCATTTTTTTATTATTTGAACTCACCCACTTCGTCAAAGTTGATATTGATACCAAAATCTTAAAATAAACTTTAGCAAAGTAGACTCAACATACATATCAGCATATTTAGTCTCACACAAGCTCGTTTATACAGATGTGATTTCTCTTTTACTTTGCAAAAGATTTATATCCATTTTTTATTGTTTTTTAGACTAGTTTTACAATCATTATCAAAATTATGGAACTTTATAATTAACAATGACAGAGAACTTTTAGTAGAACAACCAAACACTGATATAAGCACAGGAAAAAGAAGAGTTGTATTCTCATTTATACATGGAAATGAAATGAAACATCAATGATATGAGCCATTCATGGTTCATTGACTTCAGTATGAAATAGTATACTAAATGCAGGTTTCCTACTGTAAGCGATTTCCTACTGTATTAATTTACATGTACTTTAGCTAAACAATAAATTTATTATGTTAAAAAAACAAAAGTAAGGCACTCATGAAACAATAATAAAGGCAAATTCAAACACTGCATGGATGGATTGGTATCACACACCTAAATCCAAAAAAGAAAGACTTTTCGACGTTTTAAATTAATAAGTAAAACCCCATAAAGTTGATTTGATTAATTTTGAAAAATCCATGTTTAACTGTAAAGGACACCAAATTCAAAATCAATGTACATTTTACCCAAAACTAATGACAGTATATCTCACAGTGCTTAATCAAATCATAAAATGTATATATAGACATGGTTATTTGTCAGAAGTTACAATTTTATCAATCTTTGATACAGATCTGTGAGAGTAGTGACCACATCAAATATTTCTTTTTTTTATTTTTTTGAACGAACACATCAAAGATTTCTTGAGCAACCAAGGTTTGAACTTTTACAGGATATTATTACAATGTTCAACATGCATATAAAAAAATTCTAATAACAACTAATTTTTTTTACAAGATTATTAGTTTATTAAAGACAAGAAGAGCAAATAAAAATTAAGGTTACTTAAGTTGTTTCTTCATTCATATATGGTCTAATAGAATAAGTAAATATGTAGAAATTTTCATGAGATTATTATTTGATTCATATTTACTTGTAAGAGCAACATGAAAATCTGCTTTCTTTTTCAGAAAGACTGATCAGTGATTCAGTGAAGTACTGAACTTAAACAAATTATTGACCCAATAATAATAAGTAAAGAAACAGATATAAAACAAAACCCATTTTCTGAAACATTATTAATAATTAAAATTCAAAAGTAAGTTTAATTCCACACACCTTACATAAATATGTATAGATCAGATTATATGTAGCTAACAGAAGCAGACAAACTGATAGTGAAAGCACAATGAATACGAAAGAAAGAAAAAAACAAAACTATATATGTTTTATCAAATGGATAAAGAGCACCCCAGTAACAAGCTAATAAAAATTGTTTGTTGTTGAAGCACTAGAATCAAGCTTCATGAAAACAAAATGTTAAAAAATACAGTAAAGGTGCCTAATTTGTGTACCTGAGAATGAGTGAAACAGCTGGTGGGTTTGAGGTATTTCTCATAATAGAAGAGGCTCCTCCATTGATAGAGCAAAGGAGAACTTGGTACAAAGAGAGGGCTAACCTACAAGAGCAAGCTACGGGACCTGCAAGACTGAAGAAATGCATATTAGAAATGCAGAAGAAATGCATATTAGAAACAAATGTCCGATAAAACAGAGCAACAATCTACACAAAACCCACACTGCAATAACAAAAACAAAACAAGCTATGGGAAGACATGCAAGAGCAAGCTACGAACGGACCACGAACTGAAACCGAGAGACCGAGTCTACGGGAAACCGAGAGAGATAGACCACGCACGGACCAGGAATGGAAAGACGAAGAACATTGAAGATTGAAGGGATTGAGAGGAAGGGGAAGACCGAAGAATGGTTGAGGAAATGGGTATAGGGGAAATGGGTACACGGGTTGAAAAAAGTTCAGTAAAAAAAAGTTAAGTAAAAAAAGCTAAGTTATTTTGGCGGTACCTTATTTTAAGTTGCCGCCTGAAATTTTTTTCCTTTACCATAACTCTTTTTAAAATCTATTATAATCATGTGTTATGGTAATGGGTGTTTGGTGTAGTGGTTCTATTTAATTTAGTTTTCTTGCGGGGCCTTGTTGGGAATTGTGCCCTGAAATCATATGTAGTAGACATTGTTTTATGAAATAAATAAATAAATTGAACTTGTTATGCATATATTTTATGGACTATATTATTCTGTGATAATATTATGTAAATATAAAAAAAATTCTAAAATTCATATATGTGATCTCAAACACGTATTGGTACGGGAGGATTGTGTTTGAGATAAATGAACTTGAATAGTTCGCAATAAAATAAAGTTATGGAATCTTTAGATTAATTACCGCAAGTACGGTCCACTAGTATAATGAATACATGTGATCTAGATCCAGATCACTAGTGTAGTATGAAACTTTAGTGGATATACTTTATATATTACAGAATATATAGAACTGGACCAGGTATGTTTATTAATACTTAGTTAAATACTGTTTTGAAGTATTAATTAAATATATCAACTGATGATCATATACAAATAGTTCTTAATCCTGAAGTTACTATGAACTCATGTTTATGTTATATGAGTTCTTTGATTCACTCATTAGGGTCTGTCAGACTGATCAGGCTAGAAACTTTTGTTTTGGGAACTCATTAATGTAAATGGCTAGGGACATAGTATACAGATATGGAATCTATACCTTCTCACAAGAGATTGAATAATGGTTCTCTTAAGGGTTGACATTTGGGACTGAAAAGTTATTGAGCTCAAATTCATAATTCAATTATCAATTAACCTTCACTAGTAAAGTCAATGGTACTTAAGGAAATAAGAGATAATTAAAAGGGTAGAACGGTAATTTTATTACCAATTAATTATGAACCATTATTAGAGGGTTAATTTGTATGCAATGATTATATCAATTGACGTTTTATCATTATAAAGTACTCAGTAAATGAAATGTCTATAATTACAAGAGTGTAATCTCATATTTATAGTGAAATAATCATGAGATTAATAAATTAAGATTATTTAATTAAAGAGTTTAATTAATAATCTCAAATTTATTGGAGCTTGGAATTATAGGTCCATAGGTCCCCAAAGTGGCTCTATCAACACTATTCAAGGCAAGAGTTGATATAAAGGGAAAAATAATTTAAAGACATATTTAAGAAGAAATTTGATCTCCGGGCCAAATATGAAATTATATGATAATAGTGATTAATTAATTAATTACAAATTAGTGGTAATTAACAAAATTAATTAATATTTTATTATAATATTGTACGCCCTGGTTTTCCCACGGGTTGATTAGCAGGTCGAGCCTCGGACTAATCATGGTTTAGTCCGAGGACTCCCCCAGGCCGGAGATCCTGTTTCCAGATCGTACCTTCTTAGCTCGAGGGATCCTCAAAGGCTCGCCAAGGGCCCCCAAGACTGGAGGAAGGCATCAGAAGGCCTTAAGGCTGAAGGTTGGTTCAGTGAAGCAGCTCGTGGTACGAGTTGGCCATGGATCTCTGACCCTTTGTAAAGTCAACACACGCAAGATAAACGTGCATATATATGACATCACGTGTCCGATATCCCCCTGACTTCTCGGACACGCAGCAAGAACGTGCGCATTCAGACACCCACGGCTGGGTTGGGCCGTGCGGCCCATTATCTCCTTACATACTGATTATACCACACTTATGTGTCAGGTTTAGGAATTAATCATAAATGTCACAGAGTTGATATGACAAATGGTAAGGTCACGGGATGACCTCCCTACCAACTTCCAGGTGCCTTCTCCTATAAATATGGGGACCCTGGGAGTTGATAGGGGTGGGGAAAAATAGTCTCTGAAGAGCCATATACTTTGTAAACCAAATACCCAGGATATATGAATAATATTGACTAGTGGAGTAGAAGGATTTTAACCTTTGAACCACTTAAAAAACGTGTCTTGAGTCACCTAGTTCATTCTCTAAGATTTCATATCTGTGAGGGTTCTACTTTCAGTACTAATCCCTTTCTCTTCTTCTCTTAATTACCTGTTGGCGAAGAACCGCGTCAACAGTTTGGTGCTTTCATTGAGAGGTAGTTCGATTAGTACTACCGCAAACATCCAACTATGGTGACCACTCGATCCAGACATGGCAACGAAACAGAACAACATGATGGGCAGGAGGCCCACCATGTTGCCATCCCTGATGAGCAAATTCCTGAAGTCCAGCAGAGGCCAGGAAAGCAGCTGGCGGGCCAAGACGACACTGGTAGTTCAGCGCCCCGGCCACCTAATCCGAATCCGTGTTATTATACTGCGGTGGAGATGGAGAATGCTCAGTTGAGGAGCCAGTTAGCAGCAGCTGGTCAGCAAATCCAGGATATTCTGGACCGACTACCCCCTCTCACAACCAACGTTAATGTTGGAGAGAGGCAAGGTGAGGCTCCTAAGTCTCGCCGGAGTAATCGGTCCAGACATAGCCGTTCGGATAGACTTCCTACAGCTAACTCTACCCCTTCATCACACCACCAAGAGGCAAACTTCAGGGAAATGCCTAGAACCGGACAACAGCAATACAGCCGTTCGGTTAGGACATTAACCCCTAGCTCTCAACCTTCCTCAAGGGCACCCAGGAGAGATCAAGGAAATTCCCGAAGAAGATCTGGGGAGGGCCAGAGACGTCAGCCCATCCCCGAAGACCGTCCTGCGCCTCGTCCAGCTCGCCCAGCGCGGGACCAGCAGGCTGGCAGGGCCGAAAGGCCTCCACCGAATTTGATCCGTCCGGACGGAACTAGGATCGCCTCCCCAGTCAGGCATCCTCCTTCTCCAATCAGATACCCGTCTCCTCAGCCCGTCCGAGACATCCCGCCCTACGGGAATAGTAGGAGAGACCTGCCATCGGCTAGGCCTTCCTGGCGCAGCAGGGTGCCAGGGGAAGGATCAGATCGTAACCGCCGAAGACGCACTCCAAGCCTATCCAGTAGGAGCCACTGGACCGGTAGTCGCCGGAGTGATCTCTCGGGAGGAGACCTGCGTCAGCGACTAAGTTCGGCACAAAGTCACCAGACTACACAGGGAGGCGACCTCTGAGATCGCCTCAACTCTCACAGAGATGATCGAACCGGAGATGGTAGCCAGGCCCGTTCAGTGGGAATCCGATCCGAAGTACATAACGGAGGGAATGTCCCAAATAACCTATCTCAAGATAGGGGGGGCAACAACCCACCTAATATGTACAACGGGTCCGGAGCTGTTGAACAGCCCCGGAATAACCCAGGATCTCAGGACAAAACCCTCGAGCGCCTAACTCAGATGGAGGAACTGATGAGAAAGCTCCTATCAGAAAAAGAAAAAGACGAATATGATTCGGGTGACGAAATGGAGCTCTTCGCCCCCAACATAGCAGCGATGGCATACCCGTCTGGCTTCCGTATGCCTCACTTGTCAAAGTTCAACGGGGACGGAGACCCGTCGGACCATTTAGGGATGTTCAACACCCTAATGATGGCCCATAACATCGGCCCGAAGCTGCGTTGCTTGATCTTTCCTTCCACACTGACTGGACCTGCCAGGCAGTGGTTCAAGCAGAGTAAAAGGCAGTCAATCAGCTCCTGGAAGACCTTTTCGACTGACTTCAAAAGGGCATTCCGTGCCTCTCAAGCCGCCCGAGTCCAGGCCGACTCCCTAGCTAACGTGAGACAGCAGCCCGGTGAGACACTGAAAGCCTACTTGAGCAGATTCGTGAATGTCGCTGCTCGAGCCAGAGACGCTGACGATAGCTCCAAGCTCATGGCCATGAGGACCGGAATCCTGGTCGGTGGAGACCTGTGGAAAGATATTCAAAGGAGGGGAGTCAGCTCGGTTAGCGAATTCCTTAACAGAGCCCAAGAGTGGATAAACTTAGAAGAAGCTGAAGCTTCCGCCACAGGGACCAGCCAGATTCCCGAGAAGCCCGCTGGAATGGAGATAGAGATCGTAGTGGTGATTCCCGACGTCGCGCAGAACAACCAGTCCGGTGGTGGCAAAAGAAAGGGGAATGGTGAAAATAGCCATCACGGTCAAAAGAAGAATAAGTCTGTGGATAAATTCAAGCCCGTGTTCACAACATATACCGAGCTCACCCAGTCCAGGGAAAATATTTTCTTGGCCAACGCTGCTCGGGTCCCTTGGAAAAGGCCGGAGCCATTAAAGCACCACAAGGGAAAGAGAGATACTTCAAAATTCTGCCATTTCCATAATGACGTCGGCCACAATACCGACAACTGTAGGCATCTCAAAGATGAAATCGAAACTCTCATCCGAGCAGGCCCATTGGCGCAATACTCGCGAAACAGGGTCCCAACAAGTCGACCCATTCCAGAGGTCCCAGCCAGCCAGCCTGGACCTCGGATAGATCAGGACGTCCCTCCCCCCGCGGTCGAGGGAGAGATATCCACCATCTCTGGAGGACCACATATGGCTGGCACGAGTAGAGGCACCCAGAAGAGATATGTGAATGAATTAAAGGCTCACAACGGAGCGGAGTTCGTCCCGGAGCAACGTCAATCAAAACAGCAATGGTTAGAGAAACAACCGATAACTTTCACGGAGGAAGACGCAGGCCATGTCCAATTCCCTCATAACGATCCCTTGGTCGTAGCAGTCCAGCTCGCCAACCGGAAAGTAAGGAGAGTGTTGGTGGACAATGGGAGCTCGGTGAACCTCCTATTCCGATCCACCTTAGAAAAGATGGGTCTGACCATCGCCGAGCTAAAGGCAACCTCGATGATGCTATATGGCTTTTCGGGAGAAGGATCAACAGCAATAGGGACGATCGAGCTGGTGATCACCCTAGGAGAAGAATCTCGGACAGTATCCAAACTACTCGAGTTCATGGTCATTGACTGCTCCGCTGCCTACAATGCCATTTTGGGCCGACCTACGCTCATAGCTTTCGAGGCTATCACTTCCATCCGACACCTCGCCATGAAGTTCCCTACTTCAACAGGAGTCTGTACTATCAAGGGTGACCAGCTCGCTGCCAGGGAATGCTACAGCATTTCCACGAAGGGAAAATCTAAACCCGGGCAGCTGACAATGGCCATTCAGGGCGAAGAGGAATCTCAGGGACCCAAGGCGGCTCCTGAGATTGAAAAACCTCAGATTTCTGAAGAAGAAAAGCTCGCCTTAAGTGAGGACATTGACCCCCGTGTAGGCGAGGACAGATCCGAGCTCCAGGCTATTGAAGAGCTCGAGGAGGTGAACATTGATAAACAAAACCCATCACGGACGGTTAAGCTTGGGAAGAACCTCTGTGACCAGAGAAAAGCGGAGCTGACTACGTTTCTGCAGAAAAACCTGGACGTGTTCGCATGGTCGCACGAGGACATGATAGGGATCAGCCCGAGTGTCATCATGCACACACTCCACCTGGATAAAAGTGTTCCTGCCAAATTCCAAAAGCAGAGGCGTCTAGGAACGACCCGAGCCGAAGCCCTTGAAGAAGAAGTGGCCCGGCTCAAAAAGTGTGGCTTTATCCGCGAAGCCAAATTTCCAATTTGGGTCGCTAATCCCGTGCTGGTTCCAAAGCCCAACGGGAAGTGGCGGACCTGTATTGACTTCTCCGACCTGAATAAAGCCTGCCCCAAGGATTGCTTTCCATTGCCAAGGATCGATCAGCTGGTGGATGCCACGGCGGGGCATGAGCTCATGTCCTTCATGGACGCGTACTCAGGCTACAATCAGATCGCGATGAATCCGGCAGACCAGGAACATACCAGCTTCATGACCCCGACTAATGTCTATTGCTATAAGGTCATGCCATTTGGCCTGAAGAATGCCGGAGCTACCTACCAAAGGCTTGTAAACAGAATGTTCAAGGACCAGATCGGAAAAAACATGGAAGTGTACGTCGATGACATGCTGGTCAAGTCAAAGACTGCCGACAACCACATTTCCGACCTGGAAGAGCGTTTTAACATACTGCGAGAGTATGGCATGAGGCTCAATCCTCAGAAGTGCACTTTCGGTGTCGCATCGGGGAAATTCTTGGGTTTCATAGTCAATACCCGAAGAATCGAGGCAAACCCCGACAAGATCAGGTCACTGCTCGAGCTTCCTTCCCCTAAGTCGCGAAAGGATGCCCAAGGCCTCACAGGAAGGGTGGCAGCGCTCAACCAGTTCATTTCCAAATCAACCGACAAGTGTTTGCCCTTCTACAACCTGCTCCAGGGAAACAAGAAGTTTGAGTGGACAGTAGAATGTGAAAGCGCATTCCTCGACCTGAAGGCGCATCTGGCTGAACCGCCTGTGCTATCCAAGCCCAAGGCGGGAGAACCTCTTTTCCTCTACATGGCCGTCACTGAGGACGCAGCTAGCGCCGTGCTAGTACGAGAAGAGGACCAAGTTCAAAAGCCAGTCTACTACATCAGCAAGAGACTCCTCGGAGAAGAATCAAGATACCCAATGATGGAAAAACTAGCGTTCTGCCTAATCATGGCCTCGCGAAAGCTCAGGCCGTACTTCCAGTCCCACTCTATACACATCATGACCGATCAGCCTTTAAGGCAGGTTTTGCAAACGCCTGAAGCATCAGGACGTTTGTTAAAGTGGGCGGTCGAACTCAGTCAGTTCGAGATTTTCTATACTCCACGAACTGCCATAAAAAGTCAGGCCTTGGCCGACTTCGTGGCGGAGTGCACGGGATTCCAGGAGAATCCATCAGAAGGCTTGCCTCAGGTCACCTCCCCACATTCGTCGTGGAAGATCTTCATTGATGGTTCATCTAACGATAACGGCTCCGGGGCCGGAATCATCCTGATATCCCCCGAGGGACATAGATTCCACTCGGGGCTAAGGTTCGGGTTCAAGGCGTCTAACAACGAGGCAGAGTACGAGGCTTTGTTGGCTGGGCTGAGGGTAGCTAGTGAACTAAAGGCGAGCTCCGTCCAGTGCTTCAGTGACTCCCAGCTCGTGGTGAACCAGGTTCTGGGAGAGTATCAGGCGCGGGGACCCAAGATGGCCGCCTATTTGGCAAAAGTAAAAGCCGAGCTGTCTGCATTTGGGCGAGGGTCGATCAAACAGATACCTCGGGAGCAGAACGCCAACGCAGATGCTCTCGCCAAACTCGCCACCTCGAGAGAGATAGAAACCCTCGGGTTGGTGCCAATAGAATTCTTGGAAAAACCAAGTATAGAAGGAGATCGGGCAGAGATCGAGATGATTGATATTAGGCCGACCTAGATGACTCCCATTCTTGAGTATCTCGTCGAGGGCAGGTTACCCGAAGAACGTAACGACGCACGGCGAGTCCTTTATCAAGCTCCTAGATATAGGTTAGTCGAAGGAGTGTTATACCGACGTGGGCACTCCCTACCTCTCCTCCAGTGCGTTCTTCCAAGTAAAGTGGAGTCCATCCTGCAGGAAGTTCACGAAGGATTCTGCAGAGACCACACTGTGGGGCAAAGCCTGGCCTTAAAGGTTCTCAGGCAAGGTTATTATTGGCTGACTCTGTCCAAAGACTCGATCTCGTATGTGAAAAGGTGCGACAAGTGTCAGCGATTCGCTGTGGTTGCCTGAGCTCCTCCGGTCGAGCTAAAAATGATCTCGGCTCCTTGGCCATTTGTCGTTTGGGGAATAGATCTAGTGGGCGCCCTGCCCACCGGAAAAGGCGGGGTCCATTACGCCGTGGTAGCCATTGACTACTTTACCAAGTGGGTCGAAGCAGAGCCGTTGGCGACAATAACATCGAAGAAAGTACTCAACTTTGTGGTGAAAAGCATCATCTGTCGATTTTTCCTACCTAAGAAAATCGTCTCCGACAACGGCACTCAATTTGACAGCGATCTGTTCACCGAATTTTGTGAAAGGCACGGAATTGTGAAAAGCTTCTCGTCCGTGGCCTATCCCCAGGCGAACGGCCAGGTCGAGGCTGTGAACAAAACTCTAAAGGCAAGCCTCAAGAAGAGGATAGATAAGGCAAAGGGGGTCTGGCCAGAACAGCTCCCCCAGGTCCTGTGGGCATACCGGACCTCGCATCAAACTCCCACGGGTCACACTCCTTTCTCCCTAACCTTTGGGAGTGAAGCAGTCCTCCCCGTGGAGGTTAAAGTTCTATCGCATAGAGTCCAGTCCTACGACCAAGATCGAAACCACGAACTCCTATGCCATTCCCTAGACCTAGTTGATGAAAGGCGGGAGGATTCGCAACTCCAGCTCGCCCATTATCAGCAAAAGATCACTCACTACTTCAACACTAAGGTCAAAAAATGTGCCTTTAGCGTTGGCAATTTGGTCCTAAGGAGAGTTTTCCTGGCCGGAAAAGATCCCAAAGATGGGGTTTTGGGACCAAACTGGGAAGGACCATACCAGGTCATCGAAGTCATCAAGGAGGGAACTTATAAGTTAGCTCGACTTGATGGAGGGGCGATCCCGCGGACTTGGAATGCCATCCACTTAAAGAAATACTATCAATGATCCACTTGTAAGGCCTGGAAGGCCACTTTCTATGTATAAATAAAAATCAAATGTTTCTTTTTATTTGCAAGTGTGATTTTAAAGTAACCACGAAAGACCCTTTCCCAGTTACTTGGGGGGCATATGGTACCTGGATATAACCAGGTCTCCTTAACGACTTAGATGTTAACTCTTATCTATGGATGAGGGTTAACGCGAACTAAGTCCTATCCTGGTTTTAACCGGGTCATAAAACTTAGAAGTTAACTTAAATTTATTGATCGTGGTTCTTCTTAAAGAGCTCGGGATATGGATAAAAGTTAACAGGAACTAAGTTTTCAAAATAAGTTCCTGGTTTTAACCAGGTCATAAAACTTAGACGTTAACTTAAATTTATTGATCGTGGTTCTTCTTAAAGAGCTCGGGATATGGATAAAAGTTAACACGAACTAAGTTTTCAAAATAGGTTCCTGGTTTTAACCGGGTCATAAAACTTGGAAGTTAACTTAAGTTTATTGGTCGTGGCTCTTTCTTAAAGAGCTCGGGATATAAATAACGGTTAGCATGAACTAAGCTTATATAAAAAAATATATATATAAGTTAAGATTGCCAAGTAAATCGTCTCGAGGTGAAAACACCTTATGAAAAGGTTACAAAGACAAAATAAAAATAATTAAAAATGCATAAGGAGAAGTGCCCTAAGCCCCATCAGCTGGTCCTTTGGAGGTCGCGGTCTCGCCCTACTACGCCGCGCAAGAGGCTTCCCCAGTCTCTGAGGGCGGTACCTCTTTGTTTAGGCGAGCTTGGAGCTTCGGCAGCAAAAAAGCCCAGAGGTTCGGCGGCATAAAAGAGAAGTCATCATCCGGGTTATGGGCCCAGCAGTGATAGAACAGGTCCTGCATGGAATGCTCCAAGATGGCCCGCTCGGCTTCCAAGGCAGCCTCCAGGGCGGCCTGGGCCTCGGTCTTCCCTGCCTCGAGATCTGTTCGCGAAGTAGCAAGGGAGGTTTCAAGTTCTCGGTTCTTTGAGCGGCTCCTCTCTAGCTTGGCCTTCGAAGCCGCCAGCGCATCTTTCGCCGCCTGAGCTTCCTGAAGGGCGGCCTGGCGCTCAGCCTCCATCTCCTCGAGCTGAGCCTTGGTCCTGGCGATACCTCGATGTACGGCAGCAATGCCCTGCAAGAAAGGAAGGATAAGTTGGCTAAGTGGAAAAACAAGGCATTGTGCAAGTGTTAAAGCTTTAAAAGAAGTGGGGCAGATTATCGTTAGGGTCATGTCCATCGAAGACTCTATGACTCGGACCGGGCTCGTTGTTTCGATAGCCCAGAGATCCCTCTCTTTGAGCTTGTAGAAGCGGCCGACGGCATAGCTCGCCGACTCATACACCGTCCCCCGGAATGCTTCTGGGATCTTTCCCAGATCCTGAGGGTCGACCGGGATGCGTACGTCCGGGGTTGCCACAGCCGGAGTCCCAACCTCCAGTACCACGTCCTGGGTGGCTGATGGAGATCGCTGGGGCGGCGGGGGCATGTGTCCTTCTCCGGCAGCAGGAAGGATTGCCCCCCCGACCTAGGATGGCGGGGTTTTTTCCTTCTCCTTAGCCGGGGATTTGGCGGAGGCCCCGGCCGCGCTCTTAGACTCTCGGAGCCTTTTCAACCTTGGCCCTGCTGGGGGATTCCCACCGAAGACTACACCCCGCAGATTACCCCCGGGCTGAGACATCTCTTGTACCAAAAACAAAAACATGGTTATTACAAGTTAGCAATCATGCAGAGGTTAAAAGCAAAAAGTATACGAATATTAAGGGAGCCCTACCCCCCGAGCTGGAAGAGCATAGGACAATTATCTCATGAACTGGCGCGGGTTCTAGGTTCGGTTCTGACTCGGGGCTGGATTCTTCTACATACTGTCTAAACCCCGAGGCATAGACACCCCTCTGAAGTGATGGCCATGTGCGTAAGTTGGTCCCATACTCCTCAAAAAGGATCGACCTGAAAGCTAGGGTGTTATCTAATACTACGGTACCCCTAGGCCGGCTCTCTTGGTGATCCAGCACGAGTCGGTCAACACAATGGAGCAGGAGTGTATTCAGGTCCGGGTCCCTCCCGTGACGATGGACGATCTGCCTCGGATTGAACCTAACCAGCCGGGGGTCTGCAGTGGCCCTATCTACATTCTTAAACAAATAAGGGTAACCTTGGCCGGAAGGACCCGCGGCTGCTCCGGTTTGGATCCTCTCCTCGTCCATCCCCTGGGCGACCTCCAAGGTCCTCTTTCTATTCCTCACGAGCGGAACTTCAACCACCTCGTCCTCCTTGTCTTCCTCTGCCGCGACCTCCTCCACGGTGATAGGCCTGTTGTCGCGGGCTGGGGGGGGCCCCCGAGGCCTCTTCAGGTTTAGAGTCTGGTTTGGGAAGATCAATTTGCAGAACACCATCGTCTCGTCCGTCACGAGCACGCGGTAGTCCTTTTCACTGGGGGGCAGGCCCGCCAATGTGTCATACTGACCCCCGAGGGTCGCAGACTTTTCGGTCCTTGCGTAGATGGCTGCAAGATTGGCTGGAGTCAGGGTGGAATACGGGAGGAGCTAAAATAAAAAAAAAACACTTAAAAGGCGAGCTAAGGTCAGGGATCACTTACGAGGGCAATTAAAATAATGGTGCTCGCAATTCCGGAACCCAATTGACATGAAGAACTGGTCCTTGAAGTCATTTGGATGGCTTGGAAGCTCGATGACCGCCGCCGTATTAGGGAAATGGGTTAAGTAGTAGAACCCGTCACCTCGCCCCCGCTGGTCCGGACTGGATTTGAGGCAGAAGAAATATAGAATATCCGCAGGAGTGGGGACCTCCCACTCCTGCTTCTTGAATAAATACCTCAAACCCGCCAGCAGACGGTAGGAGTTGGGGGGGGAGCTGAAATGGGGCCAACCCCACATAATTCAGGAAATCAGCGAAGTACTGATCCAGGGGAAGGAAGGCCCCTGCCTTGAAGTGTTCACCGCTCGAAGCCGCGAACGATTCATAGAGCGGCGTGCAGCTCCGCTCGCCCTCCGCAGCAGGTCGGGCAATCACGGCGGCTTTCCCCAGTGGAATGTTGTGGGTGAGGAAGAGTTTGTTGATCTTCGCCTGGTCGGTTACCTTTGAGACGATTCTCTCCGCCTCAAAGAATGCGTCGGGGGCCACCTCGACCTGCTTCTCCACGGCCGGCCCGAAGTGGGGGATCGGCGAGCTTGACATCACCGCCTTTCCTTTCTCTTGCTGGGAGACCGAGCTTCCCACGTTCTTCTGAGGAAGATTCCTTTTTGGAGCCATCTGGTCGCCTATCGAACAAAAGAAAACACTTTAGAAAAGGCGACCCAAGCAGAAGGACGAAGCAATTATTATTTACACGAGCTGAGGTAAGCCTAGCCCGTGGAGAGTGGAACCACGCGGTTCAATGAACACGCGCATATGCTCCCAACAGATCCCAAATTACTCGGAATTCGTGTGTCAGGGGGTTCAGAGTAAAAATTTTCCTTGGGGGGGAAGTTTGAACAGGCAGAACGTTGCAAAACCGCTTTTGAGGCGTATCCCCTAATCTACCCGGTTTTGCACCCAAAATTCCTAAAGATCCTAACCAGAAATTGTTCCTGAAGAAGCATCTTGAAACCTATACTCTAAGGCGATTTCCTACAACAAGTGTGCCCTAGCCTAAAAGGGGCTGTCACCCTCCTACCCACGCAACCCAGAAAACCCTTGCATGCGTCTACAGTAAAAAAAATTTACCTAAGCTACAGTGGCATGTTTTCAAAATGAACAGGGCCAGAAAACTTACAGTATATGGCTGGATGGTAAACGAGAGTGTTGCATTGGTAGGAGCCTCGCCGTTGTAGTAGCTTCCAAAGCTTTGGAGGAACTCGTGCGCCTAAGCTTCTTGAACAAGGAAAATGGTGGCAGTAGAGTCGAGGGTTTCGTTCTTCTGAAAGTCAGAGAAGGAAGAAGGAAAGAGATTTGGGAAATTCTTGAATGAAGGGATGGCCCGTGCGTAGGGTGGCCACCCCCTTTTAATATAAGGGAAGGATCACGTGAAGAAGGCTCTTGGATGGCCCTAGTGTGGGATCCGAGGCCTTCCACTCGAAATATGAAACGACGGCTGGGCAATAGGCTAGGCCATTAAATGCGGTTCTCGTAAAACGTACTGTCACCACCCACGACTTTCCACGTATCAGACGCCTGCACAAAGAATGGAATGCGAAGGGTTGTGGGGAATTCTAAAAGCCCCTACTATGGTCTTCTATATATGACGTCATATACCACGAGCAGGAGCTTGGGGGGCAGGTGTACGCCCTGGTTTTCCCACGGGCTGATTAGCAGGTCGAGCCTCGGACTAATCACGGTTTAGTCCGAGGACTCCCCCAGGCCGGAGATCCTGTTTCCCTATCGTACCTTCTTAGCTCGAGGGATCCTCAAAGGCTCGTCAAGGGCCCCCAAGACTGGAGGAAGGCATCAGAAGGCCTTAAGGCTGAAGGTCGGTTCAGGGAAGCAGCTCGTGGTACGAGCTGGCCATGGATCTCTGACCCTTTGTAAAGTCAACACACGCAAGATAAACGTGCATATATCTGACATCACGTGTCCGATATCCCCCTGACTTCTCGGACACGCAGCAAGAACGTGCGCATTCAGACACCCACGGCTGGGTTGGGCCGTGCGGCCCATTATCTCCTTACATACTGATTAGACCACACTTATGTGTCAGATTTAGGAATTAATCATAAATGTCACAGAGTTGATATGACAAATGGTAAGGTCACAGGATGACCTCCCTACCAACTTCCAGGTGCCTTCTCCTATAAATATGGGGACCCTGGGAGTTGATAGGGGTGGGGAAAAATAGTCTCTGAAGAGCCATATACTTTGTAAACCAAATACCCAGGATATATGAATAATATTGACTAGTGGAGTAGAAGGATTTTAATCTTTGAACCACTTAAAAAACGTGTCTTTAGTCACCTAGTTCATTCTCTAAGATTTCATATCTGTGACGGTTCTACTTTCAGTACTAATCCCTTTCTCTTCTTTTCTTAATTACCTATTGGCGAAGAACCGCGTCAACAAATATAATTTTCAAAATTATATTAAATAATTAAATTAATTTTGAAATTATATAAAATAATTAATTAATTATAATTTTAAAAATTATAATAAATTAAATATTTATTTTCGAAATTATTTGTTTTAATTAATTGGTAGAATTAATTAAATATCTTTATTGGAGTGGGAGATATTAATCTTATAAGTTCAAATTGGATTTGAATTTAAAAGATTGATATTTATTCAAATAATTAATTATATTTGATAATTAGTTAAAAAGATATTTAATTTAAATTTGAATTCAAATTTGAATTAATTATCAAGTTGTTAGATTTTTATCTGACAAAGTAGTTTGAATAAATAATTAAATAAAAATAGAAAAATTAAATATCCCTAAAAATTCGGGTGGTACACGACCACACACAGTCCATGGAGTGTGTGTGGCGTGTACTGCATATTTTCAGAGACATATTTTTCAATTTTATTCATTTAATTAATTAATTAATTAATGGATAATTCAAAAATTAGTTTTTGGATATTTTCATTAATAAGATAATTAATTAATTAAAAGATGAATTGTAAGTTAGTTACAGATTTATTTTTTAAATTTTAATATTTTCTTTTTAAGTAAGACTTATCAGAAAATATACAAATAATTCAAGATACTGAATTATTTGCTCTGTGAATAGAACGATACTTTTCTGTCTCTCCCTGAAAAGATACAGAACCAATTTCAGGCATCATTCTCTTGATCTCATGTGTTGAGTACATCAAGAAGAATCACAAATTAATTTTCCTTTATTCTCTAAGTGTCCACCTACTTCTTGAGGTGTAGAGAACGTTGTGGAAGATCTTGGTCTGAGTACCTGGGAGCAGCTTCGATAGGAAGATCGTTCTTATTACGAAAAGATAGCAAGGACACTTGATAGGCTTCAAGAGATATGATTTCTATTCTTTTCTTGCTTATGATTAATGTGTGTATATTAATGGTTCTGCATATTTAAAGGTAGTTTAATCATGTTACAAAAAAATTTGTTGTACACTGGGCCAACCCACCACCATTCCGATGCATATTAGGAAACTCATTCCTAACAATTGGTACCAGAGCGGTCATTAATCTCTGCATACATTAATTATTGTGTGGGCATAATATGCATTCTTATGTTATTGTAATATATGTGAATGGATGGATGTTTGTATGATTATAGTTTATTCTTAATGGTCGTTAATTATATGGTGTTTTGGGTTTAAGAATTGTTCTTAAAATTCTAGATGAAAATGTAAGCCATTTTGGGTCATAGGAATTTTTTGTAATTTAAGTTTCTGCATTAAATTTTGGAAAAAATTATTGGAATTAGTTTGACCTACCTTAAGGCTGGTCCATTAATGTTCAAATTAATTAATCGTGGAATTAGTAATTATTTTTTATGTGTTCTTTAATTGTTGCATTCATGCATCACGTTTACTATTCCGAAAATTAATGATATTTATTATATGCATAAATTCATTTTTGTTTATTTATTTATTCCCAGCAAATATGTCTATTGGTGAATTACACACCGATGCCTTTCTCAAATCTTTGGTTTTTGAACCTGAAAATATGCAACACTGGTATCGAAGCATATTGACCATTTTTTTCTTATAAGAAGTTGATGCCAACCGTCTGTAACAAACCTCCAACAGAATCACCATTGGCTACTAGCTAAGAAGCAGAAGAAAAATATGCAAATGGGATAAAATCTGAACGGTTGGCACATTATTGCATGCTTTCAACCATGCCTGACGAAACAAAGGAAAACTATATACACTATACCTCAACACATGAGATGTGGCGAGCAATAACAGAGGAAGTCTTTGCCGAGTGTCATCGTTTGTATCAAACGAAAAAGGTAAATAAGATTTACATATATTTTTTCCACTTTGAATAGTATATTCAAATACTATGAATAGCATATTCAAATTTTTGGATAGTAGATTCAAAAATATATGCCACTAATCTATTTTTCTTTTTGTTTTTCCTTTTGCAGAATCAGAACCCTGGAAAGGAGGAAGAGACTGATGAGGATTTTGATAGCGAGTAAAGTTGGAGGAGTTGGAGAGTAGTTTTATTTAGAAATTTTATTGTTAGTTGAACAATTTAAATTTTTATTTTTTTTTAGAAATTCTAGATTTCGTTGAACAAAGAGAACTATAGTCTAGAAATTTAGTTTACTATTAGTAATTTTGATTATCAATGTTTGGAAACTTATTTCTATTTTTTGCATGACATTTATTTCTTTTATTAATAAAGTATTTATTATTTAAAGAAATTATCTATTTACTTGTTATGTAAATGCTTTGGGATAAACAAATTTACATACTTATAATGAATGACAAATTATTTACTTAATTATGAATTATTTAAAGCAGCTAATCCTAGATCTATTAAACGACAAAACACTGATTCTGATAGTGAAACATATCTGTGGCACTTGGGATTGGGCCATATTGGTCTAGACAGAATTAATAGGCTTGTAAAGGATGGTCCTTTAAGAGAACTATCTATTGGATCTCTCCCTGTCTATGAATCCTATCTAGATGGCAAGATGACCAAGACACCTTTCTCTGCTAAAGGTTCAAGAGCTACAGAACCACTTCAGCTAGTACATACGGATGTTTGCGATCCACTTAATGTACAAGCAAGAGAAGTTTATGCATACTTCATCCCTTTCATTGGCGATTATTCAAGATATGTACCTATACTTAATGTAAAGAAAATCTGAAACTTTTGGAAACTGCAAAGAATTTCAAGCAGAGGCTGAAAAGCAATTAGGTAAATAACTAAAAGTTCTTCGATCTGATCGAGGAAGAGAGTACTTGGATTTTGAATTCGAGGACCATCTGCGTGATCATGGTATTCAATCCCAACTCATAGCACCTGGAACACCACAGCAAAATAGTGTTTCAAAAAGATGGAACAGAACGTTATTAGATATGGTTAGATCAATGATGAGTTTCTCATCATTACCACTGTCATTCTGGAGCTATGCGATTCAATGTGCTCTATACATATTGAATGTTGTTCCATCTAAGTCTATACAAAAGACACCCATGGAATTATGGAATGGTTGTAAACCTAGTTTACACCACTTTCGATTTTGGGGGTGTCCTACACACGTGCTTTAGGAAATACCGGGAAGTTGGAATCATGCTCAGAAGTGTGCATGTTTGTGTGATATTCCAAAGAGACTATAGGTGGAATTTTCTATAGTCCAAAAGAAAATAAAATATTTGTATCGACAAATGCAACTTTTCTTGAACATGACTATGTTAATAACCACAAACCTCGCAGTAAGGTTGTACTGGAGGAGATGGTCTCGAATGAAGTTGCAAAGTCACCAGCAACAACCAATGAAAAATGGCAAGAGGAAACTGTTAGTTTTAGTCAGAATAGTAGAGAGCCTCGTCGTAGTGGGAGGGTTAGTAAGCAACCCACACACTATGAACATGAAGTTCAAATGCTTGTGTCTGACACAAACAAAGACAATCCATTGACATTTAAAGATGCAATGAATGATTCTGACAAGGACAAATGGAAAGAAGCCATGAACCAAGAAATGGAATCAATGTATTCCAATTCTATCTGGGTTCTTGAAGATCTACCTGATAATATCAAACCCATTGTTTGCAAGTGGATATTCAAGAAGAAAAGAGGAGTGGATGGGAAAGTGAAGACTTTCAAAGCAAGGCTTGTAGCCAAAGGCTACACACAGAAAGAAGGGGTTGATTATGAAGAAACTTGTTCTCTTGTAGCCATGCTAATATCCATTCGTATACTTCTGTCCATTGCTGCATGCATGGATTATGAGATTTGGCAAATGGATGTCGAAACAGCTTTTCTGAATGGCTACCTTGACGAAACTATTTACATGTCTCAACCAGAAGGGTTCGAATTAAAAGGTCAAGAGCAAAAAGTTTGCAAGCTTCTTAGGTCCATTTATGGACTCAAACAAGCTTCTAGATCTTGGAATCTTAGATTTGATGACACAATTAAAACATTTGGTTTTGAACAAAACGTTGACAAACCTTATGTCTATAAACAAATCAAAGATGGTATAGTAGTATTCCTCATTCCTTATGTTGATGATATATTATTGATTGGAAATGACGTAACATCATTATCAAAGGTAAAGAACTGGTTAGCTAAACAATTCCAAATGAAAGATTTGGGAGAAGCCAATTATGTACTGGGAATTAAAATTCTCAGAGATAGACAGAATAAAACTTTGGCACTGTCTCAAGCAACTTATATTGATAAGGTGCTAGAACGCTTTAATATGCAAAAATCCAAAAAGGGTGATATGCAACCCGTTCTGGAGTATTCTTTTCCAAGGAGCAATGTCCTAAAACACCTCCGGAAGAGGAAGATATGAGTCAATATCCTTATGCCTCAGTAGTAGGCAGTATAATGTACATCATGTTGTGTACAAGACCTGACATTTGTTATGCAGTAGGGATAGTCAGCCGTTATCAATCCAATCCTGGATTGAGTCATTGGACAACAATAAAGAATATTCTCAAGTATCTTAGGCATACTAGAGATTACATGCTTGTGTATTCAGGTGGAGACCCGAACCCCACTAGTTACACTGATTCTGATTTTCAATCAGACAGAGATAGTCAGAAATTGACTTATGGATCAGTGTTTACTCTTGGAGGAGGAGTAGTAGTCTGGCGAAGTATTAAACAAACCAGCATTGTAGACTCCACCATGGAATCCGAGTATATAGCAACTTGTGAAGCAGCTAAGGAGGCTGTGTGGCTCAAAAAGTTCTATTCTGATCTAGAAGTAATACCAGATGTGGATAAGCCACTAGTCCTATACTGTAATAACAGTGGGGCAGTTGCTAACTCAAAGGAACCACGGAGTCACAAGAGGGGAAAGCACATCGAGAGGAAGTATCACTTGCTTAGAGATATAGTTCATCGAGGAGATGTTGCAGTTATGAAGATAGCTTCAGAGCATAATCTTGCAGATCCTTTCACAAAGACTTTATCCATAAACTCTTTTAAGGAGCATGTAGGATACATGGGAATGAGAAAGATGCCTCATTTGCTTTAGGTCAAGTGGGAGATTGTTGGGAATTGTGTTCTGAAAGCATATGTAGTAGACATTGTTTTATGAAATAAATAAATAAATTGAATTTGTTATGCATATCTTTTATGGACTATATTATTTTGTGATAATATTATGTAAATATCAAAAAAATTCTGAAATTCATATATGTGATCTCAAACACGTATTGGTATGGGAGGATTGTGTTTGAGATAAATGAACTTGAATAGTTCACAGTAAAATAAAGTTATGGAATCTTTAGATTAATTACCGCAACTACAGTCCACTAGTATTATGAATACATGTGATCTAGATCTAGATCACTAGTGTAGTAGGACACTTTAGTGGAGGTGCTTAATATATTAGAGAATATATAGAACTGGACCAGATATGTTATTAATACTTAGTTAAATACTGTTTCGAAGTATTAATTAAATATATCAACTGATGATCATATACAAATAGTTCTTAATCCTGAAGTTACTATGAACTCATTTTTATGTTATATGAGTTCTTTGATTCACTCAATAGGGTCTGTCAGAATGATCAGGCTAGAAACTTTTGTTTTGGGAACTCATTAATGTAAATGGCTGGGGACATAGTATACAGTTATTTAATCTATACCTTCTCGAAAGAGATTGAATAATGGTTCTCTTAAGGGTTGAATTTTGGGACTGAAATGTTATTGAGCTCAAATTCATAATTTAGTTATCAATTAACCTTCACTAGTAAAGTCAATGGTACTTAAGGAAAGAAGAGATAATTAAAAGGGTAAAACGGTAATTTTATTCCCGATTAATTATGAACCATTATTAGAGGGTTAATTTGTATGCAATGATTATATCAATGGACGCTTTATCATTATAAAGTACTCAGTAAATGAAATGTCTATAATTACAAGAGTGCAACCTCATATTTATAGTGGAATAATCATGATATTAATAAATTAAGATTATTTAATTAAAGATTTTAATTAATAATCTCAAATTTATTGGAGCTTGGAATTATAGGTCCATAGGTCCCCACAGCGGCTATATCAACACTATTCAAGGCAAGAGTTGATATAAAGGGAAAAATAGTTGAAAAACATATTTAAGAATAAATTTGATCTTCGGGCCAAATATGAAATTATATGATAATAGTGATTAATTAATTAATTAATTACAACTTAGTTGTAATTAACAAAATTAATTAATTTTAATTATAATATAATTTTTGAAATTATATGAAATAATTAAATTAATTTTGAAATTATAATAAATTAAATATTTATTTTCGAAATTATTGGTTTTAATTAATTAAATGTCTTTATTTGAGTGGGAGATAATAATATGATAAGTTAAAATTGAATTTGAATTTAAAAGATTTATACTTATTCAAATAATTAATTATATTTGATAATTAGTTAAAAAAAATATTTAATTCAAATTTGAATTAATTATCAGTTTGTTAGATTTTTATCTGACAAAGTAGTTTGAATAAATAATTAAATAAAAATAGAAAAATCAAATATCCCTAAAAATTAGGGCGTGTACAGCATATTTTTAGGAACAGATTTTTTAATTTTATTTAATTAATTAATGGATAATTCAAAAATTAGTTTTTGGATATTTTTATTAATAAAATAATTAATTAATTAATTAAAAGATAAATTGTAAGTTAGTTACAGATTTATTTTTTAAAATTTAATATTTTCTTTTTAAGTAAGACTTGTCATAAAATATACATCAAGATGATTCACAAATTAACTATCCTTTATTCTCTAAGTGCCCACCCACTTCTTGAGGTGTAGAGAACGTTATGGAAGATCTTGGTGTGAGTACATGGGAGCAGCTTGGATTGGATCAGTCATGAGTTGGAGAGCTGTAGGGGCGATGTGTAAATATGCGGCCTGCTCAACTGCCATAGTTGGGATATCTTTTGAGGATCTAGGGTTTTGGTTATTTTGACGCTTAGGTCGGCTAATTTCGTAACCTATTTCCTTTTGTATTTGATTATAAACTCTTTTGGGATCCCGTGTGCATATACTCAAACTTTTTAATGAAAAGTACTACTTTTAGCCAAAAAATTTAATGTCTAACCCATTAGTTAACTTTAATTACATGTTTAAGTCCAAATGACTTGCTTAACAAGTTAAGATCTATTTTAAACACATAGTGTAATGGTCCTGGATTAGTAGGGTGTTACAACTTGGTATTAGAGCTGCCAAGGTTTATGGGCTCTTGAAGAATGGCTGAATATGTACGCTTAGTGCTAAAGATAATCTCGACACACGGTTCACTAACTAATGAAGTGAATATGTGCTTAATTGCTTAATTGGAATATATATGTCTTATCTGCATGCTAGAATTGGAAGTATGAAATATACTAATGGGGCCTGGCTTTTGATTGCTATGTGAATATGAAAAGGCATGCTTATTAGCATTATTATTGTGTAACGTCCCAAATTCCCTAATATGGCTTAGTGCCTGGATTAGGGGGCCAGGAGGGCAATAATTGATTTAATGTGTTATTATATGATTATATTCATGAGTGTGTGGATTGTATTATTATATGGCTTTATTTTCATATATATGGGATCGTTTCTTATTAGAAGGGCATTTTTGTAATTTTTGCCTGTTGAGGGCATATTTGTATATTTATGTGCATGTATGTGATACATGGGTGAGACCGCTTTATTATGTGGATATATTTGAGTTATTCGACATGAGGCGATCCTAGGAAGCAAGTTAGCAGCTTAGTCATAATAGGGTCAAATATCGGGCTAGAGGTGAGCCTAGAGGTAATTTTGTACTTAGTACATTAACGGGATTGAGCGGGTAATGGGTAATGATTTGGTAATTATTTGAGTATATTAGAAGTAACGGGAATTGCAAGACGTTAATTAATTAACGGGGTATGTAGCAAATGACAAAACTGCCCTTGAGGGGCTTTGAGGGAGAAGATTGGCCCTAGGGGCATTTTAGTCATTTATGGAAAATTTGGTGACTTAGCCAAGGGAAGGCTGTAGAAAGAACCAAAGGAAGCAGCAGAACAGGGCTCTCTCTCTCCTCTCCTTCAAGCATTCTTTCTCTCTCTCTCTCTCTCTCTTGGTTTGGTTTTGAGGCTAAGGTTAAGGATTCAAGCTTGAGGATCTAAGGCTTGGGGTTTAAGATTTGAACTGCTGCAGCTAGGAGGTGTTGATTCATAGCTGAGGTGAGGTTTATCAATTCTGTTTTTGTTAGATTTTCTTTATAGTTTTGGTTGTTTATAAGTTTGAAAGCTTGGTTATGGGATTGGGTTTTTGGTAGTGCTTTGAGTGTTTTAAAGATTGGGTTTTACTGTTGGTTTGGCGATAATGTTGTATTGGGTTTTAGTTTTGATTTTGGGATTGTTTGGAAGTGTTTTGTGGTGAGTTTTCAACTGAGGAAAACCAGGGTGCTAGGTTCACAGGGTCAAGTCCCAGCTGTGTTCTTGGGCACCGCGACCTGTGCGAACCCCAGGGCCTAGAAGGGGCTCTGTCCTGATAGTGTGTTGTGACCCTCAAGGGCAAGTTGCGGCTGCCCCTTGCACCCAGACAAGGGGCTTTCTGTCTAGGAGGCGCACCGCGGCCCTTGGGGGCAGGTCGCGTCCCGCCTAGTTCTTTTATGCCAACATAGGTTTTAAGGTCGGGGTTTCAAACCTTAAGGCTCGAGATTGAATCTACCACCCGGTTTGGTAGAATTCGAGGTCTTGGGGGCTAGTACTTGTTCTGAGAACCTTTAATTGCTCACTGTTGATGGGATTTCACATTTGGTTATGATTAGGTGACCGCTAAGGGCTCAAGGTCAAGATCGTGCCCAAGGGAATTCTTAATTTATTTTACGCTCAAGCTGGAGGTAAGAAAATTGTACCCATTATGTGACATACATGACTATTGATGAAGTATGTTGACCGCTCTATATATGGATATCTATTGCATTATGAATTTTTGGTTGCATTATTTTCTTGAGAAAAGCATTGACTTATCATTCAAGGACGGCAATAGCGCTGGTCGTAAAGCATTGACCTATCAGTTAAGGGCAGCAATAGTGCTGAGCGCTGGTCGTAAATCATTGACTTATGAGTCAAAAACGACAATCGTGCATCGGGCGTTGGTCGATATGATTAGATCTAAGCATTACACGCTCGTCCGACCCAATGGTCATAGTAAACTAAAGTGCTTGACTAGTTCCATGGCTATTTACTCAAAGCTAGGGCGAAAAGGCCCAGGGTGACTTTATGGTCACATGGTGCATAGGATCCCAGGATGACTCCATGGTCATCTATTCAGGGCAAAGGACCCCAAGGTGACTCCATGGTCATCTATTCAAGGCAAAGGAACCCAGGTTTATTCCATGGTGATCTGATTAGGGCTACGAGCCCCAGAATGATTCCATAATCATTTATTGTTACTTTTATGCATGTAGTAATAAGTTTTCCTGTTGAGCCTTGGCTCATGGGTGCTATGTGGTGCAGGTAAAGGAAAAGAAAAGCTTACCCAACCATGAGTGGAGAGCTTAGGTGGCGACGTGTATATATGCGGCCGTTTGACCACCATGGCCAAGGTTTCTTAGAGGAACTAGGGTTAAACCCTTTTTTGCCTCTTAGGTCGGCGGATTGTAACTTTTGAGTTGTAATGACCATTTTGGAACTGTAAACTACTTTGTAAACATTATTATGGGATCCCATGTACAGTTTAACGTTTTTAATAAAATAACCATTCCTTTTGACCAAGATTTTAATCCTAGCCCATTAATTATATTTAGATGCATGTTTATTGCCTAAAGACCCGTTTAGTAGGTTAAGCATTATTTAAAATACAAAGTGTGACGATGTTGGCTAACCAGGGCGTTACATATTGTATGTGAAGGTTATTAAAATGCTTATTGGCATTGTTATTACGTGTGTATGCTGATTTGTTTGATTTTGGACCATGGGGTGGTACCCTAATAATGTTATCATTGTATGATGTGTCGAGTCGTTGATTGCAATATACTTGGAGAATTATTCCTCCAAGGCCAAACAGACTAGTCAGTGCTGAAATCCAGGCTAGAGATGACTACCAGGGTCAGAACCCTCCGCCAGCCCCTGAGAAATGGCAGCAATTTTTTGTTGAAATGCAAGCAAGATTACAAAGATAGGAAGAAGAGATTGGACAGCTTAGGAAACAGTGTCAACCAGGGACTGCTTCCCCGACCACGCCTCCAGTGGTAGTACCAATTCTAGGACAGCCAGAAGTTGAGAAAAGATGAGAGCCTCTTTATAAGGGTTTCAGGAAGCAACACCTTCCTACTTTTGAGGGAGGGACAGACCCATCGCGAGCTGAGCAATGGATGAGTATGACTCCCTCCATCCTAGATTCTATGAGGGTGGTAAGTCATGATAGAGTGGCCTATGACACATACATGTTATGGGATGATGCTCGTATTTGGTGGGCAGTGGTAACCCAAACTCGGGATGTATTTACAATGAATTGGGAGAAATTTAGAAAGTTGTTCAGCGAGAAGTACTACAGCGATGCAGTCAGAACCGCAAAGGTGGATGAGTTTACAAATTTGGTTCAGGTAGTATGATAGTGACAGAGTATTCCTTAAAATTTGATAGGTTTCCCAAGTCTGCTTCTGACTTGGTACCAACTATGTGACAAGGAAGGAAAGATTTGTTCGAGGTTTGAATGCTATGATAGCCTGAGATGTTACGATCACCTACATACCTGGAGTTACTACTTATGCTCAGGTAGTGGGGAAGGCCCTTAATACTGAGGGCACTGAGAACAAGATATGGCATGAAAGAACCTCTAGGCAGGATACCAGGAGGGTGGTACCTCCGTTTGTGGGATCTAGTAGGGGCGGAGGTCCTAGTAACCAGAAGAGGAAGACCCCAGACACTTGTATTACAGTTGGACCTGATAGGAGGGTTTGGGGTGGTCAGGGTGGCCGCCAAAGCGGCAATGAGGCTTGGAGGAGTTATCTGGAGTGTCCCAGGTGCAGGAGATGCCCTTTGGGAGAATGCTAAGTGAAGGCATGCTTTTTGTGTGGGGTAGTTGGACATCTCAGGAAAGATTATCTGGGGGAAAAGAAGGAAGAACCAAAGAAGGTGGAAAGCTTGACTCTAGCTCGAGTGTTCACCTTGACGCAGTCAGAGGCTGAGGCTAGTCCCTCAATAGTGATAGATTAGATTTCTAGTGTCAGTTCCCCTTACACTATGTTGATTGATTCTGGTGCTACACATTTTTTTGTATCTTGTAGAGTGATATACAAATTGTGTAAACCATGTGATTTTTATGCTATGGAGTTTGGTACTTTTTTTCCTACTGGGGAATTGGTAGTCTCTAGGAGGTGACTCAGATCATTACTATTGACGGCAGACACTCTTCAACGATATATGGATGGAAAACTCAAAGTTTGTTACAAAAAATGTGTGGAGTGAACTTAAGAAGAAATTAAGAAAGAAACATGCAGAACAACAATGGAGGAAAATCTCATTTATTGCTTTACTATCTCCCTCTACCAACCATCCCCTCCCTTACTCTGAAGGATTGAAGTCTATTTATAGCTGGGCTTTAATAGCCTTTGATACATGGTGGTCCCAGGGGACAAGAACAATTGCCATACTAATGGTGCAGGAAGTAGTAGTGTAGAAGGTCATAGTGTCGGCCCTAGTACGTGGTCACAGGTGCTCAGGTAGTGCCTCCACTCTTTGTACAAGTTTGTACCGCCACTACGTATTAGATACGAATGTCAGGGTCATGCCTATGTCCTTCTGAGGGTCATACACCCCGTACTCATACACGTGCCTCACACCTGCTTATTGTTTTCACTTGTCCAAGACACACCTTTTCTCCAAGTTTCTTTATATTTGGCTAAGTGTTGGGGAACTTACGGATTCTCCAATGGGATAGCCCGGGTCTCCTCAATGCAACCCTCATATTCCCCGTATTAAGGTGTTTGTTGGGAACCTTTGTGCTAAGCTTGTGACATTAAGCTCGAGAGACTTGGGCGTTCCTTCTCACATTAGGGGTGTATCTTGGCCCCAAGGAATTTTTCCTCACGCATACAGGCACCTCGCGCCAAGGGCATCTTGTGCATACAGGTGTCTCACGCATACAGGCGTCTCGTGTATGGGCATCTCGCGCATATAGGCACCTTGCGGATGGGCGTCTCGCGCATGGGCGTCTTGCGTGTACAGGCGTCTTGCACATACCGGCACCTCGCACATGGGCTTTTCGTGCGGATAGGCGTCTCGTGCATATAGGTGCCTCACGCATGGGCGTCTCACGCGTACAGGCATTTCGCACAAACAAGCGCCTCACGAGACCATAGTATCATCAAGGGTCTCGCTATGGAGGTCTAGGGATACGCCGGAGGGTCGTGCAAGTGCACGCCAATTAAGGTCACGGACCTTGTGCCAAGATGCATGGCACCCGTGCCTATGCCACTAAGGAGATGAGGGCCTTACTAGACCTCCTTCGCACACGCCAAGGTCTCAAAGGCATGAAGGTCTCGTTATGTGAGACCCAACACACCTAGATGGGAAGTACGTCCCCGCGCCCAGATGCCATGTGAAGGAACAAGGGTCTCGCTAGGCCTCACACCCGAGGGAGGTGGCACGCCTATGCGCCTGCCTAAGCATCTTCGCGCGAGGAGTTCGAAGGAGATGCGCATCCTTGTGCCTGCAGGTGGTTGGTGCTTCTCTATGCGAGGCCCTCGGACTCTGCGAGGCACTACGTGAGGCCCTCTTCTCGGGTGCCTTGCTTCTTTAATGGTTTTCCCATATTCACAGTACGGAATGACTTTGTGAGGCCTGGGGCCTCGCAAATGTGTGGCCCCTTGGTGGCATGTAATAACCATTTGCCTCTATCATGTACTTGACGCCTTCGGTGCCCCTAAGCCGTTTACTTCAATAAGGAACCTAAACTTTTTTCCTTGGTGGATTTTTGGCATCCACATTGGCCACCAGTCTATAGGGAGGCCTTTAGGCGTTCTTGTAGGCTCATCTATTTTTGTATCATCTTTTTGACATTCATGGTGCAAGTGCTTTTCTCCATTTACAAGATTTGGAAAACATATTTCATGAGTGGCGATCCTTAGGACTCCTTTGAAGCTTAATTAGCCAATCATTCTTTTACATAAACCCTAAGGGTGTCATTGTGTACAAATGTCGGGCCGCAGGAAGAAGCTTGAGGCATTCTACCCAAAGAGCCAAAGGAGTGTCGTTCAGACAGGGTTTGTTCTCGGGTGGCGCTCTTAAACTGTTACCGTGGGTGCTTTACGCATATCTAGTGCTTGTCAAATTGTAGAGTGAAGAGTGCTTTAGCCATTCTTTCTTGTAGCCCCTTCATCTTGTTGGCTTCTTCTTTTTTACCAACAGGTCGACTCAACAAGGAAGTCTATCAGTACTTGCTCGTCAATTGGTACCCTTGATGTATAAGTGATGTCGACAAAAGATCTACCTTTGGCCGGGGCGGAGAATGGTCGACTTATTTCCAAGATTCGGGGACTTGAGAAATAATCTGTTGAGGCCATACACAAGATGGGAGCGGTTGTAGAGAAGACTTCATCTCCATCTGGAAGAAAAGAGTGGAAGCTAAGGGTGTGATTGGTAGTTGATTTGGAAATGATTTTATGATTTTGAAAACTTAAAATTTGTGGGACCTACCAAAATATTTGATTGCTAGATTGTTTTTGAAAACTATATCCTAATCAGAATTCTAATTTTGTGTTGTAATTTAGAAAACAACAATTTTGTGTTGTAATTTAGAAAATAACAATTTTGTGTTTTCTCTGTTTTGTGATTTTTTCTCCAAAAACTTAAAATCAAAATCAGGATTTGCTTGTTCTCTTTACTCCTATCCTTTGTATCATTGCTTGTATTTATTTATTTATTTATTTGCCAATTTTTATGACTTGAGTATGTTCCCACTAGTAATAAGGTGTTTATGGAACATTTTATGACATTTATGCACAATTTAAAAATAAGCTGTGCTGGTATTTTTATAGATGACAATGCAATATTGTTATGAATTTAATCAATAATTATTATTAAATTTTAATTTATCAATATAATTAAATTTTACTTAATTAAATCTATTGATAAATCAAAATTTAATATTATACAACCTATGTATATAAAATATATAAAATTAAAATAATATTCAAATTCAGCTGTTCCAATCACATATTCAGTTTCTGTTATATTTTCAAATTTAATACCAATCACAGATTCATTTTTTTAAAACTCAAAAACAGTTTACTGACATTGAACCAATCACATTTTCATAAACTTGATTTTAGTTACTAAATTCAGATTTTCATTTTAGAATCTCACTTTTCAAAAATACAGTTTTCTAATCGCGAACCAATCAGACCCTAAAGTTCTTATATAGAATAGAATCTTGGCCCCAAATTCTCCTCATTCGGTGACTGCGAGGTTGCTAAGGCTGCCGAGTGGAGTGCTCGCGACAGGAAACCATGAAGTTTTCTCCTGCCCCATCTTTTGGTCCCATGTGTGGGCAGCTTCTTTATTTTTACTTTGATTTGGTTGTAATGTTGCTTGACTTATTTTACCTGAGAGGTTTTTTCCGGATTTCATGTTTTCTTCATGAGGAACTTTTAACGAGTCCTGCTACGTCTTATGCTTATCTTGTGATAGAGCATTATCATGTGCATTTATGCATGCGAGCCTTTTACTAGTACCCCTTTATTTTGAAAGGGTTCCCTTTGGGACCTATCTACTGCGTGTGATTCGTGTCTGTTGGTCCACCTTAACTACTTGTAAGGATATGTTGGCCCTTTGGGCTCTCCCTATCCTCTTATACATTTTTACGCGCGCGTTTTATTTTTTGCAAGAAGCGTCCTTTTCATCATTAGGCATAGTACTATTTTTGCAAGCATCTTCTTTGAGACCCTTTCTTCAAGCGACTTCTTTGAGACTCTTTTCGCAAGCGTCTTCTTTGAGACCCTTTTCATATGTGTCTTCTTTGAGACCCTTTTTTGTTCTTGAGGTGATCTCCCCTTGGGTCGGAATCCTTGTAGGGAGATGGTCCTTGTGAAACCTTGCGAATACCTATTTTCAAGGCCCTTTTTCCCTTGGTAAGGCGACTCAATCGATCTAGACTTGGGGATCTCTTTTGGCTCCCCTTTCATCTTCTACGACATGGTCCATTTGTAGGATGGGTTTGTTCGTGAAGAGGTCACTTTTGAGGGACCTTTTGACTTTTTTAGATTCTATAAGGGTAGCTAGTCCTTATAGATTCAAATGTTGTCTCATAAGGTTCACCGCTCTCACATATATGTATTATAAGTACTTTTATATATATATGTCACAAGACCAGACGCCTATTTCGCACTTAGCCAAGCACCTATTGAGGCTCATGAGGCTAGGCGCCTGTTTTGCACATGGCTGGGTGCCTGTTGACGCTCACAAGGCTGGGCACTTATTTTTCACATGGCTAGGTGCCTATTGAGGCTCGCTAGGCTAAGCACCTATTTTGCACATGGCTAGGTGCCTGTTGAGGTCAGGTATAATACCTCCTAAGTGGTTTGTGGGATCTTCTTGCCAAGTACTTTGTTTTTCGTTCTCTCCGATACGCTTTGACAATTCTAGATCTCTGGAATCAGTTGGGCGACTTCTTTGGATCTTTATGGGGGTCGATTGCGATGATTTGATGAATCCTACTAGCTTCTTCTTTGAAGCCTTTTTGTAGACCTCTTCAAATTTTCAACTTGATCAGCGATTCTTCTATCACGATGTTTTCTTCTACACGGAATCTTCAGACGTATTGGTAGAAGGGTGATTGGAAGAAGGTTTGCTTCCCTCAACATGTAAGTTCTTATGGCCCTCTTCAACACGCATATACTTCTGTGCTCTTTCAAAGAAGTCATCTAAGTTTGTAACCTCTCTCTTGAGCATGTTACCCCATAACTTGCTTCTTGGACGAACTCTGGCTATAATAGCCATCTTGAGCTCTGTTTTAGTTGAAATTCCCAACTTTTTTTCTTCCATATTGACCCTATGGATATAACTCTTTAGGCTTTCATTCTCACCTTGTTTTATGTTAGCGAGGATGGTAATATGCATAACTTAATCACAGACTGCATGGTGTTGCTGAATAAATTCGCAAGAGAATTGTTGCCATGACTTGATTGTTCCTGACCTTAACCTCTTGAACCACTTGTATGCAACTCCTTTAAGTGTTATGACAAAGAAATGGCATGCCTATTCGCCTGCCTAAGCATCTTCGTGCGAGGAGTTCAAAGGAGATGCGCACCCTTGTGCCTGCAGGTGGCTAGTGCCTCTCTATGCAAGGCCCTCAGACTCTGCGAGGCACTACGCGAGGCCCTCTTCTCGGGTGCCTTGCTTCTTTAATGGTTTTCCCATATTCACAGCACAGAATGACTTCATGAGGCCTGGGGCCTCGCAAATGTGTGGCCTCTTGGTGGCATGTAATAACCATCTGCCTCTATCATGTACCTTACGTCTTCGATGCACCTTAGCTATTTACTTGAATAAGGGACCGGACCTTTTTTCCTTTGTGGATTTTTGGCATCCACAATTACCAGTAGAAGTTGATAACAAAGAGTTGTCTGTAGATTTGATTGAGCAGGCAATGGGAGATTTTGACATAATTTTGGGTATGGACTGACTAGCCATGTATGGGGCAACTATTGAATGTAAGAGGAGGATGGTGAATTTTGAGCCTGAGGGAGAGGACCCATTTGTGTTGGTGGGTGCTGTGAACTGGCCCCGCATTCCAATGATCTCGGCACTGAAGGCTAGAGACCTATTGCAAGGAGGTTGCATAGGATTCCTAGCGAGCGTAGTGGATACCAACTAGGATGTGTCAGTCAGGCTAGCAGAGACCAGATTGGTCTGTGAGTTCTTAGATGTGTTCCCAAAGGATCTACTAGGGTTACCGCCACATTGGGAGATCAAGTTTGTTATTGAAAATGCACCGAGGACGGCACCAGTGTCCAGGGCACCATATAGAATGGCTCCAGTAAAACTGAAATAATTAAAGGTATAGTTATAGAAGTTATTTGATCCGGGATTTATCAGGCCTAGCTTCTCACCGTGGGGTGCACTAGTACTGCTTATGAAGAAGAACGATGGATAATTAAGGATGTGTATTGACTACATAAAGCTTAATAAGTTTACCATCAAGAACAAGTATCCTCTACCTAGGATTGATGATGTAATGACCCAAATTTACTAATAGGGCTTAAGGGCCTTGATTAGTGTGCCGGGAGGGCATAATTGGAATATATGTGATATAATGATTTAAAGCATGTTATATGACTATTTGAATATTTGAGATGCATGACTATGTGTATTAGTATGCATGTAGGCCTTGATTAGGTTAGAAGGGCATATTCGTAATTTTGGCCCATTGCGGGCATAACTATTTATATATATGTGATAATTGATAAGAACACATTATTATATGGATATATTTATAACCGGTGATTCAAGACGATCTTTGTGAGCGAGTTAGCAGAAAAGTCACGGTGGGATTTATACCCGGCTCGGGGCGAGCCAGGGGGTATTTCTGGGAATATAGGTAATATATTGGCAATTATTTTGTATTGAGGAATATAATTGGAGATTAGTTAGGTAGCGAGAATTAAGCGGTAAATATTAGGGAAACTCGAGGAAATTAGCGGGAATTGGGTAAAATGACCAAAATGCCCCTAAGTGGATTAAAAGACTTGGGATTAAAGGGGAGGGCATTATGGTCATTTGGCTTTTAAGAGATAGGTATTGCTGAGGCTTTATGTTAGTGGAAGTGGTAGAATAATATAGAAGTCTGGGGAAAGAAAGAAAAGAAGGAAAAGAAAGAAAAAGAAAGGGAGGAAAATAGAGCTGTTTTTCTAAGGGTCAGTTGGTGATCTCCTTCACCATTTCTTAGTGTTTTCTTGGAGAAAAAATCAGAGGAGAGCTAGGTCAAGCTAAGCCACAATGATTCTGAGCTAAGCTTGAATATTTGGCAAGGATAGGCCATTTGCTTGAGGTAAGACCTTGAAGTTTCTTCAATTCTGGTTTTGATTTTTAACTAAGGTATCTAAGCTGAATTAATGGGGAATTCTAGGGAAGTTGGAGCCAAGGATTGAGGAAGAGCAAGCTAAGGAGGTCTAGAGGCAACTTAAGGTCGAATTTCCATCAAAGGTATAAAATTCTGAACTTTAAACTTTGAAGTTTCAGCTGTGTTCTGCTGAGTTTTGAAATCTTGAAGTGACTATGGTAAATTTTGGGATTAGAGGTGCATGTGATTAGACTTTATGTGGTTATGATGCTTGGGATGAGTTATACATGTTAGTGAGCTTGCTTTTGAGTTTGGTGAAGGTTTGGGGAAGTTTTGGTTAAGTTTGGCTCGGGGAAATCGCAGGAAGGGAAAATGTGGTGTTGGCTGTCTGTGACTAGCGCTACAGCGCTAGCCTTTGGGTGTTGTAACGCTAGGCCATGCTTTCTGGGGGATTTTGGTTCTACTTGTAGCGCTGTAGCGCCCTCCTTAGAGCGTTGTAGCGCTGCCTTGTTTCCAGAAAGGGATTTTAGGGTTATTTACAAGGGTTTTTGACCAAGGGTTCGGGGTTCGATTCCACCACCCTGTTTGGTGGAATTAGGACTTCTCGAGGGCTCGGGATTGGTCCCGAGGATAGGTTATGGACTTGAGGATTGGTGATGACTTTGGCCTATGATTGTGATTTGGTTCGCGCTAGGGCTCGGGAAGGATCGTGCTTGAGGATTTCATTGAGCAGAGCTAGCAAATTCAAAGGTAAGAAAACTGCACCCGGTTATATGTTTGTGATGGGACTAAGAGCTCCCGATATTTGTATAATGTCAATGATGGTATTATCCATGGGACATGTGATAGCAGCCTAAGGGTGCCGTACACAATATTTGCGCATAGGGCGCGGCTTGGCCACTGGTAGCCGAGGACAGCTTAATATTCACTGAGCTCGGTTTAAGCGAGCAGAAGTCAGTGGGATAACGGAGGGTGCGGCCTGAGGGCGCTAACCCTAGTTATCACTTATGAATTGGTGTATGATATGAGTTGATATGCTAATATGCTGAATACTTGGTTATTCTGAATGTTCATATGATTGAGAACATGTTTATGCGGTATGAGATATTGGATTGTCTGTCGATTGCTTATGCTCTATTATTGTGTTTTCTTGCTGGGCCTTGGCTCACGGATGCTACGTGGTGCAGGTAAAGGCAAAGGCAAGTTAGACCAGTCCTGAGATGGAGAGCTACGGGGCTGAATGTACATAGCCAACTGTTCGGTCGCCTTGGCCGAGGAGTGGATCAGGACAGGGATCGTTGAACTGTCTATTTTGCCTTAGTATGGCTAATATTGTATTTAGATCGTGAATCTTTTGTAAATGGTTTTAAACCTATGATTTTGGGATCCCGTGTAAACAGGAAATATTATTTATAAGAAATGTGTCTTTTAAGACCAAAATCTTTTAACCCTAGTACCATTATAGTTTTAGTAACACAATTTTAACTGGATGACTTGATTAGCAAGTCTAGCACTTTTATAAACACACAGTGTAATGGTCTTGGCTATCCAGGCCATTACAGATGATCTATTTGATCAATTGTAAGGCAAGACAATGTTTTCAAAGATTGATCTTCGATCTGGTTGTTGGATAAAGCTTATACAGGATCTTTATTTATTTTCATGTATATCTAATATTAAACAAATTAATACGAGATAGCCTAAAACATGTTTCTAAAATTGAATTCAAAGAGAAACAAAAATAGAATACTTACAGTATACGCAGCGAAATTAAAGAGTCCTTCCTTCAGTTTCTCTAACTCTTGTATCCTCTCTGTTGTAGAGTATTATCAAGAAACTGAACCGATCTTCTATTTTCTTCACAATCTTCCAATGTATCCTTAGAACCACCTAGACTAGTGTGGGCAATTCTCAACACATGAGATAGATATAGAGAGAAGAAGAGAAAATAACAAAGAGGTTTAGAAAAGGACTTGTATTTAGAGATAATCTAAAACTAAAATCTGACTTGTGACTTATCAAACTTATCGTTTTGACTTCTCTCTAAGCACTCCTTTTATAGACTCAATTAGGCCATTTAATTTAATTAAAAAATAAAAAATAATAGCCATTTTGAAGCCCTAGGTCGAAATTATCATGGGCTATAGGCCCGTGAAATTTCCCATTTGATTATAAGCCCATTGGACTTAAAATCAAGGCCTGTGTTATTTTCTATTGATTTAATTAATTAAATAATTATTTAAATCCTTTATCAAATTAATTATTTATAATTTGAACCTTGATTTAAATTTATTTATTAATTTAGATACCAATTTATCTTACTTAATAAATTTGCCATAATTTCTATTTTCTTCTCAAAATTACACAACTCTGTGAAACTATCCAAAATTGACCTGGTCAACTTTGATAATTCTAATTGATAATTAAATCAATTAATTGAGACTATCTAGATGATTTTATCCAAGGTACAATGGGGACCATGGGCCTATGAAATCAAGCTCCAATAAGTTATCATAAATCTAACAAATAAATTTACTAACTTATTAATTCCTCGTGACTCCACTATAGACTCGGAATTGCACTCTTGAATTCATAGAACGCTCTATAACAAATATAGATACGCTATTAATTATCCATTGTTACAACCATAATTGTCACTTAATCTTCTATAGATGGTCTACAATGAGATAGGACTAAAATACCATTTTACCCCTCATTGTATTTTATCCTTAAAACACTTAGTTCCTTGTAAATGATATTTCAGTAAACTAATTTAATTACTGAAATGAGATCTCTATCATTTAACACCTTGAACCAAACTAAAAGGAAACCATCGTTTCACTTCTTCATTAGAAGCTATAGATGTTCATATCTATGATTAACACTCCCACTCAATTATACTACCGAGTTCCCAAGATGTAAGTATGGGCTAGTCCGTAGGGTAAGCTGGTAACGAACAAGTCAAAGAACTCAAATGATACAATCAATTAGAATACTAACCACTCATAATTGAGATTGAATTGACCTATGGTCAACTATATGATATGACTAGAATAGATAAAAACGGTATGTTTACTTATCTTATCAACTATCAATATCGGTCCAGTCCGATGTAACAAATACATCCGATCTTATCTACTTTGCTAATGTTCTGGAAAGAACATAACACTGTAATGTGTAAGTAGATCATATCGTAGATTGGCAAGTCAGTGTAAATCCGGTGCACTGACTAATCTTAGGACTAACTTATTTTGAACATATAATCATATTTATATTCCACTGTGATTACATCACTATAAATAAGATTAGCTATATGCTCGGGATTTAATAGAAGTTTATATTAAACAAATAATCATGAAAATAAAACATGTGAGCAAAGTGATTAACCAAGTCAAAAAATGATTTCTATTCTTTTATTGATAATAAAATGAGATTACAAAGAATTTGGGTTTTAATTAGGGCATAAAACCCCAACAATCGCCAGCTGAGGATCAAATATGAGAATATTCTGAAGATAGCTTTTCACACAAGGTATGGATACTACGAGTTTCTAATATGTCATTTGGATTGACTAATGCCCCAGCAACATTTATGGATCAGAAGAATAGAGTGTTCAAGGATTATTTGGATAGATTTGTGATTGTCTTCATCGATGACATCTTGATCTAATCTTAGAGAGGCAGAGCACGAGCAGCATCTTCGCTTGGTATTGCAGAGGTTGTGGGAACACAAGCTATATGCCAAGTTTAATAAGTGTGAGTTCTGGTTACCTCAAGTAACATTCCTCGGTCACATTATTAGTAAGGACGAGATTAAGGTAGATCCATCCAAGATTGAGGCAGTCAGGAATTGGCCAAGGAGTGCTTCAAAGATTAGAAGTTTCCTTTGATTGGAAGGATATTATCGACGCTTTGTTGATGGATTCTCAAGGATTGCTATACCATTGACAGAGCTAAAACACAAGAACTTGATGTTTTCTTGGTTAGACAGATGTGAGAACAATGTTCAAGAGTTGAAGCGTCGATTGATAACTACTCCAGTATTGAGTCTTCCTTCAAATAAAGAGAAGTTTGTGGTCTATTGCGATACATCAAGACATGGGTTAGGTTGTGTTCTTATACAGGCTGGGAAGGTGATTGCCTATGCATCATGACAGTTAAAGGAGTGTGAACAACGATACCCTACTCATGACTTGGAGTTGGCCGCGGTGGTATTTGCACTGGAGGTGTGGCGACACTATCTATATGGAGAAAAGTGTGAAATATACATCGATGATAAAAGTTTGAATCATTTCTTTACTCATAAGGAACTGAATATGAGACAGAGACCTTGGTTGGAGTTTGTAAAGGATTATGATTAAAATTCTCTATCATCCAGGGAAGACCAATGTAGTAGCAGATGCCTTGAGTCGAAAAGGTCCGGGATAGTTCAAAGTAGATATCAAGAGATTAGCTGAAGATATGACCAGAGTGGGAATAGAGTTGTTGGTGGGGCAGTTAGCCAACATTAATTTCCAATCTACCCTTTTGGAGAGGATAAAAGAGGGTCAAATGAGTGATCCCCAATTGATGAAGCATAGAGGGGACGTCCTAGCTAGAGTGGCTAAGGACTATATTGTTTTTGAGATGGGTCTGCTGAGATATAAAGGTTGGATTCGTGTTCCAATGGACAATGGTATTAGACAGGAGAATCTAGATGAATCTCATACCACACCATATTCGCTACATCCAGGCGCCACAAAGATGTACCAGGATCTAAAATCTTTGTATTGGTGGCCTGGGATGAAGAGAGATGTGATTGAATATGTGGCTAAGTGCCTGATGTGTCAGCAAGTCAAAGATGAAAACCAGAGACCAGCAGGGCTATTACAGCTTTGGATATTCCTAAGTGGAAGTGGGAGGATATCACCATGGACTTTGTGGTTGGATTGCTTAGGACAGTGGGCCAGCATGATTCAGTATGGGTGATTGTGGATCGATATACCAAGTCAGCTCACTTCTTGCCCGTGAGAATGAACTTTACAGTGTATTAGTATGTTGAATTGTATGTGAAGGAGATTGTACATCTTCATGGGGATCCGAAGTCTATTGTGTCAGATCGGGACCCTACTTTTACTTCCAAGTTTTGGGGAAGTCTACATAAGGCTATGGGTACACAGTTGAAGTTTAGTACCGCTTATCATCCTCAAACATATGGACAGTCTGAGAGGACAATTTATATACTAGAGGATATGCTTTGGCCATGTGTATTGGACTTTAAAGGGTCCTGGAGTAAATGTCTACCTTTCAATGAGTTTTCCTACAACAACAGTTATCAGTCAACGATTAGAGTTGCAACATATGAGATTTTCTATGGTAGGAATTATAGATCACCCATCCATTGGAACGAAATGGGTGAGAGGAAGTATCTGGGTCCTGAAGTAGTTTAGAGGACCAATGAGGTTGTAACAACCCAAAATTGCTAATAGGGCTTAATGCCTTGATTTGCGTGCTGGGAGGGCATAATTGGATATATGAATGTTTAATTGGTTAAATGCATGATTATGTGGCATGCATGACTAATATGATTATATGAATATATTATATGCATGTTTATGAGTATTAGATATGCATGTGGACCATTTATAGCTTATATGGGCATATTTGTAATTTTGGCTCGTTGAGGGCATAAATGTGATTTTATGTGATATTTGGTTGAGACCACATTATTATGTGGATATATTTGCAGCTCATGGCTCGAAATGGTCCTAGTGAGCGGATTAGCAAAATAGTCACAACAAGGATAAAATACCCGGCTCGGGGGAGCCTAGGGGTATTTTGGGAATTTAGAAAATATTTCGGGGTTTATTGGGTAACAAATAAATATTTGGCAATTGATTAGACGTGATGGGGTTAATTGGTTAATAGTAGGAACACTTGAGGAATTAGCCGGAAAATGGGGGAAGAATGACCATTTTAACCCTTAGAACATAGTAGAGGGCTAAGTGATTCTAGGGGTAATTTGGTCTTTTTGTGTTAAGAGTTTAACCCAAGGGTAAGTCGAGACTTAGCCGGAAATCACCTAAGTGTTCTAAAATCACAGGTCTCTCTCTCTATCTCTCCCACATATACATATTCCTCTCCCTCTCTCTCTCTGCTTGTGTATTGAAGCTGAAGAAAAACATAAGAAAATTCAAGGTTTTGGGCTGGTTTGAGCTAGGGGAAAACAAGGCTAAGGTCAATCAAAGGTTTTTGGGAAGTTTAGACCATCAATTTAGATAAGAGTTCCAATCCTAATCTCTTGATTTAAGCTGAATTATTTTGGAGTTTAAAACTTGTGTAAATTATGGGTTTTGGTTGAATTTGGGTGTTTAAATAGGAGTAAGAATTGATTGTAAGCTAGTTGTAATGTTTAGACTAAAAGGATGGGAATTCTTGGCTTGAATTTGAGTTTAGGTTCGTGGAAAAACGTTGAGAAAAAATGGTTTTTCTGGGTTTAGGGGCTCGGGTCGCGGCCCTGTTCTTCAGGCGCCATAGCCCACATGGGTTCTGGATGTTGGGAGCCTTTGTTCGCCAGGCGCACCACAACTCGGAAGAGAGCAGGTTGTGGACCGTGTCCCCCATCATGAAGGATTGAGCCTCTCTCCAAGGGGCGCACCGCAACCCTCAAGGGCAAGTCGCGACCCTAAATGGGGAATTAAGGGAGAATGGGGTTTAAGGCTCGAGGAGGCTCGAGAATTCAAACCTAAGTGCTCGGGATGATTTCTACTACCCAGTTTAGTAGAAATTGAGATCCCAGAGGCTAGCTATTGTTTCCTAAGTATTTATTTGGATTAAAAATTGAGGGTTACCCATTGCCACTATGACTAGGTTCATCATCACGGCTCAAGACTAAGGATCGGGCTTGGCACCATTCTGTATTCTTCGCTCGGGATTCGAGGTAAGAAGACTGCACCCTTGTGATTGTGAATGGGAATGAGGTTCCCAATAACTGGATATGTGTATTATGTGATTATACGATTGTTTTGTAAATGAGAATGAATGACCTAAGAGTGTCAGGGCTGATGATAAACGTACTGAATGCAACTTGGCCTAAGTGAGTCAGGGTTAGCTAAATAAATAGAGGGCTCGGCCTAAGTGTGCCAACCTTGAGCATTGTGTAATTGGTTACGATATGTGTTTGAGATGATGTGTTTACTATTGTTTAGTTATATGCTTGAATTCTATTAAATGACTGAACTGGTTGAATATTACTGTTGTTATATGCACTTGCTTTTTATGGTTTTCTTGCTGGGCCTTGGCTCACGGGTGTTACGCGGTGTAGGTAAGGGCAAAGGGAAACTGGACCAACCATGAGTTGGAGAGATCTAGGGGCGAAGTGCACATTGTTAGCTGCTTGTCCGCCACAGTCGAGGGAAAGTACAGGGACAGAGCCCTAAAACTTGTATTTTTCCATTAGAGTGACTTTTGATTGTATTAAACTTTTGAGAGTTGTAAATTATCACTTATACCCTGTTTTTGGGATCCCATGTATTAAACATCTATTTTAATGAAAATTAACCGTTTATAATAAAAATCTTTTAACCCTAACCTGACAGTTGACTTTAGGAACATATTATCATTCAAACGACTTGATTAACAAGTCTTGCTATGTTAAAATACAAAGTGTAACGGTCTTGGTTATCCTGGGAGTTACAACTGTGTATCAGAGCGGTCTCGATTTAAGGGTTCCTGAAGGTTGGCTGGGCTTGTACACTCGCTGCTAAAGACAAGCTCGACTCAAGGTTTGGTAATTGTATATATGTGACTGCATGCTTAAATGCTTAAATGAAATGTAAATGTTTTAATCAGTATGATTAATAGGGAGCATGAGATACTAATAGGGCTTAGCCCTTGACTACTGTGTGATTATAATGAGGCATGCTTATTAGCATTGCTGCTGCATATGAATGAATATTTAAATGCTTATTTGCATCTTGATTGCATATTGCTGGTTGAGTTTCAATGGTGGACTATGGAAAGACTGTTAACCTATCATCATTGCCTGACTGTCGAGTTGTTGATTACAGATAAACTTGGATAGCTATGCATCCAAGGTGATCAATACGACTAGCCGGCACAAGGTCCGAGGCTAAGGATGATGAACAGGGCCAGAACCCTCCGCCAGTCCCTGAGAACTGGCAACAGATACTTGTTGATATGCAAGCCCGATTATAGAGTCAAGAAGAGTGAATTCGCCTTTTGAGACAATAGACTTCGTCAGGGAGTGTTTCCCCTATTGTGCCACATGCTGTGGCACTAGTTGTACAGCCACCTGAGGTTGAGAGTAGGTGGGAGCCACTATATGAACGGTTTAGGAGACATCATCCTCCAACCTTTGAGGGAGGACCAGGTCCACTGAAGGCTGAACAGTGGATGAGTATGATTACCTCCATCCTACATTTCATGAGGGTGGAACGTAATGATAGGGTGGCTTGTGCCACCTATATGCTTCGAGAGGATGCTCTTATTTGGTGGGAGGTGGCGTCACAAACTCAGGACATTACTGCTATGAGCTGGGATGGGTTCAGAGATCTATTTAACCAGAAATATTACAATGTTGCCATCAGGGCAGCAAAGGTGAATGAATTCACGGGGTTGGTACAAGGCATCATGACAGTTACAGAGTATGCCCTGAAGTTCGATAGGCTGGCGAAGTTTGCATCAGACTTAGTGCATACAGATGCAGCCAAGAAGGACAAATTCATTCGAGGGCTTAATGCTATGATAGCCCGGGATGTGAGGATTACATCGGTACTTGGGCAGATGACTTATGCACAGGCTATTGAGGAGGCTCTTACCGCTAAAAAGGCAGAGAATAAGATCTGGAGGGAAAATGCCACAAGACGGGATGTTTGCAGGGCAGTGCCTCCATCCACAGGGTCTGGGAGGGGTGGAGGCCCCAATGATCTGAAGAGGAAGACCCCTGACACCTCGACCACTACTGGCCTTGATAGGAGGGGTCGGGGTGCTCAGGGTGGTTGCCATGGAAGTGGTGAGACATGGAGGAGTTATCCAGAGTTGACGAGATGCAGGAAGCATTATTTGGGCAAATTTCGGGCAAAGGCTTATTATCTGTGTGGGTTGGTGGGACACCTCAAGAAGGATTTCCCAACCGCGAAGAAAGAGGAACCAGGGAAGGTGGACAGCTTGAGTCCAGCTCGAGTGTTCACCTTGACGCGGGCAAAGGCCGAGGCTAGTCCCTCAGTAGTGATAGGTCAGCTTTCTAGTACTGGCTCTTCGTATACTGTATTGATTGACTCTGGTGCTACACGTTCATTTGTTTCTAGTAAGGTAATTGATAGATTGTGTAGACCTGGTGAGTATTATACTGTGTGGTTTGGGACTATACTGCCTACAGGGGAGCTGGTAGTTTCTAGGAGATGGATCAGAGCACTACCAGTGATGGTAGATAGTAGGGAACTATCAGTAGATTTGATCGAGTTGAGTATGGACTTTGATACGATTCTAGGGATGGATTGGATGGTCAGGTATGGGGCTACTATAGATTGTAGGAAGAAGATGGTGACCTTTGAACCTAAGGGCGAGGATCCCTTTGTTTTTGTGGGTGTTGTGCATGGACCCCACATACCCATGATATCAGCATTGAGGGCTAGGGACCTATTACAGGGAGGTTGTATAGGTTTTCTAGCTAGTGTGATGGATACCACCAGAGTTATGCCAGCGGGGCCGGGAGAGACCAGATTGCTACGCGAGTTCTTGGATGTGTTTCTTGAGGATTTACCAGGACTGTCACCACACAGGGAGATTCAGTTTGTCATCAAGTTAGTGCCAGGTACAGAGCCAATGTCGAGGGCACCATATAGGATGGCTCCGGCAAAACTGAAGAAGTTGAAGATACAGTTGCAAGAGTTCCTTGATTTGGGGTTTATCATACCTAGCTTCTCTCCATGGGGTGCTCAAGTTTAGTTTGTGAAGAAAACGATGGGACTCTGAGAATGTGTATAGACTACAGGGAGTTGAACAAGTTGACCATCAAGAACAAATACCCCTTACCAAGGATCGATGACCCTTTCGATCAGCTGTAGGGAAAGACGGTATTCTGGAAGATTGATCTTTGATCTGGTTATCACTAGCTAAGGATCAAGGATGAGGACATATCGAAGACGGTCTTCCGAACAATGTATGGTCATTATGAGTTCCTGGTCATGTCATTTGGTCTGACCAATGCCCCAGCAGCATTCATGGATCTAACGAACAGGGTGTTCAAGGACTTCTTGTATCAGTTTGTAATTGTCTTCATCGACGACATCTTGGTTTACTCAAGTTTAGAGGCAGAGCATGAGCAACATCTTTGATAGGCATTGCAGAGATTGAGAGAGCATCGGTTGCATGCCAAGTTTAAGAAGTGCGAGTTCTGGCTACCAGAAGTGACATTTCTTGGACACATTGTTGGTGAGGATGGGATTAAGGTAGATCCAGCTAAGGTAGAGGTAGTGAGAGATTGTTCGAGGCCAAGGAACGCCTCAGATGTTAGGAGCTTCCTTGGATTAGCGGGATATTACAGACGATTCATGGAAGGGTTCTCAAAGATTATTGCACCGATGATAGAATTGACACACAAGAATCTGAAGTTCATCTGGTCATACAGGTGTGAGAATAGATTCCAGGAACTGAAGTGATGGTTGATTACTGCTCCTGTGTTGACACTTCCTTCAGAGGGAGGGAAGTTTGTGGTATACTGTGACACATCGAGATTGGGATTTGGGTGCATGTTGATGTAGAATGAGAAGGTTATTGCTTATGCGTCATGGCAGCTGAAGGAATATGAGCAGTGGTACCCTACCCATGATCTGGAGTTGCCAGTAGTGTTATTCGCACTAAATTTTTAGTGACATTACTTGTATGGAGAGAAGTGCGAGATATACATTGATCATAAGAGCTTGAAGTATTTCTTCACCCAAAAGGACTTGAATATGAGGCAGAGACGTTGGCTGGAGTTCGTGAAGGACTATGATTGTGATATCCTTTACCACCCAGGGAAATCCAATGTAGTGGCAGATGCGTTGAGCTGGAGGGGCCCGGGATAGTTATTTAGCTCTACATAGATATCAAAGGAATTGGCAGAAGAGATGGCTAGAGCAAGGATAGAGCTGGTTGTGGGCCGGTTGGCCAATATTACCTTACAGTCGACCCTCCTAGAGAGGATTAGAGAGGGTCAGATGGATGATATACAGTTGCAGGAGGATAGGGGAATGTTTTAGCTGGAGTGGCTAAGGACTATCCCATTTCAGAGACTGGTTTATTACAGTATAAGGGTTAGATTTGTGTCCCGACAGATGTGAGTATTAGACGAGAGATACTGGATGAATCCCATACCACACCATACTCACTCCATCCAAGCACCATGAAGATGTATCAGGATCTACAGACGTTATATTGGTGGCCTGGGATCATAAAGGATGTAATTGAGTATGTGGCCAAGTGTTTAACCTGTTAGCAGGTGAAGGCTGAACATCAGCGACCAGCAGGGTTGCTACAGCCTTTGGGTACTCCCGAGTGGAAATGGCAAGACATTACTATGGATTTTATGGGAGGTTTACCCAGGACAGTGGGGCTACATGACTTGGTGTTGGTGATAGTAGATAGAAACACCAAGTCAACTCATTTTCTTCCAATGAGGCAACCTATACTGTGGGGATAGGGTCTGTCATCTGTGGTTTTCAGGGTCGTATCTCCATACGTATTTCATACCTGGAGTATACAAGGTTCACCACTTGTCCGCGCATCCCTCACATATACTCGCTCCTCTGGTCTTGCGCGGGTTTCCATCCTCTCAGTGCTTCCTATTCTTTTACCTCTTATACGTTGAAGTCTTTTCGGGTCCTCATGAAAGCTAATACCCTAAAGAGAATGGAAGGAAAGATCCTCCCAAGGCCCGTGGCGCGAGGCTTCTGTGCGCGAGGCTCCTACGTGTGAGACATCATGGTGCGAGAGGCTCCTGAGCGTGAGACATCGTTGTGTGAAAGGCTCTTGCACGCGAGACACCGTGATGCAAGAGGCTCCTGCACGCGAGATGGAGTCGTGGTGCGCGAGGCTCCTGCACATGAGACGTCGTGGGGCGAGGGTCTCTTGCGCACGAGACGCCGTGATGCGAGGCCCCTGCACGTGAGATGGAGTCATTGTGCGCGAGGCTCTTGCGCACGAGACACCTTGGTGCGAGGCCCCTGCGTGCGAGATGGAGCCGTGGTGCGCGAGCCTCCTGCGCGCGAGACGCCTTGGTGCGAGGCCCCTGCGTGCGAGATAGAGCCATGGTGCGCGAGGCTCCTACGCACGAGATGCCATGGTACAAGGCCATTCTTCATGAGGTCCTCGTGCAAGACGCACGCTTGTGGAGCGAGACAGAAGCTTGTGGCGCGAGTTCGTGCCCCCACGAGACGCTTGCGTGAGACGAAGGTATGCAAGCGCGAGGTTGTGCCTCATGAGGCCTCGGCGTGAGGTGGTCCATTATTAGCAAGACATATCCGCCTCCTTGGGACCCTCAGTGCGAGATGCGTCATTAGTTTCGAGGGGTGATCCTACCTGGGCTTGTGCACAAAGCGAGGCTCTATAAGGAGAGGCGCATGCTTTGTGAGGGCTTTGGCGCAGGGTGCAAGGACAATCTTGGCTATTTGTATTCTGAGCCTTTATTCTGAGGGTCACGAGGCGGGGCCTTGTGCAACTAAAATTCTGATATCCACAAAATTCTTTTGGGATCCCGTGTACATATACTCAAACTTTTTAATGAAAAGTATTACTTTTAGACAAAATAAATGTAATACCTAACCCATTAGTTAAATTTAATTACACGCTTAAGTCCAAATGACTCGATTAATGAGTTAAATACTATTTTAAACACACGGTGTAACGATCCTGGATGCACTAGTATAATGATGCATCAGTTGAATATAGACAATCGCTTCCCAGCCGTGAAAGAAAAGCAAAGACGATTCGTTCCTGAGATAAACCAAGTGATAAACAAAGAGGTTGAGAGATTGTTACAAATAGGGGCGATTGAAGAATGTATGTACCATTCATGGACTTCAAATCTAGTCGATGTACCAAAGATGAATGGGAAGAAGTGAGTGTGCATTGACTTCACCAACTTGAACAAAGATTGTCTAATTGACAGTTTCCCACTGCCAAGAATAGATCAGATGGTAGATGCGACAACCGGAAATGAACATATGAGTTTTATGTATGCCTATCCAGGATATAAACAAATCCCAATGGCAGGGAAAGATAAAATTCATACCACATTCAAGACTGAGTGCGGACTCTATTGTTATAGGTTAATGTCGTTCGGGTTGAGGAACACGGGAGCAACATACCATAGGCTTGTGAATAAGATATTTTCATAACAATTAGGGAGAATAATTGAGGTTTCATTGATGATGTGGTTGTAAAAGTTAAAAAAAGAAGGTGAACATTTGAAGGAATGCTTTGAAGTGATGAACAAATTCAAAACGAAGTTGAACCCTGCGAAATGCGCATTCAGGGTTCATTCATGCCATATTCTGGACATTATAGTTAGCAAGCGAGGGATTGAAGTGAACCCTACTCCTATAGCAACTCTGTTTGAAATAACCAAGCCTCGCACTGTGAGAGAAGTTCATAAAATTATAGGGAAAATTGCAACACTAGGGAGATTTATCTCACAAATGTCGGATAGAAGTGAACATTTCTTTCAGTGCATAAAAATGAGTTCACAATTGTTATGGGGAAAAACGCAGCGTAGGGCATTCAAGGAATTGAAGAAATATCTGAGTTTGCCACCTATGCTGAGTGCACCAACACCAGATGAGGACTTGTACATGTATTTGGCAGTCTCTGCAGTGGTCGTAATTTTAGTGTTGTTCAATGAAATGAAAGGCAAACAGAAGTTGATATTTTATGTGAGCAAGATGTTGCTAGGTGCTGAAACACGTTACAGTGTGCTGGAAAAATTAGTGCTTGCTCTGATGATAGCAAAGATGAGGTTAAGACAATATTTCGAAACCCACGCGGTGATTGTGCTAATCGAGTTCCCCCTCAGACAGATATTATCCAAGCCAAATCTATTAGGGAAGATTTCCAAATGGTCCATCGAACTTTCTGTTTACGATGTCAGTTTCGCCCCAAGAAACTCAAAAAATGGGCAGGTGTTGGCTGACTTCCTTGTAGAGATCAATTCATTTGAAGATAAACCAAAGCAAGAAGCACAACTTATAGAAGAAGATTGGGTATGGAAAATGAGTACGGATGGTTCTGTAAACTCAAGTTTTGTAGGAATTGGGTTACAAGAGAAAGTGACCAATAATGAGGCAGAATATGAGGCTCTGATTTATGGCTTAGAAATGGCAAAAAGCCTAGGAATACGAAGGCTGCAATTCAGAACAGATTCAAAGTTGATGACTGAGCAAGTCAGCAGGAACTTTGATATGAAGGAGCCAAGACTAAATACTTGCTTGAGCACAGTGAAAACACTTCGCTAGAAATTTCTGCAATTCGACCTCATCCAAGTACCGCATGAGATGAATTGCAGAGCATATGAGTTGGCAAAAAATGCTTTGTCAGGAAAGTGCAATCACAAGACCTTTATCACACTCGGCTCATCAAAGCAGAATAGTTGTAGAACTTGTTTTGCAATTTAGTAGCACAGTGAATGTTGGATGGACCCAATAGTATGCTATTTAAAAGAGGGAATAGAGCCAGACAAAAAGGATGAAGCAAAGAGTTTACGTGCCAGAGCAGCCTGATATACGATAATTAATGACTAACTCTACAGATTATCATTCGATGGACCTTACTTAAGATGCTTGAATCCAAATGAAGCTAGAAAGTTAATAGAAGAAATTCACGAAGGAATGCGCGATAATCACTCAAGAGGAAGGAGTTTAGCACATAAAGCTTTAACTGCAGGTTACTATTGGCCTTACATGATTACGGAAGCAGGGCAATATGAAAGGGTATGCGTTAAATTCTAGAGGCCCGCTCCGTTAATACATCAACTAGCGTAGGATCTACATTTTGTGGTTACGCCATGGACGTTTGCCAAATGGGGTATGGATGTAGTGGGAGAGTTACCCAGAGCCACTAAGGGGAAGTGATATGTGATGTTGGCAATAGATTATTACACTAAATGGGTAGTAGGTGAAGCCTATAACACGTTTGGCAAGGCAGACACAGTAAATTTAGTCTGAAAACACATTATTTGCCAGTTTGGAATCCCAAAGGAGATAATTGTGGACAATAGACACCGTTCAATAAAGTGAAAGTGGAAGAACTTTGCCAACAACTCAAGATCTATTTGGGCTTCTCATTTGTTAGTTATCCACAATGGAATGGGCAAGCTGAAGCTACTAAAACAGTAATTTTTTTCCAATATCAAGAAATATTTAGAAGATAAAAATGCAGCCTGGTTAAAGGATTTGCCTAAAGTACTGTGGGCCTATCAAACAATACGTAGAACTTCAACAGGTAAATCACTGTACACGATGGTATACGGAACTAAGGCAGTGATCCTTACTGAAATTGGTCTACCAACACTCCGCACAGAGATAGCAACATCCGAAGCCTTAAATACCACACAACTTGAACACAATTTAGATTTAATCGAAGAATTCAGGCAAGTTGCACATATTTTTAATACAAAATACAAAACTTTGGCAAAGCAGCAATACCAAAAGAGGGTCAACCCAAGGGAGTTCAAAGAAGGCGAGTGGGTGCTCAGACAATTCACGGGCAATCAGAAGAAGTTGGAGACAAACTGGGAAGGTCCTTTTCAAATAACTGAGGTATTAGGAAAAGGCTCATATACTTTATATGAGATACATGGGGGAAAGAGACTAGCCAGGACTTAGAATTCCATGTCTTTGAATAAATATTATTTTTAGTTGGTGATTTTATGATAAGAATGTAGCCAAGATGAACAACACTTCTATTTTTTAAACTTTGTCATTTTTGTACAACAATATGCTTGATTTATACAATTGGCGATATTTTGCCTTTCTCAGCAATAAAATATTGATTGCAGGTCTAGATGACCATTCATATATTAACACATTTGCTTTATATAATGTTGCTCAGTGTGAACCAATTGATAATACACTTTCATTATGATAACTAACAATTTCACTCCTAGGAAACTTGAGCAGAGAAAAGAGTCACAACTAGTCAACATCAAAGCTAACCAGTCACATGATGCCTCAACGTACTATAATCTGTACTAGAAGTACTCTTCGTCAGCGTACGAATGAATCTCCTTAGTAAGATCAGAGCACGTGACTGAGATGTTTCAAAATCTTGGGAAATCGCAAAATATTAGGACCAGTTATGAAAAATAATTACATCTTTGATTGAGTAATATAATGGCAATGATGGAGGTTGAATGGGTAAATGTTAAGATGCAAATCCCAATTTCCTATAAATAGCGTACTTTATAGGTTGTGAATCACAAACTGAAAACCACACTCTAAAAACAATGACACACACAAGGTTCGATCAATTGATTTCAATCTCACAAGATTCTCAAAATTTTCTAAGAAATAACACTATGGTTCGGCTTCATGGAGAGATTGTATCGGTCGTTCGAGTTAACTAACTACTGGAACACAGAAAAGCCCAGTCGTAGAAGAATGGATTTGGAGTACAAACGCAAGTATGGCGATGGAGAACAAGGCAAAAGACATGTGATGTGTTTGCCACAAGAATAGCAATCGGTACTGAGAAAATAAGGGGTGACGATAGACTTGTGCATGCGTAGAAAAATCATGCATGAGCATGCATAGTGAGAACATGCACCCCTGAGCAACCCGAAAAACCCTAACTTCTATCCGGGGTGGCGCCTCTTGAGAGAGGCATTTCTTAAACAAAAGCAGGTGTTCAAGAAGAGAGCCTGCTCCTGATTGGCCAATGCTTCCAGTAAGGAAGCTACGACCAAGTACAAGGAGACCTACACAACATGAGGATTTTCATGGCTACCAAGCAGAGGCATGACGAGAGTGGAAAGTTTCTAGTGCGTAGAGCAAGTTCTTCATCAGCTCTGCCATCTCGAAGGAGCTTTCTCTGGCTGTTGGAGTGTAAATGTCGAAAGCTGCCTTTACACAGTAGATTCCCCTACAACTCTGCTCTACCTAACTATTGTTTCACTAGTAGTAGCTAAAAGCCAGTACACCCCAACTAACTGCCATTCGCAATTGAGGGCTCATCCTCTTGTTCTTTCTTCACGGGAGAGAGAGGGTGAACCCATACTGCCCAAACGTAGAAAATTTCGAGTAGCAGAATGGGCCTGGTAAAGGAAAGTTTGAGTAGCAGAGGTGCAAGTGCGCAAAAAATAAAAAAAGAATGACGGGAACCATAAAAAATAGCAGCTCGGACAAATCATCTTTACATAGATTGTTTACATATGTTTGTTGACGCGGTTTTTCGCCAACAGTGGATTAAGAAATCTGACAACATAGATATTAGTGCTCTCTTACTAAACCACAATTAACCAAATGAACAATAGCTCAAACACTCACACTTTAACGTGGTTCAGTGGTTAAAATCCACCTAGTCCACAAGACAATATTATTAATCTCTTTTAGGCTCTAGATGAAATAGTTTCTTACAATTTCAGTAGAGTTTCTATATATCAAGAAGCAGTCCCTTTTCCTGTCCATTCCCCTCATAGTTATAGTGGGTTTTTGTTGTGAATTTTAAGCTACGTAAGTATACGTAATCGCAATTTGTAATAAATCTCGGGAAGAATGAGTATCGTCCCACAAACACCAATTTATCAATTATCGAATAATTAATTTCTAGTTTCTATTTGGCTAACGAATTTTGATTGGTGAAGTTTGAAATGAAGAAATCATAAACAAATGTAAATTGCAAAAATAAACTAACAAACAGAATACAAGTTTAACACTAAAATTAAAGAAACAAAAGAGAATTACTTCAATAAATAGCGAATTAGGGAATTTAAAATCCTCTTCTATCTACTCTACTATTTCATTAATGCTAGATTTCACTATCACTCTTCTTATCAAGATAACAAGTTTACAAAAGCATTTTATATTCAGATTAAGATATATAAAATTCAACCTACATATGAATTTTCTATATTTCTATGATAAACTCATATATAAGAAGCATTAAGATCAAAACTCAAAAACTACATAAATTATATTGATACTCTCGTTCAATATTAAAATCTATGTCCAATCAATTATAGCACGTTTAAATCTCACCTTTCAGATTTTGACTCTAACTCGTATGGATTATGTAAAAGATGGCCAATCAATCACATATAATAATCACAAACTGAAAGGATCTTAAAGAACAAGAAAGAAATATAAACTTTGCATTAAATCATAGTAAAGTTTCAAGAGATTCAATTAAAAACCCTAAGAATAAAATTAGTTCATCAACATGGCAAATAAATAAAGAATACTCGAGTTTAACATAAAGAAAATTAAAGAAAAAGAAGAAAAAGAACTGTAGATAATCTTTGAAATTACTCCCAAAGTGTTCTCCTTGCTTCCTCTAATAAAAAACCAGCCTCTTGCATCCTTCCTTGTTTTTAGTCCACCCTCTCTTCTTTTCAGAACGTTCTTTTTAAAACTCTTTAACCCTAATCTTTCCTGTTAAAAGTCATAATTGCCCTTATTTTCAAAACACGTACGAACACAAGTGCCACTGCTCATCTTTCATGCACCGCAGCCCTAGCACGATAGCCCCACATCGAGGAGCCTCTAACTTCGATGACGTCGCAACTCAACATTCTTTTGTCGCGACTCAAAAGGAAACCGCCGCGGCTCAAAATATGAATGTATAATAGCTTTCTGACTAAATCAGCAACGCAGCCCAGCTTCAAGAGTCACGACTCAAAATAGTTTTTTTTATATAGAAAATCAACTTTTAAAGCTCCCTTGAGACCCTCGATCTCTTCTAAAGTTCCCCAACACGACCAAACACCGTTTAACACAAGACATTTGCCTCTTATCTTTGAATTAGCCCTTAGTTGCACCACATCCAGCCCAACCCTTGATTCATCACTAAAACGTGAAAACACACAAAACACAAGCATAATTCTACCCCAAAACAACTTAAAAGATTGAAAACCTACTCTAAAACAGTACTAAAATAGACTTATCAATTTTCCTCGACATCTTTGGGTAACCGCATGCATAAATATGGTAAAGAATCAATCAGAATAATCTCCCATTTACATAGGGATAAGATTGCCTATGGAATTTACATACGTTATCTCGGGTAATAAATGTGTAATAAAATATGGGCATTAATGAGCGTTAAGGGAATCTCTGAGTCTTTTGGGATCCTTCACTGTGCCTCATGATCATGCTTTCGTGAGCTGAACACTTCCCTCGAGCTAGATGTCGAAGATCTAACAAAACTTACCACGGGCCAAGTTCAGAGCATCTAAAAGGCGATCTAGTCATCATGCATCTCGAACTAGGTTATTGGCGCAGTAGGCGACCTGGAGATTATTTGGTTATCGTAATGCCAAGTTTGACTCGAACTGCTCACGGTAGAGTTAGCTAGATGTCCTACCTGTTTGCTTTCTCCATGCCCTTATCTGCCAGTTGTACCCCAAACTGAGTGATTCAGTTCATGTTTATTTTGTGGTACAACATTTTCCCCCCAAGCTCCTGCTCGTGCATGACATCACCTCTGACATGCACAGTAGGGGCTTTCATGCTTCTGTTATGTGAAATCGTTCCCACCCACTACTTGAGTGTTAAACATGTGTCCGTCTATAATAGATACATGTTCGGGTTTCGAGTACTGTGACAACTGTCCTGTTAACTTTTTGCCGCCACAAGGGTTATTTAATCTTGGCCTTTTGGATTCCGAACTGACCTAATCGAATGGCCCATATTGGTTCTCAAATTTTACGTATAAATAGGAGAAACGCACTTGAACCTTAGTACATTTACATTAAAAAAAATTATTTTTTCTTCTAAGAGAACTTTCAGAAACCTTTGGCATCCTCCCATTCTTTAGAAGCTCCCAGGATACTATCATTGGTTCTATCACTATTGCCCGCAATCAACCATCTAAACTGTAAGTGTTCCCATACTTGGTTTAAATTTCTCCCTCTTATTTTTCAATAAGTTTTATGAAATTTCTAGTACTTTTTCTTACATTGGGTATGTTCGAGTTTAAGTGGGGTTTGTGATAGGCCAAAAGCACAATGCTAGGTTTGGTTAGAAATAATGTGTGTAAAAAATGAGTAATTTTATGGGTTTTGAAAGGGGTTGCTTGTTTATGCATATAAATTTGAGGGTTTTTAGGTTCAGTTCTAGGTAGCTTAAAGGTTATGATTCTTCGAGCAGTTTTGCATTAAATCGCCTTCAAAAAGGTATTGGGTCTGACACACGAATCCTGAAGTATTAAGGGATATTACCAAGTTTATAGTGTGTGGCTACTGAGCGTGTGTGGATGCATGCGTTGTTGCTAGAAGATATCTTAGCTCATGTATATTTTTTAGATTGAATAAATCGGATTCAAACCCTCAGGTTTTGTCTTAGGTCGTCATACCTTTATTTTCGTAGATAGGCTTTGTCTTAGGTCGCCTCTAACAGGCCACTTTTTTGTCAGAAGAGCTAGATCATATCCCATTATAAGAAACCAGTCGCGAGCTCCTCTTCTCAAAGCAAGAGTAAGGGCAAGCAGATTGCATTTGAGACCCTTATTCCCCACTTCGGCCCAGTGGTGGATAGGGAGATCATAGTTGACCCCAACGCATTGAGGTTGAGCGCATCGAATCCTAAAATAATGTCCCACGGTAAGGTGAACAAAATTTTGTTGAGCCATGGGATCAAATTAGGGTCCGAGGGTCGTGTTGGCTGACCTCCACTGGAAGGAGAGAGGAGTTGCGCCCCTCTTCAGGATTACTTTGGGGTCTGGAGTGACGAGCACCTGAAGGTAGGTGCCCTTCTCCCAATTGGTATCAGCTTCTGGTGGGGATGAAATATTTATTTTTAGAACACAAGTGGGAAGTCCCCACCCCTACCAACATCATGTACTTTTTCTGCCTCAAAGCCAACCCTAAATAGAAAGGGTGAGGTGATGGTTTCTACTACCACACCAGATTCCCCAATACAACCTCCGTCATTGACCTCCCTAGCCACCCGAATGACTAAAAGAATCAGTTCTTCATGTCAAATGGATTCAAGAATTGCACCCATCAATATTTAAACCGACCTCATAAGTTTCTTAGTTTTTCAAATTTTGTACTCGAATTCCTTCTTGATTGAGCTTAACCATATTCTGATTAAGTTGTTATTTTGTGCAGCTATATACAAGAGAACATGGCGATCAGAGACCCTTGGAGGTCAATATGAGACGTTGTCTCGTATTCATGCCAAGGAGAAGGAGTTCTGGGTAGTAGTTAATGATGCTACCATGGTGGCCTGCAAACTGATCCGGAAGGATCAGATACTAGCTATTAGAGCTCGAGTTCCTCCTCCCAGGCTCCCTCATCCACAGGAATTCCTCCCTGCCATTGAAGACACCGAAGAGGAAGAATAAGTCACGCAGTTGGTGTGCAAAAGAAGGTCCTTGAAGATGGGCAACATCCTGACCCAAACCGAGCTGAATTGGGATCAGTAGCCGGCACTTCCAGCCAAGGTAACCCATAGAGAGAATTAAACCGAGCTGCTACTAGTTTTAGGCTAGTTCGATTCAACCCACAATAGCTCGTGAGTCGACATATTGTTGACCCAGACCTGAACACGACCCTCCTCCAATGTGAGGATCACTTGGTTGTACGCTACAACCATAGTTATCCCCAGTGTACTATAGTGGTAGATAACACCCTTCACTTTAGGTCCACCATCTTTGAGGAGTACAGTACAAATCTTTTGTCGTGGCCTTTCCTCCGTCAGGGTGTTTTTTCCCCAGGTATTAGGCAGTCGTGCATGAGTCTAGCTCCAATGAAGAGCCCCCGTAGGTTCCAAAATGTAATAATATTAGAGTCCCCTCTCCTCCGATAGTCCATGAGTTAGAGGCTTTACCTAGTTCGGTTCGTAACCAAGAGTTGATCATAGTAGTTTCCTCCTCTAGCTCAGAGGGTACAGTTCCTGCTCTATTCTTTTCCTTGTATTATCTTGACTAACTATTTCTTGTAACTGAATTTTTTTTTGCTTGTCCCTTTGCAGGCGAAGATATGGACTTGAACGATACCTTTATGTCTGGCGCTCAAAGAAGAGTGCCTCCAATCCTGGAGCTGCCACTGAATCTCCTACAAAGGATAAAGGTGTCAGCTCTGCTCAAAAATAGCAACAGCAAACGCAATTACCAGCTCTGATACAGTTACCGTTCTTGAGGCTCCTCCACCTCTTCCTCGCAATGAACCTGCTCTGATTCCCCAAGTTTTTCAGGGTGAAGCCCCATCTATTTAGATACCAGTCAAACCCCTCGAGGTGGCAAGGATCCCAGAAGCGCTTTGAGGAACCGTCTATGACATGGCAACCCATATGGGGGTCAGGCTTATCAAGCAAACATTAAAGACCTAAGGTCTATGAAGGTGTGTTCCCCTGGGGATGTTCTGGAGTCTACCTTGGGAATGAACTTGGCTGTGAGTCATCTTTATCCTCCTATAGTATTTCCTTTTTTCTTAATTTACTTTTGCGAACTAATCCTATCCTGGGTCTTTCTTTTGTAGTATGCTTTAGCTCAGATCCGTGGCATCGCCCGGTTCCGAGCTGAAAGAGAGGAGCTCAAGGCTGCCCTGTTCGTATCTTAGGAGAATGGAAAGATAGCCAAGGACCATGTTGTTGAGGTGAGCCAACAATGAGATTAGCTGCACGCTGAGATTAACAAGAAACTTGAGGAGGTCGATGTGCTAAAGAACAAGCTATCCAAGGTCGAGGCCAAAGCCAAGGAAGATGTTGAGAAGGCGAAGTTGGATGTTGAAGAATCAACGAATGCCTTGGAGGAAATGCTCTATCGGTGTTGGCCTTACAGCCAGGAAGGGGATTTCTCCTTTATGGAGACGGAGCTTTGGGGGCGTTATCTTGCCAAGTTTCAGAGTTGATTCTCGCAAAAGCCCTCCGAGACCGCGGATGCTTTTGGGGCTACCGAAAAGGATGGTGAAAAGGTGTCATCACATGACCAAGTTGCCAGAGCTCAGTGATGTCTTAGTGCGACGTCGCCTTTTTTCTGATTTCATTTTTTTTTCTTTCTTTGCAATTATTCTCAAACTGAAATAATCGCCTTCGGCCTTAGGTCGAGGTTATTTCTCCTCGTGATAATCATATACTTATTAGTACATGTTCATTATTTTATGATCTATTTTTGTCCCCATTAATCTATTTACTTGTCATGCTTATGAATTTCAAATTCTTGCACACGAATTTCAAATTCTTGCATGCTCGCAATCATAAGGGTTATATTTATATCAAGATAGGTTTCTGATGGCTTGACCAGAAAATTCTGGAAGATATCCTGGTTATACTCAGGATTTTTCCCGCCTAATAGCAATATACCTATTAGGAATCAGTTCTTGGACCTGATTATGTCCAGGAGTTTGTCTACTTAATAGCATTATACCTGTTAGGAATCAGGCCTTGAATCTTGTTATGTCCATGAGTTTGTACACCTAATAGTGTCATACCTGTTAGAAATCAAGTCTTGAACTTGGTTATGTCCAGAAGTTTGTCAGCTTAATATTGTTATACATGTTAGGAATCATGCCTCGGACTTGGTTTTCTCCAAGAGTTTGCTCGCTTTAATAGCTTTACACCTGTTAGGAATCAAGTCTCAGACCTGGTTATATCTAGGACTCCCTAGTTGACTTCTAGGTTTTGTCTTGTTTTTTGTATTTTCCTTACTTAGTTTGTATTTGGAATTGCTTTGAAAATCTGGGCTTTAAAAAGTCGTCAAATAATAAATTTTCCAAATTCTAAGTTTCAAGTTTTATCAAAATATGCTAAATACTTTTAAAGGCTCTCTGAGGGTTATATGCCCCCCAAGCGATCAGAATTTATGAATATTCTAGGTCGCTTTTACAAAATGAGCACATGATACATCACAATAATAAGACAAACAAAAATCGGTTCTACATTTAAATTACGTAGCAATCCATTGTTTTTAAAATAAAATGGCTTTTATAAATAAGCCTTACAAGAAAAAGTATTGAAAACATCAAAAAACAATTAATCAGGTCGTCCTATTACTGGTAGTATTTTTTAAGATGTAAGGCATTCCAGGTCCATGGGACCAACTCTCCACTTAACCGAGCTAGTTTGAAGGTTCCTTCATGTAGGATTTCCACGATCTGGTAGGGTCTTTCCCAGTTCGGTCCCAATACACTTTCTTTGGGATCATTATTCGCCAAAAACACCCTTCGAAGCACTAAATCGTCGAGTCCAAGTCTGCGGCATTTTACCTTCAAGTTAAAGTAACGAGTGATTCTCTACTGATAATGGGCGAGCTGTAATTGTGACTCTTCTTTCTTTTCCTCAATCAGATCCAAAGATGAGCTGAGTAATTCGTGGTTTCGATCTTGAACGAAGGTTTTCTATCTGTTTTATCACTAGTGCTTCAAGTGGGATCATATCCTCACTTCCAAAGGTCAAAGAGAAGGGCGTGTGCCCCATGCTGGTGTGATGTGAGGCCTTATAGGCCCAAAGTACTTGCGGGAGCTGCTCGGGCCATAATCCCTTAGCTTTATCTAATCACTTTTTTAAGCTCGCCTTTAGGGTTTTATTTACAGCCTCGACCTGCCATTGGCTTGTGGACACGCCACTGAAGAGAAACTCTGGGTTATGTTGTATTTCTCACAAAATTTTGTGAAGTGATCACTATCGAACTGAGTTCCATTGTCAGACATGATCTTCTTTGGGAGTCCAAAACAACATATGATGTTCTTCACAATGAAATACAGGACTCTCTTTGAGGTTATGGTCGCCAGGGGCTCATCCTCAACCCACTTCGTAAAGAAGTTGGTGGCAACAATTGCATAGCGAACTCCTCCTTTTCTTGTCGGTAATGAACCAATCAAATCGATTCCCCATACTGTAAATGGCAATGGAAATGAGATCATGATTAACTTAATGGGAGTTGCCTAGAAAATTGTGGCAAAGCGTTGGCACTTGTTGCATTTATGTACGTACGAGGTCGAGTCCTTTTTGAGTGTGGGAAAAAAATAGCCTTGTCTCAATATCTTTAGAGCTAAGTTTTGCCCCTCAACGTGGTCTCTGCAAAAGCCTTCATGTATCTCCTACAAGATAGTCTGTGCTTCCTCGGGCAGAACACACCGTAGGAGGGGTAGCGAATGCCCTCATCGATATAGAATTCCCTCAACCATAACATGTTGTGGGGCTTGATATAGCAATATTCTTGCATCCTTACGGTCGTCTGGTAGTTTACCGGTTGTGAGTATTCCACTATGGGGGTTATCCAAGTCAGTTTTGTGTCAATCACTCCAACCTCAACCAGTTCTTCCGTTATGCTTGGTTGTTCTAAAAACTCCACTGGGACTACGTTTAGTGTGTCCGCCTCTTTGGTGGTGGCAAGTTGGGCTAAAGCATCAGCGTTGGAATTCTGGTCGCGGGGTACCTACTCAATGGAGCAAAAATCAAACTTAGACAACTCACATTTAACCTAAGCTAGGTAAGCCGCCATTTTGATACCATGAGCTTGATATTCCCCTAATATCTTATTAACCACGAGCTGGGAATCACTATAACATTGGATCACCTTTGCTTTTAGTTCTTTCACCACCCTTATTCCTACCAATAGAGCTTCGTACTCTGCCTCATTGTTGGATGCTTCAAACCCAAACCTTAGGGAAATATGGAATCAATGCCCCTCATATGAGATCAGGATTATCCCAGCTTCGGATCTGTTCTTATTAGATGGTCCATCAACGAAGATTTTCCACAACTCTTGCACTGGTTCTCTTATTGGCTCATCTTGAAAACCTGTACATTTGGCCACAAAGTCAGTGAGCACTTGACTCTTGATTGTTGTGTGTGGCATATACAATATCTCGAACTGGCTGAGTTTGATGGCCCACTTAAGCAGACGTTCCGATGTTTCAGGCTTTTGTAGGACCTGCCTTAAAGGTTGATCGGTTAAGATGTGGATAGTGTGGGACTGGAAGTACGGCATGGGTTTTCTTGAGGCCAAGACCAAGCAGAACGTGAGTTTTTCTATTAAAGGATATTGGGACTCAGCTTCCATGAGTCTTTTACTCACGTAGTACACTGATTTCTGGGCCCGATTTTCCTCTCAAATTAATACGGCACTGACCGCATTTTTTGTCACAACTAGGTATAGGAACAAACATTCTCCAGCTTCCAGTTTTGATAGCACGGGGGGTTCAGCTAGGTGAGTTTTCAGATCCCGAAATGCATGCCCACTCAAACAATTTGTTTCCTCTGAGCAAGTTGTAAAATGGGAGACACTTGTCAGTGGATTTCAAAACAAAGTGGTTTAGGGCCGCCACTTTTCTACTTAAGCTCTGCACTTCTTTATGCGACCTAGGCAAAGGCATTTCTAGTAACGACCTGATCTTCTCTGGGTTCGCCTTTATCCCCCTTGTGTCTACTATGAAGCCTGAAAATTTTCCCGATAAAACCTCAAAGGTACACTTCTGGGGGTTTAGCTTCATGTCATACTTCTTGAGCATGCCAAAACATTCTTCTAGTTCGAATACATGGTTAATGGAAGTCTTTTATTTAATGAGCATATCATCGAAATACACTTCCATTTTTTTCCCGATTTGGTTAACAAACATTTTGTTGACCAGTCGCCGGTACGTTGCACCAGCATTCTTTAGCCCGAATGTCATAACTCTGTAGCAGTACACATTATGCTCAGTCATGAAGCTAGTGTGCTCTTGGTCTGCAGGATTCATTGTGATCTAGTTATATCCAGAATATGTGTCCATGAAAGTCATGAGCTCATGACTGGCTGTCGCGTCTACCAACTGATCGATTCAGGGTAGTGGGAAACAATCCTTACGACATGCTTTATTGAGATCGGAGAAGTCAATGCAAGTTCTCCACTTCCCATTGGGTTTTGGGACCAAAACAAGGTTAGCAACCTAGGTCCGATACTTTGCTTCCTTGATAAACCCACACTTAAGTAGGCAAGCTACTTCTTCTTTTAAAGCTTCTGATCATTCTCTCCCCAGAAGCCTTCATTTTTGTGACTTTGCAGGCACATTCCTGTCCAAATTCAGAGTATGCACTATTATATTTGGACTTATTCCCACCATGTCTTCATGCGACCAAGCGAAGACGTCCGGGTTATTTCTCAAAAACTCGACCAGCTCCTTCTTCCTCTCGGTTCCGAGATTTTTCCCAACCTTTGCTATCCTTGAAGGTACTTCAGGGTCGATGTTGATTTCCTCGAGTTCTTCCAACGCTTGGAGCTCAGACTTGTCTTTGCCTAATCTCATATCAATGTCATCTTCATGGGCAACCTCGTCACTTCCTTCCTGAGGTTATTCCACCTCATGGGCCACTTCCACTGCCTGGGGATCCTCTCCTCCTTCAATAACAACCATTGTTTGCTGCCCGGGTTGTGATTTTCCCTTCATGGCAATGCTATAGCATTCTCTAGCAGCAAGTTGGTCTACTCTCATAATACATATGCCAGAGGTTGAAGGGAACTTCATCGATAGGTGTTGGATCAAGGTTATAGCCTCAAAAGTCATCATCTCGGGTCGTCCCAAAATCACGTTGTTGTGGCTGGACAATCGATTATGACGAACTCGAGTATTTTAGAAGTAGTTCGCGTATCATCCCCTAGCGTAACTACAAGTCTAATCGTCCCTATGACCATTGTTCCTTCTCTTGAGAATCCATACAGTGCCATTGAGGTCGCCTTAAGATCGGCTATGGACAATCCCATCTTTTCTTGGGTTGACCTAAATAGCACATTTACTGAGCTCCCATAATCAACCAATATCCTTCATACCCTTCGATTGGCGAGCTGAACGGTTACCACCAATGGATCATTATGTGGGAACTGAACGTGGCTAGTGTCCTCTTCTGTGAAAATGATTGGATGTTTCTCCAACCGTTGTTGTTTTGATAACCGTTGCTCCGGGATAAATTCAGCACCATTGTGGGTTTTCAGCTCCCGTATGTACCTTTTTTGGGCCCCAATGCTTGTGCCTGCCAAATGGGGTCCTCTGGAAATAGTGGTTATATCCCTTCCTAATATTGGAGGGGGATCGACTTGGTTCCCCTGGTCTATCTAAGCCCAGGGTTGGGCGATCAGATTTTCTGAAGCTAGATGAGTATTTTTCCTGGTTTGCTAATTGGGAACTAGGGTAACACTCTAGCTAAGAAGAGAGTTTCGATCTCATCCTTTAATTTTTGGCAATCATCAGTGTTGTGGCCGATGTCGTTGTGATATTGGAATAACTTAGAGGGATCTCTCTTCGCCCTCTAGTGCCTCAACGACTCTGGTTTTTTCCATGGAAGGCAATTAGAGTTCTCCAGGAAAATATGCTCTCGTGTATCAGTCAGGTCCGTATAGTTGGTGTAAATGGGCTTGAACTTTTCTCCAGGCTTGTTCTTTTTGGTTCTGTTCTGGTCGCCCTCACCAGCCCCCTTCCTCTTATTGTTTCCCTCCTAGCTATTCTGGGTAACATGTTGAGTCGTAGCTGCAACATCTGTCATCACTCCAGCAAGTTGAACAGAGGTCTGGCTAGTTCCTGCCAAAGCAGATTGTGCCTCCTACGAATTTATCCATTCTTGAGCCTAGGCCAGGACTTCATATACAATTTTTACTCTTTTTTCTGGAGTTCTTGTCATAAATCACCTCCAACTGTGATTCCCATCCTCATTGCCATGAGCTTAGAGCTATCATCAACATCTCTAGCTCATGTTGCTGCATTGGTAAACCTGCTCAGATATGCTTTTAGGGACTCACTAGGTTGGTATTTTATGTTGGCAAATGAATCGGCCTCAACGCAAGTTTCCTTCGAATCTCGGAACTATCTTTTAAATTCGAAAGACAATTTCTTCCACGAGTTTATTGAATGTCTTTTGTATTTGTCGAACCACAATCTGGCAGGCTTGGTAAGAGTTGCAGGGAACAAGATACATCTCATGTCGAACCCGACATTATGGGCCATCATTAGTGTATTGAATGTCCCAAGGTGATTGGACGGGTCATTTTTTTCATAATATGCGGGCATTTTCGACACCTTGAAGCCAACTTGATATGGATTTGTCACTATGTTTTGAGCAAAAGGTTTGAGCTCCTCATTGGAATTATAATCATCGACTCATTTTCCAGATATGAGCCTCTTCATCTGTTCCTCCATCAAGGCCAGTCGCTCGAGAGTTAGATCCCTGGCTTCTAGGTTATTTGGGAGCTGGTCACCAACCCCCATGTTATTGTACACATTAGATGGGTTGTTTGCCCTCCAAGCTTGAGCTCGGCTAGGTGGAACATTCCCATTGTTGTGCACGATAGATTGATCTCCCCTATGTTGAGTATAACTCACATCATCATGTCGAGCTAGATACCTTCTTTGTGAATTCAAATTATCATGTAGGTCAGGATGTGGGTCCAAATAAAGACTTTGTGCGGAACTCAAATAATTCATCAGGTCACTCTCAGACCTGCCTCCACGCTGGCTCTTCATCCAGTAACTTCCATTAGCGAAACTTACAACCTATGGCATTCCATTAGTGAAACTTTCTCCTGATATCTCCTCGAGCTGGAGCATTCCTTTGCGGGCAAGGTGGTGTCGGATGTCAAACCGGTGATAGTGAGTGTCTTATCGGTAAAGCTATCCTTGTTCCATCAAAGCACACTAGGTCAACCTGTCTCTTTTCTACCCTGATCTCCTAGGTCCTCCATGTCGGAGGCTCTGATCATGGCATGGATAGATTTGCTAGGGTGTTTTTCCTCCTTTAATTGGTCCCAACTCGCCCTGTTGAGTTGTTCTAAACATTCCTTGGAATCTACTCAGAAGGCACGGAGCTCGGGGGTGCAGTTCTGACATATCGACGGGCATGGGACTGATGGTTCCTATGAGGATTAGCATGTTGAGTATTCCGCTCTGAAGGTATGGAGCTCGGGGTTGCAGTCCTAATAAAGCGACTGGGATTGGGTTGGTTATTCTTATGGGACCCACTTTGCCTCTTTCCAATATTAACATCGATTGTAAGATGGGCTAATCGAGGCAGGACCTCCTTGATCTACTTGTTAGCCCTAGCGAGATGGCTCCTTAATTGGGCATGTTCCCACTTGATGGATGTCGGGTATCCCGGATTGGGATTTTGTGGGTGTGATGCTGAACTCCTAGTATCATCTTGTCCCACATGTTGCTTTCCAGGACGTTGCTGAGCGTCTGGGCCTTTTCCAGCGAAAATGGCCATATGATGTGCCTCCTAATCACCAAGTTGTTCCATTTTTTTGTTATGCATAGACCGGGTGACCACCATGGTGAATGTTGGGTGAAACTTTGCGTAGGGATTAAGCATTAATGAACTCGCAACGAAAGCACCAATCTGTTGGCGCAGTTTTTCTTCAACAGTGGATTAAGAAATCTGACAACAGAGATATTAGTGCTCTCTTACTAAACCGTAATTAATCAAATGAACAATACCTTAAACACTCACACTTTAACGTGGTTCACTGGTTAAAATCCACCTAGTCCACGAGACAATATTATTAATCCCTTTTAGGCGCTAGATGAAATAGTTTCTTACAATTTCAGCAGAGTTTCTGTATATCAAGAAGCAGTCCCTTTTCCTGTCCATTACCCTTATATTTATAGTGTGTTTTCCTGGACAGCTTTGGGTAACCGCGTGGATAAATATGGTAAATAATCAATCTGAATAATCTCCCATTTACATAGGGATATGATTGCCTATGGAATTTACATCCATTATCTCGGGTAATAAATGTGTAATAAAATCTGGGCATTAATGAGCGTATAAGGACTCTCCGAGTCTTTTGGGATCCTTCACTGGCCTCATGATCAGGCTTTCGCGAGCTGAATACCTCCCTCGAGTTGGATGTCGAAGAGCTAACGAAACTTGCAACTGGCCAAGTTCAGAGCATCTAGAAGGTGATCTAGTCATCATGCATCTCAAACTAGTTTATTGGTGCAATAGGCGACCTGGAGACTATCTGGTTGTCACACTACCAAGTTTGACTCGAACTACTCACGCCAGAGTTAGCTAGATGTCCTACTTGTTCGCTTTCTCCATGCGCTTATCTGCCAGCTGTACCCCAAACTGAGTGATTCAGTTCGTGTTGATTTTGGGATACAACATTAGCGAATGTAATGTTCTAGCAAAAGACAGAGCTACTATCAATAAAGTCGAATTCTTCATTTAATATTTAGCAAATCAGCGTACAATGATCGGATAATGAATAGTATATTTTTACTTATATTATGTCTGGGTATAACTAATTTGCTTTGATTAAGTAAACACACATTGTTTACAATCACATATCCACATGCTCAGCAATCACTCAAACTTCCACATGCTCAGCAATCACCCAAACTTCTGCGCAATATCAACTTTTTGAGACACTAATGCAAGTTGCGCACGGGAAGTACCCTCAAAATCAAGTATGCCACCGCATTTTAGTAACATTCAAACAGCATGAACTATGGGCCCCACCACAACTGTATATACTAAACTTATGAAATAATCTGGTGAATGGCTTTAGTAGTTAAGAAAATGTACCTCAGTTTGAGCATAAACAAAGGAAACTATGTTTAAGCAGATGGGGATAAAACTAAATGATTGTCATTACAACTCATTTATGGACTGTATGCAATGCACAATGAAGAGAAACAAACTATAACGCCCTAGGTAACCAAGACCATTATACTATGTATTTTAAATAGTGCAAGACTTGTTAATCAAGTCATTTGGACAGAAACGTGTTTCTAAAGTCAACTGACGGGTTAGGGTTAAAAGAGTTGTACCGTAAAATAGTTGACTTTCATTAAAATAAAAGTTTGGTATCGGGACCCCAAAAGTAATGTTTACAAGGCGGTTACAACCCTCAAAAGTAAATACAACTGAAGCCAGCCTAAATGGAAAAATACAATTTTGGCTCTAGTCCCTGTCAATCCCTCAGCCATGGCGGTCGAGCAGCTGCCGATGTACACACTACCCCCAAGCTCTCCAAAACACGGCTGGTCCATCTTTCCCTTTCCCTTACCCGCACCACATAGCACCCATGAGCCAAGACTCATCAAGAAAACTAAATTCAACAAGCATAGATAACAACAGTATATGCATAGTAAACTTAGATCAACCAGTTCAATCAACAGAAGAATATAAGCAATAAGCTAAGCAATGATTAGTTAGGCATCGGCACCCTTAGGCCGAGCCCTCTAGCTGTTTAGCTGATCCCAGCTCGCTTAGGCCGGACTGCGTTCTGCACGCTTAACATCATCCCCAGCTCCCTTAGGTCGGACTTTCACATCAAATATAACAAATAAATAGATTGCGAAACACACAATCAAAGGCAGTACGAACAAACATGCCTATCCAGATATCTCCAGCCACAAATACATTTATGATCTCACATATATTCATTTATAGGGGTTCCCAACCCCATTCACAACTCAAGTGTAGTTTTCTTACCTTTGATCCCAAGCTGAAGATGTGTAGCAATGCCGGGCACGATCCTCAATCTCGAGCCTTAACAGAAACCCTAGTCACAAGCGACAGTAGATAACTATTAAAATCTAATCCAATTTAATGCTTTACGAATAACATACCAGCCTTCGGGACCTCAAATTCTACTAAACCAGGTAGTAGAACCCTTCCCGAACACTTAGGTTTAAGTTCCCGAGTCCAAAAACCCAATTTGGCTAAGGCTGCCTAGGCGAGCCGCGACTTGGCACTAAGGGTCGCGGCCCGCCTCCAAGTCAGAGGTGCCAGCCCCTAATTTCCTAGGGGCACGTGCTACGACTTGCCCTTTAGGGCTGTAGCATGCCTACGGAACTGAAAGCCCCCCAGAGCTCCTGGGGTCACGCGGGCTACGGCGCCTAAGAACAGGGTCGCAGCACGACCCCATGAACCCATAAATTCTGTGGCTTTCCTGTGTGTTTCTCCCAACCTAATTCATCAAAATTCATTGTAACATTGAAATAAAACTAGAATTGAGTCTAGTACTCTTAACAACATAGCCTAAACATTATAATTACCCAAAAACCAACCATAATTACCACCCTAATTCATCAATTAAAGCAACATCCAAAACCCAGCCCAAAACCTATCTTAACAGTCATATTTTCCAGAAGAATCAAGACTTAAACCTTACCTTGATGATGACTTTGCCCCTAAGTTGTACCTCAACCAGTCCTAGCTTTAGTTCTCCAGTCCCCAAACTTCAATTCCTAAGCCTTCTCTTCCAAAACTCCAAAATTTTCTCCAAGGCACAAGAAAGGGAGAGAGAGAACGTGAGAATGAGAGAGAGAGAGAGGGGGGGGGGGGGTGCTGAGATTTCTGATATGTTCTAGCTTATTCCTAAAGCTTATTCTAATTATATCCTTTAACATAAAGACAAAAATGCCCCTAATTATCACCCAAATTTTGAAATGGTCATAAATGAGCCTCGAAATGTAGGCTCGTAAAGTGTAAGCTCAAAAATATCAAGTAAAGGCTCAACACTTGTATAAATTAACATGTTTCTTATTGGCGATCGAGCACCAGTTAAGAAGGTTCGAGCTTAGGCATCAAGCTCGAAAGGATGGATCTTCTCCGAAGTATGCAAGAGCAATTCAAACCTTCATTGTAAGTTCAAAAAGGTTGATCTCCAAGCACTACAAGAAAAAATACTTTCAATAAGACTGAAAAAGTATTATCAAATATATACCATAACACTTTTTGATGTGTTAAGGAAAGCAGTGTAGGTCGGAGCACTTTGCATAACACTTTTCCATAGTTATAGACATGTGTTATGGTATAGCCTACGATAACACTTTTGTTGTGTTATTTTAATAGTTAGATAAGTCTTTCATTATGTTATATATAAATATATTATATAACACTTTTTTGTACTTATAAAGTAGTGTTATGATACACTTTTTAATAACACACTTTCGGCATTATAAAAAATAGTTTGCATAACATAATTTTATGCTTATAAACCAGTGTTATTGTAAAAGATACAATAACACATTTTTTGTATTATTCTAATATTTGGATAAGCTTGAATTATTATTATATAAACTTGTACATTATAATTATTTTTTATTGCTTTAATTCAAGCCCGCTTCATTTAATATACTTAAGAGACCCTTAACGTTGTACAAATATATTTTTTAGTACCAATTATATGGTTCATAACACATATAACCAAATAATTGTGTCAAAATACATTCAAGATTATCTAAAAAATAATACAAAAGTCTTAAGATATTCAACACTGCATAATTAACATAAACAAAACATTCTTACAATAGTCAACAAAATAGTCTTAAACAGTTGCATATTCAAAAGTGAAGGTAGGAATTCATAATCTTCCAAATGTCAGCACACCAAAGCCTTCCAAATCAGATTTTCTTTTGCATTTCACTTGTTGAATCTGGTAAATAAAACATAAAAGAAAAACTAATGAGGTCATGAAATATCATATCATTCATCTAAAATAGTCAATAATATCATGACACATAACCAAATTTACAATAATTGAGTTTGAAAAATAATCAAGTTATTATATTACACACATTACTAAGCATTTATATAATATTAATTCAAAATAGTGAACAAGCATTTATATAATCAAATAACCAAATAAATACCTCTTGGAATAACCTTTTGAGAAGGCCATGCAACTATTGAACCAACAGCTTCTCGTATAGTAAGCATCGCATAGTTAGGACGAAATAAATAAGCATCAGGCACAACAGCAACATCAACCCATACACGCATAAAATCTGGTCCAAGAGGAATTTCGTGCACCTCTATGTCTGGATCACTAGAATCCCAACAGCCTTCAGCAATAATTGCATCTGACCAATCGAGCAAGTAGCAAGTATTCCTTGCTTCTGTAAATTTATGGCCATTTTTAACTCCAACACTCTGCAACAATCAACAATGAAGACAGTATATTAATTTTTGTATTTGTTTCCTTAAAAAGAAAGAACACAATTTGAAGATTTACCTTAGGAGAAGGAATATTGTTGGATTGTGGAATATTGTAGGACTGCCCCTCACTTGTTGTTGCTCTACCACCCTAAATATAAACAACAAGATAAGTTTCATTTCAAAAATACAAATTTTTAGTTATATAAGTGCGAGAAAGAATTGTTACCAAGTGTCCTTTAAGTAGATTCAACATTTCAGCAATTTGAATCTTCATATTTAGTTGCTCTTCTTCCAACAATGTCATCTTGTCTTTACACATATTAACAACAGTTAATTTTGACTTTGTTACCCCCCTTCCTTGTCCGATTAAGCGTCCAGATTTTGGATTACCAAATAATTTTGTTAATGCATCCTCATCGGTATTGTTTGTAGTTCTAGATTTTGGGTCTTCGCGTATAATTTCAGCCAATTCTTCCTACATATAAAATAGTACAGCTAATGTACAATAATAATGAACAAGTATAAATATCCAAAATTAAATAATAAATACTCACAAAAACTTCAGATGTTGTTTGGTTGATTGGTTCACCATTCTTCTTGGTATGGGCTCTTCGAAAAGCATCGATCCTAGTTACTTTTCCCCCTTCAATTTGTTTTGTCTACACAATAAAAAAATGTAGAATATAAAATAAAGACTAATAAGAAGAACCAAAATATATTCACTACAAATATTAATTGTTACCATATCATTGATTGTTTGGGCATATCCTCTTCTACTTAAGGTGTGTGGAACACTTTTCTTTCTCCTCTCTTGAAATTTTGCCCTTACAGCCTATTTAATAAGAAACCAACATTAGGCAAAACAAATATTTTGATCTCTACTTATATTCAATCACTTATTTCAAATCTTACCATATGTTCTTTACTAGTTTTTTGTTTAACAAACGCCCTCCATTATGCATCACTTTTTATGCAATCTGGCTTTAATGCTAGTCGTTCATTTTCAGTTTTAGCATCAATAATATCCTTGACTAGTCTAGATTTTGCAGATCTCCATAGGTCTGCCATCATTTCAAAGCACATCTTCTTTTGCCAATCCTCATGTAAATCATATTTTGCCTACAATAAGATATAGAATAACATATTATATGTTTCTGATGAGAGTTGAATATTAAAGAAAAGAAAGAATATAACCACAAAACTTGTAAATGCTATCTGAATAGATGCCCAAAGAACATCTCTCATGATTGGAGAAATTTTCCTCCAATCTGAAATAGTATAAGGAATTATCTCCCTCACAAGAGCACCCACAAAAGAAGAAAATTGTACTGAGTTAATACCAACTGGTGGGCCTTTTTCATTCCAATTTATTTTCATCAAGTCATTGTTTCTCTTAGTAAGATTTTCCAATGTAGTCCTGCCCCTAGTCTTTTTGAGTGCATTCATTTCATTTGCAATTCTATCTTGAGGTGCTTCTTGGAACTCATTTTGAATTGTCTCACTTGTTTTTTGTAATCAATCAGATTTTCTAATAGCTTGCTGCATTTGTTGCCTTATAGCTGGGGAAATACTAATATTTTCGTTTGTTTCAACCATTATTTCTGGTTCTTGAAGCTCCACCTCAGCAACTTCTTCAAATTCTACTTCGGCCATTTTTTTATGTTCAGCCTCAGCCGCTTCTTGCAGTTCCTCATTTTAAACCTCTTTAGCTGAGCTTCCTACTTATAATAACCTTTCTACTTCATCATTAAGGGATCTTCTAGTCCTTGAACTTCCAAGTGACATCTCCATGTTTTCCATATTATCATTTGGAGATGGCTCCCCATTGTAAACCATGCGACAAGTTGCTCCTCTTGTACTAAGAGCAGGTGGTGAGTCTATTACAACTCTAGCAGGTGCTGAAAACTTACGTAGGGCACTCTTTTTCTTTAGAATAGAGCTTTCTTCCAACATATCATCCCATTCAGCTTGACTTTTTAATGATTTTTTTCTTTTTTGGGCAACAATATTGCATAATGCACCTGGGTGTAGGTGTTTTTTTTACTTTCTCGGAGATTTTTGTAATGTACTCATTTTTTATTGAAATTACTGCAATAGAAAACAAAATAACATAAGAACTAAAATCATAAATGCATCATATCCTTGTCTTCCTAAATAAGATAAATAATTAGTATATAAAATTAGAAACATAATATCAGCCAAACAGTAAATAAAATCAGCTTTATTTCATTGAAAGTATGAAAAAAATTACATTTAAAGAGTCATAAGATTAGCATAAATTTGAATGAAATCGTACAGATTATTTCATTCTAGCCCTAAGCACCCTCTACTTGAATCCTTTAAAGCTATATACCAATTAGATGACTCATTCTCTCTTGCATAAAATGCCTTTTTAACTTGAGATGCTAATATGGATCCCTAATAGACTGATTTTTCCCTATATTAAAATTTACAAGTGTATAGAAATCCAACTTCTTAACACCATTTCGAATATTTGCCCAATCGCACCAAAATAAAGGCACCTTAAAAGTACGATAATCAAGCATTATTATGTCCTTGGTAACTCCAAAATACTCTTCTGTATCATTCAACTGCCCAATGCCATGTGATTCCAAGTATACACCACTATTTTGAGTAGTTTTTTTAGCACCTCTTTTATGAAACCGAATTCCATTAATCATGTAGCATTTATAGGAAATAACACTACGACTTGGGCCTTCAGCCAATTGAGCTAACATGGCATCTACTTTGTTAGATTTAGAAATCTAAAAAGAAAAAAATATTGATGTCAAATAGATTTCATATACTAAATGAAAATGTAAACTTGTATCTTTGCTTTAGAGTGTAACCTTGTCATAAAACCATAGGGGGAACCCTTCAGAATGTCGATTCCAAAGCAAAGTTTGATTATCCTTCAAGTTTTTGTGCATTTCTTTCAACTCATCCATATGGATATTGAGAAATGGTGCTACAATATCTGAGTTGAATAACACATACCGGTGGGCTATTGCTATATCCCCTTGGTCAAGTTCAAAGCATTCTCTAGCTGATAGTGGATTTTCTTCAATTTCAATACTATCTTGATTATCATTACGCTTCAAAAAGGTCTCACAAAAGCGCACACATTCAACAGCAAGATAGCGATTTGCAATACATCCTTCTGGTCGTGCATAATTTGATACAAATCCTTTCAATACTTTCATATGCCTCTCAAAATGGTACATCCATCGAAATTGAACCGGACCACAAAGTCTGACTTCTCGTGCTAAATGGACAACCAAGTGAATCATTGGATCAAAGAAAGAAGGTGGGAAATATTCTTCCAGTTTGTAGACAATTTCTGCAGATTCTAATTCCAATTTTATAATCTCCTCCTTATCAACCACACGTTGACACAATTCATGGAAAAACCTACAAAGTCGAAGGATTGTCTCTCTGCATCCTTCATCCATTAAACCCCTTATAGCAACAGCTAACAATTGCTGCATAATCACATGACAGTCATGAGATTTAAGTCCTGTTAGCTTATGATTCTCCATGTCTACACAATTGCTAATCTTAGAACTATATCCATAAGGCAATTTCAAGTCAAATAGTCTCTTACAAAACAACTTATTATTTGATTTTGACAAAGTGTATCCTGCAGCAGGAAGATGAGTAATTCCTTCTTCTTCATATGGGTGGAGATGAGTCATAATGCCCAACTCTGTCAAATCTGATACAAGTAATCTGATGAGGATTTGAAAAATTAACACCGAAATATTAAAATTTGAGTTGAGATACCAGTGATCGACGTATGAAGCTCTAAGGCAAGTTTTCAATGGTGTTAGTTTGCATCAAAACTTTGTCCATGCAGCAATCAAATAAATGTTTCAAAACAAAAGAAAATGGTAATGAATGCAAGTTAATCTCATGTTTAGTGGTTCATCAAGTTCAAGATCATCATGATAATAATGGTGGAACTATCTTATTTCCTTTTGGGGACTTGAAACAAGCAGTTTCAAGCAATGGTACTAAAGTTATTCATGATCACCAGACTAAGGGGCAAGGAAACCCAACTGGGTATTGGACTGGCTTATTAGGTGGTGGAGGATCATGGTAAAATTCGTTCAAACAAGATAATATATATTAGCTAGAAAGTTTTTCATTTTTTTGGTTTAACAATAATATTATAAACTTTATAAAGTTTATTCTTTATCGGTCAAATGACATAAACAATAATAATAATAATAATAAATAATTAAGCTAATTTAAACTTATATCATCTTTATTTTTCCAACTAATTACACTTGTCTCCACTTCATTTTTTCTCTTTTATTTTTTTTAGCTGCCGAAAATATTTATAAATAAAGAATATGCCTTTGGTTGTTGCTGTTTTTTCAAATTTTTCTATTACTAACAAATTTATAAAGTTAGTGTTGATTTTATTTATGTGAACGAATTTTATAAAGTTCAAATTTTTCTATTACTAACAAATTTATAAAGTTTAACAATAATATAAACTCTGATCAGCTGTCTTCTTTCTCTATAAAACTCTCTCTTCTTATTACTCTCGAACCTGTATTATAATTGATCAAGGCTACCTTACCTGCCTATATATATGAAAGCTTAGTCTTATCTGTTCATTATTAATTCACAAAATACAGAAAGTTTCATAATATTTAGCTTTATATTTATTGTTTTGGGTAGTTAATAATTAAGAGAAGATAACAGAGATAATTAATTAGGCTGAAGAAAGAAAAAAAAACAAGGGAAGTTTCTAATTTGGTATGTAGTAATCTCTCTTTCATGAGTCCTAAACTCATTTCTGGCTCATGTACTATTATATATTATTATTACATATGAGGAGATGGTTTTTGTCAATATAGATCAACTTGTGTAGAGACATTATTATTATATATATATGTACATATAAATGTAATTAATGATTGGTCGTGCTTCTTTTACTTTTTATCCTTTTATGTGTGTGATGGGGGTGCTAATTTATAGTGGAAGCTTTTCTGTTAATGTTCATTATTAACTGAGTTGAATTAATGGATTGAGTTCCCTCAAACACTACTTTTAAACACTATTATATATTTATAATGTCCTACTGTTAGTAGCAAAATCTTTAGACATCATGTTCTGATATTTTTACATATTTTCTTGTTGCATTCTCAATGGAAAAATTGAAGCTATGTAGTGTATTTAAGTCTTTATCTAAGTGGGAATGAAGAGAACAAATGGAGGGATTCAATCGAATTAATATGAATGAATCACTAAATTATGAACTACTAAAATGAGGATCAAGATCAGGACTTGTTATAAATTTTCTTTTTTGACTTCTCTGAATTTATGTATGTGTGTTCTTCATCTTTGCTTGCAATTTTACAATCATTTGAAAGCTACTATACTAGGTATTAATGGCACATTTTTTCAAATATCAATCATATCAGGGATGCCTTTGAATATGTGTGATAATTTGTTCAAAAGAATAGATAAAATAGATCTCATGCTCAACTCTTTGTGAAGTCACTCTTGATGGGAAGGCATGTTTTGGAAACTTGGAGTTCTTGTATGCTTTAGTATGGGATTATTATGTGTGTTCAACTAAATACAACATGATTCTTATGCCATATCTATAAGTCAAAATGATCAAAGTACACATTTCCTATGTATTAGGGCCCTTAAACATAATCCTTGAAACAATTATTTATTTAAATGCTTACTCAAATGATCAAATGCTTACTCAAATGTTAGGGGAGGGAAACCAAGCTATTGTTTTGGGTAATTATATTTATGATGTTTTGGGTAATTATATTTGACTTAGAACTCATGGAGGCATTATCAGATTATACGTTTTTCCAATCACAACTCATATGTATAATTGTTTATTATTCAAACCCTAAGGTTGGGGACATGAAAACTACCCTTATTCACACCCCAGGCGAGATATCTATCGATATAATCCAACCAATTCAAGCAAACACAATTTATTTGTAAGAAGATGTTAGCTTATAATTCTAGATAAAATCTTATATCATTTCCCATATAAAAGCTTACCTAACCATCTATCAATACCAAGTAAAAAAAATTCAAACAACACACAATAAGTTTTCATCCTTATATCACCGCAACACACAAACAAGTTTTCCAAAACCTACTTCTCTAAGACACACAAGTTTTCAACCTTCCGTTATCACCGTAGCGCACAATTTTAATCTCAAAACCTACTTCTCTATGAATGAATATTTAAGATATTCAAACTCCTCTAACATTTGTATGATATTAATAAAAGAGTTAAGAGAACATACTTCCGTACCTCTTGCTATTAATAATCAAGTTAATTAACTTTCCAATGCTCCTTGCCAATTCGATCCACAACCAAAAGAATATAATCAATACCTAAAAGATTAATACAAAATTAAAATTAAATGATACAATAAAACCATAAAATTCATGAAATTACTTGTTACGAGTCTTAAAATCATAAACTATATTCATTAATGGTTCAAACTTAACATAAAGAAACATATTCCAACTCAAATGTCCAAAAAAATCATCATTTTCATAATCATCATCATTTCCGCTCATTCTATCTTAAATTCAGCTACTAAAATACTAAAATAAACATTATTTCAGCAACTTAATACTAATAACAATGTTGCTCTACTAAATTATGGTAACCAAATAATTTAGTTGCTAATTCTAAAATAATAAGACTAATTAATTCTACTACCAAAATTATTAGTAGCTAATTTATTATTTTAGCTACCAATTTTCTTTTGGTAGCTAAATCTATTTGTGCCTTAATATATAATTGAAAACTTTGTGTATTATTTGCTACCATTTTATTTTGGTAGCAAAGAAAAAACATTTACCTACTAATTTTTTGGTAGATAAAAATAAAGTTTCAATCATTTTATTTTGTAAAATTTAGCTACTAATGATTTGTGGTGACTGCAGAAGGCCTTTGGGAAAACTACACTCCTGCACTCTGAATACAATAATGAAAACAATCAACTGAAGTTGAAAATGAAATTTCTATACATAAACATCACCAGTAAACTCAAAACTAGAGAGTACATGATCACCCAAAGACTATGTTTAGTAAAAGGTTTGGAAAAAGACAAGCTTCAGGTCCACAAAAGCACTACTCCTCAAACAAGCCATAACTAGCTAACACTGTCATAGACCCATTACAATTTTTTGGGCCAAATTTACTATCCATATTAATACTAGTCATAAGAATATCAAATTAAAATAGCATAGAAAGTAAGTTTTTAGGAACTACCAATGCAAAAATTTCTACGGATTCCTTAATTGATTACAAAATAATTACAGCTCTTCTCTCCAATAGAAGAAAAGTATACCTCTCTTTCTCTATATATACACAAAATATATATATGTATATATTTATACAAGAAAGCCTCTCTGAGACAAAACAGTTTTCTCCTACGAATTACTATGTCATTAAACATAGAGGAAGTATATAAGTGGTATATACTTTCCCCCTCTCCTTTCTTACAAAGCTCATTATATCTCATCTCATGCAAGAAATTGTTGTCCTCTGGATTATTAGCCTAGAAATATATAGCTCACCCTCTAAAACTATCTTGAATACTTCATTAAACCAAAGGGCTCATACAGCATATTCTATCTGTCCAAGCTCATAATGTATATACAGTTTCTTTGCATCATTTTATCATACACTTGTGGGGCATTGACCATTATTTCAAGACTAACATAGACCACAGTTACCTTACACTACCTTGAACCTAAATACAAACAAACATTCCAAAAACTAACCCAGAACTTTTTCAAAGAAGCCAAAGACAATAGATTAAGGCAAGAAAACCTACCTCTGGAACCAGAGCAGAGGAGACCGACGGCAGATTAGCAGCGACGTGCAGCTTCAACAGTTGTTCGGATGCCTTGGGTTCAATATCACTGTATTGTTAAAAAATAAGAAATTTGGGTAAGAAGAAACAACACTTATATTTTATCCTCGCAATTCCATCATGCCCATGTATTATACTTAATTCCTCACCGACTATTCCCCTTGCTGTCTTGCTACGAACATTAAGAGATTATTCAACACCACGTGAAAGAAGTTGCATGTTCTACATACCACTAACTCATAATAAGCATTGTAGTATTGAGGGTATTTTCCAGAAGCACCCCCAAGAGATGTTTGTGTCGCATCTAGAAGGAGAAGTGTACCCAAAACCCGAAATTCAAAATTATATGATCGAGTACAAGAAATTAAATTAATAGTTCAAATGAAGACTGAAGAGCATAATGTCGTGGGGTTTTATGCTAAAAGAAGCAAGAATGGGTTTTAAAGAATAGGCAACTAAGCTCTTCGAACAAAAACCAGCCACTGAAAAAAAACCATTTTAGAATTTTCTTTTTTTTTTGGGTTATTGGGGGAAAAAGATATGAAAGCAAGGTGGGATATTTGAGGGATCAGACACAAATATTGCTATATCCATCCGTATTATAAAATACATGCTAAAAGAACAACTAAAATACTACTAACAGTACCTCATTGGAACGAGAAGCAGAGATGGCTTAAGCTGAGCAATGGTGATGGAGAAACTCGATGGTGCAGAAGCCAAGCTGGGTTTTTATAGGTCTTCCCTGGGAGGGGATCGGTGCAAGGCTTAGGGAAGGAAATCATGATCGGTAGGGGATGGATATTAATTGAAGAAAACATGAGCCCAAATGAGTTAACAGGATGAGGTGAGAGAGAGGTTGAGTTCTTATAAAGTGAGACCTGCGAAAAAAAAGGCAAAATAAAAGTCTATTTCCCATAAATAAATTAGCACCCTTTTTTTAGTGTGTGATGAGTTTGCCACCCATATTTTTAACACTGTTATAATACTTTTTCATTAGTGTTATATTCATGTATTATAAAAAGGGGTTATTGGTGTAGTGAAGGGTTAAGCTCGATGATATTGTTGGCTAAGGATAAGGCTAACCAGAATGACGAGCTCGTGATGTTGGTCAATCTCGAAATTGTGTAAATTGTATGTTCGAGGTCGGTAACCCAGTTTGAACGCAGTGGCTGTTAGGAAATCCCTATTCCTTGGGGATATGTTGATATCTGATAATAAATCCCGATTATTATGGGATATTACATGATTAATATATTTAATTATATGTATTTCAAATTTGAATTGTAACTTCTCGAAATAAAAAGGAAGATATTTTGTTAACCAGTCTATAAATGGACTAGAGAATTTCATTTGGAGATACGCAAAATTGGGTACTGAGAATACTCTGCTAAATTACTTTGTAAAAGCTTTAAGAGAATACCACAACTCAATAATATTGACTCGTGGACTAGGCAGATTTTAACTGCTGAACCACGTAAAATCCTGATTGTTATTATTTATTTACTAAATTCTATGTTTAGTACTCTTCAGATTTAAGTTGACGAAAAATGGCATCAACAGTTTGGTGCTTTCATTGAGAGCATTAAGTAAGTCGTTAGATTGTTTAATCAGAAACCTCTTGAATTACCAATGGCCACCACAAACAACCCCAGTACTGGTGGGAGACCATTGCCCCAAATATCGAAGGAGCAAACTCATCGCACTAAAGATTACCCACGCCGACCTGGGAAACAGCCCATGACTGACCATGGCCCAGAGGAAGGGAGTGCATTTTCTGATTCCCAAGGACTGCCTGCTCCCAGGCATAACAAGGGCCTCTACTATAATCTGAAGAGGTACATCCTATTGTTGAACTGGAGAATCGCCAACTGTGCCAACAATTGGCAGAAGCTACAAGGTGCAACGAAGAGTTTTCCAGACAGGCCGCTAAGGTCCAAGCACCACCCCAGAGGCCAAGAGGATGTCCTCGAGGGAGCACAGCCACTAGGAAAGCTGAACAAGGGGCCCAGCAGGCTCAGCCGAGGCCCATGGCGAACCCTGGCGATGAACTCCCTAGGAGAAATACTCGAGCTGAGGCCATTGATAATCTAACTACAGAAGTGTCTACGAGAACAAGGAATAACCGAGCTTCTACAGTAGCTCGGAGCTCTAACCCTGAAGCAGTCAGGAATAACCCGGAACCTGCTGGGCCAATTCTGAACCATCCAGGCCCAATAATGGGAGGCCACCACCATCACCTATATAAGACACTCCTCACCAGTCCAAAAGGCACCACGACGAGCTCCTCAAAGGAATCAGGCAGGAGAGCCTGCATCACAAAGGCCATCTCGCAGTGGCAGTCGAGATGGGAACCATCAGGCCAGACCTGGACATGGGGGCGAGAGGGAAGCGACTCGAGAACACAGGGCTCCCTAACTGACGAGAAGCCATGTCTCGAGATCACAAAAAATTGGGGCGAGGAGGCCAGTGGAAGACCACCTTATAACCACCGAGCCCTTCAGCCAAAGAGAAACATTGGCTTCATAAGTAGGAGCTCAGACTACACTCGATATGTAAGCATATATAATACCGAGCTCAGGAATACTCAGAATCAGGGCAATCATCCTGACCTTTGAGATCACCTGAACCATACATGGGGGCAAGCCAATCAAACAAACCCTGATTTGCACGACCATTTGAACAGCCGAAAACAACCGGCATATGGAAATCAGTATAACCCTATACCAGGACAAGGAGCTGTAGTTTTTATAATTAATAACCAACTCCTTCAAGTACGAGCTCATCCTCCAGTGGACTTGGTCCAGGAGAGAATTGACTAGCTTGAAAGGGCATTCAAGCTCCTTTAGGATGAAAAAAACAAGGATAAGGTTGAAGACTCCGATGATGAGCTCGAGCCTTTTGCCCCACATATCTCCAACACTCAAATTCCACAGGGGTTTAGGATACCCCATGTAGCACCATTTGATGGGAACTCAGACCCATACAATCATCTGAGCACATTCAATACCATCATGCGAGCCAGCAATGTTGGTTATGAGCTCTAATGTATGTTATTCCCAGCTACTTTGACAAGATCAGCAAAAAACATGTTCGAAAAGTTTAGAAGACATTTGATCTCATCTTGGGATCAGTTAGCAAAGGAGTTTAAGAAGTAGTTCAAAGCCATGGTATGCGTCAAGCACGAAGCCTCGACTTTGACCAATGTCAAACAACAGCAGGGAGAGTCATTGAAGAGTTACCTTGCAAGGTTTAATATAGAAGTGGCTCGAGCCCGTAACGTCGACGACAGTGGCCACCTTATGGCTATAAGAGCTGGTATATTACCAGGGAGTCCCGTTTGGGAGGATATGCAAAGAAAACCCATAAGCTCGTTAACCATGTTCAACAGAAGGGCCCAAAGATTTTTCAATGTACAAGAGGTGAGGTCAGCATTAAATCTGATCTCTCAGCCCATAACTACAATGACAAATGTTAACTCAGCCTTGACCTCAGTTGCCCCATCAACGTCAAGACCCTATGGAGATAACCCTTCAAAAAGAAAGAAAACTAAAGGGAATAACCCTGAGGCAGACGGGGGGAAAAAGAAGAAGGGAGATAAGTATTTATCCATTTACACAATATATACCGAGCTCAATGAGACTCGGGAAAATATCTTCCTTGCCAATGAGAATCAAGTCCCATTTAGATGACCTGACCCAATGTGGAATCAAAAGTCAAAGAGGGACTCCAATAAGTATTGCAAATTCCACAAGGACATCGGACATACCACTGATGAGTGCCGACAATTGAAGGACGAGATCGAAGGCTTGTCCTGTTGAGGCTTGATTGGGATTCCGATTTCTCACAATATGTGAGAAATCGAAATCCCAATCAAGCCTCAATAGGACAGAGGGCAGGGTCTACGCAACCTACCCAATAGAATAACTCCCAAGCACGGGAGGATGATCGACCTCCCCCTATAGATGGGGAGGATGTGGTAACCATCTCTGGGGGACCGCATCTTGCAGGATCGGGCAGAAGTGCCCAAAAAAGATACGTAAACGAGCTCAAAACTGGGGACGGCTCTCCCTACGAGCCCGAACCACGAGCTCCAAAGTAGCGGAGGTTGAAACTCAACCCATCACTTTTACAGAAGAGGATGTGTCACACGTCTAGTTTCCTCACAACGACCCCCTGGTCATCACACTTCATCTCGCGAATAGGAGAGTACGCAGGGTCCTGATTTGTAACAACCCAAAATTACTAATAAGGCTTAAGGGCCTTAATTAGTGTGTCAGGAGGGCACAACTGGAAGTTGTGTGAATTAATGGTGAAAATGCATGATTATGTGATAAGCATGTTTATATGATTATTTGGATAAATGTGATGCATGACTATGTGTATTAGTATACATGTAGGCCCTGATTAGGGTATAAGGGTATATTTGTAATTTTGGCCTGTTGAGGGCATAAATGTAGATATTTATGATAAAATGTTGAGACCACATTATTATGTGGATATATTTGTAGCTTATGACTCGAGGCGATCCTAGCAAGCGGTTTAGCGAGAAAGTCACAGCGGGGATTTATACCCGGCTCGGGGTGAGTCTGGGGGTATATCTGGGAATTTAGAGAATATATTGGAGACTATTTGTTATTAAGGAAAATAATTGGTTATTAGTTAAATGTCGGGATGTAAGCAGTAATTATTAGGGACACTCGAGGAATTAGCGGGAATTGGGAGTAAGTGACTAAAATGCCCTTGGTGTGCTTTAAGGCTTAGGAATTAATGGGAGGAAAAATGGTCATTTGACTGAAAATAGATAAGTGTTATATTGTCTTTTTAGTTTTATTGGAGGCTGTAGAAAGTTTCAGAAGCTAAAAGAAAGAGAAGAGAAGGAAAGAAAGAAAGAAGGAAAAATAGGGGACTCTCTTTGTCAGTTTGGCCATTTTTCACTATTCTTTGTGAGTTTTGGAGCTGGAATTCCAGAGTAAGCTCAGGCTACAGCTTAGGGATAAAGGCCTTGGTGAAGCTAAAAGAGATAGCAGGGAATAGACACTCAATTGAGGTAAGTTTCAAGATTTCTGATGAGTTTTTCTGAGTTTTTATTGAGTTGACTTCTAAGCTTGAGTTTTGGATGGAATTAAGGGAAGTAAGCTTGAGGAGTTGAAGGGCTTGAGGCTGGAAGGATACTAGAGATAACCTAGGGTCAAAATTCTCCATGGAAGGTAACAAATTCTGGCTTTGAGGTTCTAAGTTTCTGAGTTTCTGGTTGAATTCTTGAGTTCTTGAGTTCAATGTTTGTTTTCTTAGTTTGATGATGCATGTGGTTTAGTCTTGTGTTATTGGGTTGTGTGGGGTGAGATATAGGTGATGGTAGACTCAATTTGATGTGTAGTTGTGGTTTGGAGGGGTTCCAAGGGGTTTTGGTTTGAGGAAAATCGAAGGAAGAAAAATAGGGTGTTGGCCTTTGAGCGCTACAGCGCTAGGCTTGGGTTTCTTGGTGCTTATGGCTCTGCTTGTAGCATTATAGCACCCTCTTTGAAGTGTTGTAGCACTACCCTGTCTCCAGAAGTGGGTTTTTGGGTTATTTCTTAGGGTTTTCTCCCGGGGGCTCGGAGTTTGATTCCACCACCCCGTTTGGTGGAATTAGGGCTTCCCGAGGGCTCGAGATTGGTCACGAGGTTAGGTTTTGGTATTGAAGTTTAGTGATGGTTTTAATTTGTGGTTGTGACTAGGTGTGTGCCAGGACTAGGATGAGATCGTGCTTGAGATTTGACTCCATTAAACAAACTACCAGAATCAAAGGTAAGAAACTGCACCCGGTTATGTGTTAATGATGGGACTAAGAGCTCCCTATATCTGTATAATGTCATAGATGGTATCATGCCATGGGACATGTGATGAACGGCCTAAGAGTGTCGAAATCAATATGTGCGCATAGGGTGCAGCTCAGCCACTGGTAGCTGAGGACAGCTTAATATTCACTAAGCTCGGTTTAAGCGGGCCGGAGTCAGTGGGATAAATGGGGGATGCGACCTAAGGGTGTCGACCCTGATTAATATGTGAATTGATTATTAATGTTAAATGATGAACTTGGTATGCTGAATGCCTGATTATATAGCTGTTGTGGATTTTTGAGCATGTGTTTATGCTTATGAGTTGTTTGATTGTGGATTTGTAAATTGACTACTTAGTGGTTATGCTCTGTTATCTGGTTTCTTGCTGGGCCTTGGCTCACGGGTGCTACGTGGTGCAGGTAAAGGCAAGGGTAGGGTGGACCAGTCCTGAGTTGGAGAGCTTTGGGGTTGAATGTACATAGTCAGCTGTTTGGCTGCCACGGCCGAGAAGTGATACAGGACGGGAAAAGCCTAAATGTCTGTTTTGCCCTTAGAGTGGCTAGTAGTTGTACTTTTGTTTTGAATTTTTTTGTAAACTATCTTTTAAACGTTATTACTTTTGGGATCCCGTGTACTAAAATGTTCAAATATATGAAAAGCAACTTTTGTGGCCAAAATCTTTTAACCCTAGCTCAATTATAGTTTCAGTAACACGTTTTTAACTAAATTATTTGATTAGCAAGTCCCGCACCTTCATAAACACACAGTGTAACGGTCTTGGCTATCCAGGGCATTACATGATTGATAACAAGAGCTTTGTTAATAGCCTTTACAAAGCCACTCTAGAAAATATGGGACTCGTGCATCAAAATTTGAAAGCATGTGCAACCACGTTCTACGGATTTTTAGGAGAAGGGATTGCTTGTACGAGATCCATTGAACTCCCTGTAACCTTGGGAGACTATCCAGTCTCAGTAACCAAGATGATGGAGTTTGTGGTGGTGGATGCTCTGTCAGCCTACAATGTACTGCTCGGGAGACCAGCCCTAATTAGGTTGGGGGCAATATCTTCTGTTAAGCACTTGGCCATCAAGTTCCTGACGTCTAGTGACATCGGGACGTCGAAGGGAGACCAGCTCGCAGGAAGGAAATGCTACAGCATTTCCGTGAGAGGGAAAAACCAAACAAGTGCACAGACACTTGTGGTCATTCAGGAGATGGAAGGATTCATCTTTGAGATAGAAGAAGAAATTGACCCTAGAGTTGAAGAAAGGGTCAATTTTGAACCGTTGGAGGAGCTTGAAGAAATAGAGCTCGACGAGAAAGATACCACGAGGGTGGTAAAAATAGGAAAAAATCTTTCTGAAAATGCAAGATAGCAATTAATTTGCTTTTTGAAAGAAAACCAAGACGTATTTGCATGGTCGCACTAGGATATGGTAGGGTTAGTCTGAATGTTATCAGCCATGATCTTAATATTGATAAGACATCATGTCACTGATGGGTGCTTATTCTGGATATAACCATATTTCCATGCATGCACCTGATCAAGAACCTAAACAAGAACATACAAGCTTTGTAACTGACAAGGGATTGTACTGCTACAATGTCATGCCTTGTGGGCTCAAAAATGCTGGAGCCACATACCAAAGACTGATAAATAGGATGTTTGATGGGCAGATAGGGAATAACATGGAGGTTTATGTGGAAGATATGTTAGTCAATTCAAAACAAAACAATAACCATGTAGATGAACTTGCTAAATGTTTTGTTGTACTTCGAAAATACAACATGAAACTTAACCCACAAAAATGCTCATTCGGAGTATCTTCTGGTAAGTTCCTTGGATTCATAGTGAATGCTCGGGGTATAGAGGCTAATCCAGACAAGATCAAAGCTTTAATAGCATGTCCTCACCTCAAAAACATAAAGATGTCCATAGCTTAACTGGACGAATGGCGGCCCTAAGTAGGTTTATCTCAAAATCTACAGACCGATACCTTCCATTCATTAATCTTTTAAGAGGGGGCAAAAATTTTGAGTGGTTGGATGAGTGTGAACTCGCATTTTAGAATCTTAAAAAACACCTCACCGAACCACCGATCTTGTCTAAACCCATCATAGGAGAAGTTTTGTACTTATACCTCCCCACAATCGAGCACCCTATTAGTGTAGTATTGGTACAGGAGGATAAGAAAGTACAAAAACTTGTATACTACGTCAACAAAAGAATACTGGGGGAAGAATCGAGATACCCATTAATGGATAAACTGCCTATGTGCCTGATGCACGCATCTCAAAAGCTCTGACCCTATTTCCAAGCACATCCTATTCATGTGTTAACGGACTAGCCACTGATTCAAGTGTTATCTAAGCTTGAAGCATCCAGAAGGCTGTTGAAATGGGTTGTCAAGCTCGGACAGTTCGAGATTATTTGTCACCCTAGAACAACAATCAAGGGACAGGCTTTGGCAGATTTCATTTTTGAATGCACAGGGGTTTCCAACGAGGAAGTCGTAACCCCAGCCCACGAGTTGTGGAGACTTTATGTCGATGGTTCCTCCAATGAAAATGGATCAGGGGTAGGGATCATTCTAATCACCCCAACAAGAAATTGCATCCACTCGGCACTAAGGTTTGGCTTCGAGGCATCAAACAACGAGGCCGAATACGAGGCGTTGTTAGCAGGACTTTGAATAGCCACCGAGCTCAAGGCAAAGGTCATACATTGCTATAGCGACTCACAGCTGGTTGTTAACCAAGTCCTAGGTGAATATCAGGCTTGTGGTATCACTTGGAGGGTTTGAGTTCTACGCTACATAACAAGTCCCCCAATAGCAAAATTCAAATGCATACGCACTGGCCAGACTCGCCACGACTAATGAAGGTGATACACTTAACGTGGTCTGGTATAAGTTCTACCGACCCCAAGTATAAACGAGTCTAATGAAGAAGATATAAATATGATCGACTCACAACCCACCTGGATGACCCCAATAGTTGACTACCTCAAAACTGAAAGTCTCCCAGCAGACCAGAACAAGGCTAGAAAACTTATGTACCAAATACCAAGATATACTTTTTTGGAAGGAAAATTGTACATAAGGGGGTACTCTATTCGATTACTTCAGTGTGTAACTCCTCCCAAGCAAAAAAATATTTTGGAAGAATTCCATGAAGGATTTTGTGGAGATCACACTGGGGGGCATAGCTTGTCAAAAAGGTGATTATGCAAGGGTACTTCTGGCCAACAGCCAAGGCAGATTCGTTCAAGTACGTAACACATTGTGATAAATGTCAATGGTTTGCCTCAATACCATGAGCTCCACCCACCGAGCTTACTATGATGAGCTCCCCATGGCCATTCGCGATATGGGGAATTAACCACATAGGCTCCTTGCCAACTGGAAGAGGTGGACTAAGGTATGTTGTAGTCGCGGTGGATTATTTCACAAAATGGACTGAAGTTGAACACTTGGCCCCCATTACCTTAAAGAAAGTCCTGGATTTCGTAGTAAAAAACATCATATGCAGATGTGGGATGCCCAAGAAGATAGTATCAGATAATGGGACCCAGTTCGACAGTGATTTGTTTACACATTTTTGCAAAAAGAACGTGATAATAAAGAGTTTTTCCTTCGTGGCCCATCCCCAGGCAAATGGCCAGGTTGAATCAGTCAATAAAACCTTAAAGAGCTCCATGAAGAAAAGGTTAGGAGAAGGAAAGGGAAGATGACCAGAGGAGCTGCCTCGAGTCTTGTGGGCTTATAGAACCACGCAAGAACTTCAACGAGGCATTCCCCTTTCTCCCTGGCTTACGGATGTGAGGCCATGTTGCCTATCGAGGTCAAAATCCCAACTATAAGGCGCGATGCGTATGATTAGGCCTCGAACCAATCTCAGCTCACAGAAAGTCTGGACTTCATTGAAGAAAGACGAGATGAAGCCTAGTTGAAAAATGTTGCATACCAGCAACGGGCTACTAGATACTTTAACAAGAAGGTCTAAGATAGGAAATCTGGATTGGGAGACTTGGTGCTAAGGCGCGTGTTTTTGGCCACACGAGACCTGTCTGTTGGGGTAATTGGACCTAATTGGGAGGGACCCTATCAGATCGAGTCCATTATTTGACCTGGAGTATATAAGCTAGCGAGGCTACACAGAGAATTGGTTCCGTGAGCTTGGAATGGTGAACATCTACGACCTTATTATCAGTAATGTAGGAATGATGTTTTCATTTTAACCAAGCATGTAATTGATATTTTGCGTTTTATCAATAAAGTACTAAATTTCAATCTAAAGTTGTATTATTTATTGTTATATTTGTTTGCAAACCATCAAAATTCAATAACCTAATATCGCAATCATAGGATATTAAGGGGGCATAAGTGGTATACAATCATACCATAGGCTTGAAAAAATATAACATAAATAAAAAGTAACTCAAATGGCAATGTCTGGATAATTAACCCGACATGAAAAAATTAGTAAGTGTATGAATCATTAACCAAACACGCAAACTAGAAATGTCTGGATTATTAACCCGACATGAAAAAATTAGTAAGTGTATGGATCATGAACCAAACACGCGAGCCAAACAAGTCTGGAACAAACCAGCAAAACCTAACCGACAGTAATGAAGTTGGAATTCTAGATAAACCAACTGTAGACTAAGTCGACACTAGGGATGGAAACTTTTGCAAACAAGTTTCGACCTCACAACTTCGAGGCCCTACTCGAGGGTGAGAAAAAGTAACTGGAAAAGCAAAATATAACTAGACTAATAAAATTACATGCCAATTAAGTATTATTTTTTTCAAATACATGGTAAAAGTAAAGTTTGACCTTGACAATAACGAAGTCGAACATGGATATTTCGAATAAACTATGCATGAATGTATTGAAATTTGAACTTAAATCCAATATATATTTGTACGAATAAACAAGTATAAAAGCAGGTCCTTAATAATAGAGGTTAAACAAAGTGCATAAATATTTTCGAGCTAGAAAATTGAGGGCATAACAAACATAAATATATAACTACAAAAATTATAATGGGTCGCAGCCCATGATCTTGGCCTCAAAAGTTAGATGTCTCTCTAGCTACAGCCCCTAAATCTCCTACAACCTCCTCAGCTTCAAGCCGGGCCTCTTCCTCCTCGAGTCGAGCCTGCTATTTCACGAGGAATTCAGTCTCCAGATTGGCAAGGAAGCTAGTGTCGAGGTCGGGATTGTTGACCCAAATTTGGTACATCGCCATGTCAACGGTGCGATCCTTTTTGGTCTTAAACTCCTTAAGAAGACTAGCCTTCTCACCCTTGATAGTGTCGAAGGTCATCTTCTTCTCCTCTTTCAGCTTGGCATTTAGTCCCCAAACCTCCTTGATCTCGTATTCCCTGGCCTCGACCTCCTTCAAGGTCGCCTCCAGCTTCTATTCAAATTTAGGGATCTTCTGGACCTCTTTCAAAGTGGCCTCCAACCTTGACTCGGCTCAAAAACCTTCTGAATGGCTACATCCCTTGTTGCAACCTCCAGCTTGGCTACTTTGAGATCGTCCTTGAGCTTCAGCTAGGCATCTCTAGCCTCCTGCACAAGCACTTTGCTCATTGTAACCTCGTTATTCAGCATGAATTTGTGCTGAAGGAAGGATACGAATGCCTACACACAAAAATAAACACATGTCATCAAAGCACGACATAAGTTAGTACAAAATAAGAAGGTGAAAGCCAAAATAACTAACCGAGGAGAGAAGCTTGCCACCCTTGTCAAAAATAGTGTTGGAATCTCGGTAGGAGGTCAGAAATTCCCATTGAGGGGCCCCGAGGTGGCTAATACTTTGACCCATGCAAGTCAAAGCATCAGAGCCTAGGTTGACTCCATGAGTTCCAGCTGTACTATCGATCACAAACTTAGGAACATGAGTTAAGATCGACAGGAAGCGTTCCCGCACAAGAGCCTGTCTCACTTGGGCTGCAGGAACTTTTTGGATTGGTTGGGCAGCATGAGGAGGCAACATTTTGGGAGGTGCCATGAGCTCAGTAGCTTTATTCGGCCCGACCTTAGAAGATAATGTGGGTTCGGCAGCATGACTCAGACCCAGGGGAGCTGAGGCTGTAGGGACCACCTCAGTCTTTTTGAACATTTTGGAAGGGCGACCACCTTTTTACGATGCTCTTTGGTGCTTGCTTGCCTTCGAGGCCATAGGCTTGTTGAGCACATTGTCCAAATTTGAGTCCATGTCACCTAAAAAACATAAAGATTATACATGAGTAATCAAATAGGGGTTATTAAAAGAAACAAGACTCAAGGGTAATAGAAACCTAACTGGTACTCTCAACCGAGCTTAAGCTCGGAGACCAAGAAATTCCCCTATCTTTGGATGACTCTAGGGGAGTCCCCTCTCTATAGGTGGGGGATAATCTCGAAAGGTCCCTATAATCATTGGTCCCATATTGTACGGCTACCCCACCCTAAACTTCATTTAGGTTATACATAGTTTGGTATTGTCCTAACCAACTATAGAACCTATAGACTCTAAGGTCCACCCTTGACCACGCTAAGAAATTATTTCTAGGGTCTTTGCACATGACGATCACATCAGGCTTGTGTTTAAGCATTGATGGAGACCACATGGAGTGGTCTAGCACAACTTTACTTCCATCAATCGAGCTCGTTGAGGCCTTGTCATGGGCTTTGTTGCCCAAGATGGCTAAATCGTGATGATGGGTGGAAGAGGCACGGAGTTGCGAGCTTGAGGACCTCTTTCTTGAGGGAAGCTTAGCCATGGGGATTGGCACATCTTCCCAACTCTCATATTTTCGAATCCCTGAGTCGTCGATGGATTTTCCTTCACCTAAAAGGTCGCAGCTTGGAGCTTGTCTTCGTGAAGAAGGTAGGTCAGGGACCTTTGACCATAAGGAAGCTAGAGAATGGCTGCCTTGTGTTCCATCATAGCTTTTGATGGAGTGGGATGGTGGAAGTTGGTTGTAGGCAAGAATAGTGCGAATATTTCAAGCCTGATTATTCAATGAAAATGGATAAAAGTGTGTTGAAATACTTACGGATGCGTTGGAAGGAATAAAATCGGGAAGGAGTGAGCCCATCCGTCCAGAAGAATGCGGTCTTGACGTTTGTAGGATGGTTTGGGATATCCTCGAATAGTCATTTCTCCTTCAAATAGCTTGATAAGTAGTAGAAGTTGTCTCATCCACGAGCTCGAGAAGGGTTGCACTTGAGGCAGAAGAGATTTAATATCTCTTGTGCCAAAGGCCCTTTCCATTTCATCTCATGGTACAACGATCTGAAAGCTGACAAGACCCTAAAAGAGTTGGTCTGGAGCTGGAAGGGGGTGAGTCTGACGTAGTCCAAGAAATCCTTGAAGTAAGTCTTCAAGGGTAGCAGCGCCCCAATCCTCATATGCTCACGGCTCCAGGCGACGAGCTTGAATTTACGGTCGGGATTGTCATCTCTCAGGGCATAGCAGCTCCTTTCATTTGAGGTCGTCAGACGGCACATCAGTGTACCAGAAAGTTTAAGGCCATGATAGGCCAGTAGCTTAGATATATGGCCGGTGGAAGTGACTGAGCTCTATTAGTGCTCAGCCTTGAAAAATTCCTCCTTCGAGGTGGGGATTGAAAGAATTTGGGAGGTGGATGGTCGAGCTGAAGAGTCCTTCATTATGGTAAATGATAGGGCACCAGGAGGAAAGGCGACTGTGACTTTAAGCTTAGGGTCTAAAGGAATAGGCTTGATCTCAGGGTCTAGGTCAGGATAAGCCGCCACTCGGAGTATCTTCCTCTTTTTCTCTTCGACCTCATCTATCTGACGTCGAAAGTGGTCTCGTATGTCTTCTTGCTCACTCCTCTCTTTGTGCTAGATGATCAGTCGCTAGTTTCAAGTGAAAGGTGACTCATGACTAGGTGTTGATGGGTAGTAAGGGATAGCGAACTCAAGCCCCCACCGATTCTCAGAGTACTACGATATCTAACAAGGAAGAAAAAGGTGAGGGCCCATCATATAGAAAATCATGAGGAAATTATAATTTTGATAACTTGAGCTCGAAAGCTTGAGATAACAAGATTGACTCAATCGAGACTGGGGGCTTGGAAGGGTGAGATTAACTCGAATGTCATTCCCAAACTATTGTAAAGTTCGGGCATCGAGGATGCACCCACGCAATAGTGAGGAGGTTAATACCAGTTTAAAAGAATCTCGGATTTTCAGGGAAAAAGTTGGCAGTTACCCGAAAAGGTGATGTTTTCAGGATTCGTGTGTTTAAAACCCTAAACAAAAACCCTATTTCTTAAGCTACACGAAACCCCCCATTATCAGAAAAATTCAATTTTTACATATTTCTACCATAATTTTCTTTTGTCTAAACCATGATTCAAATCTACTTGAATCAAAAGTTTGCCTAGTGCCAAAGTGAAGACTTAAAAAAATGGTAAAAACCAATGAAGGTATTCTCATGAACAAAAGAATATATATGCCAAAGTAAGAGAATCAAGAACAGAAACTTACACAAAGTTGTTCGTGGATATGATGAGATTGTCGATTGGAGGAGTGGTTGCAAGAACGATTTCACAAAGTCAAAGGTTGAAAGAGTACTTTGCTTTTTGGGCTTTGAAAACATGCAAAAAAAAAATTCGATTCTTCCTTTCTTTTTCTCTAGTTTGTGTTATCTAAAGAAGTAAAAGTGAAGAACAAGGAAGAAGAGCAGGTATGTATATACGTCGAAGAGGGATGTCGAAGGTCGAATAGATCTGGGCCCTTGGTTCGGGTTGAGAAATGATCTGACGGATGGGGTTTAATTCCAACAATGGCGACAAAAAGGGGTTATATGAAAGGACGTGTGCAGAAATAGGGAGTACTTGAGTACTTTGGGTGTGCAATCCCTGAGTGACGCATGTCCATTCTCGATTGTGGTAGGTGGCACATTTTTCGAAAGGTGAAGTTCAAAATTTTCCTTCTTATAGGATTCGAACCAACACTTTTGAGAGAGCAAAATGTTACACCCAAATTTCGAAATCGTCATAAATGAGCCTCGAAATGTAGGCTCGTAAAGTGTAAGCTCGAAAATGTCAAGTAAAGGCTCAACACTTGTATAAATTAACATGTTTCCTATTGGCGATCGAGCACCAATTAAGAAGGTTCGAGCTTAAGTGTCAAGCTTGAAAGGATGGATCTTCTCTGAAGTATGCGAGAGCAATTTGAACCTTCATTGCAAGTTCGAAAAGGTTGATCTCCAAGGGTTAAGCTCGATAATATTGCTGGCTAAGGATAAGGCTAACCAGAATGACGCGCTCGTGATGTTGGTCGATCTCGAAATTATGTAAACTGTATGTTGAAGGTCGGTAACCCAGTTTGAACGCTGTGGCTGTTAGGAAATCCCTATTCCTTGGGGATTGGTTGATATCTGATAATAAATCCCGATTATTATGGGATATTACATGATTAATATATTTAACTATATGTATTTTAAATTTGAACTGTAACTTCCCAAAATAAAAGGGAAGATATTTTGTTAACCAGTCTATAAATAGACTGGAGAATTTCATTTGTAGATACACACAATTGGGTAATGAGAATACTCTGCTAAATTACTTTGTAAAAGCTTTAAGAGAATACCATAACTCAATAATATTGACTCGTGGACTAGGCAAATTCTAACTGCTAAACCACGTAAAATTATGATTGTTCTTATTTATTTACTTAATTATGTGTTTAGTGCTCTTCAGATTTAAGTTGACGAAAAACGACGTCAACAATTATAACTCAGCCCTTTATTGCCCTTAAGGGAAAAACAATCATTTGCCCCATTTCCCGCTCATTCCTCAAGTCATCCTACAAATTCCCAATTAATCCTAACGTACCCAACTAATTACCAAATAATTACCCATTTCTCAGTAAATCCCAAATATACGTTAAATTTTCCCCAATATACCCCTAGGCTCACCCCGAGTCGGGTATTGGAACCCGTTGTGACTATTCCACTAATCTGCTCACTAGGATCGCCTCAAGCCAAACACTACAAATATATCCACATAATAATGTGGTCTCAACCATTTAACGCATATAATCACATTTATGCCCTCAACGGGCCAAAATCACAAATATGCCCTATTTAACAAGAATGGGCTCGCATGCATATTTAATACTCATAAACATGCATATATATATATTCAAGTTATCACATAAATCATGTATGTCACATAGTCACGCATTTAATCAATTAATCACACACATATATCCAATTATGTCCTCCCAGCACACTAATCAAGGCACTAAACCTTATTAGCATTTTTTTGGGATGTTACACAAACAGTATTACAAAAGCATATTTGAGCAACAATCATGACTAACGATGTCTACGCTGATGCGAGGAGTCTGTCTACTCTGATCCTAGTTGATAGTGCATACCAAGTATGCAGTATGGTAAGCAACCTCTCAGCATGTGGTGGAAAGTTTGAGAAGCAGTGAGCCAATATCCCCTGTAGAAAATCCTTCTCAAATGACAATATTAATACCACTGCTGATGTGCCTCACCTGACAATGTGTTACTATGTTCAGATTACTATAACTATTATGAACATGGGATGAATGGTCCAAAAGATTAGTAATGGAATTACATTGGAGTGACTCCCACCACCAATAACGATAGTGAGTGTTGCTCGGAGCAATAGGTCTTAATGGCCTATTCATACTTCTAACATAACAGGAGTAGGTATCGAAAATAACTAAAAAAAAGGAATAAAAAAACCAAGATAAAGAAAAGAGAAAGACCAGTCTTAGCAAAGTTACATGTACGAGCGATATAACAAACAAAATATGTCATAATGTCAGCAATAAATAGATATACAAAAATGTTGTATTGTTAAAAAAAAGAGAGAAAAGATGGAAACTCCAATGAATGATAATTAAATCTAACTACCATCATCTCCCTGAGAGGTGGAAAGTTGAGGCAGAGGAATGCTGGAATAATCAACTGGCACAGCACTGGTTGAAGGCATATGATTGGGACGAGCTTCAGACGCGACATCTTTAGCATTGTCAGCAACATCCAGGATAATGTCTATAACTGTCTGCTTATCAGCCGCTTCCAGTGCATAATTGTGGGAAGCTTCCATCTCGTTGAGTTGGTAAGGAGCACCATTGGCATTATAAACAAAACCGAGTAGGTTACCCGACACTTTGAGCTTCCAAATATGCTCAACTGGATAAACGATTGTGAAACCCCCCATCTTTTCAATATAAGCATCAGCACAGTATTCACCAACAGTCAAGCCCACATCAACACAATAGGAGTGGAGTAGATCCAGCTTATCCTCGAGGCTTTGATTGTCACATTGGATCAAGCAATCCAAATAGTACACCACATCAGTCCTACTTTGGATTCTCATTCTCTGCTCAACCAAATTTATGTCTGAAATGCGAGCTTTTGTACACTCCAAATAACTTTTTTCTAGTTCGTGAACAACAAGTAAAACGACAACGCTAAGCTTAGAAATGAGAAGTCTAAGTAGAGGAGATTAGTAGGACAGGTCATAGTAGTTGAGCATTAGCCTCACCTTTTACAAACCATCAATCCTCGAATTCAAGGACAATATCTCATTTTTTAATTGAGAAATCCTAGCAGTATGGTCTTGGCGGATCTGCTCTACCTCTTTTTGGCTTCACTCAGTTTCGTCGTATAAGAGGCAATAACTTCATCTTTGAGTTTAGAATGCTACCTCAATAATGTTTCACTAGCTGTAAGCTTTTGAACCTCTTCCTTAAGAGTTGCGTTTTTTAATTTTAGCTCTCCAACCTACTTTTACTCTAGACATAGGCAGTTGATAAGTTTTGAAAATGGCTTTTCTGCATTTCACTTGTTGTATTCATTTTCTCCTTCAGCTTTTCATGTTCCTTCTTGAGATCGCAGTATTTTTGTTGCCAGTTTCCATTGGTGAACAGTTTTACCTCGAGACCCTAACACTTACTCTCTAATTATGTGCATCTGGCCTTAGTCTTGTCAGTGCTTCGCACGACTGATTCTTGGCGCTTTAACTCAAATTGTGCTTCGATTAGCGCTTTCCTAGTATCGTCCACACGATCAAGTAAGGTCTGAATGGTATACCTATGTAAGGCAATGTCTCATACATGAGGATTATTGATGACATATATGTCAGTGACATTCCATGAGTTGCGCAGCTCATTGTAATATTTGTTGGGAAACTTACACGTGATCTTTATTTATTTTCATGTAGATCTAATATTAAACAAATTAATATGAGATAACCTAGAACATGTTTCTAAAATTGAATTCAAAGAGAAACAATGATAAGAATACTTACAGCATACGCAGCAGAATGAATGAGTCATTCCTTCAGATTCTCTAACCCTTGTATCCTTTCTGTCACAAAGTATTACCAAGAAACTGAACTGATCTTCAATTTTCTTCACAGCCTTCCAAAGTATCCTTTGAATCACCTAGACTAGAGTGGGAAATTCTCAACACATGAGATAGATACAGAGAGAAGAAGAGAAAATAACAAAAAGGCTTAGAAAAGGACTTGTGTTTAGAGAGAATATAAAAACTATCAGAAAACCAGTGTTTGTCGTCTTGTGACTTGTGTGACTTCTCTCACTTAGCACTCCTTTTACAGACTGAATTAGGTCATTTAATTTAATTAAAAAATCAATAAAATAATAGCCAATTAATAGCCCTAGGTCGAAATTATCATGGGCTTTAGGCCCATGAAATTTCTCATTTGATTATAAGCCCATTGGACTTAAAATCAAGACCTGTATTATTTTCTATTGATTTAAACTTATTTATTAATTTAGATACCAATTTATCTTAATTAATAATTTTGCCATAATTTCTCTTTTCTTCTCAAAATTACATAACTCTGTGAAACTATCCAAAATTGACCTGGTCAACTTTGATAATTCTAATTGATAATTAAATCAACTAACTGAGACTATCTAGATGATTTTATCCAAGGTACAGTGGGGACCATGGGCCTATGAAATCAAGCTCCAATAAGTTATCATAAATTTAACAAATAAATTTACTAACTTATTAACTCTTCGTGACTCTACTAAAGACTCGGAATTGCACTCTTGAATTCATAGAACGGTCTATAACAAATATAGATATGATATTAATTATCCATTGTTACAACCATAATTTTCACTCAATCCTCTATAGACGGTCTACAATGAGATGGGACTAAAATATTGTTTTACCTCTCATTGTATTTTATCCTTAACACTTAGTTCCTTGTAAATGATATTTCAGTAAATTAATTTCATTACTGAAATGAGATCTCTATCATTTAACACCTTGAACCAAACTAAAAGAAAACCATTGTTTTACTTCTTCATCAGAAGATATAGATGTTCATATCTATGATTAACACTCCCACCAAATTATACTACCGAGTTCCCAAGATGTAAGTATGGGCTAGTCCGTAGGGTAAGCTGGTAACGAACAAGTCAAAGAACTCAAATAATACAATCAGTTAGAATATTTACCACTCAAAATTGAGATTGAATTGACCTATGGTCAACTATATGATATGGCTAGAATAGATAATAATAGTATGTTTACTTATCCTATCAACTGTCAATATCGGTCCAGTCTGATGTAACAAATACATCCGATCTTATCTACTTTGTTAATGTTCTAGAAAGAACATAACACTACAATGTGTAAGTAGATCATATCGTAGATTGGCAAGTCAGTGTAAATCATGTGCACTGACTAATCTTAGGACTAACTTATTTTTGAACATATAATCATATTTATATTCCACTATGATTACGTCACTATAAATACGATTAGCTATATGCTCGGGATTTTAATAGAAGTTTATATTAAACAAATAATCATGAAAATAAAACATGTGAGCAAAGTGATTGACCAAGTCAAAAATGATTTCTATTCTTTTATTGATAATAAATGAGATTACAAAGAAATTGAGTTTTAATTAGGGCATAATACCCCAACAATATTTAGCCTGCATGTACAAGTTCATGTTCAAAGTTATCACATATGGGAAATATAGAATGGGAGTGCACAATGCATTGTTAGTCAAAGTGCAAAACACAATAACTGAATGAATTAGGTGTAAAACTTATTACCATGGTGAGATGTGCATCAAATTGTTCTCGAATAAAGGTTGTTGATAACGTTTTCCCCATTTTTCAGTACAGTAGCTAGGAATTGTGTGCGCGGAAGTTGTAGAATTTAACTTCACCAAATGAAGAGCTACATGGTAATCTTGTGGACTCACTCACTTCAGGATGAGGATGAGACAGTTTTCCTATACCCTAATTTTGGTTGTTAGCTCTGAATTTTACAATTGCATCAATTTCACCTAATGAAAGCAATCCAATTTCGAGGAATGGGACAATATATAGTGGAAGCAACATCATGAGACGAGCTAACAACGACATCACTAAATTGAATAGAAGTAGCATCTTGAGCTAAGGTAATAGCAACATCGTTGATCTGAATAACATTGAAAGTTGTATCGAGACCTGATTGAGCAGAATGAACATTCAAATTAGTGGCAGGGCAAACTACTGTAGTGGTAGATAAAGAATTATAGAGCTCATGAAAATCCTGCGACAAATGTAAGTCCTGAAAATCTTCTACAGTCAGATCCCCCGAACTCCCACTAGGCATAATGAGATGAAAAGTTGGAGTATTGAGCAATGATGAATTAAAATGTTGCTTGAGAGCAGTGTAAGGGGAAGAGCATCCAATGGGAATAGAGAATATGGGTTAACAACTGACCAATCCCTCAGGAGGAACTTAAACAATTGTACCAGGAGGATGAACAATTTTGGCCTAAAAAGGGAGTTCAGAGATAGTAGTGGAAGGGGAAGGCAAATTAAATTGAGAAATCAACAACAGCAGCTCAGCTGGAAGAGGAAGTGAAGTGAGTGGGGCAGAAACACCAACGGACAACATGTTTTCTAGCTCAGTAGAATTAACATCAATTTCAGTAGATAGCACACTTGGATGAGATTCGACTGCCGTTGTAACAATAGTAGAATCCAACGACAGAGCTTGGACTGAGAAGGGGAGACTGGGTTGAACTTATGAGGGGAGGAGGTTGAGCAAAGCTTGAATCAGTATGAGAAGTAGTAATGCTTCTAGCGCTTGCTAGCATACTTGAAAGTTTAGGATTAGCTCGTCTCACATTATTAGTGATAGGAAAGAGGGAAGCTAATGGGGGAAAATTCAGTGATGGAGAATTTGGTGCACTAGACTGTAAAAGATTTGATGAAGATGCAGAAGGAGAAGACTCAACAAAGGACTCAGGAATATCGGAGAGTTTGGACTATTTTGGAGTAGGAGGAAGCTTAGATGCAATAGTGTCATTCATTGTTCTGGCCACTCGTTTACGTTTAGCAGCAGAAGATCTCAAAGACTAAAGCTATTTTCCCTTACGAGTTATTGTCTTCCTTTTAGATTTCCGAACAGCGTGAGAAGTGGCAACAGTAAAATCTTTGACTTGAAGGTCTGAAGCTGCACTGGAAGCAATAGGAATGGAAGAATCAGTAGCCAACAGAGTGACAAATATAGTGCTTAAAGGAGTAGAGACTTCCACAGAGTTTGTATCATCAATCGAAGTGCAAGAGGGAGAAGGAGAATGGATGGTTTGAGCATAACTATCATCAGAATCTTGTTCAGAGTCAGAAGATTCCTCAGCCGCCTCACTAGACTGCACAAAACCATGAGAAACAGCATCATGCAGCATAGTCAGATCTTGCACTGGAAAATGAGCACGATGCACTGAATCAGGGTCAGCCTTGTATGATGACATGCAAGCGTGCTAGAAATTGTAGAAGAGATGCCTTTTTTCATTGTTACGATCATCCAAGAGAAACATTGCAGGAGGGAGGGAAGTAGAGCCTAGTCATATATTCCAGAATTGGTTCTTTAAAAAGGAGGAGAGACTGGTTGGAATGGCCGAAGATTTTGAAGAAGTAGAATTGAAGGATGACGACCCCACTCGCAAGGTGAAGGTCAGGAAGAACCTAAGTAACGACGTGAAGGCTGACTTGACCGATTTCTTACGAAAGAACCAAGACATATTTACTTGGTCCCACAGTGAAATGGTTGGCATCAGTCCATTGGTCATTAGCCACGTCCTAAATGTAGACCCGAAGGCACCTCCAGTTCGCCAGAAGTGACGGTCCCTATACGTCGAGAGGTATGAAGCGCTGAAAGCAGAAGTGAAGAAGCTGAAAGAGAATGGCTTCATCCAAGTTGCCTTGTATCCCCTATGGGTCTCTAACTCGGTGCTTGTGTACAAACCGAACGGTACTTGGAGAGTGTGTATTGACTTTGGCAACCTTAACAAAGCATTCGCCAAGTACTATTTTCTGCTTCCCTGTATTGACTAGCTCGTTGACGCCACTTCCGGACACGAGCTGTTGTCATTTATGGATGCCTACTCATGATACAATCAGATAGTAATGCATCCCTTGGATTAAGAGCATACGTCGTTCATGACGAACATGGGCATGTATTGCAATAGGGTCATGCCTTTCGACTTAAAGAATGGCTGAGCCACCTACCAACGACTAGTCAACAAGATGTTCAAGGAACAAAGCAGAAGGAATATAGAGTTTTACATCGATGATATGCTAGTAAAGTCCAAAAAGGTCAGGGGGCACGTAGCTGACATAGAAGAGGCTTTCGCCATTATACACTGGTACAACATGAAGTTGAACCCGCAAAAGTGTTAGTTCAGAGTCGCTTCCAGAAAGTTCTTGGGGTATATGTAAATTCTAGAGGAATCAAAGCAAACCCTGACAAGGTCAAGGCCCTCATGGATATGGAGTTTTCTAAACGAACGAAAGACGTGCAGAGCCTGACTGGGAGGGTCATTACCCTTAGTCGCTTCATTTCAAAGTCAACCGATAAGTTCATTTCGTTCTTCAACCTCCTAAGGGGAAGTAAGAAATTTGAATGGACAAAGAAATGTGACCAAACTGTTAAGGAGATAAAAAAACATTTGGCACAGCCGCCCATCCTGTCCAAGCCCTTCAACGCGAGGAATTATACCTATACCTAGTCGTTTATGACCACGCATTGGCGCAACGCTGGTTCGAGGGGAGGTTAACGTACAACATCCTGTCTATTATGTCAGTAAGTGATTGATAGATGTCGAGACTCAATACCCGCAGATGGAGAAGCTTACTTACTGTTTGGTGTTGGCATCCCAAAAGATTCGGCCTTACTTCCAAGCTCATCCAATAAAGGTGTTGACGGGCCAACCCCTCTGACGAGTGTTGCAGTGGCCTAACACCTCAAGATGCCTTTTGAAATGGTCCATTTAGTTATGATAGTTCGAAATTGCCTACTAGCCAAGGACGTCAATAAAGGGATAGGCCCTCATCCATTTCATAGTCGAATGGAATCGACGATCGAAGGCTTGGATGGCGACCAACAACCAAGGGAAGACTTTTGGAAAGTCTACGTGGATGGCGCTTCCAAAAAACACAATGTCGGGGTAGGCCTAATCTTGGTAACCCCGGAAGGCCACATTATCCATTGCGCTTTAAGGTTCGGTTTTGCTCAAAAAAATAATGAAGTCGAGTATGAGGCGTTACTAGTGGGATTGCACACAGCGAAGGAATTGAAAGATAAGTGCCTAATGATCAGAAGTGACTCGTAGCTAGTCACCAACTGATTCCTTGGCGAGTACCATGCCTGCGAAATACGCATAACCACCTACCTGAACATAGCCAAAGACATGATAGCCCAATTCGATCGCTACACGATTAAACAGGTCCCTAGAGAACAAAATTGCAACGTCGATGCATTAACAAGGTTGGCAAGCGCAAGAGATGCAGAGACCGTCAATGTCATTCCAATAGAGTTCTTAGCAGTGCCCAGAATCAACTTTGCCACTGGCAACCACACCCTCAGTGACCGTGCCTTGGTGACCCCACCATCAGCGACCGCACCACCGGTGATCGTGCCCTCAACGAGTGTACCACCGGTGACCGCACCATCATTGACTCCACCATCGGCAACTGAACCCTTGGAGATCACGCCATCAGTGACCGCGCTCTTGGTGACCCCGCCACGAGTGACCGCACCCTTGGTGATGCCATTGGTGATCGGCAAGCTCACTACCAGCAACCGTGCCCTTGGTGACACCAGTGGTGAAGACCACAACACCTAAATGCTAATCGACGAAGATGGCGAGGCCACAGACCAAAGAATGGCAAGGTCATGATTGGCGAGGCCATAATTGGTGAGGCCACGGATGGTGAGGTCATGATTATCAAGGCCACCTTCAAGTAGAATTAAAATAGACATCCTCAGGACAATCTTCACTTCTCCAAATCTCCTATAAGATCTAATATCGAATGGTGAAACCCAATGAGTCAAGCCAGCTGATCAAGATAAAGTGGCATTTTATAAAGGAACTAAGGGGTCGCGACCCAATCTCAGGTATGGTCATGGGAACATGAGATCCATTGCAGGTGACCAGGTAGAACATAAGCAACTTTTCCTCCGTGCTAGCCACTACAGGCGGGAGGGGCCCCTCGCAAGCCCCCTCGTCAATCAAAGGGTCGGTTGCAATACAAGTGACCAGGCTCTCTCTCTATCCTAGTCACTTGGGGGGCATAAGGGATATCATGTGCATGGAACAAAGCAACGGTCATGCAAAGTTCATGAGAAGTGCATATGGAACAAAACAGAGTGCATGTAAAGTTTGTGCAAGCCACATACAAAATGAAGCATGCAAACAAACAATAGAAAAAAGTGAAATTAAAAAACTTTTGCAAAACAACATCAAATATGGTTCCAAAAAGTAAGCAAAAGTCATCATCAATATACATCAAAAAGCAGCCTAGTTAAGGCCAATTTTCATATAGATGGGAGCAAAGCTCAATGTAAAGAACAACAAAAATATAGGAAAGCAGCGATGAGAAGCCTATGCAGGGTCGGTGGAGCGGTCGCCCTTGCCAGTGGCGCCTTCGCCAATGGCGCCCTCGCCAGAGACCACCTCGCCAACATGTTCCTCGCTAGGAGCGACCCCCTTAGCACCACCTCACTACAGGGCAATCTCATTAGTGGCATCCTCATCAGTGACCTCAACAACGGCGTCCCCCGAACCCTCGCCCAAGCGAGCCTGTCAGTATGTCAAAATGTTCATAGCAGCTGGCTCGCCCATGCAACTAAAGTCGAGACTGTGGTCGAAGTGCCATAGAGAAAACAACATATTGTTAGTCTTCTCGCTACCACCCCTATGAGCAATCTCGACCTCACGATGGATCTTGACACCCATGAGAATCACGTCGATAATGTCATGTTGAATCTTCCACGCTTCGACATCTTGCTGAGCACACGCCGCAGCTTTGGTGGCGTTCTTACAGGAATAATAGGCACTCGAGAGCTCTTGCTCTGAGACAATGAGGGCAGTGTGAGCGCTCTCAAGGGACAGAAAGGGCACTCTCAAGATCCAAGCGAGTCTTCTAGAGATCCTTAGTCTCTCGCTCAAGTTGGCGATGAAGGTTCACCACAGTTAGTGCTGCCTAAAAATGTAACGACGTACTACCCTAGATTCGTTACCATGTGATTTTAAAATGTGCCCATTAGCTCGCTAATCGAGGTTTTAGGTTGAAAAGTGTGATTAATTAGAGATAAAGACTCATTTGACGGACGTTAATTATAAAATATTTAGACATTCATTAAAGTCATAAAAGTTATACATTGGGATCCCACAATACTGCTTAAAAAATGTATTACAATTCAAAAGTTAAAATACAGTCCACCTAAGCGACAAAACCAACCATTTACAGCATATTCCTCAAAACAACCCCAATTATGCAGCAAGGTAGGTCGAACATGTACATGCCGCTCCACGCCCTCCAACTCATGGTTGGTCAACCTTTTCCTTGCCCTTACCTGCACAATAGAGCACCCGTGAGCCGAGGCCCAGCAAGAAAACTCAACACATTGCATATCACAATTCAATCCAGCAATAAAAGCTTAAACAGATAGCAGATTAAACATATAGCGGCCTATGCCGACCAAGGTGCTTTACCAGGCACTGGGTTCACGATCTTCACCGAGCAGGTGAGTACAACACCCTTAGAGGGTCTTGCCCTAGCGGCCTGAATTCAACATGCTTAATTCCAATCCCGACCTTTGTCGTCCCCGGCCTTTGCCGTCCTCGGCCTTCGCCACTCCCGGGCTTTGTCGTTCTCGGCCTTCGTCGTTCTCAGCCTTTATCGTTCATTCATAATCATGCATAACATAGCATAACATTTACAGGTATTCACACACACAATAAACACAAATAATAGGGCCATGCCCTGCTCTACGGGTACAAATAGTTTTCTTACCTGTGTTTCGAGCTAACTGATTAATGCGATCCCGAGCATGATCCCCTAAACCCGAGCCTTGATGTAAAACATAGTCACAATGCATCAATAAACAAACATCCATAAAGCAGTAACCAATTAAGAACTTCATATTAACATTCTAGCCTTGGGAACCTCGAATTCTACTAAACCGAGTAGTAGAATCCTTCGCGAGCCCTTACATTTGGATTTACGAGCTTAAAATCCTATATTGGCCATAATTCCCTATTTGAACCGTGGCCCAGCCCATTAGGGCCGCGGTGCCCTACAAATCGAAGAGCCTTGGGCTCTTTTCTAGGGGACACGAGCCGCGATGTGCTCCATTTGAGCCGTGACGCCTGGACGTCTTCAGAGGCTCCCAAGCCCCCTTGTTCATACGGGCCACAACGCCTGAAGAACAGGGTCGCAGCTTGAGCCCTAAAACCCATAAATTCCACCATTTTTTCTGTGTTTTTCCCAAGCCTAAATCATCAAAATCCAACTTAAACACTATCAAAGACAGAATTGAGCCTCTACAACCCAATAGTAAACTCAGAGCAGCATGATCAAGTAACAATCTAACCAAAAAAAACCCCTTAGGAACCCATAATTCAGCAAGACCTTCAAAACAAAAAAAACATAAGAAACTAAAAACTAAAACTTTAGATTACCTTGATTGAGTTAATCCTAGCTGCTCCCTTTAAGTCTAGAAGTTCCCATCCTCAATAGAGCTTCAATCCCCAACAATTCTTGCCTTGATTTCAGAAATTTAAGTGATTTCCCATTAGAATTTCCAAAACCTCACCAAAGGGAGTGAGAGAGAGGGAAACGTGAGAGAGAGAAAGCTGAGAGGTTAACTTAGTTCTGGTTGTTTCTCAAACCTACCTAAGCCTATCCTAAGCTATCCCTTAGCATCAAAAGGACCAAAATACCCCTAGACCAACACTTGCCCTTTAACGCCCCCAAGGGCAATACCGTCATTTGCGCCATTCTCGCTAAGTCCTCGAGTACTCCTATAAATCCCCAATCAATCCCTGCATACCCGAATAATCACTAAATAACTACCCACTATCTAGTAAATCCTGAACACACGCAAAATTCCCAAAATACCCCTAGGCTCACCCCGAGCTGGGTATTCAACCCCATTGTGACTATTTCGCTTCTCCGCTCCCTAGAACCGTCTCGAATCACACACCACAAATAAATCTCCACAATTTTGTGGTCTGAAGCACAACACACATATAATATACATTTATGCCCTCAACATGCCAAAATTACAAATATGCCCCTATTAACCAAATGAGCCAACATGGATATTTAATTCACCTAAACATGCACTTCTAATCACATAATCATTTAATTCACGTAATAACATAATTAAACCAATTATTACCCTCCCGACACGCTAATCAAGGTGCTAAGCCTTATTAGCATATTTGGGATGTTATAGAAAAGTAAAGCAAATTGTGAGAACGTACTCATAACAGAAAGAAAATGAGACAAGTCAAAGTGGTTACCATAACAACGTTCTCCATTTGTTGGTGGGATAGGTCGAGAGAGGAGCCAGTGGTCGCCAATGGTAGTGGCAGAGATTGTGAGGGCCCAGTGCTATGGACTCTAGCATCCCCCTCGCCATGCTAATACCCACCTAGAAAGGCGCTAGAGGTGGCAACTCTGAGGAAGTCGGTGCGGCAGGGGGCAACGTGCCACTAGCGCCACAGGACATGGAGCGCCCCCTGCGAGAGGGTCTGAAGGAGCAGGACCTGTAGATGAGACAGCTGGAGGTCGGATCCGGGCCATCTTAGCTTTCTCGTGAGAACATTTTTGGGACGATGGTCATTTCTTTTGCCTTCCGGACCCCTCTAGAATAGTCAAGGGTTGAGAAAAATACTCTAATGGGTCCATGGGTCCTGCAATTCAGAAATCAAACAGTCAGTTAGTCAAGGCAGAAATAAGAACCTGACATCACATAAATAAGCTCAAACAAATTGCTTTGGCAGCAAGTGGGCACTAAATACCCAACAAATTCATGAAAGAAAGCCCATTAGAAGGTGCCCCTCCACTCAGATGAGGATCTAGAAAACTCATACCGGCCCAGCTCCCCAAAGGGAACCCCACTAACACCTCATCCTCTATATTAAGCCTATTGTCATTTAGTTCGGTGGAAAAAAAAAAGGTAGCGACGCAAGCTCTGCCATAGTAGCAGCTAGAAAGCCATCCCGCTGAGAAGGAAAGCGACTGTGTAGCGAGGACCACGAAGATGTCTGAGTAGGTACCGAGGGGTCGGTCGTGGAGGAGGTCCCATAAGCACCGACCTCTGGAGGCACCGAAATGTCATTGAAGTCTCGGGACGACGAGTGCGTCGGGCAAGGAGCGAAAAGACCTCCCACCTCGGGGGTCGCTGGTCACCGATCACTAGTCGCCGATCGCGATTGGCCCACCATCACCAATCACTCCTATACCTGCCTTGGGGAAAGTTGGGATCCCACATCCCAGGACACTAGTGTTCGTAACCCCAATTATTGAAAAGCCTCGTTCATCGACGCACTCGATGGGCGGGGAGGGCTTTGTTATATTCAAGAACTGATGAGCGCCAAAAAAGCTGCAAAGTCATAGGATATGGTTAGAAAGAAGAAAGTGTGTAGTCTTACACTTTGCCACCACTCTGGTCTATAGAAACTCCAAGCGCTCCCGGTACCCAGGCCACGCCATAGGAGAAGTAAAGGCACCTGTGAAAAGCAACACAAGTGTTAGAAAAATGTAATGACCCAACTAATTCTAAGACTTTAGACCATTAAAACTACTATACATAGACACTATTCTTAAGAAAACATACATACGAAACATTCATAACTTTATTAAAAACTATAAAGTAAATGTTGAAATTCATAAATTCGGGTATGGGATCCCATTGTTTGAAAAATAAAAACATAACTTTAACTTAATTAAAATTGTTTACATAACCAAGTGTGGAAAATACATAGAAACATAATTAAAATGACTGAAAATAACATCGTCCTCGAATCGTTCACGCAGTCCAATGGATCCATTCTTCCTCAATACACAACCCCAAGCTACCAAGAATCCTTCTGCCACCATAACTATTTTCCTGCATACATAAATATAAAGGAATGAGCCTAATGCCCAGTAAGGAAAATCTAACCACATACAACATAAATCATAAACAAGAGGCTATATCATAAACGTATACTATAAAACATATGACTATATAAAAACAACACCATTACAATGGCCATCATACTTCTTGGGAATTGCTAGCTAGGCAATCATATGCCCATAAATTTATTGGGCTAGTTATCTAAACAAGTCATATCAATTTATAGGGCTCGTTATCTAAACAATCATATGCCCAAGGAATCTACTATTGGGACTTGTTATCTAAACAAGTTATATATTTGTTATCTAAACAAATTATTTGATTGTTATCTAAAAAGTTCATATACTAAAACAACTAAAAACATATCATACATATAACATAAACATATATCAAAACATGAAAGCATACAAAATCTATCCTATTTTCCTTACCAACATCGGGATATGAGAACAAGGACGAGATTTGGAACACTCCTAAAACCAACAATAAGAATGTGAGTATTTCTAAAGAAAGAGATGATAAATAAAAGAACTAAACCACCAAGAAGAAGCTTACCGAAAGAAATCTTAAGTTCAAAGAACTTAAATACCTAACCAAGAATGGAAAACAACGAGTTAGGATTTGAGTAAAGAAAACTAAAAGAAACTAAAGAGACATACAGAAATGAACTAGGAATAGGAATACCTTTGGATGTACTAGAACCGAACTACACCTCGATATAGAAAAACACACTATTATCTTACTTCCCAAGTGTTTATAAAGCTTAAGATGATAAAGCTTATACCCCAACCCAAGTGTTTATCACTCTATAGCAAACCTAGCAGCTTGAAGGCTCTGAACACAGCTTGAAGAATGAGAGAAATGGCTGGGTACTAGGTCCTATTTATAGAGTTCAAGGTGTGGAAAGACCTTCTTTTAGCTTGAATAAAAATAATGAATATTAATTGAAAAATATTTGAAAATTCGTTCAACAGAGGCTTAAGACTCGGCCAAAACGTTCAGAGGCTTATCAAGAGGTTGAGTGTTGAATTGAGCTCAGTTTCAAAATCATTTGAAAATGTAACCCTAGAGCCGATATATCGCCTGGGCTTATATCCCGAGGGTTCGACGATGCGTTTGTGCGAAGTTCACGGGTTTTTCGTATTCCCCGTGTGGCGATATATCGGCAACCTAGGCTACGATATATCGGCATACGTGAATATTTTAAACATATAATTGCACATTATCAGCTTAATTTGAAATGATAAAACAGGTTTCAGTGAGTAATACGATATTCCAGCAGAACCTAGAAGGGTCTAGAGCTTCCAGAAACCTATATTTTTTAATTAAATGCTTAAATCCTCAATTAAACAAGGTTGTGACAAATGTCATGCTCTTAATGGTCTTGGAAGATTCTAGAGCTTTCTTGAACTTTCTTTCTATTTAAACTATAGTTAAATCCTTAAATAAACCTGCACACAACAAGTGTCATGTTTTTATTAATCATATCTAAACCTTATAGTATAATAAATGATATCTTTATAATCAGCTATATTAATCAAACCTTATGTTATAATTAATATTCTTAAACTATAGGTTAAACTTATAAAATCTATAAGTGTTGCTACGAGTGTTCAACTAAGTCCCGGCTTGAACCAAAATCCACAGTAATGAACATACTATAACTACTACTAGCTATTACTACTACTACTACTATCTAACTAGCTAAGTAAATTTTGGGACTCTACAAAAAATAAAAGTCAAGTACACTCAGGTGGCCCCCGGCACCCTATTGAAGAAGCTCACCGGTAGCCACTGGCGAGGACTCCCATGTAGAATGGCGGGAATAGCACCCCAATGCACCAAAGTAGTATCTCAAAAAGAAGGGGAGTAAAATACTTACCAACTCTCTTGAATAATTTATGGGTGGAGTTGATACCCCTCGTGAACAAATATCTATAAGTGTACTTTCCAGCGTTTGACTTCCTGTTGATTTCTAAATCTGACGCCCCCGCTCTAAACGCAAAGGTGGTAGAATCCATTCGCCCTCCCGTATGGATGGGACTAAAGGTGATATAGATAATGAATCTCTCGGGGTGTAGGCGGCTCCCAGCCTAAGCTACAGTATAATACATGAAGTCTGAGAATAATCCGATGAGTGTTTGGCGTCAGATGGAATGGCGCCACCTGAAAGTAGTTGGCAATGTTGGCCAAGTATTCGTGCAGTGGAAGGATGGCCCTAGGGTCATAGTGTCAAGGACTCCACACCTGCCAGTCCTCTGGGGGCCATCTGGACGTTTGTTGGGCCTGGGAAGCCTACACTCGGTGGCATCCGAAAGAATGTGGTGGGATCTCATCTACTCAAGCTGAGCCACACTCATGACAGATGGACTGTAAGCAAAGTCGCCCTCAACTAACGAGGGTGGCGTGTCGCGAGCCCACCTGGAAACTGCTGAAGAATCCTCACTAAAGGATGACCCTGACTCAACGATCGTAGGATGAACGACACCTCGGCTTAGGTGAGCCGGATCCCGAGGAGGCTATCGTGGATCCATAAAGACAATCAAAATGATACCTGAAATAAGCAACATTCAAAGAGTCAGTACCAGCAAACCACAAAAATAATCCACATGATGGGCCTGCTCTCTGCAAGCGAAAAGCGCGACAACCCGCTAAGGAAAATTCACAAAAATATTCATTGTACCTCGCCCATCACTCCTTGAAAGTTGGCAAGGATGCCCGGGGCCTTGGTGGCTTAACCGAGGGACGATGACTTGAGATAGCGGAACCACCTCTTTCGACAAAGTGAAAACTTTGCTCACGCCTATTGCCGTGTGAAGAATAGGCAAGTTGAGCAATCAAGTCCCAGAAGACAAGGGCATGACCCATGTGGACTAAGAGTGCCCCTCGCATGCACATGCGCATGCCAATGCGCACCCCTTGTAGCCAAGAGCGCCTCAGCACCTGCAAGAGCACTCGGCTTGCCAGTCGCACCGCTTGCCAACCAGGCCTGCCTCACTCCCTAGTCGCGCCCCCTCGCCAACCAGGCGTGCCCCCTTACCAGCCAAGCATGCCCCACTCGTCAGCCGCGCTCCATCGCTATGCGCACCCCACTCGCCCCTCTCGTACGAGGGACATGCACCGATCGCTCCTAACGCCCCTTGCAAGCCAATCACTCCCACGCTCCTGAGGGCTACCATCGTCGATCGACTCTCTATAGCTGAATCTGAAGCTCAAAGGTGCCCTAAATTGCCCCAATGGCGAATGTAGGCAACCCAGGAGGAAATTGCATGAAGATTTATCTTAAATCTACCTAGCCCACTCAATTTCTACCATTAATTTTATGAGTCAAGCAATAAATATAGAAATCCTCCAAGAACACTCAAGAACACATGCATTCAACAAAAATTAAGTGGATTTCTCACACTGCACAAATTAATGGGCAAGGAAGTTACCACGATAGAGAGAATGCTTGTGGAAGATGACCCAATGGCGAGAGACGCAAACCCAATGGTAGAAGAAGACCCAATGGGGAGGCGACTAGCTTGTGAGGGAAATGAAGATGGAAAAATCCTTGGAGCAAGTTCTTAATGAAATAGGCAAATCACCACCTTTATAGGCCCCTTTGGCTAGCACTTCACCTTGATGCTCCGACAACTAAGTGGTTCCCCTCAAAGAAGGAAGAAGGAGAGAAGGTGGCTTAGCTCCTCTTGAAACCAAAAATGAAGTAAGTGAGGGTGCATGCCCCCTCCCCTCGTCGCTACCTTAAAAAGGAGCGCCTAGGCGGCTCCCTGCAACCACCTGTGAATGAACTGTTAAGGTGGGACCAACTTTATTACAGTGGGAAAGGAAATGCTCAATGTTAAAGATGACTTCTCAAAATGGAAAAACTGCGAATAACACCAACTAGGTGGCAATGCATGGGCTCCCATAGAATTCGTTTAGGCCTACGTCGCCGTTCGCTGATCGCCGCTCAGCACATCACCAGCGGCGATCGCGTTCAGTTACAATGGAAAGATTTGGGGATCAAATCCTTTGACCATGGTCAGACCACGCAGGTACGGGCCTAGTAGCCGTCCCATCAACAATCCCAGGCGTTAGGACACCCATCATTCACTGAATTTTTACACAGTAAGCGCGATACTGGTCTATGGTTAACAATGATTCGCGATCTATAAATGTGAGCTAGTTGTGTGCCATCAAAAGAAGAACTCACCACCAAGAATCCACCTTACACTCCCAATGACCAGCATTACACAGTTTACACAAACCCTTTCAAAGAAAATGATCGAAATTTGAGCACAATTTAGAGAGCAAAAATGGCAGAGAACTCAATTCCCACAATGAAGAGCAATTAGTGCTGAGCAAATCCTAGGCCACTGGTGGTTAAATTCCAACTCATGACTGAGGGAGTATCTTGGGCCAACCACCTATGGGTGTTCATCAAGGGATTCAGTGAGAGGGGACTTCCTCCTGACTCCAGTAGTCCGCTGGAGCCTTTGTTCACGTTGGAAGTGCACGCCCTCCATCTCGGGCATTCCCCACCACAAGTGATGAAGGATGGGGAGTGAGTGGAAGATGAGGTCCTAGCGATGAGGACAGGCTTTCCCAGTAGTCTTCTGGAAGAGCTTCAACTTCATCTCGTCTCGCTCAACGACTTCCCTAATCAAAGGAGCCAAAGCCAGAACGAGCCCAGAGACAACAAAGTGTTGGACTACAGTAGGTAGACCGCCCCTCGCCTATGAAAGTCAGCCCCACGCCAGCATGGATTCTAACTTGGGGGGTAAATGTTATACCCAAAATTCGGCACTTCCACATGGCGGCCCATGAAGCGATGACGTGTCAAGACAAAGTGTCGGGACACAACAGTCACCACTAGGAACCGTGAGGAATGGCCTTCGCCACTTCCCCAATACATAAGAAGAGGCAGGACTCACCAGATCCGGCTTACTTATCCCATCGCGTGAAGCCAAATGATCCCTAGATGGCATATCACACCAATCGTAAGAAGCTAGCCAATCACCCTAGCCGGACACACAAGTCGGACAAACACACATTACAAGGAACTGTTAAATGTGCCATCAACCGTAGCTGATCCCCGAGGCCCTCACCGGTTGCCGATCGCCAAGGCCCCTCGCCATCCGAGCCTCATTTTCGCACCATAGTGCGCCTTCAACCATTAAATGAACATGACATGTCAGATTAGCATTTTTGGTGAGACACAAACCTGTCTCTAACAAAGTGTATAAGAATTTAGCCCAAACGGGAAACAAGGTGCCACCGTCAGCCCTTCCCATCTCTGTGGCTATAAATAGTGCAAAATGAAATGTAACAATGGGAGAACAATCAAAGAGAGGAACAAGTCAGTAACTGTTCATTTTTTTAGAGAGCTTCTACTCTCCATTACTGTAACTGCCCCAAGAACAATATCAAACTCAACTTGTTCTTGAGGATTCAAAGTTCATAAATAATACTGACTAAAGTGGACGTAGGTCATCCTTTTTGGGCAGAATCACTATAAATATTTGCTTTAGTCATTTATTACTGCATTTATTTCTTTTTTCTTTAGCTCGCTATTCATCATTAAGATCCACTTTGAGGTATTATACATAAAACAACTATTCATTTATTGCTCTGTGCAAGTTGACGAAAAATCGATTCAACAGAATGAACGTAGAATATTTTGGACACTTTTAGAGATATTTTGTTACTATTATAAGGAAAACATAAAGAAAATTAGTCATGGTTTGGTTTTCAAGTCACACCCAATGTAAAATTTCCATTTTCAAATATAGTACTACCTACCCATCTTCTTAAGTATTCATTATTAACACAAATTTTGCAAATAATATATATAAAAAAATATACTGCCTTCAAATTAAAAATCAATAACCTAATTATATATATATAAAAATTAATAACTTAATTTTAAAAAAAATATTTAAAAAATAAATCCTTTTGGAACACACTAGCATTTTTTTTCTTCTTAAAACACAAATATAAAACAAATTGTTTTTTTTAATTCTTAAATGTATAATTAATAAGAAGAATTTTTTTAAAAAAAAGATGATATGTTATTTAAAATATCATTTTTGACAGAGTAATCAGCGGCAAAACCCCCTATTTTTACTTTTTGCTATACTTAACCCCCTATTTCTTTTTTCACCAGCAATATCTCTCAATCCCTCATTCTGTTAGCAAATCTACAGTCCCCGTTAGTTTTTGTTGTTAACTGCCAGCGAAGACACACATTGTTGTCTCTTATTCGTCCACATCATAATTCATTAATTTTTTATTTTAAAATTTTATTAAAGAGTATTTAAATAAATTAAAATTTTAAAAAAATTAATTTAAAAAAATAAAAGCCCAATTTATTTAAAACTAAGTTTTATTAAATTAAAGGAAAAAAAAATTCTAAACCTAAAAATTGGAACGACAACCAAGGAGATTACTCCCTCCCATTCTTCACTTTTCTGCAACTCCCATTCTTCTTCTTTTTGTAGGTTGGTCGGCACCAATGGAGATCTAGGCGACTGGGCGGCGGTGAGGACTGGACGACAAGATCTGAGATGGGGAGTGAGATCTGTGGGAGGGGGATCTGAGATGGGGGGATCTCAGAAGGGGCGATGGGATCTGGTGCTTCATCGACGTCAGTAAGGTGGGGGTGGTGGCACAAGACATCTGAGTTTGCGGACACATGGTGGTGGTGGTGCAAGGCATCTGAGTTCGTGGGCAGGTGGTGGTGCTGGGCGGGATTTTCATTTTTTTGGTGTTCATGGACAATGAAACATGGAGAAGAAGAAGAAGAAGAAGAAGGGTAGATATGAGTTTACAGATTTGGGTTTGGGGGAAGGGTCAAGATCTTATTTTTTTTGTTTTTGTTTTGAAAAATCTCATTGAAGCTTGATGTTGATGTTGGTGAAGATTATCAAATTGCTTAGTATACAGTGGTTAAGGGACTTAAATTAGAGGTTAGGAAGAAGAATAAGAAGAAGAAGAAGATGATGATGATGATGATGATGATGATGGGGTTACCGGTAGAATTAGAGTTCTTTTAGTTTTATTTTTATTAAATTAATAAATCTAAATTAAGAATAATTTTATTTAAATGTATATTATTATAATTAGCAGATTATATTATTTTTAATGAATTAAAGAATTAAATTTATTTAAAATTAGTTTTATTATTATGAATTATGATGTAAAAGAATAAGAGACAACCACGTGTGTTTTCACTGACAATTAACAACAAAAATTAACGAGGATTGTAGATTTGCTAACAAAATGAGGAATTGAGAAGTATTGTCGACAAAAAAAATAGGGATTAAGTGTAGTAAAAAATAAAAATAAAAGAGTTTTGCTGCCAATTACTTTTTTTAATATAAAAATCAAGAGTAATAATAATGAGTAATGATTGAGACACACTCAAATTTGCACACATTATTTATATACAATAATATATAATTAATTTCAATCAAACAATTAAAGCAATATCGTTCTTACTTAAAATTATCTTCTATTAAAGTTTAACACGTATTATTTGTAAAAATGTATACAATTATTTACTATTACTCAAAAATCAATTGCGTCCCCTTCCAATATGAAAAGTCGTAAAAAAAACATATTTATCCAAAATTAAAAGTAATTGATTTTTTTTTTTTTATATATTTTGGAGGGGAGAATTGGTTACACAATTTTGATATGGACCTGTCTACACCTACGCGTGCCATAGAATAAAAGTCGACGAACAACTCTTCGGAGTTTCATTCCACATTTCCACCCAAGCCCCTCAAAACTCAAATTATATTAAAATAAATAAATAAATAAATAATCTTATACAAATAATTTATTTTTTATAAAATTAAAAAACAAAATAATTCATTTTAAAAAATAATAATTAATTTTAAATAGATTAATACAGGTCAAGAACAACTCTGTCTGCGATTTCTCTAATTGGTCACATATCAATCAGAGAGAGAGAGAGAGGGAGGGAGAATATATGAGAAAGGAACTGATTTGAAAAGATCAAATTGACCTTTGTCGTTTGAGAGAGGGCTTCTTCTTCATCGAGTTCCTCTCTCTCTCGTAATTTTTCTGGTTCGGTCGCCATGAACGAGAAGGCCAACGTCACCAAGGAGCTCAACGCCAGGCACAGAAAGGTTCCTTTTTTTTTTTCTTCCTATTCTGCTGCTAATATAGCTGAATTTTTCGATCTTTGTTTGTTTGGATCCTCGATCGTCGAATATTAGATTTAATGAAATTTTGGCACTTTTGATTGTTTGAGCGGAATTGGGTTCTTTTGATTTGTGCAATTCGATGGAGCACTGATGTGATTGATTTGGTAGGTTTTGATCTATGTTATCAATTGTTTGTCGATTTTTTTTAATAGATTCCTTTCTTCTGTATTTATGTATATGTGTATATATGGTATTACTATATGCTGCTTTCTTGGTGATTATTCCATGAACTTGAATCAGTCCTTTGTTTGGGTTCTGAGTTCTCCACCCGTCATGGTAATCTCAGGTATCAGATGCTGAGTGATCAAAATTTAAGCTAACCCCAGGTGCATATTAGTTATGAATATTCCATGACTCAAACCCTTAATGGTTTGAGACTATGTAAACTTAAATTACCAGTAAAAACAATGAATGATACATGCTCCATATGTCTACTTTTTCTTTTTTACATGCAAATTTTTCTCATAAATAAAGAATATAATTCTCGTTTTTAGCCTGCAATATTGTTTTGGGGTGTACTTGCATTTGACTATGTGGGTTGCTGTATGGATCAGGATTACATCATAGTGTAAATAATCCATTTGTATGGATTACTTAGTAAACAGATAAATGATAACTTCAATTTAGGATCGGTGTGACTGTGTGAGGTTAGAATTTTGTGTTTAGCCTGCGGAGGAAATGGGAAGATCACAAGCAAAATAACCACTTCTCTCACCTGGCAGATCACTTCCACGACTGGGTGAATTGGGAAGAAGCGGTGGCTTCACGTGCTAAATGGAGCAATACATATTTACGTACACATTTATATTTTACTCCAATCAATACTTTCACAAAATCAGAATTTGATTATTTCTATTTTGCATAGTTCTAAGATATTAGCATAAAGGGTTTTAGTCTGTGCTTTTGCTGCTTCCCTCATTATTGTTCACTGTTTTTTTTATTGTCATTTGTCAATCACTACTTGATTTACTCTGGTCAGTTTTAGTGTCCTGAGCTTTATTGTTTATGAATCTGTTTTATTTTGTAGCTCAATTTCCATTGTACTCAGCTTTGTTCGTTAGTTTCTTAGTCCTTTTGCTTCAATTATGTGCAGGTATTGGAAGGGCTTCTTAAATTGCCAGAAAATAGGGAATGTGCCGACTGCAAGTCTAAGTATGTATTGCACTAGAAGAATTTGATAATTGTTTTGTATACTAAAATATTTTGGATACTAATTCCCTTAACATCAGCATATGCCTTATAGTATGTCACCAGTCGCTATAAAAAATAAACAAATAAATTTACTAGGTGAGGAGTCTGCACATTGTCTAAGCTTAAAATTGATGGCTTTGTACTTTCATTGATTTTCAGGGGTCCAAGATGGGCTAGTGTGAATTTGGGCATCTTTATATGTATGCAGTGTTCTGGGATCCACAGGAGCCTTGGGGTTCACATATCAAAGGTGAAGTATTGTTTTGTTTTTTTTGTCTTTGATTTGAAAATTTTGTCAATTGAAAGAGTTAGAGCTGCATCAACTCTACCGTTTGATTTCACTTTGACTAAAGAATTTATATGAAGTTCAGGAAATTATGATAAGAAATAAGATTGCTACCGCATGCAAAAACTTATTGCACATATAATAAGAGAAAAGATAAATTGTATTGTGTGCTCCCATGCAGATCAGAATATTCACCCTGAGGTCATATTTTACCGTCACTTTGTTTGGAATACGTACCGTAATTCTTATCAATTTCTAAGCATTATTGTTGTTAGGATAACTTGGACATGATCTAGCTTAAAAGTAGGAATGTTTTTTACTTCTGAGCTATAAAAGTACAATTTGAAACTTCATTCTTAAATTTGAAGCAAATCCAAACCAAGATCAAGTGGTTGGCATAATGTGATATGCTTCTTCTCTTATGATATATTGAATTTTACTTGTTCCCTTTTTTCGTTGACCATACAGAGATATACTGTTGTATTCATTAGCAAATTAGATCTAGTTATGTCAACTGATCTCGAAAGCAATTCATCCTCTTACGCATTCCTTTTCTACCGTGGAATTTTACAAACACTGAAAACTCTTGTTGAGTTTCAAATCATAAGCTAATATTAGCTTAGGAATATGCCTGCCACATTTGAACTAATCTCATTGAAGCAGTATTTTGCGTATCCAAACTATTGTTGAGAAGATTCTGTTTAATTTTCATAATTCAGCTCATTAAAACTTCTATTGGCTTATGCTGCAGGTGCGGTCTGCTACACTGGACACATGGCTTCCAGAACAGGTTGCATTTATCCAATGTAAGAACACTTGTTTTGTAAAAAAATTATTTCTTAAATTTTGTGATATTCTTTTATGGTTGAGGGCAATATTTTATGTGTTTCATGCAGCAATGGGGAATGAGAAGGCAAATTCTTTCTGGGAAGCAGAGCTACCTCCAAATTATGATAGAGTGGGGATTGAGAACTTTATACGTGCAAAGTATGCCTCCAAGAGTCAACTGGGATGCAGTTTCTTTTATTTTTTAAATTAATTTGCTTCTAGTGTCAATTTTGTCTGTTGTGATATAAATTTACTTTGTTATGTACATTGATGTAGGTTTTCTGCCTGTGTACTGTTTTTAATAGTGTTATACCCTCTTGTGTTAAATATGGTAAAATCTCATAGGTATGAAGAGAAAAGATGGGTTGCGAGAGATGGAAAGCCAAGATCACCTTCTAGAGAACAAGAAGAAAAGGCTACTATGCATTGGCCAAAGCCTGCAGAGAGAGTTGGTCATCGATATACAGGCAGTTCTGAAAGATTGTCTGAGGAGAGGAAGACCATTCAACCACCTACTAGAAAAGACAATGCTCCAGGGACAAGAGTGAGCGTTCCTGTTCCTCCTAGAGGATCTGAACAAGTGAGTTGCACATATTTTTAACTCAATTCCTATTGCTCTTTTCTTCCGCGGTTGAAGAACTTTATGCTGACTTTTATGTAGGATAAAGAGATTGTGTAGAAAAATATACACTTGATTGTTATTTTCATTTTTAAAGGAATAGCCTTTAAATAGGCTGAGGTATTCTAGGTATAAACTAATTTACATTAATTACACCTTAGCTGTAAAACACTAACTAATAATTCACTAATAATTCAGATTATTTCTACACCCTCCCTCAAACTGGTGCATACAAGTCCTACATGCCCGACTTGCACACTTTCTCATCAAAGCTTTCTTTTGATAATCCTACTGTTAGCAAATCAACAGCTTGTTGTTTGCTTGGCACATAAACGACACAAAGTTCTTTTTCTTCAATTTTTTCTTTTATGAATTGACGGTCCACCTCCACATGTTTGGTTCTGTCATAATGAACCGAATTGTGTGCTATATTAATAGCTGATTTATTGTTGTATAGTTTCAAAGGATTTGCTCTTTGAAGTTGTAGTTCTTCAAGAACTCGTTTGATCCATATCATTTCACATGCTCCTCGAGCTACAGCTCTAAGCTCAGCTTCAGCACTGCTTCTTGAAACAACAGGTTGTTTCTTGCTTCTCCAAGTAACAAGGTTTCCCCATACCTTGGTACAATATCCAGATGTTGATCTTCTGTCCTTAATTGAACCTGCCCAATCTGCATCAGTGAAAGCTTCTATGCCTCTTTCTCCATTTTTTTTAACAACAGACCTTTTCCAGGTGTCTTCTTTAGATACCGTAATATCCTGTAAACTGCCTCCAAGTGTTCTTCTAAAGGGTTGTGCATATACTGATTGACCAAGCTAACTGCAAAGGCAATGTCAGGTCTGGTGTGAGACAAATAGATCAATTTTCCCACTAGTCGTTGATACATCCATTTGTCTATAGGTTTCTCCTTTTCTTTCTTCTTGTACTTCCCCTTGGGTTCAACTGGTGTTGCTACCGGTTTACATCCGAGCATACCAATCTCTTTGAGTAGATCAATAACATACTTACATTGAGAGATTGAAATCCCCTGCTCAGTTCTTGCAAACTCCATACCCAAAAAGTTCCTCATCTTACCAAGATCTTTTACCTCAAATTCTTGGGCTAGTAGTCTTTTAAGCTCCTTCATTCCATTAAGGTCATTTCCAGTTAGAATCATATCATCAACATAGATAATAAGAATTACGATCTTACCATCTTGTGAATGTTTGAAGAATAGAGCATATGATCCGACTGACTTTGTTTGTACCCATGCTTCTTGATCACTTGATTGAACCTCTCAAACTATGCTCGTGGTGACTGCTTCAAGCCATAGAGAGATTTTTTAAGTGACATGTTTCTTTTCCGTATTTTCCTTCCGAGGCCAGGAGGAATCTTCATATAGATCTCTTTCTCTAAATTTCCGTTTAGAAAGGCATTCTTAATATCAAGTTGCTGCAATGACCAATCAAGATTAGCAGCTACTGATAGGAGAATTCTTATTGTGTTTAGTTTTGTCACTGGTGCAAATGTCTCTGTGTAGTTCACCATGTAAGTTTGAGTGAACCTCTTTGCAACCAGTCTCGCTATGTATCTTTCTATAGTACCATTAGCTTTGTATTTCACTGTGAATACCCACTTGCATCCTACCTTGTCTTTTGGCTTAGCAACTATTTTCCAGGTAGCATTTTTCTCCAACGCCCCTATTTCCTCTTCAACCGCTTTCTTCCACTCAGGAATGGACAAGGCTTCATCAATATTCTTTGGAATAATTATTTCCTCAATTTTGGCAGCAAAAGCTGAATTTTGGTGTGAGTTAGCTGTAGCACACATACTTAGATATATGATGTAAAGTACAATTCCTCACACCCTTCCTTTTTGCAATGGGCAGATCTAATTCTATCACACTCGAACTAGGATTAGAATAAAATGAAATTGGACTCAAAGAATCACTTACATTGGGATTTGTCACTGGTTCAGACTCATGGGAGACGAGATCTGTAGCTGGCGGTATTACTTGATGTTTGTATCGTCCTCTAGTATAAACCAACAACTCTTTTTCTATATTTATTCGGTCTGTCTTTTCCATTTCGGATATTGGAAGCAGTACAACCAGAATGCAACCTTTTATTATCTTGAGCAGATGAAGGGTCAACATCAAAGTAATATAGCCTGCTACATTCTCTCGCACTTCCAATTGTCTTCCCCGAGGACAATTCCTGGAAATCATAATGTAAGGGTGAGAATTTTGCAATACAACCTTGATTAAGGGTAAGTTTGCTAATGGAGATGAGATTACAATATAGATTTGGCACATGAAGGACATCTTTAAAAGTAAGGAGTGGAGGTAGATAAGCGGAACCTTTACCAGCCACAGTTGACAGAGAGCCGTCAACAATTTTTATTTTACTACTACCTGAACAAGGACTATAAGTAATGAACTGGTGAGATTGACCAGTCATGTGGTCAGTTGTGTCGGAGTCGATGATCCACGGCGAAGTTTGAGCATTAAACGCTGCAGAAGTGTTTGGAGTGGAGAAAATTCCTGGAGAGTGCAGATTTGGTGCGGAAGTCGACTTGAGTAACCTATAGAGTTGAGCAATCTGATCTGTGGTGAAAGGGAATATGTCACGTTGAGCACCCATCATAGCGTACAAGTGGTGTTGGGATCAGTTTGAGAAGTGACCATGATTGATTTTCAATGGTCCGAATAAAAAAAACTGAACAAACCAAAAAGGACAGCAAGGGCAAGAACACGCCGAGGTGAGGAAGAGAATCACAGATGAAGGAAGCTGAAAAAATGGTCGTCGGAGGTTGCACGCGCTGGCACGTGGCAGAGAGGGCAGCGACTGGAGGCGTCGCGTGGGGCTCACGCGCGGCTCTATTGGTCACCGTATTTCGGGGTTGCACCGATCGGAGGTTGGGCAAACACCCTGGGTCGGAGGTGAGAATAGAAGACCACTCCAAAATAGATTTCTAAGATTTGAATCTCCAGAGTACCAAACCCTAATTTTTCTTTTAAGAAAGGGCTTAGAAAAAATGAAATGAAAATCCTAATTTTTTAGCTTCTAAAGCTCTGATACCATATACTCTTGATCCTTATTTTCATTTCTAAAGGAATAGCCTTTAAATAGGCCGAGTACAAAAGGTATAATCTTGAGCTGTAAAACACTAACTAGTAATTCAGTTTATTTCTACAGATTGTTAATTCCATTTATTTAATGAAAACTTGAAAGCAAGGGGAGACGTAGTAGAAAAAATTATTTTCTTAAAGAAAGGTAGTAATTAGGAGGGAAGAGAAACACAGGTAACTTGAAAAAGGAATAAGTATTTGATATTTGGTGAACTTTAGAGTACAAGCAAGGCTATCCATAGTTAAGATTAAATGTTTCTTTTGTCTTCTTTTGTTTCTACCTTTTTATCAATGTTTAGAACCATTCATGGAGCTTCAAGTTTGAATCACATATCATGTATAATTATTTGATCAGGTCACTCCTGTACCAAAAGCACCAGATGTTCAGAAAGTAGAACCAGCTGTACGACAGCCTGAACCAACAAAGCAGGGTCCTAATAGTACTCCTGCCGCCACTCCTCGTCCTGTTGTCACTCCAAAAGTTGATTATGCTACTGACCTTTTTAACATGCTATCTATGGATGGTCCAAATGAAAATGACTCAGAGACAGCGTCAACTGATGATAATGCTTGGGCAGGTTTCCAATGTATGCCTTTGTTTTCCCTTACTTGTGGGTTGTTCTCATGTCCTGGATAATGGAAGTTGTAGTATAGATTCTTCTTTTTGTTACTTTTGATTAAGAGATGTTATGTATAATTTAATATGCAGCTGCCGCTCAAGAACCATCAACAGCTGAGAAAACTGTCCATACTAAACCAGTTGAGAGCAATAACAAGACCAATCCAGGACTTGAGGATCTATTTAAAGATACACCTGTATTAACACCTTCTGCTTCTGAGAAACCCAAAGACGTAAAAAATGATATCATGAGTCTTTTTGAGAAGGTATGTGAGAATTTTCACGTGTGACTGACTAGTTATAATGTTTTTATACATAAAAAATTACTTGTTTGATGGTTTGTTATTGATGCTACTTTCTTTGTTTCTGTTGTATCACTTTGGAAGTTCAATTTCTAATTCTATTTCACACCAAGTTAATAAGTTCTGCAAAAATCTTTTCATGATTGTACTGCTTGTGTAATTTACTTGAATTTATCTTTTACTTGTATAATGAATTCTTGATAATATGGTAATTGTTTAATGTTTTGGCTGGAAAAATAGTCAAATATGGTCTCGCCGTTTGCCTTGCATCAACAGCAACTTGCAATGCTGGCTCAGCAGCAGTCACTTCTCATGGCTGCTGCTAAATCTGACCCTAAATTCCCTGCCAACACACAACAAACTTTGCCAAACGGTGCCAATGTACCAATTCAAAGTTGGCCCAACATGGGCTACCAAATTCCTGGAATGATGCTTCCAATGCCTGGGCTAGGTGAACAGAAAGTTACGCAGGTAGATTGAACAGTAATCCTTATAATTGCAACGGCAATTTGTTCAACTGTTCTTGTGAATCTCATATTTTGCTCTGTTTCTCTTGAATCAGGCGGTGAACTTGGGACCATCACATCTAGTTGGGAGCTCTGTTCCATATGCAACGTCTAGGTATGTTTTAAATCCTTGTTCTTAAGAGTTTCAGTTGCATTTGCATTCTGAATTTGTTCAGCTCTTCCTGATAATTATCTGTCATTTTTGAAGACAAACCCTTTTAATGTTAATTCCAATAATGATTTTCTTTCCGTAATTACTTATTGTTACCAACAATCCAAATTAATATTCAAGTCCTCATGCTACCTAAAAAGTTATATCAAGCAATTATGCTTAATGCTTTCAATTTCATCTGCTAAGATGATGATGTACATAGTTGTGAGCTTAATTGATAAATGCAATTTTACCCAAGAAAAATAATACTTGCCTTGCCTCACATGTTAGCTGTAAGACTCATAAAAGAGTTCAATCAGTGCTCGATTTCATCTTCACATTGGTAATGTTTGCTCTGCCATTTCTGTTTTGCAGCTTTTATGCTATGGGACAAGTCACCCCAGTTAATGGCGCGGCAAGTGCTGGAGCTAGTAAAACTCAATCACCATCACCAATATCATCTGCTTCTCCAACCCGAACCGGGAAAGATTATGATTTTTCCTCATTAACACAAGGGTTCTTCTCAAAATAATGAGTAGGCTTTGGGGAGGCAAAACTGCAGGGCGTTGGCATACCTATACAGAAATAGTCGAGTTACAGAAAGATAGCATTTATTTTCTTTCTTCTCTTTGGTTTTTATTGTTTTTTTTTTAACATTTTTACTGTCACTGGTATTGTAAACTATATGTAGAGGCAGTGCCAGTTTTTGGCATTTTCATATTTGGTTGATTGCATCATTTGTACGAGTAGGTTATTCTGAAGTAATAAGACCAATTACTATTGTTTTGAACTCGTTTCCCTTCAAAATTGATTTGTGGATACCAGATAAGATTAATGCCCACTAGTGTTTGCGCTCTCGGAATGATTGCAAGTTGTTTTCATTTGGGTTTTTTTTGGGCATTAGTTTCTATTCTTTATACTTTGTAACACTTAGGCTCCGAAAGTAAGTTGATTATGTATTAGTTAGGTCTCTAATTATTTCAAATCATATCATTTAAGTCTCTAAATAAAATATAAAAATCGTGAATCAATCTTAAAATCAATTGGACCATTTAATTTATAACAATATCAAACATGATATTAAAAAATATATATATCTTCATAAAATTTTTAAAATATTTAATGGTTTTATAAATTAAATTAAATTAATTTTTTATCACAAAAATTTTTCACTTATAAATTTTTAATATTAATAACTGAATTATCACGAGATTATTAATATTTATAATATATATATTTATTTTTTATTTTATAAAATTTTTCTATAATGCAACTTATAAATAATCATATATATGCACATAAATAACTTTATATACACTATTATTAAGTTTGAAAAAGAATGTATGAAATAAAAAAAACATAAACATAATAAAAATTAATAATATCAAGATAATCGAGATAACATAGTTATTAATATTAATTATAAAACAATGAGGTAGGTAAGAATAATTTTTTTTTAATAAAACATTTATTTAATTTATAAAAATATTAAATATTCTTAAAAATGCCATGAAAATATTTTTTCTCATGTGATGTTTGTTATTGTCATAAATTAAATGCCCAAATATTTTAAGAATAATTTACCATTTATTTTATTTTATTTTATGTATTTTAAAAGAAAAAATAAACAAATATAGCATTTAGGGATCTAAATTGTACGGTTTGAAAAGATTTGGGACCTAACTGATACAAAATTAACTTTTGGGACCTAAGTGTTACAAAGGGTAAAAAATGTAACCGCAGCTGAAAATAACCCTTTTTTTTACAACCAAGTGGGGACAGCATACCAAAATTAAACTAGTTTAATGTGTACAATAAAATGGAACCGGTTGCTATATTTTTAATTAAAAAAATGTTTAATTGCAGCAAAAATTTCTAATCTAACTCACCTTTAGCACTTAGGTTCCAATCTCAATTTTTTTACATTTAAATCCCCAACCACTTCAAAAGTTAGCACCGTTTGTCTTTTTTTACTTCTCCATCCATTTTTTCTCTTAAAAAACTAAGGTTATATGACAAGAATCCCTATTTACAATTTTTTTTTTACTGACGTGCATGGTTTTATGTTGGTTATTGTCTTAAACATATTAGTATTCAGTTGTTTCTACTTTCTAGATCTTGATAGGGCTTGTTCAGTGCCTGGAATGTGATAGGACTGGTGCCTTCAAGCCTATGCTTAATAATAATACTGTGTGTATTATAGGTATATGATTTTGTTAAATTATGATTATTTATTTGCCAATTTAATAAAGTATAATGATTAAGTTAGAATATAAGAAATTGGATATTAAATTATATTAATCATCATATACTGCATCTAGTGATCGTGTGTACCATAGTGACCCATAACGATTTTTTATAATATATTAATAGTCCATTTACTTGTACTTAATTGCAATAGGAAGGATTAGTAATCAGATTGACCTTGAATCAGATTATGGAAGTTGAGCTTGAATAAGTTGTTCTCTCGGCTTGTAGGAATTGGAATCAGAATCCGTAGTAGTTAGATTGTTGTGTTTACTTTACTTTAGAAATAAAATAAATTGTTTGAAAGTTACAAAAATACCCTTAATTAAAGTTTATATGTATGTAAAACTTTTTTAAACTAATTTTTTTTAGATAAATGTTATAATAAAATATATTTTCACTTAGGCTATTAATTTATTTTTAAATCAGTTTTAAAAATAATATGAATATTTATTTTTTAAGTTATACATATATAAATATATATACAATTTTTTAAAAATAACAAGTGTCAATTTTTTTTATATTGATTGTTTTTCGTCAATAAAAATGTATTATAAATATATAGAACAATTTTTCTATAGGGACTTCACTTTAAGCCTTACCGGTGATGCTTTTAGTGTTCTCGATCCGTCAACAATTTTCGGCGCGATTTTTTTTATGACCGTGTATATTGTAGCTATTTAGAACATTCTGCAAATTTTCAGAAAATTTCGAATACTTTACACTGTGATTGGCGTGTGGCATATACCTTATTTCAGGGATATGTTTCTTAACCACTTTTATTTAATTATTAATAATCATTTATTCAAAAATATCTAACTAATCTTATTAGATTAATTAATAAATAAATATCAATTCAAATTCAAATCCAATTTGAACCATCTCATTTATCTTTTTACATTATTTTAATAAATAAAACTAATTAATTATCTTAAATATTTAAATGGAATTTTTGAAATACCAATTTTAATTAATTAATAAATTAATCTAAAAAATTAATATATTAATTAATTAATTTGTCTCAATTACATATTTGACCCCAAAAACAAATTTCTTCCAAATATGTTATTTCCCTTATTTTTCTCAATTTCAACTCTTACCTTGAATAGTGTTGATAGAGCCACTTTAGGGACCTATGGACCTATAATTTCAAGCTCTAATAAATTTATATTATTTATTAAAACTCTTTAATATAATAACCTCAATTTATTAATATCAATATTATTCCACTAAAAATATGAGAATGCACTCTTATAATTATAGACATTTATTTATTGAGTACTTTTTAAATATAAAGAATGTCCATCGATTCAATCATTACATACAACTCAATCCTCTATTAATAGTTCATAATAAAAGTAGAAATAAGATATTGTTTTACCACTTTAATTATATATTGTTTCCCTAAGTACAATTAACTTTACTAGTGAAGATTAATTCATAAACTGATTTATGAATTTGAGCTCAATAACCTTTCAATTCCAAAAGCTAACCCTTAAGAGAACCATTATTCAATTCCTCTACGAAATGTATAGATTCCATATCTATATATTCAATTTACACCAATGAGTTGCCAAAACAAAATTTTCCAGCCTGATCATTTTGACAAACCATAACGAGTGAATCAAAGAACCCAAATGACATAAACAAGAGTTCATAATAACTTCAAGATTAAGATCAATTTTTATATGATTATCTTATTGATATGTTTAATTAAAACTTATAAAATAAACAATATTTACTTAACTATTAATAACATATTGAGTCTTGTTCATGTATAGCCACTTTATACAAAGTACATTCGCTGAGATGTACTACTACATCAGTTATCCAGATCTAGATTACATATATTCATAATACTTGTTGTAACGACCCAAAAATCACTAATAAGGCTTAAGTGCCTTGATTAGTATGCTGGGAGGACATAATTGGTTTATGTGTGAATTAAGTAATTTAATGCATGATTCTATGATAAGCATGCTTATATGATTATATGGATGTATGAAATGCATGTCTAAGAGTATTAGTATGCATGTCGGCCTTGTTTATATTAAAGGGGTATATTCATAATTTTAGCCTGTTGAGGGCATAAATGTGATTATGTGTTATAATTGTGAAGACCACATTATTATGTGAATATATCTGTAGCATGCGACTTGAGGCAATCCTAGGGAGTCAGTTAGCGGGAAAGTCACAACAGGACCCAATACTTGACTCGGGGCGTGTCAAGGGGTATTTTGGGTATTAGATGGTTATTTGAGTTATCGGGTTATGGAAATAAATAATTTGAGATATATTTGAGGTTAGAAAACTTAGGAGGAAATACTGGGGAAGTTTACCATTTTGGCCTTGGGGACGTTTTTGGTACCCCGAGCTTTGGGATTAACTTAAGTAAGATAAAACAAAATAGAGGAAATAGCTAGAATTTTGCCAAACCGACCCTTCCTTCTTCTTCTCTCTCTCTCTCTCTCAAGGAACCATTGAAACTAAGGAAGATTTGGCTGGAAATTCAGAGGTTTGAGCTAGAATCTTGGGGGATATCTTAGTAGCAATCTGAAGGTTCAGACCAGTAATTTAGGTAAGTGTTGAATTGTGGTTTAGCTGATTAAATTATGCAGTTCTAGTTGGGTTCTAAGAGTTTTTGGGTTTTGAAATTGAAGACTGAATTAGGGCTAAGGACTTGGGAGTTAGCTCAACAATTGCTTGCTGGATTGGTCCTTCAGTGAAGGTAAGCTCTAATTTATAGTTTAGCATCTGAATTCTGTGTTCTCTTGGCTGGTTTTAGTGTTCTTGAGCTTATGGGTTTCAAAGATTAAAGTGTAATTTTGATGAGTTTCTAAGCTAAGTTTTTGTTGGGTTTTGCTGCTGGGAACATGTTAGGATGTTTATGATAGTTGAATTGTATCACTAGGATAGTTTTGGATGGATTTGAGTGAGGTTTGATTGTTAAAAATGGTGGGTTTTCTGGGTTCGAAGGGGTCGGGCTGCGACTCAGTTCTTGGTGTGCCGCGACCCTTTGAAGCAGATGGGAGCTGAGGAAGAGGGGTGGGCCGCGGCATGGGGAGTGTTGGGCTGCGGCCCGTGTCTGTTATTTGGTGAGGCTGGGCCTCTAGATAGGGGCTGGCCGCAGCATAGAGAGCTTGGGCCACGGCTCTTAAGGGCATTTTTGGCCTTAGGGAGATTTTAGGCTCGGGAACCTAACCTAGGGTGCTCGGGATCGATTCCACTACCGCGTTTGGTGGAATTCGATGTTCCGGAGGCTAGAACTTGGACTGGAAACCTTTATTCAATTATTATTGATGGAATCCCTAATCTTGGTTATGACTAGGTGTAAGCTAGGGCTTCGAAAATGGATCGTGCTCAGGGATCATCTTTCGTAATCAGAACACTTAAAATTAAAGGTAAGAAAACTGCACCCGGTTGTGAGTTTATGACGGGAGTAAGGGCTCCCTATTCTTGTATGCATTATGTAAGTTGGTATTATGCCATGGAAAAGTTAAAAAAAATGGCCTAAGAGTGCCAAAGTTTACAATGGCGCACAGGGCGCGGCTCAACCATTGGTAGCTGAGGACAGCTTAATATTCACTGAGCTCGGTTTAAGCGGACCGGAATCAGTGGTGTAAACACAGGGTGCGACCTAAGGCGTCGAACCTGGTTATTGTACGATTTGGTTGCTGTTGTTAATTGAAAAATATAATATGCTGAATATCTGAGTATTAGTTTGTGAATTTCTAGTTATGTTTACTGATCTTGTGAATATCTTGGTCTGCTGAATATATGATCATGCTTAAAGAATTATTTGGTTATTGTCATTGTTTATGCTATGATATTATGGTATTCTTGTTGGGCCTTGGTTCATGGGTGCTACGTGGTGCAGGTAAAGGAAAGGGTAAGCTTGATCAGCCCTGATATGGAGATCTTTAGAGGCGAAATGTACATGATTAGCTGCTCGGCCGCCTTGATTGAGGGAGGGACAGAAACAGGAGGACCTTAAATGTCTGTTTTTCCCTTAGAGTGGTCAGTTGATGTATATACTCTGGAAAATATTGTAAAATGTCCTTCAAAAGTTATTTCTTTTGGGATCCCATGTATAAACGTTTATTTATATGAGATGTATCTTTTATGACCAAAACCTTTTAACCCTAGTTCACTAATGGTCTTAGCAACACATTTTCAATTAATTAACTTGGTTAGCAAGTCTTGCACTTTTATAAATACACAGTGTAACAGTCTTGCCTACCCAGGGCGTTATAACTTGGTATCAGAGCGTCCTAGGTTTAAGGGTTCTTGAAGACTGGCTGGACATTTACATTCACCGCTAAAGACAAGCTCGATTCAGGGTTTGGTAAATGTGTATATGTGTTTATATGTTTAAGTGATTGGAGAGAATTATGATTGTTGTTATCTGTTCGATTAATAGGAATCATGAGATAATGATAGAGCCTGGATCTTGACTGTTGTATGACAATATGGAGGTGTGCTTATTAGCATTGCTATGCATGTAAATGAATATCTGAAATGATTAGTTGTATATTGCTTATATATGGATGTTTATATCTTGACTAGTGTGTGGTGATGTCGGGGCATGCTTATTAGCATTGCTGGTGCATGTGGATGAGTATTTGGATGAACTGTCATATCTTGATTGTTTGTGATTGATTGTGATCCATTGGTGGATTTTGGAAAGGCTTTTACCCTGTCATCATGGTCTAATTGCCGAGTCGTTGATTGCAGATTAACTTGGATAGCTATGCATCCAAGAAAATCTACGCGACTAGCCGGCACTAGATCTGAGACTAGAGATGATGACCAGGGCTAGAACCCTCCGCCAATCCCTAAGAACTGGCAGCAGATTATGGTAGAGATGCAAGCGCGGCTTCAGAGCCAAGATGAACAAATCCGTCTTTTGTGACAGCAGGCTCCGTCAGGGAGTGCTGCACCCATTGTGCCACCTATAGTGGCACCAGTTATTCAGCCAGTGGAAGTTGGGAGCCATTGTATGAGCGGTTCTGGAAGTAGAATCCCCTAACTTTTGAGGGAGGACCCGATCCACTGAAGGCCGAACAGTGGATGACTATGACTACTGCTATCCTGGATTTCATGAGGGTAGAAGGTCATGACAGAGTGGCTTGTGCCACATATATGCTGAGAGAGGATGCCCGCAATTGGTGGGAAGTGGCATCACAAACCAGGGACGTCACTACTTTGAGTTGGGATGGATTCAAGGACTTGTTCAGTCTGAAGTACTACAATGTTGCCATCAGGGCAGCGAAGGTTAATGAGTTTGTGGGATTGGTGCAGGGCAACATGACAATTACTGAGTATGCCCTAAAGTTCGACAAACTTGCAAAATTTGCACTTGATCCTGTGCCTACAGATGCAGCTAGGCAAGACAGATTTATTAGAGGGCTTAACGCTATGATAGCCCGAAATGTGAGAATTACAATAGTACCTGGGGGGACGACTTATTCCCAGGCTGTTGAGAAGGCTCTTACCGCTGAAGAAGCGGAGAACAGGAAAGTGCTGCGAGGCGAGAGGGTCGCAGAGTGGTGCCTTCATATTATGGGTCTGGTAGGGGCAGAGGCCCTAGTGATTTAAAGAGGAAGACCCTTGAAACTTCGACCGTTGTTGGTCCTGATAGGAGGGGTCGGGGTGCTCAGGGTGGCCGTCAGGGAGGCAGTGAGGCATGGAGGAGTTACTCGGAGTGCATGAGGTACAAAAGATGCCATCAGGGTGAGTGTCGGGCCAAGGCCTGCTTTGTGTGCGGAACAGTGGGACATCTCAAGAAGGATTTCCTAATAGTGAAGAAAGGGGAAACATGGAAGGTGGACAGCTTGACTCCAACCTGAGTGTTCACCTTGACACAAGAAGAGGCCAAGGCTAGTCCCTCGGTGGTGACAGGTCAGCTTTCTAGCGCTGGCTCTCCTTTTACTGTATTGATTGACTCTGGTGCTACACATTCGTTTGTTTCTAGTAGGGTGATTGATAGATTGTGTAGACCTAGTGAGTACCGTACTGCGGGGTTTGGGACCATATTGCCTACTGGGGAACTGGTAGTTTCTAGGAGGTGGATTAGAGCACTGCCAGTAGTGGTTGATAGTAGGGAGCTTTCAGTAGATTTGATTGAGCTAGACATGGAGGACTTTTACATGATTCTAGCGATGGATTGGCTGGTCAGATATGGGGCTACTATTGATTGCAGGAAGAAGATGGTGACTTTTGAGCTGGAGGGCGAGGATCCCTTCATTTTCGTGGGTGCAGTATGTGGACCCCGCGTACCCATGATATCAACACTGAGAGCTAGATACTTGTTACAAGGAGGATGTATAGGTTTTCTGGCTAGTGTGGTGGATACTACTAGGGTTTTGCCAGCAGGGCCAAGAGAGACTAGATTGGTTTGTGAGTTCTTGGATGTATTTCTTGAGGATCTACTAAGACTGCCGCCGCATAGAGAGATTCAGTTTGTTATTGAGTTAGCACCAGAGACAGAACCAGTATCAAGAGCACCATATAGGATGGCACCAGCAGAGTTGAAGGAATTGAAGATACAACTACAGGAACTTCTGGATTTGGGATTCACCAAGCCTAGCTACTCTCCATGGGGTGCTCTGGTTTTGTTTGTAAAGAAGAAGGACGGGACGTTGAGGATGTGTATAGACTACAGAGAATTGAATAAGTTAACCATCAAGAATAAGTACCCTCTACTTGGGATCGATGACTTGTTTGATCAGTTGCAGAGAAAGACGGTGTTCTCAAAGATTAATCTTCGATCTGGTTATCACCAGCTGAGGCTCAAGGATGTGTACATACTGAAGACGGCCTTCCGAATGAGGTATGGGCACTATGAGTTTTTAGTCATGTCGTTTGGTTTGACCAATGCCCCGACAGCCTTTATGGATCTAATGAACAGGGTGTTCAAAGATTTCTTGGATCAGTTCGTCATTGTCTTCATCGACGACATCTTAGTGTATTCCAGTTCAAAGGCAAAACACGAGCAACATCTTTGACAGGTCTTGTAGAGGTTAAGGGAACATCGGTTATATGCCAAGTTTAAGAAGTGTGAGTTTTGGTTGCCAGAGGTGACTTTTCTTGGACATATAGTTGGTACAGAGGGGATTAAGGTGGATCCATCCAAGGTGGAGGCAGTGAGAGATTGGCCGAGGCCAAGGAACACCTCGGAGGTCCGGAGTTTCCTCGAGTTAGCAGGTTATTATAGGCGGTTTGTAGAAGGATTATCAAAGATTGCTACACTGATGACAGAGTTGACAAGGAAGAATCAGAAGTTTGTTTGGTCAGAGAAGTGTGAGAACAGTTTCCAAGAATTGAAGCAACGATTTATTTCTGCACCTGTGCTGAGTCTTCCTTCGAAGGAAGGAAGTTTGTGGTATATTGTGATGCATCAAGGTTGGGTTTGGGTTGTGTGTTGATGTAGAATAAGAAAGTTATAGCTTATGCATCACGACAGCTGAATGAGTATGAGCAGCGGTATCCTACCCATGATCTGGAACTGGCAGCAGTGGTATTGGCACTGAAGGTGTGGCGACATTATCTGTATGGGGAGAAGTGTGAGATATACATTGACCACAAGAGTTTGAAGTATTTCTTCACCCAGAAGGATCTGAACATGAGAACGAGGCGTTGGTTGGAGTTGGTAAAGGACTGTGACTGTGACGTTCTTTACCACCCAGGGAAAGCCAATGTAGTGGCGAATGCATTAAGCCGGAGAGGCTCGGGGCAGTAATTTAGTTCTATTCATATTTCCAGAGAGTTGGCTGATGAGATGACCAGGGCAAGGATAGAACTGGTGGTGGGTCGATTGGCCAATGTTACTCTGCAGTCAACTCTACTAGAGCGGATCAAAGATGGTCAATTGGTGGATGCGCAGTTACAGGAGGTTAGAGAGAATCTCTTAGCGGGGGTAGCTAAGGACTATTCTATTTCTGAGGTTGGTATGTTATGGTATCAGGGGCAGATTTGTGTTCCCGCTGATGTAGGGATCATACAAGAGATACTAGATGAGTCCCATAATACTTTGTACTCACTTCATCCGGGTACCACGAAGATGTATCAGGATCTACAGACATTGTATTGGTGGCCTGGGATGAAGAAGAATGTAGTGGAGCACGTGGCCAAGTGTTTGACTTATCAGCAGGTGAAAGCTGAGCATCAGCAACCTGCAGGGTTGCTTCAGCCTTTGGGTATTCCTGAGTGGAAATGGGAGGATGTTACAAAGGACTTTGTGGGAGGTCTACCCAGGACAGTGGGACTTTATGACTCGGTGTGGGTGATAGTGGACAGATACACGAAATTGGCTCATTTTCTGCCAGTGAAGTCGACTTGCACAGTGGAACAGTATGCATAGTTGTATGTGAGAGAGATAGTTCATCTCCATGGGGTTCCTAAGTCTATTGTGTCTGATCGGGACCCTATCTTCACCTCCAAGTTCTGGGGTGCTCTGCAGAAAGCCATGGGGACTCAATTAAAGTTTAGCACAACCTTTCATCCTCAGACTGATGGACAATCTGAGAGGACGATTCAGGTGTTGAGGATATGCTTAGGGCATGTGTGATCAACTTCAAGGGATCTTGGAGTAAGTATCTTCCGTTGATTGAGTTTTCATATAACAATAGTTATCAGTCCACGATTGGAGTGGCTCCATATGAGATGTTATATGGAAGGAAGTACAGGTCGCCCATTCATTGGGATGAGATGGGTGAGAGAAAGTAATTGGGACCAGACATGGTTCAGAAGACTAATGATGCTATTGAGAAGATCCGAGCTAGGATGCTCGCCTCACAGAGTAGACAGAAAAGCTACGCCAATCCCAAGCGTAGAGACATGGAGTTCCAGGTTGGGAACCACGTGTTTCTGCGAGTTTCACCATTGCATGGGGTGAGGAGATTTGGGGTGAAGGGCAAGCTAAGCCCTCGATTTGTTGGACCTTTCAAGATTCTAGAAAGGATTGAACAGGTGGCTTACAGGTTGGCTTTGCCACCGTCGCTGTCAGGAGTTCATGACATATTCCATGTTTCTATGCTCCGAAAGTACGTCTCAGATACGCACATGCGTTGAAGTATGAGGACTTGGAATTGCAGACAGATTTATCCTATGAGGAGCGTCCGGTTTAGATTTTAGATAAGAAGGATAAGGATCTACAGAGTAAGACAATTCCGCTAGTTAAAGTGTTGTGGAGGAATAGTAGGGTCGAGGAGGCGACTTGGGAGCTTGAGTCAGCGATGCAGGATCAATATCCCGAGTTATTCAGGTAAATTTCTAGGACGAAATTCTCAGTAGGAGGGGATAGTTGTAACGACCCAAAAATCACTAATAAGACTTAATGGCCTTGATTAGTATGTCGGGAGGGCATAATTGGTTTCTGTGTGAATTAAGTAATTTAATGCATGATTCCGTGATAAGCATGCTTATATGATTATATGGATATATGAAATGCATGTCTAAGAGTATTAGTATGCATGTAGGCCCTGCTTAGCTTAAAGGGGTATATTCGTAATTTTAGCCTGTTGAAGGCATAAATGTGATTATGTGTTATAATTGTGAAGACCACATTATTATGTGGATATATCTGCAGCATGCGACTTGAGGCGATCCTAGGGAGCTAGTTAGCGGGAAAGTCACAACGGGACCCAATACTTGACTCGGGGCGAGTCAAGGGGTATTTTGGGTATTAGATGGTTATTTGAGTTATCAGGTTATGGAAATAAATAATTGGAGATATATTTGAGGTTAGAAAGCTTATGAGGAAATACATAAAATACCAAAATCATCATATTTTAGTAGATCGAAACCAAAACCCTCGTCAAAATTAATCATACATCTTTTCTATATAACAAAGTAATCATCATCAAAATCACCATGCATCATATTCAGGTATCTCAAAACAAATCAAATCAACACATGGGAAGGATTCAAATAGACATCAAAACCTCAAGATACTTTCAATAAAACAACAAAATTAAAAACAAGATTTAGGGATCTACTACCTTTTTGATAGAACCAATACCCAAAATGGTCACCGCCGTCAATCAACCCCTAGGTTTCGAAATCCACAAAAAAATAAAGACATAAACATTGACATGAAAACTAGATTAAGAAGATGAGAATGTAGAAGAGATGATTAAACCACCAAAAATCAAAGACACTCACCCAAGACCTTCAAAATTCTTCTCTTCTCTTCACCATCTTTCTCTTCTCTCTCTCTCTCTAGTTCTCATGCTCTCCCTCTCTCTCTTTTCTCTCTTGCATGCCAGCCCAAGCAGTAAAAACGCTCTTCTATTTTCTTTCTTTCCCTTTTATCTAACTTAGAGAAAATAGCCTAACCTAATGGGAAAGGGTAAGTTTCTTCTTTTAATTATTTTCATTCATTTGATTTTTCTTAATTAGGGGAAAAATAAAGACTGCATAAAGATGACAACTCCTCTTCCCTTTTTAGCAAAAAACCATCCAAATTAAAAAGGAAATGTAATCCTTCCTTTCTCACTCTCTTGTCGCCCACCACTCTTCCTTTCCTCTTCTTTTTTTTTCTTTTTAATTAACTAAAATAATTAAAATAAAGGAAATAAAATTGTTTAGAAAATTCTATGCAAGTGCACCATGTGTTGTGTAAAATCGATATGCAAGTGCACGTAATCGTAACAAGTAATAAAGAGTAAGTGAGATCACTCCCACGAGGACTGTATATTAAGTACCAAGACGTAACTCCTATTTCTATTTGGCTAACGATAATTGAGTCACAAGAATTAACTAAAAATATAAAATAAAAACATGAAATTAACTTCAAGAACTAAAAATAAACAACATTAAGAAAATTCAATAGATTAAAAACTAGGGCAATCAATTTCATCAACCATCCTCTTTAATTATCATTAACACAAATCTTACCATTCAATTTTCTCTTGTGATAGCAGGTCAACAATAATAAATTATATTCGTACTAGGATATATAAGTCTCAATCCTATACAAATTTTCTACATCTCTGTGATAAATAAACATAAGATAGGCATTAAGATTAACAACCCTAAAACTACACAGACCACACAGGTACTGTAATGACCTAACTATTTTTAAGACCTTTGGATCATTAATACTAATAGACATAGCTACTAATTTGGGAAACACACATTATGAATAACGTAACTTTATTTAAAACCCAAAATATTGTACCAATACAAAATAAAGTACAAATATAAAATAAAATGTGATATGGTATGAGATCTCATTGTTTATAAAACGTAAAACATAAACTTTAATTGTTTAAATACTAATTGTGGAAATACATCAAAACATAATTTAAAAGACTAAAAATAATGTCATCCTCGATTTTAATCGCCACGTAGTCCATTCAATTCATTAATCCTCAACACACAAGCCAAGCTGTCATGAATCTTTCCGCCTCCTATAAATCATTTCCCTGCATCAAGCTAAAAATAAAGGAATGAGCCTAATGCCCAGCAAGGAAAATCTACTAACAACATATATCATAAATCATAAACATAAGACTATAACATAAACATATATTATAAAACATATGACTATAAAAACGTCTATCATATAGGACTACAATATTAATGGCCATTAACTCATTAACATGGCATGTGATAAAACCATCTAGGTCCTCTGTCTACTAATCGAGGTAGGTTAGATCATATGGTAGTGTATGATAACCCATCTAGGTCCTCTGTCTACTAATCGAGATAGGGTAAATCATAACTCTAAACCATGAAAATGATAAAAATTCTTGGGGCTTGCTATCTAAGCAAGTCATATGTCCAAGGACTACAAAACATATACATAAAACATATCATAGCATAAACATATAAACACATATAATCTATCCTATTTTCCTTACCAAAAATCGGGATATGGAGACAAGAACAGGATTGGAACACTCCTAAAAACCAACTGTAAAACCATGAGTATTTCAAAAGAATGAAGATGAAAAGAGAACTAAACCTTCAAGAAGAAACTTACCGAAAAGAATCTTAAGTTTCAAGAAACTTAAATACCTAACCAAGAATCATAAACAAGAGTTAAGATCTGAAAAGAAAATAAAAAAAAAAACTAAAGAATCATAAAGAATTGAACTTAGGGATAAGAATACCTTGAATGATCTTATGAATTGATCTAAACCTCGATACCGAAATCTCACTATATCTCACTTCCCAAGTGTTTAAAAAAGCTTAGGATAATAAAGCTTTTAATCCAAAACCCAAGTGTTTCTCTCTATAGTAACACTAGCAACTTGGAGGCTCTGAAGACTGCTTCAACAATGAAGAAAATGGTTGAGTACTAGGTCATATTTATAGAGTTCAAGGAGTGAAACTAACCCCTTTTAATTTGAATAAATAAATGAATATAAAATGAAAAAGATTTGAATTTTCGTTCAACAGACACCCAGAACTCGGTCAAAATATTTCAAAGGCAGGTCTAAGTGGTTAAGGCTATTTTTAAAATTAAAATCACAAACTTTCAAAAAATGATAGATGGAGCCGATATATCGCCCCCTATAGGCGATATATCGCCTCCCCCATATTCCCGAGCCCCGTTCAATCATTCGTGCAAAGTCGACGTGTTTTTTCGTATCTTCCGTAGGCGATATATCGGCCCCTATAGCTTCGATATATCGGCATACGTTGATATATCAAACACCTATTTGCACTTTTTCAGCATATTTTGAAATGATAAAACAGCTTTGACTAAGTCTAAACGTGATCCTAACAGTTTCTGGAAGGTTCTAGAGCTTCTAGATCTTTCTTTTATTAAAACTATTCATCAAAAATACTTAAATCCTTAATGAACTAGATTATGACAAGTGTCATGCTCTTAATATTTCTATCTAAACCTTAGGTTATAATAAATATACTTCTAGAACCAGCAATATTAATCAAACCATATGTTATAATTAATATTCTTAAACTATAGGTTAAACTTATAAAATCCATAACTGTTGTTATGAGTGTCCAACTAAGTCCCGGCTTGAACCAAAATCCACGGAATCTAACATACTACAAACTAATACTAACTAATAATACTATCTAGCTAGCTAAGTAAACATTCTGGGACACTACAATTCTCCCCTACTTAAAAGAATTTCGTCCCCGAAATTTACTTACCAAACAATTCCGGATACCATGCAAACATGTCCTCCTCCAACTCCCACGTTGCCTTCCGTTTAGAACTTTTACTCCATAGGAAATTGACTATCGGAATACTCTTAGACCGTAATGCCTTCATCCCTCTATCTAGGATGCTAACCAGTAGTTCCTCATAACTCAAGTCTTTCTGGAGTGCTATCGTATCGTACTTGAGGACGTGAGATGGGTCTGACACATATCTACTCAGCAACGAGATGTGGAACACATTATGGCTATCTGCTAGACCTGGCGGTAGGGATAATCTATATGCAGCTGTGCCCACCTTGTCTAATATCTCAAACGGACCTATAAACCGGGGACTAAGCTTGTCTTTCTTCCCAAGCTGCTTCACACCTTTCATAGGAGATATCTTTAAGAAGACTTGATCTCCGACTTTGAATTCCACATCACGCCGCTTGGCATCCCCATAAATTTTATGTTGGCTTTGAGCAGCGAGCATATGTGTAACGCCCTGGGTAGCCAAGACCATTACACTGTGTGTCTATAAAGGTGCAAGACTTGCTAATCAAGTCATTTAGTTAGAAACGTGTTACTGAAACTATAATTGAACTAGGGTTAAAATATTTTGGTCATAAAAGATATATTTCATTTAAATAAACATTTGGTACATGGGATCCCAAAAAAATAGAGTTTAAAAGGCAGTTTACAAAAATTCCAGGTTATATACAACTATTGGCCTCTCTAAGGGAAAAATAGACATTTAAGGTTCTCCTGTCCTGTACCACTCCTCGGTCGTGGCTGCCGATCAGCTGACTATGTATATTCAGCCTCAAAGTTCTCCAACTCAGGACTGGTCCACCTTGCCCTTGCCTTTACCTGCACCACGTAGCACTCGTGAGCCAAGGCCCAGCAAGAAAACTATAATGCATAGCATAAGCAACAACCAACAGACAGATATTTCACAAATCATCAATCAGATATACAACAGGTCATATTGCTCACATAAACAATGATACCAACCTACAAGTCAATAATCAGTTATTCAGATAACAAACTCGTCACAATCATCAGTTTAACACAACAATAAACATATCACACCAAAATCCAGGGTTAACGCCCTTAGGTTGCACCCTCTGATTATCCCACTGACTCTGGCTCGCTTAGGCCGAGCATAGTGATTGTGTACTTAACCTCAGCTACCAATGACCGAGCCGCGCCCTGAGCGTAAATATTGATTCTGGAACTCTTAGGTCGTTTATCACATGTCCCCATAGCATAATACCATCTCATGACATCATATACAAATATAGGCAACTCTTAGTCCCAACATAATCACATAATCGGGTGCAGTTTCTTACCTTTGATTCTGAGTGCTTTGGTTAGTTGAAATGATCCTCGAGCCTAAGCTTCCTTTGAGTTTACAGCTTCAAAATCCATAAGAAATGGTGAGGGATAGGGAAACCGTGAGGGACAAAGAGAGAGGTAATTCAAGTCTTTTTTTTTTTTTTTCTTTCCTTCTTCTTTTCTTTTCTTTCAGCTTCCAACATAATCTACAACTTCCACTAAGGCTAAATGGAAGAAAAACACTTATCCTCTTCTTACTATCAAATGACCATTTTGCCCTCCCATTAAAATCTAAGCCTTTAAACATTCCAAGGGCATTTTGGTCATTTGTTCCCAATTCCTGCTAATTCCTCAAGTGTCCCTAATAATTACCACATACATCCCGACACCTAACTAATCACCAATTATTTTCCTCAATGTCAAATAGTCTCCAATATATTTCCCAAATTCCCAGAAATACCCCCAGGCTCCTCCGAGCTGGGTATAAATCCCCACCGTGACTTTTTCACTAAGCCGCTCACTAGGATCGTCTCGAGTCACAAGCTGCAAATATATCCACATAATAATGTGGTCTCCACAATTTATCGCAAATAATTATATTTATGCCCACAATGGGCCAAAATTACAAATATGCCCCTTTAAGCTAAGCAAGGCCTACATGCATACTAATACTCATAGTCATGCATCTCATATATCCATATAATCATGCTTATCACATAATCATGCATTTAATCATTTAAATCACACATAAACCAATTATGCCCTCCCGACACACTAACCAAGGCCATTAAGCCTTATTAGTAATTTTGGGTCGTTACAACTATCCCCTCCTACTGAGAATTTCGTCCTCAAAATTTACCTGAATAATTCGGGATACTGATCCCGCATCACTGACTCAAGCTCCTAGGTCGCCTCCTCGACCCACCTATTCCTCCATAATATACCTTAACCAGAGGAATCGTCTTATTCCGTAGAACCTTATCCTTCTAGTCTAAAATCTGAACCAATCGTTCCTCATAAGACAAATCTGTATGCAATTCCAAGTCTTCATACTTCAACACATGTGTCATATCAAAGACGTACTTCCAGAGCATAGAAACATGGCATACGTCATGAACTCCCGACAACGACGGTGGCAAAGCAAACCTGTAAGCCACCTGTCTGATCCTTTCCAGGATCTCAAAAGGTCCGATGAATCTGGGGCTCAACTTGCCCTTCTGCCCAAATCTCCTCACCGCTCGCAATGGTGAAACTCATAGAAACACATGGTCCCCAACCTGGAACTCCACGTCTCTATGCTTAGGATCAGCGTAGATTTTTTGTCTGCTCTATGAGGCGAGTATTCGAGCTCAGATCTTCTCAATGGCTTCATTTGTCTTCTGAACCATGTCCAGCCCCAAATACTTCCTCTCACCCATCTCTTCCCAATGAATGGGTGATCTACATCTCCTCCCATATAACATCTCATAGGGAGCCACTCCAATCATTGATTGGTAACTGTTGTTGTATGAAAACTCAATCAACGGGAGATACTTACTCCACGATCCCTCAAAATCGATCACGCATGCTCAAAGCATATCCTCCAACACTTGAATCGTTCTCTCAGACTGTCCATCAGTCTGAGGATGAAAGGTCGCGCTGAACTTCAACTGAGTCCCCATAGCCTTCTACAAACTACCCCAAAACTTGGAGGTAAAGATAGGATCTCGGTCTGACACTATGCACTTAGGAACCCCATGGAGACGTACGATCTCCCTCACATATAACTCTGCATACTAATCCACTTTATATGTCGTCTTCATTGGAAAAAAATGAGCTGAATTAGTATATCTGTCCACTATCACCCACACCGAATCATGAAGCCCTACAGTTTTGGGTAAACCTCCCACAAAGTCCATCGCAATATCCTCCCATTTCCACTCGGGAATACCCAAAAGCTGAAGCAACTCTGCTGGTTGCTGATGCTCAGCTTTCCCCTGCTGACAGGTTAAACATCTGGCCATGTATTCCACCACATCCTTCTTCATTCCGGGCCACCAATATAACGTCCGTAGATCTTGATACATCTTCGTGGTACCCAGATGAAGTGAGTACGACGTAGTATGCGGCTCATCTAATATCTCTCGACTGATCCCCACATCAGCTGGGACACAAATCCGCCCCTGATACCGTAGCAAACCAACCTCAGAAATTGAATAGTCCTTAGCTACTGCCGCTAATTAATTCTCTCTAACATCCTGTAATTGAGCGTCTACCAACTGACCTTCCTTAATCTACTCTAGCAAGGTCGACTGCAGAGTAATGTTGGCCAACCGGCCGACCACCAACTCTATCCTCGCTCTGGCCATCTCATCAGCTAACTCTCTTGAAATATGGGTGGAACTATATAACTGACCAGGGCCCCTCCGGCTTAATGCATTTTCCACTACATTGGCTTTCCCTGGGTGACAAAGAATATCACAGTCATAGTCTTTTACCAACTCTAGCCAACGCCTCTGCCTCATGTTCAGGTCCTTCTGTGTGATGAAGTACTTCAAACTCTTGTGATCAGTGTATATCTTGCACTTCTCCCCGTACAGATAATGCCGCCAAACCTTCAGTGTGAATACCACCGCTGCTAACTCCAAATCATGGGTAGGGTACCGCTGCTCATACTCCTTCAGCTGTCGTGACGCATAAGCTATAACGTTCTCGTTCTGCATCAACACACAACCCAAACCCAACCTTGACGCATCACAATAGACTACAAACTTTCCTTCCTCCGAACGAAGACTCAGCACATGAGCAGTAATAAGTCTCCGCTTCAATTCTTGGAAACTATTCTCACACTTGTCTTACCAGATGAACTTCAAATTCTTCCGTGTCATTTCTGTCATCGGTGCCGCAATCTTCGAGAAGCCTTCCAAAAATCGTCTGTAGTAACCCGCTAAACCAAGAAAACTCTGAACCTCCGAGGCGTTCCTTGGCCTCGGCCAATCTCTAACTGCCTTCACCTTAGATGGATACACCTTAATTCCATCCGCACCAACAATATGTCCAAGGAATGCCACTTTTAGTAGCCAAAATTCACACTTCTTAAACTTGGCATACAACTGATGCTCTCTCAACCTCTGCAAAACCTGTCAAAGATGAAACTCGTGCTCTGCCTCTAAACTGGAGTATACTAAAATGTCGTCGATAAAAACAATAACAAACTGATCCAAGAAGTCCTTGAATGTCCATGAAGGCTGCTGGAGAATTGGTCAAACCAAATGACATGACCAAAAACTCATAGTGCCCATACCTCGTTCAGAAGGTCGTCTTCGGTATATCCTCATCCTTGATCCTCAGCTGGTGATAACCAGATCGAAGATCAATCTTCGAGAATACCGTCTTTCCCTGCAGCTGATCAAACAAGTCACCAATCCTTGGTAAAGGGCACTTATTCTTGATAGTCAACTTGTTCAACTCCTTGTAGTCTATACACATTCTCAAAGTCTCATCCTTCTTTTTCACAAACAACACTGGAGCACCCCATGGCGAGTAGCTAGGCCTGATAAACCCCAAATCTAGAAGCTCATGTAACTATATCTTCAATTCCTTCAGTTTTGCTGGTGCCATTCTATATGGTGCCCTCGACACTGGCTCTATCCCTGGCACTAACTCGATAACAAACTGAATCTCCCTATGCTGCAGCAATCCAGGTAAATCCTCAGGGAATACATCCAAGAACTCACAAACCAATCTGGTCTCCTCCGGCCCTACTGGCAAAACCCTAGTGGTATCCACCACACTAGCTAGAAAACTCATACATCCTCCCTGTAATAAATCTCTGGCTCTCAGCGCTGATATCATGGGTACACGGGGTCCACACACCGTTCCCACAAAAACAAAGGGATCCTCGCCCTCTGGCTCAAAGCACCTTATTTTTCCTATAGTCAATAGTATCTCTGTATCTAACCAACCAATCCATCCCCAAAATCATGTCAAAGTCCTCCATACCCAACTCAATCAAGTCTACTGAAAATTCCCTACCATCAACCATCACTGGCAGCGCTCTAATCCACCTCCTAGAAACTACTTGTTCTTCTGTAGGCAATATAGTCCCGAACCCCACAATATAATACTCACTAGGTCTACACAGTCTATCAATCACCTTACTTGAAACAAATGAATGTGTAGCATCAGAGTCAATCAATACAATGAAAGGAGAGGCAACGCTAGAAAGCTGACTTGTCACCACCGAGGGACTAGCCTCGACCTCTGCCTACGTCAGGGTGAAAACTCGAGCTAGAGTCAAGCTGTCCACCTTCCCTGCTTCCCTTTTCTACATTGTTGGACAATCTTTCTTGAGGTGTCCTACCACCCCGTACACATAACAGGCCTTAGCACGACATGTGCCCGGATGGCGTCTTCTGCACCTCGTGTACTCAGGATAACTCCTCCATGCATCAGTGCCTCCCTAACGGCCACCCTGAGTACCTCCACCTCTCCTATCAGGACCAGGAGCGGTCGAAGCATCATGGGTCTTCCTCTTCAGATCACTGGGGCCTCCGCCCCTACCAGATCCAGAGTATGGAGGCACCGCCCTGCGGCCCTCCCGCCTTGCCGTACTCTCCCTCCAAATCTTGTTCTCCGCTTCCTCAGTGGTAAGAGCCTTCTCAACAGCCTGGGCATAAGTTGTCCCCCCAGGAACTGTTGTAATCCTCACATCTTGGGCTATCATAGCATGAAGCCCCCTAATAAATCTGTCTTGTCGCTGCATCAGCAGGCACAAGATCTGGTGAAAACTTCGCAAGTCTGTCAAACTTCAGGGCATATTTTGTAACTGACATATTGCCCTGAACCAACCCCACAAATTCATTAACCCTCGCTACCTTGATGGCAACATTGTAATACTTTTGACTGAACAAATCCTTAAATCCTTCCCAACTCAGAGTAGTAACATCCCTGGTCTGTGATGCCACTTCCCACCAGATGCGGGCATCCTCTCTCAACATATATGCAGCACAAGCCACTCTGTCATGACCCTTTACCCTCATGAAATCCAGAATAGCAGTGACCATACTCATCCACTGTTCAACCTTTAGTGGATCTGGTCCTCCCTCAAAAGTTTGAGGATGTTGTTTCCTGAACTGCTCATACAACGACTCCCATCTGTTCCCAACATCTACTGGTTGTACTACTGATATCGCTGCAGGTGGCACAATAAGGGCAGCACTCCCCGACAGAGCCTGCTGTCTGTAATGACCCAACTATTTCTAAGACCTTGGACCATTAAAACTACTAGACATAGCTACTATTTTTGAGAAAACATACATAAGAAAATAATCATAACTTTATTAAAACCCCAAAATAAATATTGTGCAAATTACAAAATAAGATGTAATATATGGTATGGGTACCCATTGTTTGATAAAACATAAAACATAATATAAAAGACATAAAATAAATAACGCCGTCCTAGATCAACACGCAGTCCATTGAATCCATTCATCAATAACACACAAGCCAAGCTACCAAGAATCCTTACACCTCCATAATCATTTTCCTACATCACACTAAAAATAAAGGAGTGAGCCTAATGCCCATAAAGAAAAATCTACTAACACATATAAGCATAAAACTATATCATATACATATACTAGAAAACATATGACTATCAAAGAAACAAATATCATATAGGACTACAATATTAATGGCCATTAACTCATTAACATGGCATGTGATAAACCATCTAGGTCCTCTGTCTACTAATCGAGGTAGGTAGATCACATGGTTTTATATGATAACCCATCTAGGTCCTCTACTTGTCGAGGTATGGTAAATCATAACTCTAACCCATGAAATGATAAATAATCTTGGGCTTGCTATCTAAGCAAGTCACATGCCCAAGCGAATATAAACATGTCATACATATACATATCATAGCATAAACATATCATAACGTAAACATATCATAACATAAACATATCATAACATATAAGCACATAAAATCTATCCTATTTTCCTTACCAAAATCCGGGATATTTGGGAACAAGAACGGGATTAGAACACTCCTATAAACTAACAGTAAAATGGTGAGAATCTAAAGAAAAATATATGAAAAAGAACACTAAACCATCCAAGAAGAAACTTAAGTTTCAAGAACTTAAATACCTAATCAAAAATCAATAACAAGAGTTAGGATCTGAATAAAAGAAAACTAAAGAACCATATAGAATTGAACATACGAATAGGAATACCTTGAATGACCTTATGGATTGGTCTAAACCTCAATACTGAAATCACACTATTTCTCACTTCCCAAGTGTTTATAAAAGCTTAGAATGATAACGCTTTAACCCAAAACCCAAGTGTATCTCTATATAGTAACAGTAGCACCTTAGAGGCTCTAATCAAATGATTGAAGAATGAAGAAAATGGCTGAGCACTAGGTCCTATTTATAGAGTTCAAGTAGTGAAACTAACCCCTTTTAATTTGAATAAATAAATGATTATAAAATAAAAAAGATTTGAATTTTCGTTCAACTAACGCTCAGAACTCGGTCAAAGTCGTTCAAAGGCAGGTCTAAGTGGTTAAGGGTATTTTTAAAATTCAAAAATCAAACTTTCAAAAATACATACATGGAGCCAATATATCACCCCCTATAGGCAATATATCGCCTCCCCCTGTATTCCTGAGCCTCGTTCGATCATTCGTGCAATAACGATGCGTTTTCCGTATCTTCCGTAGGCGATATATCGGCCCTTATGCTACGATATATCGGCATACGTTGATATATTAAACACGTATTTGCACTTTTTCAGCATAGTTTCGAATTGGATAAACAGCTTTGACTGAGTCATAATACGATCCTAACAGCTGCTGGAAGGTTTTAGAGCTCTAGATCTTTCTTTTATTAAAACTATCCATCAAAAATACTTTATTTCTTAATAATCATAATTATGACAAGTGTCACACTCTTATTATCTCTATCTAAACCATATGTTATAATAAATATATATCTATGACTAGCAATATTAATCAAACCTTATGTTATAATTAATATTCTTAAACTATAGGTTAAACTTATAAAATCCATAATTGTTGCTATAAGTTTTCAACTAACTCCCGACTTAAACAAAAATCCACAGTAACTACATACTACTAACTAATACTAACTACTACTACTACTACTACCATCAAAAATACTTTATTTCTTAATAATCATAATTATGACAAGTATCACACTCTTATTAGCTCTATCTAAACCATATGTTATAATAAATATGTATCTATGACCAACAATAGTTATCAAACCTTTATCTAAACCATATGTTATAATAAATATATATCTATGACCAGCAATAGTTATCAAACCTTATGTTATAATTAATATTCTTAAACTATAGGTTAAACTTATAAAATCCATAATTGTTGTTATGAGTTTTCAAATATGTCACGGCTTGAACCAAAATCCACGGTAACTACATACTACTACTACTACTGCTGCTACTACTACTACAACATAATTGTTGTTATGAGTTTTCAACTATGTCACGGCTTGAACTAAAATCCACGGTAACTACATACTACTACTACTACTTGAACCAAAATCCGCAGTAACTACATACTACTACTGCTGCTGCTGCTGCTGCAGCAGCAACATAAGCTCTTGTGGTCCGTATAAATCTCACAACGTTCTCCATAAAGATAGTGGGGCCATATTTTCAATGCGAAGACCACCGCTGTCAACTCCATATCATGCATTGGATTGCGTTTCTCGTATTCCTTTAGCTACTTTGAGGTGTAGGCTATTACTTTGTCATTCTACATCAACACACAACCCAAACCTTGCTTCGACGCATCATAGTATACTACAAACTTTTCATTGGGTGTTGGTACACAAAGTATTGGTGCTGAGCATAACTTATCCTTAAGCTACTGGAAGCTCTCTTCACACTTATCCGTCTAGTTGAACCTTTGTTGTTTCTGGGTTAGGTTGGTAAGCGGAGTGGCTATCTTAGAAAAGCCTTCTACAAATCTCCGATAATAGCATGCTAGTCCAAGAAAACTTCTAACCTCTGACACATTCGTAGGTCTTAGCCAATCCTTCACAGCCTCTGCCTTAGTTGGGTCTACAACAACTCTGTCCTTGGATACTATGTGGCCAAGGAACACTACTTGTGAAAGCCAAAATTTGCACTTCTTGAACTTGGCGTAAAGTTCATGCTCCTTCAATCGCAACATGGTCATTCTTAAATGTTCCTCGTGCTCGACTTCGTCCTTGGAGTACACCAAAATATCATCGATGAATACTACGATGAATTTTTCCAAGTAATCCTTGAAGACCCAATTCATTAAATCCATAAATGCGGTTGGAGCGTTGGTAAGACCAAAAGACATAATTAGAAACTCGTAATGTCCATATCGAGTTCTAAAAGTTGTCTTAGGAATATCCTCTTCCCGTACCTTGAGATGGTGATACCCGGACCATAGATCAATCTTGGAAAACATGGTCGCTCCTCAGAGTTGATCAAACAAGTCGTCAATCCGGGGTAGCAGGTACTTATTCTTAATTGCCACCTTATTTAGCTCGCGGTAATCTATACACATCCGCATGCGTCCGTCCTTCTTCTTCACAAATAGAATTGGTGCTAAGTCTTGATCTAATGAAACCCAAGTCTAAGAGTTCTTCTAACTACGTCTTTAAATCCTTGAGTTCGGTTGGTGCCATCTGGTATGGTGCCTTTGAGATAGGCTCAGTGCCCGGTACTAGCTCGATTGTAAAGTCAATTTCCCTTGTTGGCGGCAACCCTGGTAAGTCGTCAGGAAATACTTCTAGGAATTCTTTTATGATACGGACGTCTCCAACCTTTAGTGGTGTTTCCTTTATCACATCTGTGACACTGGCTAAGAACGCGTGACATCCTTTCTCTATCATCCTTTAAGCTTTGAGAGACAAAATAAGTAGCCTATGTAGTCCTGAAATCTTTCCCATAAAATATAGTCTCTGACCATCAGAAGTCTCGAACGTCACTTGCTTGCATCTGCAGTCGATGGTTGTGCCATGCCTTGCTAGCCAATCCATGCCCAGTATTACGCTGAAGTCTTTAATCTCTAGCTCTATCAGTTCTCCTTCTAGTTCTACATCCTCAATTTTGATTGGTACGCCTCATACTATCTGTGACGATAGGACTACTTCGCCCGAAGGCAATTCTGTCACAAACCTAGTTCTAAATCTTTCACAAGGTTTGTCTAATTTCTCTATCATTCCTAACGAGATATACGATTGTGTTGCTCCCAAATCAAATAATACTGAACATATATTATCGAGGATAGGAATCTGACCTGTGACAACTTTATTACTAGCTTCAACTTCTCCCTGGGTCAAGGCAAAGACTCTGGCAGGAACCATCTTGTTGTCCCTTTTCTCTTCTTGCTTGAGCTGTGGACATTCCTTCTTTCGATGACCTTCCTAGCCACAATTATAACATCCCTTGGTGTTTGGACGACACTCACTAGGATGTTTCTTTTGGAATTTAAAGCATTGCGGGTATTCTACATAACCCGACCTATTACCCTCATTGTTTGTCCGTGCTCTTTTATCATTGTCGGACTGCTTATTTTCAGGATGTCTTCTCTTCTGGCCATTATTGTTGCTATGCAGATGGTTGTTGTTGTGGTTCCGACCATTTTGAGGTTGATTCTGTTGTTTAGGTTCAGGCTTACTAGCTTCCTCTTTACTAACATTCGCCTGAAGCCTTTTTACTTCTATAGTCGTTTCTAGAGCATCGACATAAGTAGTGGTTCCAGGATTTGCTAGCTTGACTCCTAGCTCAATCTTTGGTCTGAGTCCTCTAATGAACTTGGTGACCCTCAGGAAATTGGTTGGGACCAACTCTGTTGCAAATTTGACTAGTCGGTCGAACTGTCGAGCATACTATGCTACCGTTAAGTTGCCCTGCTTCAGGCTGGTGAACTCTTCTACCCTTGTAGCGATGACTGCTGAGTTGTAGTACTTCTTGTGAAATAGCTCCACAAATCTATTCCATGTCATGGTGGCGATGTCATGAGTCTGCTGAACTAAATCCCACCAGATTCTAGCATCCTTCTTTAAAAGAGACGAAAAACAGGATATGCGGTCTGCGTTGCCAAGACTCATGTGTGCTAGGATCGGCTCTACATTCCTGAGCCATTCTTCCTCCTCGAAGGGGTCCGTTGTCCCTTCAAATTTTGGAGTGTGTTGCTTACGAAACCACTCGTAAATTGGCTCTAAGTACTGAGCTGGGTATGGCGCATAGTTTGCCATTGGCCATCCCCCATAAGGACCTACTTGTTGGGGTGCTTGAGCCATTTGCTGAGGCTGCGATTGCGGCAGAGGTTGAGGCTGAGGCTGAGGCTAAGCCTGTTGCGTTGTTGCTGAAGTAGTTCTTCCACTTATTACTGTAGTCGGACAATTTCAGCGATGTTGTCAACTGGAGGTGGCGATGCACTTCTGCTAGCAATAGTATTGGTAGCATGCGCTCCCCTTCTTCGAACTAGAGGGGTTTCACTAGTCTCATGAGCGGCGCTGGAGGCATTGGCATTTGTGCGTGCAGACCTTCTAAGCGACATCTTCAGCGGAGTTCTAATAGTCAAGAAAAACATGTTAGAACTTACCCTAATAGGCTCTAAAGCAAAACTTAATCTAAGCAAACATAACTCGGACCTTCTAGTTATGATTTCTTATGAAAAAAATTTGTAAGCCTTCTTTATAATTAGGGTGTGTTTCTATACTTAGAAAAATAAGTCATCTTTATTAATTCTAAGTTTGTTTCTAATCATCCTATATGACTTAATTCTCAGGCTCGAAACTCATCGCTGTTCCAAAGTTAACCATATTGAGGGAGGGCTGGGATCAGTAAAATCGTTCCCACTACTATGACCCCCTAAACTCTCAATATAGAACTTGGTCCATTGATTTGTATCCACCCTCACCAAACTTGGTCATTATTTATTTATTTAAATTTATTATGATTGTATAAAAAAATCAAACTCATACATGTCATTCAAAAATAACAATAATATTCATTTGGAAAAAGGTTTTCACTAAGTACAATCATAAATGCAAAATAAATAAATAAACTAACATAACTAGGGTGAATCTAAAAATTAGGATCTTCTACATCTAACCCTTCATCTAACATATCATCATCTATCTCCTCATAATCCTCATTATCTTGAGCCTCAAAATTTCCTCGAGGAAGATTCATAAAGATTCTATGTTTTTGCTCATTAGTGAATTGAAATTCCAACTTAGAGGTGAACCTAAGTATGAGAAAATATTATCTCATGGCTACCGGTAAATCATCTTCATCATCTACAGTCTCCCATATTTCTTCTAAAGTTGAAATTACAGAAGGAAAATCTTTAAAAAGCCTAATTACTAAGACATATTGCTTCGTAGCTCTCATCGTAATTTGCTTAGTAGTCTGAAGATGAACTATCTCCTTGTGGAGTAAGATTAATCTTTGAGTGATTCTTTCTAACACTCCTACTGTATTCCTTGGCTCTCTAATCCTTTTCGATGCCTTAATGACTCAGATATCCTCACAGGTCAAGGCTCCATCCATTCTAAACTGAAAACATAATGGCTAAAACGTTAGCTATAAACATAAACATAATAACTATAACATAAACACTTACATTGGCAATTAGATTCGAAGCTTGTGCATGTGTATCAAGGAGAACTTCATATGAACCGTTGCTCTAATAGAAACTGTAATGACCCAACTATTTCTAAGACCTTGGATCATTAAAACTACTAGACATAGCTACTAATTTGGGAAACATACATTATGAATAACATAACTTTATTTAAAACCCAAAATATTGTACCAATACAAAATAAGGTAAAAATATAAAATAAAATGTGATATGGTATGGGATCCCATTTTTTATAAAACATAAAACATAAACTTTAATTGTTTAAATACTAATTACGGAAATACATCAAAACATAATTTAAAAGACTAAAAATAACGTCATCCTCGATTTTAATCATCACACAGTCCATTCAATTCATTCATCCTCAACACACAAGCCAAGCTGCCATGAATCTTTCAGCCTCCTATAAATCATTTTCTTGCATCAAGCTAAAAGTAAAGGAATAAGCCTAATGCCCAGCAAGAAAAATCTACCAACAACATATATCATATATCATAAATCATAAACATAAGACTATAACATAAACATATACTATAAAACATATGACTATAAAAAACGTATATCATATAGGACTACAATATTAATGGCCATTAACTCATTAACATGGCATGCGATAAAACCATCTAGGTCCTCTGTCTACTAATCGGGGTAGGTTAAATTACATGGTAGTGTATGATAACCCATCTAGGTCTTCTGTCTACTAATCGAGGTAGGGTAAATCATAACTCTAAACCATGAAAATGATAAAAATTCTTAGGACTTGCTATCTAAGCAAGTCATATGCCCAAGCAGCTATAAAACATATTCTTGAGGCTTGCTATCTAAGCAAGTCATATGCCCAAGGACTACAAAACATATCATAGCATAAACATATAAACACATATAATCTATCCTATTTTCCTTACCAAAAACCGGGATATGGAGACAAGAACGGGATTGGAACACTCCTAAAAACCAACATTAAAACCATGAGTATTTCTAAAGAATGAAGATGAAAAGAGAACTAAACCTTCAAGAAGAAAATTATGGAAAAGAATCTTAAGTTTCAAGAAACTTAAATGCCTAACTAAGAATCATAAACAAGAGTTAAGATCTGAAAAGAAAATAAAAGAAAACTAAAGAATCATAAAGAATTGAACTTAGGGATAAGAATACCTTGAATGATCTTATGAATTGATCTAAACCTCGATATCGAAATCTCACTGTATCTCACTTCCCAAGTGTTTAGAAAGGCTTAGAATGATAAAGCTTTTAACCCAAAACCCAAGTGTTTCTCTCTATAGTAACACTAGCAACTTGGAGGCTCTAAAGACTGCTTGAACAATGAAGAAAATGGCTGAGTACTAGGTCATATTTATAGAGTTTAAGGAGTGAAACTAACCCCTTTTAATTTGAATAAATAAATGAATATAAAATAAAAAAGATTTGAATTTTCGTTCAACAGATGCCCAGAACTTGGTCAAAATCGTTCAAAGGCAGGTCTAAGTGGTTAAGGCTATTTTTAAAATTAAAATCACAAACTTTCAAAAAATGATAGTTGGAGCCGATTTATCGCCCCCTATGGGCGATATATTGCCTCCCCCATATTCCCGAGCCCCGTTCAATCGTTCGTGCAAAGTCGACGTATTTTCAGTATCTTTCGTAGGCGATATATTGGCCCCTATAGCTACGATATATCGGCATACGTTGATATATCAAACACGTATTTGCACTTTTTCAGCATATTTTGGAATGATAAAATAGCTTTTACTATGTCTAAACGTGATCCTAACAGTTTCTGGAAGGTTCTAGAGCTTCTAGATCTTTCTTTTATTTAAACTATTCATAAAAAATACTTAAATACTTAATAAACATGATTATGACAAGTGTCATGCTCTTAATAGTTCTATCTAAACCTTAGGTTATAATAAATATATTTATAGAACCAACAATATTAATCAAACCATATGTTATAATTCTTATTCTCAAACTGTTGTTATAAGTGTCCAACTATGTCCCGACTTGAACCAAAATCCACGGAATCTAACATACAAACTAATACTAACTAATACTACTATCTAGCTAGCTAAGTAAACATTCTGGAACACTACAGGTACTCTCGTCCTAATATGAAATCTATGTTCATTCAATTACAGCATATTCAATTCTCTCTTCTCAGATTTCGAATCAAAATCATCTATTTCATGTTCAGGAATCATTCACAAGCAATAGATTTAAATTGAATAAATCACAAGATAAAATTGAAACCATAAAACTTGCATTAATTTAAAATAAAGGTTCAGGAGAATTCATTAACTCCCTAGAAAAAGAGTTTAGTTCATAACAGAATTCATAATAACCATAGAAGAATTAAAAAGAATCCAAAATACAGAATTTCAAAGTAGAAAAGAAGAAAAACTGTGATGAGTTGTTTGATTCTACTTGCAATCCTCCACAATATGCCTCTATTCGTCTCCTATGGTTAATCTCTCCTTAAAAACATCATTAAGAAAGCTTTTATAGTCTCCTAATTAATTCTGTGTGAAAGGACAAAATTTCCCTTGAAAAATGCCCTAAATTTGGCTTTCGTACGGACTGGCACCGCGGCTCCATATGATAGCGTCGCGGCTCTGATGTACTTCACGATCCAGATTTTGTAGCGCTGCAGCTTTGTCTGATAGAGATGCACCTCTAATTCTCATTTTAATAGAGCCTCAGCTCTGTCTGGTGGAGACGCACCTCTAATTCTGGCTAATTCATTTTTTCTTCTCTGTAACTCTTAGGGTTGCGACTCTACACCTTAGAGTTGCAGCTCTAATTCCAACTTTTCACCAAATCATCAATTTGACCCCCGGTTTCGCCTAGTTTTCATTCCTTAGCTCATTTAACACCGCTTCTTCAAGGATTAAGCGCTTTTCCTCCAATTTCAAGTTATTTCCTTAATAACCACACTTAATCATGAAAACACAATAAACACCGGCATAATATCGCCATAAAACAAAATAAAAGACTAAAATTGCATCTCAAAACATGCCATAAAAACATACCAAAACTAGTCTTAACAAATTCCCCCAAACTTATCCTTTACTCGCTCTCGAGTAAAGAACACAACTAAGACTCAATAAAACTTAAACAAACCAAATTGACAACCATTAAAATAGCCTAAAAAATCATGTATACCATATGCATATAATTCTAAAGAAAAGTAACGTGCTACTTTCAATATTTATCCAGAATTTCAATCAAAATACTTCACCTATTCACTGTAATTCATCGATACTCATGCTCATTCACTCATAACCAATAAATGTAATCAATTGAACCAATATATGCATGCCAAATTCTCACCATCAATCCACTAAACATAGTTATTCCATATGTATGCTATACTTACTATTCTCCACTAATGTAAACAAATACACACTTAAAAATCAATAGGACTTTACAAAACTTGTAATAGATGGCTTCGGTAAAGGTGGATGAGAAGACATTTTAGGCTCAAGTATACCATAAGCATTCAAACCAAGTAACCTATCCCTATAACTCAACTTCACATCCCACTATACCCCTTTTTTTTTCTTTTTTTCTTTTTTCAAGAATGAGAAGAGTTGACTATTTATTCATCACGTTTTTTTTTTTCAAACTACATTCCCCCAAACTTAAATTTTTCAGTAAATAACTTAAGGAATGTAGTTTATTCTGAATTTATAATTTCTTTTCTCTTTTCTTTTGTTTTTCTTTTCTTCAATCTTTTTATGCACCGAGTAACCACATGTTTCTACATATGTCCCTTAAAGATTCACTCACCCTCCAATCAAAAGATATGTTTTTATGCTCATGGTATAGGACAAAGGGAATAATGAATACACAGATACAAGTATAGGCTCAAAACATGTGTTAAACAATGAAAAAGGTCAATTGTAAGGCTCAAATAGGGTAACTAGAGATAAAAATACATAAGGGTTAGCTTGAAAGGCTCAATTATTCCACAGATGGCCTATATCCTCTTCTTAAGTGTGTATTGTTTAGGATTTCATCTCAAATAGCAAGCAAGAAAGTTCTAGAAATATTTCAACTTGTACAATCCACGTCCAAATTCAACATACATATACAAAGTTCAACTCCCACATTTACAACTATGAACAATAGTCCAAACAAGTATTCAATCAACCACAATGAAGTGACAAAGTATTTCAATCAAGCACACATATTGTTTTTATATGCACAACTCTTCCTTTGGATTATACAACATACCATTCACTCAATCTCATTGGCAACAAATTATCAACTTGATTTATACTCTAACAATACTGTGAAAACTAGACTCAATGCTAAAAATAAACCCCTTCCCCTAAACTTAAGACTAACATTGTCCCCAATGTTAAACTCAAATAAAAAGAAGAGACTTACCTGAGACCCCATTGGATAACATTAGAATGGAGGAGGCAATGGAATGGGAGTTGTGCTAAAAAAAATTCTTATGGAAACCCTTAAATTGCGTTTCTGGGCCCAATTGGTGCCGCAGCGCTGGTGTATAGATCTGTGGCTCTAATTCTAACTTTTCTTAGCACTTGCTCTCTGAATTCTCTAGAGCTGCGACCCTACCCCATCGAGCTACGGCTCTAATTTCTCCCAAAATCCTTAATGCCTCTGACTTTGGCAGCACTGCTACTCTAACTCCTTGAGTTGCGGCTCTAATTCAAATTTTCTGGCTCCTCCCCTTCTGATCACATTAGAGTTGCGGCTCTAATTCAACTTTTGTGCTATTTTGCTGCTTTTTTCACTTTTTTTTTCACGGTTATAATTACATAAAATATTTACAAAAACTAAACAAAAATAAAATAAAATTGTTCAACTAAAAATAGCATAAAATCTAAAATGACGAAAACATAAACTTGAGATGCCTCTCAAGGGCGCTGTCGTTAACATCATTTATCCGGACATTGACCTCTTTCTTAAATTCAACTTGGATCCAAACCACCCCTCATGTCCTTGAGAGCCATAGTATCATGAGAAGACGCTCATTTCTTGATATTGCACATTTTTGGAACTTTCCACCGCTCATGAAACAATCGAGCTTTCTCACTAAAGGTCTTTTTCACTTTATGACGAACTATTCACTTTCCACCTTCAACCATAGATTTCTTCTTAGTAACTTCAAGCTTATTACCCTCACTTTCCACCACATCAAGTCTACAACACATTGGAACCTCCGTTGCTGCAAAAACATTAAACGTTACCTCTTCCTTTTGCACTCGCAACTTCAACTCGCTTTTTTCCACATCTATTAAGGCCCTACTAATTGCTAAAAATTTCCTTCCAGGAATAATTGGAATATTTTCATCTTCCTCCATTTTAAGAATAATAAAATCTGCAGGAAAGATGAATTTATCGACCTTTACTAACACATCTTCTATGATCCCCCTCGGATGAGCCAGTGATCGATCCGCCATTTGCAAAGACACGGTAGTAGGTCGAGCTTCTCCCAATTTTAACTTTCAGAAAATAGATAGAGGAATTAGATTTATACTAGCCCCCAAATCACATAAAACATTTGTCACCATTGAACCCCTTATAGAGCATGGAATGTTGAAACTACCTGGATCTTTAAGCTTGGGAGGTAGCTTCTTTTGAAGTATCGCACTGCACTCCTCAGTAAGTGCCACTGTCTCATAATCCTCTAGTTTCCTTTTCTTCGTCAAAATTTCTTTCATAAAATTCACATAACTCGACATTTGTTCAAGTGCTTCGGCAAAAGGAATGTTGATGTGTAGCTTTCGAAAGACATCCAAAAATTTAGAAAACTGCTTGTCAAGCTTATTCTTTTGAAGCCTCTGAGGATATGGGATCTTTCTATGGTGATCTATGCTTATTTCTGGCTGCTTTTTCTCAAGGTTCTCATTAACCTCATCTTCAAATTTACCCTTTTTCTCATCGACCACTTTCGGTAACTGAATAGGCTTCTTACGGGGCTATTCTAACTCCTTACCACCCCTCAAAGATATCGCATTGCATTATTCTTCTGGGTTTACTTCTGTAGTTCTTGGTAAGTTCCGTTGAGCACGATTTGTCATTAGGTTAGCCAACTGACCAATTTGAGTCTCCGAATTTTGAATAGATGCCCTTGTCTCAGTCATGAATTAGATCAGTACATCAGGCTGTGCTTCAGGTTGTTTCAAATGTACTTTCTGTTGTGGTGGTCTATTTTGTAATTGATAAAACCCAGGAGGAGGTCGTGGATACTGAGGTTGATTCTGCTAAAACTGTTGCTAACTACCCTAACCATTTGTCCAAGAAAAATTGGGTGATTATGCCACCCTGGATTGTAACTCATGAAATATGGGTTGTTGGAGGGCCTTGGGAAGTTCCCTATTGCTTGCACTTGATCCATAGGAATGTTGATAAAATCCCCCGTTGTGCATTGTTCAAATAAATAAGGTCCCTCACATAACTCACATATGACTTGCATCCGCATAACTGGAGCATGAATACTGTTCTGCTGTAACTATTTTGTCAATGTTGCCACTTGAGCTGACAACTCGAGATGGCATCCAATTCATGCACTCCAGCCACCTTCTTAGCGGTTTCTCTTTCTGATGGCCATTGATAGTTATTCATAGCCATTTCTTCCAACGGATCATAAGCCTCATTAGTGCTCTTACTCATGAACGCTCCTCCAGACGCTGCATCAATGATTGTGCGAGTAATACTGCACAAACCATTATAGAAAATATGGACTAACATCCATTTCTCAATTCCATGGTGGGGACATTTTCTCAACAGCTCCTTGAACCTCTCCCACGCATCATACAACGATTCACCATCTTTTTGGTGAAAATTGTTGATTTCACCTCTATACCTTGCAGACAGCGATGGTGGGAAAAATTTTGCCCCCAAACTGAACTGATGATTGTACCATTTGCAGAATAGTAGGCTTAATTTCAAAATTATTAGCCTCAACCGCGGGAGGTCTAATGTATGATTGTGCCCCCGTTACAGTAGGTAGCACATAGTCCCTCAAACTTCTTTGTATTGGTTGCTGAACTGGTGCAACTCCTGCTCCTCCAACATTACCCGCTGCTATCCCAACATTAATATTCTTAGTGTTGTCATGGGCAATGTTGTCAACCCCTCTGTTACCTCTGTTTTGAGCCATCCTTTCTAACCTTTTCTGTTTTCGATTTCTTCTACAAGTTTTCTCAATTTCAGGATCAATAGGCACCCTTGATTCAGACCCCTGTCATTGCATAAACTATGTGAATACCTGAAATCACAAATTGCAAAAGAAAACTAGAATGAGAACGGTATAAAAGAAAAGCAACCAAATTAGAAAAAGAATTAATTTCTTGATATTAGTAATAACAGTCCCCGGCAACGGCGTCAAAAACTTGTGTAAAATCAATACGTAAGTGCACGTAATCGTAACAAGTAATAAAGAGTAAGTGAGACCGTTCCCACGACGACTGTATACTAAGTACCAAGACTTAACTCCTATTTCTATTTGGCTAACAATAATTGAGTCACAAGAATTAACTAAAAATATAAAATAAAAGCCTGAAATTAACTTCAAAAACTAAAAATAAACAACATTAAGAAAATTCAATAGATTAAAAACTAGGGCAATCAATTTCATCAACCATCCTCTTTAATTCTCATTAACACAAATCTTATCATTCAATTTTCTCTTGTGATAGTAGGTCAACATTAATAACTTATATTCGTACTAGGATATATAAGTCTCAATCCTATGCAAATTTTCTACATCTCTGTGATAAATAAACATAAGGTAGGCATTAAGATTAACAACCCTAAAACTACACAGACCACATAGGTACTCTCGTCCTAATATGAAATCTATGTTCATTCAATTACAGCATATTCAATTCTCACTTCTTAGATTTCGAATCAAAATCATATATTCCATGTCAATGGCGATCAATCATTAACAAGAAATATATTTAAATTGAATAAATCACAAGATAAAATTGAAATCATAAAAATTGCATTAATGTAAAATAAAGGTTCAGGAGAATCCATTAACACCCTAGAAAAAGAGTTTAGTTCATAACAGAATTCATAATAACCATAGAAGAATTAAAAAGAATCCAAAATACAAAATTTCAAAGTAGAAAAGAAGAAAAACCGTGTTGAGTTCTTTGATTCCACTTGCAATCCTCTACAATGTGCCTCTATTCGTCTCCTATGGTTAATCTCTCCTTAAAAACGTCATTAAGAAAGCTTTTATATTCCCCTAATTAATTTTGTGTGAAAGGACAAAATTGCCCTTGAAAAATGCCCTGCATTTGGCTTCCATACGGACTGGCGCCGCGGCTCCATATGATAGAGCCGCGACTCTGGTGTACTTCGCAATCCAGATTTCGTCTCTGGATTTTGTAGCGCTACAGTGTTGTCTGATAGAGCCACAACTCTAATTCTCATTTAATAGAGCCACAGCTCTGTCTGGTAGAGCCGCAGCTCTAATTCTGGCTGATTCATTTTTTCTTCTCTGTAACTCTTAGGGCTGCGGCTCTAATTCTAACTTTTCACCAAATCATCAATTTGACCCCTGGTTTCGCCTAGTTTTCATTCCTCAGCCCATTTAACACCGTTTCTTCAAGAATTAAGCGTTTTTCCTCCAATTTCAAGTTATTTCCTTAATAACCACACTTAATCCTAAAAACACAATAAACACCGGCATAATATCGCAGAAAACCAAATAAAAGACTAAAATTGCATCTTAAAACACGTCATAAAAACATACCAAAACTACTCCTAACACCATGCAACCAGGCACATCACACTTAATTACTAGGGTGCATCACTACCTACCATGCACCTTGATGCATTCAACAAAAACTCATTTATTCACAAATTAAAATTAATAAATAAACAAAACAATTAACAATTAAATTCAAAGAATTTCTACCAACAATTCTAACAAATAAAAAAAATTCACAATACTTAACAATTAAATAAAACAAAGCACAAAATTAATAAAAAAAAATTGGTGCACTACCAAAACCCGTGGCTTTAAAAAAATATATTGATGAGCCTTGTGTTTACCAACTGAAGGCAAATCAAATAGTGGTATTCCTAATCATTTGAAATAATGTAAGAAATTATCAGATGTGAAGAATTGGTTGAGCATTCAATTCCAGATGAAGGATTTGGGTGAAGCGAGTTATGTTCTAGGTATCCTGATCATTAGGGATACAAAGAACAAACTCTTAGCTCTATCTCAAGTAGCTTACATTGATAAAGTGCTTGAATGTTTCTCAATGAAAAATTCAAAGAAAATACATCTACTTTCCTGCCATGGAATTCATCTTTCAAATAAGTAGTCTCCCCAGACTCCTAAAGAGGAAGATACAATGAGAAAAGTTCCTTACGCATCTATAGTTGGAAGTCTGATGTATGCCATGTTGTGTACTAGACCAGATATCTGCTATGCAGTGGGAGTAGTGAGCAGTTATCAAGCAAACCCAGGACTGAATCATTGGATAGCAGTTAAGCATATCATGAAGTATTTAAGGCAGACTAAGGATTATATGTTAGTCTACAAGGGTGGTGTTTTGAACCATGTAGGCTACACCGATTTAGATTTTCAGACTAATGCCGACGATAGGAAGTCTACTTCTGGAATGGTGTTTACTCTTGGGGGTGGAGCTGTGATATGGAGAAGCGTAAATCAGTTTGTGATCTCATATTCCACCATGGAGGCTGAGTACATAGTTGCGTCTGAAGCAACTAAGGAAATAGTCTGGCTAAAGAAGTTTTATTCATATCTTGGTGTTATTCCAAATATGGATAAACCACTCATGTTGTTTTGTGACAACACAGAAGCGATAGCCAACTCGAAAGAACCTCAAAGTCACAAGATGAGTAAGCATATAGAAAGGATGTTAGGAGTGTGTCCTAAAAGCATGTAAAGACATTTGTTTTTTCTATGAATAAATAAATACAATGGTTTATTATTATTGTCATATTTAGATTGTTAAATTATTGTTTGAATAATTTTATAAATATCAGAAAAATTCCATATTCATTATTGAGGATGTGATCTTGTATTAGTACGAGAGAATTGAGATCACATGAATGAATAAAAATAGTCAACAACAACAAATTAAAGTTATGGAATTCTTTAATTGGAGTTGTAAGTACGGTTTACTGAGTATCATAATGATACAAATAATCTAGATTCGGATTATTGATGTGGTAAGACATCTCGGTAAAGGTGCTTTATATAATATGATTATATATGACATGGACCGATATGAATTAAAGTCTTTATCCAAAAACCATTTAACAATAAAGACTTGTAATTCATATCATAACTGATGATCATTTATAGATCAACCTAAATCCTGAGTGTTCATGAACTCCTGTTCATGTTTATTAAATCTTTTGATTCATTCGTTAAGGTCTCTTCAAAGAATGAGGCTAATGACTTTTGTTTTGGAGATTTAATATCATGGATGGCTGGGAACATGTATCAACAATACGGAATCTAATCTTTCCTAACGGATCGTATATTAGTTCCCTTAAGGGTTAATTCTGGAACTGAATGATTTTGAGCTCAAATCTATAATTAGATTATAGATTAATTATTCACTAGTGAATTAATGGTACTTAAGGAATAAGAAGTAAATTAGAAAGGTTAAATGGTAATTCTTCCATTCTAATTTATGAACTAATTAATTAGAGGGTTGAACTATTGTAAGGTGGTTATATCAATGGACGACTTAAGAAAAAGATTTCTGTAAAAGTATATCTATAACATAAAGAGTGCAATTCTGAATTTATAGTGGAGTAATATCAGAATTAATAAATTAACTATTATAATTAAAGAGTTTAATTATTTAGTTTCAATTTATTGGAGCTTAATGTTATAGGCTCATGGTTCCCGAAATGGCTCAAACAATCACTGCCAAAGGCAAATGCAAAAATGGGCAAAAAGGACTTATGTGATAAGTAAAATATTTTTCTATATATCAAACATAATTATTGTTTAATTATGTATAATTAATTAATTAAGAATTAATTATTTGATTTATCAAAAATATAATTAATTTTGAATTAATTTATTTTTGGGATTTTTGGTATTTAAATAATAATAAAAATTGGGAAAAATCACATGCCTGCACATGCATGTGGTACACGTGTGGCACAGTGCACAGGCATTGTGCTACACGCATAAGAGATAGACTGAGTCTCTTGATTCCACAATTTTAGTTATTTAAATATTAAATAAATAATGAGATATTTTAATATGATTAAAATATTATTATTTAAACAAAAATCTGATAACTGATCAGTTATTTTTGAATTTGTTTAAAATAACAAATATTTTAATATATTGGATATTATTAAATATTGGATATCAGTTTTCATAGAACGTAAGTGTTGACTGTGTTTTTAGCCAACGACGTGAGAACGTCAATAACGACAAGCCTTCAAGAGAATGTAAACGACAACAGACAGTTTAATCAATAAAAGTAAATAACACGAGATTTTATAGTGGTTCAGCCCCGATAGTCGGTAATAGCCTAATCCACTTAGAGATTTTATTGCTCTATTCACACTCAAGATCAGATGAACCAGTGTCAACTGAGTTTCTTAAGCGTAAATATTCAAGAATACAAAAAAGGGGTTCTCTAAAAAAAAAAACACACTTTCTCTCTCTAGAACATAGACTAATTCTCAATTTTCCAAAAAGTCCTTTTACGATCCCACCAACCCTCTATTTATAGGCTTGGGATCCTCAACTGATATCCCCTTTAGATAGGGATATTTTATTATTCATATTATATTTAAATTACAAGAAATATTTAAAATACAACAGATTCCTCAATTTGAGTGAGGAATGAGAGATTCCCGGGTGCCTAGACCGATTCTTGCTGAAGTCGTTCCGGGGATTTTGACGTAGTCTCCTGGTTGAACACTTGCATGTTGGTTACATGCAAGTATTGGTTAGATATACTCCTCTAGGCTTTCCTTGGCTCAAGGTTATGCATGCATGGCTCTCCTCGGACCAAGGTCATGCATGCTTGGCTCTCCTCGGACCAAGGTGGTCCGAGCCAATCTCCTTGGCCTCACCTCGGACCAAGGTGGTCCGAGCCAATCTCCCTGGCTTCTCCTCGGACCAAGGTGGTCCGAGCCAATCTCCTTGGCCTCTCCTCGGACCAAGGTGGTCCGAGCCAATCTCCTCTTGCCTTCTCCTCGGACCAAGGTGGTCCGAGCCAATCTCCTTGGCATCTCACCTCGGATAGGTCCGAGGCAATTTCCTTGGCATCTCACCTCAGATAGGTCCGAGGCAACTTCCTTGGCATCTCACCTCGGATAGGTCCGAGGAAACTTCCTTGGCATCTCACCTCGGATAGGTCCGAGGCAATCACTTTGACATCTCTAACTAAGGTCCGATCGGACCGTGTGTGGCCTTTCCTTGGCCAAAATCTAAGAACATCTTTTGGCATGCATGGGACTTCCCCTCGGACTTGGTCCGAGCCAACCATCTTGGAGGCTCACCTCGGACATGTTCGAGCCAAACCTCTTGAAAGCTTACCTCGGATAGGTTCGAGCTAAGCATCTAGGGGCTCTTCAAGCTTGAGGTCCGATCGGACCTGCTGCTTCTGTCCCTCGAGCCAAAGTCCAAACCCATCCTTTAAGCTCCTTAGACTTGAGTTTGAACCAAACACTTGGGCTTCTCGGACAAGGGTCCGAGCCAAGCACCCTTTAGCCCAAGTATTCTCCTCGGGTGTATTTGGTTTGACCATGGCATCTCTCAGGCAGTCCAAGTTTTTCACTGATGCATTGGGCTACTGCTAAGCCAGATCACCCAACTAATCCATGCCACGTGTCAATTTCACTGCCACATCATCCTTTTCAAATTTTGGGATAACAGTAAGTTTTCAGGGATAGAAAAATATCTAGGATTCTCTCAGAGAAAGAGAACAGTGACAAAAACAAAGGTCATTGTTCTTCACAAAACCTAGGTCCAAACTTTATCAGATCTCATGTGTTGAGAACATCTGATAAATTGTTATTGCCTATTATTTGTATAGCGAGCCCACACTCGTTCTTTGTGTGCCTGAGAATATTTTGGAAGATCTTGGTGTGAGATCTCAAGGATTCAGCCATACGAAAAGATAGCAGCTAGGAAGGACCTGAGGTAATTTTTCTATTCTTGTCCTTGATTCAATATATATATGAGTGTGAAGAAGTAGATCTAGAAATCTTATGGGATTAATCTGACAATTTGATTGTTGTTCCGCTACGCTTAATCTCTGATTTGATCAATAAAAACCAACAAAGGAAGTATCACATAACTCGAGAATATGTGACCAGGGGAGATGTGAAGGTTATGAAGATTGCATCTTAACACAATCTTGCGGGTCAATTTACAAAAGACACTACTAAAAGCTACATTTGATAAGCATGTCAAGGAAATGAGATTAGTAGAATTAAGGCATTAGTTTCAATTAGTGCATGTAATGCCCCGAATTCTCTGTTGAGTTTAACGGCGTGAACAGTAGGCCGGGAGGGCCATACTTGCTTAATTATGTTATTAATTGATTAAATGCATGTATATGTTGATTATATTATGATATGATGTGAAATGCATGCATGTGAGTCCATATTTCTATCCACAGGGGTGTGATGGTAATTTGGCCCATTGAGGGTAAATTGATTATTTGTTCGCATGTTGGTGATATAATTTGAGACCACATTATGATGTGGGTTTGTTCGAGCCATTTGGCATGAGACGATCAAGGAATGTTGATATCGGTTTGGTCATAACGGGCTTAAGCTCGGGGCTCGGGGTGAGTCTCGGGGTGTTTTAATGATTAGAGTGTTACCGGACATTAAAGGGTAATGGGAGGTGAAATATTGGTGTTTGAGGATATTGAGATTAACGGGAATTGGGAAGCGTTAGTTATGATTAACGGGATTAGTGGAAAGTGTCAAAATTGCCCTTGAGTGGTTTTAGAAGCTTTATTATACCTAGGGGTATAATGGTCTTTTGGTATTTGGATATATATGATGTATAGATAGATGGCTGTAAAACATAACCCAAAACAGAGTTCCCTTCTTCTCCTTCCCGTACATTCATCTCCATAGATTCTCTTCTTTGGAATTTTGAGCTCAAGTGTGGAGCTAAGCTAGGAAATCAAGGGGCTAAGGTTGCGGATCTAGTTCAGCCATTGAAGAGGGTTTGGTTTCGAATTTGAGGTGAGTTTTATCCATTGTTTTACTAGTTTTGCTCTATTTTCGTTCATAGTTTTCAGCTTTAGATTTTGGTATGGGAAGTTGGAATCAAGGGGAGTTCTTGTGGAGTTTTACTTGGGTTATGATGGGGGAGAGTTATGGGTGATGTTTGGAGGTTTAAATGGGTGTTTTAAAGAGGTTTGGGTGGTGTTTAAATTGGGTTTGAAGGGTTGGTTTCAAGGGAAAACGCAAGGGAAGAAAAACAGGGGTTTTGGCTGAAATGGGCGTTGCGCCGCAGCATGGCCAGGGTGTGCCGTGGCCCTTGGGAGCTGCTGGGTTTAGGCGCCTCTGTTTGAGGGGCGGGCCACGGCATGGCCAAGGAGGGCCGCGGCCCTTAAGGCATTTTTGGCCAGAATTAGCTTTTTGGCTCGGGGATGCAAGCCTAAGGCCTCGGGATTGAACCTACTACCCGGTTGAGTAGTGTTTGAGGTCCCGGAGGTTAGGTTTTGGTTTGGGAACCTTTAATTATTCATTTTATTGATGGAATCCCATAATTTGGTTATGACCAGGTAACTGCTAAAGGACCAAAAGGTCGATCGTTCTCAGGGTCACTCTTTTATTTGTTCTAGCTTGGACCAGAGGTAAGAAAACTGCATCCAAAGTGTGACATGCATGGATATTTGTGAGGCATGTTGATTGTATAAATATGGACATGGATTGAATACAGAATCGACAAAAGTGTTAGTATCAGCTGTGAGGCTGTGACTTATTTGTCAGGCTCGGCAGTGTTACTGGACACAGGTCAGGAAGCGCTGACTTACTTGTCAGAACGGCCTTAGCGTGAGTCACGCAAGCCAACAGAGATTAGATCTAATCGACTATTAGCATTGAATGACTCAAGGAGCATTAATGCCCGACCGACCCTGAGGGTCGATGAACAAACAGAGCCTGGAGGCTAGTGGCTTACCTAGCAGCCACTCTCCCGCTAGAAAAGAGAGCTTGGAGGCTAGTGGCTTACCTAGCAGCCACTCTCCCGCTAAAATCATGTGATGATCAGTTGCTTGTTGAAAGCTTTATGTTCAGTATGATTATAATGATAATCATTTTATAACGTTTATGAGAAGTGTTATGTTTTCTTGCTGGGCTTTGGCTCATGGGTGCTATGTGGTGCAGGTAAAGGGAAAGAAAAGCTCACCTAGCCTTGAGTGGAGAGCTGATGTGGTGGTGTGTACATAAGCAGCCGCTTGACTACCAGGGTCAAGGTGTTCTCAGAGGAACTAGGGGATTTACCCTACTTTTGCCGCTTAGGTCGGTGGGATTGTAAATTTAAAACTGTAATGACCATTTTGTACTGAGAACCACTTGTAAATGTTTTGTTTAGCTCTGCAGAGCAGTTTGTAATAAAATCTCCATTTCCTTTTTATTGGTTTTATACCTTAACCTGTTAATTACACTTAGAGCACGTTTTTGACCAAAGGACTCAGGTAATGAGTCAAATTTCCGGTCCACCGTTAACCGTAACTGTTCTGGGGTAGCCAGGGCGTTACAGTGCAGGTGGGAGTTTGATAGGATTTTATGCCCTAATTAAAACCCAATTTCTTTTTAATCTCATTTTTGTAACGCCCTACTACCTTAGAGCCGTTACTAAGTGAGTTTAAAACAGAAATTGTGCATTTAATTGACTCAAAGTGGTTTCTAAAACCAAAAGTGTGATTAAACCAGAGTTTAAGGCTGTACTCTTTTAAAAATGTTTAACTTCATTGAAAGCGTTAAGTATAAAACATCTGGGATCCCAAAATAAGGTTTACAAAATGTTTACAACTCAAAAATAGATTTACACCAGGTTATCTTTCAAAAGAATGGATTAATACAGCCATTTACAAAATGCCCCCAACCAAAGCAATCGGGTAGGCCGAACATGTACACGCCGCTCCCACGCTCTCCATACTCATGGCCGGTTGACTGACTCCTTGCTTTTACCTGCCACACGGAGCACCCGTGAGCCGAAGCCCAGCAAGAAAACCCAAATAGCACATAACATATGCAAATAATATCACTGGCATAATTTACTGATAAATAGGAAATCATTAATTAAACAAGCACGGCCATGCCGCCCCAGAGGCCTTACCAAAGCTTGGGGTCTCGGTCATTACCGTAGGATAACCCATGTATTCCTTGGGTCCCACCCTGGCTATAGCATCCCATGTGCTGAGCGTTACTTCCGGCCCCGCTGCCGTACCCGGCCTACGCCGCTCTCGGCCTTAGCCGTTCATTCCATTACAATCACACATATAATACATTCAGAAATAACCATTCAAACATACAATAATTTATCTAAGATTACGCATTCGCACACAATACAATCTAGGGCCGTGCCCTGCAATCACACAGTGGGCCTATGCCCTATTCTCGGGTGTTACGGTTTTCTTACCTGTATCCTGAGCTTTCCGATGCACCATGGTCACAAGCACGGTCCACTAGCACGAGCCTCTCCGAAATCCTAGTCACAACACACACATCAAACACTTTTAATACCAACCAAGCCCAAAACCACTTCCCGAGACCAATCCCGTACTCCCGGGACCTCCAAAACCTTAAAACAACACCCCGGAGACATCCCCCGAACCCCCGGAGCTAAGGCCTAAAATTGCCAAAAAAAGCTATCCTGAAAATGACCTTGTGCCGCGGCACCCAGCAGTCAGGGACTCCACGCCGCGGCACACAAAACCCGTGCCGCGGCTCGCCTTCGCAGCCCAGAATTCTGGGTTTTTCCTTCGCGTTTTCCCGAGCTTCAACCTCTCCAAATCACCCCAAACCAATACCTAAACCCCAAAACTCAAATCCAAACTTCATATGAACAATCTATCAACCTATAGACACTAGAATCAAGATCAAAACATCAACACACCCAAGATCCACACCTTTGATCTCCAATTCAGCAACTCAAACCAAAACCCATGAAAATCTTAACTCAAGCATTAAATTCCTCAAATCAATCACAGAAAACAAACTTAAACATGCATAAGATCCTTACCTCAAGAGTAGAATCCACCCTAAAAGTTTCCTTGATCTCCTCCCAAGCTCCCACTTCAGCCCCTTCTACACATCTTCTTCTTTCTTCTTCTTGCCCTAGCCTTTCTCTCCTCTTCTTTTCCTTCTCTTCTAATTTTATCAAAGCCTCAAGTGACCCAATGCCCAAACCATACACCCCATATACCCAGCTGAAACTTGTCTATTTGCCTTGCCAAAAGACCAATTTACCCCTTCCTAATAATCCCTCCTAACTAACCTTCAAGGGCACTTAAGTCTTTACACTTCTATTTCAATTCTATCACTTTTTATCTTAAAACTTGTTACCCAAAGCAGTTACTAACGGTTACCCAGGTTACCCAATAACCAATAACTAACCACTCATCCTCAACTCAACTTATAAGATTCCCGAAGTACCCCTAGGCTCCTCCCGAGTCGGGTACAACATCCCGTTGTGACCTTTAGACTAATTGGCTCACTAGGACCGTCTCGATGCGTGCATCCTGATAAAACACCGCACTCACATGGCACAATTCACATAATACAATTATCACAGTTATGCCCTAACATGGCCAGATCACAATCATGCTCATTCTAAGACAATCAGGTCTACATGCATACTAATTCACATAGTCATGCATCTCAAATAATCAAATAGTCATATAACGTGCAATAAGTCGTAATCATGCATTAAGCTCATTAAAGACACACACACAAAATCCCATTATGCCCTCCAGGCCCTTAAGCCTTAACACTGAATTTGGGTCGTTACAACTATCCCCTCCTCATGAGAATTTCGTCCTCGAAATTTACCTGAATAACTCGGGATACCGCTCCCGCATATCCGACTCCAGTTCCTGTCGCCTCTTCGACCTTGCTATTCCTCCACAGTATCTTAACCAAGGCGATGGTCTTGCTCCTCAAGACCTTGTCCTTCCTATCAAGGATCTGAACAGGCTTTTCTTCGTACGATAAATCCCGTTCCAATTCCAAGTTCTCATAGCTCAACACATGAGTAGTGTCCGAAACATACTTCCGGAGCATGGATACATGAAACACGTCATGAACCCCTGATAGAGCTGGAGGCATTGCTAACCTGTAAGCCACCTCCCCAACACGCTCTAGAACCTCAAATGGACCAACAAACCTGGGACTCAGCTTGCCCCGAACGCCAAATCGTTTTACTCCTCTCAGGGGTGAAACCCTGAGGAATACATGATCACCAACCTGAAATTCCACGCTTCTGCGTTTCTGATCTGAATAACTCTTCTGGCGACTCTGGGAGGCGAGCATACGAGCTCTAATCTTCTCAAGTGCCTCATTGGTCCTCTGAACCATCTCAGGACCTAAATACCTTCTCTCACCTGCCTCATCCCAGTGAATCGGCGATCTGCACTTTCTTCCATACAGCATCTCATACGGAGCCACTCCGATAGTCGCCTGATAACTATTGTTGTACGAGAACTCAATCAGAGGGAGATACCTACTCCAAGATCCCTCAAAATCCAACACACAAGCTCGTAACATGTCCTCCAGTATCTGAATTGTCCTCTCAGACTGTCCATCCGTCTGAGGATGATAAGCGGTACTGAACTGGAGCTGCGTGCCCATAGCCTTCTGCAGGCTCTTCCAAAACTTGGAAGTGAAAGTGGGGTCTCTGTCGGATACTATCGACCTCGGAGCCCCATGAAGTCGAACAATCTCCTTTACATAAAGCTCTGCATACTGATCCACAGTATAAGTCGTCTTCACAGGTAAGAAGTGGGCGGACTTCGTATACCTGTCCACAATCACCCACACCGAGTCATGCTAACCCACGGTCTTTGGTAATCCAACCACAAAGTCCATGGAAATATCCTCCCATTTCCACTCGGGAATCCCTAGGGGCTGTAATAATCCTGCTGGCCTCTGATGTTCCGCCTTAATCTGCTGACAGGTTAAGCATCTAGCCACATAGTCCACCACGTCCCTCTTCATGCCTGACCACCAATACAAAACCTTCAGGTCATGGTACATCTTCGTAGAACCTGGGTGTAAAGAGTAGGGAGTGGTATGAGACTCGTCCAGAATCTCTCGCCGAATGTCTGGATCAATCGGTACACAAATCCGTCCTTTGTACTTCAACAAACCCATCTCAGAAATAGAGAAGTCCTTAGCTGCTCCAGTTAGGAAATTCTCTCTACGTTCAACTAACTGGGGGTCCTTTCCCTGTGCTTCCTTAATCCTCTCAAGGAGCGTTGACTGAAGAGTAATGTTGGCTAACCTACCAACCACTAACTCTATACCTGCTCTGGTCATCTCTCCAGCTAATCTGTCAGATATCTGCCTTAAGCTATACATCTGTCCTGGGCCCCTCCGGCTCAATGCATCAACCACTACATTAGCCTTCCCAGGATGGTATAGGATATCACAATCGTAATCCTTTACCAGCTCTAGCCACCATCTCTGGCGCATGTTCAAATCCTTTTGGGTAAAGAAATACTTTAGACTTTTGTGATCAGTGTATATCTCGCACTTCTCTCCATACAGATAGTGTCTCCAAACCTTAAGTGCGAATACCACCGCAGCTAACTCCAGGTCATGCGTGGGATACCTCTGCTCGTACTCCTTTAATTGCCTTGATGCGTACGCTATCACTTTCCCAGCCTGCATCAACACGCATCCCAGACCCTGTCTAGAAGCGTCACAGTAGACCACAAACTTCTCATCATCTGTTGGCAGGCTCAGCATTGGTGCAGTAATCAACCGCCGCTTCAACTCTTTAAAGCTGTTCTCACATCGATCTGTCCACACATACTTGGTCTTCTTCCTTGTCAATTCTGTCAATGGAGTAGCAATCCTGGAGAACCCCTCTACAAATCGCCGGTAGTAACCTGCTAATCCAAGGAAACTATTAACTTCAGGAACACTGCTGGGTCTAGGCCAATCTCTCACTGCTTCCGTCTTGCTTGGGTCGACCAGTAACCCATCCTTACTAATAATATGGCCTAGAAATGAAACTTGTGATAACCAGAACTCGCACTTGCTAAACTTAGCATATAGCTTATGCTCTCTTAACCGCTGCAACACTAGGCGCAGATGATGCTCATGCTCTGTCTCTGACTGGGAGTATACTAGGATATCATCAATAAATACAATCACGAACTTATCCAGGCAATCCTTGAAAATTCTGTTCATCAAATCCATAAACGCCGCCGGGGCATTGGTTAACCCAAAGGACATAACCAGAAATTCGTAATGCCCATACCGTGTCCGAAAAGCAGTCTTTGGTACGTCCTCCTCTTTGATCCTCAACTGATAGTAGCCTGATCGGAGATCAATCTTCGAAAACACTGTACTCCCCTGAAGCTGATCAAATAAATCGTCGATCCTAGGCAATGGATACTTGTTCTTGATGGTCAGCTTATTCAACTCCCTGTAGTCTATGCACATCCAGAGCGATCCATCCTTTTTCTTAACAAATAACACTGGAGCACCCCACGGCGAGAAACTTGGTCTGACAAACCCCAAATCGAGTAGTTCCTGCAACTGAATCTTCAATTCCTTTAATTCTGCCGGAGCCATTCTGTAAGGTGCCTTGGATACTGGCTCTGCTCCCAGAGCCAACTCTATGCCGAACTCAATCTCCCGCTGTGGCGGCAATCCCGGCAGATCTGATGGAAACAAGTCTGGAAACTCACAGACCACTCTAGTTTCATTCGGTCCCACAGTCGCCACCTTAGAGGAATCCACTATACTCGCTAGGAATCCTATGCAACCCTCCTGCATCAGGTCTCTAGCCTTTAGTGCCGAGATCACAGGCACCCACGGTCCATCCACCGTTCCCACGAACACAAAGGGTGCCTCGCCCTCCGGTTCAAAGGTCACCATTCGTCGCCTACAATCAATTGTTGCTCCATACCGCGTCAACCAATCCATCCATAGTATTATGTCAAAATCGTCCATATCTAGTTCAATCAGGTCAACAACACAATTCTCTACCGTCTACCACTACTGGTAAGGCTCTAACCCACCTCCTAGAGACTACCAGCTCTCCTGTAGGCAATATAGTCTGAAAACCCCTAGCATACAAAATACTAGGTCTACAAAGCTGATCAATCACCCTAGCAACAACAAATGAGTGCGTAGCACCAGAATCAATCAATGCAGTAAACAAGGATCCAGCGCTAAAAATCTGACCTGTGACCACTGATGGACTGGCCTCTGCCTCAGTCTGAGTCAAGGTAAAAACCCTAGCAGGAGCGAGGCTGTCACCCTGCCTTGGTTCCTCCTTCTTAGCCTACTGGCAATCTTTCTTCAAGTGGCTGGTGCTCCCACAAACAAAGCATGCCCTGGTCCGGCACTCGCCCTGATGCCGTCGCCTGCATCGAGGACACATCGGAAGGCTTCTCCAGCTGTCATTTCCGCCCTGGCGGCCACCCACAGAACCGCGAACTCTCCTGTCAGAACCATAAGGAGTAAATGAGTCTGGTACTCTCCTCTTCTGCTCACTGGGGCCGCTGCCCCGACTAGGCCCAGAAGAAGAAGACGCTACCCTCCTGGTATCACGCCTAGCAGCGCCATCCTTCCAGATCTGATCCTCAGCCCTCTCAGCAGTGAGGGCCTTGTCTACCACTTGTGCATAGGTAGACTCTGGAGTCATTGTGATACTCACGTCACGGGCGATCATTACATTTAATCCCCGTATAAACCTGTCCCTTCTGGCCGCATCAGTCGGCACTAGCTCTGGCGCAAACTTCGCCAATCTGTCGAATACCAGGGCGTACTCGGTGACGGATAACCTGCACTGAGTCAGGTTGTTGAACTCATCCGCCTTCGCAGCTCGAACGGCTACGCTGTAGTATTTCTCGTTAAAAATGCTCTTGAATTCTTCCCAAGTCATAGTTGCAGTATCCCTTCGCTGCCCAACTACCTCCCACCAAATACGTGCATCATTTCTAAGCATGTAACTGGCACAATCAACCCTATCCCTTCCTTCAACCCTCATGAAGTCCAGGATCACAGACATCGTACCCATCCACTGCTCAGCTTGCAGTGGGTCTGCTCCACCCTCAAAGGTAGGGGGTTGCTGTTTTCTAAATCTTTCGTACAGAGGTTCCAACCTGTTCCCAGTCACAGGTTGAACCGGAGCTGGTACCACACTAGGCGGTGGTGGTATCACAGTGGCTGGTGGAGGAGCTGGTTGCCTCAACTGACTAAGCTCTTCCTCTGTTTTCTTCAACCTAGCCTCCATCTCGGCTAAAATCTGCTGCCAGTCCTGAGGAGCAGGTGGAGGGTCCTGCCCCTGGTTATCATCCTCGGCCTGCAATGCCGCGGAGTCTCGACGATTGGCGAGGCATTACAACTAAATGCCTGCAATCAGTGACACCGCTCATTAGGCATGATAACAAGGTCTAATTTCCACCTCTCAATCACAACAACAACCAAGATCAATCAACCAACATGTCATACGAATATCATACAGCATACAACGGGCCTTGCCCTAGCATCATGCATATGTTATTTCAATCATCATGCTCATAACAATCTAGGCAGGCTCACAAAGCATTAAACACATATTCAAGAATATATCAATCGACCATACCAATCAACCCTGAGTCGAGCTTTTCAATGGCAGCGTGCGTACATGTTCGGTCAATCTCCAGAACCAATAAACCTTGGCTCGCTCTGATACCAAGTTGTAACGCCCTACTACCTTAGAACCGTTACTAAGTGAGTTTAAAACAGAAATTGTGCATTTAATTGACTCAAAGTGGTTTCTAAAACCAAAAGTGTGATTAAACCAGAGTTTAAGGCTGTACTCTTTTAAAAATGTTTAACTTCATTGAAAGCGTTAAGTATAAAACATCTGGGATCCCAAAATAAGGTTTACAAAATGTTTACAACTCAAAAATAGATTTACACCAGGTTATCTTTCAAAAGAATGGATTAATACAGCCATTTATAAAATGCCCCCAACCAAAGCAGTCGGGCAGGCCGAACATGTACGCGCCGCTCCCACACTCTCCATACTCATGGCCGGTTGATTGACTCCTTGCTTTTACCTGCCACACGGAGCACCCGTGAGCCGAAGCCCAGCAAGAAAACCCAAATAGCACATAACATATGCAAATAATATCACTGGCATAATTTACTGATAAATAGGAAATCATTAATTAAACAAGCACGGCCATGCCGCCCCAGAGGCCTTACCAAAGCTTGGGGTCTCGGTCATTACCGTAGGATAACCCATGTATCCCTTGGGTCCCACCCTGGCTATAGCATCCCATGTGCTGAGCGTTACTTCCGGCCCCGCTGCCGTACCCGGCCTACGCCGCTCTCGGCCTTAGCCGTTCATTCCATTACAATCACACATATAATACATTCAGAAATAACCATTCAAACATACAATAATTTATCTAAGATTACGCATTCGCACACAATACAATCTAGGGCCGTGCCCTGCAATCACACAGTGGGCCTATGCCCTATTCTCGGGTGTTACGGTTTTCTTACCTGTATCCCGAGCTTTCCGATGCACCACGGTCACGAGCACGGTCCACTAGCACGAGCCTCTCCGAAATCCTAGTCACAACACACACATCAAACACTTTTAATACCAACCAAGCCCAAAACCACTTCCCGAGACCAATCCCGTACTCCCGGGACCTCCAAAACCTTAAAACAACACCCCGGAGACATCCCCCGAACCCCCGGAGCTAAGGCCTAAAATTGCCAAAAAAAGCTATCCTGAAAATGACCTTGTGCCGCGGCACCCAGCAGTCAGGGACTCCACGCCGCGGCACACAAAACCCGTGCCGCGGCTCGCCTTCGCAGCCCAAAATTCTGGGTTTTTCCTTCGCGTTTTCCCGAGCTTCAACCTCTCCAAATCACCCCAAACCAATACCTAAACCCCAAAACTCAAATCCAAACTTCATATGAACAATCTATCAACCTATAGACACTAGAATCAAGATCAAAACATCAACACACCCAAGATCCACACCTTTGATCTCCAATTCAGCAACTCAAACCAAAACCCATGAAAATCTTAACTCAAGCATTAAATTCCTCAAATCAATCACAGAAAACAAACTTAAACATGCATAAGATCCTTACCTCAAGAGTAGAATCCACCCTAAAAGTTTCCTTGATCTCCTCCCAAGCTCCCACTTCAGCCCCTTCTACACATCTTCTTCTTTCTTCTTCTTGCCCTAGCCTTTCTCTCCTCTTCTTTTCCTTCTCTTCTAATTTTATCAAAGCCTCAAGTGACCCAATGCCCAAACCATACACCCCATATACCCAGCTGAAACTTGTCTATTTGCCTTGCCAAAAGACCAATTTACCCCTTCCTAATAATCCCTCCTAACTAACCTTCAAGGGCACTTAAGTCTTTACACTTCTATTTCAATTCTATCACTTTTTATCTTAAAACTTGTTACCCAAAGCAGTTACTAACGGTTACCCAGGTTACCCAATAACCAATAACTAACCACTCATCCTCAACTCAACTTATAAGATTCCCGAAGTACCCCTAGGCTCCTCCCGAGTCGGGTACAACATCCCGTTGTGACCTTTAGACTAATTGGCTCACTAGGACCGTCTCGATGCGTGCATCCTGATAAAACACCGCACTCACATGGCACAATTCACATAATACAATTATCACAGTTATGCCCTAACATGGCCAGATCACAATCATGCTCATTCTAAGACAATCAGGTCTACATGCATACTAATTCACATAGTCATGCATCTCAAATAATCAAATAGTCATATAACGTGCAATAAGTCGTAATCATGCATTAAGCTCATTAAAGACACACACACAAAATCCCATTATGCCCTCCAGGCCCTTAAGCCTTAACACTGAATTTGGGTCGTTACAATTTTAATCACATTGGAATATAATATGATTATATATTCAAAAATAAGTTAGTCTTAAGATTAGTTAGTGCACAGGATTTACATTGACTTACTAATCTACGATATGATCTACTCACACATTGTAGTGTTATGTTATTTCCAGAACATTAGCAAAGTAGATAAGATCAGATGTATTTGTCACGCTGGACTGGACCGATATTGACTTTAGATAGATAAGTAAAACATACAGTTATTATCTATTCTACTCATATTATATAGTTGGCCATAAGTCAATTCAATCTCAATTCTGAGTGGTTAGTATTCTAAATGATTGTATTATTTGAGTTCTTTGACTTGTTCGTTACCAACTTACCCTACGGACTAGCCCATACTTACATCTTGGGAACTTGGTAGTATAATTGAGTGGGAGTGTTAATCATAGATATGAACATCTATAGCTTTTGATGAAGAAGTAAAATGATGCTTTCCTTTTAGTTTAGTTCGAGGTGCTAAATGATAGAGATCTCATTTTAGTGTAATCAATATTAATTTACTGAAATATCATTTACAAGAAACTAAGTGTTTTAAGGATAAAATACAATGGGAGGTAAAACAGTATTTTAGTCCCATCTCATTGTAGACCGTCTATAGAGGATTGAGTGATAATTATGGTTGTAACAATGGATAACTAATAATGTGTCTATATTGCTTATAGAGTGTTCAATGAATTCAAGAGTGCAGTTCCGAGTCTTTAGTGGAGTCATGAGGAATTAATAAGTTAGTAAATTTATTTATTAAATTTATGATAACTTATTGGAGCTTGATTTCATAGGCCCATGGTCCCTCAGTACCTTTGATAAAATCATCTAGTAGTCTCAATTAATTGATTTAATTATCAATGAGAACTATCAAAGTTGACCATGTCAATTTTGGATAATTTTACAGAGTTATGCAAATTATAAAAGAAAAAAGATTTTAGGACAGATTTATTAATTAAAAAAAATTGGTGTCTAAATTAATAAATAAGTTTAAATAAAGGTTCAAATTATAAATAATTAATTTGATAAAGGATTTAATTAATTAATCAATAGAAAATAATACATGCTTTGAATTTAAGTCCAACTGGCTTATAATTAAATGAGAAATTTCACGGGCCTATAACCTATGAGAATTTCGAAATAAGGGCTGAATTAACCTATTATTTTAATGATTTTTTTAATTTAATAAGTGCTCTAATTGAGCCTATAGAATGAATGTTAAGTGAGAATTGAAAAGAGGTGAACATAACGTCTAGTTTTTGATATTCTAGAGTTTTAGACTCTCTCTACAACAAAAGTCATTTTCTAAGCCTCTATATTCTTTTCTCTTCTTCTCTCTGTATCTATCTCATGTGTTGAGAATTTATCACTCTAGTTTAGGTGATTCTAAGGAAATTGTGGAACACTATGAAGAAATTTGAAGATTGGTTCAGTTTTCTTGGTGATACCCTAGGACAGAAATGATACATGGGTTAGAGAAAATGAAGGAATGACTTATTCATTCTACTACATATAATCTAAGTGTTCTTATCATTATCTCTGTTTAAATTTAATTATAGAAACATATTCTTGGTTTTCTTATATTAATTTGTTTAATATATGATTTACATGAAAATAAATAAGATCATGTATAAGTAATTCCCAACACATTATTCACAGCAGAGTTCCACTTTTGAATTTTACACATAAAACAACTCTTCATTTATTGATCTGTGCAACTTGACGAAAAAAATGGTCAACACATATATTTATATATACTAGGTGAAAGCAACGTCCGATTCACGTCTTCTTACTTTTATTTGGAAATTTATTATTTTATTTTATTATGTTTTTTAATTGTCATATAAATTTTAAACAAATAAACATTGTCATATATAATAAAAGAATATGTTTATAACACTGAATCTAAAAAATAATATTTCACACAAAGTTATAGATTTTTCAATTAGCAGTATCTAATTCATTGAAATTAGACTCTTATATCGAAAATTATTACCAAAATACTAAGACAATTTTGTGAATTTTCGTAATTAACTAAACATCTAACTTACAACCAATTTTTGACCCCTAAATAATGTGAATCTAAAAAAAATATTATTTCACACAAAATTATATATATTTCAATTATTTTTGAAACAATATCTATTTTATTGAAATCATATTTTTGGATCGAAATTTATGACTAAAACACTCAAACAATTTTGTGAAATTTCATAATTTCGTAGTTTTTTATTTCTTTATTATTTTTAAAATTTAAAAAAATCATTAAAGTTAACGGATCCTGTTAAAATTGACAATAAAAAAATTGCTATGACTAAAACACTGAGACATTTTTATGAAATTTCTAAATTTTGTGGTTTGATTATTTCTTTATTATTTTTAAATTTAAATAAACTGTTAAAGTTAACGAATCTTGTTCAAGTTGACATAGAAAAAAAAAACTATTAAACCAAGAATTTGATACATACATACTTTTTATATGTAAATATATGAGTTGTACTTATATAACCATGGTTATAGTGTGAAATTCTACATAAAACAATTTATTTTTATGTTATTCGGTATATTTTTTTAGGTAATTTCTTTTTTGTTTGTTTTTTGTTGTTGTGTGCGTTGATTTTTTAGTTGTTTTTAAAATTAATTTTGGGTATATGTGTAGTTGTTTTGAGATATATTTTTGATTGATATCTAGTTGATTTCTAATTAAGTATATATTTTTTGTTTATTTTCAGCATATGTTGTATATATTTTTAGTTTAGTTTTGCTAAACCTTGGGAATATTTTTTTTTTCATATGTGTTTTTTGGTAACTTTTTTCATGTTGATTTTTAGTTATTTTTTATTTTATTTTGGGTATATGTGTAGATGTTCTAAGACACTTTTGATGTTTTTTTTATTCAGTTTAGTTTAATTTACTTTTGGTATAGTAGTTTACTTTTAGAGTATTTTTGGTATATAAATATATGTACTTTCATTTTTTTGTCAATTGATTTCTAGTTTATACTGGGAATATGGTTAATTTTTTAGAGATTTTTACATAAAATATTTAATTTTGCTAAAAACTAACATTTTTACGGTCAAACATTATTTCCTTCAATTTTACGGTTTTAAGGAAATTTTTACATTTTCTCGCTTTTGTCTTTCGTTTTTTTTTGTTGTTTTCAAGTTGTTTTAGTTTTTTTTTTTTTTTATGTTTAGTTATTCTAATATATATTGTTTTTTTTTTAGTTTTTTTTGGGTTGATTCAGTGAGTTGCTTTTAAGTTGTTTTTCCCAAGACCGTATTATTTTAATTATAAAACTTTGAAAATCATATTTTTGAAAACTTGAGTACGTATTTTTTAAAAAAGAAATTAGGAACGTCAAAAAAGTAAAAACAAAAAAATATATATATGTATTTAAAACAAATACATTTTTTAAGTATATTTTTTATTGATGTCTAGTTAATTTCTAATTTAGAATATTTTCTATATGTGTGTGCATTTGAGTTGCTCTAGGTTGCATTTGAGATTGCATTAGGGTTGCATGTGTTGCTTTAGGTTGCATGGGGTTGCAATGAGTGACATTTGAGATTGCAGTGAGTTACACTTGGTTACATGATTACTTGCATTGACGATTGCAGTGGGTTGCTTTAGGTTGCAATGGATTGCATTGGACTTGTATTTCAGTTTTTTAAAGTTGTTTTATACTGCATCTGAGATTGTTGTAAATTGCATAAGTTGCATAAGAAAGTTACTACAAAAAATATATATTTTTAATTTCTATGGTACCAAATGAATAAGAATCTCCCATTATCACATTTTTGTTATTATTCCAAACACCTGATGCCATGGAAATATAGAGATGTTACTACTAAATAATACTTATGCCTTATAAAAGTACATGTCAAAAATAATATTATGTATCTCTTTTATTATATAAATTCAATGCATACGTTGAATAATTGTTAAAATATGAATTTTGTCGACTTTATTATAATTGGCATAAAAAAATTGTGAGAGTTATTCAATTCATTACAACACAAATTCTTCTTTTTTGTCTTTTATTCTTATTATATAATTTTACTAAGATAAAAAAAAAGCCATTTAAATTCGACAAGGCTTTTCATCTTGAGTGTAATTAAATTTAGCATAAGAACTACATTTTATTTTTATTTTTACATGAGTTTGTATCTATCTTGAAAGAATAATAAATAAATATGTAAAAATTAAGATAAGAATAGTTTGTGTAACATTTTTCCGTGGAAGAAGATAGAAACAAATTAATAGACTACATAATCAAAATTGGAAAGGGAGAAAAATGAGTTGAACATATATTGATCTACACACTCATTTAACAATATTAATATTTTACGCGGGAGAGAGAAACATAAGAAGAAATCGTAACGATAAAATTAATAAACATATCAATGGTAATTTTGAATAAATTGATTTATAAAAACAAAAGGAAAAAAATTAAAGTAGAAATGAAAGAAAAAAAGTATTCATTAACGTATTTACATTAATTTTCCTTTTTTTTTTTGGTTTATTTTAGATTGATGTTTAATTAATTTTTAGTTATTTTTTTATATCGTATTATATTGGAATGATATTTAGTTAATTTTTAGTTACTTTTTTTGGCACCATATTTTTGTAATTAGGTAACTTTAAAAATAATACTTTCGGGAATTTCAGATACTATTTTCGAAGAAAAACAAATTTACGGACAGTAAAAGTGTTAAAAAAAAAAGACAAAAAACAATATATTTATGAAAAACCATATATTTCTCTTATGTTTACATTCCATGTGGTTAACTCTTCAAACTGCCAATTTCTCTATGAAAACAAAATACGTGGCCTAACGAAATTTAATCTTGGGACCAAAAGCATTATCTATGTCTATATATATATATTTATATATATATATAAAAGATCTCCTTATATATATATATAAAAGAGCTCCAAGGAAATGACGTGGTACTCTAAAATTACTCAAAACTATTTTTTCTATTTTCTCCTTTAATCTAATTATTTTATTCATTTTTATTATTAATAACTATTTTTTCTATTTTTTCCTTTAATCTAATTTTTTTATTCATTTTTATTATTAATTATTTAAACTTTATTTTTTTAAATATTTAATTAAGAAGGATCTATATCTATATATATATATATATATAAAGGAGAGCTTCAAAGAGATGATGTGGCACTCTAAAATTACTCCAAACTATTTTTTCTATTTTCTCCTTTAATCTATTTTTTAATTCATTTTTATTATTAATAACTATTTTTTCTATTTTTTCCTTTAATCTAATTTTTTTATTCATTTTTATTATTAATTATTTAAACTTTATTTTTTTTAAATATTTAATTAAGATATTTTTTTAATATCTATATAAAGGAGAGGAGATAATGTGACATTCTAAAATTACTCCAAACTATTTTTTCTATTTTCTCCTTAAATCTAATTTTTTTTATTCATTTTTATTATTAATTATTTAAACTTTATTTTTTTAATACAAAAAATAAAATAAAACAAAAACTACATTAAACGTTTTTTTTTAGATATTTTTTTAATTAAATACCTAATAAACTAACAAAAAATAAAAAAAATAAAAAAACTACAAATATATACTACATAATATACTAATAAAATAAAAATCTATATATATATAAATGAGAGCTTCAAGGAGATGATGTGGCATTCTAAAATTACTCCAAACTATTTTTTCTATTTTCTCCTTTAATCTAATTTTTTTTATTCATTTTTATTATTAATAACTATTTTTTCTATTTTTTCCTTTAATCTAATTTTTTTATTAATTATTTAAACTTTATTTTTTTAAATATTTAATTAAGATATTTTTTTAATATCTATATAAATGATCTATATATATATATATGGGTGCACTCTTAATGGTTACTACCCATGGATGATAACTTTAACATTAATCGTTGGATTAAGGTCAATGGTCCATATTTATAGTTGTTAATTAATATTTTTAAAAATAAATTTTGATTTTTTCAAATTTTTGGATGGGTTACCAGATGAAAAATGTATATTTATTATGAAAATATAATATTGTAAATTTTTTCATTTTTCAAATTTATGTCAATTTCTAAATATAACTAGTGTTTCTCATTGGTTAAAAACACCATTAATTATGGGAAAAAATAGCTAAATTCAAAATTAATATAGAAAAAAAATATTTACTTGTTGGTGACTTGCTATACCAAGTCATTATGTTGCCACATCATCGTAATTGTTAGTACCTATCGATGGGTAGTAACCATTGAGAAGTCTTCCATATATATATATAAATGAGAGCTTCAAGGAGATGATGTGGTACTTTAAAATTACTCAAAACTATTTTTTCTATTTTCTCCTTTAATCTAATTTTTTTATTCATTTTTATTATTAATAACTATTTTTTCTATTTTTTCCTTTAATCTAATTTTTTTATTCATTTTTATTATTAATTATTTAAACTTTATTTTTTAAATATTTAATTAAAATATTTTTTTAATATCTATATAAAGGATCTATATATATTTTTATATATATATATATATAAAGGAGAGCTTCAAGGAGATGATGTGGTACTCTAAAATTACTCCTATTTTTTCTATTTTCTCCTTTAATCTAATTTTTTTATTCATTTTTATTATTAATAACTATTTTTTCTATTTTTTCCTTTAATCTAATTTTTTAATTCATTTTTATTATTAATTATTTAAACTTTATTTTTTTAAATATTTAATTAAGATATTTTTTTAATATCTATATAAAGGAGAGGAGATAATGTGACATTCTAAAATTACTCCAAACTATTTTTTCTATTTTCTCCTTAAATCTAATTTTTTTATTCATTTTTATTATTAATTATTTAAACTTTATTTGTTTAATACAAAAAATAAAATAAAACAAAAACTACATTAAACGTTTTTTTTAGATATTTTTTGAATTAAATACCTAATAAACTAACAAAAAATAAAATAATAAAAAAACTAAAAATATATACTACATAATATACTAATAAAATAAAATTTTTGAAGCGGTATATAAAAAATCATATGGTGTGGTGATATATAGTTAGTTTGGAAAAAACATAGACACTCTATTATGTTAATCTATATCTATATATTATGAGTAATCTATATATAATAATAAATAAATAAATAATCTATCTATTTTTATTTATAACCTGTTGACAAAATACGAGATCCAAATGTCAATTTTTAACAATAAATTATCGAAACGAGTAAACACAAGGTCCACGAGTTAATTTAAAAAAAATAAATGGTCCAAACGGGTAATCGGCTAAAATACAAAGTTCAAAATGGTGTGAACCCTTAAGTAAAACATAAATTATATATATTTATATAATTTACTTTCTATAAAGAATTTTTAACACTTTGAATAAATAGAAAGTCCAAATGTTAATTTTTAAAAATAAAGAGTTAAAACGAGTAATCGGCCAAAGTATTGTGTTCAGATAACCGATCTATCTATTCCTATTTTTAACATTTTGACAAAACTTGAGGTCCATAAGTTAATTTTTAAAAATAAAAGTCCTAACGGGTAATCGGCTAAAATACAAGGTTCAAAATGATGTGAACCCTTACAAAAAACATAAATTATATATAATTTAATTTTTATAAATAATTTTTAACCTTTTCAATAAATATATGGTCCAAACGTTAAATTATAAAAATAAAGGGTCAAAATAGGTAATCGGCCAAAATACAATGTTCAAATAATCGATATATCCAATCCTATATTTAACCTTTTGACAAAACACGAGTTCTAAAAGTTAATTTTTAAAACTAAAGGGTTCAAATGGGTAATCGTCCAAAATAAGTCTTATACAAAACATAAATTTCCATATACATAATTTAGATTGTTTATAAAAAAAATTACGTAAAGCGTATAATAATGATAATAATAATAAAAAATAAAAGCATATGCACAACAAATTTTTTGAACTTTGTTTTCGGTATTTTAATTATTCAGAATTTTTCAAAAACTTGCAAGAGGTTTGATATACAATGGACACTATTATGAAAAAAAATCGTGGTCAATACGCTCTCACGTGTCCATATAAAGAACATGTTGTATGAGTAAGGTGAAAAAAAATCCATATCGTAGCAATCTCCTAAAAATATTTTAAAATATATATATTTTGTAATAATTACAAAAGACTGCGTAAAGCGCAGTTTTCTAGTTCTATCTATATATGAAAGAGTATTGTTGTTCACCACCACAGGTGTTGAACACCCTATTGATCTGGACCCAAGTGTCAAAATACTATTAATATTTTATTTAATATGTAACCCATATATATTGCAAACAATACACGCGCCCAAACATTCCAAACATCAACTTTTTTTCAGACAATGCGCAATGAGTTTTTTATTCTTTTTGTCTCTTATTGTATTTCCTCTTTGTTTCTCTCCTTTTCTACTGATATTATATTATAACTTGAAAGAAAAAAGAGAAATGGAAAGGTGATATTAGATCTTCGTATTGCTCTTCTTCGCTGTGCTTGCGGATCTTTGCTTCAATTATTTGCAACAGAGATATAATCAGCTAATTGGTAAGTACATATTTTAAATCATTTAAAAAAAAGTAGATATTTAAATAATAAAGATATCACAGCCAAGAAGATGTGTAAACTTCTCCTGTGCTACTGGTCCGGTCACGGTTCTGCAAATGTCACTGGTAGTTTAAACTGGACCAGACCGTTTGGGTATACTTTCTATATATTTTTTAATATATGCATTATTTATAAAAATAAAAACTTACAAATATATATACATACATACATGTTAAAATTTTAAATTAGAAACCCTAAATCTAACTTAGCCCCTCTCAGTCTCACGACTCCCCCTCCTTTTCTTCCTCACCTTTACTTTTGTTTCTCACTGTCGCCGACGTCATTAAGCTGCTGCTGAAGCGAGGAAGAAGGAGCGACGTCTCTCTCCCTCCCATCCCATCTCGCCTTGCCTCTCTTTGGTCTCTTCCCTCCCGACGTGTATCTCTCCATCTCTGTTTCTTTCTCTACCAGCGACAAGCAACAAGTTCTTTGCTGGTGTCGTCGAAATTACATGTTTCTGCCCTGACTTGAAAACTCTTCCATATTGGGGTGGGCTTCAGGACCTTACAGTCCTAAGGAAAAATATCAACGCAAAGACACTATATCGTCGATAAGCATCTTTAGTTCTGTTGTATTTTCTAAGATCATTGGTGATTTGGTAAAAGAAGCATTTTTGTTTTATTTTTCTTCTTGTTTCCTATATGCATTTTAGTTTGTAATCAAAGGCTGATATAATTTTCAATGTAAGTTAGATGATGAGAATAACTTTCGGCGGGTGAAATGGCAATATATGGTGTTGGATGAAACCCAAGCAATTAAAAGTTCAAACAGGTTTGATTCATCTCAATTGTAGCTGAGTAAGTTAGATGTGCAACCTTTAGTTATTAGCTTTCTGGTTTTGTCTTTTTGTTATTAATTGAATGATATCTTATATATATATATATATTTAATTAGCATTTTACTCTTCATTTTTGAATTTTAGAAAGTTATTGACACGTCATGTAAGAGAGGAAGATATGAGTGAGGAAAAAATTGAAAATACAATGGGTTTGAAGCAGATTGTAGAAGCACCTAATATTGGAATGTATTATGATTCATTGGATGCATTATTTTTGCACTAAAAGATATATGGAAGACAAGATGGATTTGGTGTTAAGAAGAAAACAAGTCATAATTCAACAAATAGGCAAACAAAGTTTGTTTGCTTATCTTGTTCTTTGGCTAGGAAATCACAACCTACAAAACAAGATTTTCTTATTCCTAATCCACAGGTGAAAACAGATTGCAAATCAAGAATTAATTAGGGGTGTTCATAAAACCGCCTACACTGCACAAACCGCCTACACCGCACCACACCACACCGCAATTTGTGGTTTAAAACCCTTCACGGTGCGGTTGCGGTTTGTATTTTTGCCAAATCGCGCGGTGCGATACAGTTTGTAGTTTTAAATTTTATAAATGTAGTTCAAACCACACCGCATCGCATCATTATATATATTAACTTTTTTATATTATTTTTTTCAATTTTACTACATTTAAAGTTAATGCATAAATATTTATATAGTATAATATAATATACACAATATCTAGAAAAAAAAATATAATGTTTAATAGGATGCTAACACATATTCTACACCAATCTAAAGATATTCCTCCTTAATTAAAATAATATTTATTTTTATATTACATTTTTTATTTGTTATTAGTTTGTTATATTTGTATTGTTTTACTTAAAGTTTATTAGCTTGTTGTACATTTAATTATTTTGGTAAACACTCTATGCTTATGAGATTTATTATGAATCTTTCTTAATTATAATATTTAATTGTTACATTATTTGGCGATAGGTATAAACCGCCCACACCGCACCGCACCACACCGCATTTTTGTGGTGTGGTTTATGCAGTTTGAGGTCTATGCAGTGCGGGTTGCGGTTTTGAAAATTGTTCAAACTGCATATGCGGTGCGGTCCAAAAAATTAGAGAAAAACCGCACCACCCGCACCACGAACACCCCTAGAATTAATGCTACCTTGTAAGAAGATGGGAAATGCAGGGCCAACTCTATTGTGCTAGAGCATAATTATTGTCTTAGTCCCCCATAAAGCACTATTTTACACATGTAATCGACAAAGAGGTATAGGGGCACAAAGAAAGTTAGAACTAAACGATCGTGCTGGGGTTAGTGTTGCAAAATAATTTCAAACATTTGGTGGTCATGATAAAGTTTCATTCTTAGAAAAAGATTGCAGAAATTTTGTTGATAAAGCTAGGCATTTACGTTTGGGAGTTGGAGATGCTAAAGCAATCCATGATTATTTTAGAAATATGCAAGCTAAGAATTCTGACTTCTTTTACATGATGGATTTGGATGATGATGGACAAATAAAAAATGTATTTTGGGCATATTATAGGAGTAAAACATTATATGAAGGGTTTGGTGATGTCATTACATTTGACACAACATATATACTTGACAAATAAATATGAATTTCCATTTGCACCTTTTGTTGGAGTAAATCATCATGGACAGTCAATCTTATTTGGATGTGGGTTGTTATCAAATGAAGATACTAATACATTTATTTGGTTGTGCAAAACTTGGCTTGTATGTATGAATGAACGTGCACCAACTAGTATAATCACATATCATGACAAAGCAATGAAAAAAGCTATAGAAGTTGTATTCCCTAAAACTCGACATCGTTGGTGTTAATGGGATATACTTAAAAGATCATACCTGAAAAGTTAAGTGGATACATATCATATGAACAGATAAAGACAGCCTTGAAAATTTTGGTTTATGATTCTTTAACAATTGAAGAATTTGAAGAAAAATGGGGTCATTTTCTCAATGAGTATAATCTTTCAGAGAATGTATGATTGAGTGTTCTATATGAGGAGACATATCGGTGGGTTCCAGTATTTGTTAAAGACACTTTTTGGGCTGCCATGTCTACTACTCAGCATAGTGAAAGTGTGAATTCAAAGACATCATGAAATAATTGTTGGGATTAGTGCCATATGAATATCATAAAATTCTTAAATTCGTTATTGTGACTACAATCTTGTATTGGTATGAGAAGATTAATATTGTAGGGAACGAATTTAAACAGTTCGTAGTAAACACAAAGTTATATGGAATATTTAGATTACATACTGTAAGTACGGTTAACTAGTATTATGAATACATGTAATCTAGATCCGAGTTACTGATGTAGTAGGACATCTTAGTGGAGGTACTTTGTATAAAGAAGTTATACATGAACAAGACCTGATATGTTATTAATATTTAAAAATATTTTTTACTTTATAAGTATTAATTAAACATATCAATAAGATGATCATATACAAATTGATCTTAATCCTGAAGTTATTATGAACTCCTGTTTATGTCATATTTATGGTTTGTCAGAATAATCAGGCTGAAAACTTTTGTTTTGGGGAATTCATTGATGTAAATGGTTGGGACATAATATATAGATATAAAATCTATACCTTTCCGAGAGGAATTGAATAATGGGTCTCTTAAGGGTTGGCTTTTGGAACTGAAAGGTGATTGAGCTCAAATTCATAAATCAGTTTATGAATTAACCTTCACTAATAAAGTTAATGGTACTTAAGGAAATAAAATATAATTAAAGATGTTAAATTGTGATTCATTCTTACTTTAATTATGAACAATTAAAAAATGTTTGAATTATGTAGTGATTAAATCGATTGACACTTTTTATAAATTTAAAAGTATCCAATAAATAAATGTCTATAATTACAAGAGTTCAATCTCATATTTTTAGTGAAATAATATTGAGATTAATAAATTAAAGTTATTATTTTAAAGATTTTTAATTAATAATCTAAATTTATTGGAGCTTGAAATTATAGGTCCATAGGTCCCCAAGATGGCTATATCAACAATATTCAATGTAAGAGTTGAAATTGAGAAAAATTAAGAAAAAGGCATCTTTGGAAGAAATTTGTTCTTCAAGGTCAAATATATAATTGAAACAAATTAATTAATCAATAAATTAATTTTTGAAATTAATTAATTATATTTTTCAAAAATTATTTTTTTTAATAAAATGGTATTTTCGAAAATAACATTTAAATAATTAAGATAATTAATTAGTTTTATTTTTTTAAATAACGTGAAAAGATATTTATGATAATTCAAATTAGATTTGAATTTGAAATGATATTTATTCTTTAACTAATCATATAATATAAGTTATCTGGTTTAGATATTTTCAAATAAATAATTATTAAAATAAAATAATTGGAACACATCCATATGTGTTGTTGTAAAGCGCCCTAATCTAATACTTTATAAAAACGTCGCTCAACTCATAGTTAATAGAAAAATACCACTTAAAGGAAAAACTCAGTGGAACTTTGGTAAAACATGTATCTTGGGCCTAATAGTTGAAAACTAAAATAATGCATTGTTATGCAATATTTAAAAAAAAAAATTAAAGTTTAAGTCTCGCTGACGTGATTAAAAATAAAACTCATGACATAGTGTTCTTTTATTCTTGGCACTCATATCGATCGTTGTACGTTCATAGGACACACCACGCCATACATACTTGGACGTCGGAACTCCCCACATCACAATGCGTGTCAAGGAGAAACACTATTGTGTACTTGAAAGGGGTGAAGTAAGGGGGGTGAGCTAAAAACCCAGTAAGGAAGTACAACAACAATATCAAGAATACACAAGAAGAATATGTATCGTAAATCAAGGCAAAACATTCACTTCTTCGTACGCATAGTTTATAATCATAAACGTAATCATAGTCAAACATCAAAATCATACATCTAGTGTCCATGTCACATCTTGAGGCAATCAGTATAACAAGATTGGTAAAACCTCCTTTATAAGGTAAACAAGATCTCAGGTCTGTGAATAACCTCAGCGCGTTCGCCCTTTGAATTACGTCATATCCTTAGTAACACCTTTGTTGCGTCACGTTCAGCATGCTAGCAACCTTTTCTTTTCATTCATCATACAAGCACATGTAATACATTTCACATCAAAATTATAGAAATTACATGTTTCAAAACACTTGTCTTATCATGGCATATCAAACATAGAATTTCACCTTTCATAACACTTGGCTCATTATGACATATCAAAAACATAGAACTTCCATTTCCATAGTACTTTATTTCTTGCAACATAACAGGTCATAGCTTTCATAACATAAAAACATAGGAAATTCTATCTAACTTCCTTACCTCAGGTCCGAGCAAATTAATTGAGAAAATGTCACAACGAGCCTATAATCATAATAAAACTTTCGTTTATAATTTCACGTAAGAATACTCATGCCCAACATACATACCCCACGTTGCACACGTGGCACAAGTTGCACTACAATTACAAACATACAATAATTCCACATGAAATGATAAACGAATAATACTATTTCTACCAATCAATCTTTCGTGGTTACAACATAAAAATCACATGTTTGACTAATAAGCTTATGTTTGAACGTAAAAATACACTTGCATGTAACATGCATATGTGTGATGGTTCTTAAATCTCGCTTTGAAGTTGATAATATTTATTCCTTTATTTTCTTGTAAATTTCACAAAAATTCAGCTAGCATAAAATAAATTATCAACTTGGTTAATACTACTGTTACACCAAAATTTCGAGAATAAATAAATAGTCTCGAAATATAGGCTCGAAAAGAGTAAGCACAAAAATAATAAGTGTTAGCAGTACACTTGTATAATTTGACACACGATTCCATTTCTGTTACTAGCACTTGAGCAAGAGTCGCAGCGTTCGAGCCTAAGCTACAGGCTCGAAGACATCAACCTGCTCCGATGAATGAGGTCGACCGAATTAGTGGGTGAGGAGGAGGCTACAACTGGAACAATGAGCTCGAAGTGTGGCTAGTCTCGAAAGCGCGTTAGCACAACAATTGAGCTCAATGATGCGTTTTCCCACACAAAAAGGCTGTTAGGAAATCCTTATTTCATAGAGATTCGTTATTACTATATATTAAATCCCTATTATCATAGGATATTATGTAATTAACGCATTTAATGTATTTATTTCAAATTTGAATGCTTGGTTGTAACTTTCTTGAATTGGGGGAAGATATTCTTATGACCAGGTCTATAAATAGTCTGGTTTGATTCATTTGTAATCATGCACAAATTGTACTGGAAAAACTCTGTCAAATTGCTTTAGTTCAAAAGTTTTGAGAGAGTAGTGATAATCTTTGTGACTCGTGGACTAGGCAAATTTTAACTACTGAACCAAGTAAAAAACCTCTGAATTCTTTGATTTTTTCTACATTCTTTTTTAGTGCTTGTTGACCCACGATTTAGCCAACTGACACGGAGTCAAAATATGAATGATATAGACGGATGTAAAGAGAATAACGTAATGACAAAAGTAAAGAAAACACAGTGATTTATAGTGGTTCGGCCCCAGGATCTGGTAATGACCTACGTCCACTTAGAATGATATTGATATGGAATCAAAAGTGTGATCAGAGAACTTGGGTTCAATGAGTTTCAACACTTTTGACAAACAACACAAGTTTACTAGGAGAAATTCTATAATCTCTATGATCCAGAAGAAAACCAAAAGTCCTTTCCCTTGAGCTATATCTTGCTATTTATAGGCTCATGCAGGGTTACAAAATATTGTTACAGATATTATCCCCTGAATAATGGGATATCCAGAAGATTGCATGAGATAAATTCGGGATTCATAAAGATCTTCCCATAAACGTTGCCTTGCCAGCGGAACCACCGACCAGACTGGTCGTGGGAAAGACAGGCTTGTCCTGCTTCTGCTGTGTCTCCTGGTCGATACTCTAGCAGACGCTTTCCAAGCATTAGCCACGTGTCAAGAGATTATCTTCCACATCACAAATGCTAATTTATTGGATAACATTTGCCCCCCAAAGTTTATTTACTACGAACAGTAAATAAACTTTGAACGAGCGACTCTTCGGTAACCCCTCCTGACGTGTCAGAACCCTTCATGTGTTCTTGAAAAAAGCAACCCACTTCTGTCCAATCATGACTTTTCAGTTCCCCAGAAACGATTTCGACGGCCATCACGTTCCCCCATACTTCGAAAAAGGAAAAATAATGATTACACCTTTTTAGTATCAGAGACAAACTTATATAAGACCATCAGAACCATCTCTTTTATTTTTCACACACGCCATTATTCTGCCAAAAACCCTAAAAACCAGAGCTTTAGCTTCTCCGGCGAACGTTCTCTTGCGTCTTTCACGACTCAGACGGTGGGCTCCTTAATCTCCGAAGACCTCTCTTCCACCTTCACGACCACTATTCTTGGTAAGTTCCTGAAACCCCATTCTTCTAATTTCTCGTGGTGCATGCTTTTCATGGCGTACTGTTTAAGTCTCTCGGCTTCTGGTTTTAGGTGCTTGTAGATAGAATGTTTTGTAGGCAGAGTAGGTTTACGAGTTAGTTTGAAACCCAGGATCATGCTTTTTAGGACGTAAAACCGAAGTAACATTTCGATTTTTAAGCTAGTTGAAAAAATAATTTTTCCCGCCCTAAGGGGAGTTGAAAAAAGCTTTTCAGGAAAACTTTTCACTTTCACCCTTTAATCCGTTTTTCGAACTGTTCGCATAGAAAGATTTAGTTTCTTGTTAGAATGCTGTTGTATAAAGGCTTAACTTTTATACTTGACCAGCGTTATTCTAAAAAAAAAACCTTCTAAAGTTCTGTAACCTCACCTCCCCATTCTTCTGTTTGCAAATTTTAATGCCATATTTGTGGGGAGGTGAGAGACCCATCGACGACGACCTCCTCGCCCAGCTGCTTGAGGGAGAAGAACAACCAGTTGATCGTATTCATCAGATACCTTTCTCGCGATCCTCTTTCAGAACACATCCTTCCCCTCCAATGGCCCGCTCCAAATCTTCTGGAAAGAAAAGGCCCGAGTCTGAAAGTAACACTACTCCCTCTGCCCAGCCTGATTCGCAGGCTAAGGCTCCCTCGACCAGTGGTCGAGAAAATCTTGTTCCTGACCCTAATATCCAAACTAGGGCTCGCCCTCGTCATCGCAATCTGCTTGATGTCGAGTGGTATACTCCCCCAGCCAGTTCAGTGACCATCCGAATGGTTGCTAACTGCTTCAGGAAATTCCCCCTCACGGGGGTAACCATTACATGTCCCACCGCGGACCAGAGGGCTAACCGTCCAGGAGGGGCGAACAACACCTGGTCCCGGTATCACATTGAGGCGGGAGCTTATCTCCCTCTTCATCCTTTCTTTGTGGGGGTGGCCAATTATTTCGGCGTTGCTCCCTTTCAAATAACTCCCAACGGATATAGGATGCTGGCCGCACTCTATGTTCTGTACAAACTTAACAAATGGCCAGAACCTTCACCCCACGAGGTCAACTATCTTTTTGACCTCAAGTCCAACCCTCAGCACAACGGGACGGGTTTTTTCCACTTCTGCCACCAGGAAACCGGCCGGACGTTCTTGAGTGGTACAACCCATATATCAAACGTGGGGCATTACAACAAAGAGTACTTCTTTACTCCGGACATAACCAGTGACAACTTGGCCTTTGCGAGAGGAGGTATAAACTTTTCTTTGTCTTGGTCGACACTTTAACATAGAGTATTTCCTTTTATTTTCTCTCAAACTTGATCTGTTTTTCAGGCCCTTGGTTACGTCCGACCCCAACACCAAGCATGGTGTCGAGGTCTAACACTTTGGCCAGGATGTCTGATCCAGCAAAATGTGTCAAGACCCTGACACTCGAAAAAAACTTGAGGTCGTCTGGCCTCCTGGCTCCTCGCCATGAAAATATAGGGCCCGTGGTGGGCGATGCCACTGCCGAGGGGGTTCCCGAGCAGCAACCTCCTGTGCCTCCTCCTAGGAGGAGGCCAACAGGAGTTACGATCAGGGAACCCACGGGTAGCCCTTCTGCCGAAAGGCCTTCTGCTCCCCAAGGCAAGGGGAAAGAAAAGGCCACAGAGCCTGTTGTTGACTTGGGAGAGTCTTCTGATGACAATGGTAACGTTATTTTGCTTTTAAATGGTTTGCCAATTCCTTGTCATATGTTTGATGGGGATGGTAACTTTACATATGCTCCAAATCTAGGGCCAGACTTCTTCATGCCAGAAAATGAGTATATGATTAATAGAGTCAATAGTGTAGCGACCAGTAGTTGTAGCTCGGGTATTTACTTTATTATCTTCTTTCTGTTGTATTACTTACTTTCACCTTTCTCTTCCCTTACTAACATCTTGTGTTTACTTTCATGCAGATATGTCGACTCCCAACATCTTCGACATGTATCAGGCCGAGGAAGAAGAAGAAACCCCCCAACTCACACGGAAGCCAAAAAAGAGAACTGGTGAATCCAGTCGGGGCCCTCTAGCCAAGAAAAGTCGACCAGAAGACCCTCCTCAGGGCACGTCAACTGGGAAAAGTCCTGCGCCAACTGGGCGAACTCCTACTCCTCCTCCAGCTCCTTCTGAACAGCAAACTACTCCTGTTCGGCCGAATCCTCCAGCTGCGCCTGCCAGGGAGCATCTTTCTCGTGAAGAGGCTCATGGGGCCAGACTTATGAGCCGTGCCATCCGATCCGCCCGGGACCGCCTCGATCGCATTGGTAAAGGCGAGCGTGTTAGGGCCGCAATGGTTCAAGCTGAAGAGCTGCCAATCGACCAGATCATGAACAGGGCTTTGAACGAAATCTCCAGCGTAAGTGCTTCTTTATTCTTTGAGTTTTTAGTTTTTTAGTCTTCGTGATAAGTTCTGACTTCTTTTTCTTTGTGCACAGGCCTTACTTTCTGCCATTACTGCCCGTTCCCGAGCCCAGGCTTACCTCGAGCAGGTCGAGGCAAAAGCCATCGAGAGGTTCCAGGTGAAAGCGGCCGAGGAGCTCTCGGCTGCTGAGGCTAAGCATGCTAAGGAGTTAGAGGCGGTGATCCGAGAGAGGGATGCAGCGGTGACTAAGCTGTCTGAGGCTGAAGCTGCAAAGGAAGCAGCGGTCAAGTTGAGGCAAGAGTACCGGGAGATCAACAAAACCCAGCTCCGCGAAATCAAGCATCTGGGGGAGGTAGTCAAGACCAAGGATAAGGCTATTCTCTCCCTCGAGGGCAAAGTGAAGCAGTTGGAGCTTGACAACTCCAAGAATCTGGAAAAGTATAAGAGGACAACACTCCGATGTTTCTACAATTTCTAGAAACATAATCAGGGTGCTGACTTTAGCTACCTTTCAGAGGAAGTCAGAACTGCGGAGCTGGCCCGATGTGCTGCCCAACTGGCCGAGGAGGAAGCAAGAGCCGCGACCCCTGCCACTCCAAGCGTTGCTGGTTTGGAAGAAGAAGATGATGTTGAGGACGTGACTAACAGGATGCTGCTCAGGACCCTCCAGCCCCGAATGCCTCTTGAATTCTTATTTGTTTTTTCTTCTTTTTTGGATATACGACCCAAGGGTCGTGGTGTAAAGACAGTAATTTCTTTTTAAACTTTACTGCACGGGCAGTAAATCTTTTTTATTTGAACAGTTACATCCAAGCAGCGATGCTTGCGGTGTAAAAGCTTAACTCTTGGTGCTATAATATTTTATTATAACATTTATCCGTATGACCGGACTTAGCATAGTACTTTGGCATGATTTAACAAAACATAAATTTTGAAAAATACTCTAAGTACTGTAGCATGCTTTCACTTATTTTGTTCATGTGTTTACATACCTTGAGAAGTATGCTTTGCTATCGATGTGCCTTATATGCCCCTCAAGTGATCGAGGAGCTTTAGGTCCTTGGTCACTTGCCTTGACCATAACCTGTTTGAACGTTCCTGTTCGTAGTAAAACTGATACTTGTAATACAGCAAAACAACACATGTAATGAACAAATATTTGTAAATGTAAATTCACAAAGGTTGGCAAGAATGACTGGCTGAGCACAGTCCCTTATAATCTCGTATTAAAAATGGACTAAACATGTCTTTACGAGTGATTCTGAAATAGAATCTTACATATACGAGCAGTTAGCCATACATCGTGGCTAACCCTCTTTGCAAAACTTGTAAAAATTAAAAAGAGAAATTTAAACAAGCCAGTCCTTTAAGAAGGGCTGTTCATTGATAATACTTGCGCAGGTGTTCTCCATTCCAATAGCGCGGAACGAGATCTCCGTTTAAGCGTGCAAGTTTGTAGGTGCCTGGGTGAAGGACTTCTTCAATCTGGTAAGGCCCTTCCCAGTTAGGTCCGAGCACTCCAGCAGTGGGGTCGCGGGTATTTAAGAAAACTCGTCGTAGCACCAAATCTCCGACGTTGAATTTTCTTTCTTTAACTTTGGAGTTAAAGTACCGGGCGACTTTTTGCTGGTAAGCAGCAACTCGGAGTTGAGATTTTTCTCTTATCTCATCGATCGAGTCTAGGGACTCCATCATCAACTGGCTGTTCACGTCCTGGTCGTAAGTCAAACGCCGATGTGAGGGGGGATCTAACTCGACAAGTAACATTGCCTCATATCCGTAGGCTAGAGAAAATGGGGTATGCCCTGTCGCTGTTCGATGAGATGTTCTATACGACCAGAGGACTTCAGGCAGCTGTTCTGGCCACGCTCCTTTAGGTTCTTCAAGTCTTTTCTTCAGGGTGTCCTTGAGAGTTTTGTTTACAGCTTCGACTTGCCCATTTGCTTGGGGGTGTGCGACTGAAGAAAAGCTCTTAATAACTCCATGCCTCTCGCAGAAATCGGTGAACAGGTCGCTGTCAAATTGGGTCCCGTTGTCTGAAACTATCTTCCTGGGCAATCCATACCGGCATACAATGTTCTTGATGACGAAGTCAAGAACTTTTTTGGTTGTGATGGTTGCGAGTGGTTCAGCTTCGGCCCATTTTGTGAAGTAATCGACTGCCACAACTGCGTACTTTACTCCTCCTTTTCCTGTTGGCAGTGATCCAATCAAGTATATTCCCCATATTGCGAAAGGCCACGGGCTCTGCATCTGCTTTAGCTCGTTTGGAGCTGCTCGTGGGATCTTGGAGAACCTTTGACATTTATCGCACCTTCGTACGTACTCCATTGAATCCTCGTTCATTGTTGGCCAGAAGTAGCCTTGTCTTAGAACTTTTTTCACCAAACTCTGCCCCCCAGCGTGATCTCCGCAGAAGCCTTCATGCACCTCTTTCATGAGTTCCTTAGCTTTTTCTGATGTAATGCACCTGAGTAATGGCATTGAATATCCTCTTCGATACATAACACCGTCGAGAAGTATGTACCTAGCAGCCCGCCTTTGCAGAGTTCTGGCCTTGTTTCTATCTGCTGGCAATGTTCCATTTGTCAGATACTCCAGGTAAGGCGTCATCCATGTATCTTCTGCACGAATCTCCATGTTGGCTTCGGCCACTTCAATGCTTGGCTTACTCAATCTTTCTACCGGGACTATGTTCAAGGTGTCAGCATCCTTTGCACTTGCGAGTTTAGCTAAGGCGTCTGCATTCGAATTTTGGTCTCGCGGAATTTGCTGGAGGGTGTACTTTGTGAACTGGGCTAGCACATCTTTCGTTTTATTAAGGTAGGCCATCATCTTTAATCCTCACGCTTGATATTCTCCCAGGACTTGATTCACTACCAGCTGAGAGTCGCTGTAAATATCGAGCACTTTTATACTCATATCCTTGGCCATTCTCAGTCCAGCAAGGAGCGCTTCGTATTCTGCTTCATTGTTTGATGCTGCGAAGTCAAACCTGATTGTGCAGTGAAATCGATGCCCTTTGGGCGTTATCAATATCACTCCCGCTCCAGCGTGAGATTCATTGGATGAACCATCCGTGAATAGTTTCCACGAAGGAGTCTCGTCTTGAGGCATGGGTGCTTCAGGCTGTTTGCATAGCTCACTGTTGGGGAGTTCGGTGAACTCCGCAATAAAATCGGCCAAGACTTGCCCTTTTATTGCTGCTCGCAGTGAATAAGTTACATCGAACTGTCCTAATTCGACCGCCCATTTTAACAGCCGTCCAGCCGCCTCAGGTTTTTGGAGGACTTGCCGAAGGGGCTGGTCGGTCAGAACTGTGATAGGATGGGCTTGGAAGTACGAACGCAACTTTCTGGAGGCTAGAATTAAGCAATATGCTAACCTCTCGATTGGTGGATATTTCAATTCTGCTCCGATAAGCCTTTTGCTGACATAGTAAATAGCTTTCTGTACGCCTTCTTCCTCCCGTATTAGTACCGCACTAGCAGCAACTTCGGTAATCGCCAGATAAATATACAAAGTCTCTCCTTCGATTGGTTTTGATAGGATGGGAGGTTGCGACATATGAGCCTTTAAGGCCTGGAATGCTTGCTCGCAGTCTTCCGTCCATTCAAACTTCTTATTCCCCCTGAGTAGATTGAAGAATGGAACACACTTGTCAGTTGATTTTGAGATGAATCTACTCAGGGCAGCGATCCTTCCGGTCAGGCTTTGTACATCCTTGATTCTCTCCGGTGACTTCATGTCGATCAGGGCTTTTATCTTGTCAGGGTTGGCCTCGATTCCTCTTGAATTTACTATGAACCCCAAAAACTTCCATGATCCGACTCCAAAGGAACATTTGAGGGGGTTCAATTTCATCTGATACTTGTTCAACACATCAAAGCATCCTTGCAAATCCCTCACATTTCCTTCTGCCTTCTTGGACTTTACAAGCATGTCATCCACATATACCTCCATGCTTACCCCGATCAGCTCCTTGAACATGTGGTTGACCAGTCGTTGGTAAGTCGCACCTGCGTTTTTCAGCCCGAAGGGCATTACTTTGTAACAATATAAGCCCGTATCGGTCCGAAAGCTGGTATGATCCTCGTCAGGGGGATGCATGCTGATCTGGTTGTAACCTGAATACGCGTCCATGAACGAGAGGATCTCATGTCCTGCAGTAGCATCGACCAACTGGTCGATCCTTGGGAGTGGGAAACAGTCTTTTGGGCAGCCTTTATTGAGATCTGTAAAATCCACGCAGGTCCGCCATTTGCCGTTAGGCTTGGGGACCAGCACCGGATTGGAGACCCACGATGGATAAAATGCCACCCTGATGAACCCATTCTCTTTAAGTCTTTCGACTTCTTCTTTCAAGGCTTTTGATCTGTCTTTATCGAGCAACCTTCTTTTTTGTTGCACAGGTGGAAAGGCTTTGTTTATGTTCAGGACATGGCTGATCACTGATGGCTCTATCCCAACCATGTCTTTATGCGACCAGGCGAACACTTCCTGGTTTTCTTGTAAGAATTCCACCAGTGCCTGCTTTGCGGTAGGCTCTAAATTCTTCCCAACCCTCACGACTCTGGTCGGGTCTTTTTCATCGAGTTGGACCTCCTCCAAGTCCTCGACGGGTCCAACATTTTCTTCAAAATCCCCAAAGCGAGGATCCAAATCTATATCCTCACTTTGGGCAACACCCTATTTGGTGACGCTACCACCTGATTGGGCTTGTCTGTCTTCTGTCATCTGCAATCGGTCTGGGGTAGCGCTCTTCGATGCTCCACTTTTTGCCTTTGTGATCGAGGCGTTATAGCACTCCCTGGCTTCCCTTTGGTTTCCTAAGACGTATCCTACCCCTGCGTCCGTTGGGAACTTCATGGCTAGGTGCCACATGGAGATGATGGCCCTTAGATCAACTAGTATGGGCCTTCCAATAACGGCGTTATATGCTGAAGGACAATCAACCACTACAAAAGTGGTGAGTAATGTCCTTGAGGCAGGCGATGTACCCGTGGTTACTGGGAGTTTGATCATTCCGGCTGGGGCGAGTCCTTCTCCAGAGAAGCTGTATATGGTTTGATTGCAGGGCTCCAGGTCTTTTACGAACAACTTCATGCGTTCCAGTGTTGACTTATACAGGATGTTCACTGAACTTCCTGTATCGACCAGTACTCTTTTTACCATCATATTAGCCATCTGGATGTCCACGACCAGCGGATCGGAATGAAGGAACCGGACGTGTTAGGCATCGCCATCGAAGAAGGTTATCCCATATTCCTCTGAGCGAGCCTTTTTTGGCGCACGGTCCTCCACAGTCATCATCTCGATGTCCTGGTCGTGACGTAGAGTCCGAGCATAACGTTCTCTAGCCTTTCCGCTATTTCCCGTGAGGTGCGGGCCTCCACAGATGGTTAAGAGTGTTCCGGCTACGGGGGCAGGCTGTAATGGTGGCGAGCGTTGGCGTGTGGACGTCTGCTCGTTGCCACCTGGAGCTTCTCGTTGGGAAGTTCCCGAGGCCCGTACGTACCTTCTCAAGTGTCCTTGTCTAATAAGGAACTCGATTTCGTCTTTTAACTGGTTGCATTCATTAGTGTCATGTCCGTAGTCGTTATGGTAACGACAGAACTTGGTAGTGTCTCTTTTCGAAATGTCTTTTCGAATGGGCCCAGGTTTCTTGTAAGGTACACTAGAGCTTGTGGCCTGGTAAACCTCTCCCCGAGACTCGATGAGGGCAGTGTAGTTAGTGAACCTAGGTTCATAACGATTACCCTTGGCTCGTTTATTGTCGGAGGTGGAAGGCTCGCTATACGGCCGTTTCCCACCATTTTTTCCATTACCGTTGCCGTTTTTATGGCCTTTGTCGTTGCCATCAGGTTTGGAACCATTGGCGGCTTTGCCAGGCTCGTCGGCCTTTTTACCCTTGTTTGAGGGTTTCCCATCATCAGCAATGGCTTCCTCGAGTTTAATGTAACGATCGGCTCGATCCAAGAACTCTTGGGTCGTTTTAACTCCTTACTTTCAAAGACTCTTCCAGAGGGGAGAGCAACGCTTTACCCCTGCGGTAATGGCCATCATCTTGCCTTCGTCTCCTACTGTTTTTGCTCCAGCCGCCGCCCGCATAAAGCGCTGGACGTAATCCTTCACTGACTCTCCGTCCTGCTGGCGGATTTCGACCAGCTGGTTTGCTTCGGTTGGGTGCACACGACCCGCGTAGAACTGTCCGTAGAACTCCCTTACGAACATTTCCCAGGAAACTATGCTTGCAGGTGGGAACTTAAAGAACCACTCCTGTGCTGCTTCAGAAAGTGTTGTAGGGAAGATCCTGCACCGAGCGTCTTCGGACACTTTCTGAATGTCCATCTGAATCTCAAATTTATTCACATGCGAGACTGGGTCCCCATATCCATCAAAGTTCGGGAGCGTAGGCATTTTGAACTTGCTGGGAGTTACGACGTTAGCTATCCTCTGGACGAAAGGAGTACCTTTCCTCCTGTCGTGGTCGATGTAAGAAGTCCTTCCTCCGACCAGCTGCTGCACAGCCTGATTGAGTGCGTCTATCTGGGCTAGCACTGCGGCAGGAATTGTGGTGGCCTCTGTGGCTGGGGGGATGTTCTCGCCGTGCCTTTCTCGACAATCGTTGAGTACATCTCTAAGGTCCTCCTCTCTTCTCCGTTGCTCGCTACCTCCGAGCCGATTGAAGACATTATTTTGCTTGGGTTGCCCCCCAGCATCTTGTCTATTTGGTTGGTCACCTTGAGGTACTTGGCTCCTGATTTTACCTCTATTTCTGTTTCTCCCATCAGCATTGCCCTTGCCTGAGTCAGCCTGATTGTACCCATGACCATCTCTGAACCTTGACTGGCTGTGGTGAGACTGACTGTTCCCTCTGTGACCGTCTCTGGCAGAAACGCCCCGAGCGTTAGAGGGTGGCCTGCGCTGGTTGCGGTGTCCCCGTGCATCGTTATGCCGTGGGGGTCCACGGACCGCAGAGCCTAGTTCCGAGTCCCTCCTGTTGTCAGGAGGGTAGTGACCTCTGTTCGCTTGGTTTGGCCCATCATTCTCATGGCGCCTAGGACTATGAGGCTGATGCTCGGCCCTATTCTGCCTTTGCTGCGGGGGATTACCCCGAGCAGCCTGGGATGGTGGATTTGCCTCGGGGTCCAGTGGGACTTCGTCATGGGGCATCTGAGGCTGTTCGGGCCTTTGCGGACTTGAAGGATGGATTGGTGGGCTAGGATTGGGACCCTTCTGAGGTGGCCCATTTTCAGGTTGGTTAGGCTGCGAGGCAGGTGTGGCCTGATTTCTTGCCAACAGCAAGGCTGCTTCAAGGGCTGCCATGGCCTCGGTCTGGCGGTGATCCACCTCTGCTTGTCTCTCGCTCAACTCCGCCCGCTGACGATCGAGCTCCTGATGCTGTCTCGCCATGGCTTCTGCGGCAGTCTCTTGATTGGTCCTCAAACTAGCCAACTCTTCCTGCAACGTGCCCAGGGTGCTCCTCAGAGTCGCATCGTCCATTTCCTCTTCTTCAAAGTCTAGTTGCGGCTCATCTTCCGCCATGCTTGCAGGTGGAGGAGGAGGTGGTGGATTCGATGGTGCAGCGGCGGCAGTCTAGCCAGCTTTCCTTCCTGCTTTCGCCATCAGTTTTCTTAACAGCAATGAATCGTCCTCTCAATGAAAGCACCAGAATGTTGACCCACGATTTAGCCAACTGACACGGAGTCAAAATATGAATGATATAGACGAATGTAAAGAGAATAACGTAATGACAAAAGTAAAGAAAACACAGTGATTTATAGTGGTTCGGCCCCAGGATCTGGTAATGACCTACGTCCACTTAGAATGATATTGATATGAAATCAAAAGTGTGATAAGAGAACTTGGGTTCAATGAGTTTCAACACTTCTGACAAACAACACAAGTTTACTAGGAGAAATTCTATAATCTCTATGATCCAGAAGAAAACCAAAAGTCCTTTCCCTTGAGCTATATCTTGCTATTTATAGGCTCATGCAGGGTTACAAAATATTGTTACAGATATTATCCCCTGAATAATGGGATATCTAGAAGATTGCATGAGATAAATTCGGGATTCACAAAGATCTTCCCATAAACGTTGCCTTGCCAGCGGAACCACCGACCAGACTGGTCGTGGGAAAGACAGGCTTGTCCTGCTTCTGCTGTGTCTCCTGGTCGATACTCTAGCAGACGCTTTCCAAGCATTAGCCACGTGTCAAGAGATTATCTGCCACGTCACAAATGCTAATTTATTGGATAACAGTGCTCTTCATAATTAAGTTGACGAAAAAAACATCTACAGTTTGGTGCTTTCGTTGAGAGCATTAAGCGAATCGTTGTATTGTTTAATCAAAACCTCCTCCACATCATCAATGGCAGTTGTGAATATACCTGGAACTGGTGGGCGACCATTACCCCAAATTCCTGAGGAGCATACTCCTCAGGCTGAGAACCATCCACGAAGTCCTGGGAAATAGCCCATGGTAGATCAGACCCCCGACGAGGGGAGTGCATCATTGGCCTCTAGGGGGCAACCTGCTCAGAGCCCCATGCCTGATGAGGATTTGTATTATAATCCTGAGAGGTACATACCAAATGTGGAATTAGAAAATCACAGATTGCGTGAACAGCTGGACGAGGCTACATGGCGAAATGAGGAATTGCTAGGCAGGTCGCTGAAGTATAGGCATTGCCCCGAAGGACCAGAGGATGACCCCGAGGGAGTACGGCTGGCATAATGGCTGAGCAAAGGGCCCAACAGGCACAACCGAGGCCCAGGACAAATTCCGGCAACGGTCGACCTGAGGGAAACACTCAAAACGCTACTAGGGACAATCCTACAAGAAATGTACCTACTAGGACTGGGAATAACCGAGCTCCTTTGGTAGCTCAGAATGATAACCCTGAACCTATCAGGAACAACCCGAAGCCTGTGCGAGCCAATTTCAGACCTTCCAAACCCAATAACGGAAGGCCACTGCCATCACCATTAAGGCATCTGCCTTCTCCGACAAGACATCCTTCTCAAGCTCGAGAGGCACCCCAGCCAGCTTCCAATGGGAACCGGGCAGGGGATTAGGCACCCTAGAGACCCTCTCGAAGTGCTAGAAGTGGGAGTCGAGATAGAAACCATAGGGCTCGACTTGAACAAGGGGTTGAACATGAGGCCCCGCAAGAGGCTCATCGAGGACATAGGGCACCTCAGCCAACAGGTTGTCATATGTCGAGGTTACAAACAACTAGGATGAGGGGGCAAGCATAAAATACACCTTGTAACATCGATCCACGCAACAACAAAAACAACAACAACAAGAGAGGAATGTCAGCTTCCTTAGTGGATGTCTGGAGCGCAGCCGGTCGGTGAATGTGTACAACACCGAGCCTAGGAATAATGGGAATTATGAGAATGACTATCATAATCTTCAAGATCATCTGAATCAGAACCGGGGACAGACTAACCCGTCAAACCTGGATTTATGAACACATTTAAATAACAAAAAAGAGCCTTCCCAACCAGTTGACGAGAATTAGTATAACCTTGTACTAGGACAAGGAGCTAGAGTTTTTGCGAACAATAACTAGATACCACAAATGCAAGCTCCAATGGATTTGGTCCAAGAAAGGATCAACCTGCTTGAAAGAGAATTCAGGCTTCTTTAAGAAGAAAAAAATAAGGACAAGACTGACGACTCTGACGAGGAGCTCGAGCCTTTTGGTCCTCACATCTCAAACACTCCATCTCCTTATGGATTTAAGATACCCCATGTGGCACCCTACGATGGGAAATCTGACCCATATAGCCACATGAGCACATTTAACACAGTAATGCAAACCAGCAACGTCGAATACGAGCTAAGGAGCATGCTCGTCCCGATCACACTAACTGGACCAACGAAAAACTGGTTTGACAAGTTATGGAGACACTCGATCTCTTCATGGGAACAATTGTCTAAGGAAATTAAGAAGCAATTCTAGGCCATAAAGAGTGTCAAGCCCGAGGCCTCGGCATTGACTATTGTTAGGCAACAGCCAGGAGAGTCATTAAAAAGCTACCTGGCGAGATTCAACATAGAAATGGCACGAGCTCGAAATGTCGATCACAGTGATCATCTCATGGAAGTACGAGCTAGAGTATTTCCAGGAAGTCCCATTTGAGACGACATGCAAAGGAAACTTGTAAGGACAATAACCGACTTCAACACCCGGGCTTAGAGGTTTGTCAATTTAGAAGAGGAGAGGTCGGCACTAAAGCGGACTTCTCAGCCCATAATAACTACAACAACAAACGTTAACTCAGCCTCGACCTCGGTTATGCCCTCCACGTCGCGACCCTCAGAAGATAACCCTTCCAAGAAAAAGAAGAATGAAGGGAATAATTCGGAGGCTGATGGGGGTAAGAAGAAAAAAGGAGATAAATACTTCTCCATTTACACAATCTATACCGAGCTCGCAGAAACTCGGGAGAACATTTTTGTCGCAAACAAGAACTAGGTCCCTTTAAGATGATATGATCTGATGCAAAATCAGAAGTCTAAATGGGATATCAATAAATTTTGCAGATTTCATAGGGACGTTGGTCATACCACCGATGAATGCAGACAGCTAAAAGATGAGATCAAAGGTTTGATCTCGAAAGGATACTTTGGGCATTATGTTAGAAACAGGAATCTGGCCCAAGCTTCATTTGGGCAGAGGACATCTCCTACGCAGCCTGCCCAACAGAATGCATCCCCACATGCAAGGGAGGATAACTGACTTCCCCCGATCGATGGGGAAGATGTAGTAACCATCATCGGAGGACCACATATCGCTAGGTCAAGGAGAAATTCCCATTAGAGATATGTCAACGAGCTCAATTTGGGGGACAGATCTCCCTATGAACCTGAACCCCGAGCTCTGAAACAACAAAGGGTTGAAACCCAACCCATTACATTCACTGAAGAAGATGCCTCGCATGTCCAGTTCCCCCATAATGACCATTTGGTCATTACCTTCCAACTCGCAATAAAAGGGTGCGCTGAGTCTTGATATATAACATGAGCTCGGTCAATATCCTCCATAAGGCCACCTTGAAAAAAATAGGACTCTCCATTCGAGACCTGAAAAACTGTACGACGACATTGTACAGATTTTCAGGGAAAGGAATAGACAGCACAGGATCTATCGAGCTCCCAGTGACTTTGGGAGACTATCCAGTCTTGGTAGCCAAGATTATGGAGTTCATAGTGGTGACACCCCTTTGGCCTACAACATACTGCTCGGGAGACCAGCCCTGATTGGGCTAGAGGCAGTTTCATTTGTGAGGCACCTGGCCATCAAATTCCCAACACCTAGTGGCATTGAGAAGCTGAAAGGAGACTAGTTGGCTGCCTGAGAATGATGCAGCATCTCAATGAGGTGGAAGGACCAAACAAATGCACAAGCACTTGCGGTCATCAAAGAAATAAGCGAGACAGTCTATGAGATTGAAGAAGAGATCGACCCTAGGATAGAAGAGGATAGCGTCGATCTCGGACCAATTGAAGAGCTCGAGGACGTAGTGCTCGATGAAAAGGATACGACTAGGGTGGTAAAGATAGGGAAGAACCTTCCAAAGGATGCAAGATAACAATTAATCCACTTCCTAAGGGAAAATCAAGATGTGTTCGCATGGTCGCACTCAGACATGATTGGGATCAGCCCAAACATTATAATCCATGCGCTCAACATAGACAAAGGATTCCCACCAAAACAACAAAAAAGAAGGCTCCTGGATGATGAAAGGAAGAAGGCCTTGAAAGTGGAGGTCAAAAGGTTGAAGGAAAATCAGTTTATCCGAGATGCTTTCTATCCCGATTGGATAGCCAATCCCTTGTTAGTTCCGAAGCCCAATGGCAAGTGGCGAACTTGCATTGATTATTCGGACCTCAACAAGGCGTGTCCAATGGATTGCTTTCCCCTACCTCGAATTGATCAACTTGTAGATGCTATCGCGAATCACAGCATCATGTTGTTCATGGATGCATATTCTGAATATAACTAGATACCCATGCATGCACCCCGATCAGGAACATACGAGCTTTATGATCGATAAAGGTTTGTACTGCTATAATGTGATGCCTTTTGGGCTCAAAAACACCGGGGCCACATATCAAATATTGGTAAATAATGTAACGTCCTGGGTAGCCAAGACCGCTACACTGTGTGTTTATAAAGGTGCAAGACTTGCTAATCTAGTCATTTAGTCAAAAGGTGTCATTAATTAAAATGTGCTAGGGTTAAAAGACATTTTGGCCTCAAAAGGGATCATTTTATAAGTAGTAAACAACTTTACATAGGGGATCCCCGAAATAGTTTTGAGTTTACAAGTTGGTTTACAAAATTCAACAATTAAAGTAAACATTGGCCATACTAAGGAAAAATACAAAGTTCTGGTCCTCTTGTCCCTATAATCTCCTCAACCGTGGCGGCTGAGCGGCCTGTCATGTACATTCACCCTGCAGAGCTCTCCGGTCAAGGTTGATCGACCTTGCCTTTGCCTTTACCTGCACCACGCAGCACCCGTGAGCCGAGGCCCAGCAAGAAAACACAGTTCACAACATATACAATAATATCAAACAAATATTCTATTAAGCATGTTCAATTGTTCGATCCATAGCATGTAATCATGTTTCAAGATACAAAGATACATCATCAACAAATAGACTATTCAATAACCACAATAATCATTTCAAATAGCCATGTTACACAATAACTAGGGCTGAAACCTTAGGCAGCACCCTTTGTCTAACCCACTGACTCCGGCCCGCTTAAACTGAGCTCAGTGCATAATAAGTTGTCCTCGGATACCAGTTTCCGAGCCGTGCCCTTTGCGCAAGTTAACCGTGGCACGCTTAGGCTGTTGGTTTACAATTTACATGGCATAATACCATTCTTTCAATCTTATAAATTAGGGAGCCCTTAGTCCTGTACAATTACTCAACCGGGTGTAGTTTTCTTACCTTTAATCTTTATGGTTTTGGATTACGAGCAACGCCCCTCAAGCACGATCCGCTTCCAAGCCTAAACCTTGATCACCTAGTCACAACCAAAGTATAGGGCTTCATTAATACTCAAATTAGGGTTTCCGATTACAAAACTAACTTTCGGGAAATCAAATCCTACCAAGCACGGTGATGGAATGGTTCCCGAGCTTTCTAAGCTTGATCTAAGTCCTTAAAAACCCTAAAAGATCAAGTGGGCAACCAAGGGCTGCGGCCCTTGAAGCTTAGTCGTGGCCCTGCTCCAAAACAGAACCAATGCCACCCCTGAAGGAGGATACGCGCCGCAACCCTTCCTTTGGGCGCTGCGACGCTTCCCTTGGGCCGAGCCTCGTTGGCTCCTTTGCATGCTAGGGCCGCGACGCTCTAGAACAGAGTCGCGACCCCTCCCTTCGTGCCCAGAAAACCCACCATTTCAAAGCTCAAAACCTCAGCCAAAACCACCCCTAAACTCCCTAATTCAACACCCAACATTACCACAACTTATTACACAACTTATGCTACACATTTCAACAGAAATTCAGTCCAAAAACCCATAGAAATCTCACTTCCAATCCTTGAAACTCTAAGAACTTAAACACCCAATTTAACCATTCAAAAACTTAAACTCAAACCATTAATTCATGTAGTAAAGCTTACCTTATTGATAGAACCCTTCCTCTAGCCAAAACCCAGCTCGTTCCTAATGATTTTCCAGCTCAATTCCACCTTAAACAATAATTGGACAGCACCTCAATAACCAATTGATACACAAAGTTAAACTTCAGAAAAACACATGGATTAACCCTTACCTAGTCCTGGTTTGTTCACTGAGCTAAGCCTCTAAATTACCCCTGAATTCCTCTGAGTTCCCAGCAATCTACAGCTCCAATTTCTCAAGAATTTTCCTCTGTTTTTCCCCTTGAGTGTTTCTTAAGTGTTCCTTGAGAGAGAAGACTAAACTGAGGAAAGAAAATAAGGTCGGTTTATATTTTTTCTAAAGACTTCCTAACTTTTGTCCTACTCATTAAGTTAATCCCAAGGCTCGGGGTGCCGAAACCGTCCCCGAGGCCAAAACGGTAAAATCCCCCAATATTCCCGCCTAGACATCCTAACCTCAAATATATCTCCATATATTTATTTTCACGACCCGATAGTCTAAATCACTACCTGATACCTAAAGTGCCCCTGACTTGTCCAAAGTCATATTTTAAGTCCCGTTGTGACATTTCCCGCTATTTGACCCTAGGATCGCCTCGAGTCGTGCTCTGCAGACCTACCCACATAATAATGTGGTTCTCACATATATCACATATTTATTTCATATTATCATATAATATCATCGATTATCATATAAGCATTATTAATCACATATTCACACATTAAATCAATAATATTCATTCTAGTCCCATTTATGCCCTCCCGACACACTAATCAAGACCCTTAAGCCTTATTAGCGAATTTGGGTCGTTACAAATAAGATGTCTGTCGAAAAAATAGGTAACAACATGGAGGTTTATGTGGACGACATGTTGGTCAAGTCCAAACATAACTGTAACCATGTCGATGATCTCGTAGATTGCTTTGCTATACTCCGAAAATACAACATGAGAATTAACCCACAAAAATGCTCATACGGAGTATCCTCGGAAAAGTTTCTTAGATTCATAGTAAATGCTCAGGGCATTGAGGCAAACCCAGATAAGATCAAGGCATTAATCAACATGCGCTCACCTTGAAAACATAAAGATGTTCAGAGTTTAACTGGACGAATGGCGTCCTTAAGTAGGTTCATATCGAAATCTACAGATAGATTCCTTTTGTTCTTTAATATTTTGAGAGGAGGCAAGAAATTTGAATGGTCGGACGATTGCCAGCTCGCCTTTCAAGCCCTTAAAAAGCACCTCGCTGAACCGCCAATCTTATCCAACCAATCACAGAGGAAATATTGTACTTGTACCTCGCCACAACCGAGCATGCAATCAGTGCAATACTTGTTCGGGAGGATAAGTACAAAAGTTTGTTTACTATGTTAGTAAAAGGTTAATGGGGCAGGTTTGAGGTATCCGTTAATGGAAAAGCTAGCTTTAAGCTTAATTCATGCATCTCAAAAACTCCATCCTTACTTCCAGGCACATCCTGTACACGTATTGACTTATCAGCCTTTGAGACAGGTGTTGTCGAAGCCTGAGGCACCCGGAAGACTGTTGAAATGTGCAGTTGAACTCAGAAAATTAGAGATCACATATCACCCAAGAACGACAATCAAAGGACAAGCGATAGCGGATTTCATAGTTGAATGTACGAGAATCATCAACGAGGAAGTCATAATCCCAGCCTGCAAACTGTGGAGACTTTACGTCGATGGGTCCTCAAATGAGAATGGATCGGGGGTAGGAATTATCTTAATCACTCCGATAGGAAATCGTTTTCACTCAACCTTACGGTTCGGCTTCAAAGCATCAAATAACGAGGCTGAATACAAAGCACTACTAGCAGGACTTCAGATAGCTTCTAAGCTTAAAGCAAAAGCCATCCACTGCTATAGTGATTCCCAGTTGGTTGTCAACCAGGTTTTCAGAGAATACCAGGCTCGGGGAATCAAAATGACAGCTTACTTAGAGAAGGTCAAAGCAGTAGTCGGGCAATTCGAGTTCTACACCATTGAACAAGTTCCGCAGGAGCAAAACTCGAATGCAGATGCTTTGGCTTGTCTCGCCACAACTAAGGAAGCTAATACACTAAATGTCATGCCGATCAAGTTTCTACCGATCCTAAGCATAGTCAAGCCTGAAGAAGAAGACGTCAACCTGATTGACTCGTAGCCTCCCTGGATGACACCCATAATTGACTACCTTGAAACCGGGAGCCTCCCAGCAAAGCAAAATGAGGCTAGAAATCCCATGTACAAGATACCAAGGTACACTATCTTGGAGGGAAAATTGTATAGAAGGGGATATTCTATGCCATTGTTAAGATATGTAATCCACCCAAAGCCAGAATTTTTTTAGAAGAAATCCATGAAGGATTTTGCAGAGACCACACTGGGGGGCATAGTCTATCAAAAAAGGTGATTAGGCAAGGATACTTCTGGCCTACAGTTAAAGTGAAATCATTCGAATATGTCAAGTGTTGTGACAAGTGTCAGCGGTTCACTTCAATCCTGCGAGCTCCACCAACCGAGCTCACCATGATGAGCTCTCCGTGGTAATTCGCGGTGTGGTGAATCGACCTCATAGGATCCCTACCAACAGGAAAAAGCGGAGTAAAATATGTCATGGTTTCTGTTGATTACTTCACGAAGTGGACCGAGGCCGAACTGTTGGGGTTTTATGCCCTAATTAAAACCCAAATTATTTGTAATCTCATTTTATTATTAATAAAAGAATAGAAATCATTTTTTGACTTGGTCAATCACTTTGCTCACATGTTTTATTTTCATGATTATTTGTTTAATATAAACTTCTATTAAATCCCGAGCATATAGCTAATCTTATTTATAGTGACGTAATCACAGTGGAATATAAATATGATTATATGTTAAAAAAAAAAAAAGTTAGTCCTAAGATTAGTCAGTGCACCGGATTTACACTGACTTGTCAATCTGCGATATGATCTACTTACACATTAGAGTGTTATGTTCTTTCCAGAACATTAGCAAAGTAGATAAGATCGGATGTATTTGTTACATCGGACAGGACCGATATTGACAGTTGATAAGATAAGTAAACATACCGTTATTATCTATTCTAGTCATATCATATAGTTGACCATAGGTCAATTCAATCTCAATTCTGAGTGGTTAGTATTCTAACTGATTGTATTATTTGAGTTCTTTGACTTGTTCGTTACCAGCTTACCCTACGGACTAGCCCATACTTACATCTTGGGAACTCGGTAGTATAATTGAGTGGGAGTGTTAATCATAGATATGAACATCTATAGCTTCTGATGAAGAAGTGAAACGATGGTTTCCTTTTAGTTTGGTTCAAGGTGATAAATGAGAGAGATCTCATTTCTGTAATTAAATTAGTTTACTGAAATATCATTTACAAGGAACTAAGTGTTTTAAGGATAAAATACAATGAGGGGTAAAACGGTATTTTAGTCCTATCTCATTGTAGACCGTCTATAGAGGATTGAGTGAAAATTATGGTTGTAACAATGGATAATTAATAGCGTATCTATATTTGTTATAGAGCGTTCTATGAATTCAAGAGTGCAATTCCAAGTCTATAGTGGAGTCACGAGGAATTAATAAGTTAGTAAATTTATTTGTTAGATTTATGATAACTTATTGGAGCTTGATTTCATAGGCCCATGGTCCCCATTGTACCTTGGATAAAATCATCTAGATAGTCTCAATTAATTGATTTAATCATCAATTATAATTATCAAAGTTGACCAGGTCAATTTTGGATAGTTTCACAGAGTTGTGTAATTTTGAGAAGAAAAGAGAAATTATGGCAGATTTATTAATTAAGATAAATTGATATCTAAATTAATAAATAAGTTTAAATCAAGGTTCAAATTATAAATAATTAATTTGATAAAGGATTTAAATAATTATTTAATTAATTAAATCAATAGAAAATAATACAGGCTTTGATTTTAAGTCCAATGGGCTTATAATCAAATGGGAAATTTCACGGGCCTATAGCCCATGATAATTTCGACCCAGGGCTTCAAAATGGCTATTATTTTATTGATTTTTTAATTAAATTAAATGGCCTAATTGAGTCTATAAAAGGAGTGCTTAGAGAGAAGTCAAAAGAGACGACAGATAAGTCACAAGTCAGATTTTCTGATAGTTTTATATTCTCTCTAAACACAAGTCCTTTTCTAAGCCACTTTGTTATTTTCTCTTCTTCTCTCTATATCTATCTCATGTGTTGAGAATTGCCCACACTAGTCTAGGTGGTTCTAAGGATACATTGGAAGATCGTGAAGAAAATAGAAGATCGGTTCAGTTTCTTGGTAATACTCTGCGACAGAGAGGATACAAGAGTTAGAGAAACTGAAGGAAGGACTCTTTAATTCCACTGCGTATACTGTAAGTATTCTATTCTTTGTTTCTCTTTGAATTCAATTTTAGAAACATGTTTTAGGCTATCTCGTATTAATTTGTTTAATATTAGATATACATGAAAATAAATAAAGATCCTGTATAAGCTAATCCAACACGAATCTCTTGCCACCATCACCTCGAATAAATTTTTGGACTTCGTGTTTAAGAATATAATTTACAGATACGGGGTACCAAGGAGAATAATATCAGACAATGGAACCTAGTTCGATAGCGAACTAGTTACACAAGTCTTCGAAAGGAATGGGATAATCAAAAGTTTTCCTCAGTAGCCCATCCACAAGCAAATGGCCAGGTCGAAGCAGTGAACAAGACCTGGAAGAGCTATATTAAGAAAAGGCTCGAAGAGGCTAAAAGAAAATGGCCAGAAGAATGACAACAAGTCCTATGGGCCTACAGAATGACTGCTCAAACCTCAACAAGACATACCCCATTCTCCCTAGCTTACGGTTGCGGAGCTATGGTACCTATTGAGATCAAAATCCCAACAATCAGGCGTGAAGCATACGACAAGACCTCAAACCAATCCCAGCTCGAAGAAACTCTAGACCTAATTGTAGAAAGACGAGATGAAGCCCAACTTAAGAATGATGCATACCAGCAAAGGGCTACAAGATACTTCAACAAGAGGGTTTGCACACAAAAATTGGATTGGGAGATTTGGTGCTCAGAGAAGTCTTTTTGGCCACACGAGACCCCTCGACAGGTGTGCTCGGGCCTAATGGGTAGGGCCATACCAAATTGAACCCATTATTCGACCTGGTGTTTATAAACTAGTGAGATTAAATGGAGAATTGGTACCACGAACATGGAATGGTGAACATCTACAACCTTATTATCACTAATGTAGGAATGATGTTTATTCATTTGTAACCAAGCTTCTACTTAATAAAGCACTAATTTTTATTCAAATTTTGTGTATTTTTATTGTTGTACTTTTTGCAAGCTCCCAAAATTCAATAACCTAAGATTACAATCATAGGATATTAAGGGGGCATAAGTGGTACACAATCATACCATGAGCTCGAAAATATTTTTAGGATTGATGCCCTAACAGTGTGTAAAGACATTTTATTGGTTTTCAATGAAAGTACAATTTTATTATATTTGAATGTTATAATTATTGCTTGAATTAATTATATAATAATATTAATAAAATTCTCTATTCATTCACGAGAATATGATCTTGTCTTAGTACGAGAGAATTAAGATCATATATAATGAATAAAATAGTCACTAACATATTAAAGTAAGAAATCTTTAATGAATGGTTACTAGTACAGTTTGTTAAGCATACGAGATGCGAGTAATCTAGATTCGGATTACTGATGTAGATAGACATCTTAGTAAATGTGCTGTATATAATAGAGATTATATATGACAAGACCAATGAAAATTAATTATCTTTATAAACTTGCTGTTAGACGTAAAGATTTAATTCTTATCATAATAGATGATGATTTGTAGATCAATCTAAATCCTGAGTATTCATGAACTCATGTTTATGTTTTTTATTGGATCTTATGATTCACTTGTTAAGGTCTCTTAGAATAATGAGGCTAATGACTTTTGTTTTGGAGATTCAATATCATGGATGGATGGGAACATGAATTACAATATTGGAATCCATGCTTTCCTAATGGATCGAATATTAGTTCCCTTAAGGGTTGATTATAGAACTGAATAGTTATTGAGCTCAAATCTATAATTAGATTATAGATTAATTATTCTCTAGTGAATTAATGACACTTAAGGATCAAGAGGTAATTAGAAGGGTAAAACGGTAATTTTTACCAACTTTAATTAATGAACCAATAATGGAGGAAAAAACTACATATATTGATTATATCAATGGACTAGGAGAGAAAACTCTGTAAATATAATTCTATAAATACTTAGAGTGCAATTCCATATTTATAGTAGAGTAATCATGGAATTAATAAATAAAATTATTAAATTAAAGAGTTTAATTAATAATATGGTTTATTGGAGCTTCGTATTATATGTCCATGATCCCCAGATCACCTCTGTTCTACACTGTCAAGGGTAAGGATGTCAAAAGAAAGATTTGTAAAGAGAAATTACTAAATTGCAAAGGAATTAATTTTCCAGGGCAAGGAAATAAATATGTGATTATTATGGGTCATTGATTAATTGTAAATTAATTAAATATTTAACTATATAGTTTTTAAAAGTTTAAAATTAATATTAATCTTGTTTGGATTAATATAAAGAGAGAGAATAATAAATATCTTAAATAAATATCTTATTTATAATATGATATTTATTTATTTAATTTGAAATTGATATTTTAAGATAAAGTTAATTTTGAATTAACTGATATTTAGATTGGGATAAATATATTGTCTTAAAAGTTGATTAAATAAATAAATGAAAAAATTAGGGAAACCCTAATAGTGCTAAGTGACACACACTGTACAATACAGTGTGTGGCGCCTAACTCAGGGATATTTATCCCTTGGATTTGAATTTAGAATTCCAAATAAGTTTGTTTAATCAATTATTCAATTGTACTTTTTAAATACGATTTAAATAAATAATTAAATGAAAAAATCTGATCAATTTTAATATGAATTAAATAAAGATTATTTAATTAGGTTAAATATCTTTATAAGTCTGATAGTACGTAACTTTCAGAAGAGGTTGGAATATACGGACTCTCTCTCTCTAAAGCGATAGTTTTCTCTAAACCTGAAAACTATTCTAAACCTTCTCACTGTCAAAACTCTCTAGATCTCATGTGTTGAGTATATCTAGGGAGTCACATAAATAAACTTTTTGAATCTTACGTGCCCACACACGTTCTTGTGTGTTTGAGGATTGGTCTGGAAGATCAGGGTGTGAGATCTTAGAACACTGGATATGAAGATCATTGATTTATACAAAAAGACTCAAAGACACTTCATAGGCTACAAGAGGTAATCCATGATCTATTTGTATGTGATTTAATATTTATATATGTGTATGGTCCTGACTAGTATTAATATTTATTAAAATTGGTCCATATATTCAGCTGTGTACCTTTGATTTGATCATTTAATACCAACAAATATAACATCAATAAAAATGAAATAAAATTAGTCAAATTGTATGGATTATGAACCAGGCACGAATAAAACAATAACAATGTATCAATTATTAACCAAACACGAACTAAACAACTCTAGAATGAACCAACAAGTTTTAATCGACATGATTAAAAGTTGGAATTCTAGATAAACCAACAAAAATTTATAAGTCGAGACAAAGTTGGAAAATTTTGCAAATAAGTTTCAACCTCGCAACCTAGAGACCATACTCAAGGATGAGGAAAAGTTACTATAAATAACTAGACTAATGAGGTTACATGCCAATAAGTATTTTATAACGAAGATACGTGGTAAAAGTAATATTCAATTTTCAGGATAAAAAAGTCAAAAAATGTGCAATCGAATGAACTACGTATGAATACATGGAGGTTCGAATTCAAGCACGACAGTATTTGTGTAGACAAGCAAATATAAAAGCAAAGTATTTTATATTATGCTCAAAATATTTTGAACTAGAAATATAAAGTATGCTATAAGGGAAGAAACGATAAAGGTAGATGGCATGCATAAAGATTTTGAGAAGGAGATTTAAGCATGAAAAATAAACTACTGTTAAAACATAGACTTGTCAAATAACTCAACCTTTGAGTTATAATTGTCTCTACCCCAAGGTCATAATATATATATATATATAATTACAATGGAAAAAAAATGGGTCGCATCCCATGAGTTGGACTTTAAGGATTAACAACCCCATCAACCACAGTCCGGGCTTGCTCGGTGGCCTCTGCAGCCTCGAGCCTGGCCTCTTCCTCCTCCATTCGAGCTTGCCATCTAGTGACAAACTCAGTCTCCTTGGTGGACAGAAAGATGGTGTCGAGGTCAGGATTATTGGCTCATATTCGATACATCACCATGTCAACGACGTGATCTTTTTTGGTCCTAAACTCATCAAGAAGATGAGAATTCTCACTCTCGATGAACTCGAAAGTCATCTTCTTGTCCTCCTCTAGCTTAGCGTTCAGCTCCTGGACCCTTTTGATCTCCGTATCCCTGGCCTCCACCTCCCTTCGGGTCATTTCCAGCTTGGCGTCCAGCTCTTGGAACCTCTCGATCTCCGCACCTGTAGCCTCCACCTCCCTCTGGGCAGCTTCTAGCTCCAACCGAGCCTTTTTAAGATAGTCCTCAGCCCTGAGATGTGCATCTCTAACCTCTTAGGCCTGCACTTTGCTTATTGAGACCTCATGGTTTAGGAAATAATTATGCAGAACAAAGGATAAGAGGGCTTGCAATTAAAAACTGATGTTATAGATAGAAATAAAAAGTTGGCTTGGAAATAGGGAACCTATCAGCTCTTAGAAGATAACTTACCGAAGAGAGTAACTTTCCACTCTTGTCAAAAAGAGTGTTGGCACTCTGGAAGTTAGTCAAGAATTTCCACTGGGGAGCCTCGCAGTTGCTAAGGCAGTGACCCACACGAGTCAATGCACAGAACCAAGCTGAACCCCAGAAGTACAGCCAGCACTGTCAACCACAAACTTTGGCACGTAGGTCGAGACAGTGAGGAGGAGGACTCGAATAGGAGGTTGGGTAGGTAGAGCTTGCTTTGCTGGACCCGCAGGAGGAGGGGCCACGACTTCTGGAAGTGCTGTAAGGTCGGTGACCGGACCAAGGTCAGACAACTTTGAGGTCGATGGGGGTAGGTCAGACTTCTTGGTGAGCTTGGAAGGGCGACCCACCTTTTGAGACGCCCGATGGCATTTGTTTCCTCTCGAAGCGAAAAATTTGTTTAGGAGGTTATCCAAGATCGAATCCATTTCACCTGAAAAAAGGAAAAATAAAACATCAGGAGTTTATTATACGTTCCAGTGCATGATGAGACTTCTAGGTGAAAATAAACCTAACTAGAGGATTTTGTCAAGCTTGAGCTTGGGAAATAGGAAATCCCTCTATCTTTTGATGTCTCTAAGGAGGTTCCCTCTCTATAGGTGGGAAACAATCTTGTTAAATCCTTATAATCGTTGGTCCCATATTGGACAACTATCCCGTCCCAAACTTCGTTTAGACTATACATAGTTTGGTACTTCCCCAACCAACTATCAAACCTATGGACTTTAAGATCTACCCCCGACCAGACCATGAAATTATTCCTAGGGTCGTTGAAAAGAACCACTACATTAGGCTCCTGCTAAGGAGATGGGGATACCAATTGGATAGGTGTAACACTACTTTACCTTCGTTCGCTGAGCTCGGTGAAGCCTCGTCCTGAGCTTCAGTTCTTGAGTAGGGGATCTCGGGTAGACCAGGAATAAAGGCCCAGGTTTACGAGCTTAAGGGTCTCCTTTTGGAGGGAAGCTTTGCAGTTGGGATTGGGGCATCTTCTCATCTCGCGAACTTGCGAATTCCCGAGTCATCGGTGGACTTGCCTTCACCAAGGAGACCGCAAGCTAGGAGCTTATCCTCATGTAGGAGGTAAGTGAGGGGTCGCTGACCGTAAGGAAGCTTAAGAATCGCTTCCTTATGATCTTTCATTGCCTTTGTTGGCTGTGGTCGGTGATAGTTGGCTGCATGGAAGGTTTGAGTGAGCATTTCTAGCTCAAAATAAAAAAGAACTATGACGAGATACATAAGAATATGTTGAAAGGAGTAGAATCAAGACGGGGCGAGACCATCTATCCAAAAGAAGATGGTTTTTAAGTTTGGAGGATGATTGGGAATATCCTCAAATAACCTCTTCTTCTTTGGGTAGCTCGACAGATAATAAAACTTGTCTCCTCCATAAGCTCGGGAGGGATTGCTTTTGAGCAGAAGAGATAGAGAACCTCCTGTGCCAAAGGCCCGCCCCACTTCATCTCGTGGTATAATGATCTCAGAGCGGCCAAGACTCTATATGAATTGGTTTGGAGCTAGAACAGGGCGATGCCAGCATAATCCAGGAAGCCTCAGAAATAGTCATTTAGGGGCAGTAAGGCCCCAACTTGAATGTGCTCGCGACTCCAAGCCGTGAGCTAAACCTTCTTTTCAGGGTCATTTTCGCCCGGAGCATAGCAACTCATTTCGTTGGAGCTTTCTGTTGGAAAACCAATCAGAGCACGTAGCGAAAAACTTTGCGTGGTCGGCCCATTGTTGTTTTATTTATAGGAAACAACAAAACAACAACATACAAATTTTTTTTCAATAATCATATAAACAATTTGTATGAACAAGAAAACAATCCAGAAATATTATCAAATAATACTATTAATCATGCAATTTATATATAAATATACAATATATTTATATATACAACATATAAACGCAAAATATCAAGAACATGAACTTTTACCTCTTGAAGTCTATCAAGTGTCCTTGAGTCTTTTCGTATTTTTATCGATCTTCCTATCCAAAGCTTTGAGTACTCAAACCACGATCTTCTGGAGTGTTCTCTACACCTCAAGATGTGTGTGGGCACATAGAGAACATGGGTTTGTATTTTAGGAATCACAAGTAATTCTCAACACATGAGAACTTGGATTATGGTCTGAGAATGGCTATAATAAAGAAGAAGAAATAGAGAGAGTTTGTTTGACAAAAGCTCTGAGAACTATTCTGAATTTTCTCTGTATTGTTGTGTGTTTCTATTGTGTGTCGCTTGTGTTTTCTTCTTCTTCTATATCATATATATTTAGAGATTTATGTTACCTTATTATTCCTAATAATAATAGTAATATAAAATATTATAATAATGATGATAAGATTAGATTTTAGATAAAAGTCTAACTTACCATATTTGAAAAACTATTATCAAATTATTAAATGATTAAATAAATAAAAAATACACAGATACAATATGTGTATAGTGATACATGCATGGCACAGTCCTTGGACTGTGTCAGGCGTGTAGTGATATTCCCTTCTCAGGGATTTTACATTTTGCTTTTATTTAATTATTTAACTAAATAAATCTCCCACAAAATAAGGTGTTAATCTTTTTAAGGAAAAGATGACAACTATATTTCAAAATTTAAATTTTAAATTCAAATTGATGATCATGATTATCATCATCTTTTAAAATTCAATAAATCAAAATCTATTTTTGACTTACCAATTTTATTTTCTCGCACTCAAATAAAATAATTAATTTCAAAAATTAATTAATTTATTTATATATATAATTCAAAATTTTATATATTTAAATTAATAAATATATTTTTGAAATTAATAATTAATTCTAAATTAATTATTCTACCTCAATTATCATATAATTGCATACTTGACCCAAAGAACATTTTTCTTCTCCAATTCTCAAATTACAGTTATACCATTGTATCAACTCTTACCTTGATATGATGTTGATATAACCACCCAGGGAACTTATGGGCCTATAATATCAAGCTCCAATAAATATTACATTATTAATCAAAGCTCTTTGATTAAATAATCATATTTATTAATCTCATGATTAGTGCACTAAAAATATGAGTTTGAACTCTTGATAATTATAGACTGTTGACCCTCAAATTGGTCAATGACACGGAGTCAGATAAACGACTAAAAATGAAATGAAAATAAGAAGAAAAATCAAATGGAAAGCAAACGACACCAACGATTTATAGTGGTTCAGCCCCAATTGGATGGTAATGACCTACGTCCACTGAGTGTTCTTATTGATATTGAATCCCAACACTGTGATCAATGAAATAGGGTTCACGAGTTTCACAAGCCTTGGGAAGATTACAACTTTGGCGAATAATAACACTATATTCTTCTCTCTGAGTACAAAGAACAAAGTTTTGGAGTCAAAAGTCCAAAAATCCCTTCCTTGAGCCCTTTGATTCTTATTTATAGGCTTAAGAAGGTTACATGGGCTCATGGGCCTTAATTACAATTAAGATTTGTGTATCAAGGTATTAAAGGAAAATACAATTAATGAAAATATTACAAGATTGCATATCAAAAAGGAAATAAATGAAAGTATGCGACCAGATTGGTCACACCTAAGCATGAGGCTTGATAAGTCAATAACTCTCTCGTCGATGGTCGAGCAGGATTCATTCACTTAAAGTTGTCATGTGCCTGCCATGTGTAGGTCAATCCTTCCACGTCATCATGAGCCATTTTTTGGGTAAACATTTGCCCCCCAAGTTTATTTTACTGCGACCAGCATAAAGTAAACTTTGGCGACCGTCTTTTCGTATGCCCTATCAAATCTGTCAGAGCTGCCCATGCCTTCTCGAAAAAGCCAACTAATCATATCTTTGCGGTTTCCCAAAAGTGGTCTAACGGCTATTACACTTACCCATGCCTTAAAAAGTTACCCCTTATGATTACCTTGGTAACTACTCCTCGATCAATATAAATTAACCCTCAGAATCATTTTTCACTTTTTACTTTTTACTTTTCACTTTCACCTCAAGAGCACCGAAGAATAAGTCATAGAAAGCCCAGAAACTCAAACGCTTTGCCGATTTGCGAAGCTTCTGTCCAACCTTCTGACTTAGCGTTTCAGAAATTTACTCCAACCTTTATCCAAGTAAGTTTCTCAAACTTTTCAGTCGTTGAGATGCCATGCAATATCTGTTTTATATCCGTTTCAGGTTCTAAGTTCTTGAAGAAATTGTTTTGGGGTAAATGGGTATGTAGATTCGAGCCTAACATGATCGGAAAATAATACTTTGCAGGGGTTAGGAATCAGTTTGGTAGTTAGGATTATTAATTTAGGGCGTAAAATCGAAGTAAAAATTCGATTTTTAAGCTTTCTTAGTTTTTCTCGCACTTTCAGAGTTGAAAAGTTTTTCCTAAAAAAAATTTCACTTCTGCTTTTTAATCTATTTTCCAATCTGTTCGCATAGAATTTAGTGTTTTTCCTAGAATGTTGATGGTCGTATAAAAGCTTAACTTTTATACACGAGCAACGTTATCCCAACTCTTTACACTTCTTGGTCTTTTGGACGTAGATTCTCATCTCCCCTTCTCTGTTCGCAGATTTTCATGCACGACCCATGGGGAGGTGAGAGGCAAATCGCGATGACTTGCTCGAAGATCAGGATCAGTCGTCGCTGCTTATCCCAGAGATTCCTTTTTCTCGCAACCCTTCAGATAAACCTTCGACCAGTCCAAAAAATATGGGTCGAGTAAAATCAACCGCATAGAAAAAGAAACCAACCAACCCACCCGCAAATCATCCTGCTCCTCGGACGGAAATCCCTTTGACTAGTAGACGAGTCGAAAACACTCCTCAACCAGAAATCCAAACAAAGGCCCAACCCCGGGACGTCCTTCGACCAGACGTTGAATGGTACGTTGCTCCTCCTAGCAACATTACAGCTAGGATGATAGGGAACTATCTAAAAAATTATGGACTTTCTGGGATTACCCTAAACAAACCTTCCATCGATCAGAGGGCAAACCTGCCTGGATGCGCCTACAGCGCCTGGTCGAGATACCACATTGAGGCAGGGGCAACCTTGCCTCTTCATCCATTCTTCCATGGGGTGGCCAACAATTTTGAGGTCGCCCCCTTCCAAATCACACCAAATGGATATAGAGTGCTTTCTGCTCCCTATATCATGTACCGCCACAAGAAGTGGCTTGTGCCTACACTGCATGAGATAAATTACTTATTTGATCTCAAGTCCAACCCTAATAATAACAACACGGGGTTCTTTGAGCAAGAAGAAGGAGAGCAGGCAACACTGCGGAGAGAGCAGCAAGGCCCCTCCAACGAAAAAGGCTCGGACTGGGGACCCTCCAGCAGCGGTTCCTTCAAAGGAAACAACACCCCTCCGTCTCCCCTCGACTAGACGTCTCCCCCAGCACCAGTCGACCAAAACCCTCCTCCACTAGCACCTGCCGACCAGACACCTCCTGACCAAACTAGAGATGCCCTGAAAAATGTCGTGCTTAGCTCGGCCAAAGAGAGAATGACCAAACTCTCGAGGCACTGACGCAGATGAGAGGCCATCGTCAGCACCAACTCCATGGAGGTCGACCAGATAATCAACCGCGCACTGAACGAAATAGCCAGCATAAGTTGCTATCTATGTCGGAGCTTTATTTATTTATCTTGTCATTTTCTGCCATCACCTTATCTTTTTGCCTGATCACAGGGAATGCTAACTATGACCGTGAGCTGGCACTGCTCAGGGGCTTTGATTACTCAATTCGAAGAGTCTGAGGCCAAGCATGCAGAAGAGTCCCAGATGGCTGAGAAGAAAGACACAAAACTGCTCGAGCAGAACACCAAGCTGGTCGAAGAGCTGAAGCAGTTCCAGGCTGCCTTGACCAAAGCCATTGGAGAAAAAGAGAAGTATAAGGAGGCTTCTAAACTTAACTTCCAGGAAACCAAAAAGCTTCAGGATGACCTAGTCGCTAGCAAAAAGGAAACTGAAGAGCTAGAGGGGCGCATCAAGGAGCTCTAGGAGACTAATGCTAGGAACTTGGAGAGGTATAAGGGAGCCACCTCCAATTTCTTCTATGCATTCTTTAAACACAACCGCGAGGCAAACTTCAGCTATCTCTCCGAGCGCATGAGGCAAACTGAAATAAACCAGTGCCTTGCTCGCTTGGAGGAAAAGGAGAGCGAAAATCCCAGCCTCCCCCGAAATCTCCTTGGCTATGAGCATTGATGGCGCGGAACAGGAAGCTGGGGCCTCTGTCGACCAGCAAACTCCTCAGGACCCTCCTGCCACTTCATAATTTTACTTGTTTTTCTTTAATTTTAACCTGTAGTTTAAGACACACGAACTACGGTTTGTGATGTCAAAAAAATTTATATTTTTAATGCTGCATGGGCAGCTTTCCTTTTAATAGACAATTACATCCGAGCAGTAACTGCTCGCGGTGTAAAGGATTTCACTTTTGATATTATAATATTTTCATTTTATCATAACATCCGTTCGCATGACCGAACTTAGCATAATACTTTGGTTTGATTTGACAAAATAACAAAATTTTGTAAAATACTCTAAGTACTGTAGCATGCTTTCACTTATTTTTGTTGTGTGTTTTCATACATGTTGATATGCTTTGCTTACTAGAAACCTTATATGCCCCCCAAGTGATTGAGGAGCTTTAGGTCCTCGGTCACTTGCTGATGGACCCAAAACGGGTATGTTTTAAATATTTATAACTCACAAGAGCATGAATCGTGTAAGTACAAGATCGAACCCAAAGGAGTTGTCTAAAATAAAAAAGAAAACTATTTTAAATCAAAATTAATAAATTCTAACCTAGCTCCAAAGATTGATGAGATTTAATGTCATGAATATACAATAAAATATTTAAAATAAAGCTATTTAAGAGAATGAAAATAACTCAATAAGGATTTTAAAATAAGTTGTAAAAGGAAAGTTATTAAGATACTAGAATCCACAAAATGTAAGTTTAATAATATTTATTAGTATATTGATTCTCAAGTTTTAGTGATAGTTAAAATAAATCAAACTATCATTTTCCAAATAGATTTATAATTTTAAGCACAAATTACTTCTAAAAAGATAGGATTTTTTTTCACTTTTCAAAAATTATAATTTCAAAGTATTTAATGTGAATCAACCTAATGAAACAACAAAAAATCAAATAACATTATTTATAAGACAAAACATAATATTTTTGTTCTAAGCTTGGATGTGTACAATTTAATGACACATTTTACACAAAGAATATTATGTTTTGCAAAATGAAGAACAAAGTGCATATTATCTAACAATCCAAAATATGGGATATTGAAGATGAAAGACATATATGAAGAAGAAAAATCCATAAAATTTGTTGCAATACAAGGGAAATCAACATACAACATAAATATTATCTAGTTACAAGTTGCTTCATCATAATCTTAATAATCTTAAAAGATTAGAAGCACATAACTAGAATAGAAATTACAAAATAAATGAAATACATACTTGAAAATGCTCTTGAAAAACCCGAAATGGAAGAGAGAATGGTAGAGAGGAAATAGTAGAAAGAAGATGGTAACAAAAAATTAAGCACCCTAAAATGGTCTTGAAATTCCATATTTATAACCAAAATGAGATTATTAAAATAATCAATTTTACTTAATTAAATTTATTAGATTAATTAAATAAAATAAATATGGTATGTAGAGGTAAATTATGGGGTGTAATGATGATGTTGTGGTGAAAATGTGTAGAAAAATGGGTAAAAAGTTGGCATTTTAGACATACGGGACAAAGGGTACACTTGGGCAATTTTATGGGCTCAAGAAGGGTGTGGCTGCTGGCAGTGGTGTGTCAGGTGGGCTTGTGGATTGTTGGGCTCGGGCTGGCAGATGTGGGCAGGCCCACGGTGGACTGGGGGAGGGAAACTCCAGGGGAAATTGGGCCACATGGGGCTTGCTGGGGTCTTCGGGCTGGTCTCGGCTTGGAGATGAGGAGGCGTGATGGTTGCTTTGCTGAGGAGGAAGGCTTCAGGTATGCATGTGGAGGTTGCTGCATTGGTAAGCTGGCGCTGATGGGTAGTTTCAGCTGAAGGGGAAGTCTTGGCTGGCTGGCGTGTGGGCCTTGAAGGCCCAATTCGTGGCTGAAGGAAGAGAACCTGATGTTGGGTGAGGGTGGGCCGGATCTGGGCAGTCCTCTTTGGGCCTAAGAAAAATGCCATTTTTCTTTTTAAAACTACACCTTTCTCTCTTCAAGCATAACAAACAAATGCAAAGTTGATCCTACAAAATAAGTAAATATTGAATTCTAATAAAATATTTTCAATTATAAAATAAACCATATTAAATCCATGAAAATATTAATTAAAATTTAATTTACTTTGGCAATTAAGTTCAATAAAATTACATTTTTTAACTTTTAATCTAAAAATACTAATTTCAAATAATTAAACTACAACATATTATAATAAAATAACCATAAAACACACAAAAGTATATAAAATCATGATAAGACCAATAAATTCAAAATTACTTGAAAACTTAATAAATTAATTAAAAAAATCAAGAACTAAGCAACAATTAGCATAAAAAAATGTGGTAAAATAACTCTATTTTGTAGAGTTATCACTTACCTTGACTAAGACCTGTTCAAACATCACTGCTCGTAATATAGATTTTAGCATGATAATATAGCAAAACAACACACGCAATGAGCTAATCCTTGTAATAAATACAATAGTTGGCAAGATTGACTGGCAGCACACAGTCCTTTTTATTTCTCGTGATAAATGGACAATCGTGTCTCTAAGAGTGATAAAAAATATTATCTTACACTTATAAGCGATCAGTCACAAGAATGAATAACCCTTGTTCATAAACTTGTAAAAAGTAAAATTAATACAAGCCAAATCTTTAAGAATAAAATTTTATTGATAGTACTTGTGCAGGTGTTCTCCATGCCAATAGCGAGGAATGAGATCTCCATTTAAGCGAGCAAGTTTATAAGTGCCTAGATGGAGGACTTCTTCGATTTGGTACGGTCCTTCCCAGTTAGGTCCGAGTACTCCAGCAGCTTGATCGCGGGTGTTAAGGAAAACTCTTCTAAGTACCAGATCTCCCACATTAAATTTCCTTTCACGTACTTTAGAGTTGAAATACTGGGCGACCTTTAGCTCGTAAGCTGCTACTCGGAGTTGGGATTGCTCGCGCCTTTCATCGAACAAATCCAAAGATTCCATTAATAACTAGCTATTAGAGGCTTGATCGTATGCCATCTGTCGATGTGATGGCGGATCTAATTCAACAGGCAACATAGCCTCGTATCCAAAAGCCAAGGAAAATAGAGTATGACCTGTTGTTGTTCGATGCAATGTTCTATACGACCAGAGAACTTCAGGCAACTGTTCTAGCCATGCCCCTTTCACTTCTTCAAGCCTTTTCTTCAGAGTATCTTTTAGTGTTTCATTGACAGCCTCGACTTGTCCGTTGCCTACGGATGAGCAACTGAAGAAAAGATTTTGATAATTCCATGTCGTTCGCAAAAATCCGTGAACAGATCACTGTCAAATTGCATGTCGTTGTCTGAGACAATTTTTCTTGGCAATCCATACCGACATACTATGTTCTTGACTACAAAATCCAGCACTTTTTTGGTCATTATGGTTGCAAGTGGCTTAGCTTCGGCCCACTTCGTGAAGTAATCGACAGCCACCACGGCGTATTTGACGCTGCCTTTCCCTGTGGGCAAAGACCCAATTAGGTCTATTCCCCATACTACGAATGTCCACGGACTTTGCATCTGCTTTAGCTCATTAGGGGTTGCTCGCAGAATCTTGGAGAATCTTTGACACTTGTCACATTTTCAAACAAATTCCATCGAGTCTTCACTCATCGTTGGCCAGAAGTACCCTTGCCTTAGGATCTTTTTCGATAAACTTTGCCCCCCAGCGTGGTCCCCACAGAAACCTTCATGGACCTCTCGCATTAATTCTTTGGTCTTTTCTTTTGAGATGGATCTTAGGAGTGGCATTGAGTACTCCCTTCGATATAGAATTCCGTCGACTAGGATAAACCGAGCAGCCTGCCTCTGAAGGGCCCTTGCTTTGTTTCTGTCCGTCGGCAATACTCTATGCGTCAAGTACTCAATGAAAGGTGCCATCCATGTATCGGCCGCCTGAATTACCAGAAAAGTTTCTTCTGTGCTGATGCTTGGTGCAGACAGCCGTTCAACAGGCACTATATTCAGCGTGTCTGCATCCTTTGCACTCGCTAACTTGGCCAAGGCATCAGTGTTTGAGTTCTGGTTGCGAGGTACTTGCTGTAGAGTATATCTTTCAAACTGTGCCAAAAAATCCTTTGCTTTGTTCAAGTAAGCAACCATCTTCAGCCCTCGGGCTTGATACTCTCTAATAATCTTATTAACCACCAACTGGGAGTCACTATAGATTTCAAGTGATTTTATGTTCATGTCCCTGGCTAATCGTAAACTTGCGAGCAGTGCTTCATACTCGGCTTCGTTGTTAGATGCTGTGAAGTCAAATCTGATAGCGCAATGGAATCGATGTCCTTCAGGTGTTACCAAAATCACTTCGGCTCTAGCGTGATGTTCATTAGAAGAACCGTTTGCAAACAACCTCCAAGGGGGTGCTTGGCTTTGAGGCTCAGGCTCTTCTGTCTGTTCATTGTCTGGAAGCCCAATGAGTTTTGCGACGAAGTCGGCCAGAGCTTACCCTTTTACTGCTGCTCATGGTAAGTACAAAATTTCAAGCTGCCCAAGTTTGACTGACCATTTCAATAATCGGCCAGTGGCTTTTGGCTTCTGCAGAACTTGCCGTAGGGGTTGGTCTGTCAGTACTGTGATGGGGTGAGCTTGGAAGTATGGCTGCAGCTTTCTGGAGGCTAAAATTAAGCAGTAGGCTGATTTTTCAATGGGTGGATACCACAGTTATGCTCCTAATAGCCTTTTGCTTACATAATATACGACTTTTTGCACATTTTCCTCCTCTCTTACCAAGACAGCACTAGCAGAATATTCTGTGATCGCCAAATAGATGAACAAAGTTTCCTTTTCAACCGGCTTAGATAGAATTGGTGGCTGCGACATATGGGACTTTAAAGCCTAAAAAGCCTGTTCGCACTCCTCCGTCCACTCGAATTTCTTGTTTCCTCTAAGTAAATTGAAAAATGGGATGCACTTGTCCGTCGATTTGGAGATAAATCTACTTAGAGCAGCGATTCTCCCGGTTAAACTTTGAACATCTTTTATCTTTGTTGGGGATTTCATATCGACCAGGGCTTTGATCTTTTCGAGATTAGCTTCAATACCTCGTGAGTTTACTATAAATCCCAAAAATTTCCCTGAACTAACTCCGAAGGAACACTTGAGGGGATTCAGCTTCATCTAATCCTTATTCAAGACGTTGAAGCACTCTTGCAAGTCCCTTATGTGTTCTTCTGCCTTCTTCGACTTAACCAGCATGTCATCAACATATACTTCCATATTTTTACCGATCAACTCCTTAAACATGTGATTGACTAGTCGCTGGTAAGTCGCACCAGCGTTTTTCAAACCAAAGGGCATTACTTTGTAACAGTAAAGCCTTATATTGATCTGAAAGCTAGTGTGATCCTCATCAGGTGGATGCATACTAATCTGATTGTACCCAGAGTATGCATCCATAAATGATAGGATCTCGTGCCCCGAAGTGGCATCGACCAGCTGGTCGATCCTAGGAGAGGGAAATAATCTTTTGGGTAGGCTTTATTAAGATTTGTGAAATCCACGCATGTTCTCCACTTTCCATTCGGCTTGGGTACTAGTACGGGATTAGAGACCAACGATGGATAAAATGCTACCCTGATGAATCCATTCTCTTTTAGCTTCTCGACTTCTTCCTTCAGAGCCTTCGATCTATCTTTGTCGAGCAGCCTTCTTTTCTGTTGCACTGGTGGAAAGCTTTTATCTATGTTCAGGACATGGCTGATAACTGTTGGGTCAATTCCAACCATGTCTTTATGCGACCAGGCAAAGAATCCCTGGTTCTTCTTCAAAAATTCCACCAATTTTTGTTTTGTTGTTGTCTCTAAGTTTTTACCGACTTTCACAACCCTGGTCGGATCTGCTTCATCAAGTTGGACCTCTTCGAGGTCCTCGATTGGTCCTACTTCTTCATTCAAATCCCCAAAGCGAGGATCCAAATCCCTATCCTCGCTTTGGACAACACCCTATTTGGTGATGTGCTCACCTGATTGGGCTTGTATTTCATTGGCCAACTGCAACTCTTTCCTGGCATCTTCCCTCGATCCACCTCTCTTTGCCTTAGATATCGAGGAATTATAGCATTCCCTCGCTTCTCCATGGTTTCCCAATACGCATCCTACTCCCGCGTTAGTTGGGAGTTTCATGGCAAGGTGCCAATTCGAGGTTATAGCTCATAGGTCAACCAGAATAGGCCTTCCAATTACAGCGTTGTACACGGAAGGACAATCAACTACTATAAAAGTAATGAGTAATGTCCTGTTCGCGGGTGCAGTTCCTACTGCAACTGAAAGCCTAATCAACCATGTTGGCATGAGCCCTTCGCCAGAAAAACCATAAATTGTTTGGTTGCACGGCTCCAGGTCCTTCACGGATAACTTCATCCTGTCCAGTGAAGATTTGTACAAGATGTTGATTGAGCTCCCTGTGTCGACCAACACCCTTTTGACCATCATGTTGGCTATCTGGACGTCCACGACCAGGGGGTCTGAGTGAGGAGATCGAACATGCTGAGCGTCAAGCTCGGTGAAAGTTATCAGTTCTTCCTCTGTTCGAGCCTTCTTGGGCGTCCATTCCTCCACATTCAGCATCTCAATGTCCTGGTCGTGGCATAAATTCCAAGCATATTGTTCTCTCACCTTCCCACTATCTCCTACAAGGTGTGGGCTGCCACAGATGGTCAGCAACGTACCGACCACATGAGATGGCTGTAAAGGTGGCAAGCTTTGGCGTACAGGCGCCTGCTCGTTGCCTCCTTGAGCCTCTCGCTGAGAACCTATAGTGGCTCGTACGTATCTTCTCAGGTGTCCCTGTCTGATAAGGAACTCAATCTCATAATTCAGCTGGTTACACTCATTAGTGTCATGACCATAGTCGTTGTGGAAACGACAAAACTTTGTTGTGTTTCTCTTGGAGATATTTTTCCTTATTGGCGTTGGTCGCTTGTAAGAGACATTGGTGCTGGTCGCCTGGTAAACCTCCGCTCTGCCCTCGACAAGGGTCGTGTAATTGGTGAACCTTGGCTCGTACCTGTTTCCTTTAGGGCACTTATTTTTGGACGTCGATGGTTCAGTGTTTGCCCTTTTTCCACTGGTTTTACCTCTCCCATTGCCTTTGCCATTGCCATTGGGTTTATCTGACCCACTAGCGGCTTTAGCGGGATCTTCTTTTGGTCCCTTTTCTTTCGTAGGTGATTTCCCCTCGTTGGCAATCGCGTCCTCGAGCTTAAGGTATCGATCTGCTCGATCAAGAAACTCCTGGGTACACTTTACCCCATTCTTTCTTAAGCTGTTCCAGAGGGGAGAATGGCACCTTACTCCAGCAGTAAGGGCCATCATTTTCCCTTCATCTCCAACAGTTTTAGCTTCAGCAGCTGCTCGCATGAAGTGCTGGACATATTCCTTTAAAGATTCTCCCTCCTTCTGACGTATCTCGACCAGTTGATTGGCCTAAGTTGGGTGCACACGACCAACGTAGATTCGCGGTAGAATTCCCTCATGAACATCTCCCATGACACTATGCTGGTAGGAGGGAATTTAAAAAACCACTCCTGAGCAGTATCAGATAGAGTGGCCAGAAAGATCCTGTAGCAGGCTTCATCCGACACCTTCTGGATGTCCATTTGTATCTCGAACTTATTCACGTGAGATATTAGGTCCTCGTACCCATCAAAATTTGGCTATAACGACATCTTGAATTTGCTGGGGGTTTCCGCCACAGCTATTCTTTGTATGAACGGAGTGCCTCTTCTCCGATCATACTCGATGTGGGATGTTCGGCTCCCTACCAGCTGTTGGACAGCCTGATTTAGTGCATCAATCTGGGCCTGTACAACATCTGGAATCACTAGGGCGTCTGGTGCTGGAGGGGCATACTCATCGTGCCTTTCGCGCCTGTCATTGAGCACGTCCCTTAACTTATCATCTCTGCGCCGTTGCTTGCTGGCGCCAAACCGATCAAAGATGTTAGGCTGCCCCCCAACATTCTAGCTCGCAGGCCTATTTTCTCTTGATGGGGGATTCCTTTCTCCACCTCTTTCTTCTCGCCTCGACCAGCGTTCCTTCTGCCAGAGTCAGCTTCATTATAGTCATGATCATCCCTGAACTGCGACCAACTATGGCGCGACCGACTGGTCATGCTGTTCCCCTCTCGAGCTGGCACCTCCTGAGCGTTAGGGGGAAGCCTGCGTTGGTTGGTAGGTCCCCGGGCATTATCATGCCGTGGGGGTCCCCTGACCGCAGAGCCTGACTTGGTGTACCTTCTGTTGGCAGAAGGATGTTGCCCCCTGCTCGGTGGATTTGGCTCATCAACCATTGGGCGTCTAGGGCTTTGGGGAGGCTGCCCATCCCTATTCTTCCTTTGACGTTGGGGATTATCCCGACCAGCGCAAGAAGGTGGTTGTTGCTCAGGATCCTGAATTGGGATATCCTGTTGACCAACAGGTGGTTGCTCTAGCCTTTGAAGACTCACCGGTTGAAGCGGAGGACTCGGGTTTGGGACCCGTTGAGGTGGTGCGCTTGGTGGCTAATCTGGTTGTGAAGCCGGTGCAGCTTGCCCCCAAGGCAACTGAATGGCTGCTTCTAGGGCGGCAGTGGCATCTCTTTGCCGGCGGTCCATATCTGCCTACTGCTCATTCAGTTCTTGGCGTTGACGTTTGATTTCCCTTTGTCGCAATGCCAACGTCTCAGCCGCATTATGTTGATTGTCCTTTAGATTGACCAACTCCTCTTGCAACACACTCAGTGTTGTCCTCAGGGTTTCAAAATCCATTTCCACCTCCTCAAAATCCAACTGTGGTTCATCTTCGGCCACATTTGGTGGAGGAGGCTGGGTGGTTGCAGCGTCGGAAGTCTGTCCCGTCTTCTTGGATGTCATCGCCATTTGATCTTCTTGAAGTCTAGAATTATACTCTCAACGAGAGCACCAGAATGTTGACCCTAAAATTGGCCAATGACACAGAGTTAGATAAACGATTAAAAATGAGATGAAAATAAGAAGAAAAATCAAATGGAATGCAAACGACACCAACGATTTATAGTGGTTCGGCCCCAATTGGATGGTAATGACCTACATCCACTGAGTGTTCTTATTGATATTGAATCCCAACATTGTGATCAATGAACTAGGTTTCACGAGTTTCACAATCCTTGGAAAGATTGCAACTTCGGCGAATAATAATACTATATTCTTCTCTCTGAGTACAAAGAACAAAGTTCTGGAGTCAAAAGTCCGAAAATCCCTTCCTTGAGTCCTTTGATTCTTATTTATAGGCTCAAGAAGGTTACATGGACTCATGGGTCTTAATTACAATTAAGACTTGTGTATCAAGGTATTAAAGGAAAATACAATTAATGCAAATATTACAAGATTGCATATCAAAAAGGAAATAAATGAAAGTATGCGACCAAACTGGCCGCACCTAAGCATGAGGCTTGATAAATCAATAACTCTCTGGTTGATGGTCGGGCAGGATTCATTCACTTAAAGTTGTCACGTGCCTGCCACGTGTAGGTCAATCCTGCCACGTCATCATGAGCCATTTTTTGGGTAAACATAGACATATCATTACTGATTATTTTATTAAGAATAAAGTGTCCATTGATATAGCCATTACATACAACGTTAATCCTCTATTAATGGTTCATAATTAAAAGGGAATAAAATTACCGTTTTACCCTTTTAGCTATATCTTGTTCCTAGAGTACCATTGACTTTACTAGTGAAGGTTGTGCCACAACAAGTTTGCGATGTGAGTGCTCATAACCTTTTTAGTTCCAAAAGTCAACCCAATAGGGAATTATTATTCAATCTATAAGAAGGTATAGATTCCATATCTGTTAAACTATGTCCCCAACCATATACATCATTGAGTCCCCAAAACAATTGTTCTTAGCCTGATCATTTTGACAAACCTTTACACATGAATCAAAGGATCAGAGGACATATATAGGAGTTCATAGTAACCTCATTGTAACGCCCTACTTCCTTAGAGCCGTTACTAAGTGAGTTTTAAGGCAAAACAGTGCAATGAGCTCGCTAACCGAGGTTTTGAAACAAAAGTGTGACTAATAAAGAAAGTTAAGGCTGTAATCTTTGAAAATGCGTTGACTCAATAAAACTTCTAGTATTAAACAATTGGGATCCCAAAATAAAGTTTGAAAACTAATTACATCTTGAAATAAGTTTACAGTTGATAAATTCTAAAATCATAGATTATTACAGCCATTTTCAAATAAACCCCCAACCAAAGCAGTCGGGCAGGCCAAACATGTACGCGTCGCTTCACGCTCTCCGTACTCATGGTTGGTTGACTCAGTCATTGCCCTTACCTGCAACACAGAGCACCCGTGAGCCGAAGCCCAGCAAGAAAACTCATGCAAAACATAACATATGCAATTTATACAATTTATCATAACAGATAATCCACACATAAACAAGTCAACCATTAGACTAAGCAAACACGGCCATGCCGTCCCCGAAGCCTTACCGAAGCCTGGGGTCTCGGTCTTCACCGCAGGATCTTACACATATCCTGTGGGTCTCGGGCCCTGCCCTGACCATAGCATCCCATGTGCTAGGTGTTACTTCCGGCTCCGCTGCCACACCCAGCCTACGCCGCACTCGGCCCTTGCCGTTCATTTCATTATAATCATACAAAGCATAAATCAAACAACAATCATACAATTATCAATACATGTAAGTCTACACCCTAACATGTAATGCAATATAGGGCCATGCCCGGCAATCATCTCATCATGCAATATAGGGTCGTGCCCCGCAATCACACTATGGGCCCACGCCCTATCCTACGGGTGTTATAGTTTTCTTACCTTTCCCTTCAATAGCTTAGATCACCTGACTCCTTGAGCACGATCCCACTCGAGCCTTAGCGCACACCTAGGCACAAACATAGGTCAAAGTCAACACCGAACCCCAAGTCCGAATACCTAGCCTCGGGACCAATCCCGAGCCCCCGGGAAGTCCTAAATCCCCAAAACAAAGTGGCGGAACCGAGCCCCGAACCCTAGGTCAAAATCCCTCATCAAAACCCAAAAATTCCCTTCTGTGAACAGTGCAGCGCTACAGCGCTCTAAAGAGGGCGCTGTAGCGCTACAAGCAGAATGCACCCCCCAGAAACAGGGACTAGCGCTACAGCGCCCACTGACTAGCGCTGTAGCGCTAGTTGCAGCCCAGAAATCCCAAAATCGCATTTCTGCGATTTCTTTCACCCAATCTCAAACCAAACTTCCCCAAATCTTTACCAAACTCAAAATCAAGCTTATGAGCACTCTCCATCCATCCCAAGCATCCCAAATCCTCAAATCCCAAGAACATTTATCCCAAATCTCAAAATCTACCATGAACAACCCTAAACTCAGAAATTCAGTCAACAACAAGTTAAAGGCTTAGAATTCTTACCATTGATGCAAATTTCGACCTTGATTCAACCCTAGACCTCCTTAGCTTGTTCCTCATCAAGGCTTGCCCAGAAATTTCCTAAAATTCCCATCAACTCAGCTCAAAACACAGCTCAAACCATCAAAAACCCTTAAAACTGAAATCTCTAAAACTTACCTCAAAAGTTGATGTGTTCTTGCTAATCCTTGCCAAATCTTCAAGTATAACCTTAAGATTCTTGATGCCCAGCCTATCCTAGCTCTCCACCGAGCTTTGCTCCAAGAAAAATGGAGCGGAATGGTGCAAGAATGCACAAACCGACCCTTGCAAAACCCATCAGTTTTTTTCTCTCTTTTCTTTCTTTCCTTATTCTTTCTTTTCTTTTCTTTCAGCATTCCCACTCTCTATAAAGCCTTATAAAAACCTATCTCCAAAAGCCAAATGACCAAAACGCCCTCCCTATAAATTCTAAATCCTTTTGTTCAAGTAGGGCCATTTTAGTCATTCACCCAATTCCCGCTAATCCTCAAGTGTCTCTAGTATTTTCCCGTTGCTCTCCAACACCCGATAAACCACCAAATAAATATCCTCCATCATCAAAATAAATCTCAATCTATTCTCTGAATTCCTGTTCATACCCCCAGGCTCGCCCCGAGCCGGGTATAAATTCCCGTCATCACTTTCAGCTAGCCTGCTCACTGGGATCGCCTCGAGTCACAAAGCACAGATACACCCACATACCACTGGGGTCTCAACAATCAACACATATCAATACAGTTATGCCCAACATGGCCAAAATTACAATTATGCCCTTCTAACACGATCCGGGCCTACATGCATACTAATATACATAGTCATGCATCTCAGATAACAAATAGTCATATAACATGCTTTAACTCATAACCATGCATTTAATTCATAAAATAATCACACATAAATTCCATCATGCCCTCCTGGCACGCTAATCAAGGCCCTTAAGCCTTATTAGCTATTTTGGGTCGTTACACTCATGATTAAGATCATTGTGTATATGATCATTGTTTGATGTGTTTGATTACTACTATGAAATGGTGTTTTCACAAGTATTAACAAATCACATCTGGTCTAGTTCTACATACTCTCAGCATGCAAAGTACCTCCACTAAAGTGTCCTACTAAACTAGTAACCCGGATCTAGGTCACATGTATTCATAATACTAGCGGACCGTACTTGCAGTAATTAATCTAAAGATTCCATAACTTTATTTTACTGCGAACTATTTAAGTTTATTATCTTAATCTCAATCCTCCCATACCAATATGAGATTAAGAACACATAGATAAACTTTATAATTTTCTGATATTTACTTAATATTATTATATAATATCTGACATAGTGTATATATAATAATTCAATTCAATTATTTATTTCATTTAAAACATGTGTCAACTACAATTGCTGTAAGGGCACTATTCCCAACAATCTCCCACTTTCCCTAAAGAAAATTGAGGCATCACTTTTAATATGTCAATCATATTATCCTAACCAATCACTACAACAAAATAGGGGTTTTATGACTTTATTTGAGAGACATTGAAAGTCTACAATGTCTCTCAATTGGGAAGACATTGTAGGCGGGGTCATTGTAGGTATAGGTCTCACGTCTCCCATTGGGAGAGGTTGAAAGTCAAGGAAGTCTCTCACCTCTCCCAATGGGAGACGTTGGAAGTCTCCCAGAGAGGTGAGAGACTTCCCACGTCTCCCGGTGGGAGAGGTTGAAAGTCAACGTTTGACTTTCAACCTCTCCCACCTCTCTCAATGGGAGACATTGAAAGTCTCCCAGATTTAAAAATAAATAAATTTATAATTAATATTATTTAAATTTGATTTAATAATTAATTAAATTGAAATGATTTTAATTCAAATTTAAATTGATTTAATAACTAATTAAATTGAAATTATTTTAATATTAATTTAATAATTAATTAAATTGAAATAAATTTAATATTAATTTAAATTAAAATTGACATAATTAATAAAATAAAAATATGCAAGAAACACTAAATTAGTTAGACATACAAGAAATACAATATTTGTTAGACATGTTCAAAATTAACAAATATTGCATTGTGTATGAAGAAAGAGGTAAAAAATAAAAAAAAAAACAAATACAATATTTGTTAGACATATTCAAAATTAACAAATATTGCAGTATGTATGAAGAAAGAGGTAAAAAATAAAAAAAAACCTATCAACAAGGTCGGTTACTTTGGATTATTGGTAACATATATGTCGCACATTCTTGTCGCAACTCATCAATTTGTGCCTCTGTATATGACGTATTTGTTAGCTGCAAAAAATATATAGTAAAATATATTAATTAATTATTTGATTACATTTATATATATATATGGTTGCAAAAATTATTTGTAAATTTTAATTAATAATATCGTTCTCAAGTAATGTCTGGGACTCGCATGTTCAATCAAATCCTTCAACATCCTCATTATGTAGTATCCACATGCCACATTGTCCGGTTGGTGTGGACACTAATTATTTAAAAGTATCAGTAATTCATTATTAAATTGAAACTTGTTAAAAAAAATGCATACATATTATTCTACTTAATAATTATAAAAGTTCAAAAATTTAAGTTGTAATTGTAACGTCCTACGTTTTCGGGTACTTTTAAACGACTCGGGTCGGGATTTTTCCCCCGGGTTAAGAATATTATTTTAAATAATATTATATTTTGTTTGTAAGTATTCCATGAGTTGTTGCTAGCCAAAATATGAATTTTGTGATTTTAAAAGTCAAGATAAGACTTTCGGTCCTGGACCGACACAAAATCCCTGATCGGGTAAAAATCTCGGAAAATAAAATGAAAAATTATGGCAATTATATTTTAGGCATAAAATACATTCATAAAAGTTAAAGTTTGGTCAAAAATAATAAACCTAAAAGAAAATGGAAATTTTAGGGCATTTTGTGTTAAATGCCTAATTTTACCGAAATGGGGAATTTTATTCCATGAATGGACCTTAGGTTAAATTTTATTATGTGATTAATCAAATTAAATGTGAGAGACATTTAATTTAATTAATTAATGTTAAGTTTGGTGATTAAAACTTAATAAAAGTGAAAAAGGTGTCAAAAGCCAATTTGGACTTTTCTTCTTATGAAACCTTTATAAAAAAAAAATTATATATAACATAGATAAAATGAAAAGGGTGGCCGGCCATGTGGTCTTTTAGAGTTGTGTGAACCCAATTTTATAAAATTTAAATCCCATTTAATTAAGAAGTCAAGTGGGCAAGTGGGTAGAAAAGCACTCAAGTGTTTTGTGATATTTTGAAGAGTATTGTGAGTTATTCTAACCCCCAAACCGATTCCCACACTCCCTCATTCACTCTCATCTGATTTTTAAAGACTCTCTCAAGTGTTCTCTCCATTTTCAACCCCAAGAACACCAAAGAAAATTGGAAGCTAAGTCTTGGTCTAGGAAGGGTTTTCCCTAAGGTAAAGTTTCATTAATCTAGACTTTTGTCAAGTTTTAATCATAGAGTTTCAAATAGCTAATTACCTATGTGGTTGGGGGAAGTTGGTTAGGGTTTTTGAAAGGTGTTGGAGGATCCAAAGCTAATAGGAAGGTCAAAACCTTAAGCAAGAACACCAAAGAGGTAAAAAGTTTACTTTTGATGATTTTGTTGTAGGGTTTTTAGTTTTAAGCATTATTTTGTATATCTAATGCTTAAAGTTTCTTGTTGGTGATGTAATAAGGTTATGGTAGTTGTTTAATAATTTTTATTATGCATGTGTATTGATGTTTGAAAATGGGAACCAAAACCCCCAAGGGTTTTGTAGGATATCCTAAAACAAAACATGTTTTGAGCTATGACTTCCAAGGGGTCAAGCAGCCACTGTATATTGGTTTTGTAAAATTAAATTGTACTGTGATGTTGTTGAGATTGAGTACATAAAATTGAGCTTTTGAAACACTAAAAAATGTTTAGAAATGAGTAAGTTATGCTATTTCAAAGTTTAGGTAAAAAACAGTTTTTCGTATTCTTATTTTCGGAACCAAGTTTGGACAGCCACTGTATAGGGCAAATGAACCCAGTTTTTTCTAAAATTTTGTGGACATATTTCTGGCATAACCTATTAGTCCACTGTAAAAATTGGTAAGAAAATATTAAACGGTTTGAAAGTTATTAACTGTCAAAGTTTGGAAAAAATAAGGACTTGAAAATAAGGTCATTTTTACCTTATTGTTGGAAAATGATTTCACCAATAAAAAATGCTCATTTTGACCTAAGATTTTACAAAAACCTAAATGGCATAACAAAAATGGAATTAGGAAATTTTGGTAACAATTGGGTAAGTAAATTTCAAGTTATGAACTAACGAAGTATGTAGTTAAAAATGTGAAAAATAGGTTTTTCACACTTAGTGTAAAAAATGAGATTTTGGAACATAAGGTAAAAAGTAAAATTTTGCTTATTTCAAGATATAAATTGGTAAGTCTTGAAATCATATTTTCACTAAAATTACCCCTTTGAGTTTAAATGAATTATTTTTATTAAAGAGTTTTTATTCTTTCTAAAAATAAGATATTTAATTTATTAATAGTTAATAAATTAAAAGAGGGTTTAAAACCCTATATTTTGAGAAAATAATTAAATGAATTATTTTTCTAGTAAGTAAAAATTGATTAATTGCTTTTGGAAAATTAATTAGTCAAGAGGAGAAATTTATAACGGTTTTTCTAATTAAGACAAATTAGGCAATTTTCTTAAATCGGTTTTTAGATATTAAAACCTTAAGAAAACTAAAAGGAAAATTTAAAGAGTTTATTTTCTTTTAAAATAATTAAGGAATTTATTTGTATTTTCTGGATATAATACCAGCTAAAATCTTACATATTTTAACCGACTAGTCGAAAGTGCGGGTTAATAGCGATACCTTGAAAGAATAAGATTTTTAGCGGGTTGTGGGGAAATACCATTGTGATACCCGAGCCTAGGTATCGAGACCTTAGGATAGGTGTCCCCGAGACTTAGGGTTTAGTCTCGAATATTTTGTATGACTTTCCTTAATAGGTTTAAAACCAAGTAAGGATTATAAATCCTTACAAATGTCTTTTATTAAAATGACCAAACTGCCCAAAATAATAATAATGAATTATGAGTGCCATAATTAATCCGAGTATACTGTATGGATAACTACAGTATTGGCTAAGCGTAACTGGACTGAACGTTGGAGGGTGAAAACCTGCTGAGCGCTAAGGACTCCAAGTAAGTCAACTTATATTGTATGGCTGCAACATGAAATGATTATTGTCTTGTATGTTAGTATAGGGATACATGCATATATATAGGCTGTCATAGAAAGTTGCTTAGAGATGTTAGTCTAGTGAGTGCTGATTTAGAAAATATGAATGGTAGAAGTCCGTCATATCCTAGACGGTTGATCCCCGTCACACTGCTTAATTTTATTTATGTCCGGTTCATTACCGCGGCGGGTGGCCATGAGATGAGGATAAGCTGGTTAAACCTAGAGGCGCCAAGATAAATGGGACCTAGGGGCCCTCATGCTTACTTAATCATTGGACGGTTAGAATCCGAGCAAGTGCTCTGATAAGTTATTCCCGGATAGCAGCCGTGAATATTGGCCATTCAGTGAGAGTGCCTAGAGATACTAGGGGTTGCCAAGATTGAGTGAGGCTGAACACCCTAGGGGCAACTGCTCACCAGCACCACTGATTAACATAGAAGTCTCCGTAAAACCGTGTAAATTGGATTACACTCTTGAATATGTAGCGATGCCCTAAGTAACACGATAGTTACCCTTGATGAGAATATTTATTGGCTAGATCTTAGTGTGGAGACTCGGTTCTCTTTTACAGATTAGCAATTATGTTGGAGGGCGCGTTACGCATGAATTGTTGGAAATTGTCGAGCGTTGGTCTCGAATTATGTTGGGATATAATATATCTGCTTGCTCTGGGATTTTCTGAGTGCAGGGATATATTTGTTGATAAGATATAGTTGTGATATAATATATCTACTTGCTCTGGGATTTTCTAAGTGCAGGGATATAATTGTTGATAAGAATTAGTTGCGATATAATAAATCTGCTTGTTCTGGGATTTTCTGAGTGCAGGATTTTTATCTAGATATGAATTAATTTATCATTGGTTATCAGGCATGACCATAAGTTTGCCAGGACGCTTTGGCGTTCTTGAAATTGATTGTGTAGGGTCCGGATGGGTCCGGATCCCTATTTCTCTACCTGCTTTGTTTGAAAGTTGATCTTACTAAGCGTTTTCGCTTACCTAGTTGTTTCATGTTGTAGGTAAGTGCAAGGGTAAGGCAGAGCAGTGAGCGCTGGAGTCTTCCTTGCAAATGTACATGTGGACCGACCTTTTGGGAAGCCTTTTTATTTTTGGAAATGTTGTGTAATTTTCCTAAACTAGGCTCACTCTAATCTTTATAAAACATGTTTATAACTAAATGTTAAGTATGGCCATACGACTTTTTAAAAAGTTTTTTTTCTATGGGTTTTTGAGACATTTGTTAAATGAAAACATTTATATTTCCGCATTATCGAGTCTTGAAAATCCGGGTCGTTACAGTAATTACTTACCTGAGGTTGCTTAATGCATATAGTATTAGGGATCTCGAAATCAGGAAGATTCATAGAGAAAAAAAAGATTGAAAGCGCTGACGATCACTGATACAATCTCCTCACAGTTATTCAGATCTGAATTCACCGGATCACAACAATTAACATGATATGCATACGGTGCCAAAATAAGCAACATTCAATGTCCACTACATAAGAAAAACCCAAAAATTATAACTCAAATGTTAAACAAAGAAAGTAGTGATATGCGTCGGAAAAATGACAACTTTTTAAACTTACCCATGGTTCCAAGGGACAAGCATAACTTGTTCTTTTGATTTTATGTCATTGCATCGTCTGAACAGATTTTGAACACGATCGTCGAATGAACTCCCTTGAGTGGCTACAATATTAGGATTGACAAATAAAAACTTATTTTGGCGACCTTGTTATACCACATATCTGTAAATGAACCTAATACAAAAATATGCAAATTGTTATATGATTGAATAAACCAAATTAGAAAATTAAATGAACGAACTTTGTGAGATATATACCTCATTAGTTGACGACCACTGCTTGCCCAATCTTCTCCTTTTGAGCAAACTGAAGTATGTCATCCTTAAATATATAACAGTGAGACATATCCTGATAAAAAAATTTAGACTCTATGCCTATATTGACACACTCGCCATCAGCCCAATGAGATACGATATTTTGTAATCGTTCCAATGGAGTGTGGGTCAATTATGTTGGAGGAGTTTGTGGTCGTCTTCTTTCTCGTGGTTGTTGTGTTGATGGAGCTTTTGGTCGTTGTGATCTAGTCCTACTTGTAGAGGGAGCCTGTATACAACAATATCAACAATTAAAAAAAATGCAAACAAATAAATATAGAATTGTAAAGATAATTATGTAAAAATTTGGCATCACCTCATGATATATATATTCAGATATAATGACCAAATCCTTCAGCCACGCTATTGGCGTCCCAATGGCTTGAGCAACTATGTACATTTCCAAATCAGGATATGCAAAAGGGAGAGGAAAGGTTGGCTTAATAACGCTAGTAATCATAACTTGGTAGTTGTTGCCTGCCTCTCTTTCAATGAGTTTACCTGACGCAACAACGTTTGAAACCGAACCAATTGCTAATTGGCATGCTCGACCTTGTGCAAAAAACATATTATATACAAATAAGCTTGTTGAAACAGTACAGAAATTTATTTGGTTTCAGAATATTCAAGAAAGTTTAATTACCTCTTGTAAAAGTGGTTGTAGTGCAATAATTTTTTCTTCTGCTTGAGGCACTAGTGGGTCAGGAGTATAATAGGATGCAAGCGCTGGTGGCACTGGTGGGTCGGGCACATAGTATGATGGTGGTGCTGGTGGGACTCCAACGTTGGATCCCGACCCACTCTGTTGGGCCATGAATTTTCTCAAGAGCTCATCTTGTTGCTGAAGGTGCTCTTCTAGACGTTGTGCTTGTTGACGATGCTCTTCTTCTTGTTTTCGAAATCTTTCTTCAAAATCCTTTCTAATGTTGTCATTCGAAGAAGAGGCTTTCGATTTATTTTTCGTTAAGGTAGGTGTTGGAGTATTCCAGTATACTGTGCAGGACACACCGTGTTCTCCAGCCCTAACACGTCCTCGAGGCTCAGGAGTGCCCAACGTCCTCGTCAGCACATCATCAGGGCCATCAGGTGCCCATTTACCCTCAGCTTGGAGTTGTCAGTAATGATCCTATGAAAAATATTCATAGAAAGTTATATATAGAAGCTAATATATAATTTGATATATCAACATTATTAAATATGAACACTTACAATATTTTTTTGAATCTCAGAGGCCTCTCCAACTAGCTCTCCTTTTGCATTCCGACGACCCATGCTCCACAAGTCTGCCCTGTCAAGTTCAGTCAGACTTTTCCCACTTTGTTCCATTAACATCTCTTCAATACGCACATAGCCTCCTCTAGAGAGGTTGTGATTGTATTTATTCAATGCTCAATAATTTTGTATCTCTTCTCTCTTTCTACGCTACTCGGAAGTTAATCTTGAGTTCATAAACTTTAACCATTCATCTGGAGTTATGACATTCTCAAATCCAAGTGGAATAGATGGCGGGAACTCATTTGGGAATTTTTTTCATAGCATCATACACGTGTACCCTTGTGAGATTAGTCTTCCGATTTCGGAAGTACTTTCTCGCATCCATCAACATTTGTTTCTTTTGTTTGGGGTCCAAATCATAAGTTTTCTGCAAGTTTGAAAGTAATAAGAATCATATTATCAAAACAATATATATTTTAAAAACATTAAATGAATTATAATTAATAAAATCATACCTTCATTGTATCCCATATTATATTTTTATCCACCATACTAACATCGTTCCAAGTGTTAGTGTTGATGGACACAGTGGCTCAAACAATAGCTCCAAGTTGTGATGAAACATGGCTTCTAGTCTCACCAACTATTTGCCCATACTCGTTGTCTTCAACATGTGTAAGATGTCCTTCACTCTTTTTTTTTGGTGTTTTTAGACATCCATGTACGTCCTCTCATAGTTTTTTGTTCTTGTTCCACTGGCTGAGAATGAGGGCGATGCTCCCCCTCATTAGAACTACCACCAAAAGGATCACTCTCCATCTGTAAAACATAAATATCATTATTATAACAATTTTGGAACCTCATAATCATAAAAAAAAAGTTATACAAACATTTGAATTAAAGATGAAACAAAAATATGAAACTAAAAATTTCACATATCATAAACATGTCAAACTCATTAAATGGTACCTCAAGACCCATTATCATCAACCCATAATCCTTCACCATTTTCACGGAAACAAATACAATCATCATTAACTTCATCATTATCTTCTATTGCGGTGAATGTGATTAGTTCTTCTTCGAGAGGTATATCATGTAAATCACCATCTTTAATGTTCCATTTTCTTGTTTGCGTTGGAAGAATAATTGGCCATTGGTTTTCTGAAGGATCATTCACATAAAATACTTGTTTGGCTAGTGAAGCTAATATAAATCAGTCAGATTTGCGCCCAATTCATTTTAGATTAGCTAATGTGAAACCAAAATCTTCATATATTATGCTGCTGTCACTTTTCACCCAATCACAAAAGAAAATAAGTACTCGAGTTGTGATATAATCTAACTCCCAAATTTCATTAACTACTCCATAAAAAGTCATATCACATTCAACTGGATTTTTATCTTTTGCACTAGAGACTTGCATAGTTTTAGCAACAAGGCTAACACCACTGTTTTGTGTGATTCTGTTGTTATCGCGCTCCCTAGTTTTAAATAGAGTACCGTCAATCATGTATGATGAAAACTTGATGACATTAACAGAAGGTCCTCAAGAAATCCACTTAGCGATGTCTGAAACCTTATTTGATGTGTTTTGTAATTCTGCCACAACCTATTAAATCAACATACCAAAAAAAAAAATCACTAAAAACAACCAACCATGCCATCTTGTAATTACCAATTAATGACAACTTTCCATAATCAACACAATTTACCTTTTGTTCTATCCAACTACTAAAAGTTTGATAATGTTCGTCTTGTAACAATTTTGAGTACCTTGACTTGGATGGAAATTTGGTCTTTATCCAATTAAAATGTTCTCTTCAATTATACATATGTTGTTAATCAACTGAACATACAAAATTACACAAGTTAAACTAAATGTATTATATGAATATAACTCACTCGATATAAGGTGGAATTTCATTTATATTCTGCAACACAAGACGATGCGCTTCATCTAGTATATCTCGACTTACTGTGCATACAACGTTACCACGACGACTCTGAATCTCAACATTTTCAACATCATTTAACCCAATTCTTTGTACACCAATCAGGTATTCAGAACAAAATTCAAATGCCTCTTCTGCAATATAGCATTCGACGATGCATCCTTCTGGTCGACTTCTATTCCTAACATACCCCTTAAGAATCTTCATATATCGATCAAATGGATACATCCATCTTAAATAAACGGGAACACAATATCTTAGTTCTCTAACCAAATGAACTGTCAGATGGATCATTATATCAAAAAATGTCGGCGGGAAATATTTCTCCAACTCACACAATACCTCAACAATTTTATCTCTTAACTTAGGTAACTTAAGCGGATCAATCACCTTACAACACAATGACTTGAAAAACAAGCATAACCTTGTGATTACATCTCGAACTTTCCTAGGCAACACAGATCGAATGGCCACTAGTAGTAAATGCTGCATTAGAATATGAAGAATCGTGAGATTTCATACCAGTCAGAATACAACTTTTCATGTCTACCAATGACCTTATATTTGAGGAATATCCGTCTGGAACTTTTATATTAAACAAACATCTGTAAATTTCCATTCTTTCCTCTTTAGTAAGAGTGTAAGCAGCATGAGGTAAATATGTTCGTCTCTTATCTGGTTTTGGAGTTAATTCATCCCTTATACCCATTGCAACCAAGTCTTGTCTAGCCTTAATTCCATCCTTAGTTTTCCCAGGAATATTCAACAAAGTGCCAATCAAACTATCACATACATTTTTCTCTATGTGCATAACATCTAAATTATGGCGTATAAGTAAGAAAGGCCAATATTCAAGTTCGAAGAAAACAAATTTCTTTTTATAACACCTTTTTGGCTCCTCCACAACCTTAGCGTTACGACTACGTTTCATCTTTGTAGGTGTACAAACTTTAGGCTTCCCTAACTTGAACACAATTTTAGACATCTGCTCAAGTACTTGGATCCCATTCAATGGCTCAGGAGCCTCCTCAAACTCTTGTCTACCATTGAATGCCTTCTTCCAAGTCTGAAGTTTATGTGTATTAGGCAAGAACTTCCTATGTATTATATAACATATTTTCCGAGAGTGTTTCAAGTATTCAGAACAATGTTTTTCTTCACAAACGGGGCAAGCCTTATATCCTTTCACACTAAACCCAGATAAATTTCCATAAGCAGGAAAGTCATTAATTGTCCACAATAAGACCGCTCTAAGATTAAATTCTTCCTGCCTATACGCATCATAAACCTTAGCCCCTTCATCCCACAAATTTTTCAAGTCATCTATAAGAGGAGCTAGATAGACGTCAATGTCATTACCAAGTTGTTTAGGTCCTGATATCAACAAGGTCAAAAGCGTAAACTTTCTCTTCATACACAACCGTGGGGGTAGATTGTAAATAACAAGCATAACAGGCCAATAACTATACTTACTGCTAAGAGATGTGTGTGGATTAAACCCGTCAGTTGAAAGACCTAGACGAATATTACGAGATTCATTTCCAAAAGAAGGCCACTTCAAATCAACTCTCTTCCAAGCTAGGGTGTCAGCTGAATGTCTTAATTTACCATCCTTTATTCTTTCATTAGCATGCCACGACAAAATTTTAGCATGTTCGGCATTTCTAAGCAATCGAATGAAACAAGGAATTGGCGGAAAGTACCACAAAACTTTGGCAGGTACTCCTTCCTTGACATCGTCACCATTTCTTTTCTTTTGCCATCGTGACTCACCAAAATTAGGACACGATTTTGCGTCTGCAAAGCTATTTTGATATAATATGCAATCATTAGGACATGTATGAATTTTTTCGTACTGCATGCCTAATGAGCATAATGTCTTCTTTGCCTCATAAAATTAAATTAGAATTTCATTATCTTCGGGTAATAACTCCTTCAAAAAACTAAATAAATCAGTAATGCTTTTATCACTCCAGCCATGTTTAGCTTTTAGTTTGTACAACCTAAGAAGCGCAGATACTTTTGTAAATCTTGTACAACCAGGGTAAATTGGTTTCTCAGCATCATTAGGAGTGTCTCAAACTTATTTGGGTCTACTCCTGATCCAAAATGTGCGTCATCAATCATTTCATCTAATGGATCACAGTTCTCCTCTACTATATTTCTCCTCACTCCTTTTTGTCTACTTGGCAGAGTTGGAGCAATAGGAGCTATCTCCCCATGGTAATACCAAATTGTGTAACTCTTGTCGATCCCATTGAAATATAAGTGTTCTTTAATCTTTTTAAGATCCATCTTTTTAACATTTCCACACTTAAGACATGGACACTAAGTAAAATTTTGGTCTTTCATATTTTCCGAACAAAACCTTAAGAACAAATCAACCCTGTTCCTATATTCTGCAGATAACGTATTCACTGACATCCACTGTTTATCTATATATTCTCCTATGTCTATCAAAAAGAAAAGAAACGACACTAAATAAGCACGTGATAAAGTTGGATGTCTATATAAAACTAATCGTTTATTATCCTAAATAAAATCAAGCAGCATTTCCCCTATAATAGTGACCTAACCATCTGCATGTGAATAGCAAAACAAATAATTCAAACAACATACAATAAGTTTCTTCCTTATAGGATGTCTATATAAAACTAATTGTCTAATATCTTAGATAAAATCGGGCAGCATTTCCCCTATAATAGTGACCTAACCATCTGCATGTGAATAGCAAAACAAACAATTCAAACAACATACAATAAGTTTCTTCCTTATAGCTCCACAGCACAATCAAATTTCTCAGAACCTACTTCACTAAAACACAAAAGTTCTCAACCTTCCATTATCACCGCAGCACACAATTTTAATCTCAGAACCTACTTCACTATGGATGAATATTTAAGATATTCAAACTCCTCTAACATTTGTTTAATAATATTAAAAAGTAGAATTAAGAGAATATATATGTACCTCTTGCAATTAATAATCCAAAAGCTACCAAAATTACTTCACGTAGTAATCGAATTTGCTATTAAATCCACAAACCAATAAAATTAAATCAATAAATAAAAAATAAAATATCACTAAATATCTAGCAATATATAACTTATTATTATAATTTTAGAAACTTAATTACCTCAAATGTGTGATTGATATAGAAGTTTTGATACAAAATACTCTCTAAAATCTCACCACCAAAATCACAACCTACGAAATTAAATTAATTAATATATTAAACATTACTAAACAAATATCACAAAATACATAATAAGTAAATGATTGGTAAACAAATTAAAAAAAAAACTCCAATGAGCCACTAATTATAACCTAAACAAAAAATCAATAAAAAAATTCATAACCTAAAATCTCAATAATCAACAAAAACATAAGTTTTTTCATATATTTATATTTTTAAAATTATTTAATAAATTTATTTTAACATAACTATATATATAACAAAATAGTTAGAATTTTAAAAAAAAGTTTAAATATATATACAAAAATATATCTAAATTTCGAAATAAATAATGATAAAAATTTTTAAAAATCATGAACATATATATTCTAATGAAATCTATACAATGTGATAGGTTAAATTTAAAAAAAAAACTAAGAAATCTTAAATCTATAACAAACTTCCATGGAAAAACTAATTAATCCAACAATGTATAGAAAAAAATGCATAAAAATGTAAAACTAACACAAAATCATGTATATTACTCATCCTAATGCTAAACCTGTGATTTTTTTATCAAAATAATTAACTAAAATTCATAAAAATTAAAAAAAAAAAAAAAACTAACCTTAAAACCCTAAAATCGTAGCCCCCTTTCGTGCTCGTGCTCTTTGTTTGCTGTAATATGAGGAGGAAGAAGAACAAAAATGAATAAATAAGTCAAGGGGACATCCAACGTCTCCCACTGGGAGACGTGGGACAAGTGGCACGTCTCCCAGTGGGAGACGTTGGATGTCCCCCTGGCCATGCACCCAGCCTATTTTCAATGTCTTCCACTATTTTTAATGTCTTCCAATTGTAGCAATTAATAAAAACTTTCAATGTCTCCCACCATCAGACATTTAAAATCCCTGATAAGTTTTAATGTCTTACATCAATGGTGTAAGACATTGTAGGGAGTCATTGTATATCAATTTTGTTGTAGTGGATTTTGTCTAACAAAATCTTTGTAACAGTTTTATAAAAAAAAAATCTGTTTTGAAGTTATCTTCAAGATGATAACATCAATTATGTAAAATTGTCTTGTATTCAATGATACTTCATTTCATGTGCTTTACCCTCTCATGCTTTCTAGTTCTTCTAGAATAGTTGTATCTCTATTACTTTTGCAATGAGATGCTAGCTGTTTATTCTATTTTGAAAATCTTTTCCAGAATGTCAAAGAACTCAACTAAATCAAACATCCTATTTAACTATTAATAGTTGTCACATTTCGGCTTTTGTGGTGAAACATACAAATCTGAAATGTCTAACACATTTCTAGATTAATGTGTTTCCTCCACAGTTACGGAAGTTGAATATGATATCAATCTTGAAGATTTAATATAATATCATTTAATGGGATTTTAGGTCTCTGCCTAAATGCACGTACATATAATCTCTATTATATTTAAAATACTCAAAACTAAGTCCTTATAATTTTTCAATGACTCAGTCCATAATGGATTGATAAATGCTGACTATTCCAACCATTTAGAAAATGTCAATTCGAAAATACAACATTCAATACATTAAACAGTCTATCACTGAGTTGCAGGAATGTTGTCTCATGTCCTTTTTTCTAGTAAAAGAATAAATGGACATTTATTATTTAGATAAAACATCCTCCTCACCGAGAAGGCAAAAAATCCTCTCTTGGATTTTTGTAAACTAAAGTTTTTTAAGCTTCTTATCGATATAAGTTGGTTGAGATAGAGCCTAATGATTGTTCTTTCAATCTCTACAGAATTGAATGTATAGAACATTCTTGGATTTTCTAAATCCAATATTTAGAAATGTTCAGTTAACCATTTCTTTTCTATTGACGATTTCTCTGCATCATTCCTAATGATCAGAACGTTGTTAATATTAAGAATAAGAATAGCAACATAATCTTTCTGGTCGAGATCTTCAAATGATTTTGTCATGTCAGTCATTCTAGTAAAGACTACTTAGACATTCATTTGAATCAATCCCATAACCCATGCATAAAGCAGTGGACAAGAGTATGTAAACAGATTCAAGTTTGGTTGCAGTAGAAGACATCTATTCAAGTAATAAATTTTTCTTTCTGTTCATAGCCTTAGGCTATTAACCTAACTTTGAAAAGTCTGTACTTTCCTCTATTTTCCTCTTCATCTTGAATATCCTATTTCAAACTGAAGTTCAATGAACTTTAGTTGGATGTTCAAGAATCCAGATGTCATAGAATTCCAAATTCCATTTCTAGATTCATGGTATTTCAACCATTGTTTTCTGTAAAACTTTTTCATTTCATATACTAGTATGTAAATGAAGTATAGTTAGATTATGTTACACACAATTTAACTATCTTTACATTTGTAATGGAGTAGTTACTAACTAACACTCCCACTACAACAATGCTTTACAGAATTTGTGATATTCTTTGGTTTTATCATTGTTAATTATCAGTAACTCGCTTACATGACTTAACTAGAAAATATAGTGATTATAATAATCATGCTTCATTAAAGTAGCATTTAAATAGATAAAAACTCTTTTGTAATCTTTTATGATTATTAAACGGTTTCACTAAATGACTTCATGAAAAAATTTCAATTTTTCATTCACACAACCACTTGTAAATCCCAACTTCTAAGTCTTCGATGTTGTACAATCAGACATGTGTTAGGGTTTTATGTCCTAATTAAAACCCAATTTCTTTGTAATCTCATTTATTATCAATAAAAGAATAGAAATCATATTTTGACTTGGTCAATCACTTTGCTCACATGTTTTATTTTCATGATTATTTGTTTAATAACTTCTATTAAATCCCAAGCATATAGCTAATCATATTTATAGTGACGTAATCACAATAGAATATAAATATGATTATATGTTCAAAATAAGTTAGTCCTAAGATTAGTCAGTGCACAGGATTTACACTGACTTGCCAATCTACGATATGATCTACTTACACATTGTGGTGTTATGTTATTTCCAAAACATTTGCAAAGTAGATAAGATCGGATGTATTTGTTACATCAGACTGGAGCGATATTGATAGTTGATAGGATAAGTAAACATACAATTATTATCTATTCTAGTCATATCATATAGTTGACCATAGGTCAATTCAATCTCAATTATGAGTGGTTAGTATTCTTACTAATTGTATTATTTGAGTTCTTTGACTTGTTCGTTACCAGCTTACCCTACGAACTAGCCCATACTTACATCTTGGGAACTCGGTAGTATAATTGAGTGGGAGTGTTAATCATGCATATGAATTGTGGGCTCTGATACCAACTGTAATGCCCCGACTAATTCTAGACCTCGAACCATTAAAAACTACTAAACATAGCTAATATTTTGGAATACATACACAAGAAATAACATAACTTTATTTAAAATCCAAAATACTGTACGAAATACAAAATAAGGTATGGGTACCCTTTGTTTAGTACATAAAACAAAAAACATAAACTTTAATCAATCGTTTAAATATTAAGTGTGGAAATACATAAAATATAAATTAAAAGACTTTAAACAACGTCATCCTCGATTTTCCAGCAGTCCGTTCAATCAATTCATCCCCAATACACATGCCAAGCTGCCACAAATATGTCCTGCCTTCCAAGTTCATTTTCCGGTACCATCTAAAATAAAAGGAATGAGCCTAATGCCCAGCAAGGAAATTCTAATAAAAACATATATAAAAAATCATAAGACTATATCATAAAACATATGACGTAAAAACGTATATCATAAAAGACTACAATATTAATGGCCATTAACTCATTAACGTGGCATGTGATAAAACCATCTAGGTCCTCAGTCTACTAATCGAGGTAGTTTAGATCACAAGGTAGTATATGGTAACCCATCTAGGTCCTTTGTCTACTAATCGAGGTAGGGTAAACCATAACTCTAAACCATGATATTGATACAAATCTTGGGGTTTGCTATCTGTAGCACACCAATTTTTTTTAATTTTAAATTTTGTGCTTTAATTTATTTAATTGCTAAGTGTTGTAAATTATTTTATTTATTTGTTTATTTAAATTAATTGTTAGATTTGTTTGGTAGAATTTTGTGAATTTAATTGTTAATTGTTATTTATTTATTTATTTTAAAAATGTGAGTTATTGAGTTTTGGTTGAATGCGCTAAGGTGCATGGTAGGTATTGATGCACCTTAGTTATTGCGTGTGTGCATGTGCATGGTTGCATGGTGCACATGTGTAGAATTTTCTATACACTTTGTAGTTTCCTTTTATTAGATTTATCTTTTAAATTAATTAGAAAAAAAAATAAGAAAATTAAGAAAGGGAAACAAGAGGAGTGGACGGCATGGTGTGAATTGGAGGATTTGATTTTTCCATTTATTTTGCAAATTAAATAAATTAGAATAAAGGGGAATAGGCACCATTAGGAAAATTACATTTTTTTATTAGGTTATTTTTGGCCAATTTAGAATAAAAAGGGAAGAGGAAAAAGAAGAGGCCATTATACACCATTGGTGCCGCCGGCCTACAGAAAAGAAGAGAGAGAGAGAGTGGCGAGTTAGATAGAGAAAGGGAGAGAGAGGCTGCCATTTTTCTAGAGAGAAGGAGGAGAAAGCAAGGAGAAATTGTGAAGGGAGAAGAAGAAAAGGAAGAAGGGCTCGAGGTCTCAAAAGTATGGGTTTGGATTGTGGTTTTTTTTTCCCTTCTTCTTCTTGGTTCTAGTCTAATGGAATTCATTTGGTGGTGCTAGGTTCTAATCTCACTAGAGCATAGGGTTTTTTGTTAGGGTTTCGGCCAACAAGAGGGTAAGGGTGTTTGATTTCTTAATGTTGATCTATGTGAGATTTGGTTGTTTGGTCTAATGTTTTGATGGTAACAATAAGGTATTGGAGGCTAGCAAACAAGAGGGTGACCATAACTATTTTGGGTTCTTGATTTCTATCAAGAGAGGTATTGGATTTCCCCCTCAATTTATTGGTTATTGTTATTTTATGTTGTTATTTGGAGATATCATGCTGAAAGTGGGTTTGTGTTTTGGGTAGGATTTTTATTTAAAAACCATGCACGTAACATAAGTATAAGTTGCATTATTCTTTTGGTGATTTTATGTGTAATTGTCTATTTTGAGAATGATGAGTGGGCATAATAGAGTTTTATGTGATGCTCAATGATGTTATTTGGTTATAGTATAGGCTCGTTGTAAAGTTTGTCAATTGTGCTTTGCTTGGACTTGAGGTAAGGAAGTTAGATAGAATTTTATTTGTTTATGCTGTGAATGGTAAGGTTGGCTTGTATGAATGAAAATGTTATGAATGATGATACTTTTGCGATATGAATTATGAAATGTTATATTGTGTTGATATGACTTGATTGTATGTCATTTGTGTAACAACCCAGATTTTCAAGACTGGATAATGCGGAAATATAAATGTTTTCATTTAACAAAAAGTCTTAAAAACCCGTATAATTTTTTTAAAAAAAAGTCGTATGGCCACACTTAACATTTAATTACAAACATATTTTAAAAAGAGTAGAGTGAGCCTAGTTTAGGAAAATTACACAACATTTCCAAAAATAAAACAGCTTCCCAAAAGGTCGGTCCACATGTACATTCGCAAGGTAGACTTCATCGCTCACTGCTCTGCCTTGCCCTTGCTCTTACCTACAACAGGAAATAACTAGGTAAGTGAAAATGCTTAGTAAGTTCAACCTTGAAACAAAAGCATGCAGAGAATTAGGGTTCCGGATCCATACGGACCCTACACAATCAATTTCAAGAACGCAAAAGCGTCCTGGAAAACTTATGGTCATGCCTGATGACCAATGACATATTATTTCATATAAACAGATAAATTCCTGCACTCAGAAATTCACAGAACAAGCAGATATATTATATCACAACTATATCTTATCAACAAATATATCCCTGCACTCAGAAAATCCTAGAGCAAGCAGATATAATATATCACAATATAATTCGAGACCAACGCTCAACAATTTCCAACAATTCGTGCGTAACATACCCTCCAGCATAAATGTTAATCTATAAAAGAGAACTGAGTCTCAACACTAAGATCTAGCCAATAAATATCCCTATCAAGGGTAACCATCATTTTATCTAGAGCATTGCTACTTATCCAAGAGTAAATCTCTCACAAGGGTAACCATCAAGTTACCTAGGGCATCACTACATATTCATAGTGTAATTGAATTTACATGGTTTTACAGAGACTTATATGTTAATCAGTGGTGCTGGTGAGCAGTTGCCCCTAAGGTGTTCAGCCTCACTCAAACTTGGCAACCCCTAGTATCTCTAGGCCCTCTCACTAAATGGCCAATATTCACGGCTGCTATCCGAGAATAACTTATCAGAGCACTTGCTTGGGTTCTAACCATTCAATGATTAAGTAAGCATGAGGGCCCCTAGGTCCCATTCATTTTGGCGCCCCTAGGTTTAACCAGCAATCCTCACCTCTTGGCCACTCATCGCGGTAATGAATCGAACATAATAAAATCAAGCAGTGTGACAGGGATCAGCCGTCTAGGATATGACAGATATCTACTGTTCATATTTTCTAAATCATCACTCACTAGACTAATGTCTCTAAGCAACTTTCTACGACAGTGTATTTATGTGCATGTGTCCCTATACTAACATACAATACAATATTCGTTTCATGTTGCAGCCACACAATATAAGTTGACTTACTTGGAGTCCTTAGCACTCAGCAGGTTTTCACTCTCCAACGTTCAGTCCAATTACGCTAGCCAATACTGTAGTTATCCATACATTATACTCGGATTAATTATGACACTCATAATTCATTATTATTATTTTGGGCAGTTTGGTCATTTTAATAAAAATCATTTGTAAGGATTAATGATCCTTATTTGGTTTTAAACCCATTAAGGAAATTCATACAAAAATATTTGAGTCTGAACCCTAAGTCTCGGGGAGACCTATCCTATGATCTCGATACCTAGGCTCGGGTATCACAATAGTATTTTCTCTCAATCTGCTAAAAAATCTTGTTCTTTAAACACATCGCTATTAACCCGTACTTTCAACAAATCAGTTGAATATATGGAAGATTTTAGCTGGTATTATATCCAGAAAATACTAATTAATTCCTTAATTATTTTTAAAGAAAATAAACTCTTAATTTTCCTTTTATTTTTCTTAAGGTTTTAATCTCTGAAAACTATTTAAAGAGAATTACCTAATTTGTCTTAATTAGGAAAACCGTTAAAAATTTCCCATCTTGACTAGTTAATCTTTCTAAAGTCAATTAATCAAGTTTACTTACTAGAAAAATAATTCACTCAATTATTTTCTCAAAAGATAGGGTTTTAAACCCTCTTTTAATTTATTAACTTATTAATAAATAAATTCTTTATTTTTTTGAAAGAATAAAAATTCTTTATTAAAAAATAATTCCCACTAAACTCAAAGTGGTATTTTAGGTCAAAATATGTTTTCAAGACTTGCCAAGTTTTGATCTTGCAATAAGCAAAATTTTACTTTTTACCCTAAGTTCCAAAATCTCATTTTTTACACTAAGTGTAAAACCTCTATTTTTCACATTTTTAACTACATACTTTGTTAGGTCATAACTTGAAATTTACTTACCCAATTGTTACCAAAATTTCCCAATTCCATTTTTGGTCTAGCATTTAGGTCTTTGTAAAATCTTAGGTCAAAACGAGCATTTTGATTGGTGAAATTATTTTCCAACAATGAGGTAAAAATGACCTTATTTTCAAGTCCTTAATTTTTCCAAACTTTGACACTTAATAACTTTCAAATTGTTCAGTATTTTGTTACCAAATTTTACAGTGGAATATTAGGTTATGCCAATAATATGTCCACCAAATTTTAGAAAAAACTGGGTTCATTTTCCCTATACAGTGGCTGTCCAAACTTGGTCCCGAAATTAAGAATACGAAAAAAATAATTTTTTACCTAAATTTTGAAATAGCATAACTCACTCATTTTTAAACATTTTTGAGTGTTTAAAAAGCTCAATTTTATGTACTCAATCTCAAAAATATCACAGTACAATTAAATTTTAAAAAATCAATATACAGTGGATGCTTGACCCCTTGGAAGTCACAGCTCAAAATGTGTATTTTGTTTTAGGGTTTCCTACAAAACCCTTGGGGGTTTCGGTCCCTATTTTCAAAAATCAACACTCAAGCATCATAAAAATTATAAAACAACTATCATAACCTTATTACATCACCAATAAGAAAATTTAAGCATTAACTATACAAAATAATGCTTAATACTAAAATCCATACAATAACAACCATAAAAGTAAACTTTTTTCCTCTTGTTGTCCTTGCTTAAGGTTTGAATCTTCCTATTAGCTTTGGCTCCTTCAAAATCCTTTCAAAACCCTTTCTAGACCAAGGCTTAGCTTCCAAGCCTTCTTAGTGTTCTTGAGGTTGAAGATGGAGAGAAAAATTGATAGAGAGTTTTCAAATAAGATGAGAGTGATTGTGAGAGAGAGATGGTCAGATTTGGGGGGGGGGGGGGGGGGGGGGGGGGAGTTACAAGGGTTTAGACTACTCTAAAATATCCTAAAACACTTGAGTATTTTTACTATCCACTTGCCCTTATCCCTAATATTTAAAATGGGATTTAAAACTTAATTAATTTTGTTCACACCATTTCAAACCCCACATGGCCGACCACCTCTTCCTATATATGCATTTATAAAAAAAATTTATAAAGGTGAATCAATATTTCCTCAGAAGAAAAATTCATATTGACTTTCTATAACATTTTTCACTCTTATTAAGTTTTAAAAACAAAACTTAACACATAATAATTAAATTAAATGTCTCTCACATTTAATTTAATTAATCACACAATAAAATTTAACCTAAGGTCCATTCATGGAATAAAATTCACCATTTCGGAAAAATTAAGCATTTAACACAAAATGCACTAAAATTTCCATTTTCTCTAGGTTTATTATTTTTTGACCAAACTTTAATTTTTATGAATGTATTTTATGCCCAAAATATATTTGCCATAGTTTTTCATTTTATTTTCTGAGATTTTTACCAAATCAGGGTTTTTGTGTTGGTCCAAGACCGAAAGTCTTATCTTGACTTTTAAATCACAAAATTCATAATTTGGCTAGCAATAACTCAAGCAAATAAATTCCAAACAAAATATAATATTATTAAAAATAATATTCTTAACTCGGGGAAAACAATCCCGACCCAAGTCGTTTCAAGGTACCTGAAACACAGGACGTTACAATTTGAATGTTGTATGTTATGAAATGGTTGTTGGCGTGATGAACACGACTAAAAAAAAAGAGGTTACTAAGGATGTGAAGACGTAGCCCAAGTTACTTAGGATAAGAAGACGTAACTCATAGGGCAGACGCGCCGAGGTTATTCAAGGACTAGAGATCATGTTTATCTCAAGATGTGACATGGACAAGTTAGCGGGCCATGTTCACAAAGATATGATGTTTATGTTATGATGTTATGTTTATGATGATTATGTATATGATGTTGTGTTATGATGATTATGTTTATGTGTATGATGATAATGATTACGATAATGATGCTTATGATGTATGACGATGTATGAATATGAATATGAATATGTTTTGTTTTGTTTTACTTGTGTGTTATTTGTACTTCCTTATTGGGCTTTTAGCTCACCCCCTTACTTTCCCTTCCAGGTAGCAAATAGGATTTCTCTTTGGCAAGTGTGGTGATGTGGGGAGTTCTATCGTTGAGGTGTGTATGGCGTGGGGGCATCCTATAGACAAGAAACGATCAATTAAACGCCATTTTTCACAGAATAATGTTATGTTTATTTTTCACTTTCAGAACTTGTCAGTGGGACTTGAACTTTAATTATTTTTAAAACATTGCATGAAAACTATTAGTTTTCTTTCAAACTATTGGGCTCAACTTGCATGTTTTAGCAAAGCCACACTGGGACTTTTTTTTATAAAAAGTGGCTTTTCTTTGTTAACTTGTGTGCACGTAAATATCTTTCAAAGTATTAGACTTGGGTGTTTTACACTATCTAAGCAGCTATCAGCCCCAAGTGACTATAAACATATTCATACATACATACATAGCACATATCATAACATATAAACATACCATAACACATCATTTAATCTAACCTATTTTCCTTACCAAAAACTGAGATATTGGAGACAAGAACTGAGTATGGGGTATTGTGTGCCTCTTATAAAATCTTCATCTTAATTCCATGGTCATTCGGCACGCATACCCGACCCTTATATCTCAAGAAACCCTGTCCTGATATAGAAAAATCTGTGGCCTTGCCTTCTTTGACTGCAGCCATATGTGTTACTAATGTGTCATAATGCCCTTGCCTGATCCGTATATCTTCTAATAGATTTGACTGGATGGACAAGCTAGCCAGTAGATTAAGGACTACTTCTATTCTGGCATTGATCAGCTCTTGCTGTAGCGGCTTTTCTATTCCGGATAATGGTGCTAGATTTCCATAACTTTTCCGGCTTAGTGCACCTGCAACTACATTCGCCTTTCCTAGGTTGTATAGGATTTCACAATCATAATCCTTTACTAGTTCTAACCACCTGCGCTGCCCCATATTGAGCTCCTTCTGTGTGAAGAAATACTTTAAGCTCTTGTGGTCCGTATAAATCTCACATTGTTCTCCATAAAGATAGTGGTGCCAGATTTTCAATGCGAAGACCACCGCTGCCAACTCCATATCGTGTGTTGGATAACGTTGCTCGTATTCCTTCATCTACCTTGAGGTGTAGGCTATCACTTTGCCATTTTGCATAAGCCACAACCTAAACCTTGCTTTAACGCATCACAGTATACTACAAACTTGTCGTTGGGTGTCGGTACACAAAGTACTGGTGCTGAGCATAGCTTATCCTTGAGCAACTGGAAGCTCTCTTCACATCTATCCGTCCAGTTGAAATTTCGTTGTTTCCGGGTCAGGTTGGTAAGCAGAGTGGCTATCTTAGAAAACCTTCTACAAATCTCTGATAATAGCCTGCTAGCCCGAGAAAACTTTTAACTTCTGACGCATTCTTAGGTCTTGTCCAATCCTTCACAGCCTCTACCTTAGCTGGGTCTACAACAACTCCATCCTTGGATACTATATGGCCGAGGAACGCTACTTGCGAAAGCCAAAATTAGCACTTCTTCAACTTGGCGTAAAGTTTATGCTCCTTCAGTCGCAACATTGTCAATCTTAAATGTTCCTTGTGCTTGAATTTTTCCTTGGAGTACACCAAAATATCGTCAATGAACACTACGACGAATTTGTCCAAGTAATCCTTGAAGACCCGATTCATTAAGTCCATAAATGCGGCTGGAGCGTTGATAAAACTGAAAGACATAACTAGAAACTCATAATGTCCATATCAAGTTCTAAAAGCTATCTTGGGAATATCTTCTTCCTGTACCTTGAGCTGGTGATAATTGGACCATAAATCAATCTTAGAAAATATGGTCGCTCCTCGGAGTTGATTAAACAAGTTGTCAATCCGGGGTAGCGGGTACTTATTCTTAATCGTCACCTTGTTCAGCTCACGGTAATCTATACACATCTGCATGCTTCCATCCTTCTTCTTCACAAATAGAACTGGTGCTCCCAATGGCGAATGGCTTGGTCTGATGAAACCTAAGTCTAAGAGTTCTTGTAACTGCGTTTTCAACTCCTTGAGTTCGGTAGGTGCCATCCGTAATGGTGCCTTTGAGATAGGCTTGGTTCCCGGTACTAGTTCGATTGTGAAGTCAATTTCCTGAGTCGGTGGCAACCCTGGTAAGTCGTCAGGAAATATCTCTGGAAATTCCTTTATAATGTGGACGTCTCCAACCTTTAGTGGTGTTTCCTTTGCCACATCTATGACGCTTGCTAAGAATGTGTGACATCCTTTTTCTATCATCCTTTGAGCTTTGAGAGATGAGATAAGTGGTGTCTGTAGTCGTGAAACCTTTCCCATAAAGCATAGTTTTTTACTATCAGGAGTTTCGAACATCACTTGCTGGCATCTACAATCGATCAAATCAAATTCAAGTTTAGAATTCCTTCTGATCAAATCACTTACTTTGAATGTTGCATAAAAATTTCTAGAAATTATCTTTGCATTTGATCAAAGTTAAACATATTTAAAATAGATGTCAATCAATTTTGACTTACTATTTATTATTTCCTTTAGCTTTGAACATTAAAAGGTTCAGCATACATCTCTATGTATTAGCCAAACGATTATGTGATTTTTGAGCCTTTATTAGAGAAAGGTCTTTTGGTTTAACTTTAATTAACAGACTATACAAACAGTGAGTGAACCATTGAATGGTTGTAATAAAAGATTGGCTTTTATTTGTTTTATGAGTCTAATTAATTACAAGTCAATCTCAAAAATACTTCACATATATGTTTCACTTAATTGTTGGAATAAAATATCTTATTAAATCTATGATTTGCACAATAATGAATAATTCATAATTACCATTTATACTCATTGATGAAATAGGTGGAACAAGTATATTTCAAGAAATAACAACTGAATTTATTATTCAAAAGAAATACTAAACTTGTTCATTCATCAAATAAGGAATCTAAAAAGATAGTTTCTAGAAAAAGAACTTATTAATTTCTTTCATAATGAAAATCAACTATTTCAAAATGAAAAAAATTAAATTGTTTTAAACTAAACAAAATAAATTTCTAAACTAATCTTTTCTTTATACAATTGTCTTCATCATTTCTTCTTCGCTTTGGTTTCAATGCAACTACTCTTTTTCTCAAAAGATTTCTGCATCACTGAAAACAAGAACATGTGAAAAATATTATTAGTGGCATAATTTTGAATCAAGCATTCAAAAATGTTAATGAAGAGTTTTTGAGTAAATCGAATTTACCCCGTATTTCAAAAATTGAGCATGTGCTATAGCATCATCCTTTATCATGGCCCACAACTCGTATGCAGTTTCAATAACCATATATCTTTCTTTAATGTCGTCATGCATGGTCGATAACATGCATTGACGTGTCAGGTGATTCGATCTCATCCATTCACCATATTTTTCATGTTCATCAAAGCTAGATGAAAACTTGGTTCCTCTGGTAGTAGATCATAGATCGCTCCATACAAGTTTTCTGTTTTGAAGACAATGTGAATCCCATCGTACCAACTTCTCATGTGGCTAAGATTAAATGGAATCCTTTCTAAGAGTTTGTCAACGAGGTAGGTTTGATTTCCCAAAATTTCAGGATCAAGAGGATTAACCGTTGTTGCTGGAAATAAATAAATAAAATATAATGAATTAAAACATATAATAAATATTAGATTTTATTTGGAAAAGTAAATATGATGCATAAATGCAACATATAAAAAACACATAAAAAAATATATTAATCCACGATAAACTAATTTAAAAAGTTAATGGACCGCCTTAGGGTAGGTTAGACTAACCCCAAATTAATTTTGAGATAAATCTCAATTTCATAAGTGAAAACTTAAAAACATCTTTTTCTCTTTTAACTTATGAACTACCGCTAGTTTGGTCAAAATGTACTAGTTGTGTTCGAAAGCCTAGATACACCTTTGGACTGTAACCCATTATTTTGAATCAATGACTTAACTCAAGAGTGTGTCTTAGAGTCAGTCAAACTTGAAATACATCACTAATTATATTATCATAAGAGAAGTCAACACTGAGATAAAATAAACATATTCAGAAGCCTTTCCTTATGGAGGCCGCAAATGGAGGCTACACGAGGCCCTTCCTATGCCTTTCGGTGTTCAACCAATAATGGAGACCATGAGACTTATTGTCATAACTCCCTCTCCCACTCACTATTTTTGGAAAAGTGTGTTTTTCACAAAATCAATATTTTGTTAATTTAGCTGTAGAAATAACTTTAATTATTTTTACAAAATGATATTATATTTAATTACTAATCCAATTAAGCAAAAAATTAAAATTGTGCCCTTAATTCTAATTCTAATTTTGTTTTATTTAAGAGAATATCATTTATGTTTTAATAAAACATTTTTCATTAAAACAACAAATTAAACAACTTTAATTTTGATTTACATCTTAACTAATTAAGACTAAATTTATTATTATATGAATTATCATATATAGTCATATAACAAAAAAATATAGGACGTTCCTAATAGCATGTTTCTACACGAATGTAATGCATGATAGTTACATACTGTGTGGGTATATGAATGGTATGTTATAATGCATGACAAAATATTAAACATTTTAATTACATTCAAACATTTATAATAAATATATAAAAAAAAAGGGTATGGTAACTTTTGGGTATTTCTTGAAAAAATTACAACACTTGCAAAGATATACCTGAAAAAATAAACTTAGACTAATTAAGGCTTGATAAAGAGCACTTTGATCTTCAACCTTGAGATGTAGTCTTTTGAGCCAATGCCACCATTTTTCCATATCCATTTTGAATTATAAGACTTTTTAATTATTTTAAAGAAACTTTTAAAATAATTAAACTTTGGGTTTTAACACCCAAAAGTTTCTAAGACCCAATTTGAATTTGGGTGATTTAATTCAAAAGATAAAATTAAACAATTTAATTTTAACAAATTAATATTCAAGATAATTTTAATTTTGGATATCTTAATTAAAATAATTCTAATTATGGAAGATAACAATTAAAATATTTTTAATTAGGATAAATAATCACCATTATTTCAATTATAGAAATTACCAAATTAAAACCATTTTAATTCAATTTGGGATTTTTTTTAATTAAAATTATATTTATTGCAACAACACATAAAATGTTGTACCAAGGGGCGGTGGTAGGTGGGAGGCTCGACTAGGAGCTGGCGTGGGCACAACTCGGTGTGGAGGCGCAGCAGGTGCGCACAGCTGCATGCTGGAGGGCGTAGGGGAGAGGCTGGGCATGGGGCTGGCAGCCAGCAAGTGCATGCAGGGGCGTGAGTGGGGTGCGAAGGGGCGTGGTCTAGGCAGCAGGCAGGCATACGCATGTGCGCGACTAGGGTGCGGCCTGGGCAGCAACTCGAGGTCGGGCTCGGGGTCACAACAGAATTTTATACCCATAATTTTTGTTGAAAAAATAAAAAAGAACCTATGCCCCAAATTGGCTTACATATTTCATCTAGAAATTTAAGAACAATTCCTAAACCCAAAAGCACCATAATAAACAACCCTTATGAATATATCATCATGAAAAATAAACATCCATCCATTCAAACATATATCACATATAATATAAAAATGCATATGATCTCATACATCAATTAATAATATGTATAGATTAATATCCTGGCTCTAATACCCTCTGATGGAAAACCAATCAGAGCACGCAGCGAAAAACTTTGCGTGGTGGGCCTGTTGTTGTTTTATTTTTATGAAACAACACAACAATAACATACAAAAAAATTTCAATAATCATATAAACAATTTATAAGACCAAGACAAACAATCCATAAACATTATCATACAATACTATTAATCATGCAACAAATATATATATAAATATACAATACCTGACATTACATACTCGGTTCACACACTTAGTTAATTTATGTCAGCTCCTCGGACTACACATTTACAAGCTGTCCATCATCTATTTTGCTATCTCAAAGGACATCCAGGCCAAGGCTTACTATACTCACCTAATCCCTCTCTTCATCTCTGCGATTTTTCAGATTTAGATTGGGCATCATGCTCACTCACTAAACGCTCTACTACAGGATTCTACATCTTTTTAGGTGACTATCTAGTCTCATGGCGCACGAAGAAACAACCTACCATCTCCAAGAGTTCTGCAGAGGAAGAATACAGAGCACTTGCTGCCACTGCAAGTGAAATAACATGGCTCCAATATCTTCTCAAAGATCTACATATTCTCTCTTCTATACCAGCTTTTATCTACTGTGATAACCAATCTGCTATTCACATCGCCAATAACCCAACATTTCATGAGAGAACCAAGCATATTGAGCTTGATTGTCACTTTATTAGAGACAATAAAAAACTGCTCCATCAGACTTATACCTGTCAGCAGCAAGCAACTTACAACTTGCAGATGATTTCACAAAGGCACTCCCTTCAACAACTCTAAACTCACATATTTGCAAAATGATTGTACATGACATATACAAGTCCATTTTGGCTCTTTCCCTGTATTACTCTCATTAATAAAAGTTTCTCACAGTTTTCTTTCCGTAATAATATCCATTATTAAAGGAACGGAGAAAAAAATATAGGTAAAACAAGTTTATTAAGATGTACATAACTCTGGCCAAAAAAAATACATATAATCAATAAAAAGTTAATTTGGAAGCATATAAGGAAGACATAAACAGAATAAAAATAAAAATTTATTAAATAGATATAACTAAGAAAAATAAATAAAAAAGAAAATAATTTGATAATGTGGATAAAGGCGCGTGAAAGAAAATTTGGCAATATGTATGGGTCTTATATTTAAATAAAATATTAATAGTATTTTGACACTTGGGTGCCAGGTCAATAGGACACCTGTGGTGCCGAACAGCAAAAGATGTTAAAAGAAGAAAGATGATGCAAACATACCACTAGTTTCTTTTTTCTTGTCAAATAAGCCACATCCGTGTTAAAATTGTGGTTGAAATTACTAGCGTACAAAGAAAAACCACCCCCCCATTTTGCCACGTGTCTTCTTTACAAAAGCTCATCATTTATAAATAAATAAATAATGAATGGAAATCTTGGACCAAAAAGTCAAAGTGGCAAAATATAGCTGCTGCTTGGGATGGTAGCTGAACCAATGACGGTGATCCAATGATGGTATTTGGCATTGGTATGGTATATCCAAATAAGAAAAGTTGAGCTTGTTCATTACTTTGACTCCACGTGTCACCAATCTAGTGAGTTGGCGGTGCAATCAAATGGTGCAGTTCCAAAACTCTAATCTTTGACCCATCGTGGCTTAAGCTTAACTACTGCCACAGGTCAAATGTCTTAGGTCATCGACTAGACCAATTGGAAACGTATTTGACTTGGACCATTATTTTGCTGCACTTTACAATGTAACCAAGCTCATCATCATAATAAAAAAATACACACTACTATTCATGCCTACTCCATAATCCACATGCTCATGCCAACAAGGATAATGTTACTTCATTTTTTTTTATTTGCTCTATCCTATCATAATTTTTTATCTGGTCTTGTGCCAATTTTCTTGATCTTTTTAACCACCCCAGTATGGAGGATGATTTTGTTTCAAGCCATATGTGGCCAGAATCACCAATCAAGTTTATACGTGCCACATTGTAGATGAGATGTAAATAGAAAATAATTTTAATCTCCTAATGGTGATTTAGTATTTTTCGATGGGGAATTTGACTTTAAATGCATAGAAGGGATCGTATTTAAAAAATATCCTATCATTATACAAATTTCATTTTGATCCTATTATTTACCTTAGTTCCTAAAATATCCCTGTCATTTGTTTCCACACTCTCTCTCTCTTCTCTCTCGGTCTCTCTATGTTCTCTCTCACTCTCGGTCCCGAACCAAAAAAACTCTCAAAACCCACATTTGAATTCGCCGGAACCCAATGAAATCGAATAAGATAAGTATTGTCAGAGAAGGTCTTCAGTCGGAATCAACACTTGACCATCGGATAAGGCACCATAAGCACCCAGAGGCAACGAAACAACTCTGAAGTAGGCGAAACAACTCCCAAGTACGCAAAGGTGAGGGTTTTATTTTAAATCTGCAATGTCTGGTTTTTTGTTGATGCTTTGTTCATAGGATAGATTGGGGCTGGGTAATTGAGAAATCTAGGTTTCTTTTAAAAAAATTTGACCCACCACGAAAGACCTCAATTAGCCTTGATAGTATATGTTAGGTTATGTTTTTTAATGTGCCTCGATTGGCCTCGATAGATCTCGATGCTATTATATATATATATTCAATTTTAGTGTGCCCTGATTGACCTCGATAAGCCTCGATGCTATTAGATATACTCAATTTTAGTGTGCCTCAAAAGACCTCGCTGGGCCTCAATAGGCCTCAATGCTATTAGATATATTAAATTTTAGTGTGCCTCGACAAACCTTGATGGGTCTCGATTGGCCTCAATGCTATTAGATATATTCAATTTTAGCGTGCCTCGACAGACCTCGATAGGCCTCGATTAAACCTAGACGTGGGGCCTCAATAGGCCTCGATATACCTCGATGTCTACATGTTTGAGTTTTAAAATTATACCAAGAACTGTGCCTCGATATGCCTCGACAGGCCTCGACATAAGTGGCCAGCCTTAATATTTTGTGAGACCTCGATATGCCTCGATAGACCTCAATGGATCCCAGATTGTTTGAAATTGTATTTTTAACAGTTTTTTTTTTCAGATGCCTGACCTTATTGTACCATTGGAGAAGCACTTTCCTAGTCGTGTCACTTATAGGGGTAGTGCTTACTTGGATACCCCTATAGAGCAGTTTCAGAGACATGGTCTTATTGAAGGGCACAGGCATGCCCGTTGGGACAGTTCTTTAAGGCAAATCCCTTTAGTTTTTCTGGGGTTCTACTGCATTAACTAATGTTGCGGAAGGTGGAAAGCAAGAAGGTTGAAGAGGTCCAGTTCTACTTGGGCAACATTCTTTGCAGATTTGGGATTGTAGAGTTTGCCCTAGTCACCGGGATGAATTTTGGGAACACCCCGTCCCCAGATGAGTTGAGAGAGCATCTTTCAAGTGATCATCCAGGAATACTTTAATGGTGATTCGAAGGTTAGTTTCGGCCAGTTGGGAGATGATTTGAAGGCCTCGACAAACCCAAAAGATGCATTTAATCTGGGTTTGTGCTATTTGATAGAGGAGGTATTGAATGCCCCAGTGTTACCTGTACCACACTAATTATAAAAATTACAATTTATCCTAAGGTATGGTCTGATCATTAGGTAAAATTGATCTTGGATCCTCAGAGATAATCAGACATGCCATGCCTGACCATGCACGGTTATATTATGTGTCCGGGTTTTCAGGGATCCGTGGACATGTCATGTCTGACCATGCGTGTTTATATAACGTATCCGGGTTTCTAAGGATCCAAGGATACGTTAAGTCTCTAGCGTACCTCGAGCTGAATGCATCGTGAGCTCGTGTCACGGATGTTATGCCTTATAAACATTACAAGCTCGTGCTTATTGCTTTGCATTCCCCAACTTGTGTTATTGACCTGGGGAACCGTATTGCCTTTGTGGAGAAAATACGGACCTATGGATCATCTATTATAGTCCTTTACTCGCCAGTTGTACACGAGCTGAATAAAAGACTCGTGCTGAATTTTAGGATGCACATTTGCCCCCCAAGTCCCTGCTCGTGTTTTATGATGTCACCTTCTGACTTACACAGTGGGGACTTTTAAACTTCCATCGCGATTATCCAGGCTTTCCCACTACTTGAGTATTGGACACATGGAACACTACGATTGACGTTTGTTCGGGTTTCGAGGACTGCAATAATGGTCTGACCAACTTTTTGCCGTCATTTCGCCCTTCGAAACACTACCCTCGGATCTTGAATTGGCCGAATTGGATGGTTCACGTTGTTTTATGCCATTTACGTATAAAAAGGGACAGGCCAATTCCACAGTTTACTACCTTTCATTCGAAAATTTTCTCCATCTTCTATCTTATGTGTTTTCAAACCTCCTTCCTTCTCAGAGAAAAGAAAAACCCCAAAGCCCTTTGTTACAAAATCTTTCCGAGACCCAGCCATTCAGCTGCCCAGGTTGGAGTCTTCCAGTCCTTACGAAATACACTTCCTCTATTGACGATCATACTGTAAGTCCTATCACTTCTCATGGGCTCTTTCTTTATAGATTTATGCATTTTATTTACCATGCTCTTTCATGCTTCACCGTAGTCAATATTAGGGTGTCTTCTTGATTTTTGGCACATAGGTTTCAACTTTAGGTTTACACAGAAGGTTTGGAACCTTTCCTAAACTTATGATATTCATGACATAGGATATTTTCTGGGTAGATTTGGGTAACCTTTGGAAACTTTAGAAAATACCCATTCGGTGCATAGAAGATGAAAGGTTAGGGTTCAAAAATCAGATTGCTTAGGGAACACACTTTCATGGGTGGTTTTTCTCTAAACTGCCCCCCAAGGACAGTAGTGGCCGGGTTTTTCTAACACACGGATCCCTAAACACAAGGGATTTGTTGGGGAAATCGAAGCGCGTAGCGTAGGTTAGCGCATGGCATCCCGCAATGGGCTGAGATTAACTCAGCTTGGACATCAAAAGCACCAATTCCCTTCATGCTTCCTTGCCTTTATCTTTATAAAATATTAGGTCGCCTATTAAGTGACTCGTCGTTCTTGTTCGCTAGGCAATCTAATGGCACCCAAGAAGAGCGTACCCAAGAAGAGTGCAGTCGGCTCCTTGTCTTGACAAACCAACAAGGGAAAAGAGATGGCCTCTGAATCTCTTATTCCTCATTTCGGACCCGTGGTGGAGGAGGTCATGGTCGGTCCTAACACGTTCTTCGAGGCAGAGACAATCATCTCCAAGATCATGACCCAAGGAAGGGTTAATAAGATAATGTTGTCCCATAACATTAAGGTCGGATCCGGGTTCCTCATAGCCCGACCTTCGTATGAAGGGGAAAGGAGCTGCGCGCCTCTCCAGGATGACTTCGCGGCCTGGAGCGACGAGCATTTGAAGGCGGGGGCCCTCCTTCCTCTGGATTATTACTTTGCCGACTTCTTCAACTACGTGAAGTTGGCGTTGTTTCAGCTTCCCCCGAACTCATATCGACTATTGGTGGGGTTGAAGTATCTCTTTCTAAAGCTGGAGTGGGAGGTCCCCACTCCAGCAGACATCCTTTATTTTTTCTGCCTCAAGGCCAGCCCGGAACAACGAGGGCGAGGTGATGGGTTCTATTACTTGACCCGATTACTGAACTCGCCCTCAGTCATTGAGCTCCCCAACCATCCCAACAACTATAAAGATCAATTCTTTATGTCGAATGGGTTCCGCAACTGCAAACATCGATACTTCAACCGTCCTCGTAAGTCTCCTTTCCTTTCTTAGCTCGAGAAATCATTCTCTTTGTATCTAGATCTATTTCTCGTGTATATACTAATTGAGTAGTATTTTTGTGCAGCCATATTCACGAGGTCAGACAAATCTGCGACCCTCAGGGGTTAATATGACACGCTATCTAGGCTTCCGCCTAGTGAGAAGGACTACCGCCAGCTCGTAACCGACGACACGATGTTGGCGTGTAAGTTAATTGTTGAAGGCCAGACTCTAGCTTTGAGAAGAACATGGGCTAACCTCTTGGTGGTCCGCGAGCTCCCACCTACCCATGAAGAGGATGTCGAGGCCGTCGAAGGCGAGGAGAAAGAAGAAGATGAAGTACCTCTTGTGCAGAAGAGGTGGGCTCCCGAGGCTACTCGGGACCCTGAGTTAGGGCGGGCTTCATCGGGGGCAGCAGCCGGCCCCTCCGGCCAAGGTAACCCATACCCCTATAGGGAACTAGATAGGGCTGTCGCTGACCTTAGGTTAGTTAGGTTTAATCCAAACCAGCTCGTCCATCGCCACCCTAACGATCCAAGCCGTAATATAACCCTGCTCCAGTGCGTAGATCACTTAGTGTTACGCCATGACATGGGCTACCCTAAAGGCACCGTTGTCGTTGATAATTCCCTATCCTTTAGGTCGGTCTTTTTTGAAGAGTATGGGACCAATCTTAGGTTGTGATCCTCTTTCCTCCAGGGTACCCTTGCCCCTAGACTTAGGCAGTACGTAGAGGAGTCCAGCCCCGAGATAGAACCTGAGCCTAAACCTCCCCTAATTCAAGAAATTGTAGACTTAGACTCCCCCTCTCCTCCAGCAGTTCCAAGGCCGGAGGTCGTGACAATAGACTCTTCCCCTACCCCGGAGGGTAGGACTTTCATTTATTTCTTTTATGTAAACTGAAGAATTTACTTGTATATTAACTTCCTTCTCATTCTTTTAAGATGAAGAAATGCCACAACCAGGAGTTCCCGACATCCACACAATTTTCCAGGATTGAAAACCAGCTCAGGGCCTATCGTAAAGAAACCCCCGTTCACAACAAAGAAGATGCCCCCTACGACAGTGACTACCTCCAAATATCCGGCTAAGGGGAAAGGCACGAGCTCGCCAGCTCCGACTACTGTCACGACAGAGAAAAAGGGTCCTCCTCCGCCTCCTCCTCGATTTCCACCTGCTCCTGCTCGGGATCAGACAGTACAAGCTGATCCCACGACTCCTATTGTCCTCACCACCACTGTGCGCATCCCAGTCAACCCTCAGGACTTGGAGAAGATCCCCGATACTTTTCGGGGGACTCTTTATGAGATGGTGAACCACGTGGTGGAGCATATATACAAAGCCAACCCGAGGGACCTGAGGACAATAGAAGAGTGGAGCTCGGAGAACGTCCTGGAGTCCACCTTGGGGATGACCCTCACCGTAAGATAGCTTTCCTCAGTTGAACATACACATATTATTTTTTTTCTTTTTATTTTACCCCAGTATGCGTCTAACTTGTTTCCTTATTTTTTGTAGTCAGTCCTAGCTCAGCACCGCAGTATAGCCCGGGTCAGGGCTAGGAATGAGGAGCTTCAGGCTGAGCTCCAGGCTGCCCAGTCCACCCTGACTGCTGCCAAAGCTGCCCTCGCAGCTGCTCAAAAAGGCAAGCTCGATGCCAAGGCTGCCCTTGCATCGTCTCAAGAATGCGAGCAGGCTACAAAGGTTGCCTTGGCTGCTCTTCAATTCGAGGTCGCTGAGGCCAAAGCCAAGCAGTTGGAGGCCGAGGTTGCTGTTAAAGAGGAGAAAGCGGCCTCGCTGTCCTCCATGGAGAGCATGCTGTATCACTGCTGGGCCTTGAACCAGGATGGTAACTTCTCCTTCCTGGCTCCTGAAGTGTGGGATCCATACCTCGAGAAGTTCAAAGCTCGGATCCTACAAGAGCAGTCTGAGATCGGGGATGCTTCTACCGCAGGCGAGTAGGAGACTGAAGAGGTTACATCCTCAGAGCACCCTAGAGGGGCTTGATTTTCTTTTTCTTTTTGTAAACATTCACCATTTGGCCTAGTTTGAGGTTATTTTTCCTCGAGAGAATTTTCTTTTTAATTCATATATCTAACTTTTTATCTATTTGTCTTTTCCTTGATTGTCTCTCATGTTTAAGCTTTTCTAGACTTGGACCCTCAAAATCTTAGGAATCGATTTTTAGATCAGGAAAGATATTTTGAATTTGGTTATATCCAAAATTAATGTGTTGATTTATATCATACCTGTTAAGTATCAGGCCTTGGACCCAGTTATATCCGAGATTTTAAATATTTCAAACTTATTCCTTGTTAGGTTTACTGCTATCTCGGGCTTCTAAAGAAGCCATCGAATTTTCAATTTTGCTAACTTCTAAGTTTTGGATCTAGTTGTATCTAGGGTTTTAAATGATTTAAGTCTTAGTACGTGCTAGGTTTATTGACACCTCTTTTTTTTTTTTAAAAAAAACCATTGGTTAATCAATTTTATTAATGTTGACCACGATTTTGGCCAACGACGAGTAGACGTCAAAACTACAATAAACCTTCAAGAGAAAAATGACACTGATAAGTTTTATAGTGGTTCAGCCCCAATATGTTGGTAATAGCCTAATCCACTTAGAGTTGTGATTTATGGATCTACACTCAAGATCAGATGAATCTGTGTCAACTGAGTTTCTTAAGTGTAAATGAAAAGAATACAATATTTCTCTCAGAATACAAATACTCTCTCAGGAAAATCATAATCTAAATCCTCTCAATGATGCCATGAGCTCTTTATTTATAGGCTCAGGATCGTACAAATCAAAATCCCTCATAATCAGGATATTTTAGTTGCTCTCACCAATATTTAATTAATAATAAAATTTAAAATACAACAATATGCGATTTCTTTGGGATAATCTGAGAGATTCCTGCTGTGGGTACGACTAATTCTAGCTGAAGTCGTTACTGAAATTTTGCTGCATAACGATGATCTATCTGGTCAGCCAACTTCACTCCTTGAAGTGAGACTGGTTGGCCAAAGCACCCTTCCGGTTAGGCAAAACTTTTGACTGACCGGATACACTTGACTCCAAGATGACTGGTCGGCCAAAATGAATGACTGGTCGGCCAAAACAACATACTAGTCAGCCAAACTCCTTACTGGTCAGTCAAAAATCTTTACTGGTCGGACAGAAATTCTACCAAGTCAGTCAGATCACTTCCAAACCAGATAAACAATTTTCATGCCAGTCATATCACAAGATTAATCTCAAACCTTTGACCCAGCCATTTATTGCCACTTGTCACTTTTATTGCCACGTCATCATTTTCAAATTTTGAGGATAACATTTGCCCCCCAAGTTTATTATATGATATACTCACATAATAAACTTTTTCTCCAACTACTGACGGCATAGAAAACTGACTTTACACATTCTCACGCCTTTGCAAACAAACCACGATGTCTTACCAGACCACGATCATTGTAGTTAACTGCTCCCAATCATGGGGGAGAGAATAGCCAAAATAATTTCAAGAGTCTAAGGGTAAGTGTAACGCCCCAACTCCAGGGACTGTTACAGTGTGCCTTGTAAACAGTGCTAAACTCGCTAATTGAGTCATTTGGCCAAAAACGTGTATCTAAGTATGATTAGCGGTTTAGGGATTAAAAATTTTGGTTAAGATATAACGTTTCATTAGAACGTTTATTATATACATTGGGATCCCAAAAATATAATTTAAAGGTCTATTACAAGAAAATATTTACAACCAGCCGCTCTAAGCGGCAAAACAAGGTTTAACCCTAGTTCCTCTTCAAACCTCGGCTGTGGTGGTCGAGCAGCTGCATATGTACACATCGTCATCTAAGCTCTCTAGCTTTCTTTTGCCTTTACCTACACCACATAGCACCCGTGAGCCGAAGCCCAGCAAGAAAACTTAATATGCTCATGAACAGTAATAACATGTCATCAAATCATAAGGCACACGCCTAGCAGATATAGCCCTATTCAAGCAGGCAAATGAATCCACGTATTGTTGAGTATATCACATCAACCAATGATCATAATATCATACAGGGCTTTTAGCCCCAAATAGAAGAGTGACAGTTGTAATAGTCACTAAGGTGGGTTTATTCCCAATAGCCATGTGACGATAGGGTCACCAGGGCTTTATAGATAAGTGAGCCTTTCACTAGCTTAAACAGGATAGGTGCATGATGACTAGTCACCAACATAACCTTCCTCATGACCATAGAGTCATAACCATGGAACTTTGTTCCCTAGCCATGTGACAAGCAATCGCCTAGGCCTTAGGCCCTAGCTCTAGTAACTAGTCATAGACTAGGCAAGCGCTTATAGGATTCATCGACCTTAGGGTCGGTCCAGCATTAACGCCTTAAAGTCATTCAACGCTGATATCGATTAGATCTAATCTTCATTCGGCCCTGTGTTCAGGATGCTTATGCTGCTTCTGACTCTTACGTCAGTATCCCTGACTAGTCAGTACCATATACAAGTAAGCAATGCCACCAAACATATATCATATGTCAAATATCCAAATACAGGGCATTCAACATGCTTACTCAACAATTACTAGCACAATTAGGATCATGCATAAACACAGAGGCTCAAGCTCTGAACAATCTCATACTCAATATTCATAGCATGCCCTAATCACATGTTTCTCGTGCATTACATGCATCACATTTAGACATCCAACATGCATCATGAACAACCATGCATGTCACATATACACAGGGTGCAGTTTTCTTACCTCGGGTTCGAGCAAGAATTAGTAAAAGAACGACCCTTGAGAACGATCAATCCTTTGATCCTTTAGCGGTCACCTAGTCATAACCAAATATGGAATCCCATCAATAAAATAAATCATAAAAAGGTTTATAATCTAAAACCTCACTCTCGAGATCCATCCCGCACTCTCGGGACTCTTAATCTACCCAAACGGGGTAAAGGAACCAACCCCCGAGCCTTAAAAGTCATCCTGAGCCCTAAAAATAGGTTGCTGGAAAATGCACTAGCGCTGGGGCGCTACCTAGTGGCGCTAGGGTGCTGCCCCAAAGTCAGAGAACCCCAGAATCTGCCCTGCCTAGTGCTTGGGCGCCAGGAATGGCACTGGGGCGCCATCAGTAAACCAGAGAAAATTCTGGTCTTCTCCCCTGCAATTTCCCTTGAAAACCAAACCTCCAAAGCAATCCCTAACATCATCAAAACATCAAATTCAACCCCCAAACCTCATCTACATCACACCCTCATCAAAACCCAAGCAACCAAACTCAAGAACTTCCATTAATTCCCAACTAACACATCAAAATCCTCAACTGAAAACTTATTAGAAAAACAGGATATACAAGACTTTCGTGGATGAATTTCCTTACCTCAAGCTTGACTTAGATCCCCTTCAAAGATTGAACCAAGGTCCTAAGCCCTCAAACCTTGCTCTCCTAGCTTGCTACCTCAAACTGGCTCTCAAGAATTGAAAGGAAGAAGAAGGGAAGAACATGTACGGGAGGGAGAGAAAGAGATGAGGATGATGCTCTGTTTTCTTATAATTCCACAGCCTTCTAAACTCAAAGGGCTGATATATATCTTAGGGGTGAAAAGACCATTTTGCCCCTAGGTCAAATACAGGCTTCTAAAGACTCCCAAGGGTAAAATCATCATTTCCCACCTATCTAGTTAATTATGATTAACACTCTCCAATTCCCGTTATTCTCAATATTCTCAAACACCAATAATTCATATCCCGTTACCCTCTAATTCCCAGCAACGTTCTAATCACCAAATTACCCCGAGACTCACTCCGAGCCCCGAACTTAATCCCGTTATGACTAGACCAAAAACTTGCATTCCATGATCGTCTCATGTCGAATGGCTCGAACCAATCCACACATTATGTGGTATTATTTATTATTCACCCACATGCATAAAAATACACAATCACGCCCTCAACGGGCCAAATTACCAAAATGCCCTTATAATTAAAATGAATCCATATGCATGCATTTACCATCATATAATAATATAATTCACATAAACATGCATATAATCATTAAATAGCATAATAAATCAATTATGGCCCTCCCGACCTCCTAATCAAGGTCCTAAACCTTATTAGGAAATTTGGAGCATTTCAGTAAGTGAAAATTTCCACTCTCTTCCCTTTAAATAGACCCATAGGTGCTCACAATTCATAAGCAAAAAAGAAAACAAAAGGCTCAAAAACACCCCATTTGTCTCTTGGCCGAAACCTTCAAAGCTTTTCCTCCTCTTGGCCGAAATCTTCCAAGAACTCCAAGAAGGGCTCCAATATTCTTCAAGCAAACCCAAGGATTCTTCAAGAAATCAGCACCTCTTCAAGACATTTGGGTAAGCTCTTCTTCCTCATCTCCATTTGTAAGCTTTTTTAAAGTCTAAAATTCAAATAAAAGCTTGTTAAACCCTTGTATGTGCCGAAACCCCCTTCAGAATACACTCTTGGATTTGTGTATGAATCTTTAATGAATGATGCAATTTGTGGCTGTTTTGATGTATTTTAGGCTATGGGTAAATCAATTTTGTCTCCAATTTCATGAAAATTTGAAGAAAAAATTATTTTTCACCCCAAATTGCATATTTGGGTTTATAGGTATTTTATGAGCATATGAAATCCCTAGAACCTCATGAACTTTTCAAATCCAACCTTTTGATCTTGTTGTAGTGTCCTATAAATGGAAGAACATGTTTGTGCTTCAAACCTTTGAGATTTATGGTTTTTTTTCGGACCCTATTACTGTTTTTTGCCTTTAAATTCTTACACGATTAGTGGTAAAGTCTAGCCCCTCGGAACTAGATTATTAGGGGTGCATGCGGCGTGGCTGATCCGACATTCTCCACGAACCGCTCGGATGCCTGGCCTGGCCTCTTGGACACCATAAGAACCACTCAGGGGAACCACTGCACCTGCTCGGATCATCACCCAGCCGATCGGGTAACTTCACACCTTTTCGGATGATACGCCCTGCCGCTCGGGTGACTTCACATCTGCTCGGATGATACGCCCAGCCGATCGGGTGCACACACATCCACTCGGATGACACGCTAGCTGATCGGGTGCTCCCCTATCCATTCTGTCACCACGCCATCTACCCAGACATGCGCGCGCCATCTGATTGGCACCCGCTCGGACACCACGCGGACTACTCAGGCATCACGGCACCCGCTCGACCATCAATGCTCCCAATCCTTTGGGCTTGTAAAAACAATGCATTTTAGGCATCAAAACGAAAAAAAAATTAATTATGACTCTTGCCCTCATACATGTTTATTCTGGGGAGTAAAATATATTTTGACTACCCAGAAAAATATTTTCTAAGTAGTAAATAAATATTTTTCCTTTGTACTCATTGATTTATGTTTGTTTGGTTCACTCACCTCCCCATACTTTTTTGTAGATGAGTCGCTTCGACTACAGCGGAGGTGACAACCATACAAACACTGACACTTAAATTCCCAAGTCAAGCGACACTCCTCAAAGTAGCGACTCTTCATCCAAATCTCCTAGCAGTCGCACTCCCGAAGATTGCCTTCATCGCCTTAAAAAGATCCTTCCCTGATCAGCTTTATATTTCCTTCACGAAGAACAGTTTCTCAATCAACAGCTTCAACATCCAAAAATGAGGGTGAAAATCCTCAAGTGGCTCGTAGAGTGGCACAGAAGGTAGTGGAATGTGGTGAAGCCCAAACTGCAACTTCTTCAAGACCGCCGCGCCAGATACAAAAAATTAGCAAACCTCGGAGAAAGATTATCCAAAAATTTATAACTGAGATTCAACAATCAGCTGTTCAAAAACCAAGAAAAGATGAAGACGAAACGCCCTCTTGGTTCATAGCCAAACCTTCCAAACTTAACTCCAGCATGTTCGATAAACACATTCAAGCTTCGGGCCTGGAAGGGGCAAACATGATATGCCCACGACCTCATCAGAGAGCCAACAAGCCTGGTGGACCTTATTGTGCCTGGTCTAGATACCATGTATTTGCAGGAGCTACTATCTCACTGCACCCTTTTTTTTTCGGTCAGTAGCAGATTACTTCAATGTCTCCCCTTTCTAGATAGCTCCCACTGGAATTAAGGCATTATCTGCTTTATACATTCTCTACTTCTTTCAAGGTTGGGATCCACCCACTCCTCATGAAGTGCACTACCTCTTTGACTTTAGAACCAATCCAAGCACAAGAATACAGGTTTTTTCCACCTCTTCCATAGGCATAAAGGGATTAAATACCTCCATGGTATCGCACATAAATCAAATCCCGAAAAATACTATACAAAGTATTTTCTTACTTCAGACATTAAGGCCAACAACTTGGCCTTCACGCATGCGGGTCCTTTCCATCAACCTCTGCCAACCAAGGAAATGTACTCCCGAGCAGAAGAACTGGCTAACATGTCTATCGAAGAGAAAAATGTAAAAGGGTTGGTCAATGTGGAAAATCTTCAGATGGTGGGGTTGTTACCAATTAATCAAAACATCATAGGAGACAGCACTACTGAAGAAGCGAATGCAACTGACCAGTCAAACGTTGACCCTGAAGTAGTGACCGATCAGTTATCTCCTGAACCATCTCCCTACTCTCGTAGACCAGGCGACCTTATTATTAGGGAACCCCTTCCAGAGGACCATCGTAGACGTGACATTCCTACAAAGTCTGGGAAAGGAAAGACCATTGAGCCCCATAGAGATGTCAGCTCATCATCTGAAGAAGAGGATGACTTTCTAGATTAAATTTTAAACTCAGGTTCAATAACCATAGTTTGATATTTTGTTATAAGTAATTTCCTTTGAGAATGATTGTATGAAATCTGTAGAGTTGTGTGGTGGTAGTAAAATTTTCATTTATTTACATATCATCTCCCATTTTTGCTAACAAGTCTTGTGCTTCACTCTTTTTTGTAGATCCAGATATGTTCAAGAAATTCAACACTTACTCTGCCCAAAAGAGGAAACCTGGGGAGGGTAGTAGCTCAAACCCTCCAAGCAAAGTCGCGAAGACAATACCGACCAGTCAGGGGAGGTTACCTGAACAGCCTATCACCATCCCGCAGCTGACTCCTTCAACGATTCCTCCTTCTGCTAATTTAACACCTACCTGCTCGGATGGCTTAAGTGAGCCCCTTCACATTGCTGGTGATATTGGGAAGGAATTACTTGACCAGACTCTACACCATGCTTCAACAACTCAAACCTTTGAGTCTTTGCCTCGGCTCAGTGTTGAAGTTGTCCTGCAAAGGGGTCTTGCCCAACTGATGAGTGTAAGTAGTATGTTATCATCAAGACATCCCATTTTGTTATTAATTGTTTTTACTTTAAGTAACTCTCTGTTATCCATTTTAGTCACTTATCACTATTAGTCATGCTAACCACCGAGCAGTAGACGATAAGGAGTTGATCAAAGTCTTAAATGATCAGTTGGTGGAAGCCCAAGCCAAGATTGAAGCTTTAACTACATCCGAAGGGAATCTTCGATCTAAGGTCGAGCAAGCAGAGAAGACCATTGCCGAGCGGGATGGTTCTCTAAGAGAGTTGGCCGATGAAAAGAGGAAATACATTCAAACCAACAAGATGTAGCTTGAGAAAATGACTTGTGAGAACGAGGAGCTAAAGCGAGAAAAGGAAGTCGATCTTGCTCGCTATGAAGAGATTTGTTTCAACTGCTTCTACCAGGTATGGAAGTTGAACAAGGCCCTCAACCTTGACTTTCTCTTAGAGGAGGCCAGGGCAGAAGAACTTGCCAAATGCGAGGCAAAGGCTGCTGAGGAGGCAACCAATCCTGCTGGTGTTATGCCTTTTTCTCCTGTTTTATCATTCCGACCAGAGGAAGTCTCTGATGCTAAGGATGGTGTTGATCAACCTGTTAACAGTTTACCAGACCAGTGATCATACTCTAGCCTACCAGAAAGTCCCTTATCCGACTAGTAGAATTTTAGCCGACCAGAGAGTCCCTTATCCAACTAGTAGACACTTATCTCAACTGTTTTGTTATTATACTTTTCTCGTACGGCCGAGCTGTTGGCATGTATACTTTACTTTTTAGACTTAAATCATTTACAAGTTTTTTATGGAATAGTAAAGTCATTTTGATATATGCCTTATATTTTCACATGAGTACTTAGTTTTCTAACTTAGAAATTCTAAACATTTCATAAGTCACTACTGAGTATGCTTTCTCACATTCTTATTGCTCTAACATTTTATGACCATAGTATTTTTTTTACACACGAAATTTGCTCTTAACTTAAAATTTTGAAAAAATTCCAAGTTACTTTGTCAAACAAGTTAACTTAATGGCCTTTTTTTACTTCAAAAATTTACAAGTCAGCCTAAAAACAAATATCTTTGCTCGTGTTCTTATTGCATGTGTTGAATTACATACCAGTATATCCTATGTGCCCCCAAGTGATTGAGGGTTGAAAAATCCTTGGTCACTTGCTACTTGACCGAATCGAATCTGTTCGAGCAGTTATTACTCGTGAAACACATCGAATATAAAGGTAATATTTGAGCAGTTAAACACTGCAAAAATATTCGACCAGTTAAATGCTAGTAATTTATCTAATGGATACCGACCAGTTGAACACTGCCCGGTTTTTCCCTCTCAGAAATTTTTTATTTTAAATGCACTGACAATTGAACACTGCCAAAGTAAAAATAATCAACACATATGCAAAATTTGTAGCAAGATTCGACCGCGCTGCGCGTGATCACTTTTATTACTCGTGAAAAAAAATAAGGACAAAGCATGTCTAATCACGAGTCTCAAACAAAATAAAAATGTTTCAAAGATAAAATGACTGGTTAGCAAATAATCAGCTCACAAACAAACTTAAATAACAAGTTAAACACTTGGAACTAAGCTACCGCTCTGTAAGCAGTATTTATTGATAATACTTCCTCAAGTGCTCGCCATTCCAATAGTTCCTGATCAGCTCTCCATTTAGTCGAGAAAGTTTGTAAGTGCCGGGTGGCAGGACTTGCTCAATCTGATATGGTCCCTCCCAATTTGGTCCTAGCACTCCAGCTGCTGGGTCTTTGATGAACACTTTTCTAAGGACCAAATCTCCGACCTGGAACTTCTGATCTCTAACTCTGGAATTGAAATAGCGGGCCACCTTTTGCTGATGGGCAGCAACCTTCAAGCTTGCTTTTTCTCGCTTTTCTTCAACAAAGTCCAAAGATTCAGCTAACAACTAGTGATTCCCCTCCTGGTCATACGTGGTTCTCCGATGGGATGGTAGGTCGACCTCGATAGGCAACATGGCTTCATATCCATATGCCAAGGAAAAAGGAGTATGACCAGTTGTTGTCTGGGCAGTAGTTCTGTACAACCAAAGGACCTCTGGAAATTCTTCCGCCCAAGCACCCTTAGCATGTTCTAGACGCTTTTTTAGAGTATCCTTCAAAGTCTTATTCACGGCTTCAACCTGCCCATTGACTTGCGGATGAGCTACCGAGGAGAAACTTTTTGTAATGCCATGTCTAGTGCAAAAATCAATAAACAAGTCACTATCGAACTAAGTGTCGTTGTCAGAGACTATCTTCTTGGGCAGACCATAGCAACATATTATATTCTTAACCACAAAATCTAACACTTTCTTTGAGGTGATCGTTGCTAGTGGTTCAGCTTCGGTCCACTTAGTGAAATCATCCACAAAAACTACCGCAAACTGTACTCCTCATTTTCCTTTTGGTAGTCTTCTGATCAAATCAATTCCCCACACTACAAAAGGCCATGGACTCTGCATCTGCTTCAAGACATTTGGAGGCGCCTTGGGTATTTCAGAAAATCTCTGGCATTTATCACACTTCTTCACATACTCCATGGAGTCTTCATTCATTGTAGGCCAGAAAAACCCTTGCCGCAAAATCTTTTTGGAGAGACTTTGCCCCCCAGCATGATCTCCGCAGAACCCCTCGTGCACTTTGGTCAGTAAGTTTTTCGACTGGTCGGGTGCTATGCATCTAAGAAGTGGCATAGAGTACCCTCTTCTATACGATACCCCATCCATCATAATATACCTAGCAGCTTGCCTCATAATCTTCTTGGCTTCATTGCGATTATCTGGTAGGAATCCTTGCTCAAGGTAAGTAATGATGGGTGTCATCCAAGTGTCAGCTAATGTGATGAGCATGGATTCCCATTCATTAATACTCGGCTATGCCAAGTATTCTACTGGTACTATGTTCAAAGTTTCAGCATCTTTTGCACTAGCCAATTTTGCTAAAGCGTCTGCATTGGAGTTCTACTCACGTGGTACCAGCTTAATAGTATACTCCTCAAATTGTGCTAGCAAGTCCTTGGTTTTATTCAAGTATGCCACCATGCGCAAACCTCTTGTCTGGTATTCCCCTAAGACTTGGTAGACCACCAACTGTGAATCGATGTTTACTTCAACCGACCGGGCACGAACATCCCTCGCCAGGCGCAATCCTACTAGGAGGGCTTCATACTCTGCCTCATTATTAGAAGCATTAAATCCGAACTTCAATGCGCAATGAATTCGGTGCTGCTCCAGTGTGATCAATATAATTCCCGCTCCTAAATGATGTTCGTTTGACGACCCATCAACAAAAATTTTCCAAGTAGGAAAATCCTCTCTCTGCCCAGTCGCATTCTCTTGCTGGTCAGGAAGATTAGGAATCCCGATGCATTCAGCAATAAAATCCGCCAAAGCTTGTCCTTTAATGGAGGACCTTGGATGATATTTGATTTCAAATTGGCCCAATTCAACTGCCCATTTAAGTAAATGACCAGATGACTCTGGCTTCTGTAAGACTTGGCGTAAGGGCTGGTCGGTAAGTACTTTAATGGGATGTGCCTGGAAGTACGGTCGTAATTTGCGAGATGCAAGTACTACACAATAGGCCAACTTTTCGATCACGGGATACCTTGAATCTGCTCCTATCAACCGCTTGCTAACATAATATACTGGATGCTGCACTTTATCTTCTTCTCGCACTAGAGCATCACTGATAGCATGCTCTGTGACTGCCAAATAAACAAAAAGGTCCTCTCCATCTACTGGCTTTGAAAGAACAGGAGGTTGATCCAAGTGTTTCTTTATGGCTTGAAAAGCTTGCTCACACTCCTCCGTCCATTCGAATTTTTTGCTTCCTCTAAGTAAGTTAAAAAATGGGACACATTTTTCCATTGATTTGGAAATGAACCTACTTAGAGCAGCAATCCGCCCAATCAAACTTTGCACATCCTTAATCCTGGCTGGAGACTTCATTTCCGTGAGTGCCTTTATCTTCTCGGGATTCGCTTCTATTCCTCGTGAGTTAACAATAAACCCAAGGAATTTTCCAGAACTTACTCTGAACGAGCATTTGAGGGGGTTCAACTTCATGCTGTACTTTCTCAGTACTGCAAAGCATTCCTCCAAATCTCGTACATGTCCTTCAGCTTTTTTTTACTTTACTAGCATATTGTCTACGTACACCTCCATGTTTTTGCCGATTAAGTCACGGAACATGCCATTCACTAAATGCTGGTAGGTGGCTCTCGCGTTCTTCAAGTCGAATGGCATAACCTTATAACAATACAACCCTATGTCTATTCGGAAACTGGTATGCTCCTCATCGGAAGGATGCATACTAATCTGATTATACCCCGAGTAAGCGTCCATAAAAGACAAAGTTTCATGACCAGAGGTCGCATCAACCAACTGGTCTATCCTTGGTAAAGGAAAACAGTCCTTAGGACATGTTTTATTTAGATCGGTATAGTCCACACAAATCCTCCACTTCCCATTGGACTTGGGCACTAATACTGGGTTTGAAACCCAGGCAGGGTAATAAGCCTCTCTTATGAACTCGTTTTCCTTTAGTCGCTCTACTTCCTCTGCTCGCTCCTTGTCAAGAAATCTTCTCTTCCGCTGCACTGCTGGGTAGCTTTCATCCACATTGAGCACGTGGCTGATCACAGTTGGTGAGATACCCACTATATCCTTTTGAGACCAGGCGAAGACATCTTGATTCCTTCGCAAAAATTCTACCAACTGTGCTCTTACTTCCAACTTCAACTTTTTTCCAACTTTGACCCCTCTGGTCAGGTCATTCTCATCTATTGAGACCTCCTCTAATTCTTCATGGGTCCCACTTCGCTATCAAAATCCTCAAAGCAAGGATCAAAGTCCATTCCCTCGCTTTGGGCAACGCCCTATTTGGTGACTTCATCACCGGATGGGGCTTGTTGCTTATTGAAACCAAGAGTGCTTTCTTGGTTAACAACTTCTAACACTCTCTCCTGATCGGCTACAACCATAATGCTTTGTTGGTCGACATCCATCTCCTCTCCTTCTTCTCTGTCCACACACACAATCATATTATTCTCCTTAGCTCCCTTTCGTGCTTTAGCTACCGAAGCATTGTAACACTCTCTAGCTTCTCTTTGGTCTCCTCAGACACAACCTATTCCTACACTGGTCGAGAATTTCATAGAAAGGTGCCATATAGAGACTGCCGCATGCAAGGCCGTGAGTAGTGGTCGACCAATCACCACATTATAAGCTGACGAACAATCGACTATCAAAAACTTCGTCATAACTGTCTCGTGCCTAGGAGCATCTCCTGTTGTGACCGGTAACTTGATTGTTCCGGCCGGTGACAACCCTTCTCCAGTAAATCCGTAAATAACTTGAGAGCATGGCTTCAAGTCATTAATGGATAATTTCATCCTTTCAAAAGATGACTTGTAAATAATATTAACAGAAATTCCTGTGTCGACCAGACATCTCTTCACCTTCATGTTTGCTATTTGGACTGTAATGACGAGGGGGTCATTATGAGGATATCTCACATGCCGAGCATCATATTTAGTAAAAGTGAGAGACTCACTTTCATACCGTGGGTTCTTTGGAGGTCGCTCCTCTACAACCATGACCTCATATGTCGATTCTGCATCCAACTCATGTCAAAGTGTTTGAGCATATCTCTCTCTTGCCTTGTTGCTATCCCCAGCCAGATGTGGACCTCCACATATAGTGTCTAAAGTGAAGTCCACAGGCTTGGGTTGCAAGGGTGGAGACCGCTGTCGCTTAAACCCAAGATTGTTGTTACTTGCTACTCAATGGGTCTTTTCTGCTCGATACTTTTTTAACTTTCTCGACCAGAGGAGAAACTCTATCTCGTCTTTGAGATGATTTCATTCATTTGTGTCATGACCATAATCTCCATGGAAACGACAGAACTTATTCAAGTCTCTCTTACTCATCTCTTTCCTGATGGGTGGGGATTTCTGGTAGGGAACTCTTGATGACTCGCAAGGTATACTTCTGCTCGGCTGGCCGAAAGAGTGGTGTAATTGGTGAACTGAGGTTCATACTTAGTTGGCTTGTCGTTTGGTCCCAACTTAGCCTTCTTTTCCTCATGGCGATCAGACCCGTTATTTCCACGTTTCTTCCCACCATTTTGTCCATTTCTACCATTCTTAGGAGGATCAGTTGATCCGCCCAGATTGTTTAGGCCTTTCTCTCCTTTCTTAATCGCATCATCCAATTTCATATATTTGTCCGCCCGGTCAAGAAATTCTTGTAGTGTTGAAATTTGATTGCGATGTATATTGTCCCACAAAGGACTCCGATAGATTATACCAGAAGATATGGCAACCATCTTCCCCTCATCTCCAACAGCAGTTGCTCGGTTGGCTTATCTCATGAACCTCTATATGTAGTTCTTGAGAGATTCATCTTTACCTTCTTTGATATCTGCCAAGTGATTGGCATAAACTGGAGGAGTCCGAGCAGCGCTGAACTGTCTAAAAAAATCTTTCCTGAAACTCTCCCAAGAGGTAATGGAGTTTGGCTTGAATTTCCAATACCACTCTTGGGTAGTACTAGACAATGTAGTGGGGAAAACTCTACAGCGATAGTCGTCACTCACCCCGAGTATCTCCATTTGGTCTTTAAACTTCCCAACATGCCTTATTGGGTCTGCTTTTTCTATATAAACTGACAGTACCAGTGCTTTATACTTTGCTGGCGGCTGGGCTGCTCTAATTCGGGCACAAAACAGGCTGCCACTCCTGTGGTCTACCGGATCGATTACAGAAGATTGTTTCGACAAACCTTGAAATGCATCCGTCAGCGCATCAATTTGGCCCTGGATGCCTGGGGCGACCACTGGGGGCTCAAGGTCTGGACTGCTTGGTCGGGCATTCCTATCCGACGTACCGTCATCAAGTATTTCTACTTGACTAGCAGGCCAGGTCAGATCTCGCCCTTCGACCAGGATGGTCCTTCTTTTGTCAGTAATGACATCTCTTAAATCCTTCTGAGAGGTGCGTCTTCCCAACCGATCAAAAAATGTGCTCCGAGTTTTTTCAGAAGGCTTATTGCGTGGGACGTGCTCTTTCCCACTGCGCTGCTAGCCGGGATGCAGTGGTGGCCTTCCTGTCTGTGCCGGGTAGTCTTTTCCTCCTTGCTGGTCGTTGCCATCTTTTTCCTTCAATTAGTCGGTGTGATGACTATCAGTCTCATCACGACCATGCCCATCTTTGAAGTGCGAAGTTCCTTTACCAAAAGGAGTTCTGGTTTGTTCCTGCCCGGGTGGAGTCTTTTTATTGCCCGATCGGTGACTCCCTGATCTAGAAGTTTCTGATTGGTGGCTCCTAGAGGGGGTTCTAGAGTTCCCCCTTTGAGTCGAGGTAGTTTCAGATTGGACCCCATCATCTTCCTGACTAGGAGGGTTACTCTCGCTTCTGTTCGGCCCTCGAGAATTGGGTCTGTTAGTGGTTTTTCGACCAGCATATGTATTACTTGCTCCCTGGGTAGCTGCTCCTCATGCTGCAGCTTGGGCATTGGCCTGGGTCAACTACGTAGCCACCTCCAGAGCGAGTGCAGCCTCATGGTGTCGCCTATCGGCCTCCTCCTTTCGTCGCCTGATCTCTTCGCTCCTGGCGTTCATCTCCCGTCTTTGCTGCTCAAACGCAGCTTTCTGTCTAGCCATCTGTAACGCCCTACTACCTTAAAGCCGTTACTAAGTGAGTTTAAAACAGAAATTGTGCATTTAATTGACTCAAAGTGGTTTCTAAAACCAAAAGTGTGATTAAACCAGAGTTTAAGGCTGTATTCTTTTAAAATGGTCAACTTCATTGAAAACGTTAAATATAAAACATCTGGGATCCCAAAATAAGGTTTACAAAACGTTTACAACACCAAAATAGATTTACACTTGATCAGCTATCAAAAGAATGGTTAAATACAGCCATATACAAAATGCCCCCAACCAAAGCAGTCGGGCAGGCCGAACATGTACGCGCCGCCCCCACGCTCTCCATACTCATGGCCGGTTGACTGACTCCTTGCTTTTACCTGCCACACGGAGCACCCGTGAGCCGAAGCCCAGCAAGAAAACCCAAATAACACATAACATATGCAAAACAAATAGCTGGCAATAATTCACTGACACATAGGAAAACCATCATAATAAACAAGTACGGCCATGCCGCTCCCAAGGCCTTACCAAAGCCTGGAGTTTCGGTTCTCACCGCGAGGATAACTCATGTATCCCTTGGGTCCCACCCTGAATATAAGCATCCCATGTGCTGTGTGTTACTTTCGGCCCACGGCCGCCCCGGCCTATGCCGTACCCGGCCTCTGCCGTTCGTTTCATCATAATCACACATATAGTACATTCAAAATAAACATTCACACACATCACGGTTAATTTAAGGTTAAGCATTTGCACGTAATACAATCCGGGGCCACGCCCTACAATCACACAGTGGGGCCATGCCCTAAACTCGGGTGTTACGGTTTTCTTACCTTTAGATTAAGTAGCCTTGATCAACCTGACTCCTTGAGCACGATCTTACCCGAGCCCTAGCGCTTACCTAAGCAAAATCCACAAGTCAAAGTCATCACCAATCCTCAAGTCCAAAACCTAGTCTCGGGACTAATCCCGAGCCCCCGGGAAGTCCTAGATCCCCAAAACAAAGTAGCGGAATCGAGCCCCGAACCCTAGGTCAAAATCCCTTCACAAAAGCCCAAAAATCCCCTCTGTGAACAGTGCAGCGCTACAGCGCTCAAAAGGTAGCGCTGTAGCGCTACAAGCAGAACTACCCTCACCAGACAGGGGCTAGCGCTACAGCGCCCCCTGCCTAGCGCTGTAGCGCTAGTTGCAGCAGACCAAAACCAAAAATCGCATCTTGCGATTTTCTTCCCCCATTTCAAACCCAAACTTGTCTAACTCTTTCCCAAGCCCAAAAACAAACATATATACACCACACACTCATCCCAAGCACCCCAAGAACTCAATCCCAAGCTCAAGCAACCCACAACTCAAATTCTAACCCAATGAACCCCAAAAACCAGAAAATCAATCAAACAACAAGGATAGGGTCTTAGAAATCATACCGTGGGTGGAATTTCGACCTTGAACTGAACCCTAGACCTCCTTGGCTTGCACCTTCACAACCTTGACCTGTTTTCCCCCAAAAACCCCATCCATTTAGCTCAAAAACACAGTTCAAAACCAGCAAAACCCTAAAACCGAAAACCTCAAGAACTTACCTCAATCTCATATTTGATCTTGCTAATCCCTTGCAAATCCACAAACCTAGCTTACCACTGAGCTTCACCTCAAGAAAAATCAAAGAAGAAGGGTGGGAGAACCACAAACCAAATCTTCAAAGCCAACCCTTCAGCTTTCCCTCTCTTTCTTTTCTCTTCTTTCTTTCTTTCTTTTCAGCCTATAATCTTTCTCTACTAAATCCACTAAGTATAAAGGCCTTCTTTATTTTATCTCTTGCAAGCCTAATGACCAAAATACCCTCTCTTACTAATTCTAAGCCTTTATGTCCATAAAGGGCATTTTAGTCATATTACCCAAATTCCCACTAATTCCTCAAGTGTTCCTAATAATTCCCGTTCGCTACCCAATGCCTAATAAATCACCAAATATATTCCCAAATTCTCGATTAACTCCCCAGGCTTAACCCAAGCCTGGTACAGGTTCCCGCTTTGACTTTCCGCTAACCCGCTCGTTCTAGGATCGTCTCGAGTCATAGATCACAGGTATCAACATAGTCATGCCCAACATGGCCAAATTACAAATATGCTCAATCAGGTCTACATGCATATTAATTCACATAATCATGCACCACAATTAATCACATAATCATAAAACGTGCACTAAATCATAATCATGCATAAAACCCATTAAAGACCCACACAGAATTCCATTATGCCCTCCAGGCACGCTATTTCAGGCCCTAAGCCTTAATACCGAATTTGGGGTCGTTACACCATCTCTTCAGCAAATGACTCCTGCCGGGCGTTGAATTGTGCCATCTCCTCTTGGAAGGCCCCCCATGGCTTCCTGGAGGTGTTCAACCTCTGGAGTCATCTCCTCGAGAAAGACCCTGGGCTCAGTCTCATGGTCTTAAGGCCCAGGACCTTCTGATCTAGCAGGCTCTTTAGATGTGCCTGGCTTCTTGGAGGCCGCATTAGTGTTCTTGAGCGCCATAATAATACGGTAATTATGTGTTTTCTCTTCAGGCTCTCAATGAAAGCACCAAAATGTTGACCGCGATTTTGGCCAACGACTAGTAGACGTCAAAACTACAATAAACCTTCAAGAGAAAAACGACACTGATAATTTTTATAGTGGTTCAGCCCCAATATGTTGGTAATAGCGTAATCCACTTAGAGTTGTGATTTATGGATCTACACTCAAGATCAGATGAACCTGTGTCAACTGAGTCTCTTAAGTGTAAATGAAAAGAATACAATATTTCTCTCATAATACAAATACTCTCTCAGGAAAATCTGAATCTGAATCCTCTCAATGATGCCATGAGCTCTTTATTTATAGGCTCAGGATCGTACAAATCGAAATCCCTCATAATCGGGATATTTCAGTTGCTCTCACCAATATTTAATTAATAATAAAATTTAAAATACAACAATATGCGATTTCTTTGGGATAATTTGAGAGATTCCCGCTGTGGGTACGACTAATTCTAGCTGAAGTCGTTAATGAAATTTTGCTGCATAACGATGATCTGTCTGGTCGGCCAACTTCACTCCTTGAAGTGAGACTGGTTAGCCAAAGCACCCTTCCAGTTAGGCAAAAATTTTGACTGACCGGATACACTTGACTCCAAGATGACTGGTCGGCCAAAATGAATGACTGGCCGGCCAAAACGACTAACTGGTCAACCAAACTCCTTACTGGTCAGTCAAAAATCTTTACCGGTCCGACAAAAATTCTACCAAGTCGATCAGATCTCTTCCAAACCAGATAAAAAAATTTCATGCCAGTCATATCACAAGATTAATCTCAAACCTTTGACCCAGCCATTTATTGCCACTTGTCACTTTTATTGCCACGTCATCATTTTCAAATTTTGGGGATAACAACTAACCTCTATGTTTTGGACCTTGTTGTATCCAGGATAGTTTTGTACTTGGTTATATCCAGGATTTTAAATGTTCTGATCTATCTTGGGTTATATGCCCCCCAAGTAACTAGAAAGTGAACTTTCTCGGTTACTTGGACAAATGTTATCACATGAACTAATATATAAATAAGCTATATGAAAGACAAGAAATACATAATGATCCCCTCATTTCTTAATCAAATGGATTTTATAACTAAGCCTTACATAGATGGATGGTATCATCATTGATAATGCTTCTTCAGGTGCATGGCATTCCAGGTCTGTGGGACTGTTTCTCCACTAAGTCGGGTTAATTTGAAAGTTCCCTCACGCATGACTTCCACTATTTGATAGGGCTCTTCCCAGTTCGGAACTAAAGCACCGTCTTTGGGGTCCTTGTTTGCCAAAAAGATCCTTCGGAGGACTAGGTCGCCCAAACCAAAAATACGCCTTTTGACCTTGGAATTAAAATAACGAGTGATTTTTTGTTGGTAATGAGTGAGCTATAGTTGTGAATCCTCTTGTTTCTCATCAATTAGGTCGAGAGACACATTGAGCAACTCATCATTTCGCTCCTGGCTGAACGTCTGGAGCCGGTACGTGGTTACTTTTGTTTCAATGGGAAGGATGACCTCACTTCCGAAAGTCAGGGAGAAAGGGGTGTGTCCCGTGGAAGTCCAGTGGGAGGTCCGGTACGCTCATAGTACCTGTAGGAGCTACTCAGGCCAGACTCCCTTGGCCTCGTCTAACCTTTTCTTAAGACTCACCTTGAGGGTCTTATTCATGGCCTTGACATGATCATTGGCCTGTGGGTACGCAACCGAAGAGAAACTTTTAACTATGTCATGCTTCTCACAGCACTCAGCGAAGAGATCACTGTCGAACTGAGTTCCATTATCTGACACGATCTTCTTAGGAAGCCCAAACCGGCACACAATGCTCTTAATCACAAAGTCGAGGACTCTTTTTGAGGTGATGGCTTCCAAAGGCTCAGCCTCTACCCACTTTGTGAAGTAATCAATGGCCACCACTGCATAACGAACTCCTCCTTTTCCCGTAGGTAAGGCTCCTATTAAATCAATTACCCATGCTGCAAATGGCCATGGGGATGAGATCATTGTTAGCTCGACCGGTGAAGTTCGTGCGACTGTGGCGAATCGTTGGCATTTGTCGCACTTTCGAACATGGGAGATGGAATCTTTTGTTAAAGTGGGCCAAAAATAACCCCGCCTTAATATTTTTAAGGCTGGGTTTTCCCCCCAGCATGATCTCCACAAAAGCCTTCATGCACCTCTTGCAGAATAGTTTTGGCCTCCTTTGGCAGAACACACCATAGCAGAGGCAAGGAATGGCCACGTCGGTACAATGTTCCATCCACTACTACATATCTTGGAGCTTGATAGAGTATCCTTCTCGCGTCTTTTCTTTCTTCAGGCAGTTTCCCTATTGTAAGATATTCTATCATGGGGGTCGTCCAGGTTGGCCTAGTGTCGATCATCTCGACCCCCATCGCACTTCCTGCCACACTTGGACTTTCCAAGAATTCCACCGGTACTACGTTCAAAGTCTCAACTTCCTTGGATGTGGCGACCCTCGCCAAAGCGTCTGCGTTAGCATTCTGCTCGCAAGGGATTTGTTCAACGGTGCCGTACTCAAATTCTGATAACTCTTTCTTCACCTTGGCAAGGTAAGCTGCCATCTTGGTACCCCGCGCTTGGTATTCCCCTAACACTTGATTGACCACGAGTTGGGAATTGCTATAACAATGGATGACCCTAGCCTTCAATTCCTTTGCCACTCAAAGCCCGGCTAACAAAGCTCGTACTCGACTTCGTTGTTTGATGCCTCAAACCTAAATCATAGCGCGGTATGGAATCGAAGCCCTTCCGGAGAGATCAATATGATCCTAGCTCCAGACCCGTTCTCGTTAGAGGGGCCATCCACAAATATTCTCCACAACATCTGTACTGGTTCTTTCAAAAGCTCCTCTTGAAATCCAGTGCATTCAGCCATGAAATCAGCAAGGGCCTGGCTTTTGATTGATGTCCATGGTACATACAATATTTGGAATTGGTTGAATTTGATTGTCCATTTTAAGAGACGTCCCAATGCTTCAGGTTTTTGTAATACATGCCTTAGAGGTTGGTTGGTCATGACATGGATTGAATGGGACTGGAAGTATGACCTAAGCTTCCTGGGGGCTAATATCAGGCAGAACGACATCTTTTCCATTAGGGGATACCGTGATTCAGCTCCGAGAAGTCTTTTTCTTATATAATATACTGGTTTTTGAACCCAGTCTTCTTCCTAGACCAACACGGCGCTGGCTGCATTTTCTGTCAAAGCCAAATAAAGGAATAAGGGCTCCCCTACCATTGCATAGACAATACTGGGGGTTCGAGCAAATGCGTTTTCAGATCGAGAAATGCTTGTTCGCACTCCTTAGTCCATCTGAATTTCTTATACCCTCGGAGCAAGTTATAGAATGGCAAGCATTTGTCAATGGATTTTGAAATGAACCGATTAAGGGCTGCCACTCTTCCAGTCAGGCTCTGGACTTCTTTACGCGAGCTTGGCGAAGGCATTTCCAATAATGACCTAATTTTATCTGGATTCGCCTCTGTCCCCCTTTTATTGATATGAATCCCAGAAACTTTCCCGATGCCACTCCGAAAGTACAATTCTAGGGATTCAACCTCATGTTATATTTCCTCAGGATCTCAAAACATTCATTTAGGTTGGATACATGGTTATTGGCAGTCTTGGATTTGACTAGCATATCGTTGACATACACTTCCATGTTTTTTTCAATTTGGCCAACAAACATTTTGTTAACTAACCATTGGTAGGTAGCCCCGACGTTCTTTAATCCAAAAGGCATAACTTTATAACAATATACGTTTGTTGGAATCATAAAGCTAGTATGTTCCTGGTCTGCAGGATTCATCACGATCTGGTTATATCCAGAATACATATCCATGAAGGACATGAGCTCATGCCCTGCAGTGGCATCTACCAACTGATCAATTCTTGGCAATGGAAAGAAATCATTATGACAAGCTTTGTTTAGGTCAGAGAAATTGATGCAGGTCTGCCACTTTCCGTTTGGCTTTAGCACCAGGACAGGATTCGCGACCCATATTGGATATTTTGCTTCACGAATGAACCCGCACTTTAATAACTGAGCTACTTCTTCCTCCAACGCCTCAGCTCGGGTTGTTCCTAAACGTCTCTGTTTTTGGGATTTCGCAAGTACACTTTTATCCAAGTTTAGGGTGTCCATGATCACACTCGGGCTTATTCCAACCATGTCTTCATGAGACTAGGCAAAGACATCCAGATTCCCTTGCCAAAATTTTATCAGCTCCATTTTTCTCTCATCATCAAGATTTTTCCCAATCTTAACGACTCTCGAAGCGTCCTTGGGATCTATATTTATGTAATGCCTCGGTTACCCCAAGACAGTTACGGTGAATGATGAATCATGAATTTAACTCGCTACCTGAGTCCTTTGGTTAAAAACGTGCTTATAGGTGTTATTAATAGGTTAAGGTGATAAACCAATCAAAAGGGAAGGATATATTTTATTTAAAACATAAAACTGTTCATGGGCCTATAAAAAACATTTACAAGTTATTTATAACTCAAAATGGTCATTATAGTTTGAAATCTACAACCCGCCGACCTAAGCGGAAAAAATAGGGTAAACCCCCTAGTTCCTCTGAGAACTCCTTGGCCGTGATGGTCAAGCGGCCAAATATGTACACAACACCACCTAAGCTCTCCACTCAAGGCTGGGTAAGCTTTTCTTTCCCTTTTCCTGCACCACATAGCACCCATGAGCCAAAGCCCAACAAGAAAACACAATAACGCATGAATATAATATCAACAATGATCATAATAATAATTCAGGACTTTCAGTCCAAAATAGAGGAGTGACAATTGGAAAAGTCACTAAAGTGGGTTCCGTTCCCATTAGCCATGTGATGATAGGGTCACCTGGGCTTTACAAATAAGTGATCCTTTCACTAGCTTATCAAGATAGGTGTTTGATGAACTAGTCACCAATATAACCTACCGCATGACCATAGAGTCACAACCATGGGATTCCGCTCCCTAGCCACGTGACAAATAGTCACCCAGGCCTTTGGCCCTGGCTCTGAGTAACTAGTCCTAGACTAGTCAAGCGCTTATAAGTTCCATCGACCTTAGGGTCGGTCCAGCATTAATGCTCCTAGAGTCATTCAACGCTGATATCGATTAGATCTAATCTTTTATCGACCCTGAGTTCATGATGCTTATGCCGTTTCTGACTCTCAGGTCAGTAATACGTGACCAGTGTCGATTTTGAATAGTCAGTACCATACACAAGTAAACAACATATGCTAGCATTTAATATGCAATCCATGTACACATTTAACCACTCAACATGCCTCAACAATAGCCATGCATGTCATATATATATGGTGCAGTTTTCTTACCTCTGGTTCGAGCGAGAAATAGAACAAGAACAACCCCCTGAGAATGATCGACCTTTTGATTCCTTAGCGGTTACCTAATCATAACCAATTATAACCTCCATTAAAGAAAATCAACAATGAAAGGGTCTTGACCTAAACCCCACTCTCAGGACCTCGAAACGTACCCAAACGGTGAGTAGATTCAATCCCGGGCCTTAAGGATTGAAACCCCAAGCCAAAAACCCTTAAAAACACTCAAAACGAGGTTATGAAGGAATAGAGTAGTGCTACAACGCTACTCACTAGCGCCCCAGCACTCTTCTAAGAACCCAAAACTGCCCAAGCCTCCCCTGGGTAGCTGTAGCACTCACCCAACCTGATTAGCCCTTGAAACCTCTTCCTTCAACTCCTTCATTCCCAACCTGATTCCAATGCTTCCAAACCACAAATTAAATGCCAAATGAACCCAAAAACCATCCCCACAAAGTCCCAAGCATCACAACCACAAGAACCCTAGGCAAAAACTCCCAACAAAACCAATCAACCAACATAGAAATCTCAACTGAAAACCAAAGCAAAAACAAAGCAAACCAGATATTTAGTGGCTAGAAAATTACCTCAAGCTCATGTTATGACGCTCTTCAATGGTGGAACACACTCTCAAGCTCTCAAGACTTATTGCCCAAGCTTGATTCCCCAACTTAAGCTCAAAAATCCAAGAAGAAAAGAGAGAAAACAGGTACGGGAGAAGGTGCTAAAGATGCTCTATTTTTCCCTTCCTTCTACATCCTTCAATGGCTTAATTCTTTCCTAGGGGTGAAAATACCATAATACCCCTAGGTCAAATAAAGATTTCTAAAGGCTCCCAAGGGAAAAATTGACATTTTCCACCTATTTCGTTAATCATAATTAACGCCCTCCAATTCCCGTTATTCACAAAATACTTAAACACCATTAGTTCACATCCTATTACCCTTTAATTCCCAGCTACGCTCTAATCATTAAAATCACCCCAAGACTCACCCCGAGCCCCAAACTTAATCCCGTTATGACTAAACCGCTAATTTTCACCCAAGATCGTCTCATGCCGAATAGCTCAAACAAATCCACATTATAATGTGGTCTCAACAATATGTCACCGACATGCACACAAATATAAAATTACGCACTCAATGAGCTAAATTACCAAAACACCCCTGTAATGAAATGTGGAGCCACATGCATTCATTTAACATCATATTATAATATAAATCACATAAACATGCATATAGTCATTTAATGGCATAATTAAACAATTATGGCCATCCTGGCCTACTAATTCAGCCATTAAACCGCATTAGGGATTTCATGGCATTATAATTTACCTCCTCGAGCTCTTCGATAGCTTGGAGTTCTGATCTATCCTCGCCCATTCGCGAATCAATATCATCACTTGGGGCGATGCCTCTATCCCTGGCTTTCTGAGGTTCTTCCGTTCCAGAAGCAACTTCTACTTCTTGGGACTCCTCGCCTCCATCATGTATGGCCATTGTTTGTTGCCCGGGTTGGGATTTTCCCTTCATGGAAATTCTATAGCATTCCCTGGCAGCAAGCTGATCGCCTTTGACAATGCATATTCCTGCAGAGGAGGAGAATTTGATTACTAGGTGGCAGATAGAGGTTATGGCTTCAAACGTCATCAACGCAGGTCAGCTCAAGATCACATTATAGGCAGCTGGACAATCGATGACCACAAACTCAAGGAGTTTGGAGACAGTTCGTGGACCTTCACCCAATATCACCACTAGCTCGATTTTTCCAATGGCTGTTAATCCCTCACCGGAAAATCCATATAGAATCATGGAAGTTGCCTTTAGGTCGGTTACAGACAACCCCATTTTTTCTAAGGTGAACCTAATAAGTAGAGTCATAGAACTTCCATTATTTACTAGTATCCTCCTAACTCTTCGGTTGGCGAGCTGAACTGTTACGACTAAAAGGTCATTGTGTGGGAACTGGACATGGCTGGCGTTTTCCTCCATAAAAATGATCAGTTTCTTTTCTAACCGCTGGTGCTTTGATAGTCGTTGCTCTGGGATGAACTCCACTCCGTTGTGGGATTTCAGCTCATTGATATATCACTTCTAGGCACCTCTGCTCGTGCTTTCCAGGTGAGGACCTCCAGAAATGGTTGTTATATCTCCTCCCATGATCGGAGGAGGGTTGTCTTGATTCGCTTGATCTCCATTTTGATTCATTGGAGCCTCCGGAGTTGGTGGAATGTTTTGTCCAGTGGGCTATCTGGGAGTTCCTCGATTCTAGGCGTACTGAGCCAAAGGTCCTGCCCTGATGAGAGTCTCGATCTCGTCCTTTAATTGTCTGTAGTCATCAGTATTATGAACAATATCATTGTGGAATTGACAAAATTTCGAGGGATCTCTCTTCACCCTTTGATTCTTTAACGGTTTCGGCTTCTTCCACGGAAGGCGGGCAGAATTCGCCAAGAAGATGCGCTCTCTAGTATTTGTGAGGTCAGAATAAGTTGCATAGATCGATTTAAACTTCTCCACAGACTTATTTTTCTTTAACCCGCTCTGGCTGCCTTCACCATTTCCCTTTCTTTTACTACCCCCTTGGTTATTCTGGGCAATGGTTTGAGCTGTAGCACCAGCCACAGTGGTTGCCGCTCCAACGGGTTGAATAGGGGCTTGGCTGGTTCCTGCAACAGAAGCTCACGCCTCTTCTAGATTAATCCACCTTTGAGCTCGGTTTAGGAACTCATCCATAGTGTTAACTCCCTTTCTCTGTAGCTCCTGCCATAGGTTGCCTCCCACAAGGATCCCCATCCTCATTGCCATGAGTTTAGAACTCTCGTTGGCGTCTAGCTCGTGCGGCAACATTGTCAAACCTACTCATGTATGCTTTCAAAGGTTCACCGGGCTACTATTTTACATTTTCCAGGGAGTCGGCCTTAATCTGAGCTGCCTGAGAAGCCCTGAAAGCTCTCTTGAAATTCGCAGAGAAATTCTTCCACGAGCAGAGATAGTTCTTTTTGTACTGTTTGAACCATTGCCTAGCCGTCCTGATCAGAGCTGAAGGGAATATTAGGCACCTTAGCTCAGGTCCAATGTTATGGGCCATCATCAAGGTGTTGAACATTCCCAAGTGGTCGGACGGATTTCCATCAAATTTTGATAAATGGGGCATCCTGAAACCTGGTGGGTATGCGGTTGCTGCAATGTTTGGGGCGAAAAGCTCGAGCTCATCCCCTGAATCATATTCATCTTTTTCCTTTTCTGATAGGAGTCTTTTCATCAGCTCCTCCATCTGGGCTAACCTTTCAAGGGTTTGGTAATTGATTCCTTGGTTATTCTGGGGCTGTTCCACAGCTCCAGTCCTACCGTATGCATTCGGCGGGTTGTTGTCCCTCCAAGTTCGAGCTTGGTTTGGTGGGACATTCCCGTTATCACATACTTTGGAAGGACCTCTCTCTTGACGAGTGTAACTGGCTCCATTTTGGGCTGAATTTCTCCTCTGTGAGTTTAGGTGATCTCAAAGATCGGTCTGGGGATCGACTTGAGGGCTCTGAGCCAAACTCAGGTGATTTCTCAAATCTGTATCGGACATGCTACTTCGACAGCTCTTGGTCCAATAACTCCCATTAGCGAAGCTTAGTGCTCGCGGTTGAGGATGAGGATCTGGGATACTGCCACGTGTCTGCGGAGCATAGGTAGGGGCAGCGGGAGGAGGATTTATCTTGCTGTCCCCATAAGTAGGAACATTTTGCATAGAACGAGGCAGTGTTGGATGTCTTATGGGGGATGGGGGATGCCTAACTGATAAGGCAATTCTTGTCCCGTCAGGACGAACCAAATTAGCCCGCGGTCGTTCTGCTCCACCATTTCTAACTCTCTGTGTTTGACAATCTGATCGTGATGCAGGAGGGTTGGCTGGAACATGCTGTCTTCGTGAGTTTGCCCCAAACCTTCCTCTTGGGTTGCCATGGACGTTTCCCGGCGCATACGACGGTGGTACTGAACTTAGGGTCGAGGTCCTAATCGACCGGATGACTTGCCAATGACCCTTGGGAGGGCCATCAGGCTGAACATCTTGGTGATCTTGTGCCATGGGCGCAAAATTTAGGGTCGAAGTCCTAACCGATCGACTTGGTTTGGATTGGCCATCCTGGCGGGACTTATGAGACCCACCTTGCCTCTTTCTGACATTAACGTTGGTTGCAAGAGGGGGTAGCCGAGCCAAAACCTCCTTGATTTTCTTGTTTTCTTTGGCCAAATGGCTTCTTAACTGCATGTTTTACAGTTCTACTGCAGTCAAGTAATCCGGGTTCGGATTCGGCGGCAATGATGCCGAACTCCCAGTGCCGATGTGTCCCATCGGTTGTTTTCCCGACGTTGCTGGATTTCAGGGCTATGCTCATCGAAAACAGCAGTATGGTGAGCCTCCTGCCCACCAGGCTGTTCCATTTCATTTCCATGCCTCGATTGAGTGACCACCATGATGAACTTTGATTGGGATTTTGATGAAAGCACTAATCTGCAGCTCTCAATGAAAGCACCAAACTGTTGACGCGGTTTTTCGCCAACAGTGAATTATGAAAATAGCTGGGATGAATTAGTGCTTAATGATAAACCACAATAAGAAAATGATACTCAAGAGCACCAGAAAAGAACTCTCAAGAACACTCGTCTTTTTTACGTGGTTCAGGGGTTAAAATCCACCTAGTCCACGAGTCTATATTATTACTGTTTTTCTCTCTAAATTTTGACAAAGTTTTTGCCTTACAGAAAAATCATCCTTTTTTCCTATCCAAGACCTTAGTATTTATAGAGAAAATCCTTAGATAGGCCTTGGGGTCATCACGTGACTTAACCCCTAGTGTTACTCGTACCACACTAATTATAAATACTACAATTTATCCTAAGGTATGGTTTGATCATTAGGTAAAACTGATCTTGGATCCTCAGGGATAATCGGACATGCCATGCCTGACCATGCACGGTTATATTACGTGTCCGGGTTTTCAGGGATCCACAGACATGCCATGTCTAACCATGCACATCTATATAACGTATCCGGGTTTCTAAGGATCCAAGGATACATCAGGTCTCTAGCGTACCCCAAGCTGAATGCATCATGAGCTCGAGTCACGGATGCTATGCCTTATAAACATTACAAGCTCGTGCTTATTGCTTTGCATTCCCCAACTCGTGTTATTGACCTAGGGAACCATGCTGCCTTTGTGGAGAAAATATGAACCTATGGATCATCTATTATAGTCCTTTACTCGCCAGCTGTACATAAGCTGAATAAAAGACTCGTGCTGAATTTTAGGATGCACAGACTCGATTGACCTCGAAAGGGTCATAATAATACATAACGACATCTGCCTCGATAGACCTTGATATGACTCGATTTTCCTCGATGGGTCCAGATGAAGGCCTGTCAAGGCAGACTAACTATTTTGTCGAGGCCAATCAAGGCCTATCGAGGCAGACATGAAATTTTTTGTGAAGAGTTATTTATTTAGATCAAAACCAACAAAGTATTAGGAGAGGTACCTGAATATAATAATGCAGCAAAATCAATTGAATAATTATAGAACATAAATTTTTGAAGCCTAGCCTTACATGACTTCTTATTATGCCCACTACCACCACATCTGCTACACTTACGTGGCTTGATGATCTTTTCCCCGCATGAAGCATAGCGGTTTGTCTTTCGCCTACCCACTTTCTGCTTCTTTGGCCTTCCTATAGGGGTTTTCTCAACGAGGACGCCGACAACCATATCTCTGATGTGATCAGGGATTACCCATTCATCTTCATTCCCAACAGGGTAAATAGTTTTCTTATAAGTGTCCCTCAATGACTCGATTCTATAGTAAGGGGAACACAATGAGTAAATGCTTATCCTTCTTTTTCTAGCTGCAGGAAAAGCATGTACACAGGGTATCCCAATGGTTTGGAACATGCAACAAGAGCATGATTTTGTGGCAAAGTTCACCTCACCATCACCATTACCATCGACCACGAGAAATTCATGATGACCAAGGACTCGGACATACAGGAAAATTGCTTTCTCACCTATTTGCTTCACATCCTTTTCCATCTTAGGTGATAACACAGTTGTTGCTTTTGCAGCTCTTTCACGTCTATCGGCAAACCAAGATTGAAGAGTGAATCTTATGAATTAAAAAAAAAGTGGCAACTGGAAAGCTCCTTGCCTCCTTGGTTTTATTGTTAAAGCTTTCTACATAGTTACTCGTCATGATATTGTATTAGTTACTAGGAAAATAAGCACTACTCCACCTTTCAAAACCAATTCCCTCAAGATATTGAGCAATGGGCGGATCAATTACCTTAATCTTGTCAAAGAACTTGTGAAATTTCGTTCTTCGAAACACGTACGATGCACACCCCATGATGTCTTGACAGTGGTTAGTTTTGAATTTTACCACCACATTCATATAGAAGTGGTGGTAACATGCACCGTGATAGGCATCTGGGAACACAAGCTCCAAAGCACGATAATGATTTTATGCCTGTTTGATACAAAAGCTAGGTTCTCAATGTCCCCTATGGCTTCCTTCAATTTTCTCATGAAATAAGTCTAAGAGTTATGGTTCTCACTGTCCACCAATGCAAATGCAATTGGAAACAACTGGTTGTTTGCATCCAACTCAATAGCACAGAGCATGTGGCCACCATAATTATTCTTCAAGAATGTGTCATCCACACAAATGACAGGACGAGAGTACTAGAATCCACGCCTAGAAGCACCGAGGGAAAATAAGCAATACAAGAAACGACCATCTTCTGCAACAAAATCAGTAATTGTACCTAGGTTCTTATGCTCCAACTGACACAAGTATCCAGGTAACTTGGAGTATGATTCCTCAAGTGTCCCTCTGACATACATAAGAGCCTTTTCTTTGCATCTCCATGCCTTCTCATAGCTCATTTCGACCATAAAATTGTGCTTTATGTCCTCCCTTATGTTGTTTTCCATGTAACATGTAACACCCTCACTTATTTTAGTTAAACCATATCTGAGGGGTTATGTTTTAAAACTATATCATAATTACTTTCAACGAAAGTCTGGATTTTTTTTTTAAAAAAAAAAAGAAAACTTAATTTCACATTGTTTACATTAAACATAATGTGTGTCTAAAACATATTATACATAAGTATTAAATAATCCAATTTGTTTTCAAAACATAACTCCACACTTTATTACAAACATACACACTGATAAATTGAAATAACCCAAAAAAAGGTCGATATGTTCATATGTACAAATCAAGGTCAGGACCATGCTTCTGTTCTCCTTTATCATTCACTCATTTCTTTCTCTACCTGCAACACAAGACAACTGTGAGCCTAAAACTCAGTAAGCAAAGTAATGCATGCAATGCTAATGATTACCCACTGTCAATGGACATACACAACTTCTTTTTAAATTTTTGGCCCCCTTAATATTGTGCACACTGTTTGATTAGGCCAATGCTTGCAGGGCTTGTTACACATATAATATAAAATCCCATGGGTTCTCCTCCGGCTAGCCATCATCACTGTAGGGCGCATTAAAAAACTTATTTTATTGTTGCCCTGTCGGGCTTAAGAGTTAAGGCGGCCACACACTGTGATGTCAATACATATAACAATAACTCGTATGGAGGAGAAATAAAAATGGGAACATGGCAAAAAATATAATTGGTTCATTAAAACCTAGCCCAAATTATTGGGCTGCCGCTATGAGCCTAACTATAGGCCTCCGTTTACACTTACTTACATTCTCATTTGCCTTTTCAAAATAGTGGCACTGAACTTAAACTTCTTATTACAACTTACTTTTATGTTGCATAAAACTTGCCAAGGCATCACATAATTAATCATCATAATATCATGCATGGTCTTATATCATACAATAATTCACCATATCACTATTATGCCATGCATACAAATTTATTATGAAGTATCAATGTATATTAATACCACTTACTCACAACATATTCATATAATGCATACTTTCACATAACATGTAATTCTTGTGTTGCAGTTAAATACTTTACTTACCTTCTGTCCAAAATATATTTCACCGTGTAACAAGTGGTGTCTTAGGTGTGGATGTGCTTATCTTGACAATGGCATGAATTTCACATCATAATGATGTGCTTATCCAAATCATGCCTAAATTGCATTAAATCACTTAAATCGAGCGTTAGATTTATCTTAGACACTTGGAGAGATTTTGACAGAGCTTCCCCTTAATTTTAGCTATCCTCAAATATCAAAATCAACTAGTAATCATCATCAATTAACATGCCATAACCACATATCTCAAATACCAACATAATTCATCACAAAGTTATCATATACTGATTTTGATAAAATTCTAATTTCCAAGATCATCACCCAAATTAAATGAGTCTCCACGTATATTCAAACATTTATAAACAATTCTACCCTCTTATAAACTCAATCAAATAAACAAAAATCAGTTTGTACTCCAAGAACCACAAAAACCTCATAAAACACAAAATTTCACTTATCGAGCAACTTTTGGTGCGAAAACAATCTCTTCTAGCTTTTCTAAACCTCAAACAACATGGAAATCACCAAGAAATATCTTAAAAAAAATAAAACACCATAGATAAGCTCTCAGCAAAATATAAAAATGTGGTTTAACTTCCAAGTACAAGAACTTACCATAAAAAGGCCAAAACTAAGCTTAATCCACTTTTTTGGCTTTGATTTAACTTCGATCTCCTTAGAATCTCTTCAAGCCAACCACGAAATGTTTTTGGTTTCTCTTCTCTATGTTTTTCAGATTCTTTGGTCGTGGAAAGTGATAAGGTTGATGACAATCCTTTATTTTCAATGATTTGACCTTATTGTTTCAAAATTTGACACCTTTCACCTTATCATTTCACTTTTTGACTTATGAAAACCTTATCACTTCAATAATTTTGACTTAATCATCTACTAGGCCTATTATACTTATGTTTGAAACACTCACACCAAACCTTAGGTCCATATGAGTTCATACCCAATAGTTATGCTTAACCGATTGAGCGTAGCGCACTAGCTCGTTTTGACTTTGCGTCAACACCACTGATTATGTATACCTCCCATCAAGACTTGAGCTAATGGTTCTAAAATCATTTTTACTTCATCAATGAGACCTTAATCATACCTTAATTATATGTGGTAAATTCCACTAATACTCAATTTTACACCGAAATACTAGTAATCGACATTGAACTATTTTTCACCATTTAACATCTTTTGCCTTCTATATCTTACTTTTCTCACTTGATTTCATGCCTTGTCCATATATTTCATCCTTTCTTATATCTTGAGCACATCAAACACCCATAAAAGGCAACTCAAATGCTACAAGGTTAATAATATTGAACATACACATAGACATCATATACACAACTTTTATACTTATACATGAAAACACTTATAAGAATATGCATATGCTCAAATTATACATATTGTATGATATGTAATGCAATGCAATCATGTGATTATTGGCTATATTATATCAAAATAATGTGGGTGCTACAATCCTCCACACCTTATAAAAATTTCTTCCTTGAAATTCTCTTACCCAAATAACTCTAGGTATTTGGATCTCATTTCATCTTCCCGTTCCCATGTCATTTCCTCAATATTTGAACTTCTCCACAAAACCTTAACCAGTGAAATCTTCTTATTACTCAACTTTCTTTTTTCTGTCAAGAATTTTCACTGGTTTTTCTTCATATGTTAGGTCTTGTTAAACTTCTATTGGCTCGTAGTTTAGCACATGTGAAGGATCTGGAACGTATTTTCTCAATAATGATACATGAAAAACATCATGGACATTCGACAATGATGGCAGTAATGCCAGTCTATAGGCTACATTTCCCACCTTTTCTAATACTTCAAAAGGTCTAATAAATCTCGGGCTTAATTTCCATTTCTTTCCAAACTTCATTACTCCTTTCATAAGGGCAATTTCCATAAATACCTTGTCCCCAATATTGAACTCCACATCTCTTCACTTTCGACCAGCATAACTCTTTTGTCTAATCTTAGCAGTTAACATTCTTTTTCTTATTTTCTCTACTGGTTCAGTTGTCCTTCTGACAAGATCTGGACCAAGATACTTTTTTTCTCCCATTTAATCCCAATGAATTGGTGACCTGCATTTTCTGCCATATAACATTTCATATGGTGCTACACCAATCGTTGCATGAAAACTATTATTATAAGAAAACTCTAACATACACAAATACTTCTCCCATGATCCTTGAAAATCTAAGACACAAGCTCAGAGCATATCTTAAAGAGTGTGAATGCTCATTTCAGATTGTCCATTAGATTGGGGGTGATATGTCGTAGTAAACTTCAATCTTGTGCCCAATGCTCTTTGTATACTTTCCCAAAACAATGAAGTAAATCGAGCATCCCGATTTGAAATTACAGATACTGGCACTCCATGTAATCTAACAATCTCCTAAACATATAATTCAGCCCACTGATCCATAGTATAAGTCATGCATACCGAAAGAAAGTGTGCTGATTTGGTATATCGGTCTACTATAACCCAAATAACATCATGTTGTTTAGAAGTCTTTGGCAATCCAACTACAAAATCCATAGTAATCTCTTCCCATTTCCACTCTGGTATCTATATTGGTTGTAGTAAAGCAGCAGGTTTCTGATGTTCAGCTTTCACTTGTTGACAGGTTAAACACTTGGCTACAAACTCGACCACATCCTTTCTCATGTGGGGCCACCAGTAGTGTCTTTTCAAGTCATTATACATCTTTGTCTTCCCTGGATGTACTGAATACAAAGTATTGTGAGCTTCTGTAAGGATTTCTCTCTTCAACTCCTCACATTAGGGACACAAATTCTTTCCTTGAACTTTAGCATCCCGTTACATGACACACTAAAATCATTGACCTTCCCACTTTCCAATTCACCTTTTTGTTCCACCAAGTAAGGATCCTCACATTGACCTTGTTTGATTCTTTCTAACAAGGTAGACTGAATAATCATTACTGATAAACTTCTTGTGATTACCTCAATCTCCGCTCTGCACATGTCCTCCTGAAGTGGTCTTGTCAATTTCCTAAAGAATGATACATTACCATGAGACTTTCTACATATGTGGGTGCTACATAATGAGTACCATCGGTAGCAAATTTCCTCTTGATTAGGTGGAAAAAAACCCACGGTTATGCTTGACAGTGGTCCTTATCTCAAATTTCTTGTGAGCAAATGTGTACTTTCAGATCACATTTTTTTCTTACCCCTCAATCTCCAACCACAATTAGAATCCTTGCAGATAATGTACCACACATCAGTCCTAGATTTCTTCACCATAAACTCAAAATTATTCTTCATCGCAAATATGGATGCTTTGGTTTTCAATTCAAGCTTATTCTGAAAGAACTTGCCAATGTACAATTCTCCGGAAGCTTTGCCGATTGAGGAATGATGTTGATGTGAGGCCTCTATATCATCTTTGGTAAACATGGGAGCACTCCATGTTCTACAATCTTTGCCTAAGTCCAATGGAGAATTCCATCCACTACAAGAAAAAATGATTTTAATAACACCGAAAATGTGTTATCAAAACATACCATAACACTTTTTGATGTGTTAAGACCGACTATGTTATCGTAGGTCAGGGTACTTTACATAACACTTTATCATTGTTATACAGATGTGTTATTATACTATCAACGATAACACACTTTCTGTGTTATTTTAATATATAGATAAGTATTTAATTATGTTATTTATAATCGATTATATAACACATTTCAATACTTATAAATTTGTGTTATACTACTCTTTAGTATAACACTTTTTTTGTGTTATACTACACTTTAGTATAACACATTTTTTGTGTTATACTACACTTTAGTATAACACATTATTTGTGTTATATAATGAAGTTTGCATAACACAATTCTTTGCATAAAAAGTGTTATTGTAATAGATATTATAACACAATTTTCGTATTATTGTTATATTTAGATATGTTTAAATTCTCATTATATATTTTATTTATATAACACTAATTTATTCTATTATATATATATTTTTTATATAATTAAAATTAGCTATCTAATATATACTAGCATCATCAAATGAACTTGATTTTCAAATAACAAAAAGTAAGAACATTCAACATTGTATTAACAATCCACAAATTAGTTTAAAACATTCAACACTGTCATCAACAACAAAATGTTCTTTAAGTATTCAAGGCGTCTAAAAGTTACTACTTTCAACACAGAAATAAACAAAGTTAATACTTTCAACCAGTCTTAAGTATCCTTTTCTACTTCGCTTGTCACATCTGCAAAATAAACAAAGAAATATTTTATTGTTATTATCTAGCATCACAAATTACTTCAAGAAAAATGCTATGGAAATTATATCCAAGAAAGGACACCACATACAAAATAATGAATTCACAACTACACCAAAGCAAACAAAGAAACCAAACACTAAATTATAAGACATTGGTTATTTTTTGAGTATGAAAATGTACCTCTTGGAATAACTTTTTTAGAAGGCCATGCAACTGTGGAACCAACTGCTTCTTGTATTGTAAGCATCGCATGATTAGGACGAAATAAGATTCTGGTACAATATCAACATCAACCCATACTCGCATAAAGTCTGGTCCAAGAGGCTTTCCATGTACAGTTATCTTTGGATCCATCTTTTATCCATCTCCAATGAATTTGAATTTGATGTGGTTCTCTTAATAAAATCTTGTTTTTTTTCTGGGTTTAACAACTGTTAGACAAGACAATCACATTATTTGCAGTTGTAATTTCAGGGTCATGACAAGGTCAATAACCACATGCTTTTAAAAGAAAACATGCCTTGGTTGAATTTCAGGTCATCTTAAAAGAGAATTTCAGGTCATACCAGTTAAAAAGATCCTTTTCTTCAGTTAAATATCCTATATTTGCTATTTATCCTATGAATGATTAAAAATGGAAGAATTCCTTTATTGTTTTGGGGTTAGTTGCAGAAGAAGAAGAAGAAAAGAAAGGTCATTAAGTCAATGTTGTTTAATAGAGAAGTTGACCATATTGTTATTTTCGACCTCAATTGTTTTGTGGGTTGTAAATATATCAATGAAAAGGCCTAGTGAGCACTGGCCCTTTTAATTTGATTAAGAAAAAAAGGGCACTGTCTAGTGGGCAGCAGACTCTACATCATGTGCTCTTAAGAACTTGTTCCTTGAGAGTATAATATGATTAATTCAGTCTTTTAAATCTTTAAAAACAATTGGTTATATGATCCAAATGGTGGTAACCAACCAAAAGGAAAGAAAAGGAAAAGACATTGATCTCTTTTGTTTTTTTTTTTGTTATTATATTTTTGCTTAAGATTATTATTATATTTCTTAGTATTTAGAGTGGTCCCCTCCAAAATTCCATTGCCAGGTTAGCAGCTTGTGGAGTGTGGACTATTTTTGTATGATAGAATAGATCACATGAAGGATGAGAATGTCAGCCTCATCACCATCTTTTCTTTTATAAACAAAAATATTTAACCTTTCAGTATCATCAATGGTCAAACTTAGATTTTTGTCTTTGTATAATATTCCATCTATGATCTCTGATTTCTCTTCCTATTTTTTATTTTTATGAGCAAGAATATAAATGGTGGGTAAAGTTGTACTTGGATTATGGTGAACCTATTTTCTTACATATGTACTAATTTTAGCATATTATTATTTACTTGTTTCAAATAAAAAGAAATGGCTGACCCAGAAACTTGTTGTTGAAATTATTTTCCTTTCAATGAATAAGAAGTAATCTTTAGAAAAAGATAAACGTTCCCTGACCCTAAACATTACCAAATATTGGACTGCTTTTAAATACAAAAAATTTCAAAGATATATTGTTTTTAACAAAACATTACCAAATGAGCATGCATTTAAACATAATTTTTAACAAAACAAGTGTCATATATCTCACAATTCAGGGCCAATTTAAGAAGCATACATAGCCATATGTTTGTTAGTGTGACCATTTTCTATTAGTATACATTATAAATTCAATCTATTGTACTCACTTTGTTTGGACCTACTTATAGGCTATATAGATAATCATAATACACCATACCATCATATGGCTAAGTACTTTCAGTTTTGGGTTATAATTAATTGAAGAAATTAAACTTTTTAATTGTAATTTTATTCCACCATACCATCATATTCTTACCAGTTTTTTTCCTTCTAGTCTTGGCAGTTTTCCCTCTACGAGCTAATTACTCTCTTGAATAAATAAAAGCATTTCATTTCTTGGTTTTCTTTTAAATTATGGCTTTCTATTTTCTGTTATACTAATCATATCAGCCCCTGTTTCTTATGGAATGAGAATGAATGTTGATTTTTAGGAATACATTTTGGTTTGGTTTGGCAGTCTATTGCGAAACTGCCTCAAAGTTCTTACTTAAGGAACTTCAGACTTTTTGACTGATTTTAATTTGTAGGAAGTGTTTGTGTGTTTGATTCTGCAGTAAAAGGAAGTTTCAACAATGAACAAGGGTAAGATTTTCAAGCTAGCAAAGGGGTTCCGTGGGGTACACTATCTAATACTTGTTTCATAGATTTGTAATTTTGAGTCAGATTTTATATTATATTCCCTGTCTATACACGATTGTAAGGGATTGCTGATGATTTTGGTCTTCTTATTATGTAAGTTTTGTAGTATTGATCTCAGAATGAATCCTGCTCTAAGTCTTAGTTCTGTATTCAGTTTCTTTTAACTAAAAACTATACAAATAGTTTAGTTAATGCTCTCCTTCAGCTGCACTAAAGAATTAGAGAAGGATTCATTTTGAGATCAATATTAAAGATAATAAATAGTAAAATATTGTGTACAATGTCTGAATGTGTAAATTACTTTTGTTTTTGTGGCTTGAAAAGCTTGTTTGCATTTTATTATGGAGATTTCTGTTGAAATCAGTAAGGTAGAGAGAGTTTCACTTATTTTAGATAGATTTTCCTTTGTTTGAAAACCTTATAGTAATTTTTGAGGAACCAAAAACTAGGGAGAACTACTGAAATTCCTTATTATTAATTAATAGCCAGTGCTGGTATAGACCAAAACCCTAAACATTACAAGGCTGAGTTAGATTGAGAGGCTCCCCTTTCCCAAAGATTGCCAAATTCTTCTCTAAGTAAATCTCACTCTCTATCTACAATATCTTCCCAACCTAACAGCCCAGAAAACTTCTAACACAAGTCTACAATATCTACTCAAGAGATTCTAGTGTTGTTTTTAATTTAAAAATCAGATTCTAAAATGGTAGCCACTAACTATTTGGGTTTGGATCAAAGACAAGATTTTAGCTTGGGTTATGGAAATTTTGTTATGGCAATTAAATCTAATATATACATATGGAATTAATGAAAACAATATGACTAAATGAAAAATCTAATCTATACATATAATGAAAAATCTAATCTATACATATAAAAGCTTACCTAACCATCTATCAATACCAAGTCAAAAAATTCAAACAACACACAATAAGTTTTCTTCCTTATATCACCGCAGCACACAAACAAATTTTCCAGAACCTACTTCTCTAATACACACAAGTTTTCAACCTTCCGTTATCACCGCAGCACACAATTTTAATCTCAGAACCTACTTCTCCATGGATGAATATTTAAGATATTCAAAATCCTCTAACATTTTTAAGATATTAATAATAAGAGTTAAAAGAACAAATTCTGTACCTCTTGCAAATTAACTTTGCAATGCTCCTTGCCAATTCGATCCACAACCTAAAGAATATAATCAATACCTAAAAGATTAATACAAAATTAAAATTTGTCAATAGATATTAAAACAGCCTTTGAAATCCAAAATTTATCTAATTCGATCTTAAAATTTGGGGATAAAATATATACACACATTAATGCATGTCCCTCTACAACGTTATATTAATGCATGCATGCCTTGTAGAAATTGAGTATCTCTATGAAATTGTTGAATTTGAAGCTGAAATTTGCCAAGATTGTGGCATTATTAATTCAAATTGTCTTGTCTTAGCTAGTTTTGTTAATGTGGATTTCAAATTGTTATAAGGGTTGGTAACTATTTGGTACCCTGTATTTTTGCAAAGTATCATTTTAGTACCCTCTGTTTTCAATAATGCTCATATGGTACCTTGTATTTTAAAATAGTACATATTTGGTACCCTAAACTCAAATTTAATTAATAAAATTTTACCAATTTAATCAAACTGTTGTCAATTATATAAGTTCTAAATTTAAATTTAATTACTTAATTACATATAACTGATGACAGTTTGATCATATTGACAAAATTTTATCTATCAAATCTGAGTCTAGGGTATCAAATATGTATAATTTTATAATACAGGGTACCATATGAATATTATTGAAAACAGAGGGTACCAAAATGATACTTTGCAAAAACATAGGGTACCAAATGAGTAAATTCCCTTGTTATAATGATGATGTTAGTAGTGACATTAGTCTGGACCACTACTACTAAATATATTTGGTCCACCTTTTCGGTATGAGATAAGTTTAAATTAGCATATTAAATATATCAAAACGTTAACTTTTACTTTCTTTTCTTTTCCATTTTTCTCTTATAAACAAGTACAAAAGTTTCAAAAAGCAGAAGAAGCAAGTACAAGAACTTCAAAAGTTTAAGAAGGAAAAAACTACAAAGTACACACTACGTATTCTCGTGATTGATTAGCATGTGTGTTGCTTTGCTTTCTCGCATGGAAAACAATAATATCAAATTAAAAGTACCAAATTATTCCGATATCTACAGTCCTACCAATCCATCGTCATCTGTATTATCTTGATCAATCACATTAAAAGTAGCCCAGAAAGAGACCAATAAATGGCTAGTTGTGACTATTGCCTATTGTGATTCTCACTAATTATAGTTTCTTCTGAAGAACACTTCTCTGGCCACTAATACATCCACTATAAACAAGTTTAAAGCTAGAGCATTGTAAAATGTAACTCCTTATTAAAACAAGGGTTTATATTATTTTTTAGTCCCACAGTATTTCTTAAATCCTAGTTTGATAGAGAAATTACTGCTGATAGAGAAATTGAGTAGTAAAAAGTAATATCAATGACATGGTTTCAATTCTAGGTGGCACTAATGGGAAAATGTGGATTGACCAACTAATTACAAAGAGCAATAGGAATGAATATAATCTGTCTTATTAATCTGAACCATACAAAGACAAATGTTGCTTCTAAATAAAGATCGATACACAAAGAAAAACTAGTCCAAATTACCTTGTAAGTATTTACTCCATCATCAACTGCTCTTTCAATGTCATCTAAAATGCTATCTGTGCTTCCTCGCAATAAAACAGTGGTTACGGAGTTCCCACCTTCTTCATTCTTCACAACAGTGACCTATATTTACATTATGGGAAATGTTAATGAGATTAAAAGGCAAAATAAATAATAAAAACAACAGGAACAAAATACCCAAGAGTGGTAGCTCAAACAATCAGCCTTTGGTTTGCTCACACAAAGTCTGAAGTTCGAGTCACTCCCAGATACTTATATTGCAATTGCTATCGTTTCCTGATCCACAAAATATTTATGTACCCTAGCACCACCAATCTCTTCTACTGAAATTGAATCAACATGTCCCAGGTCATCTGGGTTTCGCTTGCTAAGCTTTAACTGTAATACAAATAAGAATATTGTTAGAGAATTTTGGAAAAAATTCAAAAAAATTGAGTACTATTAAATGCTAGCTGACTTACCATAGCAACAGCACCAGTAGTGCGGAAAAATCGTCTTAATTCAAATTTTGAACTAATTTTCAAAACCATAAGCCTGCAAAGAAAAAGTCCCAAATTAAATTATCAGATATGCTAAGAAAAATCTTAATAGAATAATAAAAACTTGAAATTTTTTGACAGATTTCATAAAAGATCAAAAGCATTTAGATATGTACAACAATCACAAGTATGTTTTGAAAATTAGTAAGTTAATCAATAAAAAAACACAATAGAAGGTGATATACTTGTAGCGCTCACAGAAATGAAGTTCCATCTCCCCAATTGCTGCTCCACTAACAATTACTTTGGCACCGGAATCAGCAACTGCCTTTATAAGCTCCTCAACTTTAGCTTCTTCAGTTTTCGCATAATTTTCTAGCTACAAGATATTAAAAAAACTATGAGAACTACTTAAAGGCACATAATACATAAAAATGTCAAGGATAACATAACAAGCCAAGATATTAAGAAGCAATTTTATATCAACTGGAGCAAGAACAGAGCAGAACAGTATTCTCACGATGGTGTCATTTGGCATTCCTGAGTCAGGAATACCCACCAATATCATGGGAAAGAATAAAATTGCAAGCCCAAAACTGTCCAACAAGAAAAGCTTTTCTTTTTTAATTCATCATTCATTAAGGAGAAAATATGAACTAAACAACCAAAAGAACCCAGAAAAATGGATGCCACTAAACATTAATATGAGATGAAGGAAAATTTTGCACAATACATTAGTTATGTGGAGGATCAAAATTAGCCACAACAACAAAGGCATTGACAGACAGGCAACTGCAAGTGCATGCAAATAAAAAGCTATTAAGTTCCCAATATAATACTTTTTTATTAGTATTATATTCATGTGTTATGGAAATAGGTATTTGGTGTAGTGATCTAAAACTATCATCGGCTCTACTTGGACCTGGACGACACTGCTGGTCCTAGGTGTTTGCCGATCTTCTATGCTGTGCTCCTCAACTACCATAACATCTTAACTCTATGTTGGCAAATCTTCCCTAATATTTGGCCCACCAAGTTCTGTTGCATTAGCAACATGATCGTTGTTGACATAAGGATCGTAGCCATAGGTATCATACTCCACTGTGTCATGAAAATATGGCAGATCTCTAACAGGGATATCATCATGGACTATAACGTCTGGATTTGTCTTGGGAACAAATGTCCCAACCTCACTTTGAGTTCCTTTGAAACCATGACATGGGGGAGAAATGTTCTCTTCAAATCGAACTTCTTTATTAACGCTGGGAGAGGCCGATGCATTTCTTATACCTCCCTTCTTAACCAATGTCACATAGAGGAATTGACTTCTCTACAGATTTCGATGCTAACCCAATGAATGCATGCACCTGCCTATCATTTTTTATAACAGTCGGTTTGATGGATTGTGATATGCATGTGTACAAGACCTCAATTTTCAAGTCGTACAAACATTTATCCACTTCAAGCTCATCGTACAGAATGTCAAGCAGTTGCTCATACATCACACTCTTCTCCACAGGTAGAACTTGATTTTCAGCATCCCTGACAATCAAATCCCTATTTTTGAGTTCCCAAACACCATTGAATGCAACAAATGTGGAAACAGTCGAATCAGCATAAAAAAACAAAAACAAAGGTCAAAAAGTTAAAATACAACATAAAACAGCAAAAAATCGGTTTCTATCGATATATGTCAAGGCTTATCGAGGTCACATTATCGAGGGCAATCGAGGCCTCTCGAGGAAAGCAATCCAATTAAATTCTTATACACCTATCGAGTTTTATCGAGGACAGTCGAGGCACATCGAGGCATACAGCCCCAAAAAATTCTTATGAACCCATCGAGTCCCATAGAGGCCCATCGAGGCACATACTATATTTTAAGTGCCTCTAGTAAGGTCAATCGAGGTATCCACTGGACATCACCGAATGGGGGTTTATCGAGGTCCATCAAGGACCATCGAGCCTCATCGAGGTATTAACATCCTAACATTATCGAGGCACATCGAGGTCCATCGAGCCTCTATGCATGCAACCCATCGAGGCCTATCGAGTTTCATCGAAACTCATCGAGGTAGACAAAAAACCCAGAAAAAAAAAATAGGAAGTATCCAAAATTCATTGCGACAGAGAAAAATTGCAATAAAACATGAAGACATACAAAGATCTGTTCGAAATAGCACAAGTAATGTAGACAAACAAGTTTCCTCACTAAATATAACAAATATATACTTACCAATACAATTTTTGCTCCTAGATCCGAAATCCAAAATGAAGTTTCTTGGCTTGAAAGGATTCACAACTTGCTCCTATATCTGAAATCCAAAATGAACTCGGAAATTAGTATAGATTAAGATAATGGTGATTGACTTGTTTTTTTGTGTATGAGAGCTTGAGAAATAGAGAGAGAAAACGTAATAAATAGAGAGTAAATACTGAGAAAAAGAGAGGGAAAACTTATGTTAGAGACATTTTGGAAATTCAGAGGAATACTATGATAAAAATATAATATTTTTTAAGCTTTTTATTATTTTGTCGGGACACTGTTGATGCATCAAAAGTCAAATTTTCATTTTTGATTGGTAAATATTATTGACTTAAAAGAAAATGACAAAACCCAATTTAAAAAGAGCAATTGTTGCACGTCCTTATAAGCAGCTTTGCTCTGTGTAATACTGGGGTACACAAGTACGAGTATGTGCTTTAATATGACAAATCATTATTAACTTAAGAGGATATTATCCTTCGTTAAAAACTACCATAAAAATTTGTGTACTTACAAAATTGCTTCTTATCATCACTTTATCAAAAAATTTAATCAACCACGACGAAGGTGAGATAATATTGGCATCGACTCTAAGATGATTTTTGTCCATTATCATCATAATTTCAATACATTTTTTAATAGATTGATATTATAAGATATGATATGCTGCCTTATGTCATGGGTGGTTGAATTTAAAATTAGATTCTACATATTATAATTTAAAATATTAACGCAATTAAATTTAACCACTCATACACATGTCACTAAAAATGATTAGCTTAGACGCACCACGTAGTAATATTCTTTTGAATTAAACTATCTCAACAAATAAAAAAGAAAGATATGTAAAATTCGTATCAATGTTTCACGACAACATGTCTTTAAACATAATGAAAATGGATTCAATTTACTTCATTGTAAGGTATTTGGTGAAATAATTATGAAATCTAAAATAAAAATAAGATTGTGATAGTATTTTTTAATTTATATATGCATGAGATTTGTTTGGTTTCTCTTGGTTTAAAATACCTTCCGGCGCGCGCAAAAGAACAAATTTATCATGACATATATTTGGCCAATTGTGGTGAAAAATTTCTTAATCTTTTTTTAGCTACACATAGTTGAAAAATCATTAAATAATAATCTTCGTTTACTTGCTTAATTCATACTCAATCTGTGATTAGGTATACTTCGCCTAACAAAACTATGTCATCCAAGTTCACTTTTTCTCAACACTGAAGTTAACAAAACAACACAAACTAAGACTTTTTCTAATCTCTCAAATACTAGTATCATTTTGAAGGACCAAAAAAATTGACTTTCTCTTATGGCTTTCTCCAAACAAACAAATATCTTAGCTTTTGTGTGTTTTGTTTGGTGCAAACTGACTAGTTATTAAGACCACACAGAAGCAAATCTAAAGACTACCACTTATATATAAGTATGTTTGGCATGTACGAATTCCAAGTCATTTCCCTTTTTATTGGTGTCAAAAAAATGCCTAAATTGGCCATATATCTTTTGCATAGGACGTATTTTATAAGGTCGGGTTTTGAATTTGCAAATCCAGAAAAATGGTTAAGTTGATAATTAAATATACACAGAGAGTGACTACAACGCATCCTTATTTTTTGCAATATTGATGCATCATTTTTTTATTTCAGCACCTGAATAATTATAATGCCAAATTTTTTATATGATTGTGTATATTATAGATATCTAAATCATCCTACAAATTTTCAAGAAATTCTGAATAAATTATGGTATCGAAACATGGTCTAAACTGTCAGTTGCACGCGTGCTTATTTTTTTGTGTACGCGTGTAAAATTTAACAGTTTGAATACTGTTTTCGGCTTCGTAAACTATTCAGAATTTTTTCAAAATTTGCAGGATATTCTAAATATCTACAATGTACACCGTCATATAAATTTTTTTTAGATTATATTTATGTTGAAATAGAAAAAGAATGCACCACTATTACAATAAAAAAGATGCGTTGTAGTTGTTCCTTATATATATATATATATTTGTAAGATTAAGATTGAGTTAGGGCATATTTGAAACTAAATGTTCATTGAATACTTATAATTAGTTCATCAAATACAAAGCACACAGCTAATACTAATTAGTTAGGCTTTATTAAATCTGTGTATATTACAATATCAGACCATATTAACGCATTTTATTTTTGAAATGGCCTAATAAATGAACTTTGTTATACTTTTTTTAAAACAGGCAATTTAAGCAAAAATATAGTTACAAACTGGATATATTAGCAGAATACAAATCACATTTTAATCGTTATCAATCAAAGCCGTACGTTGACTTACAAAATATAGCCAAATAATATATATTTATATCCCAAAAAAAAAAATTTATAAGTTCCCGCTACAAATTTATCTTGAGAAATTATAAGAAATGACCCAAAATAAAGCCATCAAGAAGCTAATGTCCTCATTTTTTAAATTGTAGATAAATGACCCTTTTACATTGTTGATTATCTAAATTGTCTTTTTTTATAATTTATTTATTTATTTAGGATTGTATGACTTTAATATAGTGGTATATGTATATTAGTTTTGTTTAATTAGTTTTTATTTTAAAGTTATATTGATTTTTTAAATTTTTTATAGGTTGTTGGTATATTATTTTTCAATTAGTGTATATGTTTTTTGTAGTATGGTATATAATTTTTTTTTTGTGATATTTAATTTCTATTTTATTATACATAGTGGTAGTATATAATTTTGTATCATGGTAGTATATAATTTTGTTAGCATAGTATATACATTTTTTAGTAATAATTTTGTAAGTTTTGATGATATATTATTTTTCAACTCAATATATATATTTTGTGGTATATTATATCATTCAACAATCCATACAAAACGAAAAAAAAATCAAAATAATTTTAAAATAAAAACTAATTAAACAAAACTAATATACATATACTATAATATTAAAATATTTAAAATAAAATAATAATTTGTTAAAGGGTGTATTTTGTAATATGTGATATTAAATAAATGATTAGGCTATTTTACTACAAAATTAAAAACATGGACATTTACTTATTTTCACACAACATAAATCATTTTGCACCCTGCCCCCTTCATCTTCCCTTTCCGACGTCCTTGCAAAAGTTTTATTTTTCTCAACAAAAAATAAATAAATTCGACATATATAAATAATGAAACGTGGTCGGTACAGGGGATAGCCAATGGGCTAAATGGCACGTGGGAAGCCCAAAAGAATAACCCATCAACACAATGGGCCAGTGATAAAACACCTCCGATGTTAACGGTCAAATAAATATATAGCCGTTGAGACGACTCAGCATTTTTAAATATTCAAATAAATATTCCTGACAACACTCACAGTGTACCGCATTGAAAGTTTAATTACAGAACATGAAGAGTAAGCACCTGTAGTTGGGTTCTCTAGGAAGATTATCAATAAACACATTTAAAAATTAAACAAAAATGCGTCCTTTTTATTTTAATTTTTTAATTAAAGATTATTACATATAACTAAATCCCACAAAAAGAAACATAAGGATTACTAGCAAGAACATGCTGTTTTTTGGTCATTTGGTTCTATTATTTAATTAATGGCATTGGGAAAAGCCACAATGGCTACTCTGGTTGGAATTATTGAGACTGTAGTTGAGTATAATATCTGTCCCAATTATCACTCCAAAAAAAAAAGGACAAACAAGCTTTTACTACCGACTCTAATACTTTATAAGTAACATTGTAGGAGAAAAACAAAGCAAAAAAAGAAAGAGAAGGCTCTTTGGTTCTTATCATAAATGCACTTCTTTATGAAACTTAACTAAATTATTTGTAGCTTTATGTCTATGGGTATTTTTGTGGTTGTAGCACATAATGTAGCTGGACTTTTCTTTTTGGGAGGCTCCAAAAAATTGAGTGACTTTGTGAAAAAGTAATTATTATTGGACCCAACTAATTAATTACTTTCATTATGCACAACCAGTAACTTTCAGCCTTTGAAAACAATCATTACTAAACAATATGTGGAATAACTATTAACTAGTTGGGAAACCATTATAGATTCACCATGTCACATCTTATATTGAATAAAAAAGATGTAAAATGTAAAATCATCATTACCATATAATATTAAAGGTTGGCTAACTTTGATGGTAAGTCTCATGTTAATTAAGCACACTGTCATTGTTCAATTTTAGATAAGTCATGTTTTCGGATTTAACATTTTATTTATTTATCAAAATCTCATATTTTTTTGGTAAATTCTCATTTTATATAATGTGTTTTGTCGAAATACACAATTGATACCTTAGATTTTGAATAATGATCACTTGGTATCATCTATTTGCAAAAACTATTCACTTTGGTACCCTGAGTGCATTTAAACTTTTAATATTCCCAAAATACCCTCATTTAAATATATAATCAGATTATTATATATCTTTTATATTTATTTAATAATAAAAAGTAAATTCTGAATTATAAAAATATTTTTTAATTTTTAATTTTTTTTATCTCTCTTCCTCCCTTTCTCTCCCCCTCTCACCCAAGAGCCACCCCGACCCCCCGCAGCCCCCCTCCAACCTTCCTACAGGCAACCCCCGACCCCCTCAGCGATCTCTCCGCATCCACCTCGGCAACCGAGTTCGATCCCCCTCGAGGATCCGACCTCCCGCAACCCCCACTCCAGTCCCGAGCCTCCCGTCCGACCCCCAGCCTCAGTTCCGACCACCCACCCCAAAAAGAAAGAAGAGAGAGAGAAAAAAAAAGAAAGAAAATTTAAAAAATATTTTAAATAATTTGTTAATTATAAATTGTATAAAAATATATAATAATTTAATTAAATATTTAAATTAGGATATTATGAGAATTTTAAAATTTTAAATGCACTCATAGTACTAAAATGGGTAGTTTTTGTAAATAAAGAGTTTCAAGTGATTATTATAAAAAAAAAACCAAATGTGTATTTCCAAAAAATTCAGGATAAATATGAATATTAACCTTTTTAATAGGGGTGAACATTTGACCTGAAAAATCCGCAAAACTCGCAAACCCGTCCGACCCGCAATCTGAAAACTCGTTTTTTGGGAAAACCCGTCAGATTCGGGTTAAATCCGACCCGAACCCGACAAAAGTCGGGTCGGGTTCGGGTTCAAACCCGAAATCTGAAAAAAAAAATATTTTTGAAAAAATGGTATTTTTGAAAAAAAAAGTGTAAAAATGGTATTTTTGCAATATTGGATTTTCGGTCCAAAACCCAATTGGCCCAGTCCAACCCAAAATCAAACTCAAAATCCGAAAAAATGGTATTCTTGAAAAAAAGTGTAAAAAAATGGTATTTTTACAAAATTTAGCTTTTCAGCCCAAAACACAAATGACTCAGGCCAACCCGAAACTCGAAAAAATCCGAAAAATTCGAATCAGTTTCAGTACCATTTTTCTCAACCCGAAACCCGTAAAACCCAAACCCAATAAATTTGAAACCCGACCCGTGTGCACCGTACTTTTTAGTTTAAGATTAAGCTTCAACTTTCAATAGTTAAAAAAAGGAAAAGTTACACTCAACTTGTCACTAGTGCTACGTGGAAGAAAACCATTTATTGCTCACGTGTCATATTTTACACACATGGAGACCCAAAATTTCCCCAACCTTTTTATTTTCTTCGTTCATCTCAAGCTGTAATCCAACGGCTCATATTCCATCACTGAAGTTCCGTACTCTTCCTATATATATAGTCTTTTTCCTCGTTACTAGTACCCTCTCTATCTCTCTTTCACTTATAAATCCCAGCTCTGGATTTTGGATCCGTCACCGGAAAATAAAAATATTTAAAAAAAAAAACAAAATAAAAGCCATGGCCATGTACTCTTCTTCTTCGAGCTCGAGCAACAATTGGGCGCTTTCACTCAAAGTAGTGCTAATTTCAACCGGCGTTTTGTCCATGGCGATGGCTGTGAAGCTCTCAGTTCCGGTGGTAACGAATTTCGTATCTTCCGAGATCCCTTCTCTATGGAGCTTCGCTCTCTCATGGCTAGAGCCTCCGTACCTTTACGTCATCATTAACTGCATCATTCTCAGCATCGTCGCTTCCTCCAAGCTCCAGCAGAAGGTCGACAATCCTCCGCCGCCTTCTCCGTTGCCAGATATGATGGTTGTTCCGCCGGTTACGGTAGAGACAGTGAAGATCTTAGACGGAAACCACGACGTCGTAGTCGGGAGGACGGATTACGCGGCGTACACCGGCCTCGTTTTGACTGGATGCGGTTACGATCCGAATGAGGTTGCAACGGCGGCGAAAGTTTCGGAAGCTCAGATCACGGTAGCGGAGACAGCGTACGCGCCACCGCCGATAAGACAAGTTTTGAAAGAGGTCAGTGCTAGTACTGATAGGGTTGTGATGAACGGCGGTGAAGAAACGGTTGTACCGTCGACGACATGGAACGGTCTACAGAGAAAAGATTCTGCTGAGCTTTGCTTTTCGAATGAGAATGAGAAACCGCCGATTTCAGCTAGGTTTGGTCACAGAAAAGCTGCCAAAGGCAGTCCCGAAGGTATTTATTGCCCAACTTTTTTTGAATTTTTCTGATAGGGATTGGACTGGTCAGATTTAGATCATCCTAACTTTCGGTGGTCAGAGTTCACATCTTATTGATTTCTGAGTGGCAAATATGTAATTAAAGTTTTGTATGTGGTTAATTATGTTTTGTGGTACAGGTGGTAAGTCGCTCAGAGTATCGAAACCGCCTAAGAGGCAGGACACGCTGGAAAACACGTGGAAGACAATAACGGAGGGCCGTCCGATACCGCTGACAAGACATCTGAAGAAATCCGACACGTGGGAATCGCACGTGCGACGGAGCAGTCAAACGAGGTCGGAGTGTTCGTCGCCGCCTCCGGCGCCGAAGATGAAGAAATCGGGGACATTCAGTGACCGGAACTCGTCGACGACGCAGCTGAGTCCGGCGAGTGGTGGGTCCGGGAAACTGAGGAAGGAACCGTCGCTGAGTCAGGACGATTTGAATCGGCGAGTGGAAGCGTTCATTAAGAAGTTTAACGAGGAGATGAGGCTGCAGAGGCAGGAGTCGTTGAATCAGTACCAAGAGATGATTAGTCGCGGGGCGCACTAGTGTGGGTTAGAAGAAGAGGGGAGCGTGTTCTCAATGCTCCTCGTCATCGAGATGATCATCAAGTCGATCCTCACTTGGAGAGACCACGTGGCGTGATTTCATTGGTTGGTCACACTTTTTTATTTTTCCATTGCGGGAAAAAATATAAATATGTTTGATGATTTGAATGAAACAGGTGACAATACATATTAGGTGTAGAATGCAAAAATGGCATAAATTTAAACGGTAAAGTTTTGGAAAGATTTTATTTTGGATTGGTTGTGTATTTAGCAATTATTTTATTATTTATTTATTACTATTTTAGGTGACTCGAAATTCCGATTTTTATTGAGGGATATGAATTGTGTGGTTAACAATGTTGAAAGAGATGAGCTTTTTTGTAGCGTGTAATAAATAATGCAGTGAAAATAGCGACCTAATGCAAGATAGAGTGATAGGACCAGTACATGTTTGGTAGAATCGATATGATATGGCCAACAAAATGGTTGAAGTTGGAGAAAGCATAGCACTCAGTCATAAAAATAGACGGCTTATAAGAGCAGAAATTGTTCTGTTTTTATTGAATGAAAAACTCTGTCTGGTTCTGTACATTTGCCTTTGTAATACTCCGGTTCTGTACATTTTCCTTTGTAATACTCCCCCGCAAGGTGAGTGGTACAGATTAGTGACACTTGTCTTGGACAGTAAGCCATTAAAAATAGACGGCTTATAAGGTCTGTAACAGGAGGAGAAATTGTTCTGTTTTTATTGAATGAAAAACTGTCTGGTTCTGTACATTTACCTTTGTTAATATACCCAGATTTTTCCTAATGTAATACTCCTCCCCGCAAGGTGAGTGGTACAGATTAGGGACACTCATCTTGGACAGTAAGCCATTAAAGTGAGAAGGAAACAAAGGTTTTGTAAAATTATCAGCTACATTATTGTTGTTGGAAGAGACATGAACTAATTTGAGCTGAACATTTTGGACTTTTTCTCGGACAATATAACAATCAATGGCCACATGTTTGGTGCGCTCATGGAATACCGGATTCTCTTAAATGTGTATGGCAGCGTTGTTATCACAATATAATATAGCTGATTGTAGATGAGGAACGCCAAAATCTTTGAGAAGAGCAAGGAGTCATAATATTTCACAAGTGGTGTTAGCCATTACTCGATATTTTGCTCGGCAGAGGAACGAGAGATAGTATTTTGTTTCTTGGACTTCCATGATACTAGGGATCGACCCAAAAATATGCAAAACCTGGTAATGGATCGTCTTGTATCCGGGCAAGTGCTAAGAAAACATGTTAGTTTCAACATAAGCTGTGAGATGAGGTTGTGATAAGAGAAAAACAAGCCTTGGCCTGAAGTTCCTTTGAGATAGTGTAGAACTCTTTGGGCAGCTTGCATATGAGGTTATCGTGGCTCACTAAGATATTGACTTAACCTATTGGTTATTGTTAAGAAAATTAACTCACCAATGAGACTTCTATAGGAAGTAGGATCAGTAAGAACATCCCCTTGGTTGGCACTAAGCTTTATATTTGGTTCCATTGGAATTGAAGAAGCTTTAGCACCTAGATATCCTGTATCACTTAAAATTTGGAGAGTAAAATGACATTGTGAAACAGAAATACCATTTGTAGAGCGACCAATCTCTAGACCAAGAAAAAAAATGTAAAAGACCAAGATCCTTAAGTTGAAAGTTAGAGTGTAACTTAGCTTTAAAAATAGTTGCATCTAGATCATTGTTACTAGCAATGACAATGTCATCAACATATATTAAAAAAACAAAAAAAATTAGTAGAAGTGGTTCTTATGAATAGAGAATGGTGAGAAGGAGATTGTTTGAAGCCATCATTGATAAGAGTAGTACTTAGTTTAGCATACCATTGGCGTGAAGCTTGGTTCAAACCATACAAGCTTTTATTTAACTTACAAACAACATTGGAGGGAAACTCCCCCTTAGGTGTGAAACATGTAAACTTTCTCATTTAAATCACCATGTAAAAAAGTATTATTAATATCCATTTAGTGCAATTTCCAATTTTTAATGGCAGCTAGAGCAAGTAAAAGTTTTAAGGTGTTAAACTTTGCCACTGGTGCAAAAGTTTCAAGGTAATCTATACCTTGTTGTTGGGTATAACCCTTTGCTACTAGACGTGCTTTGTACCTGTCAATAGTGACATTTGTATTTTATTTTATACACCCATTTATTGCCAATACATGTTCTGTTACAAATATTTAGATGATTTGATATACAATACATGTTTGAGTCTTTGAGATGTAATTTTGAGCTGCCTTTTTGTTTTATTTGACTTTATATTTTATGTACGGGGAACAATATTTACATAGACATTGTTGAGGCTGGGAAAAGTTTATCTAGGAAAGTATATACACCTCCTCCTAACAGTAGGGCACCACTGCAAAAATAAACAAGGAAAAAAGGTGAGAACGTGGAAAAGAATAAGCATAGTTTGGTGTCTGGTGAATATGGTTAGAAAGACGGTTTAAGAGAAAGTTAAGCTGCCATTATAAGAGTGTACAACGAGAGAGTGAAACCGTAAATTATATTCAATAGTTGTAAAAGATCAAATGAAAGATCAAGAATCATCACCTTACTGGGTTGATCCAAGCTGAAAATTTGCGAAATGAAAGCAGGCTCTGCACATAGCATGAGTCAAATTATATTGAGTAGTTTAGTTTGAGAAACAATAAAGCAATAATCTGACTTCAATCACCAATATAAGGGAAAGAAGTATAGCATTTTATTATTTTGCAATTTAGTCAATTTCAAAGTTAAAATAACTGATGGAAGGAATAGTTTACTTCTTGTTCAACAAAACAATTAGCGTCTCCAATGAAAAAACCACATACCTGCAGTGCTCCAGCAAAAGAAGCAGCAAGGAGCAGAGGAGCAACATAGCCGGTGGTATAGGTCAGCAGTAGGCTTCCGCCTATAATTGGGTCCTGTTATAAAGGAGAAACAAGGCATTGAATATGTTAACTAGCTAGACAATGTCATATCATGAATGAGCTAGAATGCATCTCTGAAATTTGTTGTCGAAATTTTCCTTGTTTATTGATTAACATATTTGCAGTTTAAGAACATTCAAGGCCTGCTGTCACTGGATAAAAAATTAACTCAATCAGCTAGTATATTTTTGAAACTAGGCTCCCCACCAAACCCAACTATATTTGGGGATCAGAAAACTATAGCAATTGCTATGTAGGTACCCAGGAGGAACTCGAACCTCAAGGTTTCATAGAGCAAACCACATGTCAGATTATTTGAGCTACTCCTCTTGGGTTTCACTCAGCTACTATACAAATCCGGTTGGAATGAGTCCAACAGCATTAGCAAATATTTAAAATACCTTGGAAGTAGCTACATATGCTAATAAGCTGGCGAGTACGGGGGTACTGCACGGTGAGGCAGCTAAAGCAAATGTAAGGCCAGCTAGATATGCTTGCACACCTATCAAATTGTTTCAAAATTGAAACTTGTAAGATTTTTAGAAAACCAACTCCATACAAATAAGAAGAGCAGTAAAAACTAGAATGAAAAGAAAAGGGTCAATTACTTGATGGCAAATTAGCAGCAGCAGCACGGGGATCGAAATTGTCAAAAAAAGATGGAAGTCGCAATTCAATTATCTGCAAATTTTACATGTAGGATCAATCACACAATGAATCGTTAGAATAAATGAAGTCAGAACATTCTTCGATAGCAAAATAATACCTCAAGGAGATTAAGGCCCATAACAACAGCTAAACCTGAAGCAGCCAAAGGTAACCCTTGACCTATCTGTCCATATGCCTTTCCAGCAAATGAGGCTGCTATGCCTAATACTGCTAGTGTAGTTGCCAACCCCAAAGAGAATGAAATTGAATTCCCAATAACCTGGCTAGGAAAGATATCAAAATTCATAAAACAGGACCACATGTGGTGTATGATGCAAAGAAACACATCAATTGGTGGCCTTCATTTAAATGCATATAGCCACCAGAATTATTTTTATACTCTTAAAAGGGCCAATACCAGTGATAATAGTTCTCATTTTCATCATTTTTTAATATAGTATAGCATGTCCACAGACCCTTGGGTTATAGAGCTCACCGGTTCAGCAATGGAAAACAATAAAGGAACATTTGGATGAAAATAACTCAGTTAGCAAGCAATTACCTCTGATCTGCTTTTCCCAGAGCCAAATGCACCTGTAAACAAACCATAAATTAGTATACGTAATGGTAATATGTACAACAGTTGCCAAGGGATATAGCCAAAGATAATGACACAAGTGCGGAGAGATTTTACACATAAATTGCTTACCAATGTAACCAAGGGTCAGTGGTAAAACACTCAGAGTACAAGGTGAAAGGCTGGTTACAAGCCCTGCCCCAAAAATTACTGCCACACTGCAGAAAATAATACACTTATAAAAATAAAGCATAAAACAAATTTTGGCTTGTAAGTTCACAGATACCCATAGAAATTGAGGGGGAATGAGCTGAACCTAGTGAAACTTAGTGCTGCTAATTGGTCCTGAACAGCATCATTAGCGGATTGACCAGCAGTAAAAAGAAAGCCTCCAAACCAATCTCCAAGGCCTCCACCAGACAAAGTGTACACTGAAGCAGCCGTTTCCTGGCAAAGAAAAATAATTCTAGTTCCTGGATATATATGCAACCACATCTAGAATGAAGAGTTTCATAACAACATAAAGCAGTATCTTTTGGGGAAAATTTCAGAACTATATTTCTTGAAAAAACAGCTAAATGTGATTATCTTAAGTTCTTAAAGCTTTTTTCACATTAGATGACAAAACGGGAAACCACAAATTTGTAATGAATACGAAGTACACAGAAAGAATCAATAAACTAGGAAGCACATAAGGAAATTTCTGAAGAAAGTTCTTGTACTCACTGCCTTTGCTAGGTCGACTGCAGCCAAATTTGCTACTGAAATCATTATAAACAGAGGAAACTGATTACAAGCAGTCATTATAAAGTAATGAAATGCTCATAGATGAACTATGAGACAAGAAATAAGACATAAGTGAATCTGTAAGAAAGAACATTAAATAAAACACGCAAATGAAAAGTGCGACCACATGCATAAATAGTGTCCAAGAGTAAGTTAAGGTGATGAGTACTTTCCAAGCCATCAAAACAACATTCCCCTCCCAAGTGAAAAATTAAAGGATCAGGAGAACATAGATGCAATACAATATAGAAAATGGGCAAAAAAAAACATTTAATAAACCTCTTTGAAAAGGGAGGACAAATAGTATAACATATCATGTTAAGCAAAGAATAAACACTATTACCAGCCATGGCATTCATAACTGCGATAAAGCTCAAGCTGCTGTTTACATTGATCTTTGACAATGGTACAAGTGCTCGGCAATGATCATCCTCATCTATGGAAGATGATTTTTTCAGAAATGCGATTGGCCTCGTATGGATACCTTGAAAATAAAGATTATAAAATGTTATATAACATTCATACAGGCAATCTCACTAGTCACAGAAATGTTAAGGCCTCTCACTATACAATAATGCCATTTGCAGAAAATTGGAAATCAACTTTGTCAATGGCTCAATGAAATTCTTCAAAAAATAGTAACCAATAGAGTTTATTAAAGCTAATTGAAACAGTTCCTCAAATTCTGCAAACACTAAAATTTTTAATTATAAATTTCATTAGAACTTGGAACAAAACGAAGGATAGACTACTTAAAGGTGAGAACTTTGTTTCCCTAGAGAGTATAAAACCCTAATAAAACACATGAACAATAGATGGTAGGAAAGTAGAGACCAAACAGACTCACCATTAGTCCTTTTGCGAGGAGCCCCCTTGAGACGTGAAATTCTGAGAGAATGAATGCCATAGCTACCGCAACAGTTTAGGATTAAACTCATCTCAAGGACGATTACACAGAATCTTAGAGACCGAAATAGGGAATTTCGAATCTTAAATTGTCCCTTTTTCCAAAACTGTTTCCAACCCAGAAATAAGTAGTGCAGATACTGGGCTAGCAAAATGAGAAATGAAACAAAAATTGAAAATTTTCCTACCCAATTTTCTCAGCAGCCAAACAAGGGGTTATAGATTTTTATATAGAGAGAGAGGTGTCAGTTCTGGTTTGGAGTAGCGAAATGAAAGTCAAAATGGTAGTTTTTTTTGTTGTTTTGTTAGTTAAGAGACAAACGGCAGTTGGTGAGAGTAGAACGTTAAACATAATTTAAGTGACACGCCAATGCTACATTTCTGATTACTTTCATTATCTCAACCTCTTTCTTTTTTTAATTATTTTCTATTTGTCATTTGAGTTTGTTGTGAATATGTAATATAGTTTTTGTCACCTATTAAAGATTGTTATGATTACTACTCAAAATACGACGTAGAACTTAACAATTTGGATTTCATGACTAACTTTTGTTCATTCAATGAATGATCTAACTGCAAAATAACAATTTTAAAGACCATATTTTCTATTTACTACAAATTGAAAAACTTAAGATGCAAAAAATTGCACATAATAATGAATGATGAAAGGAGGTGAGAGGTCCACCAAAACTAAATTACAAAAAAGATTCTCAATCCCTTAAAAACTCAGAAAACATCAAAATATTGAACTATTCTACATTGCTTAGCCACAATGCACCCAATGCCCCTTAACTCTATTCCATAAGCTATCGACAAGACCCTCTTTCCTAGAATTGAAAACTCCAAAGCTATAACGGCCAAAAAATTGCCAATAGTAGTAGTGTTTGCACAACTGATTACTGATATGCACTAGAGGTCGACGAAATATCCTATCCCTACAAGTCATCTTATTTGCCATGTATATAACTGTTTCGGGGACTCAGATTTGGATAGCTATTAACTAAAATATATTCAAACTATCTGAAATCGAAGTCATGCGATTGTTTTCCAGGTGTAAACAATGGCTTCCGTTCACTATCTTGACAATTTCAAGAGGACTCATAGCATAGATTTAAGCATAAAAACTTGGTCCACTTCTAATGCATTTTCACCTATATTGTTCTATTTCCAAGACCATGATGTTGAACCAGTTATGGTAATGGAATTCTAGCATGTACCTGAGTAGAACTAAACAAACTGTTCCTTCTGTAATGTCTCAATAGTATCGAACTCTGCGAGTCAACGTCTAGCCAAACTTATATGACCCCTCACTCATTGAGACTCCTTCTATAAACAATGAGCTAAGACTCATCTTAGCATTTCCAATCTAAAGATGTAAAAGCCACTGTTTAAGAACATACTTCAAGTCAATTAGTTCAATGAACTATAGAATATATAACCCTCCCAAATATACTATGATATACCATCAACAATCTACTTTTAAGGACCTAACAACCTTGAACCACATCTAGTAGTTCCATCATAGGACATAGAATGAAGTTATGTAAAGCTAAGTTGCACATAAATAAAAGTTCAAACAAATTGTCACAAACATGTTCTGTCTTTCAGTTCAAGGAGCAAGAAAATTAAATGGTCTTCAATGAAGTTTTCAGAAAATAAACTTAAGTTTGTAGTACTTTGCGAACGCCATAGGTTCAATAACTAAAAAAAGGAAAACAGCAGTCCATGAAATGTAAAACACTAGTTTCTGTCACCACATAGCAATTGTGCCCAACCACCCTTCACCGCATCAGAGGACATGATCCTGAGAGGTAAGAAAAAACTTGTTAGGATCATTGCCAAAAGAACAAGAATTTAAGTATGATGAAACACTTTAAAGTTGAAAAATCTAATCAACAAAACCAAATTTTGTTTAATCATTAGACTTTTTTGCAAGGCAAGTTGGGCCCTCGAAAGAAGTCTCCAACCCCATGGTTTTGGACTTCTGTTTTGTTTCACTGTTGCAGGTTTTCTTGTTCAAGAGAAAGAAAGCTAGTTCTGATGCCCTACATTCCAGGCAAGAAATTAACACAATTCTCTAGTGTAGGAATATTATATCAGATTGAACTCAGAAAGAGAAGCTAGAAGTAATATTCCTTTTTTTCTCTCTCAATCTATTATGATTGCAAAGTAGCAAGCGCAGAATAAAGCTTATTGTTTGTACTAGTAAAATGCCCCCAAATGAGAGTGAATCAAAAGCCAATATGAACCAAATCTAACAAACACAAAACACACTCCTTTAAACCAATGTGAAGCCATATAATGAAGATGAAAATGCCGATTACTTTTATGGTGCCTTACCTTAAGAGTTGGCAGAAGCAGGTGCACCGGATGCACCAGACGCACCATATGCACCCGTCTTAGTTTCAATGACCAAAGTTCCTTGAGGTTCCTTCCGGTAAAATGCCACTGAAAAAATTCAAAATTATTGGTCACAGAACTACCAAGCCACATATTCTTAAAATGATTTTTTTTTTGTCGGGACTTAAAATGAAAATTTTAAACACATGCAGATGTGATATTCAAGAAGAAATAGACCAAGGTTCATGATGAAAGAACTTCCTCAATGTTGACATAATTGACAATATGAAAGAACTCTTAAGTACTTCTGACAACTTTGGAAAAATAAAATAAAAAGGGCTAACATTTGTCTTCAAGTGAGATGAGTTCAATAATGAAATGGCAGTAGCATAAAAGCAACAGCAAACATCAACAATCACAGTGAAGCAAAATGAAATGGATTTAAAGACTTTAATATTGCATGAGTTACATAATTACCTGAGTCACCAGCTTGCCAATTCACCGAGGACATGTACTGCTTCATTCCTTCCAGTATATACATCTTGTTGTGATTATTCAGCCAAAAACGGTAGTGAAACTGCCAGTCGTTGCCTTCCATATCCTGGATATTTATGGCATATCCTTGGCCATCAGCCACAGCTGGAAAGTAGGTCTGTTTCATTGTAACTTGTGAGTACTCTGTCAACATATTTTCAAGCCCAAAGTATGCATTCTATTTTTCAAAAAATAGTTCAAACTTATGCAGTTGATCATGAAAATGCACCCTTTTCAAACCAGTTTACAATTTTAACTTAAACTAATTCAAATCCTAAATGGGAGACTTTGAACTCACCTCAGCGCTACGCTTAGGCAGCACCAGGTGTGCTAACTTGGGATCAGTATCAGTATCACTCAACAGCTTCTCAAAAAGAGGAACCAGATAATAACTTGAGGTTAGATATGTCAAGGATATGGAACAATAGAGATGCCAAGTTCAGATGGGGGATTTAAACATATTTCATGTTATACTCATTTCATATTGGAATGTAAAATACTTTACTTATGGATAACATAACACAAGGAAAAATAGAGGATACTCTTCAGGGATCATATTAAGGTCTGCATCAATCATATTAGACGCGTTTGGAGGACGTAAATTAATATCCAACGAGGCGTTCACTTGAGAAATTTGATTTGCCCCCTCATCGCCAACATTAGGCACATTTTGAGCTTGTGCAGCACTAACACTCCCCGAGATGTTCTCTTGATATGTTTGGTTGCCCTCCTCAGCATTTAAATCAGGCAAATTCGGAGGATTTGAGATCATATTTCCTGAGCCGTTCTCTTGATTAGTTTGTTCAGCCGCAAAAAAATCATAAGGCACAATTTCTGATTCCATTGAAATAGTCCTTATCTCATACCTAGTATCAGTCACAATAGAGTGGAGTTGAGGCACAGTTCCGGGGGAAGCAGCCTGCATAATTGCCTCATTATGCAGCAGATGGTGATGGTGATGATGATGATTCATGGAATAATCATGTGGTGCCATCATTCCTATAAAATGTAGAACTTAGTATCTCAACAAAACCAAATGATCATAAATTTTCATAATTTGATTGTTTGGTTTCTGGAAATCATCAAAGCATAAAATGAGAAGCAATAAAAAGGAATCTCAGCCAAAGAAATTCAGAAAAAGAGCAGGCATACTGGCTAATAAGCAGATCAATCAATCTTGAGACATTCAAATATGATAATGTTCAAAATATTTTGAGTGCATTAATCAAAACAACATGATATGTTTGGTTGCCCTCCTCAGCATTTTCAACATGAGCATTATCAAATAAAACATATATAAAGATTAAAGATGACTGAAGATAAAACTGACCAGATATCACTTCACCTGAGTCAATAGACTGTTCAACTTCCATGGAATTCCTCACATTCCATATAGACTCTGCAGTAGCGTCCACAGTGATCAGACGTGGATTTGGTTCCTGAGTTACAGAACACTACAATTAACAGGAGAGAAACATTTTCTAAGTTTGAATTCATTGAGAAAACAGAAAGTTTAGACTTGAGAGAAACTTTTAGCAGAGTGAACAAGTTAACATAGCTCTAGATTAGTGAACTCTTACGAGACTAGTTATGAGTAACTTTTTATGGCATTATCTTTTTATGACCTTAATAATAACCACAAAGTTGATAAAAAAAATACAATTTATATTTATAAGTATAATTTCTTTTTGGTGTAATGGTTTAAAGAACTATTAAATTGACATCCTAGCTGTTGTATTTTGTTAAGGTAATATCTAATCTAACAAATTCTAGAACAGAGTGACTGAATGGTCTTTAATATTTGAGATATATATAAATATATGGGTAGTGTAAAGATAAAAATATCCGACCTCTGATTTTTCTATCCAATTAGTACATATATACAAAGAATTCAATTCTGTAATACAGTATGAAGATTAAAACATAAGTTTATATATTTTAAGAAAATAAAGTTTTTTAGTTCATAGTCATTTAGATTTTAATGTGTATCCTATACCCATAGGTAATACATGTCTCAAGCTCGCTCACATAAAGAACTAATATAAGCTATGCTATTGATATATATTTATATTGGGACGAAACTTTTTATATTATTGGTACAGTGATTAAGTTGTAATCTCAATTTTTTGATGATGATATATATAGTAGTTATAAAGAATTTTTAAAGTTTTAAAAATATTCTAGATAATTTAAGTGGTCGAAATAAAGACTCAAAAAATCTATAGTATTCATATTTATTTTATTTTTTATTTATAATTTTTCAAAATCATGTCCTGTACACAGTCATAAAAAAAATTAAAGTTATAATTTATTTATATGCCGTAAACAAAGAAAGTTCCTACGGCTAAGTCTAAAACAGAGAAGACCTTTTTATTATACATATGATAATTTTTTTATATATAAAAGGCAAAGTTGCCTAGAAGAGAAGGCATAACTCAAATAATTATGTGCTAAAATATTTATAAGCAAAATCCATATTACTGAAAGGAAAATTAAAAGAAATTAACTGTAACAAAAAAATTAACACAAAGCCCTGCCACCAAACATGATACAGATAATAACTACCTGCCTCCGATAAATTTAACAATCTAAACCTTAAAGGAATTTTGGGATTTTATTGAGAAAAAACAATCCAATATATTTTATTGTCTTTTGTTTGGATTCAAAAAAGAAAAAGATAAAATATGTATAGGGTTAACTTTAATGTAATTTTATGAATTTTAAAATATACTATCCTTCATCTTTTTTCTAGTATTTTTTTCCCACAAAATCCGAGTTTCAGCTTAAAGTATCAGTAAAATAGGTCAAGTATGCAATCAAATAATGATGTTTTGGTTGATTGACATAGTTCCCAGAAAAGATTATCAAATAATATACATACACATGTTACCAAGAATCAAGATAAAAAAGCCAATGGAAAATATTGGCTTAATTTTCCATTCAATGTTTTTGCTTTCAAGAGTAAACAAACACAAAATAGTAGAAACTCTCTATGGGCCGATGTATGGTGAGGAATCCAAAGAGGTACTATCAAGTGAAGATGAAAAAAAAAAAAAAATAGAGAGAGACAGCTAGATATGGGAATATTTTATTTATACCTGAACTGGTTGCAATAAACATGATGATCTGCAGCAGACCCCCCCAAAATCCAATATGTCATACATTTGGCATGACATGATGCATCCACAGTGAATAAACTGCAAATGTAAAAATGTAAGTATCATTGTATTCAATTTTGATTCAAATTATTAGTTACTGGTAAAATTTGAAAAAAATATTAGTTCTAAGTAGTCCAAGTAAATCCTACATTATACATATCAATACATTAATAATCAAGAGCACAAGTCAATGTAATGAAATGCAAAATGATCAGAGTTTCATCTAACCTTTCCACAGTTAACACAATTTCTCCAGCCATCAGTTTTCAAGTGAAAATTTTCACAAAAGTTCCCCATCTCATAAGCATAACTGTAGTTTATCAAGGATTACACATCAGCTACTTCAAACTAAACTAAGAACACAATAACTAATCAAATTTAAAATGCCCACCTAGCATCCATAGCATCCATAGATAGAGGAAAAGAAAACACAAGCAAACTAATTGAGAGAGATAAATATAATATCTTTGAAAATGTATATTTGATTGAGCAAACGTACTCAATAGAAATGTTTTAATTAAGCAGAGACGCATACTGAAGAACATGACATCTCTTATATAATAATAAAATACACAATAATTATTATTTTTCTAAAATAACAATTTTATCTTAGAGGGCAATTTTTTTTACCAATTAGTTATTTCACATTTTAACATTTATATAATATGCCCCTTTCAAAAATGTCTTTAAAGAAAAATAAACTTATAATTAAAAATAAATCCAAAATAGAAATATTTAATAATTTATTCTTTTGATTTAATATTTACTTTTAATTCAATTTTAATTTGGATTTGTTTTTCTTTGGGGCAAGGCCAAATTAGGTTTCATAATTTAATACAGCTAATTTGGAAATTTAACATAGGACATTTCTATTGCCACATAGATGGTAATATTACTCATAGTTACGAGTGGTCGTGGTTGCCTAATTCAAATGGGATGGGGAATAATTTCTCAAATAGGAAAATAATTGGTGTGATGAATTATTGCCACGCAAATATGCGGGGAAAATGCGAGAATAATATTAACACAATTTGTACCATAATTGTTCCTACATGTATAAAAAAATGTTAAAGTTTTATTATATAATAATAATAATAATAATAATAATTATTATTATTATTATTAATGAGTTTCAAGATTTTTATATTTAAAATTAAAAATTAAAGACAATTGTAAGGTATTATTATATTGGTTTATGTCAATTAATATATATATGATTATTATGTATTAATAACAATAGTAATATATATGAGTATGGTATTGAAATTAACTTATAAAAATGGGATAGCAATTTAAATAGTATCACCGTTTACCTTTTGCAATTCTAAATTGTCACCCTTTATCTACTTTTTACGCACTTAAATAAGTAATTTTTTATCATAAAAATAATCTTTAATAAAATTACTTTTCTATATATATTTAAAAAAATAGTTTTCATATCTATGTATATAACAAAAATATCAAGACGTATTTTGGTGTAATTCTTTAATTGGTATCAAAGCATAATTAACAAATACATTTTGACACTTAATTAAGGCTAGCTCATATAGTTGAATACGTGATGAATGTATATGTGAATCCTAAGAGTCACACATATTATATTAAATTGTGCAACACTTCATCTACAATGAAGTTTTTCGCCAAGTGACAAACTCTCTTTAACATTAGATACTCTCTTTAACATTAGATATTTCCTCATTACTGAAATTAATGTTTTCATAGTTTATATTTATGGATTAAGATATAAATTATCTTGTAGTTACTCAATCTATTAGCTAGAATTTATCCTTTGAGAGTCTTATTTAATTACACCCTTTTCATTTCTGAATCTTCATTGCTCATTATTGAGAGTTACAAGTCGCTTACTCGTATATTTCAAACATTTACACTCAACAAATGATATAAAGACAACTATATTTGACTATCATTCGTATCATTATCTTTCTTTTCTTTATGGATAATTTAATAACATGAGAAAGAATATTACTTTTATTGAGTACTTCAGTGGCATTGGAGCATAATTAACACTGATATTTCAGTTACTTAATAGAAGCTTAAATAGTTGAAATGTGATGAGTGTGTATGTATAGGGTTCGGGGTTTGGAGTTCAAGTCACCGTAAATCTAAAAATGACACTTATCGAATTACATTAACTATTTTAACATATCGTCTTTATTGAATTACTTTTTGTAAAATGATGAATTCTCTTAAAGGTTAGATATCTTCTCATCAACGAAGTTAATTGTCGGCTTTATAACTTCATTGGGTAAAGATAATATGAATTATTTTCTTCTTACTCGATCTACAGTTGGTGTTTTCTTCAAGCCTTTTATTTGAGCATACACTTTTAATTCAAGAATCTTAAATAAGTTCAATTATTGTGGTAGGTCACGAGCTTTGATAAATCAATTGTACTTATCAAATTATCAAAACGACAACTAAGTTAGAATATCTTCTTTTTCATTATCTTTATTTTCTTTATCAAATAGTTTATTAATATTATTATACTCCACGCGAGCAATATATGATTGTGATAACATGACAAATTTCCATCTGGAAAATAGTTAATTACTAATGTTATCCCCATTTCCTGCATGGGCTCGGGGCCGTCGTCTGGGCCCATCGTCGGGGGAAATGTAAGCGTGCTGGCCCGGCCCAAGGTCTCCTGGTACGGAGAGTGTCCAAAGGAAGGGGTATGGACCGGGGATACATGTGTGGGCCCATTAGAGGGGTCCGGCATGTCCCTCCTGGTCCGTCCTCCGGGACGATAGTTCGGGCGACGTACAGAGCGTTCGGACCCCCGCGGCCTACGCGTCCAGGTCCCGGACCCTAATACGGTCCAGGCCTGTGGTAAACGAACTGGGACAAAGGTAAACGAACCCGGATCACCTCACCCCCCGTTGAAGGGGTCAAGCATCCAGGACCCTGAAGCCGCCTCACTCCGCGTGGGCATTGTCCCCACTTTTCACCTGCAGAAAAGGCCACCTCGGGATTGCACGCTGTTGTTTCAGGTCTGCGCTGTCAGGTACTCTGACTGGTCTTGTCTTCTGAATCTGCCTCGTAACTCGAAGTGTCCAGACCAAAAGCACCGTTTTGTCGGGCGAGATATAGCTCCAAGGTCAAACTGTTGGGCCTTAGCTGGTTTGGAATTCACGTATTTTGTACCTTTTGTATTGGGCCTCCACTAGAAAGGCCAGGAATATCCCTATCTCTGATGGGCCCAGGTCATACCTGGCCCAGACTCGGTGTTCCCATAAGCCTATAAATATAAGCTACAAAACACTGTGAAAGGGGTCTCTCTTCACCGAAAAAATACAAGAACTCTGTCAAAATATAGAGGGAAATTCCATTGTAAAAGGTTCTTCAAGCTCTAATAATATAGACTCGTGGACTAAGGCTAGTTAACGCCACAACCACGTAAAAACCCCGTGTTAATCTTCTGCTTTCATTATAATTATCGTATAGATAATAGATATTAATATAGTTGCCGAAAATATCGGTTAACAGTTTGGTGCTTTCATTAAGAGCTGAAGGAAGCTAGTGCTAACGTCAGGCCTTTACTACGATGGTGAACTCACGACACACCACCTTCGACCGTACCAATCCAGAGCAGGGCAACGGAGACCCGCTGCCTTCGCAGCATATCCCTCAGGATCTGCCCGAGAATGTGCCTCCTCAAACATCTCACCAAGACGAGTCACAAGACTACGAGGGTGGGACAGAATACGAAGAGGAAAACGAGGAGGAGTATTATGAAGAGGAAATGAGGGGGAGTACCACGACGAAGCTGCGGATCCCAAGACCCCCCACGACAATCAGCAAGACTTGGAGGTGACCAGACTAAGGCAGCAAGTCCTAGATCAGGAAGCCAGGATCGTTGAGCAAGCGTAGGCGCATCGACGGATGCAAGAGTCTCTCCAAGCCCTGCAGGCACTCATGGCCGCGCAGGGTCCGACAGTCAACCCCGCAACTGGCCCACTTCCAGAAATGCAGCAACATGCCCCGCGAGAGCAAGCCGGGGTCCCCAGAGGTGCTAGCCCGGTCCCTCTCCCGGAGCCTTTTCCCGAGCCAGCTCCAGGATGCCCGGACAGGGAGCGACGGAAGACCCGGGAGAAGACCACCCCCGTCGCAAAAACCGGGGCCCGTTCCCGGCCGCTACCTAGGAAAGAAAAGGTGCTCCCCGTCCCAGGACGAGGCCACCCGATCGATCCGCAGGGGACGCGGCCGCGGAATACACAGCCCCGACACGCCCCAGGGCGAGATGGGCGGAAAGGATCTTTGCACCCAAGTGCCTCGGTTAATAAGAACCGTCGAGAACGACCTCGCCGTGAGGAACGTCATGCCCTCAGTTTAGGGGACGACACTTCCCGGGTAGACTTACGCGACGGACTGAACGCCCGGAAGGAGCGGGCCCGCAAGGAAAAGATCCTCCTCCGAAACGGCGACCTCAGGAACAACATCAATGACAGGAGGAACGAGAGAATCCCCCTGGAGGATGGCACGGCCAGGCAGCTCATGGAGCAGATGGCCGCATTGAAAAAGGTCACGGATCGCCTGGTCCGCAAGCAAGAAGGCGTAGACACCGACTCTGACGAAGAGGATAAAGAGCCCTGCGCAAGGCACATCCTGGACGCCGTACTCCCCAAGGGGTTCAAGATGCCAAGCCTCACTGCCTATACTGGAAACACCGACCCCAGGGACCATCTGTCCCGGTACAACTGACTCATGACAGTGGCCCATGTCAGTGACGACGGCAAATGCCTCTGCTTCTCGATCACTTTGGGCGGTCCCGCCGAAGAGTGGTGGAAGAGGCTGAAACCGAGGTCCATCCAATCCTGGTCCGGGCTGCAGTCAGTGTTTCGAAAGTAGTTCGTGGCCGCCATGAGGATGGATATGCAAATCAGCGCCCTCGCAAATATTAAGCAACTCCTCGTGGAGACACTGAGGGTCTACATCCAACGCTTTACTGAAGAAGCCTCCAAGACGAAATTGGACGACGGACAACGCTTGGTGGCATTACAGTCCGGAATCCGGGCCGGGTCCCCACTTTGGGATGACATGCAGCGTAGCAAGGCGGCTACCCTGGAAGAGTTCATCAGGAGGGCCCAAGGATTCATCAACTGGGAAGGAAGCTCAGATCCAGGCTTTCGGGTGGCCTCCGGCCCCGCAGCCCATCCCCCAGTCATTCCCGGGTTACGGGGGGCAGTTCCCGGCGCAGCCCTACGCGCCCCTCGTTGCCCCTGGATCAGCCGTCGCGCCTGGGGTTAGCTATACCCCTACGGTGTACGGCCCCGCCACTTCGGGGTACGCCCCGACCCAATCCACCCACTTCTCCGGTTATGGCATCACGCCGACAGGACACAGCATGGCCCCTGTCGGGGCCCAGCAGTCACAAACAAGAGTGACCGAGGCAAGCGTGAATCCCTCCCAGGGGAAGCGATCAGGCAAAGGCCAGAACTGGCCCGAGCCGGTCAAGAAGGGGAAGAGGGGATACGAGCCCCAATATTCAGAATACACCAAACTAGTGGACACCAGGGAGAACATCTATCTGGCGACAGAGAGGGCGGTCCACTACCAGAAGCCTAGCCCCATGTTTAAAGGGGGAAGGAATCCGAGAGACACCAGCAAAAGGTGCGCCTACCACAAGGATGTGGGCCACACCACCGATGAATGTCGGCAGCTCAAGGATGAGATTGATAACCTCATCAAGCTGGGGCACCTCCACCAGTGGGTAAGGATGCCAGTGGGAGTCCCGGGCATGTCAGCAAGCCCCGGACAACCCGCGACCCCGGGAACGACTCGGGCATACCCCCCCAGGGAGGGTATGCACAGGGACCCCCGGGGCAGGCCCCTCAGGGGGCCTCCGCCGCGCAAATTCCCAGCCCCGGAATGCCTTATCCCTCCGGGGCAGCCCCCCCCCCCCGAGTTGACGGACATGTGGCAACCATCTCGGGCGGACCTCACCTGGGAGGGCCATCAAGGAATCACCAGAAGCGCTACCTGAGCGAGCTGGACCACGACCAGGAAGTTTGCGCCCTTGTCCAGGCTCCGGCTCAGCGCCCTAAATTGATAAACCTCCCCATCACCTTCACGGAGGACGATGCCCGCAACATCCACTTTTCGCACCACGACCCGCTGGTCATAGATGCTCAAATCGCCAACAAGTTGGTGTCCCGCGTGTTGGTGGATGACGGAAGTTCCGTCAACCTGTTGTTCAAGCCCGCCTTCACAGCCATTGGCTTGATGGAAGCGGATCTGGCATCCTGCCCGATCCAAATTTACGGCTTCAACGGAGTAGCGCTTCTCCCCATGGGAAAGATCCAGCTGCCGGTTACGCTGGGGGTTGAATTGTAGCATTCGTTCAAATTCTGCACCTTTGTAGTGGTGGACTGCCCCACCGCTTACAACGTCATTTTTGGCCGGCCCGCACTGGTTGAGTTCGGAGCCATCACCTCCATCCGCCATCTTTGCATGAAGTTCCCATGTGACAATGGAGGGGTAGGGACCGTCTATGGAGACCAAAAGAACGCCAGGAAGTGCTACCATGTCTTCGCCCGGCCCATCTACATGGTCCGCGAGGAACCCGTCGAACTAGTTCCCCTCCCTCATGCTGAGAGGATGGTCTAGGAAGAGGACGACCTGGACCCGCGGATAGGGGACGATTGCGTCCTGGAGCCAATGGACGAAATAGAAGAGGTGTGCATCAGCGAAACTGATCCGACCCGGATCATCCAAGTCGGAAAGAGCCTGCCGGCTGACATTCAGGTCGCCGTCATCGCCCAAATCAAGGGAAACCAGGACCTTCTGGCCTGGTCCCACTCCGACATGACCGGGATCGACCGCAATATCATTTGCCATGCGTTAAGTGTTGACCCAAACGCGACCCCGGTCCGTTAGAAACGCAGGCCTTTGGGGACGGAGAGGGCTGAGGCCCTTAAGCTGGAGGTTGAGAAGCTGTCTTCCATCAACTTCATACGCGAGGCTGTGTACCCCGTGTGGCTGGCCAATCCCGTCCTGGTGCCGAACTCGAACGGGACTTGGAGAACGTGCATTGACTTCACGGACCTAAACAAAGCCTATCCGAAGGACTGTTTCCCGCTCCCCCGGATCGACCAAATGGTGGATGCCACATCCGGGTACGAGATCTTGAGCTTCATGGACGCTTACTCCGGCTACAATCAGATCTCTATGCACGTGGCTGATCAGGAACACACCAGTTTCTAAACCGACAAGGGAGTCTATTGCTACATAGTCATGCCTTTCGGACTCAAGAATGCCAGAGCAACTTACCAAAGACTCGTCAATCAGATGTTTCGGGCCTAGTTAGGGCGAAACATGGAGGTATACATCGATGATATGCTAGTCAAGTCTAAGACATCCCGGAACCATTCGGACGACTTGGCCGAGGCTTTCGCAGTTATTCGGAAGTATGGGATGAAGCTGAATCCTAAAAAGTACACTTTCGGCGTGGCTTCTGGGAAGTTCCTAGGTTTCATAGTAAGTTTCCGGGGAATAGAAGCCAATCCGGATAAGATTAAGGCACTGATCGACATGGCCTCTCCCCGGAAGCACAAGGACGTGCAAAGCCTGACGGGGCGAGTAGCCGCCCTGAGCCGTTTCGTTTCTAAAGCCACGGACAAGTGCGTCCCGTTCTTCAACATCCTTCGGGGAAGCCAGCATTTCGAGTGGTCGCTCGGGTGCGAAGAGGCCTTCCGGAAGCTGAAAGAACACCTGGCCAAAGCCCCAATCCTAGCGAAACCGGTAGAGGGGGAGTCCCTGTATCTATACCTGGCCGTGACCGAGCACGCGATCAGCGCCGCGTTGGTGCGAGAGGAAGAAAGGACACAACTCCCGGTGTACTATGTAAGCAAGTGGTTGCTAGACGCTGAATCTCGATACCCATTGATCAAAAAGCTGACTTTCTGTCTGCTGATGGCGTCCCGGAAGCTTCGACCTTACTTTCAGGCCCACGCCATAAAGGTCTTAACCAACCATCCCCTGCGGCAGGTGTTACAGAAGCCCGAGTCATCGGGAAGACTCCTGAAGTGGGCCATGGAGCTGAGCCAGTTCAATATATCTTACGCGCCCAGGGTGTCCATCAAAGGATAGGCCCTGGCCGATTTCATCGTCGAATGTGCCAGGATTTCGCCGGAAGACAATATTCCCGAAGCCCCCGCGACACTCGTGTGGAAAATCTTCGTGGACGGAGCCTCGAACGATAATGGGGCTGGGGCCGGGATCATCTTGGTGTCACCGCAGGGGCACCAGCTACAAAATGCCCTCCATTTCCAGTTCAAAGCGTCGAACAACGAAGTGGAGCATGAAGCTGTCCTAGCCGGCCTGCGCTTAGCTCGGGAGGTAGGGGCAGCGAACTTGGAAATTTACAGCGATTCCCAGCTAGTCGTCAGACAAATTTCAGGGGAGTATCAGACCAAAGGAGAGAGAATGGCGGCGTACGTGACTCAAATGAGGGAACTGCTACAGGCGTTCGCAGCACATTCCATCCGCTAGATCCCCTGGGAGCAGATTGTCTTCGCGGATACACTAGCCAAGTTGGTCACCGATGCCGAGTCAGAGCTTGCCAGTCTGGTCCCCGTTAATCATCTCCCCATCCCAAGCATCAGGGCCCCCGCGGTCCACACCGTAGATCACTCCGCTTCCTGGATGGGACCGCTGATTCGCTATCTGTCTGCCGGGGAAGTTCCAATCGACCAGGCCGCTGCCAGGAAACTCCAGTACCAAGTCCACTGTTACGTCATGATAGACGGAAAGCTCTATCGCCGGGGTTTATCCATGCCTTACCTCAGGTGCGTGTCCGGGACCGAGTTGGGCGCCATCATGCATGAGGTGCATGAAGGTTTTTGCGGAGATCACACTGCCGGGCCCAGTCTGTCCAAAAAGATCCTGCGCCAAGGATACTTCTGGCCAACCATAAAGAAAGATTGCATTGAATACGACCGCAAGTGCGAGCAGTGCCAGAGGTAGGCGAAGGTGCCACGGGCCCCCCCGACAGAGATAACCCTGATGAATAGCCCCTGGCCCTTCGCAGTGTGGGGGGTCAATCTCGCGGGTCTCTCCCGACCGGAAGAGGAGGGGTAAAGTACTCCATCGTGGCCGTGGACTACTACCCGAAGTGGGTTGAGGCGGAGCCCATGAGCACAATCACTTCCAAAAAGGCCACTTCATAGTGTGTCGATACGACCTCCCCTATAAAATCGTGTCCGACAACAGAAAGCAGTTCGACAGCGCCCACTTCACGGATTTTTACGAAAGGCACGGTATAGTGAAGAGCTTCTCCGCGGTTGCCAGACCCCAGGCAAACGGTCAGGCAGAAGCCGTGACCAAAATCCTAAAGGGGACACTGAAGAAGAAGCTCCAGGCCTGCAAGAGCAAGTGGCCCGAGGAACTCCCCCGCGTACTACGGGCTTACCGGACGACCGAGCGGATGTCAACCGGACACACCCCCTACTCTATGGTCTATGGATGCGAAGCCGTCATCCCAATCGAAACGGCCGTCCCGTCCCACCGACGTGACACGTATGATCCCACCCAGAACCACGCCTTACTCCAAGAATCACTAGATCTCATCGAAGAGATCCGGGAAGAGTCGCAGGTGCAGCTGAAGATGTACCAAGGTAAGATTGCACGACACTTCAACTCCAAAGTCAAGAACCGTAAGTTTGAAACCGGCGACTTGGTCTTGCGAAGAGTCTTCCTTGCCACTCAAGATCCGGGAGTGGGGGTTCTGGGCCCAAATTTGGAGGGGCCATATGAGATCCAACACGCGGTGTGCCCCGGAACGTACCGCTTAAAGCGGCATGACGGCTCGGAAGTCCCGCGTGCCTGGAATGCGGAGCATCTCCGTAAATACTATCAATAGTCAGGGAGCCTTTCCCAGTTTAATATTTTCATTGTAAACAATGTACGCCTCAGGGCAAACCTTTTTCAAATAATGGAAATGACGTATGCAAAACGTCATAAAGAAATATTGTGAAACCACGCTAATCTTTCTCAAGTGACCCCAGACCCGTCTCCGCTCACTTGCGGGTGGTATCCCGGGTGTAAGCAAACACCTGGCGGGGCGCAAGCTCAGGCTAGTCCCACCCCGGACGAACGATGTCCGGGGGTAAAAATAAAGCGGATCGAGCCGGAAGCCGATCCCACCCCGGACGAACGACGTCCGGGGGTGTAAATTATAGGATCGAGCCAAAAGCCGGTCCCACCCCGGACGAACGATGTCCGGGGGTAAAAATAAAGCGGATCGAGCCGGAGGCCGATCCCACCCCGGACGAACGACGTCCGGGGGTATAAATTATAGGATCGAGCCGGAGGCCGATCCCACCCCGGACGAATGACGTCCGGGGGTGTAAATTATAGGATCGAGCCAAAGGCCAGTCCCACCCCGGACGAACGATGTCCGGGGGTAAATATAAAGTGGATCGAGCCGGAGGCCGATCCCACCCCGGATGAACGACGTCCAGGGGTGTAAATTATAGGATCGAGCCAAAAGCCAGTCCCACCACAAACGAACGATGTCCGGGGGTAAAAATAAAGCAGATTGAGCCGGAGGCCGATCCCACCCCGGACGAACGACGTCTGGGGGTATAAATTATAGGATCGAGCCGGAGGCCGATCCCACCCTGGAAGAATGACGTCCGGGGGTGTAAATTATAGGATCGAGCCAAAGGCCGGTCCCACCCCGGACGAACGATGTCCGGGGGTAAAAATAAAGCGGAGCGAGCCGGAGGCCGATCCCACCCCGGACGAACGATGTCCGGGGGTAAAAATAAAGCGGATCGAGCCAAAGGCCGGTCCCACCCTGGACGAATGATGTCCGGGGGTATAGAATAAAAAGGATCGAATCAAGGCTGGTCCCACCCCAGACGAACAACGTCCGGGGGTATAATTTATAGGACCAAGCCCGAAGCCGGTCCAACCCCGGACGAACAACGTCCGGGGGTATAAATTAGAACGAGCCAAAGGCCGGTCCCACCCCGGACGAACGACGTCCGGGGGGATGAAAGAGGACCGGGCTCAAGGCCGGTGCCATCCCAGACGAATGATGTCCAGGGGTATAAAACAAAGGAACGAGCCCCAAGCTCGTCCAGTCCGGAAAATTGATGTCCGGGATATAAAAGCATCCGGTTCACCCCAGGGCAAAGCCAGGGCCTAAAACTGATAAAAGGAGAACAGAGCTCCAAGTTAAACCAAGCCCCGAGGGCCCTGGACTGGGTGCCAGGATTAGAAACTTGGAAAGTTAAGTTGTTGGGTCTAGTCCAGGCCGTTGGAACCGGAACTAAACCCTTGCAATCAGTTAATCGCGGCAACAAAATGAAATTTCTACTTAGAACAACGAAAGGAAGCCTTCATAAAAACCAGAGAAGGTAGCAGTGTTCTAAATTTAATTACAAGCCAAAAACACTAATAAAAACTACAAGGTCGGGGTTCGGGCCTACAACGCATCCGCCCGAAGGTCCGCATCCTCCCTCTCCTTGGCCTCGTACTCGGCCCGCTTTGACTCAGGATCAGGGAAGACAAGGAGATTCATACTCTTATCCTTGCACCAAGCCATGTAGATGGCCTCGTCAAAGGTGACCTCCAATAGGCCCTCGGCCTCCTCCTTTTCACGACGTGTCGTTTCGTGCGCCGCCTTCTCCTGAAGCAGGGAATCGTCCAGTTCGCAGACTCGGGCCTTCAAGGCCTGGATCTCCTCCTTATCCAGGACGGACTGAGCCGCGGCCGTCTCCAAGAGCGTCGCCCGCTCATCGGCCTCTTTTTTTTTCCGGGACAACTTTTCTTCCAACCCGGCCTTGGCGCGGCCGAGCTCCTCGCGCTCTGTCTCTACACGGGCCACCTAGGCCTGGACACGGGTCGTCTCCCGGCCAAGAACCTCCTTGGCGGCCTCCCTCTGATTCACGGCCGCCTCCAACTCCAGCTTGGCCGTCTCCATTTTTATGGCAAGCTCGGCCACCAGATCGGCACTCCGTTGGGACAGCAGATCAACCTGGAGCAAAGAAAAGTTAGAAAATAAAACTATCATCAACAAGTAAGGGAAGGAGTGTAAGAGAAGTGAAAGTTACCGCGGTGGCCTGGTGGCGGAGAGCCTGGGAGATGAACAGTATGTCCGGGTTGGCTATCGTGGCGTACCTCTTGAGCTGAAGGTTGGACATGGTTCTCCCAACCTGGTCCAGCAGATCAGCCGCCAGGGGGGCCGTGTCTTGGCCAAGTTTAGGGAAGAAGCCCGCTTCGGCGACTAGCCGGTCCACGATCGGCTGAGGAGCGCTGAACTCGGCAGGACGATCCAAGAATTCGACCTGACGACGGATCGTCAGGGCCTTGTAAGTTTCATCCCTTCAGCACCGGTTGTTTTCCCAGGTCCGGTTGATCAGCCAGGACTGCTCATCCCGCAGGGCTGACTCCCCCTCCTCGAGAAGAGTTGGGCGTAGGGGGAGAACTTGCGGTGCAGGGATTTCCTTCGTGGCCAGCCGACTCTCCCCATGTGACTCTTCAGTCGAGCCGGCTCGCCTCGTCCGGGGCCTCTTCCCGGTGTCGCCCTCTTCGGCGCCAGCGTCTGGGCCCCTCTTCCCGGAGTTCTGGCTGACAGCCGGGCCCGCCTCCAAGTCAATCACGAGGGGCAGGGTGGAGGCGGAGTTTGCGGCAGGCTCCTCGGCCCGGAAGGGGACCACGGCCAGGGCACCTTCGCCGGGGCGAAGCTCCGTCCCTGACAATTCCTTGGCAGGGTGTAGCTCCGGGCCCGTCGCCTCGCTGTTCTTCCTGGCCGCCTTCTTGGCTGCCCTTTCCTTGATGAGCTGCCTTATTTCGCTGGCAGGGGTTGACATATCTGAGTCCCCTGCAAAAGTACAGAAGAAAAAGGGAGTTAGGACGATAAACCGATCAGATGAAGACATAAATCAAATTTATAAATGACCCCGGATGAACCCTCGTCTGTGCCTCGGGCATGACTCAATTCCTCTAAAGCAAACGAATGGACCCGATCCCCTATGTCATCCGGGTTCAGGAAACCCCCGTACTGGAGGAACCCGGATAAGAACATGAGGACCTCCTAGCCTACGGGGATGGGAATTGAAGGTCTCACCTCCCCGTCGGCCCCAAGCGCGGGGTCCGGGGGTACTATCCTATCCCTAGCTAAGTCCCCGACTCGGGGAGCATAAGTTAAGATTAAAGGGGAGTTACCTCGCCCCGATACGCTAGCCCCGGGGGTCCTGACGTTTGGTAGGGCATCTTTGAAGAGCTCCTCCAGCTCTTCTGAGGTGGCTGCTTCTGCCGGGGCCTGGTCCTTCTTGCGCCGGGCCGCGTTGGCTCACGCCGCTCTTACCACAGTGGCAATGTGATCCAGGGCCATCTGCTCCCTGACGTCGACGTTCTTCTCGCAGGGGATGCCCCGAAGGTTCGGGATAACAATGGTCTGGGTGGCCGCGAGCATCCCAACCAGTCGGAGATTATCGTCCGTGACGTAGCCCCCGACCTCCAGATCCTCTACGCTCAACTTGGAATAAAATCTCCTCCTTTCCAGAATGAACTCGGTAAGGGGAGTTTGAGCGAAGGGCCCTGCACCCGGAAGATATGCTAAGAGACGGGTAGAAAATATGAGGAATAAAAGAGAGGCCTAGAAAAAATACTTACCCACTCGCTGGAAGTCCAGCAACAGTGTGGGGTTCTTGTCCACGAGGAACCCGGACGTCATGAACCAGTAATGCTTGACGTCCGGGGGATGCCTCCAGGAGCTGGTAGGAGCGGGATAGCTACTCCGTGGCTTCAGCCTATAAAAGCCGTCCAGGGTCTTGTCCTTCACGTAAACCTGCGGCTCCATCTTGTAGAAGTACAGGACCTCCGCAGGGGTGGGCTCTGCGATCTCCTTCGCGGCGCAAAACACCCGCCATCCAGCGAGTAGACGGTACGCTTGGGGCAGAAGCTGGAATGGTGCGATTCCCACATACGTCAAGAATCGCATGAAATAGTCGTGTAGCGGGAGAGTAGCTCCCGCGCTAATGTGGCCAGCGCTCCAGGCTCCGAATCCTTCCACGGACGTATGCGCCCGCTCCTCGAGCCTGGCCAGGCGGTTGTGAAAGAGGCTCGGAGTTGATTCGATTCCTAGATGCTGCTCCAGGAGCAGCATCATCTGGTAATTCCAGAACGAGTTGGCTGTCACGTCCATTTCCCACCTGTTGCCCTTGGGCATCTGGGATCCGGGAACGGCACACAGGGGCCCTATTGACCTCTTCTTCAGAATGGAGCGTAACGCCCGTTGCCATAGCTGACGATCTGAGAACAAAGAAAGAAAACCAAGCAGTCAGTACCTAAACCCAAGAAAGTCGGTCAAGGTACGGGGAGTCTCCTAAGGACTGCTTGGAGTCCCGTCGGACCAGGTCCGGGACTCCCGAGAGCCTCGGGACCCTGATCGGGAGAGGAGACTACTAAGGTCCGCCCTCTGTCCGGGAAGCATCCGGATACAGAGCAACCCGAACCAGGCGGCCTTCCTAACAACTTCTAAGCATAGAGCCTAAACACACGCATCAAAAGAACATCATAAGTTCATAAAGTTGTCAAGAGAGTCAGGAGGACTTACTGCGAGGTGTCGGCCGTAGAAGTTGATGGTTCTCCGACAGTAAGGACGACAGAACCTCGTTCTTGAAGTGGTGCATCCAGTGCAGTAGTTCGTCAACAGGACAAACCTGAGATGCGTCTTCAGGTAAAAGAGCGGAAGTTGGGGTTCTGGGGAACAGGCCACGGCGCAGAGTTAGCAGTTGACGATGTATGTCGTCGGCGATGTCGGACATGCAAGGCTCGAGTAGTGTTTATCGATTCTTAAGATGGTTCGAAGAGGTAAAAGTGCCAAATGTGGTTTTCGTGGGGTATTTATAATGGCCCTAAGTCCTGCCCCACGATCCAACGGACAGGTGTCCCTTCATCGAACGGTCGGGAATCGCGCAGGGACATTTATGAGTCCTTTCAGGTTGGATCCTTGTCATCTCAGATCTGACGGCCCAGGAGTAACGGATGCCAAAGGTCGCCCCATCCTACGGTCCACCTCGTCCCAGGGACATTAATGATGGCCCCCCGTGCGGATGGGATGCTTCGAGACGTGCGCTGACACCCTAGCCTAGGCCTAGCGACCCTTGAGAAGGCTAGCCGACCTTTCAAGATCTGTGTAGAAATCACCTGGTGGCACGTGTATCCCTGCCACCAAGCGGGACGAAGGTAAACGTCCCCAGATAGTGGTAAACGATCCGGGCCAAACAAGCGGCCAGTGCCACGGCCCGCTATCACGGACCCATGATCTCGGGCAGGAACTGAGGAGGCAACCACACGAGCGTCCTGGGGATGATGCAACCCTCCTCCTAGCAGACCTAGGTGAAGGCTTGGGGGGTAAATGTTATCCCCATTTCCTGCATGGGCTCGGGGCCGTCGTCCGGGCCCATCGTCGGGGAAAATGTAAGCGTGCGGGCCCGGCCCAAGGCCTCCTGGTACGGAGAGTGTCCAAAGGGAGGGGTATGGACCAGGGATACATGTCTGGGCCCATTAGAGGGGTTCGGCATGTCCCTCTGGGTCCGTCCTCCAGGACGATAGTCCGAGTGACGTACAGAGCGTTCGGACCCCCGCGGCCTACGCGTCTAGGTCCCGGACCCTGATACGGTCCGGGCCTGTGGTAAACGAAGCGGGACAAAGGTAAACGAACTCGGATCAACTCACCCCCGGTTGAAGGGGTCAAGCGTCCAGGACCCTGAAGCCGCCTCACTCCGCGTGGGCGTTGTCCCCACTTTTCACCTGCAGAAAAGGCCACCTCGGGATTGCACGCCGTTGTTTCAGGTCTGCGCTGTCAGGTACTCTGTCTAGTCTTGTCTCCTGAATCTGCCTCGTAACTTGAAGTGTCCAGACCAAAAGCACCGTTTTGTCGGGCGAGATATAGCTCCAAGGTCAAACTGTTGGGCCTTAGCTGGTTTGGAATTCACGTATTTTGTACCTTTTGTATTGGGCCTCCACTAGAAAGGCCAGTAATATCCCTATCTCTGATGGGCCCGGGTCATACCCGGCCCAGACCCGGTGTTCCCATAAGCCTATAAATATAAGCTACAGAACACTGTGAAAGGGGTCTCTCTTCACCGAAAAAATACAGGAACTCTGTCAAAATATAGAGGGAAATTCCATTGTAAAAGGTTCTTCAAGCTCTAATAATATAGACTCGTGGACTAAGGCTAGTTAATGCCCCAACCACGTAAAAACCCCGTGTTAATCTTCTGCTTTCATTATAATTATCGTATAGATAATAGATATTAATATAGTTGCCGAAAATCTCGGTTAAAAACTAATTTAATCAAAGGTTGATTACATGAGTAAAAAATTTAGAGAATATCCTGAGGTTTCTATATTTTCCCTAACATTTGAGATCAAAGTTAGAATTTTTTTCTTTTTCAAGCATAACGTTCCGAATTAGGTAAGAATGGTGATAATATTATAAATTATACTCATTCTCATAATTTTAATGCTTTAACTGTGATTTTGTTTTCTTTAGTAACTAATGCCTAGACATTTCTTTGCTTAGAAAGACATCCATGATAAAAAGTCTCATACCTCTTCCTAGATTTTATTTCTATTTCTCTTTCTATAAATCTCTTTTTAGAAACACAAACAAAATGTTAGCATGTTGTGCAAAGGGGATGAGATATGATTGTTCTTATGTTGCGAAAATTTGATTTCAATGATCACTTGTAACAATAAAGCTTAAGTACTAGATCTAAAAAAAAAGTTACCTGAGGTAAAGAAAAGAATGTAAACTTAAATGCTAGAATGGTTTCGACATTTTTTTAGACCCCGTAAAATTTGCATTGAAGGATCCATAATTTTTATACAAATTTTAAACTTTAATAAAATTATATTGTTTTCATTATTTTTCTTTTTCTATTTTCAATAAAAGTTTATAAATTAGGGGTCTTAGGCTTAAATCTGGTTTGCCTTAGCTTTAGAATTGGCTCTGCTAAAAATGAATCGTCTGGATAAAACTTTCTAAGATTAACATAATTGTCTTTTTTCATAGAGATTTGAGTAATTAAGAATGTATTCTATTGCCAACTTGGAAGGTCTAACTAAGGAGCATTAGGGGGGGGGGGGGGGGGGTCAAGCAAAGCTCTTTACATGGCTTAAGCACATGAAGAGGAATTCATAATATATTTATGTTCCTTCAAAAGTCCATTTTGTCATGATTGGAAAATGATAACATTGATTGGTAATAAGAAATTGGGAAGATGGACTAAATTTAATATTTATTAGAAAGAAAATAAAAAACTATTGAAAATGAGAACGAGTTTGAGAGAAATGAGTAGCAATTCCATCAACATCCATTGGTAATCATCATTTTTTTTTTCGATGATGAAATTCAAATAGCAATTTGGTAAGTCTCCCTTAATTAGGTAGCGTCCTTCGATTCATAATCTTCTGATATATACGAGCTTGAATAGAGAAAGCCTTTTGTAAATTCTAAAATTGGCAAATGTTATAGAAATATCTTTTTATTTAAAAGATAATTTTACTTTCCCATTATTATGATTTTCAGAATATTAAGTTTCATATTATTCCTTATTTAGTGTGATTTTATCACAATATGATTATAAATGGAAGTTGTATCTTAGTTATATAAAGCAAATATTTTGTACTTACTCAAAATCATTTATGGAATATTTGTCTTTTATTTTTCGTGCAGCACAAGGTAATAAACTTCAGGAAACTAAATTTTTTTAGTAATTAATTGTTATTTCTATCTTGAGATATTTGATCTGACACAGGTATTAGCTGTCCCCACCAAATTTGTATCTGTCAGATCCAAATCTTCTAAAAAAGGAAATTCTTTATTAATTAAGAATATCTTCAAATATTCTTGCTTTTATTAGGAGATTCTTTCTCAGCCTTTCTGAGTACGAAATGGACTCTATAAATAGGCTTCTAAGGCATTGAGAAAAAGTGAACTCATTGGTGCATAATTTGTGAGTGTATTGTAATATTTGTGAGAGTTCCTTAGTTGTATTCAAGATCACAGTATTCACGTGATCTTGTAGAAAAATGACTGTTTAGTTTTTGTGGTAAGTTTATACCATGTTCATGAGGGAATACACATTGTAATTTGAACACAACTTTTATAGTCTTCAGGAGATGATTTTTATAAGCCTTGCGCTGGGAGGATGCAAGCACTCAATAACCATTGAAGGGAGTTCAAGTGGTTGAGTGTTCCAATCAAGATCAGATTAGTGAAGAGAAGTACAACAAAGTTGCGGCAAATCTCAAGAGGGAGTCTTGTTTTGTTTAAGTCAATATTTTGTACACGTGATTCTTTATTAATTGGTTTTATTCTCTGGGTGTGGCCCCAAGGAGTAGGTTATCCGAAAGGGTTTCTGAACTTTGTAAAAATTCGTTGTGTTCTTTATTGTTTTTGCACTGTTTTTATTGTGTTCAGTTTCTGTCATGACAAGTTCGGATTCTGTCCTGACAAATATGGAATTTGTTTCAACATTTAATTACCATTCCACAACTTAATTAATTCACATGGTTTAATTAATTTGGTAATTACTAAAAATAGAATTTCAATTGGTATCAGAGCGGGTCACTAATTTCTGAGTGTGATCTTGGTTTATTCCGTTTATTATCCTTTTTCTTGCAATGTCTTTTTTCATAGAAGGAGGTTCCATAACTCACCCCCATTTACTCAATGATTCTAACTATCCATATTGGAAAGTTAGAATGAGAGATTTCATCAAATCTCAAGATGAAAAGGCTTGGAGAGCTGTTTTGAGTGGTTGGACTCCTCCAACAGAAAGCAATGATGTAACTCAGGTAAAATCTGAACTTGATTGGACTGATGCTGAAGATAAACTGTCCAGTTACAATAATAAAGCATTACATGCTATTTTTAATGGTGTTGGTAAATGTTACATTAAATTTATTTCTTCATGTGTTTCAGCCAAAGATGCTTGGCAAATCCTTCAAACCCAATTTGAAGGAACTGCTGATGTCAAGCGTTCTAGGCTTTTATGCTCACAACAAAATTTGAAAATGAAACCCTCATTAAATTTTATGAGAAATTTTCAGATATTGCTAACGAATATTTTTCTCTTGGCGAGAAACTTGAAGAGAATGTTTTGGTTCGAAAAATTGTTAGAGTTCTCCCTGACAGGTTTCAGACTAAGCTCACTGCAATTGAAGAAGCAAAAGATCTGGACAAAATAAAAGTAGAAGAATTGATGGGTTCACTTCGGACTTTTGAACTAAACCAACAAATCAGAGAAAAAGGCAAAGTAGAAGAAATCAAGGAGAAATCTATTGCCTTGAAATCTTCTAGAGAAAAGAAGGAAAGTTCGGATGATGAGATGGCTTTGTTAACAAAATTTTTTCAAAATTACATAAAGAAATTGGGAAACAAAAAGGCCATATCCAAGAACCCAAAAGGTAATTTTCCTAAACCCTTTGAACTAATAGAAAGGGTATTCAATGCAGGGAATGTGAAGGATTTGGACACATTCAATCCGAGTATGCAAATACCTTAAAGAAAAAGAAAGTCATGGCAGCCACTTGGAGTGATCAAGACTCTGAACAGGGTGATGAGGAAGACAATAGTGGTGCCTTAACCTCTGTTCACAAAGGTATGGTTTTTTCTTTAGTTAATTCCAAGGATTTGGTATGTCTTAATAATTCTGTTCAGAATAATGAAAAATCTGATACTGACTCTGATGATTCTGACTTAGATGAGGAGTCATTGAAAGATTCTTATACAATAATGTATTATCAATGGCTGAAAGTTTGCTCTGAGAATTGATTAATGGCTAGCAATAATAAAAAAATATGTTGAAAAAATTAAAGAACTTGAGATGATTATTGCTTCAAAAAAATGATGAAATTAATTCTTTAAGTAAAGAAATTGATCTTATGCAAAAATGTGTCAAAATGCTTAATCCAAGATCTGGAATTTTGGATGATATTCTCTCTACAGGAAAAAAAACTGGTGACTACAGTGGATTGGGATCTAATGGATCTAAATCTTCTAAGAACACAGTTTTTGTAAAATCTATGAATTATTCGTCTGTTGTGACAACTAACCATTTTGCAGGAACAAGTGACTCTTCGAGGATCACATAGTTGTCATCTGTTCCATCAGATCTACAACGAAAGAAAATTTCTCTGAAGAGAAACATTGGAAAATTTGTACCATTTTGTCATTTTTGTGGTATGAAAGGACACATAAGACCTAAGTGTTTTTCTATGTTGAATTTGTTTAAAAATAATTATGTTAAACACTTTGGTAGCATGAATCAATTCTTGACCAAAAGAAATTCCAAATAAAAAACAATGTGGGTCTAGAAAAATAACTTTGTTTGCTTGGATACTGTACGCCCTAAATATCCACGGGCTATTAGCGAGCTGAGAAATGGCATAATTATATCAGCCACGTGGATGCCACGTACCCAGAGCTGCTGTTACCAGGTCCTACCTCTTTAGCTCGAGGTAACGAAAGGCTTAATGAGATTACTAAGGAGTCGGGTCAGGAGTATGGACACCACGAGCTGAGAGTACATCAAGCCCGAGGTGCGAGCTTGAGTTGGCACCTATGACCCCTTATAAAGTCAACCACGCAATGTAAACGTGCATTTATCAGACATGACGTGTCTGATCCATCCCTGAATTCTCGGACACGCAGCATAAACGTGCGTGTTCAGGCGCCCATGACTGGGTTGGGCCATGCGACCCATTATCCCCCTTACCTATTGATTAGACCACACTTCAGTGTCAGGTTTTAGGAATTAATCATGAATGTCACAGAAGTGACATGATGGGTAAGAAGGTCACTGGATGACCCCCTTTGCCAACCCCCAAGTGCCCTCCCCTATAAATATGGAGACCCTGGGAGTTGCAAAGGGTTGGATTCTATTTTGTAAAGAAATACCCTGTAAAGAGTATCAGAAAGATAGCAATAATATTGGCTGGTGGACTAGAATGATTTTAACCTTTGAACCACCTAAAAAAGTAGACGTGTTATCATTTTACTTTGAGATCATTCATCTATTACGGTTCATTATTTAGCACTAATCCCACTCTTTATTCTATTAATTATCTGTTGTCGAAGAACCGCGTCAACAGATACCTTTACATGTCATAAAATACAAGCATCTAGTTCATGGTACTTTGATAGTGGGTGTTCAAGACATATGACTGGCAATGCCAACATACTCACCAACTTCAAATCTTTGAAGTGTTGTGTAGTAACATTTGGGGATGGAATGACAGGAAATATTTTAGGTAAAGGTACTCTAAACATTGAAGGGCTACCAAAACTGAAAAATGTTCTTCTTGTTGATGGGATAAAAGCTAACTTAATTATCATAAGCCAAATCTGTGACCAAGGTTTTCTTGTTAATTTTTTGCATGATGAGTGTAATGTTGTAAATCAAAGTGGTGAAATTGTTCTTAAAGGTTCTCTTTCTTTGGATAATTGTTACACACTCACACAAAAATTCACATGTCATGCGTCATCATCGAGTTTTAATAATACTCATTTGTGGCATGAAAAACATGGACATATAAATTTCAAAAACTTGAAAAAGATTGCTAATGCATGTCTCATCCGTGGTATATCCAAGCTGGGTAAAGAATCACCTGGTAAGTGTGAATCATGTCAATTGGGAAAACAGTTGAAAGTTTCCCATAAAGCACTATCTGATATTAATACTTCAAATCTGTTGGAATTAATACATATGGATCTCATGGGTCCTATACAGGTAGAAAGTATTAATGATAAGAGATACATTTTTGTATGTGTGGATGATTTTTCTAGATTTACTTGGGTAGATTTCTTAAGAGAAAAATCAGATACATTTGAAGCTCTTCAAACTCTCTGTACAATACTAAGAGTTGAAAAAAATTGTAACATTGGAAAAATTGTATGAATACGAAGTGATCATGGTAAGGAGTTTGAAAATTCTGTTTATAATGAATATTGTAAATCTTTTGGAATTTTGCATGAATTTTTTGCACCCAAAACCCTAGAACAAAATGGGGTAGTGGAACGGAAAAATCGTACCTTGCAGGAAATGGCCAGAGTTATGCTGAATAGAAAAAAACTCACAAAGAAATTGTGTGCTGAAGAAATTAACACTACTTGCTACATAATTAATCGTGTTTTTCTACCTCTAGGTACAAATAAAACTCCGTATGAGATCTGGAAAGGTAGAAAACCCAATGTCAATTATTTTCATGTATTTGGGTGTCTTTGTTATATGCTTAGAGATTGTGAGAATATGAGAAAATTTGATGCGAAAAGCGATTTGAGAGTTTTTTCTTGGATATTCCACCAATAGTAGGGCCTATTGTGTTTATAACATGAGAACCCAAACTGTTATTGAATTTGCTAATGTGGTTGTTGATGATCTAGAAGATTTTTCCGAGTACTCCCATGAGGAGAAAATTGACAGGTTCATTGATGTTCAACAACATAAAGGGATATCAGATTTGACAGAAAAGCCTTCAGAAGCAACAACAACCACTGATGATGTATCAGACACTGATTCTGTCATGACAACAACTGAACAAACAGAGAAGGAAAATTAAGTTATTTCTTCTAACTCCATTCAAAAGAACCATCAACCAGAGTAAAAAGGAATCACCCTTCAGATCTCATTTTGGGAAATCTTGAAGAGAGTATGGTCACTCGAAAGAGGTATGTAAACTTGGTTCAATTTGTTTGTTTTACTTCTACATTTGAACCAAAAAATGTGAAGGAAGCCTTAAATGATTAATCATGGACTAATGCTATGCAAGAAGAGCTAGATCAATTTACAAGGAATGAGGTATGGATCCTTGTCCCTATACCGAGTCATACTAATGTTATAGGTACAAAGTGGATATTTAAAAACAAAACTGATGAATTTGGCACCATAATAAAAAATAAATCTAGGCTAGTTGCACAGGGGTACACTCAAGTTGAAGGAATTGTTTTGATGAGACATTTGCCCCTGTTGCAAGACTTGAATCCATAAGATTATTACTAGCTATTTCATGTGTTCTTGGTTTTAAATTATTCCAAATGGATGTCAAATCCGCTTTTTTAAATGGATTTTTGAATGAAGAAGCTTATGTGGAGCAGCCCAAAGGGTTTGAGGACCTTTATTGTCCTAATCATGTTTTTAAATTACAAAAAGTTTTGTATGGGTTGAAATAAGCCCCACGGACTTGGTATGAGAGACTAACTTATTTTTTGGTCTCAAAGGGGTACAAGAGAGGGGGAGTGGACAACACACTTTTTATAAAAAATGTTGATACGAATATTATGATAGCTCAAATATATGTTGATGATATAGTGTTTGGTTCTACTGATGACTCTCTAGTACAGGAATTTGTGAAACAAATGTAGGAAGAGTTTGATATGAGCATGGTGGGAGAGATCAATTTTTTCTTAGGGCTTCAAGTTAAGCAGTCAGACGAGAGAATTTTCATTTCACAAAGCAAGTATGCCAGAAATTTGGTGAAGAGATTTGGGCTCAATGCATCTAAATCTGCTAAAACTCCCATGGGAACCACTGTCAAACTATCTAAAGATGAGAATGGGAAGAAAGTCGATCCAACTCTTTATAGGAGTATGATTAGGAGTCTCCTATACTTAACTGCTAGTCGCCCAGACATCAGTTACAGTGTTGGAGTGTGTGCTCGCTTCCAAGGGAACCCCATGGAGTCTTATGTGACTATTGTTAAAAGAATTATTCGTTATATTAATAATACTCTTGATTTAGGCATTTGGTACTCCAAAGAAACAAACTCTAACCTTGTTTGTTATAGTGATGTAGATTGGGCAAGAAATACTAATAACCGCAAAAGTACAAGTGGTGGTTGTTTTTACTTAGGAAACAATTTGGTCTCCTAGCATAGTAAAAAACAAAACTCCATCTCCTTGTCAACAACCGAAGCTGAGTACATAGCTGCTGGAAGCTGTTGTACTCAACTTTTGTGGATGAAACAAATGTTGGTAGATTATGAGTTTGATATTAAAACTTTAACCATTTTTTGTGATAATACAAGTGCCATTAATATCTCCAAAAATCATGTTCAGCACTCTCACACCAAACATATTGACATTCGTCATCATTTTATTAGGGAACTTGTTGAAAACAAAACTCTGATTTTAGAATATGTTGAGACTAACAAACAAATTGCAGATATTTTTACTAAAACTTTAGACACGGTCAGATTTGATTCCCTCATGAAATCCTTGGGGGTTTGTTTTATTTGAAATTGCCAATAATTGATTATCTTGCCTTACATATGTGATTGTGTAAATCTCTTGTCCTGTGTGGAAGAAATTTGATGACCATGTTTTTCTTAATTTTTAGAAAATGAACATTATAATTCATATACTTTGTGAGAAATAAAAACCATATTTGAAAAATTATAGACCATCTAATTTATATTTGATCAAATCATTATGTATGTTTTAGTATGAGCATTCCTTAATCCAATTTCTTTTTCAGGCTCCATTTTAGAAAAGAGCTACCCATACTAATGTGTGAAAGTCGACACTGAGTAAGTTGGTACCAGGTAATTTGCAATTATATTGGAGGATACTCTACCAGTGTAAATGGCTACCATTAGTATAAGAGTTATAGCCTCCATTATGGTTACAATTTGAAAAAAGGCTACAATTGCCAAACATGGGCAATGACCCTAGCTTTAAAAGGCCAAAAAAAATGCCAATTTGTTTACACATGCACACAAATATGACTGTTGACTAGACTGTATAAGAATGTTGTAATACTCATACACATAATGAATTGTGTTATCCAAAAAACAGGCATGGATGACATGGCAGACGTTTGGTACACGTGGCTGACATCTGGCAAAAGTCTTGTTCGACCATCGACCAGAAAGATGTCTAGGGCGCAACGCTCAATCTTTATATACGACCAGCTTGGTCGTATACTCGCTATATTTGGAGAAAATCTTATGTAGTTATAATCATATCCGAAATTATCTCCATGATTTCCTGAGTATCCGACTATTTAGGAAATAATATCTGTAACAAATTAATGTAGTCTTCCTTGAGCCTATAAATAGAGAAAGATAGCTCAAGGAAGGGGACTTTTTGCTTTCTAATTATTTGAGATTAGAGTTTTATGAGTGTATTAGAGCTATCATATTTGGTATATTGTATGGTTCTTCAGAGGTTGGTGAAACTCATTGAACCCTAGTTCTTTAATCACTCCTTTGAATCTTATATCAATAACAACTCAAGTGGACGTAGGTTATTACCAGATTCTGGGGCCGAACTACTATAAATTCCTGTGTGTTTTATTGTTTTTGTCATTATTCTCATTCCAACATATCTGTCCACATCAAGCAATTTTGACTCCGTGTCAGTTGACTAAAGTTATGGTCAACATTCTAGTGCTTTCATTGAGAGCTTGATATAATATTGTTGAAGTATCAATGGCGAAAACAACCAAGAAGACTGGACATGCGGCTAGTGCTGCACAATCTCAACCGCCTCCTCCTCCTCCAAACATGACCGAAGATGAGCCACATTTGGAGTTTAATGAGGAAGAACTAGATTCCGAGACGCTGAGGAATACCCTTTGGGTATTGCAGGATGAACTGACCAATCTGAGGGCCAACCAGGAAAGTGCTGCCGAGATTATGGCACGACAGCAACAAGAGATTGAGCGACAATGCTTGGAACTGAGTGAGAGGCAGGAGGAGATGGATCGTCGCCAGAGGGAGGCCATGGCAGCCCTCGAAGCAGCCCTACAGCTGGCTAGGAATCAGGTTGCACTTGCTTCACAGCCTGATCAACCTACAAATGGGCCACCCCAAAGGGGTCCTAATCCTAGCCCGCCGATCCAGCCCTCGAGCCCCCAAAGGCCCGAGCAGCCACTGATGCCTCAGGACGATGTCCTGCTAAGAGACCCTGAGGCACAGCCTCCATCCCAGACTGGTTGCAGCAATCTCCCGCAACCAAGGAAAAATAGAGCCGGGCAACCGCCCCGTAGTCTTAGGCGCCATAGGGGCAAAGAGCCAAACCCTCCGAGCAGAGGACAGTGTCCTTCTGGCAACAGAAGGAACTCAGAGACAGGCTCTGTGGTCCGGGGCCCCCCACAGCATGATAATTCAGGGGACCTACCGACCAACGCAGGCCACCCTCTAACGCTCGGGAGGTTCCAGTCCGGGAAGGCAACCGAGGGAACAGTCGATCCCATCATAGCCAATCAAGATTCAAAGATGGCCATGATTATAATGAGGCCGACTCAGGCAGAGGGAACGCCGGTCGGAGAAATGAAGAAAGAGGTGGGGGCAGAAGCCTACCACCTAGGGATGACCAACCCGAAAGACGTGACGCTGGGGGGCAGCCCAGACAAAATAATGTCTTTAACCGGCTCGGAGCTAGCGAACAGCAGAGAAGAGACGAAGATTTAAGAGACGTACTCAATGATCACTGGGAACGACACGACGAGTACGTTCCCCCGACACTAGAGGCCCCGGCGATTCCTGGCGCCGTGCAGGCCCAGATAGATGCCCTCAACCAGGCGGTGCAACAGCTGGTCGGGGGAAGAACATCTTATATCGATCACGATAGGAGAAAGGGCACTCCTTTCGTTCAGAGGATAGCTATGGCAGAAACCCCTAGAAAGTTTAAAATGCCTACGCTTCCAAACTTTGACGGGTATGGTGACCCAGTATCTCACGTCAACAAATTTGAGATACAAATGGACATTCAGAAAGTGTCCGAAGACGCTCGGTGCAGGATCTTCCCTGCAACACTTTCTGATGCTGCACAGGAGTGGTTTTTCAAATTCACTCCTGCAAGTATAGTTTCCTGGGAGATGTTCGTGAATGAATTTTATAGACAGTTCTATGCGGGTCGTGTGCACCCGACTGAGGCAAATTAGCTGGTCGAAATATGCCAGCAAGACAGAGAACCACTGAAAGATTATGTCCAGCGTTTTATGCGAGAAGCTGCTGGAGCGAAAACAGTGGGAGACGAAGGCAAGATGATGGCCATAACTGCAGGGGTTAAGCGTCGCATGCCTCTTTGGAACAGCCTCAGAAAGCATGGAGTCAGGACTACCCAGAAATTTTTGGATCGAGTTGATCCCTAGATCAAGCTCGAGGATGCCATCGCCAGCGAAGGAAAAACCCCAGGCAAGGATAAGGGGACTGCCGAGCCCGCCAAGGCCGCCAACGGGTCCAAACCCAAAGGCAATGGCAAAGGCAACGGGAACGGCAATGGCAATGGCAATGGCAAGAATGGGGGGAAACGACCACATAATGAGCCTTCCACCTCTGACAATAAGCGCGCCAAGGGTAATCGTTATGAACCTCGGTTCACTAACTATGCTGCCCTTATTGAGTCTCGGGGAGAGGTCTATCAGGCCATGAGTTCCAGTGTGCCTTATAATAAACCTGTCCCCATTCGAAAGGATATTTCAAGAAGAGACACTACCAAGTTCTGTCGTTATCATAATGACTACGGACATGATACAAATGAATGCATTCAGTTGAAGGATGAAATCGAGTTCCTTATTAGACAAGGACACTTGAGAAGATATATACGGGCCTCAGGATATTCCCAACGAGAAGCTCCAGGTGGCAACGAGCAAGCGCCCACACGCCAATGCTCGCCACCTTTGCAGCCTGACCCCGTAGCTGGCACTTTACTCACCATCTGTGGAGGACCGCACCTCGCGGGAAGCAGTGGAAAGGCGAGGGAACGATATGCTCGGACCCTACGTCACGACCAGGACATCGAGATGATGACTGTCGAGGACAGGGCATCAAAGAAGGCTCGGTCAAAGGAGCGTGAGATAACCTTCTCTGATAGCGACGCCCAGCATGTTCAGTTCCCACATTCCGATCCGCTGGTCATGGACGTTCAAATCGCCAACATGATGGTGAAAAGAGTACTAGTTGATACAGGAAGTTCAGTGAACATCCTATACAAATCTTCGCTGGGACGCATGAAGTTTTCCGTTAAGGACTTGGAGCCCTGCAACCAAACAATTTACGGCTTCTCTGGTGAGGCACTCGCCCCAGCAGGGTCAATCAGACTTCCAGTGACAGCAGGTACATCGCCTGCTACCAAGACATTACTCGCTACTTTTATAGTAGTTGATTGTCCTTCGGCGTACAATGTTGTCATTGGAAGGCCCATATTGGTTGATCTCCGGGCCGTCACCTCAGTATGGCATTTGGCCATGAAATTCCCGATAGACGCAGGGGTAGGACGCGTGTTGGGAAACCAAAGAGAAGCAAGGGAGTGCTACAACGCCTTAGTTACAAGGGCAAAGAAGGGAAAGTCAAAAAGCACTCCCCCAGATAGGTTGCAGATGGCTATTGATACACAATCCCAATCCAGTGATGGAGTCACCAAATAAGGTGTTGCCCAAAGTGAGGATAGGGATTTAGATCCTCGCTTTGGGGATTTTGAGGAAAATGTTGGACCCGTCGAGGACCTGGAAGAGGTCCAACTTGACGAAAAAGACCCGACCAGAGTTGTGAAGGTCGGGAAAAACTTAGAAGCAACCACGAAGCATGCACTGGTGGAATTTTTGCGAAAGAACCAGGAAGTCTTTGCCTGGTCACACAAAGACATGGCTAGGATAAATCCTGCAGTTATCAGCCATGTCCTGAACGTTGACAAGAGTTTTCCACTCGTGCAACAAAAAAGAAGGCTGCTCGATAAGGATAGATCGAAAGCCTTAAAAGAGGAAGTCGAAAGACTGAAGGAGAATGGATTCATCCAGGTGGCGTTTTATCCATCGTGGGTCTCTAATCCCGTATTGGTTCCAAAGCCTAACGGCAAATGGTGAACCTGTGTGGATTTCACAGACCTCAATAAAGCGTGCCTAAAGGATTGTTTCCCACTCCCAAGGATCGACCAGCTGGTCGATGCAACTGCAAGACATTAGATCCTCTCCTTCATGGATGCATAATCAGAATACAATCAGATTAGTATGCATCCCCCTGACGAGGATCACACCAGCTTTCGGACCGATACGGGGTTGTACTGTTATAAAGTAATGCCCTTCGGACTGAAAAACGCAGGTGCGACTTACCAGCGATTGGTTAACCACATGTTTAAGGAGTTGATAGGAGTAAACATGGAGGTGTATGTGGACGACATGCTGGTAAAGTCGAAAAAAGCAGAAGGACATGTGAAGGATTTACAAGAATGTTTCGATGTATTGAACAAGTACCAAATGAAATTAAATCCTCTCAAATGTTCCTTCGGAGTCGGATCAGGGGAATTCTTGGGGTTTATTGTCAATTCAAGAGGAATCGAGGCCAACCCCGACAAGATAAAAGCCCTGATCGACATGACATCGCCAGAGAAGATCAAGGATGTGCAAAGTTTAACTGGAAGAATTGCCGCACTAAGTAGATTCATTTCCAAGTCGACGGATAAATGAATCCCTTTCTTTAATCTACTTAGAGGCAACAAGAAGTTTGAATGGACAGGAAACTGCGAGCAGGCTTTCCAAGCCCTAAAAGCCCATATGGCACAACCTCCTATTTTATCAAAGCCTATCGAAGGAGAAACTTTGTTCATCTACCTGGCAATCACCGAAGTTGCTGCTAGTGCGGTTTACTATGTAAGCAAGAGGCTAATCGGAGCAGAGTTAAGGTATCCTCCCATTGAGAGGTTAGCCTATTGTTTAATCTTGGCCTCAAGGAAACTACGTCCTTACTTCCAAGCCCATCCCATTACAGTCTTAACTGACCAGCCCCTTCGACAAGTTCTGCAAAAACCAGAGGCGGCTAGGCGTTTATTAAAATGGGCAGTCGAACTCGGGCAGTTCAATATTACGTATTCACCGCGAGCAGCAGTAAAAGAACAAGTCTTGGCTGATCTTATTGCCGAGTTCACTGAGCTCCCAGACAACAAACAGTGTGAAAAGTCTAGTGAGCCTGAGCCCCAAGGTGAAGCTCCTTCATGGAAGTTGTTAACGGATGGATCGTCCAATGAATCTCACGCAGGAGTAGGAGTGATATTGATAATGCCAGAAGGGCATCGATTTCACTACGCTATTAGGTTCGACTTCACTGCGTCAAATAATGAAGCCGAATATGAAGCACTTCTCGCTGGGTTAAGATTGGCAAAAGACATGAGTATAAAGGTGCTAGATATTCACAGTGATTCACAGCTGGTAGTGAATCAGGTCCTAGGGGAATATCAAGCACGAGGCCTCAAAATGGTGGCCTACTTAAATATGACTAAAGATCAGTTGGCTCAGTTTGAGAAGTATACCCTCCAGCAAATACCTCGGGATCAGAATTCGAACGCAGATGCCTTAGCCAAACTCGCAAGCGCGAAAGATGCTGACACTTTGAATATTGTGCCAGTAGAAAGGTTGTGCGAGCCGAGCATACGAGCAGACGAAACCAATATGGAAATCCTAATGGAGAATACATGGATGGAACCATACTTGGAGTATCTTACGAATGGTGTATTGCCAGCAGATAGAAACAAAGCCAGAACTTTTCAACGACAGGCTGCTAGGTACATACTGGTCGATGATGTTCTGTACCGAAGAGGATACTCCATGCCACTGCTCAGATGTATTACACCGGAAAAGGCTAAAGAGCTGATGAAGGAGGTACATGAAGGCTTCTGCGGGGATCACGCTGGAGGGCAAAGTTTGGCAAAAAAGATTCTAAGGCAGGGCTATTTGTGGCCGACTATGAACGAAGACTCAATGGAATTTGTTCGAAAATGCGATAAGTGTCAAAGATTTTCCAAGATCCCACGCGCAGCTCCCAACGAGTTAAAGCAGATGCAGATTCCTTGGCCTTTCACAGTATGGGGTATAGACTTGATTGGATCCCTGCCAACGGGAAAGGGTGGAGTGAAGTACACAGTCGTAGCAGTCGACTACTTCACCAAATGGGTCGAAGCTGAGCCGCTCGCTACCATAACGACCAAGAAAGTTCTTGACTTCATCATCAAGAACATTGTTTGCCGATATGGTTTGCCTCAAAAAATTGTCTCAGACAACGACACCCAGTTTGACAGTGACTTATTCACAGACTTCTGCGAAAGACATGGCATCGTCAAAAGATTTTCTTCAGTCACGCATCCACAAGAAAATGGGCAAGTTGAAGCAGTGAATTAAATGCTTAAGGACACCCTGAAGAAAAGGCTCGAAGATGCTAAAGGAGCATGGCCAGAACAGTTGCCCGAAGTCCTCTGGTCGTATAGAATGTCTCATCGAATAGTGACAAGTCATACTCCGTTTTCCTTAGCATACAGGTATGAAGCTATGTTGCCTGTCGAGTTAGATCCCCCCTCACACCAACGAATTACATACGACCAGGACCAGAATAACCAACTGATGATGGAGTCCCTAGACTCACTTGAACAGAAACGGGAAAAAGCCCAACTCCGAGTAGTTGCGTACCAGCAAAAGGTCGCCTGATATTTTAACTCGAAAGTGAAAGAAAGGAAATTCAACGTCAGAGACCTAGTACTACGACAAGTTTTCTTAAACACCCGCGACCCCACTGCTGGAGTGCTCGGACCAAAATGGGAAGGACCTTACCAGATTGAGGAAGTCCTTCATCCAGGCACCTACAAGCTTGCACGCTTAAATGGAGATCTCGTTCCATGCTATTGGAACGGAGAACACTTGTGCAAGTATTATTAATAAACAGTCCTTTTTAAAGGACTGACTTGTATTAATTTTTACTTTTTACAAGTTTTGAAAAAGGGTTAGCCACGTTGTATGGCTAATCGCTTATAAGTGTAAGATCTTTCTAAGATCACTCGTAAAGACATGTTTAGTCCATTTTTAATACGAGATTATAAGGGACTGTGCGCAGCCAGTCATTCTTGCCAACCTTTGTAAATTTATTTTTACAAGTATTTGTTCATTACGTGTGTTGTTTTGCTGTATTATAAGTGTTACATTTCCTATCGAGCAGTAATGTTCACACAGGTCATGGTCAAGGCAAGTGACCAAGGACCTAAAGCTCCTCGATCACTTGGGGGGCATATAAGGTACATCGATAGCAAAGCATACCAATAAGTATGCAAACACATGAACAAAATGAGTGAAAGCATGCTACGGTACTTAGAGTATTTTTCAAAACTTATATTTTGTTAAATCAAGCCAAAGTACTATGCTAAGTTCGGTCATGCGAATAGATGTTATAATAGACAAAAACATTATAAATATCAAAAGGCATTCTTTTACACCATGAGCAGTACTGCTCGGATGTAATTGTTTAATTAAAAGTAAAAAGCTGCCCTCACGGCAAAGTAAAAAGCTGCCCTTGCAGCAATAAAAGCAAATTGTCTTTACAATACGACCCGTGGGCCATAAAAACGAAATAAAAAGAAAAAACAGAAAAATTATTGAGGAGCTGGAGGATCTTGGGGGTTGGGAGGAGTGCCTTGGTCAGCCGAAGGACCAGCTTCAGCATCAGTGGCAAGCACTTTGGCCTTCTCTTCTTCTTCCAGCCAGATGGCGCACTGCGCCATCAGAGTCCTCTTCAACCGTTCGGACAGGGAGTTGAAGTTGGCCTCCCGGTTATGCTTCCAGAATTCATAGAAGCAAAGGTGAGTGACCTTCTTGTACTTCTTCAAATTCTTGGCCCCGTCCTCCTCGAGCTCCTGTACTCGCTTTTCAAGCTCCCTCGTGTTTTGCTTGCTGGCGATCAGATAAAGCTCAAGCTGCTTACATTCTTGGGTGTTGAGCCTGGCACTTTCCCTGAATCTTTCCCAGGAGTCGTTGGCTTTCTTCAAGGCATCTTGGGCGTCCAGAAGTTCCTTGGTGAGAGTAGCTTGGTCCTCGCACATTTGTTCGACCTGTTTGGACAGCTCCTTATTGTCCTCGATCAGCTTGTTGTAGTCAGCCTCGAATGCTTGCTTAGTCTGGACAAGCGTGGAGTCGAAGTTCTTTCCCCGAGAAACCAACGCCCCGACACGGCGCCAGCCAGCAGTTAAAGTTAGCAGCCCCTGAAGACAAAGAATGAGATAAAGTAAGGAAAAGAAATCAGACATAAATGATAAAGTAGTAGGAGATTACTTACGCTAACTATCTCATTCAACCCTCTGTTGACAACTTGATCAGCCTCCATTGAGGCAGTTTCAGTAATGGCGGCCTGGCTGTGTCTGTGCTTCGAGAGCTTGTATATCCTCTCCCTTGCTGAGTCGACCACGAAGCTGGGCAGGGAGCCTTCGGGCAAGTTGTCCAATGCCTCCTTGTCAGCAGCCTTAGAAGAAGGCTGTGGATTAACGGGAGTGAGAGTCGTCTGCTCGGAAGGGGGCGGAGGTGGTGAGTTCTCCTTGGAAGGGGCGGTGGCTGGAACATCGTCTGTTTAGGCCTTCTTTGAGGGGGTCTTGCTTCTTTCCCCTCGAGCCCTCTTGCTATCCTTCTTCGGGACAGAAGAGGCAGCGGCAGCCTGATAGTGCTCAAAGACGTCCTCGAAGTCCATACCTGCACCAAAGGAAGCAACACAAGCAGTAAGACTAAATGGTCATGCAGGATAAAAGAATAGAAGTAAAAGGATTATAAGTAAAGTACCCGCGCTACAGCTACTGGTCGTAACATTATTTACTGAACTACCTAGTTCCTGGAAGAAATCTGAATTTAAGGAGGGAGCATTCCTAAAGTTGCCATCCCCATCAAATAGATGAGAGGGAATTGGCAAATGATTTAAAAGTGAGATTATTGTACCGTTTTCATCCGACGAGTCATCAGAAAGTTCGGTAGGCTCGGCAGCCTTTTGTTTTCCTTTGCCCTTGGGGGCCAAGGGTTTTTCTACTCGACGAGGGACGGCAGGTTCCCTGATCGTAACCCCAATTGGTCTCCTCCGAGGAGGAGACGCTTGGGATTGCTGCTCGGGTTCCACTTCGGCTTGGGCATTCTCCACCAAAGGTTCACTCGTCACTGGTTGAGGATTCCAGAGGCCGACTATCCTAAGGTTAGCCTCAGTAACTAAATTTTTGACACTCTTATCAGCATTCAGCATGCTGGCTAAGAGTGCCACCCTTGAATCCATCCCTGGAGTTGGGGTTGGACGTAACCATGGGCCTGAAACACAGTGGAATGTCAAGACATTGTGGCAGAAAAACACTAAGTGAAGAAGCTAGTGACGTAAGAATTTTTACCTCCTCGGGTGAAGGCCAGGTTGTTTGTGGCTAAGTCAGGAGTAAGGAAGTATTCTTGGTGATACCTCCCCACGTTGGAGATGGGAGTAGTGTCGGACAAGAAAGTGCGCCCGGTTTCTGGGTGACAAAAATGGAAAAACCCCGTGCCTTCTTGGTTTGGGTTGGACTTAAGGTCGAAAAGAAATTTGACCTCGTGGGGAGTGGGCTCTAGCCATTTTATGAGTTTGTAAAGGACATAGAGTGCGGCCAGCATTCTATATCCATTTGGGGTGATTTGAAAGGGGGCAACTCCAAAGTAATTTGCCACCCCCTGAAAGAACGAGTGAAGAGGCAAAGTGGCACCTGCCTCAATGTGAAACCGCGACCAGGCGCTGTAGGCCCCACCTGGCAGGTTGGCCCTCTGGTCGATGGAAGGTCTGACCAGGGTCACCCCTGCCAGTTTATACTTATTTAAGTAGTTGGCGATCATCCGCATCGTCACTCTACTCTGGGGAACAACATGCCACTCGACATCCGGCTGAGCAGCGTGTCGAGGACGGGCATGCCTTTGTACATTGGCATCAGGAGCATTTTCACCTTGACCACTGGTTGAGGGGGCATCAGCAGTAGGCTGGCCTGAGGAGTTAGGGGTTTTCCTTTTTTGAGCTTTTGTTTTTGTTCGAGCCATTCTTTGGGTTGGAACTGGAGAAGGGTTTGGGCCAGGGCGAGAGAAAGGGATATCTGGTATCAGAGTAGAGGGATTTTCTTCGCCTTCAAGCAGCTGAGCTAGGAGGTCGTCTTCAATGGGTCTTTCTCCTCCCCAAGGGTCTTGCATATGAACTGCAAAGAGACAAAGGAGGATATAAGACACATAGCTTGCGGAGTTACGTGGGAGATTGGGATAATGTTGCTCGCGTCTATTAACCAGCAGCATCCTACCCATACACTAAGTTTGGTGCTAGCAGTTTGAAAAACGGATCAAAAAGGAAATAAAATGTTTTCTGAAAAGGAACTTTTTCAACTCCTAAAGGACGGGAAAAAACCCAGTTTTTTCAACTAGCTTAAAGATTGAATTTTTATGTCAATCTTATGCCCTAAACCTATGATCCTTACTATCAAACCAACTCCTAACTTATATAAGGAAAAAATACACTCTCCTGTCAAGCATCAGATGGTTTATACAACTTCCTCATAAATTTCTACTAAAAAACGCGGGAAATTACAGAGCACAGTAACAGCATGCATGGCATAATAAAGAATTTAAAAGATGAAGTGATTACCTGGGCAAAGATGGAGATTCAAAAAAATAAAGATATTGGGTTGGGAAGATCTTTGGCAGGATGTCTGAATGGTTTCGAAGTTCTAGGTTCTGAAGCAAAGTTCTTGAAGTTCTTGATTGGAATGGTGAGTAAAGAATTATAAGAAAGATAAAGAGGTTACTTATAGAGGCTGAAGTATGGCAAAAAGTGGCAATCATGACTTTCCCATTTTCGAAACGTGGGGGAGTGTATAAGTCGTCGAATTTATTTCTTGAAAACCGAAAAGGCTTGATAAGACATAATTATGTCACGGTTTTAAAAAACGCACGAGGATTCTGACAGATTTCGTGGGGCATATGAACGGTTGTTTCCCTAAAGTTTCTTTATTGCTGGTCGCATTAAGCAAACTTGGGGGGAAAATGTTATCCAAAAAACAGGCATGGATGACATGGCAGACGTTTGGTACACGTGGCTGACATCTGGCAAAAGTCGTGTTCGACCATCGACCAGAAAGATGTCTAGGGCGCAACGCTCAATCTTTATATACGACCAGCTTGGTCGTATACTCGCTATATTTGGAGAAAATCTTATGCAGTTATAATCATATCCGAAATTATCTCCATGATTTCCTGAGTATCCGACTATTTAGGAAATAATATCTGTAACAAATTAATGTAGTCTTCCTTGAGCCTATAAATAGAGAAAGATAGCTCAAGGAAGGGGACTTTTTGCTTTCTAATTATCTGAGATTAGAGTTTTACGAGTGTATTAGAGCTATCATATTTGGTATTTTGTATGGTTCTTCAGAGGTTGGTGAAACTCTTTGAACCCTAGTTCTTTAATCACTCATTTGAATCTTATATCAATAACAGCTCAAGTGGACGTAGGTTATTACTAGATTCTGGGGCCGAACCACTATAAATTCCTGTGTGTTTTATTGTTTTTGTCAATATTGTCCACATCAAGCAATTTTGACTCCGTGTCAGTTGACCAAAATCAGGGTCAACAAATTGATTAAAATATATTTTGTGATTGGTATATTCTTTTTCGAATTATGGTTATCATTATCACTTAGTATTTTAATTATAATTCATTTTTCTAATTTTTGAAGAAAATGGTTTTCTTGTTTTTCTTGCACAAGACTTGGCATTTACATGGACACATATGGTATGACAATTTATCCTTTTATTTTCGGCATTTAAAAAAAAATGCTGATTATTTGTTTATCTCATTTTATTCAAAATCGTGTACAAGTTTCTAATTTTGAGGTGTGAGAGAATATTTTTTTAAAAAGGAGATATTTTGGCATTTATCACATTAAATTCGGTTACCCATTTTTGGTTACCAATTTTCAAACTTGCCTAATTTGTGCACCGAATTCTCTATATATTCGGATTCACTTTGGATGTTTAATTCTAAGTGTTTCCTTGTCTTTCTTTCTCGCTCACTTGCAACCAAGTTGTATAGGATTTTGTTCTTTGTGTGTCTCCGTTTGTTTCTCTCCTAGCAGCCATGAAGACCTGAGGCCGTGGATCTACCTCCAGACCTGTGAAGTCTCAGAAGGAGACAGTTCTTGAGACGGTTGCCTCTGCCACTTCTCTTGTTCTAGCGTCAATCCTAACTGCCTCGACTCCTATAGGCCGACAACCCAAAACCACAACAAGGTAGAAGGTCCTTGCTCTTTTGGGTCCTAAGGGATCTACTTTGATTGGGGCTACTAGTAAAGGAGTGACCTTTCCTAACCTTGATGCATAACAAAACCAAGCCTCGGCGGTTCCACTCGCCTCACCCGAAGGTCCAGTAAAAAACAAGCTCGCCTTGACTTCAAGCCCTACACAATCTGTCTCCACTGAAGTCGTGTTCGATCCATCTGATCATGACTCTGAGTCGTCATTATACACTGATGTGATGACACCCAAGGCAAAGGGCAAGTGCAAATCCAAAGTCGTTGTGTCAAAGAAATCCAAGAAGACCAAAGTGGTTTGAGCAAAAGATACTAGCTCCATCTCTGATCCCACTCCTTTATCCAAATTCAAATTGAAGGCAAAAATCAACCCACCTCCTTGCACCTCCTCGGAGGATGTCTCTCCTGAAATGGAAGATTCATTGCCTGAGTTGGACCCCTCCTTGATCGAGCCAATTCCTGAAGAAACTCATGAAGATTCGGAGGAGGAGACTGAATTTGAAGCAGACCCATCCGAAACCACTCCTGTTGCATCTGGCCCAAAGGGCACAACACTATTGGCATTTCCTAAATTGTCTACCAAAAGCACTAAACACAAAGGTGCCCCCGTCCGTACTCCAGGTTCCTCTTTCAAAGCTCATTCTCTTACTTTTTGTTTTAATTGTAATGAGAAAAATATGCAATTTTATGAGCATCGTCACTTTATTAGTGAACGAAATTTTCTTTTTGCTCTTCATCGTGTTTTTGGGGTTTTGCTTACCTTAGAAGAAAGGGGTTGGTTACGTTCTTTGTCTAACTTTGATGGATTTGTGCCTCGGGTAGTTAATGAATTTTATGCAAATCTAAATGATGAGTTGTTAGATCAAACTTCTTTTATGTTTCATAAGGTTTATGTTTCCTTTTTTACGCCCCCACGTCGCCAAGGGGTCATTGGTATAGGTTTAGTCCTACTAAAATTGCTAAGGCCCTCAATCTCGTTCCTGTTGAGATTGATGATTCTATTGAGTTTGCAAATGATCAAGTTTTGTCTGAATTAGTTGGCCAAGCTATGGTGTGGGAACCAAGTGCATCTCTTCGTGTCTTAGACCTTACTCACTATTATGGTGCACTTTTCAAATTGGCAAATTTTATAGAAATATCTTTTTATTTAAAAGACAATTTTACTTTCCCATTATTGTGATTTTCGGAATATTACTTTCCCATTATTGTGATTTTCAGAATATTAAGTTTCGTATTATTCCTTATTTAGCTTGATTTTATCACAATATGATTATAAATGGAAGTTGTATCTTAGTTATTGTTGACCCACGATTTGGCCAACTGACACAGAGTCAAAATATGAATGATATGGACGAATGTAAAGAGAATAATGTAATGACGAAAGTAAAGAAAACACAGTAATTTATAGTGGTTCGGCCCCAGGATCTGGTAATGACCTACGTCCACTTAGAATTATATTGATATGAAATCAGAAATGTGATCAGAGAACTTGGGTTCAATGAGTTTCAACACTTCTCACAAAACAATACAAATTTACTAGGAGAAATTCTATATCTCTATGATTCAGCAGCCAAAAAGTCCCTTCCCTTGAGCTATATCTTGCTATTTATAGGCTCATGGAGGGTTACAAAATATTGTTACAGATATTATCCCCTGAATAATGGGATATCCAGAAGATTGCATGAGATAAATTCGGGATTCACAAAGATCTTCCCATAAATGTTGCCTTGCCAGCGGAACCACCGACCAGACTGGTCGTGGGAAAGACAGGCTTGTCCTGCTTCTGGTGTGTCTCCTGGTCGATACTCTAGCAGACGCCGTCCAGGTATCAGCCACGTGTCAAGAGATTATCTGCCACGTCACAAATGCTAATTCGTTGGATAACAGTTATATAAAGCAAATATTTTCTACTTTCTCAAAATCATTTATGGAATATTTGTCTTTTATTTTTCGTGCAGCACAAGGTAATAAGCTTCAGGAAACTAAGTTTTTGAAGTAATTAATTGTTAATTCTATCTTGAGATATTTGATTTGACACAGGTATTAGCTGTCCCCACCAAATTTGTGTCTGTCGGATCCGAATCTTCTAAAAGAGACAATTCTTTATCAATCAAGAATATCTTCAAGTATTCTTGCTTTTATTAGGAGATTCTTTCTCAGTCTTTCTGAGCACGAAATTGACTGTATAAATAGGCTTCTAAAGCATTGAGAAAAAGTGAACTCATTGGTTCATAATTTGTGAGTGTATTGTAATATTTGCGAGAGTTCCTTATTTGTATTCAAGATCACAGTATTCACGTGATCTTGTAGAAAAATGAGTGTTTAGTTTTTGTGGTAAGTTTATACCATGTTCATGAGGGAATACACATTGTAATTTGAACTCAACTTTTATAGTCTTCGGGAGAGGATTTTTACAAGCCTTGCGTCGGGAGGATGCAAGTACTCGCTGACCATTGAAGGGAGTTCAAGTAGTTGAGCGTTTCAATTAAGATCAGATTAGTAAAGAGAAGTACAACAAAGTTGCAGCAAATTTCAAGAGGGAGTCTTGTTTTGTTTAAGTCAATATTTTGTACTTGCGATTCTTTATTAATTGGTTTTATTCTCTAGGCGTGGCCCCAAGGAGTAGGTTATCTGAAAGAGTTTCTGAAACTTGTAGAAATTCGTTGTGTTCTTTATTGGTTTTGCACTATTTTTATTGTGTTCAGTTTCTGTCGTGACAAGTTTGGATTCTGTCCAGATCTGAAATCTGTTTTAACATTTAATTACCATTCTATAACTTAATTAATTCATATTGTTTAATTAATTTTAATTAATTTAGTAATTATTAAAAACGGAATTTCACCTTTCAACTGTTTAGCCTTTTCGTAAGAAGCCACCTTAGAGAGGCATGTGCATTGAGGTTAACAACTTGGGCATTTGTCCTTCACGATGAATGCTCAAAATTATTGGTAAGCATCCTTTAAAACAATATGAGTTTTGTATAGATTTAGCTGCCCTATGACATAACATTTTCTTAGATTATAGTTACCATCTCTCTTTCTATCCCATAAGGAGAGAAATTCTATTAAGATAGGAAGATAATCAAATCAAACTATTTATATTGTCATTTCTAAATTAATAAGGTTAATTCATTGGTGTATTCTTACTCCAAACACATTATAGGAAAATCTCATGTGTGAGTCAAAGGACCAATGAGAACTGGTCTTGACATTTTTGAGACTCCAGTAATTTTTTTTTATGGATTCATTATATTTTAATAATTTTTAAATTTTAATTAGAATTTTATCAAGTTAGAAAATTTGGGTTAAGGGATCCTAAGTTTGCCAACTCTAAGTGCAATATGCTCGTGATAAATCCTATAAATTAGTTTTTATTACTTGGTGAGAGGGATATGTATAGGTCTAGCTAAAAGAGAGATAGATAGTTAAAGGTTGCTTGACAGTCTTGAACACACACTTTATAACTAAGTATATATAGTTACAATCTTAAGGCTACGTTCGATTGAAAGAGAGATGATAGGAAGGAAAAGAGTTATATTCCTTGTATATAGTACAGGGAAGGGAGATTTTGATGAATGAATGAAGCAAATAAATGCATAAAAATTAAATAAGAAAAGAGAATTTATAGTGCTTCACTACTCTTCACGTGAGAGCTACGCGACTTTGTCATCATTACAAGGTTTACTATGATATTGATGGAAAAGTTTATAATTAGAAAATCTCACTAATTGGTACATCTGCTAAATTTTGTGTTGTTCCAAGTCTCTCTCTCACCTTAATTCAACACATCATTGTTCTATTTATGTAATATGACGATCCTCGTCTTAAATTATGTTTAGGCTCTACACACCAAACATTTTTTTTTTCACTTGGGAATAGAGATCAACGGCTTCGACAATAATTGCACTATCAATAATATTAGAAGATGCTACACATTTGTTAAATACTCTAGAATATTCTAGACATTTGTAAAATATTTTATTCTAGAATTTTCTAGATATTTGTAGAATAAAATAACTTCAAATATATTTTATAGAATATTCTATATTCTAGAACTTCCTAGAATCTATATGCTTAAATAGTCTAGACTATTTATTGTGTAGATTAGTTTAGAAGCTGTATATGTAAATCAAATACACTAGATAAATCTAGAACAAATAATTCTAGCCACAAATGTAAAGTGGACTAGCCACAATAAATACTCCATCATGGGTAGCAAATTGTATAACTAAAACAACAAACCATCAATAAAACTCTACTTTTTACTATTCTCTACTCTCTAAAACATAAACTTACTCCTCCAAACCCAAATTTCTTTACTTGTCTACTCAACAACATCTATTATAATATTCTAACCCATCATTACTCTAGCCACTACTACTACTCATCAAATATTCTAAACTACAATAAACCATCACTATTTTCTCTATCCTAAATTCACAAACCATCAGTGGTATCAGAGCCAGGTTCAATCAACACTGGGTGTAATTTTTCCTACTCACCATGAGTTTTGATTCTAGCATTTCATCTCTACCTCTTCCAATTTTCCATGGAGAAAATTATAATTTTTGGTCCATCAAAATGAGGACCTATTTTCGTTCACAAAATCTAAGGAAAATATTGTTCCGGAAGATAAGTCTTCACTTACGGAGACTCAGAAGAAGGCCCTGGAGGAGAATCAACGAAAATATTCTCAAGCGTTATTCTGCTTGCAACAAGCTATGGCAGATGATATATTTCCACCGATTATGGGCGCATCAACTGCGAAAGAAGCATGTCACACGTTGCAGGAGAAGTTCCAAGGAACAATCAAGGTACGCACTGTTAAACTACATAAGCTTAGAAGAGATTTTGAAAATCTTAAAATGAAGGATTATGACATTGCAAAAGATTACTATTCTAGAATTAGAGAAATAGTAAAAAATATGGGAGCCTATGGGGAAATAATTTATGACAAGAAAATAGTAGAAAAAAATACTATTTTCTTGTACAGAAAAATATGATGCAATAATCTCTGTGATAGATGAAACAAAAGATTTAGATACTCTATCACCAACTGAATTAATAGGCTCTCTTGAAGCATACGAAAGTAGGAGAGAAAAACATAGTAAAAATTCAACTGAAAATGCCTTTCAGTCTAAAATTAATTTGACCTCTCAAAAATCTAAAGCTGATGGGAGAAAATCACTAGAAAATTTTAAAAGCAAGAGTTATCAAGAAAAACAAAAAGAAAATAACAACAAGTATTCTCCATGTGGAATTTGTAAAAGAAAAAGTCACTTGGAGAAAGGTTGTTGGTTTAAAGGAAAATCTCAGTGCCAAAATTGTAAAAAATTTGGCCACACTGAAAAAACTTGTCGCTTTAAGAAATCCCATCAAGCTAATTTTTAAAAGAGAAAAATGATGAGAATAATATCTTCTATGTCAGCCAAGCTACATTAGAAGAAAATAAAGATACTTGGTATCTAGACAATGGTTGTATTAACCACATGACAAAAAATGAAAGCATCTTTTGTAGTCTTGATAAATCCAAGACTAAAGTCAAAATTGGTAATGGTGACTTTATGGTAGCTGTTGGAAAAGGCACCATTGTCATTGACACTAAAAAAGGCAAGAGATACATCAATGATGTACTCTTGGTACCCAACATTGATCAGAACCTACTCATTGTAGGACAAATGATTGAAAAATGGTACTCTTTGCATTTTGAAGGAGATTCTTGCAGAATTTATGACAAGCAAGACAAATCCTTTCAAATTGTAAAAATAAAAATGAAAGAAAACAGATGCTTTCCCTTACAATGGAGACACGCAAGCAATGTCGTAATACAAGCGCAAGCAGATGAATCGTGACTGTGGCAGAAAAGGTTAGGGCATTTCAATTTCCACGGGTTAAAGATCCTCTAGTAGAAGAATATGATGCAAGATCTCCCAACAATCAAGGAGCTCAACACTGTCTGCGAAGGGTGCATGCTAGGAAAGCAACATCGACAACTTTTTCCATCCGACAAAGCTTGGAGAGCCAAAGAGCCACTAGAGTTAATCCACACAGACTTTTGCGGGCCTATGCATACTCCGTCAAATGATCAAAATAGGCACTTCATTCTCTTTATCGACGACTTTACTAGAATGACATAGGTTTATTTTTTGCAACAAAAATTGCAAGTTTTCGATATTTTCAAGAAATTCAACACCCGTGTCGAAAAGAAAAGTGATCGCAACATCAAGACAATACCAAGTGATAGAGGCAAAGAATACACTTCTAATGAGTTCAACAAGTTCTGCGAAGATAAAGGCATGGAGCATCAACTCACTGTTGGATACGCACCAGAACAAAATGGCGTGTCTGAGAAAAAAAATAGAACTGTTATGAAGAGAGCAATAACTATTCTCATGGAGAAGGGTCTTCCAAAACGAATTTGGGCAGAGGCAGTAAGCACTGCAGTCTACTTGTTCAACAGATGTACAACCAAAGTTGTGCAAGATAAGACACTGATTGAAGCTTGGAGTGGACGAAAGCCATCAGCAAAGCATCTTAAAGTATTCTGCTGCATATGCTACACACATATTCCAAAAGAGAAAAGAGGCAAGCTAGATGAGAAGACAGAGAAAGGAATTTTCTTAGGCTATAACACTCAATCAAAAGGTTATCGAGTCTATAGCTTAGGATCAAAGAAATTCATAATAAGCCGAGATGTAAAATTCGACGAAGATGCTACATACAATTGGGAGACAGAAGAAGTAGAAAGGAAGACTATCAACATTCCACTATCGCCAAGACAAGAAATTAATGAAGACCACGATCAAATTAGTTCTTTAACTTAACCAACTATGCAAGAACTAGCACAAGAAACAAAATCTCCTCTAGAATCATCACCAAGGCAAATGAGACCCTTAGCAGATATCTATGAGAGTTGCAACTTAATGCTTATGGAGCCAGAAAGATTTGAAGCCGCTCAAAAGCAAGAAGTAACGAGAAAAGCTATGGACAAAGAGATAAAAGATGATCGAGAAGAATGAGAACTCATGCTTGTAGATCGTCCATAAGACAAAGACACTATAAGAGTCAAGTCGGTTTACAAAATAAAGCTCAACTCAGATGGCTCAATTCAAAAGCATAAAGCAAGGTTAGTTGCCAAAGGATACTCACAACAACATGGAGATGATTATAATGAAAAATTTTCTCCAGCTTCACGCCTCGACACAATCAAGGCTTTGATTGCTCTAGCTGCACAGAAGAAATGGAAGATTTTCCAACTAGATGTAAAGTTAGCATTTCTCAACGGCTATCTTGAAGAATAAATCTATGTAGAGCAACCTCAAGGGTTCGTGGTGCAAGGAAATGAAGATAAAGTTCTCAAATTAAAAAAAGCTTTATATGGACTAAAGCAAGCTCCGTGAGCCTGGTACAACCGAATTGACAACTACTTCACCGAACAAGGATTCAAGAGGAGCAAAAGTGAGCCAACACTCTACATCAAGACTCAAGGAACGAATGGCACACTTATTGTCTCTTTATATGTTGATGATCTCATATACATAGGCAATAATGAGAAGATGGTCAAGAAGTTTAAAGAAGACATGATGAAAAGTTTCGAGATGACTGATTTGGGCCTAATGCACTACTATTTACCCAAAAACGGACTACCTGATGACGTGGTAGGATTGATCTACATGTGGGAGGCACGTGGCTGTTTTTAGTAAGTGTATCTTGCTCGGGCATCGACTAGAAGATTATTGGTTTATCAAGTATCATACTTATGTGCGACCAGCCTGGTCTCATATATTCATTTATTTCCTTCAGATGTGCAATCTTGTAATTATGCATTAATTGTAATTTATTTATTTACCCAGTTACGCAAGTATTAATTGTAATTAAGGCCCATTGGCCCATGTAACTTTCTTGAGCCTATAAATACAAATCAAAATGCTTAAGGGAGGGGACTTTTGGATTGGGAGAATTCGAAGAGAAAATTGTAGTGTTATTATTCACCGAAATTGTAATCATCCTGAAGCTTGTGAAACTCGTGAACCCTTAGTTCATTGATTACAGTGTTGGGATCCTACATCAGTAAGAACACTAAGAGGATGTAGGTCATTGCAATCTGATTGGAGTCGAACCACTATAAATTGTTTGTGTTGTTTTCTTTTTCATCTTAATTTCTTCTTGTTTTCATCTCATTCTATATCGTTTATCTGACTCTGTGTCGTTGACCAATTCGAGGGTCAACATTTTGGTGCTTTCATTGCGAGCCGAACTCAAGACTTCCAAGAAAATCAAATGGAGAAAACATCCAGGAAGATGGAACAGACTTCTGGTGCTACATCCACCTTGCCTCCTCCACCAAATGTGGCTGAAGATGAACCACAGTTGGATTTTGAAGAGGAGGAGATGGATTCTGAGACCTTGAGGACAACACTGAGTGTGTTGTAGGAGGAGTTGGCCAATCTAAGGGCCAATCAGGAGAATGCGGCTGAGACGATGGCGTTGCAACAAAGGGAGATTGACCGTTAATGTCAAGAGTTGAAGGAGCGGTGGGCTGACATGGACTGCCGATAAAGAGATGCCACCGCTGCCCTGGAGGCAGCAATCCAGTTGGCACGAGGACAACCTGCGCCAACTTCTCAACCAGATCAGCCACCAAGTGCACCACCACAACAAGGGCTAGACCCAAGTCCTCCACCTCAGCCGGCAATCCCTCAGAGGCTGGAGCAACATCCTGCTGCTCAACAGGAAATTCCATTTCAAGATCCTGAGCAGCAGCCACCTTCTCGCGCTGGTTGAGATAATCCCCAGCGTCAAAGGCAGAATAGGGTTGGGCAGCCTCCCCGAAGCCCTAGACGCCAAATTGCCGAGAAACTGAATCCACCGAGTAGGGGACAACGCCTTTCTACTAACTTAAGGCATGCCGAGTCAGGATCTGCGGTCATTGGTCCCCACGACATAATAATGCCCGAGGACCCACCGACCAAAGCAGGCCTCCCCCTGACACTCGAGAGATACCAGCAAGAGGAGGAAATAATGCACCCAGCAGGTCGCGCCATAGCCAATCACGTTTTCGGGACGGTCATGACTACAACAAAACTGATTCCGGCCAAGGGAATACTGGTTGAGGGCAAGGAGAGAGAGGTGGAGAAAGGAACCCCCAACAAGAGAAAATAGGCCTGCAAGCCAAAATGCCGGGGGGCAACCTAGGCAGCCTAACGTTTTTGATCGGTTAGGCGCTAGCGAGAAAAGGTGAAGAGATGACGACTTGAGGGATGTACTCAACGATAGGCATGAAAGGCACGATGAGTATGCTCCTTCGGCACCAGTCGCCCCAGCGATACTAGATGTAGTACAAGCCCATATCGATGCATTTAACCAGGCCGTCCAACAGCTGGTGGGGAGCCAAACATCTCATATTGAGTATGATTGGAGAAGAGGAACTCCATTCATACAAAGAATAGCAATGGCGGAAACCCCTAACAAATTCAAGATGCCAGTATTGCCCAACTTCGATGGATATGGGACCCGGTGTCTCATGTGAATAAATTTGAGATACAGATGGACATCTAGAAGGTGTCGGATGATGCTCGCTGCAGAATCTTTCCGGCCACCCTATCTGATACTGCTCAGGAATGATTTTTTAAATTTCCTCCTACTAGCATAGTGTCATGGGAGATGTTTGTGAAGGAGTTCTATAGGCAATTCTATGCTGGTTGTATGCACCCGACTGAAGCCAATCAACTGGTCGAGATACACTAGAAGGAGGGAGAGTCCTCAAATGAGTATGTCCAACGTTTTATGTGAGTAGTAGCTGGAGCTAAAACAGTTGGCGATGAAGAGAAAATGATGGCCCTTACTGTTGGAGTGCGACGCCACTCTCCCTTCTGGAACAATTTAAGGAAGAATGGGGGTGAAGAGTACCCAAGAATTCCTTGATCAAGCAGACCGGTACATTAAGCTCGACGAGGCGATTACCAACGAGGGGAAGTCACCTGTAAAAAACAAGGGACCAAAAGAAGATCCCGCTAAAGCTGCCAATGGGTCAGATAAACCCAATGGCAACGACAAAAGCAACATGAAAAATGGTGGAAAAAGGGCGAACAACGAGCCATCAACGTCTGGAAATAACCGCCCTAAGGGCAATAGGTACGAGCCAAGATTCACCAATTACACGACCCTTATCGAAAGCAGAGCAGAGATGTACCCGATAACCAGCACCAATGTCCCTTACAAGCGACCTGTGCCAATCAGGAAGGATATCTCCAAGAGAGATACAACCAGGTTTTGTCGTTTCCTCAATGACTATGGTCATGACACCAATGAGTGTAACCAACTGAAAGATGAAATTAAGTTCCTTATCAAATAAGGACACCTGAGGAGATATGTACGAGCCACTGGAGGTTCTCAGCGAGAGGCTCAAGGAGGCAACGAGCAGGCGCCTGTACGCCAATGCTCACCCCCTTTACAGCCCGCTCCTATGGCGGGTACATTGCTAACCATCTGAGGAGGCCTACACCTTGCAGGAGATAGTGGGAAGGCAAGGGAGCGATACGCTCGGACCTTACGCCACGACCAGGACATCGAAATGTTGAATGTGAAGGAGCGAACTCCCAAGAAAGCTCGAACAGAGGAAGAGCTAATAACTTTCTCTGAGCTTGATGCTCAGCATGTCCGGTTCCCTCATTCGAACCCTCTGGTCATGGACATCCAAATAGCCAATATGATGGTTAAGCGGGTGTTAGTGGACACAGAAAGCTCAGTGAACATTTTGTATAAGTCTTCGCTGGAAATAATGAAATTGTTAGTGGAATACTTGGAGCCATGCAACAAAACCATTTATGGTTTTTCTGGAGAAGGGCTCGTGCCAACAGGGTCGATAAGGCTTCCGGTTATAGCAGGAACTGCACCTGCGAACAAGACATTACTCACTACTTTTATTGTTGTTGATTGTCCTTCTGCATACAATGCTGTGATTGGAAGGTCTATTCTAGTCGACCTGCGAGTCGTAACCTCGGTATGGCACCTCCCCATGAAGTTCCCGACTGACGGAAGGATAGGATGCATGTTGGGAAACCAGCAAGAAGTGAGGGAATGCTACAATTCCTCGATTACTAAGGCGAAAAAGGGTGGATTGAGGGAAAGAGCCGAAAAAGAGTTACAATTGGCCGAGGAGGTACAAGCCCAATCAGATGAGAACGTCACCAAATAGGGTGTTACCCAAAGTGAGGATAGAGATTTAGATCCTCGCTTTGGGGATTTTGATGAAGAAGTAGGACCAGTCGAGGACCTCGAGGAGGTCCAACTCGATGAGGCAGATCCGACCAGGGTTGTGAAAGTCGGTAAAAACTTAGAGACAACAACAAAACAGAGATTGCTGGAATTTTTAAAGAAGAACTAGGAGGTATTTTCCTTATCGCATAAAGATATGGTTGGGATTGACCCTGCAGTTATCAGCCATGTCTTGAACATAGATAAAATCTTTCCACCAGTGCAACAGAAAAGGAGGCTGCTCGACAAAGAAAGATCGAAGGCTTTAAAGGAAGAAGTCAAGAAGCTAAAAGAGAATGGATTCATTAGGGCAGCGTTTTATCCATCGTGGGTCTCTAATCCCATACTAGTTCCCAAGACAAATGACAAATGGAGAACATGCGTGGATTTCACAGACCTTAATAAAGCCTGCCCTAAAGATTGTTTCCCGCTCCGAAGGATCAACCAGCTGATCGATGCCACTGCAGGGCACGAGATCCTATCATTCATGGATGCATACTATAGATACAATCAGATCAGTATGCACCCACCTGATGAGGATCACACTAGCTTTCAGACTGATACATGACTATACTGTTACAAAGCAATGGCTTTCGGTTTGAAAAACACTGGTACGACTTACCAATGACTGGTCAATCACATATTTAAAGAGCTGATTGGTGTAAACATGGAGGTGTATGTTGACGATATGCTGGTTAAGTCGGAGAAGGTAGAAGAGTACATTGGGGACTTGCAAGAGTGCTTCAACATTTTAAATAAATATCAGATGAAGCTGAATCCCCTTAAGTGTTCCTTCAGAGTTGGATTAGGGTAATTTTTGGGATTTATGGTGAACTCACGAGGTATCGAGGCTAATCCCGAAAAGATCAAGGCCCTGGTCGATATGAAATCACCAACAAAGATAAAAGATGTTCAAAGTTTAACCGGGAAGATTGTCGCTCTAAGTTGATTTATTTCTAAATCCACAGAGAAGTGCGTCCCATTTTTTAATCTACTTAGGGGCAATAAAAAATTCGAGTGGATGGAGGAGTGCGAGCAGGCTTTCCAATCTCTAAAGTCTCATATGTCGCAACCACCAATTCTATCTAAACCGGTTGAAAAAGAAACTTTGTTCATCTATTTGGCGGTCACAGAATATGCTGCTTGTGCTGTCTTGGTATGAGAGGAGGAACATGTGCAGAAAGCTGTGTATTATATAAGCAAAAGGCTAATAGGAGCAGAACTGCGGTATCCGCCCATTGAGAAATTAGCCTACTGCTTGATTTTAGCCTCCAGAAAGCTGCAACCATGCTTCAAAGCTCACCCCATTGCAGTACTCACCCACCCGCCCCTACAGCAAGTCCTGCAGAAACCAGAAGCTGCTGGTCGATTATTGAAATGGGCAGTTGAGCTTGGACAGTTTGATATTTCTTATTCGCCACGAGCAATTGTAAAGGGACAAGCTCTAGCAGACTTGTCGCAGAGCTCACTGGACTTCCAGACATTGAACAAATAGAAGAGCCTGAGCCTCAAAGCCAAACTCCCTCTTGGAAGTTTTTCACAGATGGCTCTTCTAATGAGCACCACGCTAGAGAAGGTGTGATTTTGGTAGCGCCTGAAGGACATCGATTCCATTGCGCAATCAGATTCAACTTCACAGTGTCCAATAACGAAGCCGAGTACGAAGCGCTGCTCGCAGGGTTAAGATTAGCCAAGGACATGAACATAAAGTCAATTAAAATCTATAGTGACTCCCAATTGGTGGTTAATCAAATTACTGGAGAATATCAAGCCCGGGGTCTGAAGATGGCTGCTTACTTGAACAAAGTAAAGGATTTGTTGGCGCAATTTGAAAAATATACTCTCCAGCAAGTACCTCGCGACCAGAACTTAAACGCTGATGCTTTGGCCAAATTAGCAAGTGCAAAGGATGCTGACACCTTGAATATAGTCCCTGTTGAACGACTGTCTGCACCAAGCATTAAAGCAGAAGAAACCTCTCTGGTAATTCAGGCAGCAGACACGTGGATGGCACCCTTCATTGACTACTTGACGCATGGAGTACTGCCAACGGATAGAAACAAAGCAAGAGCCCTCCAAAGCAGTCCCCTCGGTTTATCTTGGTTGACGAAATTTTATATAGAAGAGGGTACTCAATGCCACTCCTAAGGTGTGTTTCTAAAGAAAAAACCAAAGAATTAATGCGAGAAGTCCATGAAGGTTTCTACGGAGATCATGCTAGGGGGCAGAGTTTATAAAAAAAGATCCTAAGGCAAGGATACTTCTGGCCAGCAATCAATGAAGACTCTGTGGATTTTGTTCGAAAATGCGACAAGTGCCAAAGATTTTCCAAGATACCCCGAGCAACTCCTAATGAGCTAAAGAAAATGCAAAGCCCATGGCCATTCACAGTGTGGGGGATAGATTTGATTGGATCTTTGCCCACAGGAAAAGGCAACGTTAAGTATGCTGTGGTTGCTGTTGACTACTTCACAAAGTGGGCCGAAGCTGAGCCACTTGCGACTATCACGACCAATAAGGTGCTAGATTTTGTGGTCAAGAACATTGTGTGTCGCTATGGATTGCCAATAAAATTGTCTCAGACAACGACACATAGTTTGACAGTGATATGTTCACTAATTTTTGCGAAAGGCATGGGATTATAAAAAGTTTTTCTTCAGTAGCTCATCCACAGGAAAACAGACAAGTTGAGGCTGTCAATAAGACACTAAAGGATACTCTGAAGAAAAGGCTTGAAGAAGCGAAGGGGGCATGGCTAGAGCAGTTGCCTGAAGTCCTCTGGTCGTATAGAACATCTCATCGAATAGCAACATGCCATACTCCATTTTCCTTAGCCTATGGGTATGAAGCTATGTTGCCTGTTGAAATAGATTCGCCATCACACCGAAGGTTGGCCTACAATCAAGACATTAATAGGCAGTTATTGATGGAATCTCTGGACTTGGTCGATGAAAGGCGTGAGCAAGCCCAACTTTGAGTAGCAACTTACCAACAAAAGGTCGCCCACTCGCCCAATACTTCAACTCTAAATTACGTGAAGGAAAATTAATGTGGGAGATTTGGTACTCAGAAGGGTTTTTCTGAACACCCGTGATCAAGCTTCTGGAGTGCTTGAACCTAATTGGGAAGGGCCATACCAAATCGAAGAAGTCCTTCAACCAGGCACCTACAAACTTTCTCGCTTAAATGGAGATCTCATTCTTCGCTATTGGAATGGAGAACACATGCACACGTATTACCAATAAACAATTCTTTTTAAAGAGTTGGCTTGTATTAATTTCACTTTTTACAAGTTTATTAATAAGGGTTAGTCAGCCATATGGCTAATCGCTTATAAATGTAAGATCAAATTTTTGATCACTCGTATAGACACGATTGTCCATTTATTATGAGAAATAAAAGGGACTGTGCGCAGCCAGCCAATCTTGCCAATTATTGTATTTACTACAAGTATTTGCTCATTACGTGTGTTGTTTTGCTATATTATTGTGGATGCCAAAAACCCACCAAGAAAAAAATCCCCAGTACATGGTTAAAATACAAGGCCAAAGGACACTTAGTCACATTATCAAGCTCAGACCTATAAGTCTTGTGAAACCGGGAGATTGTCCCAAGGGAAGCATCACCTTGTGAGCTGTGAAGTATGGCATCGCTAGGCTAAAAGGCCAAGCTACGCATCACAAGAGGGCAGGTGCACAAGGGCCTCACGGCAAGGGCCTCGTGCCATGCACCCCTCGGCCACGCACCCAGCGCCTCGCGCGCCACGACCCTCAATAGGTGGCCTCGAGCGCCCCAGCGCCTCACGCACCACGGCCCTCAGCAGGTGGCCTCGCGAGCCCCAGGGCCTCGCGCGCCACGGCCTTCAGCAGGTGGTCTCGCGAGCCCAAGCGCCTCGCGCGCCACGGCCCTCAGCAGGTGGCCTCGCGAACCCTAGCGCCTCACATGCCACGGCCCTCATCAGATGGCCTCGCGAGCCCCAGCACCTCGTGCACCATGGCCCTCAGCAGATGGCCTCGCCTAGCCTCACCACGCCTGCGTCACGAGGGCCTCGCGGGGGAGCATCTTGCGCCCTTCACCTCAAGATGCATCTCCTATGGAAACCCCACCATCTAGAAGTGAAAGCCCAAGTATGATTCAAAAAGGTCATGTTAGTCCAATCTTGTACGGGGTACGACTTTTAAGACCCCATACACCCGACCATGGCACACCTACTCGACAAGTAGTTGGAGCACTGAGAGAGAGGACATGGCCTGCATGCTCCCAACCAGATGTCAGAGTCGACACCACTACCACCTGCACCACTCCTCTGACATTCGTACGGTCGAGTAGTGGAGACATCCTCATGGTACTTGGCCATGTACTAGTGTCGACACCACTACCTCTGAAATCGCTATCCTGACAGTGTACTCATGTACTATTTTGTCCTGAGGGACCACTATGTACAAAGGGGCCATTAGAGCTCCAATATAAATAGATGATCACCCCTCCAGAAAAGGGGTTGGAAAATTCATTGTATGCAGAGGATATTGAGAAATATATCAAGGCTTGCTCCATTGTTTATCTGGGTTTACTTTTCCTTAAAGTTTATTCTCAGTTCTTAAATAAACATCACCTGTCTTACCTTTGAGTTTTCCGATCTAATTTTGTTGACGAGATTTAACCGTCAACAGTTTGGCGCCGTCTGTGGGAAGAACAAGCATCAAGCCAGTGTTCTTCCATCAATTCCAACAAAGAGAGATGCTAAGACGTTCAAAACGCCTATGGCAAATACAAGAGGTTGAGGTTCGCCGAGACGAAGTAGAGCGGAGGGCTTCCAAGAAAGACCCCCCTCCGCCCGAGCATGGAGGTGGACTGGAAGAACCTCTTCCCCCAGGGGAGGAGAGGGAAGCATCGTCCCCAGCTATCCAGCCCGACGGAGGTCATTCAGAGCCACTAGTGTATTCACTTAGCCGGCCCCGGTCGACCCCACGCTCAGGCCACCAGGACCCCGGTCCCTCGACGCATTGGTCAGGCAAGGGTCCCGGGGTACGCTCGGTAAGTTCCAGCTCAAGGCCGCGCTTCTACAAGGACGAGATTCACGAGTTGCATAAAAAGACTCGAAGGCTGGAAACCATGATAGAGAACATGCAGGAGGTTTTAAATGACCTACTACAAGGGAAGTCAAGCAGACCCCTCCCTAAGCGTAAAGGGAAGGAGCATGAAAAAGGGTAAAGCAATATCCCCGTAGATGATGGGGGAACCCAACTTTCCACCAGTAAAACCCCCCAGACAAAGTACCAGGGGGGACCTAGGCCAACGAAATGTCCCCAGGAGCAAAGGCAGAGGGAAGGTGATGGTCGTAAGAACGAGGCCGAAGTCCCCTCAAAAGAGGCACCCCCTGGCCTAAGAAAAAAGCTCCATGGAGAAATGTCTGAAGTAAAAGACGTACCCCCCGCGGTTCCCCCGAAGGACACAACCAAGGCAAGGGATCAGTCCGAGAACCCACAAAACTCCTTATGCAAAAAGAGGAGGGGACTAGACACCAAAATGCGAAGCCCTCGAGGCAAGATCACCACTGCACTTGGGGGGCACATGGATGACAAAGAATTCGACCGTGATTCACCCTTCACAAGGGAGATTCAGGCTGAGCGGGTGCCCACTGGCTTCAGAGAGCCTCGCATGACTCCGTAAGAGGGTTCTACAGACCCAAAATATCATTTACACTCCTTCAATAACTTGATAAGGTTAAGAGGGGTCAACAACAGGGCAAAGTGTCATTGCTTCGTCGTTATGCTTAAAGGAGTGGCGTACAAGTGGTTCAAGAGGTTAAGGCCAGGAACAATTGAGTCATTGCAACAATTTTCTGATGAATTTCTTCAGCAACACCATGCAGCGTGTGATTATGTCATGCTAACTACCAGCCTCGCTAACATAAAACAAGGCGAGAATGAAAGTCTGAAGGACTACATCCATAGGTTCAATATAGAGGCAACAAATGTGGGAGGTTTAACCAAAGCGGAGCACAAGATGGCTATTACAGCCGGAGTTCGTCCAGGAAGCAAGTTGTGGGGGAGCATGCTCAAAAGAGAAGTTACGAATTTGGATGACTTCTTTGAGAGAGCACATAAGTACATACATGTGGAAGAGGGCCATAAGAACTTCTATGTGGAAGAAAGCGAACCTTCCTCCAGTTGCCCTACTACTAACACGCTTGACGATTCCATATAGAAGGGGGCGTCGTTCTAGAGGGGTCACTGACCAAGTTTGAGATTGAACGAAGACCATCTAGCCATGAAAGTCACGACCCGAGGGGAGATCACTTCAAAAATAGACGCTTAAGAAAAGGGTCTCCAAAAATAGACGCTTGAGAAAAGGGTCTCAAAAGTAGACGCTTAAGAAAAAGGTCTCCAAATATAGACGCTGGAGAAAAGGGTCTCCAAAAATAGACGCTTGAGAAAAGGGTCTCCAAAGTAGACGTTAGTAAAAAGGGCCTCAAAGTAGACTCTTCCAAAAAGGGTCTCAAAGAAGGCGCTTGCAAAAAGGGTCTCAAAGAAGACGCTTGCAAAAATAGAACTAAGCCTAATGACGAGAGGGACTCTTCTCGCAAGATACAATAAGCGTGCGCACACATAGATAAAAGGATAGCTAGAACCCAAAGGGTCAACGTATCCTTATAGATACAACCAAGGTGCACCAAAGAGAGACCTATCGAACCCCCATTCGCGTGGGCTCTAAAGGACCTCGAGCGTGAAAAATACAAAAAAAAAAAAATATAAAAAAAATACGATAAAAAAAATATATAAAGGAAGAGAAGAGTCTACAAGAACGCCTAAAGGCCTCCTTATCGACTGGGGGGCAAGTGTGGATGCCAAAAATCCACCAAGAAAAAAATCCCCAGTACATGGTTAAAATACAAGGCCAAAGGACACTTAGTCACATTATCAAGCTCAGACCTATAAGTCTTGTGAAATCGGGAGATTGTCCCAAGGGAAGCATCACCTTGTGAGCCGTGAAGTATGGCATCACTAGGCTAAAAGGCCAAGCTACGCATCACAAGAGGGCAGGTGCACAAGGGCCTCACGGCAAGGGCCTCGTGCCATGCACCCCTCGGCCACGCACCCAGCGCCTCGCGCGCCATGGCTCTCAACAGGTGGCCTTGCACGCCCCAGCGCCTCGCGCGCCACGTCTCTCAGTAGGTGGCCTCGCGAGCCCCAGCGCCTCACATGCCACGGCCCTCAGCAGATGGCCTCGCGAGCCCCAGCGCCTCGCGCGCCACGACCCTCAGCAAATGGCCTCGCGCGCCACTGCCCTCAGCCGGTGGCCTTGCGAGCCCCAACGCTTCGCGCGCCACGGCCCTCAGCAGGTGGCCTCGCACGCCCCAGTGCCTCGCGCGCCACAACCTTCAGCAGGTGGCCTCACGAGCTCCAGCGCCTCGCGCGCCACGGCCCTCAGCAGGTGGCCTCGCGAGCCCCAGCGCCTCGCGCGCCACGGCCCTCTGCAGATGGCCTCGCGAGCCCCAACACCTCGTGCGCCACGACCCTTAACAGACGGCCTCGCCTAGCCTCGCCATGGCTGCGTCACGAGGGCCTCATGGGGGAGCATCTTTGTAACGACCCCAAATTCAGTATTAAGGCTTAAGGGCCTGGAGTAGTGTGCCTGGAGGGCATAATGGGATTCTGTGTGTGACTTTTATGAGTTTAATGCATGAATATGATTTAATGCACGTTATATGACTATTTGATTAATTGTGATGCATGACTATGTGAATTAGTATGCATGTAGACCTGATTGAGCATATTTGTAATTTGGCCATGTTGGGCCTGACTATGTTGATACCTGTGATCAATGACTCGAGACGATCCTAGAATGAGCGGGTTAGCGGAAAGTCAAAGCGGGAACCTGTACCCGGCTTGGGTTAAGCCTGGGGAGTTTAATTGAGAATCTTGGACTATATTTGATGATTAATCGGGTATTCGGTAGCGAGCGGGAATTATTAGGAACACTTGAGGAATTAGTGGGAATTTGGGTTATATGACTAAAATGCCCCTTTATGGACATAAAGGTTTAGAATTAGTAAGGGAGGGCATTTTGGTCATTAGGCTTGCAAGAGATAAAATAAAGAAGGTCTTTACACTTAGTGGATTTAGTAGAGAAAAATTATAGGCTGAAAAGAAAGAAAGAAAGAAGAGAAAAGAAAAGAGAGGGAAAGCTGAAGGGTTTGGCTTTGAAGATACGGTTTGTGGCTCTCCCAACCATTTCCCTTCATTTTTCTTGAGGTTAAGCTCAGTGGAAAGCTAGGGTTAGCTGAGCATCAAGGATCCTAAGCTAGGCTTGAGGATTGGCAAGGGATTAGCAAGATCACATCAGAGATTTGAGGTAAGTTCTTGAGGTTTTCGGTTTTAGGGTTTTGCTGGTTTTGAGCTGTGTTTTTGAGCTAAATGGATGGCGTTTTTGGGGAAAACAGGTCAAGGTTGTGAAGGTGCAAGCCAAGGAGGTCTAGGGTTCAGTTCAAGGTCGAAATTCCACCCACGGTATGATTTCTAAGACCCTATCCTTGTTGTTTGAGTGATTTTCTGGTTTTTGGGTTCATTGAGTTAGATTTTGAGTTGTGGGTTGCTTAAGCTTGGGATTGAGTTCATTGGGTGCTTGGGGTGAGTGTGAGGTGTGGATATATGTGTTTTTGTGTTTGGAAAAGGTTTAGGCAAGATGGGAGTTGAAATGGTAGGAGAAAATCGCAAAATGCGATTTTGGGCTAGGTCTGGCTGCAACTAGCGCTACAGCGCTAGTCAGGGGGCGCTGTAGCGCTAGCCCCTGTTCTGGTGAGGGTGGTTCTGCTTGTAGCGCTACAACGCCCTCTTTTGAGCGCTGTAGCGCTGCACTGTTCACAGAGGGGAATTTTGGGCTTTTGTGAAGGGATTTTGACCTAGGGTTCGGGGCTTGATTCCGCCACTTTGTTTTGGGGATCTAGGACTTCTCGGGGGCTCGGGATTAGTCCCGAGGCTAGGTTTTGGACTTGAGGATTGGTGATGACTTTGACTTGTGGATTTTGCTTAGGTAAGCGCTAGGGCTCGGGTAAGATCGTGCTCAAGGAGTCAGGTTGATCAAGGCTACTGAATCTAAAGGTAAGAAAACCGTAACACCCGAGAATAGGGCATGGCCCCACTGTGTGATCACAGGGCATGGCCCCATATTGTATTATGTGCAAATGTTTAACCTTAAATGAATCATGATGTGTGTGAATGATTATTTCGAATATACTATATGTGTGATTATAATGAAATGAACGGCAAGGGCCGAGTGCGGCGTCGGCCGGGTATAGCCGTGGGGCCGAAAGTAATACTCAGCACATGGGATGCTTATAGTCAGGGTGGGACCCAAGGGATACATGAGTTATCCTCGCGGTGAGAACCGAAACCCCAGGCTTTAGTAAGGCCTCTGGGGCGGCATGGCCGTACTTGTTTATTATGATGGTTTTCCTATTTATCAGTGAATTATGCCAGCTATATGATTTGAATATGTTATGTACTATTTGGGTTTTCTTACTAGGCTTCGGCTCACGGGTGCTCCGTGTGGCAGGTAAAAGCAAGGAGTCAGTCAACCGGCCATGAGTATGGAGAGCGTGGGGGCGGCGCGTACATGTTCGGCCTGCCCGACTGCTTTGGTTGGGGGCATTTTTGTATATGGCTGTATTAAATCATTCTTTTGATAACTGATCAAGTGTAAATCTATTTTTGAGTTGTAAATATTTTGTAAGCCTTATTTTGGGATCCCAGATGTTTTACATTTAACGTTTTCAATGAAACTAATCATTTTCGAAGAGTACAGCCTTAAACTCTGGTTTATTTACACTTTTGGTTTTAGAAACCACTTAGAGTCAATTAAATGCACAATTTCTGTTTAAACTCACTTAGTAACGACTCTAAGGTAGTAGGGCGTTACAATCTTGCGCTCTTCACCTCAAGATGCATCTCCTATGGAAACCCCACCATCTAGAAGTGAAAGCCCAAGTATGATTCAGAAAGGTCATGTTAGTCCTATCTTGTACAGGGTACGGCTTTTAAGACCTCGTACGCCCGACCATGGCACACCTACTCGACAAGTAGTTGGGGCACTGAGAGAGAGGACATGGCCTGCATGCTCCCAACCAGATGTCAGAGTCGACACCACTATCACCTGCACCACTCCTCTGACATTCGTATGGTCGAGTAGTGGAGACATCCTCATGGTACCTGGCCATGTACTAGTGTCGACACCACTACCTCTGAAACTGTTATCCTGACAGTGTACTCATGTACTATTTTGTCCTGAGGGACCACTATGTACAAAGGGGCCATTAGAGCTGTAGAGTCCAAGAACTTTACTTAGCTAGTTATTTAGTAGTATTATAGTATGTTTAGTATTATGTTTGTAACTGTGGATTTTTTGGTTCAGACCGGGAATTATTTGGACACTCATAGTAGTACTTATAGATTTTCTAAGTTTAACCTATAGTTTAAGAATATTAAGTATAACCTAAGGTTTGATTAATGTGACTGATATTAAGGATTATATTTATTATATTATAAGGTTTAGACATCAACCAATAGGATTTTAAGCACATGTTATGAATGGTGATTAAGGATTAAGTATTTTTGAGGATTAAATTAAATCAGGGTAAAGTTTGAATGATATAGGGTCAGTCAGCAGCTTTGAATACGTTGAAGGCTTACTCAAGGCTGTTTGCCCCATTCAAACTTAGCTAAAAATGTGTAATTTCGTGTTTAAATATTCAGCGTGTGCCGATATATCGCAGCTATAGGGGGCGATATGTCGCAGCACGTAGAAACGGAAAACACGAAACGATGCACGGTCGCCTCGGGCATACTGGCCCAGGCGATATATCGCCTACAGGGGGCGATATATCGCCTCCTTCAGCATAAATTCAAACTCTTTTGAATTCATTTCCTTTCAGCCATTCAAACTCCTTCAACAGTCCAGCATCTTTTGAACGAGTCTTCAGCCTCTGCTGAACGATTATTCAAATGATTTTCACCTAAAAAGCCATTATTTTTATTCAAGTAAAATCAAGATATTTTGTTTTCCAAACTCTATAAATAGGACCTAGTACCCAGCCATTTCTTCACCTTTTACTCTAAGTTCAGAAGCTGCTAGTGCTAAGTAAGTGTGAGAGTGTAAACACCTGGTTTGGGAAAATCATAAGCTTAAACATCATAAGCTTATCAAACACTTTGGGAAGTGAGATTCGTTAGTATTTCGGTTGTGGTTAGATTGATCTTGCAAGTCTTTGAGGTAAACCCGAAACTCTAGTTCATTTGATTTATGTTATGTTTCACTTCTCTTAGTCTTCTACTCAGTTTCCTAACCTCATTCTTATTTTGGTTAGGGAATCCAAGTTCTTAAGCACATAAGTTGTGGTAAGCATATTTTAATGGTTTAGTTTTTCCATCCCTTTCATTTCATCTCCTTTCTTCTTTAGACTCACTCTTGTTCATTATGGTTTTAGGAGTGTTCCAAAAGTCCCAACTCAGTCCATTATATCCCGGTAACTTTGGTAAGGAAAATAGGCTAGAATCTATATGTTTATGTTTATGTTATCTTATATGTTATGTTATGAATATGTTATAAATGTGTTTGTTGTAGGCTTGGGCTTATGCCCTATTTGACTAACAAGACCCCAAAAAGATTGTGGGCATATGCCTATTTAGCTGGTAGGACCCCACTAATCTCATGGGCATAAGCTTGTTTAGTCTATGGGACCCCAAGTAATAATGGCCATTATAATAAGTGTATTATGTGTTATGATATGTCTTTACGTTATTATGAAATTGATGTGTATGACTATGTGTTAGATTTTTCCTTGCTGGGCATTAGGCTCATTCCTTTCTGTTTATGTGCAGGAAATAAGCTTTAGAGGCGGAAAGATTCGTGACGCTTAGAGGATGTGTATCGATGGTGAATGGAGTCAAGGGGTCGAGCGTTATTCGATTCGAGGATGTAGTCTCATTTTAATTTTTATGGTTTTATATTTATTTTCCGCATTTCTTATGTAATTCACTTCATTTTAATCATGTTTTGTTTTTAAAGACAATGAGATCCCATATCCTTCTTAGTATTCTATTTATTTGAAAGTAACTCTTATTTTACAAGTTACTCAATAAAATTATGGTATTTTCGTAAAAATGTAAGTTTTATGTATAGTTTCGTTAATGGTCCAAATAGTCTAGATTAGTGGGTCATTACAAGAGCTCCAATATAAATAGATGATCACCCCTCCAGAAAAGGGGTTGGAAAATTCATTGTATGCAGAGGCTATTGAGAAATATACCAAGGCTTGCTCCATTGTTTATCTGGGTTTACTTTTCCTTAAAGTTTATTCTTAGTTCTTAAATAAACATCACCTGTCTTACCTTTGAGTTTTCTGATCTAATTTTGTTGACGAGATTTCACCATCAACAATTATCATTTATTACGAGCAGTAATGTTCAAATAGGTCTTGGTCAAGGCAAGTGACCGAGGACCTAAAGCTCCTCAATCACTTGGGGGGCATATAAGGTACCTAGTAAGCAAATCGTATCTACAAGTATATGTAAACACACGAGCAAAATAAGTGAAAGCATGCTACGGTACTTAAGAGTATTTTTCAAAATTTTGTTTAAATTTTGTTAAATCAAACCAAAGTACTATGCTAAGTTCGGTCATGTGAACAGGATGTTGTAATATATTGCAAGTATTATAATATCTAAATATTAAAAGTAAATTGTTTTACACTGCGAGCAGTTACTGCTTGGATGTAATTCTCTGTTTAAAAGAAAAAGCTGCCCGTGCAACAAAAAATATATTGTTTGGATACTAAGAACCAAGGTCCGTGTGTCCCAAGTTACAAATTTAAATAAAAGAAATTATGAAGCAGGAGGATCTTGAGGAATTTTCTGGTCGACGGAGGCCCCAATTTCCTCGTCTATGCCATCGATGCCGGTAGCCAAAGAGATTTTGGGGGATGCTGGAACTTTCGCTCTCTCCTCCTCTTCAAGGCGAGCTAGACACCTGTTTATCTCAGATCGCCTCATATGCTCTGATAGATAGCTGAAGTCTGCCCCGTGGTTATTCATCCAGAACATATAGAAGCATTTAAAAGTGGCTCCCTTGTATCTCTCCAGGTTACTGGCATTTGTCTCCTCAAGCTCTTTCATGCATTCCTCCAACCCCTCAGTATCCTTTCTGCTGATGACCAGATCATCTTGAAGCTTAGAGGCTTCCTTGAAATTAAGCAGAGAAGCCTCCTTGTACTTCTCTTTAGTTTCAATGGCTTTTGTCAAGGCAGCCTGGTGCTGTTTCAGCTCTTCGGCCAGCTTGGCCTTCTGTTCGAGCAGTTCAACATTTTTCTTCTTGGCTACCTCGAGCTGCTTGGTGTATTTTTCCTCAGCCATCTTAAGCTCCTCATCATGTTTATCCTCGGACGCTTTGAGCTGCTCGCCAAGCCTCTTCTCGTATTGAGCAGTCAGGGCCACCGAGTGGCACCAGCTAGCGCTCATGGTTAGAACTCCCTGCGATCAGAAAAAAGGTAAAAATGTTAGTGGGAATAAAGAGACAAGATAAAAAATATAAATCTCAGCAAAAAATGACAACTTACGCTGAGCACTTCATTCAATGCGCGAATAAAGATTTGATCGACTTCCATGGAGTCAGTATTGTTGATGGCCTCTCGGCTGCGTCGGTGCCTCGATAGCTTGGTTAGACTATCTTTGGCCGAACTGAGAAGCATGTTCGTCACTGTTTACCGAGTTTTTCGGAAACGAATACAAACAGAATAATAAAAAGATAAGAACTGTAGAAGTGCTGAAATGTAACTAAACAAACAGTGTTTTTACGTGGTTCAGGCGTTAACAAGCCCTAGTCCACGAGTCGATGTTATTATACTTGGAAAAGGTTACAGTAAGATGGCTGGTGTACCAGAACTTCACACACTCACAGTGTTTCTCTCGGGTTCTCTTGAAGAAGATGAAGCTAGAGAGATTTTTGTAGAGTTTTTGCTATGTAATCTGTTGGCCGTCCCTCTTCCTGTAAAATGAAGGGGTCTTTATAGCTAGGGTTTTGGATTAGGTTTTTTCTCTACGTACATGAGTCTTAATTACACCAGCCATAAATAGGGGATACAATTACTGTAGTAGCATGGCTACAAGACTCTATGTGGGTATATTTACGTGAAAGTATGGGGAACACACAAAGTCAGCCGTCTTTTCCAAGTTGTCAGCGGAACAGTAGGCGAAAAGGTACCCTTAGGCGTGCTGGGATGTGTGCGGCTTTGACCTGTCGGGCGTGTCAAGCGGGATCCTGTGTCAGGTGGATATCATTCCAAATATGCCTCCTCCATGACTCGACCGCTTGGTGTTGTTCCGTGCGAGGCACGGAACCGTTTCCGCGAAGAACACTCGAAGAGCTTCTCCTGGAAGGAGCTTCCCCGAAGGATACCCCTTCGGGAGTCCGAGAGGGTTGACGGGTTTTCGTGTCGTGTTTTCTTGGAAGAGTAATCCGGACACTAAACAGGAGAGGCGAAGCCTTTCTGTCCATCTGCGAGCTCTGGTCACCTACCGTGAAAGACATCGATAATTCTGCTTCCCCGAGGACATCAATCTAAACGCTATCCGGAAATCTGGATAACATTTACCCCCCAAGGTCACGGAGCTTTGAGAGATCCGGGAGCTTGTACAGTCCTCCGGGTATTTCGGTCTCTTAGATTAGGCGAGGGGCCACCTTCTGTGTTCCCGGAAGGGTTCCTTTTTCCCGCCTGAGTGTTAGTATGAAAAAGAAAGGGAATTTCTTCTGTTTGAACTCAAGTACTCAAGTGCGGCAAGGACCACGTGTCATGCTGGGAATGGTTCTGCAACCAAGACGTGTGCGTGAGGCGACTGGTTGAGTATGCGTGCGTCAGTCATCTGAGTAATGATTTGACGGTTTTTAATGGTACTCCGGGCCCGAGGTGGTGTAATGATGGGAAATAAATACTTTATTCCCATCCAAGGAGTCATAAATAGGATCGTCGCTTCATCTCCAGCCGTTGGATCTGATGCACACGGAATGGGAAGATCGGGACCGTCCATTTGAGGAATTCGAAACGACTTCTTCCCTGCTATAAAAACAAGGGAAAGGACCTTTCTTCCTCTTTACGCTTTCAAATTCTCTATCTTTCGGATTTTCAGATTTCCAAACCTTCGAACTCTCAGGCTTCCCAGCTTCCGTTCCTCCGAACTTGCCACTTCTTTTGGTAAGGATCTGGAAACTTTTCTTTTGATTTGGCAGTGGGTTTATTCGCCGAAGTTCCTGGTTTGAATCGCCGTTCGTCTTTGCAGCTTTTACTTCTCGCGATCGTGCTGTGCAGTGATCCAGTTACTCCTTCAACCTCCAACTACCCGAATATCAGTAAGTATTTCTACTTTGCTCTTTCCTCCCAAACCTTAGGTTGTTGGTAGTTGTTAGAGTAGAGGTTTCTGCCATTATCGCTTATGTGCATGCGTGAATAGGGCTTTGGTAGGCATGTGATTGATGTGAGTCGATAAGTAGCCTTTTTTGCATGCTTTGACGATTTGCGTTTGGAAAGTCGTTCCTTGTTTTGCTGTTTTAGGGCATAAGCATGAACGCCTTTAGGGTGTCTTTCTCTGGAAAAACACTTCTTTTGGTGGGCTTAGGCTCAGAGTCTGAGTCTAGTTCCTTGCTGCCCTTCGGGTGGCATGGTGCCAATCCCTCGGTAAGCTCGGTGGGAGCCTCTCCAAGCAGTTTTCGGGGAGGGTCTCCCCGACGCCTTTGATACCACTAGGGTATGACAAGGGTGCTGACTGCTTAGAGTGTTTTCTTCTTTCTTTCTTTTGTCCAGTGACGAACATCTCAAAGGAACAACTCCTTGCTGTGGGGGAGGCTGATTCTGCCCAGGAGAAGGGTTCCCCTGTCGCTGGTGCAAAGGGGAAAGGAAAGGCGAAAGTGGTCGCGGCTAGCCCACCGACTTCCAATAGTTCAATCTGGGAGATGGACCAAAAGCCGAACCTTTTCAGGAATTATGGCATGCTGGAGCTGTATTCCTCCGAGGCAGGCCTGAAGAACATCCCAGGTCTGATGTGGCACCGTCTGTCGGTGCTGGGCGAGTCGGCTAGCCAGAGTCACGAGGGCTTTGGTGCCTGGAGCTGGGCACACATAGTGTGTGGGGTGCACTTGCCCCTAAGGAGTTACTTTTCCAATTTCTGTGTGAAGGCGGGGATTGCCCCCTTCCAGTTGATTCCTCCCAGCTACAAGCTCCTAACGGGGTGGTTCATCTTTTGCAAGTCCCGGAAACTGGAAGCTCCTACCCCGGAGGAGGTGCTGTACTTCTACGGGTTGAAGTCTCAGCCTATGAGGGGTCATTCAGACAAGGTGGGGTTTTACAGGCTGGAAAGGCACCCGGACGTGATGTGCCCCACCTGTCATACCGCGAGGGTTCCAGACCTCCGGGAGTACTGGTTCCTGACGACTGGCTTTCCGCTGAAGAGGGTGCCAGCCCTATCTTTGGACTTCAAAATCCCTGGTAAGTGCTCCTTTCTCTCCTTTTCAACTTTGTTTCTTTGCGTTTGATTTGCTTTTTGGGAGGATCTCTAATGCTTGCATTTGAATTTTGCAGAAGTCGTTCCGCGGACACCTCGCTGTGCGGAGATGATAAGGAGGTCCAAGTTCTACGAAGGGCTTTCGGAGGAAGAGTTGAAAGTGGAGGGACTTGTGACCTCCGAATCTTTGAGGGAGTATGGGCTACTCGCCTCTTTCCAAAACATCGAGCCAGTGAGTGGCAGGGGGCAAAGTCAGGTGTCAGCTGACATCCGGGAGCAGATTGCCCTGGAGCTGTCTAAGGTGATCACCCAAGCAGCTCGGGACGATAATACTTTATCTCCTAGTTGGGCGGAGAGGTTCCCCGACCCCCAGCCGGAGGAAGAGGAGATCGAGGCCCGCCACGCCGCGGCTTACCCTAACGAAGGGGCTCCGGGGGCTAGCACCTCCGGGAGAGGTAAGACTAGTTTTCGATTGATCCACACCCCCAGCCTGTCTGAGGTTTCCCGGACCTCTCAGATGGGGTTCGATCCCCGCTTCCTTAGGCTAGATCTGCGTAGGATACCTTTTGACAGATATTGCGATAGGGTAGATGAGCTCCTCGGGTATCTGAGTGACGGTAGTCTGCCAGAAGGTGTCATTATGGTTGACCCTTCTTCCCTCAGCATGTCATTCTCGGACTTCAAGGAGTACGGGAGCTTCCTGGAGCAGGAAGCGGTGTTTTGTTTTGCTCGGGGAAGGCCATCCACGCTTCTCGTGCATGGTCGTCCCTTTCAAACTTTTCTTTTTCTTGTTCCTTGTTCCTTGCTGGCGGGCTTGCTTGTGCTTTTATGTTGTTGATTGTCTTGTCTTCCGCTTATCTTCTTTCTCATTGCTTGTTGGTTCGTTAACCTTGCTTTGTATGTTTCTTGCAGAGTATCCAGAAGCCAAGATGTTGGGGAGGGTTACTTTGCTCATTAAGAAGGCTGCCACCAGCCAAGACCCGTCCACGGGGAAAGGACGGAAGACCAAGGCTGGTAGGGGAGGTAAAGCTGCCACCCCCAAGGAGACAAGTGGCGAGGCGCAAGCGTCTCCGGGGGTAGAGAAGTCTCCTGCTGAAGGGCCTTCCGAGACTATGATGGTCTCGAGTAGCAGCAGCGACGGGGAAGGGCTTGTGTTCCCCGTGAAGACAACTGGGGCGAGCAAGCGTCCCGGAGAAGATGCTGAGGGCGCTAACAAGAAACGCCTTAGACACTCTTCTCCTGGTCGAAGGCAACAACAACAGCAACGACAGCAACCACAACTACAACAACAGCAGCAACAAGAACAACAAAGACAATCACCAACGCCACAGCTGCAGCAACCACAACATCCAAACCAGCAGCAGCAACAAGGGCAATTACTTCCGCTGCCGTAGCAGCAAAAGCAACAGACCGGGGCCTTAATACCCCGTCTGCCTCCTCCTCCAGCCCAAAAGGGGTCCACCCTTTCGGGGTCTTCTTCTTCTCAGCCAACAAACCTTCCTCTGCCTGGCCTGAAGTTCCACTTCTCGCAGAAACCAACCCGTTTCCCCGCTGCCCTCCTGGAGGGTGTAAGACGGGCCGATAGTTTTTTGAAGAGGCGGTTAGAGGCGGAGAAGGCTGTTACTCAGGGAAGGGCAGATAACTTGTCTGCGGTGAAGAGAGCTGAGCTGGCCGAGGGGGTGAGATCCCTTCACCCGGCCGGAGCGGTTTTGGATGGCCCAGCCTTGGAGAAGAGGCTGGTGCCTAGGCTCGGACGTGCATTGGCGCCGTTCGGAGCTGAGATGATGGAGGACATGGCCCTGAGCTTGTGCGAGCTCAATTCTGAGAAATGGGCCATCAGTAGCAGTAAGGATCCGCTGTTGCTGACACACGCTGTGAAGCAGCAACTGTCCGGGGTAGGCCATCAGTTGCGTTTTGGGATCACTTGTCTTAGCACATTTGGTTCTGCTTAACTCATTCTGTTATCTTTCCTTGCAGGCCTCTATGATCGCGGAACGCTCGTTCCGGGAGGTTGGTGCAGTTCTGGTTCAGCTGGAGGAGAGCCAGCTGGCTCGCCAGGCCTTGGAGGCGGAGAAGCAGAAACTGACCCAACAGGCCTTGGAGGCTTCGGAGAAGATTGATCAGGTCCGGCGCACGGCTGAGGAAGAGGCGGACAAGAAATATCTTGCCAAATACCAAGAGTACCGGGCCAAGGCAGAGAATGAGTTCAGACAGCGGTCGGATGAGATGAAGGCCGAAAACTCCAAGCTCCGGGAAGAGCTGTCCCAAGCCAGGGTGGAGAAGGATACTTTGGAAGCCCGCTTGCAAGCGAAAAATGATCTCGTCCTTAAGCAGCAAGGGGAATATTCCACTCTTCAGAATAAGCTGCACGAGGAGGAGCAACTTCACAAGAGGAGCAGGGATCTCGTGTCTATGCTGGAGTTGGGGATCGCCGAGAAGGATAAAGAGATCGGAGCCTTGCAATTCACTGCCAGGGGGCATGTGACCGAGAAGCAATCCGTGCTGAACCAAAACAAGGAGCAGCGCAAGGAGATTGATTCTCTTAAGGGAGAGCGGGATGCCTCCAAGGCCGAAATGGAAAAATTGAGGGCTCAACTAACTGTCGCGGAGGCACAGCTGGCAACCTCCGAGGCGGAGCGCTTGAAGGAGAAGGAGGATGATGAGGTGATACTGAACAGGACGATTAATATATCGCATGTGGTCCTCATGCATCAACTCTGGAAAGTGAACCCGGAGGTACTAGGCTATCTGGGAGATGATGCCGAAGCCATGAGGGAGAAGCTACTCGTGTGGGATCAAGGCCCAGAGGCGTACGTCCAAACTTACAACATTGACGAACGTGCTGGAGCCCCTGAGGTGGGAGATCCCGGAGAGGTGGGGACCTCTGAACCTTCCCGTGACAAAGTTCCGCCTTCCAATGAGCCGACTCCGCGAGCCTCAGTTGAAGCCGATGCCCCCGAAGCCGCGGTCGTGGAAGCTGCAGCTACCCCCAATGCTTGAAGGGGTTTTATCTTTAATTATTTTTCATTTTGAGTTTTTCATTGCGGACATATTTGCCATAATTATAGCATTCTCCTTTCCTTTCTGCCGAGTTCTTTATTTATCTTTGCGCTTAGGGTAGACTTTTATACGGTAGAAACTGTTGTAGGGGCGCATGAGGTTTTGGTTCCAACGACCAAAACCTATGCACTTCCCACTTGAAGCTCTAACGGCTGATGTCTTTTCCCACGTAGTTTCTAGGTTACGAAGGTTTCCTGGTTCCAACGGCCAGGCTCCTTTCACCGTATTTTAGCTTTCCTAAGGCAGATAGCCAATCCCGGGACTTGTAGTTATACTGTTCGCTGGGATTGCTAAGGTGAGCCGTTCCATGGTTTGGAACGGGAGTTCTTTTGGTGAGCGTCGCTAGACTTAAGGTTAGATCTTTGCGAAGCAAAACTAACCGTTGTTGCGAACCTCCTGGTGGCTGACTTCAGGGACCTGGCATGGAGCCCTGCGAGGCAAGGCTCGTTGCTGTCGGGGAAATCGCCACGCCCACCAGGTGTGGATCGACTATGTCTGCTCCTGGAGCTGAAACTTGCAATGGTCGAGGAGCTCGCCATGCATTATTTTGTGAGATCCGGAGCTGGAGCCTGCGAAGCAAGGCTTACAACGGTCGCGGATCTTGCCATCTTTCGCCTTGCGGGACCCGGAGCTGGAGCTTGCGAAGCAGAGCTCTACAGCGATCACGGGTCTTGCCATCTTTCGCCTTGCGGGACCCGGAGCTGGAGCTTGCGAAGCAAAGCTCTACAGCGATCGCGGATCTTGCCATCTTTCGCCTTGCGGGACCCGGAGCTGGAGCTTGCGAAGCAAAGCTCTACAGCGATCACGGAGTATTCTGCAAAGGACTTGTCAGGGAGTTGGGGGTGTTTCGGCGTAGCTCTATGAACGTGCCTCAACCCCTAGTCTTGTCCATCGCTGGGCTACACATGAGATAATTTTCATGATACATAATGGCAGGCATTTCCATGGCAATTTTCACATAAGCACATAATGCACATAGGACACGTAATGCAAGCATGTTCATGGCAACAAATAAACCTAAGCTTAACAATTTAAACATTTCAAACAATTTAAAATTTTCAAACACAATGCTAGCACAATAGTGGTGTTCTGTGTACGTTTTGTTCAAGGGGCGTATGGCTATGCCTTAGCCATGTATACCCCCCCAAGTGAGCGTGGGGTCCGGACGTCTCCGGACCGCGTGGTCACTTGTTGAAACGCAGCTTTGAACATAGGGATGAAAAGTGCAGTAAAAGCGGAGTGAATCTCTCCGTGTTTCATTACATTAGCCTGCTAGGCGTGAGTTTTACAACAGGGAGGATTATTTCCACATTTTTCACTTTTGCTAATTTCACCAAGGACTTCCGACTAGATGGTCCGGGGCCTACTGGTAGTAACGGCGGAGGTGCTCCGCGTTCCAGGCGCGCGGGACTTTAGATCCGTCGAGTCTCTTTAAGTGATACGTCCCGTGGCCCACTTTTTCTTGGACTTCGTAGGGGCCTTCCCAGTTGGGTCCGAGGACTCCCACTCCTGGATCCTGCGTAGCAGGAAATACTCTCCGTAGGACAAGATCCCCAACTTCGAATGTACGGCTCTTGACTCTTGTGTTAAAGTGTCGGGCTACCTTGCCTTGGTACATTTTTATTTGGACCTGCGACTGCTCCCGGAGCTCTTCGATCATGTCCAAGGACTCCTGGAGAAGGGCATGGTTCCGGGTAGGGTCGTAGGTATCTTGCCTGTGAGAGGGGATCATAGTTTCTACTGGGATGACGGCCTCGCAACCGAAGGTCATGGAATAAGGCGTGTGCCCCGTCGAAGTTCTCTCTGTTGTGCGATAGGCCCAAAGTACTCGCGGAAGTTCTTCCGGCCAGTGAGCCTTGCAGGCTTGGAGTTTTTTCTTCAACGTGGTCTTTAATATTTTGTTTACAGCCTCCACTTTCCCATTAGCCTGGGGTCTGGCGACTGCGGAAAAGCTATTGATAATTCCATGCGAAGCACAGAAGTTCGTGAAGTGTTCACTGTCAAATTGCTTTCCGTTGTCGGACACAATTTTTCGTGGAAGCCCAAAACGACACACTATATTCCTGATGACAAAGTCCAGTGCTTTTTTAGATGTGACCGTGTTCATAGGTTCAGCTTCAGCCCATTTGGTGAAGTAGTCTACCGCGACTATGGCATACTTCACTCCACCCTTTCCAGTTGGGAGGGAACCTACTAGGTCAATGCCCCAAACGGCGAACGGCCAGGGGCTGGTCATTAAGGTAATTTCTGTAGGTGGCGCTCGCGGAACCTTGGCGTACCTCTGGCACTGCTCACATTTCCTGACATAATCCACACAATCCTTCTTCATGGTGGGCCAGAAGTATCCTTGTCGAAGGATCTTTTTGGAGAGGCTCAGCCCGGAGGTATGATCGCCACAGAAGCCTCCGTGAACCTCATGGATGATGGCGCTGACTTCGGTTCCGGCAATACACCTAAGAAAGGGTATGGACAACCCCCTACGGTAAAGCTTTCCATCCATAACCACGTATCGGGGAGCTTGATACTGGAGCTTTCTTGCGTCAGCTTTATCAGTGGGGAGCTCTCCGGTGGTGAGAAATCTGAGGATGGGCCCTATCCAGGAATGGGAATGGTCGATGATGGCGTTTATCCTTCGTGTCTCAGTACTGGGGGCTTCTAAGTGCCCGATGGGGACTAGGCCATACTGTTCAATCTCCGGGTCCGTTGCAAGCTTGGCCAGCGTGTCCGCGAGTGAGTTCTGGTCCCGGGGGACCTGGCGGATTTGGTAGCCTTTGAAATGCTGCAGTAGGTCGCGGGAGAGAGACACGTAGGCAGCCATTCTTTCGCCTTTCGTCTGGTATTCCCCGGATATTTGGTTTACCACAAGTAGGGAGTCGCTGTATACTTCGATTTTTTGGGCTCCGACTTCTCTGGCCAGTCGTAATCCAGCTAACATGGCTTCGTGTTCTGCCTCGTTGTTGGATGCTGGGAACGCGAAATGGATGGCGCTCTGGAGCTGATGCCCTTGGGGAGATATTAGGATGACCCCTGCTCCAGCTCCTTTTTCATTTGAGGCTCCGTCTACATAGACCTTCCAGGTGGAAAGTTCCGGGACAGGATCTTCCGGGAGGTCATTCATTCCCGAGCATTCCACAATAAAGTCCGCGAGAGCTTGACCTTTTATGGAAACACGTGGTTGGTAGTGGACGTCGAACTAGCTCAGTTCCATGGCCCACTTAAGCAATCTGCCAGAAGACTCGGGCTTCTGCAAGACTTGTCGGAGAGGGTGGTTGGTGAGTACTTTGATGGTGTGCGCCTGGAAATATGGCCTCAGCTTCCGCGAAGAAATTAGCAAGCAGAGGGAGAGTTTTTCGATCATTGAATATCTAGACTCGGCGTCCAATAACCTCTTGCTTACGTAATACACAGGGAGCTGGATACGGCCATCTTCCCGGACGAGAGCGGCACTCACTGCGTGCTCAGTCACGGCTAAGTATAAGAACAACGCCTCTCCTTCGACAGGTTTGGACAGAATGGGAGCTCGGGTTAAATGTTCCTTGAGGTGTTGGAAGGCTGCTTCGCATTCGGGGGTCCACTCGAACTTTTTGTTTCCTCGCAACACGTTGAAGAAAGGGATACACTTGTCAGTGGCCTTGGATACGAAGCGGCTGAGAGCAGCTATCCTTCCGGTAACACTCTGGACATCCTTATGCTTCCGGGGGGAAGGCATATCTATGAACGCCTTAATTTTCTCAGGGTTGGCTTCCACTCCGCGGGAGCTGACAATGAAACCGAGGAACTTCCCAGACGAGACCCCGAAAGTACATTTCTTTGGATTCAGTTTCATTCCATACTTTCGGATCACGGCGAAAGCTTCCTCAAGGTCGTCACTGTGGTCCCCGGAGGTCTTGGACTTTACCAACATGTCGTCCACGTACACCTCCATGTTCCTCCCCAGTTGGTCCTTGAACATCCTGTTTACTAGACGCTGGTACGTCGCCCCAGCATTCTTCAAACCGAAAGGCATGACCACGTAACAGTAGACACCTTTGTCCGTGAGGAAGCTGGTGTGTTCCTGGTCCGCGACATGCATCTTGATCTGGTTGTATCCGGAGTACGCATCCATGAAGGATAAGAGTTCGTACCCGGAAGTAGCGTCTACCATCTGATCGATTCGCGGAAGAGGGAAGCAATCTTTCGGGCAGGCTTTGTTTAGGTCCGTGAAGTCAATGCACATTCTCCAGGACCCATCGGGTTTCGGGACCAGAACTGGGTTGGCCAACCACACGGGATAGTGTGACTCCTGGAGAAAGCCTATGGACATCAACTTGTCCACTTCAGCTTTGACGGCTTCGGCCCTCACTGGGTCTAACGGCCTCCTCTTTTGGCGAATTGGAGTTGCAGATGGGTCTATGTTGAGTGCGTGGCACGCAACATTAGGATTAATCCCCGTCATATCAGCGTGGCACCATGCCAAGATATCCTGATTATTCTTCACAGTGGCCACGATCTTATCTCGAATGGCCGACGGCAGGTTTTTCCCCACCTGAATGACTTTGGTGGGATCTCCCGGGTTGAGGATCACCTCTTCGACTTCCTCCATCGGCTCTATTGCTTTCTCGATTCCCACTCTTGGGTCGAGTTCGTCAAAGTATGCCTCTTGAGCACCCCCAGTTTCTGGTAATTCTTCCGCCAAAGGAATGGCAGCGACCGTCTCCTGGACCGTGTAGACGGATCGGACGGAGACGTTATAACAGTTTCGTGCACTTCGCTGGTCTCCTCGGAGAGTGCCGATACGCCCATCGTCGCATGGAAACTTCAAGCATAAGTGGCGTATCGAGGTTATGGCCCCACAATCTATTAGGACCGGTCGGCCTAGGATGGCATTATACGCCGTGGGGCAGTCGACCACCACGAATGTGCTGTGTTTGAAGGCACAAGCGTCGCTTTCTCCCCTGAGGGTGACTGGAAGTTGAATTTTGCCTAATGGCATGAGTGCATCCCCATTGAACCCTTGAAGCTGGATGGGGCATGGGGTCAGGTCTGTTTCGGTTAATCCAATCGCATGGAAGGCCGCTTTGAAGAGGATGTTTACGGAGCTTCCGTTGTCGACCAAGATCCGTGAGACCTTCTTATTGGCAATTTGGGCTTCCACCACGAGGGGATCGTTGTGGGGGAAGTGAACATGTCGAGCATCGTCCTCCGTGAAGGTGATGGGAAGGTCCATCATTCGGGGACGTTGAGCGGGTGATTGAACCAAGGCGCACATCTCCCCGGTGTGTTCTAACTCCCTCAAGTACCTCTTCTGGGAGTTGCGGGTGCTTCCGGCAAGGTGCGGTCCTCCGGAAATGGTGGTTACGTGTCCGTCAACGGGTGGCGGAGCAAGGCCGGGCGGATATGGGTTGCCCGGTCCTGGAGCCAACAATGCAATGGGTGTCGGAGCGGTTGGAGCAGGAAGCGCTGGGAACTGAGACCCGGGAGCCTGGGGGTGACCGGCTCCAGGAGCGCTAGCGGTCCCCCTCTGTCCCGGGGAATATGCAGCTCCGTGAACTACCCCCTGTCCGGGATAGATAATGGGTATCCTCACCCACTGACCGAGGTGTCCCGCTCTTGCCAGGGACTCGATCTCATCCTTCAGCTGAAGGCACTCGTTCGTGGTGTGCCCCACGTCTCCGTGGAACTCACACCTCTTATTGGAGTCTCGCGGACGCCTTCCTCCGTGAGACACTTTCGGGGGCTTCCTGTAGTTGACCATATTATAGGTCGCCCGATAGACATTCTCTCGCGAGTCTATCAAACTGGTATATTCCGTGAACTTGGGCTCATAGTCCTTCCGGGGTTTCTTTGAATGGTCTCCCCGGTTGGAGTTTCTTCCGCTTCGTTTGCTCCGCGATTGGCTCAAATTTCGTTCTGGGCCTTCCGCTTGCGGCTGCGGCATGCCAGGAGCGATACTACATCCGGTTTGTACAGCTCCGTATCCAGAGAAATGGGTTTGACTCGTCGTCCGAGCAGACGCGGAAGGCCCATACACACTTGGAGTGAATTGGGCTCCTGGAAGCGTGAGGGCTGGTGCGGGAGCTTGCGAAGCAAAGCTCGGCGCAGTCACGGAAGGCGTTGGAGCCGTGGGAACTCCAAAGGCCTGTTGGTAGGCATCCTCAAGGTTGATGATTCCCTGAGCTTTTGACATGAATTCGGACAGCGTTTCTGCCCGTCTCCTTTGCATTTCCCCCCATAGCAGGGAGCCGACAGTAAGGCCCGATTGAAGGGCGATCAGCTTCATGTCATCGCTGACCTTGGTCTTTGCAGCAGCTTCCATCATTCTCTGAATGAAAGCTTTGAGGTTCTCATTGGGCTGCTGCTTGATGTTGGTTAAGGAACCAACCTCCATGTCGTGGTCGCGGGCAGCAATGAACTGCCTCCTAAACGCGGACTGTAGCTCCTTCCAACTGTGGATTGATCCGGGAGCTAATCTTTTCCACCAGTCCTCCGCGGACTTGGTAAGGGTGAGTGAGAAGCACATGCATTTGGCGTCCTCACTGACACGCGCCACTTGCATCATTTTGTTGTATTTAGCTAGGTGGGTACGCGGGTCTGTCCTCCCATCATATAATTCTATGTGAGGCATTTTGAAGTTATCCGGGAGGGACGTTTCCGCGATCCTCCGAATACATGGTTCCGGGTCTTCCTCCTCAGAGTCTGACAGGGCCCCACTTTGCTTCCGGACCAGCTTGGTCAAGGCAGCAATCTGTTCCTCGAGCCTCTTCGTATCACTCTCCGGGAGGTCACGTCCCCGGAGCTTGTCATTAATATGATTTCGGAGGTCATCTCCGCGAGGCCGGGCCTTTTCTCCTTTGGCCTTTTCATACTTGGCCTCCAACCTTCTTCTTAGGTCCACCGTGGACCAGCTATCTTCGGAGTGCGAGTTCGCAGCCCGACCGTCCTGGTTGACGGAATCACTGGGGCGGTTGTTCCTTCCCCTAGGCCTGGGTGCCTTAGCACCGGGCCCTTTAGGCACGGAGTGCCCCCTTGGGGCTGAAGGACGTCTGGGCTTAGGAGCGCCAGAGACCTTCTGCGCGCGGGGGGGGGGGGGGGCAGTCGGCCTGGTGATTCACGCCTTTAGGAGGTACAGAGGCGTCAGCGCGTACAGGCTCTCCAACTTTTTCTTTGCCCTTGTTAGGGGCGGCTTTGGATGGTCCAGCAGCGGCTGGATTCGGCATAGCGGCATCAGCACCACCTAAAACAGAGGCGTCCTCGTCCGAGTCGCCTAGATCTCCAAACTTACTTTGGAGGCGCTCCATCATGCGTTGCATTTTTTCAGAGATGCGCTCCTGCTCAGCAAGTTTGGCCTTAGTGGCCACCAGTTCTTCGACTACTTGGACCAGTTCTGGGTCCTTCTCATAGTAGCAGCCGTCTTTGTAGTAACCGTCTTGGACATACTCCTCTTCGTCTTCTAAGTATGTCGTATCTTCGGTACTGACCCGATCCTGGCGGGATGTCGGTTCTTCACCTTGGTAGTCCAAGGGTTCGTTTTGTACCGCATCTTCCATCACGGTATCGGGGTTGACCGTAGCATTTTTTTCAACAGCGGATTTTCTCGTAGTCACCATCTTTTTAGCACGGAGCGAATACAAAAAATGCACACAGAAAAAGAGCTGACTAATAACTTCCTACAGCTCTCAATGAAAGCACCAAAATGTTTACCGAGTTTTTCGGAAACGAATACAAACAGAATAATAAAAAGATAAGAACTGTAGAAGTGCTGAAATGTAACTAAACAAACAGTGTTTTTACGTGGTTCAGGCGTTAACAAGCCCTAGTCCACGAGTCGATGTTATTATACTTGGAAAAGGTTACAGTAAGATGGCTGGTGTACCAGAACTTCACACACTCACAGTGTTTCTCTCGGGTTCTCTTGAAGAAGATGAAGCTAGAGAGATTTTTGTAGAGTTTTTGCTATGTAATCTGTTGGCCGTCCCTCTTCTTGTAAAATGAAGGGGTCTTTATAGATAGGGTTTTGGATTAGGGTTTTTCTCTACGTACATGAGTCTTAATTACACCAGCCATAAATAGGGGATACAATTACTGTAGTAGCATGGCTACAAGACTCTATGTGGGTATATTTACGTGAAAGTATGGGGAACACACAAAGTCAGCCGTCTTTTCCAAGTTGTCAGCGGAACAGTAGGCGAAAAGGTACCCTTAGGCGTGCTGGGATGTGTGCGGCTTTGACCTGTCGGGCGTGTCAGGTGGGATCCTGTGTCAGGTGGATACCATTCCAAATATGCCTCCTCCATGACTCGACCGCTTGGTGTTGTTCCGTGCGAGGCACGGAACCGTTTCCGCGAAGAACACTCGTAGAGCTTCTCCTGGAAGGAGCTTCCCCGAAGGATACCCCTTCGGGAGTCCGAGAGGGTTGACGGGTTTCCGTGTCATGTTTGCTTGGAAGAGTAATCCGGACACTAAACAGGAGAGGCGAAGCCTTTCTGTCCATCCGCGAGCTCTGGTCACCTACCGTGAAAGACATCGATAATTCTGCTTCCCCGAGGACATCAATCTAAACGCTATCCGGAAATCTGGATAACAGTCACAGCCTCTCCTGTCTGATCAGGAGGTGTCTGGTCAGTGGGAGTTGGAGGAGTTTGGTTAGCAGGCGCTGGAGGACGTGTCTGGTTGACGGGGGCTGGTGGAGACGACTGGTCGATGGGAGCTGGAGGAGGTGTTGTTTCCCTAGAAGGAATTGGTGCTGGAGGATCCCCGGTTCGAGCCTTTTTTGTTAGAGGGTTGCTGCTGGTTTCTCCACGATGTTGCCTGCTCCCCTTTTTCTTGCTTGCAGGAGCAACGGGGTCAGGTTCACTATATAGGTCGAATAGATCTCCAGCCGACATGACTGCAATATAGAAACGAATAGTCAGGCAGTGTAGATGGAGATACCAACTAAATCAAGGAAATAAGATCAAAGAAATTACAAGTAAAATACTCGAGCTAAAACTACTGGTCGCTACATTACTTATTGTACTACTGCTACACTCACTCTCTGCCTTGTAGAAGTTTGAATTTAAATTAGGTGTGTATTTAAAGTTGCCGTCCCCGTCAAATAAATGACAGGGAATGGGCAAACTGTCTAAGAGTGAGAAGTCAATACCGTTCTCATCTGAAGACTTAAGAATAGGCTCGGGATGCTCATAGATCTTCTTCTTGCCTTTTCCTTTTTGAGCAGGAGCAGCAGCTGCTCGCGGGGTGCTAGACGATTCCCTGATGGTCACTCCCGTTGCCCTCCTTGGGGGTTGTGACACATCTCGATGTTGCTTGGGAATTTCTCCCCCAGTAGCACTTCCCGCAGTTGACTCCCTCACATCCTGGTGAGGTGCCAGAAGGCCAACCAGCCTTAGATCGGTCTCCGTGACCAGCTCTTTGACACTTTTTTCAATATTTGTCATGCTGGTCAAGGATTCTGCTCGTATCTCCATATCTGGGGTGGGAGTTGGTCGGTGCCATGGACCTGAATGACACCAAGGTTCTAAGGAATGTGTAGAAAATCTAAAGGAAATTGAACGACCAGTGAATAAATAATTTACCTCCTTCAGTGAAGGCCAGATTGTTGGCGACCAGGTCCGGTGTTAAGAAGTACTCCTAGAAGTACTTTCCCACGTTGGATTTGTGGGTAATGTCACTCAGGAAGGTGCGAGCAGATTCCTGGTGGAAGAAGTGGAAGAACCTCGTGTTGTTGTGATTGGGATTGGACTTGAGAATGAACAAATAATTGATCTTGTGTGGCGTAGGAAAATGCCATTTCTTGTGGTTGTACATAATATAGAGAGCAGGGAGCACTCTATATCCATTTGGGGTGATTTGGAAGGGAGCGACCTCGAAATAGTTGGCCACCCCCTGGAAAAATGGATGAAGAGGCAAGGTTGCCCCTGCCTCAATGTGATATCTCGAGCAGGCGCTAAAGGCGCCTCCAGGCAGGTTTGCTCGCTGGTCGACTGAAGGCTTGATTAGGGTTATCTCAGGAAGGCCGTACTTCTTGAGATAATTCCCTACCATCCTAGCCGTAATGTTACAAGGGGGTGCTACGTACCATTTGACCTTTGGTCGAAGGACGTCCTGAAGTCAGGCTTTTGTTTGAATTCCTGGCTGGGAAGTATTTTTAGGATGAGGATTGGTTGAAGGAATTTCAGCCTGAGGAGCAGGCTGATTAGCAGGAGGCTTGGTTGTTTTCTTTCTTTTTTGTGCGATGGATTTTACGCGACCCATGTTGGTTGGGATGGTTGAAGGTCTATTTGAAGGGTTATGATATTCTGAGATTAGCCGCGATGACTGTTCTTGATCTTCGAGTAACTGTGCGAGCAAGTCATCGTCGATCGGTCTCTCACCTCCCCAAGGGTCGTGCATGAAAATCTGTGAACAGAGAAGGGGAGATGAGAATCTACGGCCAATAGACCAAGAAAGTGGAAAAGTTTGAATAATGTTGCTCGTGTATAAAAGTTAAGCTTTTATACGACCAGCAGCATTCTAATGTAAACACTAAATCATACGCGAACAGTTTGGAAAACGGATTAAAAAGTAGCAGTGAAAAGTTTTTCAGGAAAAACTTTTTGACTCTGAGAAAGGGCGGGAAAAACCTAATTTTTTCTAAGTACTTAAAAATCAAATTTTTACTTCGATTTTACGCCCTAAATCTATGATCCTAACTTCCAAACCGATTCCTAAGCCTCATGTAGTGTTTTTTTTTTCCTTATCCTATCATGTTCATACCTACATGCCCAACTGCCCCAAATCATTTTTTTTAAGAACATTAAGGAACTTCAAATTCAAAACAAACCAAAAAACTAAAAATTGTATGGCATCTCAACGGCGAAGAAGTTCAAGAGACTTACTTGGATAAAAAATGGTGAAAATTTCTGAGACGTTGAGTCGAGTGGCTGGATAGAAACTTCGTAGATCGCCAAAATCGTCTGAGTTTTCTGGGTTCTTTATGCTCTGTTCTTGAGGAGAAGTGAAAAGTGAATTTGAGGAGTTATTTATATTGGTCGAAGTACGGTTACTGAGGTAATGATATAGGTGATTTTTCGAGGCATGGAAAAGCGTGATAGCCGTCAAACCACTTTTTGGGAAACTGCAATGACATGATTGGTTGCCTTTTTTCGAGAAGGCATTGATGGCTCTGACAGATTGGACAGGACATATGAAAGGTCTATTGTCTAAGTTTACTTTATGCTGGTCGCAGTAAAATAAACTTGAGGGGCAAATGTTTACCCAAAAATAGACTACCTGATGATGTGGTAGGATTGGTCTACAAGTGGGAGGCACGTGGCTGTTTTTAGTAAGTGTATCCTGCTCGGCCATCAACGAGAAGATTATTGGTTTATCAAGTATCATACTTATGTGTGACCAGCCTGGTCGCATATATTCATTTATTTCCTTCAGATGTGCAATCTTGTAATTATGCATTAATTGTAATTTCTTTATTTACCCAAATACGCAAGTCTTAATTGTAATTAAGGCCCATTGGCCCATGTAACATTCTTCAGCCTATAAATACAAATCAAAAGACTCAAGGGAGGGGACTTTTGGACTGGGAGAATTCGAAGAGAAAATTATAGTGTTATTATTCACCGAAATTGTAATCATCCTGAAGCTTGTGAAACTCGTGAACCCTTAGTTCATTGATCACAGTGTTGGGATCCTACATCAATAATAACACTAAGTGGACATAGGTCATTACCATCTGATTGAGGTCGAACCACTATAAATTGTTTGTGTCGTTTACTTTTTCGTCTTGATTTCTTCTTGTTTTCATCTCATTCTATATCGTTTACCCGACTTCGTGTCATTGACCAATTCGAGGCTCAACAACTACTTTCTTAGGATTGAAATAACTAAAAAAGAAGATGGGATCTTCATTTCACAAAAGAAGTATATAGCGACACTATTGAAGAAGTTCAAAATGGTGGGATGTAAGATAGTATCAACTCCACTAGACAACAACAAAGCACTCAAGAAAGCGGACAACTCACCAAAAGCAGATGAGTCGAAGTTTCAAAGTTTAATTGGTAGCTTACTCTATCTGAAAGCTACAAGACCAGACATTATGTGTGCAGTCAGTCTCCTATCAAGATTCATGCACGATCCAAGTCAAGTTCACTACGGAGCAGCCAAGAGAGTTCTTAGATATTTGTAAGGAACATAGAGCTATGGGATATGGTATGGAGTCACCCATGACTCAAAACTAATCGCCTACACAGACAGTGGCTGGGTAGGATCACATACCGATATGAAAAGCACGATAGGATATGCCTTCACAATTGGATTAGGGATATTTTCTTGGGCATCAAAGAAACAAGCGACAGTTGTGCAATCATCAGTTGAAGCAGAGTATATTGCCGCAACAATGACTACAAGGCAAGCTATATGACTGCAAAGAATACTTGAAGACATGGGAGAATCACAAGACGAAGCTACAAAGATCTACTGCGATAACAAATCAACTATTGCAATGGCTAAAAATCTCGTATTTCACACCAGAACCTAGCATATAAGCATCAAGTATCATTTCATCAGAGAAGCCAAAACAAAAAAAGAAATAGAACTCAAGCACTGCAGGTTTGAAGAATAGTTAGCAGATATATTCACAAAGGCACTACCAAGAGGAAAGTTTAAGCAACTACAAGACATGATTGGAGTTACAGAAATGTGTACCAATGAGGAGTATTAGAAGTTGCTACACATTTCTTGAATACTCTAGAATATTCTAGACATTTGTAGAATACTTTACTCTAGAATTTTCTAGCTATTTGTAGAATAGAAGAACTTCAAAGACATTTTCTAGAATATTCTATAGTCTAGAACTTCCTAGAAGCTATATGCTTAAAAAGTCTAGACTCTTAGATTAGTCTAGAAGTTGTATATATAAATCAAATACACTAGATAAATCTAGAACAAATAATTTTAGCCACAAATATAAAAGGGCTAGCCACTATAAATGCTCTATCATGGGTAGCAAATGGTGTAACTAAAAACAACAAACGATCAATAAAACTCTACTACTTTCTACTATCATCTACTCTCTAAAACATAAGCTTACTCCTCCAAACCCAAATTTCTTCAATTGTCCATTCAACAACATCAACTATAATATTTTAACCCATAATTACTCTAGCCACTACTCATCAAATATTCTAAACTTCAACCAATCATTACTATTTTTTCTATCCCAAATTCACAAACCATGAAATAAGAACGGTTGTCCCACTTGATTTATTTAATTTAAAATTGGCAATAATATACCATTTTATCACACTATATTTTGCTGAAATACTCACTTATTTACCTATAATTTTAAAAATACCAAATTATACATTTGTATTTTACCAAAGAGTACAACATAGAGACTTGAATATACCTAATACTTTGTATTTTATTTAAATATACCCAATATATATTAATATATATTTTTTATATTTAAATAAATATTTTTACAAATATTATTTCACTTTTTTTAAATATATTTTTTAAAATCATTTAAATAAATTAATTATTTTAAGTAAAATATAAAATGAATTTTTTTAAATTTAAAAAATTACTTTTTAAAACAAATACTATTTATCACACTTTAATAATAAACTTTTATTTCAAATAATAAAATAATATAATTTTTATATTTTTATTCTATTAAATAAATTCTTTCTAAAATTTTTATGAAACAAAATTAAAATTAAAAAATACTAGTAAATAAAAAGAGAGTACTATTTTTTATAAATTTCAACCAAAATTTATTTAAAAAGGTGTCTATTGAAAGCACAGGCTGTAAATAGATATTTAAATAAAACATAAAAGTATAATTTGATATTTTTGAAATCATATATATAAAAGTGTAATGAATATTTAAGCAAAAAAATATAAGGGTGAAAATGATATATAACCTTTAGAATTTAAAATGTATGTTTATTTTTACCCTTACAAAAAATGATTTTCTTGATATTATTTACTAATTTTGTCTCTACTAATAATAAATATATATATAGGAGAATTCTCTTATAGGGCTTCACTTTAAGTGGAGAATTCTCCTATAGGGCCTTCACTTTAAGCCCTACCGGTGAGACTTAAAGTGTTTTCGACCTGTGAACAGTTTTCAGTGCGATTTTTTTAATGACCATGTATATTGTAGCTATTTAGAGCATCCTGCAAATTTTCAGAAAATTTCGAATAGTTTGCAGTACTGAAAATTAGGTTCAAACATGTTGCTTTCCACGCACATAAAAAAATTAGTCACTTGTGCAACAACATGTTTGAACTTAGTTTTCGGTATTGTAATCTATTCGGAATTTTCTAAAAATTTACAGGATGCTCTAAATAGCTACAATATATACGGTCATAAAAAAAAATCGCACCGAAATATATTTACGGGTCGAGAATACTGAAAACCCCACCGATAAGACTTAAAGTAAACCCGCAAAGAAAATTTTCCCATTATATATATTTATATATATATATATATTTGTATTTCACCCTATCCTACTCCAAAAATAGAGGTTGGGTCCTCCTTAATTTACTGGTCCGCCACTGAAATTGTATGAGAACTCAATTAATAATTAGTCGATCTTCTTTGTGTTGGTGAACATACGAAGTGGATTCCGCCGACGCCGACTTTATTCCTTGAGCTTTCTTCGATCGATCAGGTGGTAAGTATAAGTGTCTCTCCAAACATGATGATGACTCAATCTGCGTATGCTACCTCTTCCACACAATACATCTATTTATTATAACAAAGCAAATTCTAACTCACTTGCTAGAATTTGTAATTTGATAGCTGCTATATATATATATATTAATTGGTTTCTTCAAACCCAAAGAGGCCACATCAAATCTCCGGAGCTATTTTCTTGAGCCACTTGCACTAAAATGTTTTGCCTTTAGGTTTCCGTCCAAAAGGACAAAACCATATGAGTCAAAGATCGATTAAAACCCCTTCTCATAATATGGTTTCATATGAAAACTAATCTCCTTATAATCTAAACATTTCAGCCTTAAAATTTTGGTTATTTCAAGTGAATAAGCATGAAAAGACTTTTCATTACTGTCAAGAAAAAATATAATTAACCCATAACAAAAGATTACATGGGAATCAAGTAGTATAGCATATGTGCATATATATATATATATATTAATCAGGTCAAATTCATCAACGTACTTTTCAGGGTATAAGAAGAAAATAAAACAGGCAATGCAAATGTTGTCAATTAGCCTACGGCAACTAACGAATAATATATAATACTAATAATGAGTCCACATATTTGTTAATAAACCATTAAACATAGAGCATATATATTGATTTTTCTGATAGAAATAACTTTTCCGAGGCTCATTCTTAGAAAAAAAAATGTTGAAATCAATAACTAGTAGCTAGTTCCAACTCCAATTAGCGAGAAAGATCAATATGGGTAAGTAGTTATTTTTATATTATATCAAAGCCTCCCAATCATAGGAGTCTCAAAATTTTGAAAATTGTCATTATTTGTTTTTAAATCAAACTTTTTATTTTGAGAGAACTTCATATTTTTAATTAAGGGTAATTTTGTCCCAAAACAAAAGAACCACAACTTTATGAATATAAATCTTTTGTCTCTTAATGTTTGTATTCTCTCTATCCCATCACTTAAATTTGGACAAATAATCATCATTTATGTATAAAAATGTGTAATTAAATAAAGTGGAACTTACACCCTATAAGACTTATTCTGCCATCTTTTGAAAATTATGGGATTTCTATTTTGTTTATGTTAGTGTGGTTTTTTTTCCTTCAAATATATGGTTTTTTTTTCCAATATAAATGTAGCTTTTAGAAAATAAGACACAATTTTATGACTTAATTAAGTTGTATTATGGAAAAATCTGAAAGTTAATTTGGTAAACAAAGTCATATACATAATATGTTTTTTTAGAACTTATGTTAGAAATAATTATTAATATGGAAAATTATATGTAAAAAAAATTCAGAGAGTAAATAACTTAACTATTAATTTTTAAGCACTGGGAGAAAGATAAAACTATATATAATTTAGAAATAGAAAATTTAATTTCCAACTTTATCAACTTAGGCCTATTTTCATTAAAGGTGTAATTAATATAGCATAAACAATCTATATATATAAAGGATAGCTTCAAGGAGATGATGTGTCACTCTAAAATTACTCAAACTATTTTTTTTATTTTCTCCTTTAATCTAATTTTTTTATTAATTTTTATTAATAAGGAGATGATGTGTCATTCTAAAATTACTCCAAACTATTTTTTCTATTTTCTCCTTTAATCTAATTTTTTTATTCATTTTTATTAATAATTATTTAAACTTTATTTTTTTAGATATTTAAATAAGATATTTTTTGAATTAAATACCTAATAAACTAACAAAAAATAAAATAAAACAAAAACTACATTAAATGTTATTTTTTTAGATATTTAAATAAGATATTTTTTGAATTAAATACCTAATGAACTAACAAAAAATAAAATAATAAAAAAAACTACAAATATATACTACATAATATACTAATAAAATAACATCTTTGAAGCGCTATATAAAAGATTATCCAAACGAGTGATTAACATTTTGATAAAACATAAGGTCCACGAGTTAATTTTAAAAAATAAAGAGTCCAAACGGGTAATCGGCTAAAATACAAAGTTCAAAATAGTGTGTATATATAATTTACTTTCTATAAATTTTTTTTAACACTTTGAATAAATACATAGTCCAAAGATTAATTTTTAAAAATAAAGAGTCAAAACAAGTAATCGACCAAAGTATAGTCTTCAGATAACCAATCTATCTATTCCTATTCTTAACATCTTGACAAAACTTGAGGTCCACAAGTTAATTTTTAAAAATAAAGACCCCAATGAGTAATCGGCTAAAATACAATATTCAACATGATGTGAACCCTTACAAAAAAACATAAATTATATATAATTTAATTTTTATAAAGAATTTTTAACCTTTTGAATAAATATATGGTCCAAATGTTAATTTATAAAAATAAAGGGTCAAAACGAGTAATCGGCCAAAATACAATGTTTAAATAATCGATCTATCCAATCTTATATTTAACTTTTTGACAAAACACGAGTTCTAAAAGTTAATTTTAAAAAATAAAAGGTTCAAACGGGTAATCGCCCAAAATAAGTCTTACACAAAACATAAATTTCTATATACATAATTTAGATTTTTTATAAAAAAAATCACGCAAAGCGTATAATAATGATAATAATAATAAAAAATAAATGCACACGTACAACAAATTTTTTTAACTTTGTTTTTGGTAAAATGGACACCATTATGAAAAAAAAATTGTATTCAATACGCCCTCATATGTCCATATAAGGAACATGTTGTACGAGTAAGGTGAAAAAGAATCCATGTCGTAGGATTCTCCTAAAAGTATTTTAAAATATGTATATTTTTTAATAATTACAAAAGACTGCGCGGTTATGTTTTCTAGTTAAATCTATAAAGAACCTCCATTTAAAGAAAGTATATATATTTTTTTTCTTTTTAAGAATAATATAATTTTTTTTTTAGAAAAAAGATAAACTCATTTTATTCCCACCAAAAAAGGTCTATAAGGATATAACCTTCCATTAACATTTTAATCCTTTTAATAATATTTATTTCAAATTTCTCAATCATAAATGTTAGATATATAATAATAATTATAAAAAAAAGAATAAAGATTATTTTTGTCTTGTTGAGGGAGTTTTAGCATTTAAGATATACAAAAGAATTCGTTGTCTTTTTGTTAACTGAATTTAACATTATAATAGTACAAAAAAAAATCTTTATATGAAGTTTTATTGTTTTTTATTTATAATTTTAATATTCCATACCGAATATTTTGATATAAAAAAGGCATAAAATTTGTCTAGTTAGAATCGAGATATAATAATTTCTCGGCATTGATTAAGCAGTATGTACATAAAAGGTTAGATTCATGGTTGCAAGGTAGCAAGAGGTGCCTCGACAATTTATCACATGTTTTTCGCAGATGATAATTACCTGTATTGCAAAGCAACAAAAAATGAGGTAGCTCGGGTCAAGATGTTACTTCAGACCTTTGAAAATGCTTCAGGGCAACAATTGAACCTTGAGAAATCCTCGGTTTTCTTTAGTTACTATACAATGTTAGATTAAATGAAATATAGGCGTATGAACAATTCTATACATGTAGGCGGAATTGATATATAAATTGAACATATACGAAGAGAGGATTGAATATATGTACCTCCAGCCATTGCTATTGATAATCTCGATCTATAAACTTTAGATCTACAAAAGAAAAGAAGAGAAATTAGAACGAGTACACGAGCTTTCAAGCTCTCACTAACTCTTTTAGATGGAGTTACTGAAAGAGAGAATAATGAGTAGCAAGTTTAGGGACCGGTACTCTATATTTATAAAGTGAGACATTCCATCAGAGTCTCTGCCACAGATTGAGATATTCTCTCAATCAGTTGGGATACGCAAAATCGGGTAACAAACAAAATTGGGTAACAAATAATGTTGACAATTAATTAGAATATTTGTCAATTAATAAAATATTGACTTTGATATATTAAATCAATTAGTTATAACAAATTGATTTTATATACTGTTGACCCACGATTTGGCCAACGACACGGAGTCAAATATACGACAAAGGATAAAACGGCAAGTAAGAAAGATGATCTAATGGAAGAGAAGAAAACACCAAGAATTTATAGTGGTTCAGCCCCAAAAGATGGTAATGACCTACGTCCACTTAGTGCTATTATTAAGATTGAATCTCAAAGCCGTGATCAAAGAACTAGGGTTCTTGAGTTTCACACACCTTGAAAGAAATACAATAAAACGATGGATAATTGCACTATATCTCTCTCTTTTTCTCTATCTTAGCAAAAAGATTCAGGAATCAAAAGTCCCTTCCTTGAGCTATTTCATGTATATTTATAGGCTCAAGGAGTGTTACATATGCCAACGTTCCCTATCTTTCTTTAATAATCGCGTATCAAGATAATAATGAAGAAATATTCAATGCAATTATTATAAGATTATAATTTAAGAAGGAAATAAATCAGGTTATACGACTAGCCTGGTCGTATCTAAAAATTAACCCATGGCGAAGTGATGTGCTTTTGGTCGATAGTCGAGCAGTACTTCTGCCACGTGTCAACTACGTGTGAGAAATCCTTGCCACGTCATCTGCAGCCGTTTTTAGAGTAAACATTTCCCCCCAGGTTTATTTATTGCGACCAGCAATAAGTAAACTTAGGAAACTGACTCTTCGAATACCCCACGACATCTGTCAGAACCGCCCATGCTTTCTCAAAAAAAGATGATCAATCATGTCCAATGAAGTCTTTTCGGCTTCCCAATAACTTGTCTGACGGCTATCACACTTCCCCATGCCTTGGAAAGTTACCCTTTATGATTACCTTGGTAACCGCTCCTCGGCTAATATAAATGACCTTTCAGAATTAGTTTTTACTTTTTACACTTTAACTTTATCTTCAAGAAACTGAAGAACCAGGAGCTATACTTTCGGAAACCCAGAATCTCAGACGGATCACGAAGCTCTTGCCCAGCCGAATCAACTTAGTGCCTCAGAACTTCACTCCATCTTTCATACAAGTACGTTTCTTCGAACCTTTCATTTGTTAATATGCCCTGCAATACTTGTTTGTCTTTATTCCTGATTTCTGAGTTCTTGATTGAAACTATTTTGGGGAGATTGGGAATATTAACCGACGCTTGAAAGGGTGATGAAACAACGTCTTGTAGGGGTTAAGAGTTAGTTTGGTAGTCGAGATTGTAGGTTTAGGGCGTAAAATCGAAGTAAAAATTCGACTTTTAGGCTAGTTGAAAAACTGGGTTTTTCCCGCCCCTTCGGAGTCGAAAAAGCTTTTTCTCAAAAAACTTTTTACTTCCGCTTTTCAATCTGTTTTTCAATCTGCTCGTATAGAACTTAGTGTTTTTGCTAGAATGCTGCTGGTCGTATAAAAGCTTAACTTTTATACGCGAGCAACGTTATTCTAAGTTTCAACACAGATTTTTAGGCTGTACGTTCTCACCTCCCCCTTTCTCTGTTCACGGCTCTTCATGCAATATCCTTGGGGAGGTGAGAAGCCTATCGACGATGACTTGCTTACCCAATTACTTGAAGATGAGGAGCATCCATCGCAGCTGATGCCAGAGATTCCTTTTTCTCGAACCCCACCCAATAGACCTCAGACAAACCTTCCAGCCATGGGTAGAGTAAAATCCACAGCCCAAAAAAAGAAATCTTCCAAACCTTCAGACCAGCCCGCTCCTCAGGCTGGAATTCCCTCGACTAGTGGTCGGGAAAGGAATATCCCCGACCCAAACATTCAAACTCATGCGAGGCCCCGAAATGCCGTTCAACCAGATGTTGAATGGTACATCGCGCCTGGTAACGATCAAGATGATCGCTAATTACATAAAAAAATATGGACTTCCTGGGGTGACATTAGTTCAACCCACTCAAGACCAACGGGCGAACTTGCCTAGAGGTGCCTTCAGCACCTAGTCGAGGTATCACATTGAGGCAGGAGCGACCCTGCCTCATCATCCTTTTTTCCAGGGGCTGGCCAATGACTTTGGGGTCGCCCCTTTTCAAATAACTCCCAACGAATATAGAATGCTTGCTACACTCTATATCCTTTATAACCACAAAAAATGGCATGTCCCCACTCTACATGAGGTCAACTATCTGTTCGACCTAAAATCCAACCCCAACCAAGAAAACACGGGGTTTTTCCACTTTTGTCACCAGGAGACAGGTCGCACTTTCCTGTATGACACCACTCATATCTCGAACGTGGGGAAGTACCATCAGGAGTATTTCCTGATGACTGACATGGTCGCGAACAACTTGGCCTTCACTCAAGGAGGTAAAGTCTTTATACCACTGGTCGTCAATCTTTCTTCAATTTTTTGCTGCATTTTCCTTAGAAATTTAGTGCATTTCAGGCCCATGGTTGCGACCAAATCCTACTCCAAACATGGAGATGTGACCAGCCCTCCTAGCCAGCATGACTGACATAGAGAAAAGCATCAAACAGCTGGTCACGGAGGCCAATCCGAGACTGTTCGGCCTTTTGGCCCATCACCAGGATGTGAGGGAGTCAACGGCGGGCAGTGTCACTGGCGGAGAGGTTCCCGAGCAGCACCCAGACGTGGAACAACCCCCTCCGAGGAGGGCCACTAGAGTGACAATCAAGGAACCCTCCAGCACCCCGTGGGCTGCTGCTCCCCCCGCCCCAACGGGAAAAGGAAAAAAGAAGGCCACTGAACCTCTCGAGCCCCTCAACGAATCTTCGGATGAGAACGGTAATGATCTCTCGCTCTTAGATAGCTTGCCAATTCCCTATCACTTATTTGACGGGGACGAAAATTTTAAGTACGCTCCAAATTTAGATTCAGACTTCTTCATGCCAGAGAGTGAGTGTAAGACTAGTAGAGTATATAATGTAGCGACTAGTAATGATAGCTCGGGTATTTCACTTACAATTTTCTTTGTTTCTTTTCCTGACATAACATACTCAATCATTTATACTATCTCACTATTCATGTATTTGCTTCTCTTTCAGAGATGGACTCCGAGTACGTGTTCACATATAAAGTTCCCCTGAGGCTCCCGAAGCTCCCTCGAGCAAAAAGAAAACGAGCAAGAGGCATCCTGGGGAAAGCAGTAAAACGCCTCAGGCCGAGAAAGCCCGTACTGCAAGCCCCCCGGCAGACGGACCCTCAGTTGCCACTTGCCACTTGCAACTCTTTTCCGTGAACATCTCTCGATACGCCTTTCTTAGCCTTGGTGATCGAGGCATTGTAGCACTTCCTTGCTTCCCGCTGATTTCCCAATACGCATCCTATCCCTGCGTCTGTTGGGAATTTCATGGCAAGGTGCCATATTGAGGTGACAGCTCATAGGTCGACCAGAATTGGTCTCTCAATTACAGCATTATATGCTGAAGGACAATCAACTACTATGAAAGTAGTGAGTAATGTCCTATTAGCAGGCGTAGCACCTGCTGTAACTGGAAGCCTAATCGATCCTGTTGGGGCGAGCCCTTCACCGGAAAAACCATAGATGGTTTGGTTGCATGGCTCCAGGTCTTTAACGAACAACTTCATTCTTTCCAGCGAAGACTTGTATAGGATGTTGACCGAACTCCCTGTGTCGACCAACACCCTTTTCACCATCATGTTGGCAATTTGTACGTCTACGACCAGCGGGTCGGAGTGTGGGAATCATACGTGCTGGGCATCGTCATCAGAGAAGGTTATCAATTCCTCCTCTGTACGAGCCTTTTTTGGTGCTCGATCTTCCACACTCATCATCTCGATGTCCTGGTCGTGGCATAGGGTTCGAGCATATCGATCCCTTGCCTTCCCACTGTCTCCTGCAAGATGTGGGCCTCCGCAGATGGTGAGTAAAGTGCCTGCCACAGGAGCTGGCTGTAGACATGGAAAGCGTTGGCGTGCAGGCGCTTGCTTGTTGCCACTTTGAGCCTCTCGCTGAGACCCTCCTACAGCTCGCACATATCTTCTCAAATGTCGCTGCCTGATCAGGAACTCAATCTCGTCTTTCAACTGGTTACATTCATAGGTGTCGTGCCCGTAGTCCTTGTGAAAACGACAGAACTTTGTCGTATCTCTCTTGGAGATATCTTTCCTTATAGCTGCAGGTTGTTTGTAAGGCACGCTTGATGTGGTTGCCTGGTAGACTTCAGGTTGGCTTTCGACAAGGGTCGTGTAGTTGGTGAATCTTGGCTCATATCGATTGCCTTTGGGGCGCTTACTCTCAGAAGCTGAGGGTTCATTGTTCGCCCATTTTCCACCATTCCTACCACTGCCATTCCCATTGCCTTTGCCGTTGCCATTGGGCTTTTCTGACCCATTGGCGGCTTTGGCGGGTTCTTCCTTGGTTCCCTTGTCTTTTGTTGGCGATTTCCCTTCGTTGGCATTCGTGTCTTCGAGCTTGATATATTGATCAACCAGATCCAAGAACTCTTGGGTACTTCTAACCCCATGCTTTCTGAGGCTACTCCAGAGGGGTGAATGGCGCCTCACCCTAGAAGTTAGGGCCATCATCTTACCTTCATCGCCCACTGTCTTGGCTCCAGCTACTGCTCGCATGAAGCGTTGGACATATTCTTTCAAGGGCTCTCCCTCTTTCTGGCGTATCTCGACCAGCTGGTTGGCCTCTGTGGGGTGTACACGACCTGTGTAGAACTGTCCGTAAAATTCCTTCACGAACATTTCCCAAGATACTATACTAGCAGGAGGGAACTTGAAGAACCACTCCTGAGCGGTGTCAGACAGTGTGGCAGGGAAGATCCGGTAGCGGGCATCTTCCGACACTTTCTGTATGTCCATTTGTATCTCAAACTTATTAACGTGAGATACTGGGTCTCCGTACCCATCGAAGTTCGACAATGTAGGCATCTTGAACTTACTGGGGGTTTCAGCCGAGGCAATCCTCTGTATAAAGGGGGTGCCCCTCCTCCTATTGTACTTGCTGACGGTAAGAACTCGTCAACTAAGTTGAGTTGGAAAGATTATCAAGTCCAAATCACTAATGGAAAAGCTGTAGAAACTTAAACAATAATTCAAGAACAATGATAGAACAATAATGGAGAATTCAGTCTTTCATTCACACTAAAGCCTTTGCTACAGTAAAATCTCCAACCCCCTTTCAGGTGGTAGTAGAGTTCATTTTATAGTAGGCTCTAATGGCCTTAGAAACATGGTGGTCCAGGAGACCAAGGGGTGCATAAGTACTATGTCAAGGGAGTGGCTTCAGAGGTTGTGGTCGTACATCCAGTACGGGAGCAGGTGTCAGGAGGATGTCTCCACTACTTGTCTGTACCCATGTCTGATGAGTGGTTGCAGGCATAGTCACACAGGTGATAGTGGTGTTGACTCTAACCTTTGGTCGTAGACATACGGGCCATAACTCTTATCCCAGCAGTCCCACTGGTATTGGTGTCCATACTCAGTACTAGGTCGTACAAGTATGTCCCATTCGACTCGTACTAGAGCCTCTAAGCATAGGGGTCTCAAGGTGTAAGGAATGGGACCCTTGGTGCATGGCTCTACTCACGTGGCCACTAAGTGACGTAGCTCTCATTCCTTCGCGAGGCCCCCTTGGAAGGCTTATTGATGGCGTGGCTCTCTTGGCTATTCACGAGGCCGAGTGTGCTGCGGATGTGACCCCCATGAGGCCATGGGCGAGGCCACCACGGGGCTTAGATGGCGAGGCCACTCCGTGGGCGTGGGCGAGGCCACCACGGGGCCTAGATGGCGAGGCCACTCTGGAGTCATGAGCGAGGCCATCACGAGGCCTAGATGGCGAGGCCACTCCGTGGGCATGGGCAAGGCCACTTTGGGGCCATGGGCAAGGCCACCACGGGGCCTAGATGGTGAGGCCACTTCGTGGGCATGGGCGAGGCCACCACGGGGCCTAGATGGCGAGGCCACTTCGGGGCCATGGGCGAGGCCACTCTGGGGCCATGGGCGCCGAGGTACGGCCGAGCGACACCATGGAGACGCGCGCGCGAGGCGGGCCATGCGCCTGGGGTACCACCGAGCGACTCCAGGGAGACGCGCGCAAGGTGGCCGAGCGACGCCAGGGGGTGCACGCGCGAGGAGGGCCTCGCGCCTGAGGCACGGCCGAGCGACGCCTGGGGGTTGCGCGCGCGAGGTGGGCTTTGCACCTGGGGCATGGCCGAGCGAGGCCATGGTGACGCAGCTAGGACCTCATGCATCGCGAGTTGATCCGAAGTTGCCGTCAAAGGGCGATGGGCCTTCACGGGATCTTTTATGGGCGCAGAATATTGAGCGTTCACACTTGCCCCCCAGTCTAGGAGAGGACCTTTAGGTGCTCTTGTAGACTATTTACCTTGATTCCTATAAATAGGCCCTCATGCATGGCCTAATATTTTCACCTTACTTCTTTGGCTTATTAGTTTGGAGAGCCCTTCCTTTTTCAAGAGGTGAGGGGTTCAATCCCTCACAACCTCTTTTTTGCCATAGTTCTTTTTATTTTACTTTGTCACTTCATTTTCATCATCATTTATTTATTTATTTATTTTTTTGAGCTAATTTCTTGGCATGACTATTTGAAGATTAACACATCTTTCTGGTCCATTCTTGCAGACGCGCATTTTCGACCCTTTGGTGCTTTTTGATCCTCGACCTCCTTTTGACCCCAACTTCACTCTCTTAACCGCTTGAGGTATATTTTCTTTCCTTCTCCCTTATATTTTTTATCGGGTCCAAACTAGCATTACTCGGGATGGGGTACCTTAGCCTGAGCTTGTAGTGACTTTAACCACATACATGCCCTTTTTTTTTTTTATACCCTGTAGTGGGCCATTTAGGACGCTTGCATCTAGAGATATTGAGACTATTCCTTTGTGTTTTGTAGCCATCCCCTCATTTATACGCGAACCCCCTTTTCGCTTTCGGGACGAGGTCTCATGGCCAGTGACGGCCCGTTCGACATATAGCGCGCCTTAGGACGACCCTTTTTGAATTGCGGTGGGATTTAGAGTTTATGGAGGGACACCTTCCGCCAGAACCTCCCACTCCCTCCTCGCCTGATGACGGTCATGGGGCTGCTAGATCCTCTCCCCAGCCCCTAATCTCAGTTTTTCCTAGCTTAGTGCTTCCGCCATCGCTCCCTCAATGGAAAACTCTTGCTAGGAAGAAAAAATGGAGGGTCAAGTGTTCTGCCTCTTCCTCACATCTTTCTTTTGATTTTGCAGATATGCCGAAAGCACGCCGATAGGTATCTACCCAGGAAGAGGACGACACCCCTTTACTGGCATCCAGTCTGGTGTTGCATGTGTCTGCGAACAAATTGAAGGAAATCGTGAAGCACTACTGCGTTGCTCCAGAATATGCCCTATATGCTCCTCAGGAGACTTGCCAGGCTGACCGCCCCAGGGAGGGTCAGGTAGCTATGAGTGAACACATCTTGAAGGCGGGTGGCACCATTTCCTTGCACCCGTTTTTTGTAGCGGTCCTTAACTACTTCGACCTCGCCCCCCTTCAGCTGTCACCCAATAGTTGGTTGACCCTGAGCTGCCTTTTTGTTTGGTTCAAGGAACAGGCTAAATGCGCTCCTACGGCACAAGAGGTGCACTTTCTGTACAACCTCATGGGAACCCCCAGGTCCAAGGGCTTCTACTATCTGCAGAAAGCCAATAGCGAGCTCCCCCTGATAGAGGGCTCAGTATCCAACATGGGGACTTGGAAGCAAGACTTTTTCTTCGTAGAGGGTCCTCTTTCTGTTCGTGAACACTTTCGCGACGACCCCACTAAGTACCCTGGTCCTCCTTTTCTTCTTGTTAGAACTTACTATTTTGTATTCCTGCTTGCACTGACATTGGCGTGGGTCATGCAGAGAAATTTACTACTCCTTCGGTCATTGGGACGGAGGCGGAGGCCGTGAACGACCTCATTAATGCAGACTCCGCCCTGAAGAAGGCGGCGTTCTTAATTACTATGGCGAATCTCAACCGCCACCAGCTGTCCCCGGTCTCGGACCCCAAGTTCCTGTGGTCAATTACTAGGTCTAAGAAGACTACGGCTACGCCGGCCGAGCCGTTCCTAAATGATGGTGAGGCCGAGGAGGAGCTGGAGGATGCCCCCCTTGAATGTGGGGGATCTCACCAGTGCCCCCTGTCCCCCGGGGGATGCCCCCCTTATGGCTCCCACGACCAGGATATGGCCTTTCAACCTCAGGACCAGTATGTCGCACCGGAAGGTTATGCTTCCCCTGGCTTTGGTGGCTGCGACGCCTTCCCTCAGGTTCCTCACGACATTGGACCACCGGGGGCTGATTCGTCGGCCTTGCGGAGCCCCCCTCTAATCTACCAGGGTCTCAGTTTTTCCCCTTCACTGCGCCCCCTCCTGCTTCGGCGAGCGGGTCATCTGTCCTCCTCCAACCAGGTGCTCCCAGTATGGAGGCGGAGCCTTGGGTGACTACGATGGCATCATCCTTCGGGCAGCGATATATTCAACTTGCCTCAGGCCTCCCTGAATCTGACTGGAGGAGTCTAGGGAACGTGACTCAGCCAGACCTTGGGGACACCCTATGGCGCGCCGCGACCTGGGTGAGTTCTTACACCTTGCGTCGGTCATTATTATGTATAGATGTACATGTGTTTTTGTTACTTATTGTTGATGCCATTAACTTTCTTGTGCAGGCCTACACATTGTCCCTACGATATGCTGACACGTCCAGCGCCCTCTCCGCATCTACTGCTGAGAGGGACTGCCTCACAGCCCGGGTCCAGGAGCTCGAACATGAGCTTAATAAAACTAAGGCCAAGTTGTCCAAGGCCCGGACTAAATTTTCCAACTTGTTCTCAAAGAGGGAGAAAGTAAAGGCCAAGACCAAGGAGCTAAAGGGCAAGGTTAAACGCTTGGAGCGCAAACTCCAGGAGGCCAAGGCCACTGGGGCTGCGTCGCAGCAGAGAGTTACCTAATTGGAGACCGAAGTCGAGGCCCTTAGGGCCGAACTATAGTCAGCGCAGGAGAAGAATGCTTCCTTGGAGGCGGAGAGGGCTTCCTTGGAAGCGGAGAGGGTCACCACCGAGCACAGGTCTATAGATCGTGCTCTTTACAATGTGTGGAGGTAGGATCCTAACTTCGACTTCTCCTCTTTTGGTGAACATACCGTTGCTCGAGCAGCCCTGTGGAGTGCCCACATTAGGAGGCCTTGAAGTAGTCTTGCTTCTTTTTTTTCTTTTTCTTTTAGCTTTGTAATATCATTATCATTGCTACTTTTCTTCTGGTAACTCTTGTACTATCTCAAGAACTCTTTTTTTCTAATGTATAAATACATGTGCTGCTATTTATTTCTTGTTCTATTGCATTTGAGGCCCTTTTAAGCCTGCATTTGAGGCCCTTTAAAGACTATCACCTCTTTTATTTACCAGGCTGGAGATCCTCTGGAGCCCATGTGAAAGGGTTCACTGAGACCTCTTTTGGTGCCTCTTGATTACTTTTATAAGGATATTTTGACCCCTTGGGTCCTAGCTATCCTTTTATATATTTTTGCGCGCGCTTATAATTTGTTGCGAGAAGTGTCCTTCTCGTCATTATGCATAGTACTATTTTTACAAGGGTCTCTTTTGGGATCCTTTTTGGCTAGACGGCTTGGCGGCCGCTCTAGACTTATTATTATCATTACCATATAATGGGTAGACTTATTATTGGCTAGACGGCTTGGTGGCCGCTCTAGACTTATTATCATCATTACCATATATATATTTTTGGTAAGTCCCTAAGGCCTCCTTGATATTCACAAGGGTAGCTAATCCTTGTGATTCCAGGAGATGCCTTGTAAGGACTCCACTTAAGGCCCTGATATAGGGGGGTCCCTCTGGGATCCCCGCTGAAGGGTCCTTTTTAGGGTCCTCCTGATCGAGGGTTGTTTTCAGGATCCTCTTGGTGCAGGGTCCCTCTTAGGAGTTAGGAGGGCAAGTGGTCCTTTTTAGGATCCTCCGTTAGAGGGTCCCTTTTTAGGAGCCCTTTTTAGGTTTTTCTTGCTGGCTGCATGTTTTTGCCTCCTGTCCTGCCCCCCAAGTGCTTGGTGAAATTTATTTCGGCAGGCACTTTGGCTGATGCTCGTGCAGCGAAGAAGATAAACACAGGAAGTAGCAAACAGTTTCATTCATAGCATGCGGTTTACAGCCAACTTTGTAAATAAAAAAGGGGGGTTACATCTAACTAGGAGGCTACCTAGGGTAGCCTCTTTGATTCTTACTTAAGCTAAAATAACGAAGGACAAGCTAAACATAGGTTCTTTTGGCACTAAGAGCCGAATCCTTGCTGGTAGCACTTCTCGAGAGGCTCCGTAACCTGTGGGTCCAATCTTGTGCGGATCTAACTTGTGTGGGTCGCTCCTTCATGCACAACCATTGTCATTGGCATGGATGGTTTGGTGGCTGCGTGGAGGGACATGTTATAGCATTCCCTCACTTCCTTCTGCTCCCCTTTCACACATGCTACTCCCCCAGGGGTAGGGAATTTCATAGCTAGGTGATACACAGAAGTTATCGCCTTCAATTCTCTCAGAGAGGGTCTCCCTAATACCGTGTTGAAGGCTGAGGTGCAATCTACCACGACGAAGTTAGCCATTACGGTGGTTTGCCTGGGTTGCTCCCCCATGGTGAGGGCTAATTCGATTGTCCCCAGGGGTTGCATCGAATCTCCCGTAAACCCATACAAAGTCGTAGTACAAGGCTTTAGGTGACGGAGGCTCAATCCCATCTTTTTCAGTGCCTGTCGATACAAGATGTCCACAGAGCTCCCGTTATCCACCATGACCCGATGTACCCTCATGTTAGCTAGCTGGGCAGTTAGCACCAGGGGGTTGTTATGAGGAAAGTGCACCCCCTGCGCATCTTCTTCAGTGAAAGTTATTGAGTCATTCTCGCCCTTGAAGCTCTTCGGGGGGTGTTGCTCCAAACTTAAAACGCAATGTGGTGGACTTCATCGGGCCTCCTTGGCATACCTGTCTCGCCCTTTCCTAGAATCGCCTCCGAATACTGGTCCTCCAAAGATGGTCCTGACCTCTCCTTCTACTTCTGGGGCCACCTCACGTGCCCGTAGCGGGGACACTCCTCCTTCTGGCCTTTGGTTATCCTTGCACACATACCTGCCCAAATGTCCCCTGCGGATGAGTTCCTCAATTTCTTCCTTCAAATGGATACACTCTACCGTGGTGTGACTGGTATCCTTGTGGTACTGGCAGTATCTACTAGGGTCCCTTTTGGACCGGTCCTTTCTCATTGGTGGGGGCCTTTTGAAAGGAACTCGATCTTCGTTGGTGAGGTAAATGTGCTCCCTAGTATCTGTGAGGTTTGTGTAGTAAGTGTAAGTTGCTTGCCTGTGATCATTCCCCTGTTTGGTTTTCCTCTGGTGGTCATCTCTTGATCCATCATATGCCCTTTTCTTCTTTGCTACATTCGACCCGTCGTTAGTTGGGGGCTTCGCGTGGGGCTCCTCCTTTCCTGCCTTTAGGTTTGTGTGGCCATCCTCCACACGTATGTACTTTTGCGCTCTCTCGTAGAAGTCTTCTAAGTCAGTGACCTCCCTCTTCAGCATGTTGTCCCACAACTTGCTTCCTGGGAGCACCCCGGCTGTGATGGCCATTTTTAGCTCTCGGCGAGTCAGGCTCCCCACTTTCGCGGCCTCCATATTGAATCGGTGAATGTAGCTCTTCAGGCTCTCATTCTCCCCTTGCTTCACGTTGGCCAAGCTGGTACCTGGCATCGTGTAATCCCTCACGGCATGGTGCTGTTGGAGGAATTCGTCAGAAAACTGTTGCCAGGACCTGATGGACCCTGGCTTTAATCTCTTGAACCACTTGTAGGCGGGTCCTTTCAAAGTGACGGCGAAGCAGTGGCATCTAGCTCCACTTCCAATCCCTCTCAGTTTCATCAGATCATTAAACGCATCTAGGTGGTACTTTGGATTTGTGTTCCCTTCGTAGGGGGTCATATTGGGTTCCTTAAAGTTGGCAGGGAGCCGGATGGCCTGAATCTCCCTCACGAAGGGTGACTCATGGTCGAATTCTTCCTCATAGACCTGGCCGCCTGATGCGGTGACGATCTTGCTTCGCAGGCTCTTCATCTCCGTGTCCAGGTCCTGCCTCCTCTTGCTTAGAGTGTCCCTCAAAGAGGACGGGCTAAGATCCGCCTTTCCCTTGCCCTCTTGGGGGGCCATAGGGGGCGTGGTCCCTTTGCCCACCCTCTTTTTATTGAGCTCCTCCCATAAATCTGAGGGTGCTCTTTTAGAGGTGACCTCGTCCTCATTGTGAGGGGCGGCGTTGGTCCTTGGCGCGGGTTTCTGGGCCTGCTTAGGTGGTTCAAGGTGCTCACGTTGCTTCGCTCGGGGGGTGTTACTGGTAGAGTGTCGGGTTCTCCCATCATCTACTAGTACAGTGGTCTCCACCCCATCCTTGCCCTTCTCCTTCCTCTTAGGCAAGGTCACGCTCGACTTACCCTGTAACAGGCCGTTCAGGACCTCTCGCATGTTCTCCAAGGTGGTCTCCAACCTTTGGTTCTTACGGTGGAGCTCACGTATTTCCTCTTCATAGAACCGAGATTTCAAACTTGAGCTCACGGAATGGACCCGGGGATGTTTATCATGCCTATGGGCAGAAGAGCCCGGGTCCTGCCGGCCGGAGTTCGGTACCTGTGGTGGTTTTGGAGGAGGGAACTCATTAGCATTTCCCGATGGTGCTCTTGGAGGACTTTCTCCAGGTGGGGCGGCCGGTGACGAGGCCACTCTATCACCTCCATGAACCTCAGGGTCCTTCGGGGGCTCCACGTCTCTGGGTGGAGGAGCGTCTTGCATGGAGGCCTTCAGCTGGACTCCGTTCAAGTGAACCTCTACCTCTCGCGGCTCCCTTAGTTTCTTTGAACGTCTTGGCATTTTCTTCTTGCCGGAAATAATGGTGGAACAGTAGCTTGAAACTAACGTTCCCACAGACGGCGCCAAACTGTTGACAGTAAGAACTCGTCAACTAAGTTGAGTTGGAAAGATTATCAAGTCCAGATCACTAATGGAAAAGCTGTAGAAACTTAAACAATAATTCAAGAACAATGATAGAACAATAATGGAGAATTCAGTCTTTCATTCACACTCAAGCCTTTGCTACAGTAAAATCTCCAACCCCCTTTCAGGTGGTAGTAGAGTTCATTTTATAGTAGGCTCTAATGGCCTTAGATACATGGTGGTCCAAGAGACCAAGGGGTGCATAAGTACTATGTCAGGGGAGTGGCTTCAGAGGATGTGGTCGTACATCCAGTATGGGAGCAGGTGTCAGGAGGATGTCTCCACTATTTGTCTGTACCCATGTCTGATGAGTGGTTGCAGGCATAGTCGCACAGGTGATAGTGGTGTGGACTCTTATCCCAGCAGTCCCACTGGTACTAGTGTTTGTACTCAGTACTAGGTCGTACAAGTATGTCCCATTCGACTCGTACTGGAGTCTCTAAGCATAGGGGTCTCAAGGTGTAAGGAATGGGACCCTTGGTGCATGGCTCTACTCACGTGGCCACTAGGTGACGTAGCTCTCATTCCTTCGCGAGGCCCCCTTGGAAGGCTTATTGATGGCGCGGCTCTCTTGGCTGTTCACGAGGCCGAGTGTGCTGCGGATGCGACCCCCATGAGGCCATGGGCGAGGCCACCACGGGGCTTAGATGGCGAGGCCACTCCATGGGCGTGGGCGAGGCCACCACGGGGCCTAGATGGCGAGGCCACTCTGGAGCCATGAGCGAGGCCATCACGGGGCCTAGATGGCGAGGCCACTCCGTGGGCATGGGCGAGGCCACCACGGGGTCTAGATGGCGAGGCCACTTCGGGGCCATGGGCGAGGCCACCACGGGGCCTAGATGGCGAGGCCACTCCGTGGGCATGGGCGAGGCCAATCCGTGGGCATGGGCGAGGCCACCACGGGGCCTAGATGGCGAGGCCACTCCGTGGGCATGGGCGAGGCAACCACGGGGCCTAGATGGCGAGGCCACTCCGTGGGCATGGGCGAGGCCACCACGGGGCCTAGATGGTGAGGCCACTTCGGGGCCATGGGCGAGGCCACTCTGGGGCCATGGGCGCCGAGGTACGGCCGAGCGACGCCATGGAGACGCGCGCGCGAGGCGGGCCGCGCTCCTGGGGTACCACCGAGCGACGCCAGGGAGACGCGCGCGAGGTGGCCGAGCGACGCCAGGGGGTGTGCGCACGAGGAGGGCCTCGCGCCTGGGGCACGGCCGAGCAACGCCTGGGGGGTGCGCGCATGAGGTGGGCTTTGCACCTGGGGCATGGCCGAGCGAGGCCATGGTGACGCGGCTGAGACCTCACGCATCGCGAGTTGATCCGAAGTTGCCGTCAAAGGGTGATGGGCCTTCACGGGATCTTTTATGGGCGCGGAGTATTGAGCGTCCACAATACTCGATATGGGATGTTTGTCCCCCGACCAGTTGCTGTACCGCCTGGTTCAGGGTATCAATTTGAGCCTGAATAGCTTCTGGGACTGCTGGGGCCACCGGTGCCGGGGGAGCGTACTCGTCGTGCCTCTCATAGTGGTCGTTGAGTACGTCCCTCAGGTCATTGTCTCTTCGTCTCTGCTTGCTAGCTCCTAGCCGACTAAAGACATTCGGCTGCCTGGGATGCCCCCCAGCGTTGTGACTAGCTGGCCTATTTTCTCTAGAGGGGGGGTTCTGCCTCCACCCCTTTCTTCATTTCTCCGGCCAACATTTCCTCTGTCGGAATCAGCTTCCTTATAGTCATGGCCATCTTTGAATTGTGGCTAACTACGGCGTGACCGGCTGTTCACGCTATTTCCTCCTCGGGCTGGGATTTCCCGAGCATCATGGGGAGGCCTGCGTTGGTCGTTGGGTCCCCGTGCATTGTTATGCCATGGGGGGCCCTTGACCACAGAGCCTGGCTCGATGTTCCTCCTATTGGTAGAAGGACGCTGCCCCTTGCTTAGTGGATTTGGTTCTTCGTCCCCTGGGCGTTTAGGGCTACGGAGCGGTTGCCCTGCCCTATTCTGCCTCGGGCGCTGGGGATTTCCTCGACCAGCCTGGGTTGGAGGCTGCTGCTCAGGGTCCCTAGGCGGGACCTCATCCTGAGCCATAGGCGGCTGATCTGGTTGGGAGGCTGGCACAACCTGACTCCTAGCAAGTTGAATGGCTGCTTCAAGGGCAGCCATGGCATCCTTTTGCTGACGATCCATTTCGGCCTGCCGCTCACTCAGCTCTTGGCGCTGGCGCTCTATTTCCCTTTGCTGCAGCGCCATCGTCTTCGTAGCATTCTCATGATTGGCCCTCAGATTAGCCAACTCATCTTGCAACACTCCTAGCATTGCCCTCAGTGTTTCAGAATCTAATTCCTCCTCATCAAACTCCAAATGTGGTTCATTCTCAGTCACATTTGGGGGAGGAGGTTGGGACGGTGCAGGGCCAGCAGCCTGTCCAGTCTTCTTGGATGTTTTCGCCATTAGATTTTTTCACAGTTTTTTGTCAAACTCTCAACGAAAGCACCCGAATGTTGACCCATGATTTGGCCAATGACACGGAGTCAAATATACGACAAAGGATAAAACAACAAGTAAGAAAGATGATCTAATGGAAGAGAAGAAAACACCAAGGATTAATAGTGGTTTGGCCCCAAAAGATGGTAATGACCTACGTCCACTTAGTGCTATTATTAAGATTGAATCTCAAAACCGTGATCAAAGAACTAGGGTTCTTGAGTTTCACACACCTTGTAAGAAATACAATAAAATGATGGATAATTGCACTATATCTCTCTCTTTTTCTCTATCTTAGCAATAAGATTCAGGAATCCAAAGTCCCTTGAGCTATTTCATGTATATTTATAGGCTCAAGGAGGGTTACATATGCCAATGTGCCCTATCTTTCCTTAATAATCGTGTATCAAGATAATAATGAAGAAATATTCAATGCAATTATTATAAGATTAGAGTTTAAGAAGGAAATAAATCAGGTTATACGACCAGCCTGGTCGTATCTAAAAATTAACCCTTGGCGAAGTGATGTGCTTCTGGTCGATAGTTGAGCAGTACTTCTGCCATGTGTCAACTACGTGTGAGAAATCCTTGCCACGTCATCTGCAGCCGTTTTTAGGGTAAACATATACCATGTAAATAAATATTGTAACATTCTCCCACTTGGTCAGCATTTAAATTAATGTATTACTTAAGTCCAACGATTATCCTTGTTAGATAATAAACACATGAATCATGGCGATATGTCCTCTTTGTATGGCGAGTATTATCTTCCATGTATTATAATATATTTATTAGGTTACAATGTACTTTATGTGGCTATGTACTTAAATGAATAAACCCTATGTTTATTCAGGTCCTATACAGATAAAATTTTCTCAAATAAAATTAAAATGCGCATAGATATGAGAAAACATCAAAATAAGAGTTTCATTAATAATAACTTCAGTTTGTACAATAAATTTACATAAGGGAACCAAGTCTCATGTTCACTACATGATCCTTGAATTTATGAGGTGGCAAGCCTTTCATCATAGGATCAACAATCATCAATTCAATGCTAATGTGTTGAATGACCACTTTATTTTCTTTAACACGTTCTCTCACGGATAAGTACTTTATGTCGATGTGCTAGCTTTGACTACCACTTTTTTTGTTCTTAGCCATGAGTACAGCAACTGAATTGTCATAGAACATTCTCAATGGCCTAAATATGGAATCTACAACTATAAGGCCTGAAATGAAACTCTTTAGCCACACACCATGCGATGTAGCCTCAAAACACGAAACGAACTCGGCTTCCATAGTAGAAGTAGCAGTGAAGGTCTGCTTGTTACTCCTCCATCATATAGCTCCACCAGAAAACATAAACACGTAACCAGAGGTTGATTTACGTGAATCACTACAACCATCAAAGTCTGAATCTGAGTAGCCAACTACTTCCAGGTTGTCAGTTCATCTGAACATGAGTTTGTAATCCTTAGTACCTTGAAGATACCTCATAACTTTCTTTGCAGCTTTCCAGTGGTCTAACCCTGAGTTACTCTGAAATCTTCCTAGCATTCCGACAGCAAAGGCAATGTCGGGTCTTGTGCACACTTGAGCATACATTAAGCTTCCAACAGCAGAAGCATATGGGATGTTCTTCATTTCTTCCTTTTCAAAATAATTCTTTGGACATTGGCTCAAATTTAATTTATCACCTGTGACAATAGGAACAACACTTGGCGAACAATTTTTTATCCGAAATCTCTCTAATCTTTGTTAATGTAGGTTTCTTGAGATAGACCTAAGATACCTTTGAATCTATTTCGATGGATCTTAATACCAATGACATAAGACGCATCACCCATGTAACGCCCTAATTTCCAAGGATCGTTACGGTGCACATTTCAAACAGTGCTAAACTCGCTAATGGAGTCATTTGGCAATGATCGTGTAACTAAGTATGATTAGTTGTTTAGGGTTAAATTTTTTTGGTGAAGATACAACGTTTCACTAAAATGTTTACTGTATACATTGGGATCCCAAAAATATAATTTAAAGGTTAATTACAACAAAATATTTAAAACCAGCTGACCTAGGCAACAAAATAGGGTTTAACCCTAGTTCCTCTTTAAACCCTCGCCCGTGGCGGTCGAGCAGCCGCATATGTACACATCGCCACCTAAGCTCTCCAACTCAAGGATGGTCCAACTTTCTTTTCCCTTTACCTGGAACCACATAGCACCTGTGAGCCGAAGCTCAATAAGAAAACTTAATATGCTCATGAACAAGTAATAACATGTTACTAAATCATAATAGGCATGCCTAGCAATAATAGCCTTATTTATGCATGAAAATAAGTCTAGATAATGATGGTGGATCCTTCCCTCTTGTATCGATGACAATCAAGTCAATCCTAATCAAATGAGTGATTAACACTTTGAGATTCTGATAATCATCCTGGGGCGTGTAGCCCTAATCAAATGAGTGATTAACACTTTGAGATTATGATAATCATACTGGGGCATGTAGCCCTAATCATGTACGCCCTGAAAATTAGCACGTACCTTGTTGAGACAGCTCGGGTACAACGAGCTAATAAAAAGCCGTAATCGATGCACCACATGTTCACCTCTCATCCGAGGACATTCGGTGCCATCCCCTATACAAATAGCTCAAGCTGATGAGACATTTAGCAACCTATCACCTGGAACCATTTTGTCTAATATGGCATCAAAAGGCACAGGCTGACATTTTGTTAAGCTCGTGGTACGCCAAAGGTCTGACGTACCTCAGGGTCTTTATAAAGTTGACCACGCAATATAAACGTACATAAAACAGACATCACATGTCTGTTTTATTCTCGAATTCCCAGATACGCAATATAAACGTGCGTGAACAGACACCACACACCTGATTTAGGCCATGCGGCCCATTACCTTTTTTTATCGGTTGATTAGACCACACTTCAATGTAAAATTTAGATATTAATCCTCAATGTCACAACGATGATGTGAAGGATCAAGAGATCACGGGATGACCCCAATACCTACCCAGAGATCATTCTCCTACAAATACCAAAATCCTGGGTAGTGCAAGGGGTTGGATTCTTTCTGTAATGCAAATACTCTGTAAAAATAGAGAGAAGTTTACAGCAATAATATTGACTCGTGGACTAGGGGGATTTTTAACCTCCGAACCACGTAAAAACAAGTGACCATTTTCTTTGCAGCTAATTTCCAACATCCTTGAGTATTATCACTTTCTTAGTACGGTTTATCATTAAGCACTAATCCATCCTAGTTATTCATATAATTTATTGTTGGTGAAAAATGGTGTCAACAAATCAGATGAGTGATTAACATTTTGAGATTCTGAAAATCATGCTGGGGCGATGAGCCCTAATCAGATGAGTGATTAAAACTTTGAGATTCTGATAATCATGCTGGGGCGTGTAGCCCTAATCAGATGAGTGAGTTACAAACTTGGGCTTCTCACCTTTAGCCATGTGACGATGCAGTCACCTGGGCCTTCTGGCCCTGACTCTAAGTAGCTAGCCTTTAGACTAGACAAGCGCTTTTAATTTTCATCGAACTTGAGGTCGGTCAAGCATTAATGTTCATGATGATTCATTCAATGCTTATGTCGATTAGATCTAATCTTTTCAGCTTGCGTTAAACACGCTAATATCGTTCTTGACTCATAGGCCAATTCCATACGACCAGTGCTCAGTACTACTGTCGAACTTGACTTGTAACGACCCAAATTTACTAATAAGGCTTAAGGGACTTGATTAGTGCGTCGGGAGGGCATAACTGGATTATATGTGATTTAATGATTTAAAAGCTTGTTATATGATTATTTGAATATATGTGATGCATGACTATGTGTATTAGTATGCATGTAGGTCTTGATTAGGTTAGAAGGGCATATTCGTAATTTTGGCCCGTTGAGGGCATAACTGTATATATTTGTGATAAATTGTCAAGACCACATTATTATGTGGATATATTTGCAATCTGTGACTTGAGACGATCCTAGTGAGCGGTTTAGCGAAAAAGTCATGGCGGTGATTTATACCCGACTCGGGACGAGCCTGGGGGTATTCTGGGAATTTAGAGAATATATTGGAGTCTATTTTGATATTGGGGAATATAATTGGCGATTAGTTAGGTGTCGAGAAGTACGTGGTAAATATTAGAGACGTTCGAGGAATTAGCGGGAATTGGGTGAAATGACTGAAATGCCCTTAGGAAGTTTAAAGGTCTAGTTTTAAATGGGAGGGCAAATTGGTCATTTGGCTTATAAGGGATAAGCATCAGTAGGATTTATGCCTTAGTGGAATATCTAGAAGGTAGTAGAGGTCTAAAGGAAAGAAAAGAAAGAAAAGAAGGAAAAGGAAAGAAGAGAAAAGCAGGGCAATTTTTCAGAATGGTTTGAGTTTTCTCCATCAATTTCTTCTAGAGATTTGGGGCTAAAATACAAAGGAGCTTTAGGCTGAGATTGTGTACTTGGGGTCTTGATCAGGCTGGGGAAGCTAGCTAAGGTTGCTCATATATTGAGGTAAAATTTTGAGGTTAACATTCAGTTCTTGGTCTTGGTGTTGAATTGGTTTTCTAAGCAGAATTCTATGGTTTGTGATTTCTGTGGTTTTGCTGAGATTTTGAGCTCTAGATTCAGCCATGGTGGATTTTGAGTTTTCGGGTGCATGTGATTGAATTTCTTGCAGTTGGGACTTATGGGATGAGTTGAGGATGTTGGGAGGCTTGTTTTGAAGTTTGGTTGAGGTTTGGTTGAGTTTTGAGAAGGTTTGGCTCGGGATAGTTCAAAGGAGAAAAAGCTGTGCTGGGTTGTGCTGTGACTAGCACTACAGCGCTAGTCACTAGCTGCAACAGCGCTAAGTCCCAAAGTTTCAGAGCCTTTTGGCTTTGTTTGTAGCGCTATTGCGCTCTCCTTAGGGTGCTGTAGCACTACCCTGTTTCCAGAAAGGGGATTTTGGGTTATTTCTAAGGGTTTTTGCCCAGGGGTTCGGGGTTCGATTCCACCACCCCGTTTGGTGGAATTAGGGCTTCCCGAGGGCTCAGGATTGGTTCCAAGGCTAGTATTTTGGATTTGAGGTTTGGTGATGATATTGATCTATGGCTGTGACTAGGTGTACGCTAGGGCTCGGACGGGATCGTGCATGAGGATCAAATTGAACAAAGCTATCGAAATCTAAAGGTAAGAAAACTGCACCCGGTTATGTGTTTGTGATGGGACTAAGAGCTCCCTATATCTGTATAACTCTTATCTATGGTATTATGCCTTGGGACATGTGATAAATGGCCTAAGGGTGCCATAAATAATACTTGCGCACAGGGCGCGGCTCGGCCACTGGTAGCCGAGGACAGCTTATAATTAACTGAGCTCGGTTTAAGCGGGTCGGATTCAGTGGGATAAATAGAGGGTGTGGCCTAAGGGCGCTAACCCTAGTTATCGTATGTGAATTGATTAATGATATGAGATGATATACTTGGTATTCTGAATACTTGAGCAGCATGAATGTCTGAACTGTTGAGTATATGTTTATACTGTATGAGTTATCTGGTTGTTTGTTTAATGATTATGCCCTGTTATTGTGTTTTCTTGCTGGGCCTTGGCTCAATTTTGTAGAGTTGCGGGGCTAAATGTACATAGTCAGCTATTCGGCCGCCACAGCCGAGGAGAGATACAAGACAAGAAAATCTTAATTGTCTGTTTCGTGTTTCGCCTTAGAGAGACTAATAACTATATTTTAATCCTAAAATTTTGTAGACTGTCTTTTAACTTTACTGCTTTTGGGATCCCATGTAAAGAAAATGTTTGTTTATAGAAAATGAAGCTTTTGAGACCAAAATCTCTTAACCCTAGTTCAACTATATTATCAGTAACACGTTTCGATCTAAATGACTTGATTAGCAAGTCTTGAACCTTTATAAACACACAGTGTAACGGTCTTGGCAATCCAGGGCGTTACATGACTAATAAGTCACAACTTCACAGTTGATACTGACACGATTGCCGATTCCTGACTCATAGGTCAGTTCCATTCACAAGTAAGCAATGCAACCAAGCGTATATCATAAGTCAAATATCCAAATGTAGGGCATTCAGCATGCTTACTCAACAAATACTAGCATAATTATGATCATGCACAATTACAGAGACTCAAGCTTTGATCAATATCATATTCAATATTCATGTGATGCCCTAATCACATGTATCTCATGCATCACATACTAGGTGCAGTTTTCTAACCTCTGGTTCGAGTGAGAATTAACAAATGAATGACCCTTGAGAACGATCAGACCTTTGATCCCTTAGCGGTCACCTAGTCATAACCAAATATAGAATCCAATTAATGAAATCAACAATAAAAGGTTCTTGACCTAAACCTCACTCCCGGAACCTCGAATCATACTCAAACAGTTAGTAGATTCGATCCCGAGCCTTAGGAATTGAAACCCCTAGCCAAAAACCTTAAAATGTGCCCAAAATATGAATTAGGAAGAACAAGGTAGCACTACAGCCTGCCCCACTAGCGCCCCGGCACTACAACCAGAACTAACTGGCCTTAGACAACGCTGTAGCGCCCTCCCTTAGGTGTTATAGCGCTAGGACCAGGCTGAATAAGCCCTGGTTCTTCCTCCTTCGAGTTTTCCAATTCCAAGCTTCACAAACTGATCCCAATCTTCATTCAAACTCCCAAATGAACTCAAATATCCACTCTACAAGTCCTAGGCATCAAAACCTAATCAACCTTTGCCAAAAACTCCATTGAATTCTCACCATCCAACTCAAAATCCCAACTGAACATCAGAAGGAAAACAAAGCATAAACCAAAGTTTCAATGGATAGAAACTTACCTCAATCTCAAGAATCACACCTTCTTCAATGGTAGAACATAACCCTAGACCATCAAAGTTCAACTCCCTAGCTTGGTTCCTCAAATGGAGCTTCAAAATTCAAAGAGAAAAGAAGAGAAGAAGATGATCAGGAGAAGAAGGAAACTATGCTCTATTTTTGCAAGTTTCTACAACCTTCAGTAGTTTATATCTGTCCTTAGGTGAAAAGACTAAAATATCCCTAGGCTTAAGTAAAACCCTTAACAACCACCATGGGAAAAACCGTCCTTTCTCCTCTAATCCCGTTAATCACAATTAACGCTATCCAATTCTAATTATTCCTAATATTCTCAAATGCTAATAAATCATATCCTATTACCCTTTAATTCCTGGTAATGTACTAATCACCAAATTACCCCGAGACTCACCCCGAGCCCTGAAATTAACCCCGTTATGATCAAATTGATAACTTGCATTCAAAGAACATCTCATGCCGAATGGATCGAACAAATCCACATTATGATGTGGTCTTATTCATAATTCACTAGCATGCATGAAAATATACAAATATGCCCTCAACGGGCCAAATTACCAAAATTCCCTTATAACGAAAAGTGGACCCATATGCATGCATTTATCAACATATAATAATATAATTCACATAAACATGCATATAATCATTTAATGGCATAATAAATCAATTATGGCCCTTCGACTCCTAATCAAGGTCCTAAACCTTATTAGGAAATTTGGGTCATTACAACTATCTCCTCCTCACAAAAAATTCGTCCTCGAAATTTTTCTGAACCTCTCGGAATATAAATTTCGCACAACTAGTTCCAGTTTCCTAGGTTGTTCCCTCGACCTCACTGTTTCTGTATCATACCTTAACTCAAGGAACAACTTTGTTCCTCAGAACCTTGTTCTTTCTGTTAAAATATGAACTGGCTATTCCTCAAAGGATAACTTAGCTCATAACTCAACTCATGAGTCTCTTCTAACCCATGTCCTCAACATGGAAATATAAAATACTCTGTATACGACCGACAATGCCAAAACTGAGGTCAACCCGAAAGCAACCTAACCGATCCTATCCAGGATTCAAACGGTCATATTAGTCTAGGGCTCAACTTGCCCTTATCCCCTCACCTCTTTCCATGGTGATATTTTAAGGAAGATACAATCTTCTACTTGGAACTCCATGTTCTTGCTTTTCAATTCAACAAAATTTTTTTTTATTTACTCTGAGAAGTGAGCATCCAAGCTCTAACCTTTTCAATAACCTCAATGATTCCCTAAACTACCTCAGGATCTAGATATAACATCTCACCCATCTCATTCCAATGAATGGGTGATATAAATTTTCTATCATACCTCTTCTCATAGAGTGCCCTTCCAATAACTGGATAACTCTCTCTCTGACTTACCATCAGTCTGAGGATAATGAACTGTACCAAACTCCAACTATATACTCATTGCCTTCTGCAACTTTCCCCAAGACTTGGAAGTAAAAGTATAGTCTTCATCTGATAAGATAGACCTTGAATTAAATGAAGGCGTACTATCTCTCTCACATAGATATCTATATACTGATTAGCTGTGTTACTTGTCCTTACTGATAAAAGTGAACTCACCTTAAATACTGGTCCATAAATGACCCAATCCAAATCATGCTAGCCCACTATCCTGGGCAGCCCCACCGCGAACCCATCGCGATGTTTCCTTATTTCCACTATGGAATACTCAAAGACTACAATAGTCTTACTAGTTTCTGATACTTTGTCTTGATCTGCTAACAGGTTAAGAACTTTTCCACGTATACCATTATGTCCCTTTCCATCCCAGGCCACCAATATAAAACTTTCATATCCCAATACATCTTTCATGATGCCTGGATGAAGAGAATGAGAGAATAGTATGAGATTCATCCAGAATCCCTCGTTTAATCCCAGATTCCATCAGATTCCAGATCCGATCCTCATACCACAATGAACGCATACCTGACACTGCATACTCCTTAGCTAATCCAGCTAAGAAATTTCCCCTCAATCTTCCTATCTGTGGTTCAGTTAATTGCTTTCCTTTAATCATCTCTGAAATAATAATCTTAAATGCAAACCTGGCCACCTGGCCCACCAGTAATTCTACTTTAGTTCTGGTCATTTCCTTTAAATAACATGATGCACATGCAATCCTTTTTCCTATCATTGAGGTTTCATAACAACCTACAAACTGATTATGATCTGTAAAAAGACTCAGTTCTCTTTCCCAAAGCACATGTAATATCCTGCCCATCCAAGGAAACTCCTGCCCTCAGAGGCGTTCCTTCGCCTTGGAAATTCTCCAACCGAGAATATACCACAATGCCATTGATCAAGACAATCACAAATCCAATTCAGATAACCCTTGAATACTTTGTTCATCTAATCCATAAAAACAACTTGGCATTAACCAAATCCCCAAAACATAACTCAGCACTCCCAGTGCCCTTTTCTAATACAATAACAGTCTTCTACATATCCTTCTCCCTGATCTCTAGCTGGTAATAACTAGATCAAAGATCCACCTTGAAGAATAGCATCTTACTCAATAACTGAGCCTTAAGTTTTTACAACTTTGTTGAAGCCATTCAATATAGTGCCCTAGACCTGATTCCATCCCTGGCACCAATCCAATTACCATTCTATCCTTTTTATATAAACATAATCCTGACCAATCCCCTGGAAATACATTTCCAGAAACTTGCAGACTAATCCAGTCTGCCCCGATCCCACTAGCACAACCTAAGTGGTATCACCACACTAGCTAGGAGTTCTATGCATCCTCCTGCAATAGATCTCTTGCTCTAAATACAGATGTCATAAGCATCCAAAATCAATGCGCAGTTCCAACTATCACAAGGGTTTCCCACTCTCAAACCCAAGAGTTATCATCATTTCCTTGCAATTTAGCATTTCCCCACACTTGGTTAACCAATCCATATTCAGAATCATACTAAAGTCAGTCATAACCAACTCTATCAAAACAACTGATGAGTCATTTCCATCATAACCTAACCCATCTCTTAATATTTACCAATAGAGTATCACATTGTCTTTATAACATAACCATGCAATCTGCATATCATCTCTATGCCTGTCTATATGCAACAAGCAAAGAAACAACATGGTACCAAAACCAGTCAGCATAATACAAAAATCAGAACTAGAAAGCTGACCTGCCACCCTTGAGGAACTAGTAACAGTCTCAGTCTCAGTCTCTGGCTGCATCGGAGTGAACACTCGAGTTGGGGTCGAGCTGTCCACCCCCTTTTGTTCATCCTTCCTTCGCCTTGGGCAACCCCTCTTGAAATTCCCCACCATTCCGCATAAGAAACATGCCTTTGCTCGATATTTCCCCAGATGACACCTCTTACACCGAGTGCATTCTGGGTAAGTCCTCCAGTCTTTATTCTTGCTCGAACCAATAAATGGGGGTATCACTATTTGAGCTTCGTGCTCTCTAGTACTCTCCTTCTCAATCTCATTTCCTGTGCTCTCAACAGTAAGAGCCTTCCCTACCACCTAAGCGCAGGTAGGGATTTCATGCACTGGGGTAACTCTAATGCCCTGAGCTACTCTGGGATTCAATCCCTGGATAAATCTTTCCTTCCAAGCTACATCTGTGGGTACCATATCAAAAGAAAACTTGGCCAACCCATCAAATCTGTTAACATACTCGATTACTATTGCATTTCCCTGAACGAGGTTCAGAAACTCATTCATCTTAACATTTTTGGCTGCATCATAGTAATATTTCTCATTAAATAGTTTCCTAAATTCTTTCCAGTCCATCACAGCTGTGTATCGTGTCTGGGATACTAATTCCCAACACGTCCAAGCATCATACCATAATACATATGTAGCACATATCACCCTATCGTGACCTACCAGCCCCATACTATCAAGAATGGAACTGATCATGCCCATCCATTGCTCAGCTTTGAATGGATCTAGGCCTCCCTCGAAGACTGGAGGGTAATACTCTTGGAATCTTCAAAAAAGGAATTCCCATCTCTTCTCAACCCTAGGCTGAGCCAAAACTGGTGCCACTCCTGGCAAAACAAAGGAAGAGGTGTTCCCCGACAAGTTTCGCTGTTGTTTCAAACACCTAATCTCTTCCTCTTGCCTCTGCAATCTTAATTGCAAATCTGCAAACATTTGCTGGAAATTCTGAGGGGCAGGTGAAGAACTCAAACCCTGGTTGTAATTCCTAGCCTCAGTATAACCACCACCAAGTCTCATTATCTGCCATTGATACATACCTGCTGATTGAATCCGCAGTCAATAAATTGACCCATTGCACATGATGAGCATATTCAAAAGCCTTCCCCACGGGAACAATTTTACCACACTACATTCACAAACCACTGCAGTGCTGAAATCATGCCATAACATTTATACATCAATCATAATCCCTGCTCTTCCAACATTCACACCATGCCTCCAACTCCAGCATGTAAATAATACATTTATATATTCACTAAGCAGGTAATCATATAATCACATTCATATATGTTCATGGAGCATGTAATCATATAATTATTTCAATAATCAAAAGACAGGCTCTATCAAAATCTCATGCTCCCTAATACAATGTGTAGGGAAATCATTTACATCCTATTTATGCAGTTAAGCACATAACTACAGAAATAGTTACCATACCCTGAGTGAAGCTATCTTTAGTGAAGAGTGTCCATGCCCAACTTGTCATCAGAAACCCTTAACCCTAGCTCGCTCTGATACCAAGTTATAATGCCCTAATCTCCAAGGACTGTTATGGTGCACATTTCAAACAGTGCTAAACTCACTAATTAAGTCATTTGGCCATAATCGTGTAACTAAGTATGATTAGCGGTTTAGGGTTAATTTTTTTTTGGATAAGATACAATGTTTCACTAAAACGTTTACAGTATATATTGTGGATCCCAAAAATATAATTTAAGGTTAATTACAAAAAAATATTTACAACCAGCCGACCTAAGAGAAAAAATAGGTTTAACATAGTTCCTCTTTAAACCCTTGGCCGTGGTGGTCGAGCAGCCGCATATGTACACATCGTCACCTAAGCTCTACAACTCAAGGATGGTCCAGCTGTCTTTTGCCTTTACCTGCACCCCATAGCACTCGTGAGCCGAAGCTCAACAAGAAAACTTAATATGCTCATGAATAAGTAATAACATGTTACTAAATCATAATAGGCATGCCTAGTAATAATAACAATATTTATGCATGAAAATAAGTCCAGATAATGATGGTGGATCCCACCCTCCTGTATGGATGACTATCAAGTCAATCCTAATCAAATGAGTGATTAACACTTTGAGATTCTGATAATCATGCTGGGGCGTGTAGCCCTAATCAGATGAGTGATTAACACTTTGAGATTCTAATAATCATACTGGGGCGTGTAGCCCTAATCAGATGAGTGATTAGCACTTTGAGATTCTGATAATCATGCTGGGGCGTGTAGCCCTAATCAGATGAGTGACTAATGAGTGAGTCATAAACTTGGGCTTTGCACCCTTAGCCATGTGACGATGCAGTCACCTGGGCTTTCTGGCCCTGGCTCTAAGTAATTAGCCTTTAGACTAGACAAGTGCTTTTAATTTTCATCGAACTTGAGGTCAGTCAAGCATTAATAATCATGATGATTCATTCAATGCTTCTGTCGATTAGATCTAATCTTTTCGATTTGCGTTAAACACGCTAATACCATTCTTGACTCATAGGCCAATTCCATACGACCAGTGCTCTGTACTATTGCCGAACTTGACTAATAAGTCACAGTTTCATAGTTAATACTGACACCATTGCCGATTCCTGACTCATTGGTCAGTTCCATTAACAAGTAAGCTATGCAACCAAGCATATATCATATGCCAAATATCCAAATGTAGGGCATTCAGCATGCTTACTCAACAATCACTAGCATAATTATGATCATGCACAATTACAGAGACTCAAGCTGTGATCAATCTCATATTCAATATTAATGTGATGCCCTAATCTCATGTATCTCATGCATCACATACTGGATGCAGTTTTCTAACCTCTGGTTCGAGTGAGAAATAACAAATGAACGACCCTTGAGAATGATCAATCCTTTGATCCCTTAGTGGTCACCTAGTCATAACCAAAAATGGAATCCAATTAATGAAATCAACAATACAAGGTTCTTGACCTAAACCTCACTCTCGGAACCTCGAATCATACTCAAACAGTTAGTAGATTCGATCCCGAGCCTTAGGAATTGAAACCCCGAGCCAAAAACCCTCAAAAGTGCCCAAAATATGAATTAGGAAGAATAGGGTAGCGCTACAGCGCTGGCCCCCTAGCGCCCTAGTGCTACAACCCGAACTGACTGGCCCTGGACAGTGCTGTAGCGCCCTCCCTTGGGCGCTATAGTGCTAGGACTAGGCTGAATCAACCCTGGTTCTTCCTCCTTCGAGTTTTCCAATTCAAAGCTTAAAAAATTGATCCCAATCTTCATTCAATCTCCCAAATGAACTCAAATATCCACTATACAAGACCTAGGCATCAAAACCTAATCAACCTTTGCCAAAAACTCCATTGAATTCTCACCATCCAACTGAAAATCCCAATTGAACATCAAAAGGAAAATAGAGCATAAAACAAAGTTTCAATTGCTAGAAAATTACCTCAAGCTCAGAATCACACCCTCTTCAATGGTAGAACATAACCCTAGACAATCAAGGTTCAACTCCCTAACTTGGTTCCTCAAATGGAGCTTCAAAATTCAAAGAGAAAAGAAGAGAAGAAGATGATCTAGAGAAGAAGGAAACAATGCTTTGTTTTTGCAAGTTTCTATAGCCTTCAATAGTTTATATCTATCCTTAGGTGAAAACACTAAAATACCCCTAGGCTTAAGTAAAACCCTTAACAGCCACCAAGGGCAAAACCATCCTTTCTCCTTAAATTAATCCTGTTATGACCACACCGATAACTTTCATTCACAGATCGTCTCATGCAGAATGGCTCGTAAAAATCCACATTATAATGTGGTCTTATTCAAAATTCACCAACATGCATGAAAATACACAATTACGCCCTCAACGGGCCAAATTACCAAAATGCCCTAATAATAAAATGTGGACCCATATGCATGCATTTATCATCATATAATAATATAATTCACATAAACATGCATATAATCATTTAATGGCATAATAAATTTATTATGATCCTCCCGACCTCCTAATCAAGGTCCTAAACCTTATTAGAGATTTTGGGGCATTATACTTTCTCTACTTCAACTTTAAATATTTTAAAGACATCTATCGCTTCGCTTTTGTTATGAATTAAGTAGATATACATGTAGCGTGAGTAATCATCTATGAAGGAGATGAAGTATTTCTGACCATATGAGTCCATGTCTGGACTACATATATCAGTATGTATGATTTCTAATAGGTCGGAACTCCTATGGACACCACTTTTCTTAGACTTGGAGGTATATGCTTTCCCTTAATGTAATCCACACAAGTATCAAAATCAGTAAAATCTAAGTTATTGAGTACCCCATCTTTCACTAACCTTCTAATTCTATCAATGGAGATATGTCCCAATCTCTAGTGCCATAATGTAGAGGAATTCTCATTCATAACACATCTTTTATTGCCAGCGTGAATGTGCACAGTATTATATGAAGTATTGTTTTGTAAATTAAGGCATTAAAGACCATTAGACAAAATACCATTTCCAACACATTCAGATTTATTATATAAATTAAAATACTTGTTTGAAAATGTAAAGGAAAAACCAAAAGGTACTAGTCTTGAAATTGAAATCAAGTTTCTAGAGAAACTTGGTACATAAAAGGTCTTTTATAATTTTAAAATAAAACCTCTACTTAAAACTAAATGGTACGTTCCAATAGCCTCCACATGTGAGCCCATCTTGTTTTTGGGTAAGATGCTTTGCTCACTTCCCATTGACTTCCTTAGGTTTTGTAAACCCTGCAAGAAATTTGAAATATGAATTGTTGATCCAGTATCAATCCACCATGTGTTAATATTAACATTAGCCATATTAGATTCATAACACATGAATGATACTGGATTACCTTTGTTGTCCATCCATTTCTTGAACTTGGCGCATTCCTTTTTCGCATGTCCCTTCTTTTTGCAGGAAAAACACTTGATGGAATCCTTCTTTATTTCGCCTTGGGGAGGCAATTTATTTTTCCCCTTGTCCTTCTTGGATGGTTTGCGTTTCTTTCCTTGGGTGGCCATGTGAGCACTTTCACCTTGTTCCTGTAGGAGCCTTGCTTCTTCTTGAGCACACATGGTTATCAGTTCATTGATACTCCATTTGTCCTTTTGTGTGTTGTAGGAAATTTTGAAAGGCCCGTATTGAGGTGGAAGATCGTTAAGGATGTAGTGAACTAGGAAGGTTTCAATAATAACTACATCGAGCTTCTTCAGTTGAGCAGAATTGTCCCTCATCTTTGAGATATGTTCTCTAACTCCTTTGACACTAGTGAGTTTTGTGGATGAGAACTGGTGGATGCGGTTATTGTAAAGTGGTTTGTCTGAAGTGTCGAATTACTCATCGATCAGTTTGATGAAGTCTTTGACTTTCTCAGGCTGCTCCATCGATCCACGCATTCTCAGAGGGATCTTCGACATGATGAACATGATGCTAAGGTGATTGGATTGCTCCCATTTTTCATATAGTGCGATCTCACCAGTAGTGCTAGTCACATTGATTGCAGCATGTTCATCCTTCCATATTGCGTAGTCCATGTCGGCGCAGCCTACGTGAAGAAGAACTCATTCCTTCCAGATTTTTAAATTGTCACCCCTATGCTCAGGAATTTCAGTAAGGATTTCAGCGAAACTAGAGGAGGATGAAGAAGCTACATGAATAGGATTAAAAACTTATATTTCTAAAGATTGAGGCTTAAGGAAGTCATATTTTACCAATGTATAACATGCTGAAAGATAAAATTTTATCAAACAAAAATTGCCTGTGGGCTAAATTTTTAATTTAATAAAATTGGATGTATATGATGATAGATTATTCAAATAAATTATTTGGGATAAATGAAGTTTGATATTTCTATCTAAATATACTTTATGATAAAACTATTAAATTAATTATCATAACTCATGTGGGTAAATTAAGAAAATTAATTTAATATATTATCCTAATTAATTATATAAATATAATAAAATCCCCATGGGGTAAAATTATTATATCTATATAATTAATCACAATTTATGTCCATTATGTGATCCTTTCAAATTAATATATAATTTTATATAATTGAAGATGTTGTGGCTACTCCCTAAATATTTAAAATTATATGGTTCACTAGACATTATGTTTTAGGCTCTATGGAACAATTTTGTTATAACATAATAGGAAATCGCACAGAGTATTGCTCTTAGTGTGATCGTCCGAAGATCATTTAAAACCGTTCTAGATTGAGCATTTGTCTCAGTTTCACGCGTTCTTATGTCAACCACAAAATTGTTTATGTATTATTCATAATTTTATTCACCCTAAATCTTTTATGAATATTTATGAATATTAATGTGAATATTTTATGAATATCAATGTGCTAAATATTATTCAACCTATCTTAATGTTTGAATATGTGTAGATTTTGGTGGCAATCAAACTCAACAAAATGGAAAGGTATTCATTGGATGAGCTGGAAGCGTATGAGTTCTAGCAAGAGTTTTGGAGTGATGGGATTTAGGAATCTAAGAGATTTCAATTTGGCTCTCTTAGGTAAACAAGGGTGGAGGTTAATGGAGAGAGAGGATTCTTTGGTGGGGAAAGTTTTTAAGGCTTGGTATTATCCGCGGGGTTCTTTTATCAATGTCAACTTGGGAGCCAACCCAAGTTTCATTTGGAGAAGTATTTTGGAGACTCAAGAGCTTTTGAGAAGTGGTATGAGATGGAGTATTGGTTCGAACAACAATGTCAACATCTTGGGGGAACCATGGTTACCTAATAGGCTCAATCCAATGGTTGTTTCAACGCACCCAATGCTGAAACATTAAAAGGTTAGTGTGTTGATAAAGATTGAAGAAAAAGCTTGGGATGAGGATCTGATTAGTGACTTATTTGAGGAGAGGGACATTAAGCTGATTTACAGTATTCCTCTTAGCTCTACTATAGGCATTTTATAGTCAAAAGTGCTTATCACTTGCTTCAAAATCTGAAAGAAGAACAACATTTAGATGTAGAATCGACATTCTAGAGGAAACTGTGGAGTTTAAAAGTCCCTTCGAAGGTGAAGAATTTCCTATGGCGTGCTCTTACTAGTTGTTTGCCTACTCGGGTTCAAATTCACCTAAAGCATGTTGATGTAGTAATGGATTGTCCAAGTTTTCATCTCTCTACAGAATCTATTTTCCACTGTTTCGTATAATGTCCTTTTGCCTCTCAATGTTGGCGGAAAGTTGGTTTTCAGCTTATGTAGGTGATACATCAATTTTTGCATGTTGGTTCAGATCGTCTCTGAGCAGGTACTCTAAGGAGGAATCAATTAGGATGGGGATGCTGTGTTGAGCAATATGGAAAGGGCGGAATGATCTTATTTGGCAGAAAAGGCATTCTTTTCCTGATGAGATAGTAGACTTAGCAAAACATAGTCTTGATCAATGGATTAATGCTCAAGAGTTTGATAAGCAACCTCCCATAGGTATGGTAATGCCTGGGGATGGGAGTGAGCATTGGGTAAAGCTTCAGGAGAATACGATCAAGGTTAATGTGGATGCTTCTATTGCTATTGGTAGAGGGACGTTTGGTCTAGGCTGGGTTGCGCGTGATCACACAGGGTCTCTACTAGAGGTTCATGGATGCAACAGGAATGGAGTTGTCACTCCTGAAGTGGTTGAAGCAATGGGGGTCAAGGAGGCTCTCAGTTGGATTAAATCCAAAAATTGGCCAAGTATGGTAGTTGAATCCGATTGCCTAAGAGTGGTCCAAGCTATTAGAAGTTTTTCATGTTTAATATCTCGTTGGGGTTTATTGATAAATGATTGCAAGGAATTGCTTCATAGTTTGAACAATGTTTTTATTGTCTTTGCTAAATGGTTTGCGAACAAGATTGCTCATCATGTTGCAAGAGAATCTTGTTCATTCTCAGATTGTATTTTTAGAGGGGATGATATTCCTTCTATTTTGTTATCCTTAAATTTTGAGGATAGCTGTTATTAATGAAAGCATCTCATTTTATTCAAAAAAAAAATCACGAATAATTCACTAAACTAACAACTCATAATAAAATTATTATTCAATTTTTTGTTCATCAAAATTAGGGTTAGAGATCTATTTGAACCATTTTACAAAATATAGGAACCAAAAACTAATTTGTAAAAACACAAGATCTAAGCTGGTAATAGGATAAAACACGTTATCCAAAAAGTATAAAACCTTATTATTATATATATAAGTTTCTTTAGGTATGGACATTATTTTAGCCCCTATCGTATGAGCGTTTTCTATTTTCGTTATTTGGTGAAATTATAATCTAATTTTTTTGCATAATAACGTACATCATAGTTACAACGTGTTTTTGGAAAATTCCGCTAATTTTCGGAAAATTCTTTATAATTTATAAATATATTATATTATTGAGTATAAGTGGGTTCCACTGACATTAAACAACAAATCTTTCACACAGTCGTATGAGCTCTTAGATTATATGCACACGTACTATATATCAACCTATGTATGTATGGATTAAATGGCTTGAAAAACATCAACTACAAACAAAAACCAAAATCTCATTCAATAAAATCCAATCAGGCTTCCATTTAAAAAAAAAAATTAAATGTATATCCAAACAGGCCACCAAACTACACATTAATACAATCAATATATGAATATCGAATAAGCCATTACAACCAAACAAAATAAATATTAAATCTAATTAAATTAATCAAAGTAATTACAGAAGAAAATTTTGTATATATATTCATATTTATATTGCTCACCCACAATCCCAATAAAGGTTGGCGAAGGACAATCCATCTAGAATTGCCCATCCTCTTATGAATTGCACAGTTTGGATCCCACAATGAAAGCATGTATAATTGGGATACCCCCGAGAAGCAATTGATGAAGCTTCAAGACCTAGAGAGAAAGAGAGAGAGTTTGAGAGAGAGAGAGAGAGAGAGAGAGAGAGAGAGAGAGAGAGAGAGGGAGTTGAAATGACACTGGTTTGAGGATTTTTTTGACAAGAATGTAGAGGTCAATGTTCTTTTCTTTTCCCTCAAAAAATAACTTTTTTTTTATAGTCAACCTGTATGAGATTTTCAGGGGGAGTGAAACCTTGTGTACCATGAATCTTTTTAAGTTAGACTAAAGATAATTCACGTTATAAGGTATTAACATTGATTGAAAAAAAGTGGAATTTTTTATTTGGATTTTCACTATTAGAGACGGAATATGGGTAGATTGCGAATCAACCAAGAAAAGAAAAAGGAAAAGAAAATGTGTCCAGTGAGTAATGTATTAATTTTTTATGTTAAATATCTATTTATTTATGTCATAATTGTAAAGTTAATTATGATTTATGTGCAGATGACAAATTCTGAAGAGGAGAACACACCAAATAGGCGAGGCCCAACAAAGAAGAACAATATAAATAATAAAAAAGTTAAGGCAATAAGGAGAAATATTACGTTTAATGATAAGGGTCAACCTATAGGGAAAGCATATGGGGAGATGCAATCGTACCTTGGAGTTAAAACTAGGAGAACAGTCTCTCTCAATGATAAGGATTGGAGACAAGTCCAGCAAGAATTGAAAAATAAAATATGGGAGGATGTATATATAAGAAAATATTTGAATTATTTTAATATATTGATCATTTTCATGAATTACTTTGTATTTAATTAATCATTTTCTTTCTATTTCAGGGTGGCTTTAACATTCCAGAAAATTGGAAACCAAAATTAATTAAATGTGCGGGAAGAATGATGAGAGATTTTAAGACCAACATCACTAGTGACTACATCTACCCTTTGGCAAAAGCGGGTCTGATAGATGAACTCCAATTCCTTCTTAAGAAATATCCAGAGCTTGACCTAGAAGATTGGAGGATCTTTGTTAGCCACCGTTTTTCTCCTGCATTTATGGTACTATTACGTATATGATTTATTAGTTTTGAAGTATTAATAATTGCTTAAAAACTTACCGTTACTTATTTTATGTAGGCTTTGCGGGAAACACAACGTGAAAGAGCTCTCAAATATACTTCAAGGCATCGTACATCTCGTAGAGGGCATGCCAATGTTAGAGAGGACATGGTAAGTAATTCACATCACTATTTTACAACTGTCAACCTGTTATGAAGAATATTGCACTCACAAACATTAATTAATTGTTGTATGTTAAAGAAAAATGAACTAGGTGTGGAAGATGTAGAATGGTACCAAGTTTGGATAAGAGCTCGAGAAAAGAAGAAGGTTCTTGTCACAGATTTGGACAGACAAATTGAAGCAAGAATTGTAAGTGTTTTAAAGTAATGTAGGAATGATAAAATTCTTATAAGTTACTAATATAATCGATCACTGGTTTGTTTCACAGAATGAGCTGAAAGAAAAAGTTAGTAGTGGAGAAATCATTGCAAATGGTCGGAATGACATATTAATGCAAGCTTTAGGGACACCTGAGCACCCAGACCGTGTTAGAGCACCTGGGTATGATATTATTTGTTATTTGTTGCATTTAACTTCATTCTACAATATTTTTGTTTTTAAATAATTGGATTGATTATTGTAGGTCATTTTCAAAGATTTCGTCCATCATTGGAAGAAAACCAAAAATAGCAAAAGAAATGACTGCTGTTGTTAGTAAGAAAGATGCAGAAATTGCGAGGCTCAGAGCAGAAATTAAAGCATTAGAGGAGGAAAGAGCTAAACAAGCTGGTGGGATAGATGATATGGAAGAACACGAAAATGATGACGAGCAGAATGACGAAGAATATCACACACTGTACATGCAGGATGACGTGCTTCCACAATTTACAACGGATGTGTTACTTTGTTCAAATAATATTCATAATGTGGTGGAAAAGGGTGTTATCATTGATGAGGCGGGTCCACTGACTATTCATGGTGTTCAACTGACAGACGAATACGCGAGGGTGCGAGTTACCAAAATGTTACAAGAGGATGTTGAAATCCCATTTTCTGTTGGGGAGATATGCTATGTTCAGGATACCTATAACGTATTCATTCCTTGGCCAAGAGAATTAATTATGATTGATTAGGTATAAAAGAATTCTTTAATTTGTTACCTATTAAAATATTTGTTGGTCAATTATTTTAATATTCATTTTACTTGATGTTGTGTAGGGTCCTCTAAAAAAGTGACCTCCTAAGTCAACAAGCCCATCCAAGGATAGGACGAACAGTAATTCTACGACTAGCCCACATTTGTCATCAGCTGGATCTCACACCAATCTAGAAAACACTCCGATAAAAGGCCAACCATTTGCTGATCACATCATGAATCACATCCATGTTAGCCTTCCGTTTATGGTGAGAGAATTTTGCAGAGTTAAGGGAATAAACAAAGTAGTCTCAGTTCCAGTGGACCCATCATTCATGAATCACGAGTCAATATTTATAACTTCAAAGGATGTCGAACAAGTTGCTACTTTGCATATGATTGAAGGCTCAACAATGATATTCGGACTAAGGTATCCCTTCAACTAATTCTTTGGAATGAAATGAAATTTAGAATGGTTATGAGTAATGCTCTGTGATCTGTTGCATATTTTCATAGTAAATTGAATGTTTACAAGTTTGGGTAGTCCTATTTATAGGGGAAACTCTGACGATTTTTTTCAAAAATATTAACACTTAAGAAAATTTTGTAGATGCATTTGGGAGTCCCTATTTCCAAATCAGCATGTCTTTTACAAGTCTTTTGACACTGAGCGTCTTAGCATTAATAATGCTAACGATGTAGAATGATCAACCATTGACTTGGCAAATTGGTTGATGACCATGAATAGAGTTGGTCAACTATACTTTAAACCTTGGAACATACGGTAAGAAATACTATAAACTTTTCTTATTTGATTATTCATATTAAAAATTTAATTATTTTATTTAGCACTCTTATTATTTTAGGGAACATTGGATGTTGGTGATTGCTATGCCAAAAGGAAAAATTCTCTTCTTGGATCCACTGAAAGCACACAAACGTCCGAAAGAAATTGATTCAATGATAATGAGGTAATGTAATGCCCTACTTCCATAGAGCCGTTACTAAGTGAGTTTAAAACGTGCAATTAACTCAGTAATCGAGGTTTTAGGTTAAAAGTGTAGCTAAACTGTAACAAAAGTCATATAACTTGAAAATGTAACCATTCATAAAATTATAAAATGTTATACATTTGGGATCCCAAAAATACTGTTAAGAAATATTTACAACTCAAAATATGATTAAAGTCAACTAAACGAAAAAATTAGGTTTAATACATATCATCTCCAAAAAATACCCCTGGCCGTGGCAGCCAGGCAAGCCGAACATGTACACGTCGCTTCGTACTCTCCATACTCATGGTTGGTCGACCTTTCCTTTGCCCTTAGAGCACCCGTGAGTTGAAGCCCATCAAGAAAACTCCACACAAGCAAACAACATATGCATAACTATCAATCAACATATAACAAAGTCGCCAACAGGCTAAACACACAACGGCCATGCCGTCCCAGGCGTTTTACCAAGCCTTGGGTTTGCGGTCTACACCGTGAGGATATCCCAGGTATCCAATAGGGGTCTCACACTGGCAACTTGCACTACGTGTGCTTAACGCTGCTCCCGGCCCCTTGCCATACTCGACCTTGCCGTTCTCAGCCTACGCCGTTCTCAGCCTATGCCGTTCTTGGCCTACGCCGTTCTCGGCCCTTGCCGTACATTTACAGATGTGCAACACATAGCATAAACTTAACAAAAACTTAAGTAGATGCAAAGATAATTAATAAGGCTACACTCTGGAATACAATCACATAGGGTCATGCCCAGCAATACAAACTATAGGGCCACACTCTGCTCTACGGGTACAACAGTTTTCTTACCTGTGTCCTAAGCTTCCCGAGCTTCGATATCCCGAGCATAGTCCTCTAGTCCGATCCTCGCTAAAAACCTAGTCACAACGTATCAACAACATCCATCCATCCATCAAGTTCGAATTCGTTAAATAACTTTGGGTTATAATTCTAGTCACTGGGACCCTGAATTCTATCAAGCCGAATGATAAAATCCATTTCGAGCCTTAACAATTTGGTTCCCAAGCCAAAAAACTACAAAACAACCAACACATTGAATTAGGGCCACGACCCAGCCCCTTTAGGGTCACAGCATGCCTCAAAATAGAGGCACAATGCCTCCCTACTGGGAGACGCAGGCCACGACATGCCCTTCCTAGGGCCGTGACGTGCCTCAAGAACAGAGGCCTCCCCAGGCCTCCACGCACATGTGGGCCACGCATGCCCAACCTTGGGCTGCGACTTGCACCTCTAAACCCAAAAATCCTCCATTTTTCCCTGCATTTCCTTTAAGCCAATCCTTCTAAAACCACCCCAACTCAATAGCTAAACCTAGAATTAAGCTTGGACTTCCCTACCACACCATCTAGGCTATATAACAAGTCCAAAACAGTCATATAAACTCAGCCCATAACTAGACTTACACAGTTAGTAGATTCGATCCCGAGCCTTGAGAATTGAAACCCTGAGCCTAAAACCCTTGAAAAGTCCTCCCTGGCACAAAAGGAATGGGCGAGCCGTGACTTTCCTGGGCCAAGTCGCGACTTGACCCCATGAACACAACACCCCTGCCATTTTCTCAATTCAATCCTCATCAAACCTTTATCAAATCAATCCAAAAATCACACCCAAGCATTATTACAACAATTTATCCATCATTCAACCAACAAAACCCAAGCTTTAAACCATTTAAAACCTCATCAAATTCCCATCTATTCAGTTCAAAATATCAACTAAAAACTAGCTGAAAAATAGAGCAAAAACCAGAAAAATAATGGTTGAAACCTACCTCCAACTCAGAATTAAACCCCCTTCAATGGCTGAACACTAGCCTAGAACCTCAAGCTTTGATCTCCTAGCTTGAACCATCAATCTCAACTTCAAAAATTCAAAGGAAAAGAGAGGAAGAAAGGATCGAGAGGTAGAGGAAGAGAGTCTTTGTTTTGCTTCAGTTTTGACCCTTCTACAGCCATCTAATTTAACATATATCCTTTGGTAAAAATACCAAAATGCCCCCATGCCTAATTATTTCCTTAACAGCCACCAAGGGAAAAAATATCCTTTCTCATCTAATCCCGTTAATCATAATTAACGTCCAATTCCCGTTATTCCCAATATTCTCAAATAATTAATAAATCATATCCCAATACCCTTTAATTCTAAGTAATGTACTAAGCATTAAATTAACCCCAGACTCACCCCGAGCCCGGTAAAGTACCCCGTTATGACTAAACCGCTAACTTGCATTCTAAGATCGTCTCATACCGAATAGCTCGAACATATCCACATAATAATGTGGCTTCATTCATAAATCCCCAACATGCATTAAAATATACAAATATGCCCTCAATGGGCCAAATTACCAAAATACCCTTATAATGAAAAGTGGACCCACATGCATGCATTTATCATCATATAATAATATAACTCACATAATCATGCATATAATCATTTAATTTCATAATAAATAAATTATGACCCTCCTGGCCCCCTAATCCAGGCTCTAAGCCACATTAGGGAATTTAGGTCATTACAGATCGGTTTATTCGTAGGTTGAAACTAATGATAGTAAGGGATGTGGAAATAATTTCTGCTGGAGGAACTATTACTTATGGTCAAGCTCTTGAACGATTATTTACTACTGAGAGAATGGAAGATAGAATCTGGAAAGATAATGTTGCCAAAAGAGATGCTAAGAGGGATTTTTTCAAAGGTAATCAAGATTAGATAAGGAAGAACAACAAAAGTATAGGTTCATTAGTACTAGATAAAAAGGTCAGAGACAACAAGGGTGGAAGTGGTTATGGAAAGAGTTACATCGAATGTCCTACTTGTAAAATGAGGAATTTTTGGGAATGTCGAGCCAAGTCTTGCTACCAGTGCGGTGAAGCTAAACACATCAAGAGAAACTCTCCACAACTAAAGAATGTTACAACTGGGAATGAACCAAAGAAGACTGAAATTCTAACTCCTGCACGCGTTTTCACCCTGACACAAGCACAGACAGATGCAAGCACTTCAGTGGTCACAGGTCAGATCTCCATCCCTGTAATTAATTGCAATGTCTTAATAGATTCTGGTGCCACTCATTCTTATCTTGCTGATAGAATAGTGGACAAGTTTGATTGGTAATGTGAATTATATGCGGTAGGATTTGGGACCATGTTACCAACCAGAGAGGTGGTAATATCTAGGAGGTGGCTCAAAGCCTTGCTGTTATGGGTAGATGGTAGGGAGTTATTTGTGGATTTGATAGAACTTAAGGTCATGAATTTTGACATCATCCTTGGTATGGATTGGCTTCCAAAGTATGGCGCTACTATTGATTGCAAAAGTAAAACAATAAGATTTACACCGGAGGGACAAGAGACATTTGTGTTCATAGGAGCAACAAATGGAACAAGGATACCAACTGTGACAGCACTTAAAGCAAGGGAAATGATACGAAATGGATGCATGAGGTTCTTGGCTAATGTGATTGACACCAACAAGGAGGTGATGCAAGATCCTACAAAAACAAGAACAGTCAGAGAATTCTTGGATGTTTTTCCTAAAGAGTTACCAGGGTTACCACCTCATTGAGAGATCTAATTTACTATTGAATTGGCACCAGAAACAACACCGATCTCACGAGAACCGTATATAATGGCACTAAATGAATTGAAAGAATTGAAGATACAACTGTAGGAAGTGTTGGACATGGGATTCATAAGACCGAGCCATTCTCCATGTGGAGCACCTATTTTATTTGTGAAAAAGAAGGATGAATCAATGAGAATGTGTATAGATTATAGAGAACTTAACAAGATGATGATCAAGAAAAAGTATCCTCTACCTCGAATCGATGACTTGTTTGATAAACTTCAAGGGAAAAGGGTGTTCTCAAAGATAGATCTATGTCCAGGGTATCACCAGTTGAGAATTAGAGAGGACATACCAAAGATGACTTTTCGTACTAGATACGGGCACCATGAATTCTTGGTGATGTCGTTTGGGTTGACTAATGCTCCCGCCTCATTTATGGACTCAATGAATCGAGTGTTCAAGGATATTCTAGATAAGTTCATCATGGTATTCATTGACGATATTCTTATATACTCGAGATCAGAGGAAGAACACAAAGAGCATTTACGGCTAACTCTTCAAAGGTTAAGAGAACACAAGTTATATGCAAATACAAGAAATGTGAGTTTTGGCTACCCCAGATGATATTTTTGGGTCATATAGTAAGCAAGGATGGAGTTATGGTTGACCCAATCAAGATAGAAGTAGTAAAGAACTGGTCCAGACTGAAGAACCCATTTGAAGTGAGAAGCTTTCTGGGGTTGGTTGGTTACTATCGGCGGTTTGGCGAAGGTTTTTCCAAAATCGTGACACCATTGACTAAGTTGACAAAGAAGAATATGAATTTATGCTGGGCAGACAAGTGTGAACTAGTTTCCAGGAGTTGAAAGAGAAACTTATCTCAGAACTAGTGTTAAGTCTTCGTTCCGAAAAGGAAAGATTTGTAGTGTATTGTAATGCATCAAAAATGGGATTAGGGTGCATCCTGATCAAGCTGGATAGGTAATAGCATATGTATCTCAACAGTTAAAGGATTATGAAAAACACTATCCCACTCATGACTTGGAGTTGGCAATGATGGTGTTTTCCTTGAAGTCACTACCTTTATGGCGAGAAATGCGAGATCTATACGGATCATAGGTGTCTCAAGTACTTCTTTACGCATAAATATTTGAATATAAGACAAAGACGCTGGTTAGAGCTGGTAAAAGACTATGATTGCGATATGTTGTATCATCTAGGAAAGGAGAATGTAGTGGCAGATGCCTTGAGTTGCCGAGGTCCTGGACAAGTGTTTGAATTGAGACAAGTCACACTCATGTTGATGGAGGAAATAAAGCATACTCGTATAGAGTTGATAAGTGGAATATTGGCCAATATAAATTTACATTCCACACTTTTGGAATGGATTAAAGAACAACAAGACGATGATCCTTAGGAGTTGAAACACAAACAAGTGGTTCAGAACGGGAACAATGCTCATTTTTTTATTTTTGAGAATAGTATACTGAGATACTAGAATAGGATCTGCGTGCCAATTAATGAGGAGCTGAAGAATGAGATTCTTGAGGTAGCTCACACTGTTTACCGAGTTTTTCGGAAACGAATACAAACAGAATAATAAAAAGATAATAACTGTAGAAGTGCAGGAATGTAATTAGACAAACAGGTTTTTTACGTGGTTCAGGCGTTAACGAGCCCTAGTCCACGAGTAGATGTTATTATACTTGTAGGGAATTACAGTAAGATGGCTGGTGTACAAGAACTTCACACACTCACAGTGTTTCTCTCGGGTTCTCTTGAAGAAGATGAAGCTAGAGAGATTTTAGCAGAGTTCTTGCTATGTAATTTGTTGGCCATCCTCTCTATCGTAAAATGAGGGGGTATTTATAGCTAGGGTTTTGGATTAGGGTTTTTCTCTACTCCCATAAGTCTTAATTACACCAGCCATAAATAGGGGATACAATTACCGTAGTCGCCTGGCTACCAGGCTCTATGTGGGTATATTTACGTGAAAGTATGGGGAATGCACAAAGGCAGCCGTCTTTTCCAAGTTGTCAGCGGAACAGTAGGCGAAATAGTACTTTTAGGCGTGCTGGGATGTGTGCGCCCTTGACCTGTCGGGCGTGTCAGGCGGGATCCTGTGTCAGGCGGATATCGTTCCAACTATGCCTCCTCCATGACTCGACCGCTTGGTCTTGTTCCGTGCGAGGCACGGAACTATTTCCGCGAAGGCAACCTGAAGAGCTTCTCCTGGAAGGAGCTTCCTCGAAGGATATCCCTTCGGGGTTCCGGGAGAGTTGACGAGCTTCCGTGTCACGCTTTCTTGAAAGAGTAAGCCGGACACTAAACGGGAGAGGCGAAGCCTTTCTGTCCATCCACGAGCTCTGGTCACCTTCCGTGAAAGACTTTGATAATTCTGCTTCCCCGAGGATATCCATCTAAACGCTATCCAGAAATCTGGATAACATTTACCCCCCAAGGTCGCGGAGCTTTGATAGATCCGGGAGCTTGTACAGTCCTCCAGGTATTCTGGTTTCTAGATTAGGCGAGGGGTCACCTCCTGTATTCCTGAAAGGGTTCCTTTTTCCCGCCTGAGTGTTAGTATGAAAAAGAAAGGAAATTTCTTCTGTTTGAACTCAAGTACTCAAGTGTGGCAAGGGCCACGCGTCATGCCGGGAATGGCTCTGTGATCAAGACGTGTGCGTGAGGCGACTGGCTGAGTATGCGTGCGTCAGGCATCTGAGTAATGATTTGACGGTTTTTAATGGTACACCGGGCCCGAGGTGGTATAATGATGGGAAATAAATACTTTATTCCCATCCGAGGAGTCATAAATAGGATCGTCGCTTCACCTCCAGCCGTTGGATCTGATGCACATGGAATGGGAAGATCGGGACCGTCCATTTGAGGAATTCAAAACGACTTCTTTCCTGCTATAAAAACGAGGGAATGGACCTTTCTTCCTCTTTACTCTTTCAAATTCTCTATCTTTCGGATTTTCAGATTCCCAAACCTTCGAACTCTCAGGCTTCCAAGCTTCCATTCCTTCGAACTTGCCACTTCTTTTGGTAAGGAATCTAGAAACTTTTCTTTTGATTTGGCAGTGGGTTTATTCGCCGAGGTTCAGGGTTTGAATCGCCGTTCGTCTTTGTAGCTTTTACTTCTCGCGATCGTGCTGTGCAGTGATCCGGTTACTCCTTCAACCTTCAACTACCCGAATACCAGTAACTATTTCTACTTTGCTCTTTCCTCCCAAACCTAAGGTTGTTGGTAGTTGTTAGAGTTGAGTTTTCTGCCAGTATCGCCTATGTGCATGCGTGAATAGGGCTTTGATAGGCATGCGATTGATGTGAGTCGATAAGTAATCTCTTTGCATGCTTTGACGATTTGCGTTTGGAAAGTCGTTCCTTGTCTTGCTTGCGCTGTTCTGGTTTGCTGTTTTAGGGCATAAGCATGAACGCCTTTAGGGTGTCTTTCTCTGGAAAAACACTTCTCTCAGCGGGCTTAGGCTCGGCGTCTGAGTTTGGTTCCTTGCTATCCTTCGGGTGGCATGGTGCCAACCCCTCGGCAAGCTCGGTGGGAGCCTCTCCAAGCAGTTTTCGGGGAGGGTCTCCCCGACGCCTTTGATACCACTAGGGTATGACAAGGGTGCTGACTGCTTAGAGTGTTTTCTTCTTTGTTTCTTTTGTTCAGTGATGAACATCTCAAAGGAACAACTCATCGCTGCGGCAGAGGCTGATTCTGCCCAGGAGAAGGGTTCCCCTGTCGCCGGCGCAAAGGGGAAAGGAAAGGCAAAAGTGGTCGCGGCTAGCCCACCGACTACCAATAGTTCAATCTGGGAGATGGACCAGAAGCCGAACCTGTTCAGGAACTACGGCATGCTGGAGCTGTACTCCTCAGAGGCAGGCCTGAAGAACATCCCAGGCCTGATGTGGCACCGTCTGTCGGTGCTGGGCGAGTCGGCTAGTCAGAGCCACGAGGGTTTTGGTGCCTGGAGCTGGGCACACATAGTGTGTGGGGCGCACTTGCCCCTAAGAAGTTGCTTTGCCAATTTCTGTGTGAAGGCGGGGATTGCCCCCTTCCAGTTGATTCCCCCCAGCTACAAGCTCCTAGCGGGGCGGTTCATCTTTTGCAAGTCCTGGAACCTGGAGGCTCCTACCCCGGAGGAGGTGCTGTACTTCTACGGGTTGAAGTCTCAGCCCATGAGAGGCCATCCAGACAAGGTGGGATTTTACAGGCTGGAGAGGCACCCGGACGTGATGTGTCCCACCTGTCATATTGCGAGGGTTCCAGACCTCCGGGAGTACTGGTTCCTGACGACTGGCTTCCCACTGAAGAGGGTGCCAGCCCTATCTTTGGACTTCAAAGTCCCTGGTAAGTGCTCTTTCTTCCCCTTTTCAACTTTGTTCCTTTACGTTTGATTTGCCTTCCGGGAAGATCTTTGACACCCATGTTTGGATTTTGCAGAAGCCATCCCGCAGACGCCTCACTGTGCGGAGATGATAAGGAGGTCGCAATTCTACGAGGGGTTCTCGGAGGAGGAGCTGAAGAGGGAAGGACTTGTGACCACCGAATCTCTGAGAGAGTATGGGCTGCTGGCCTCCTTCCAAAATATTGGGCCAGTGAGTGGCAGGGGACAAAGTCAGGTGTCCGCTGACGTCCGGGAGCAGATTGCCCTGGAACTGTCCAAGGTGATCTGCCAGGTAGTCCGGGACGAGAATAATGTGTCACCCAGTTGGGCGGAGAGGTTCCGCTGACCCCCAGTCGGAGGAAGAAGAAATTGAGGCTCGCTACGCCGCGGCTTACCCCAATGAAGGGACTCCGGGAGCTGGCACCTCCGGGATAGGTAAGGCTAGCTTTCGATTGATTCACACCCCCAGCCTATCTGAGGTTTCCTGGACCTCTCAGATGGGGTTCGATCCCCGCTTCCTTAGGCTAGATCCGTGTAGGGTACCCTTTGACAAATATTGCGATAGGGTAGATGAGCTCCTCGGGTGTTTGAGTGACGGTAGTCTGCCAGAAGGTGTCATCATGGTTGACCCTTCTTCCCTCAGCATGTCATTCCCGGACTTCAAGGAGTACGGGAGCTTCTTGGAGCAGGAAGCGGTGTCTTGGTTTGCTCGGGGAAGGCCATCCATGTTTCTCGGGCATGGTCGTCCCTCTCAAACGTTTCTCTTTTTTTATTCCTTGTTCTCTGCTGGCGGACTTGCTTGTGCTTTTATGTTGTTGATTGCCTTGTCTTCTGCTTATCTTCTTTCACATTGCTTGCTGGTTCGTTAACCTTGTTTCGTACGTTTCTTGCAGAACATCCCGAAGCAAAAATGTTGGGGAGAGCTACCTCGCTTATTAAGAAGGCTGCCACTAGCCAAGACCCGTCCAAGGGGAAAGGACGAAAGGCCAAAGCTGGTAGGGGAGGTAAAGCTGCCACTCCCAAGAAGACAAGTGGTGAAGCGCAAGTGTCGCCGGGGGTAGAGAAGTCTCCTGCCGATGGGCCTTCCGAGACCATGATGGTCTCGAGTAGCAGCAGCGATGGGGAAGGTCTTGTGTTCCCCGCGAAGAAGGCCGGGGGGAGCAAACGCCCCGGAGGGGAGGCTAAGGGCGACAAGAGAAAACGCCTTAGACACTCTCCACCTGGAGGTGATGGAGATCTCCGGACTGCGCGCAGTCACCACCAGACTACCCCCACTCAGCAGAAAAAACAACCCCAACAGCAATAACAACAACAACAACAACACAAGCAACTAACACCGCCTCAACAGCAGCAAAATCAACAGCAACATCAGCTGCAACAACAGACCGGGGCGGTAGTGTCTTCGCTACCGTCCCCAATACCCCGTCTTCCTCCTCCTCCAGCCCAAAGGGAGTCCACCCTTTCGGGGTCTCCTTCTTCTCAGCAAACAAACCTTCCTCTGCCTGGCCTGAAGTTCCATTTCCCTCAGAAACCAACCCATTTCCCCGCTGCCCTCCTGGAGGGTGTAAGACGGGCCGATAATTTTTTGAAGAGGCGGTTGGAGGCCGAGAAGGCTGTTACTCAGGGAAGGGCAGACAACTTATCTGCCGTGAAGAGAGCTGAGCTGGCCGAGGGGGTGAGATCCCTTCACCCGGCTGGAGCGGTTTTGGATGGCCCAGCCTTGGAGAAGAGGCTGGTGCCTAGGCTCGGACGTGCATTGGCGCCGTTCGGAGCGGAGATGATGGAGGAAATGGCCCTGAGCTTGTGCGAGCTCAATTCTGAGAAATGGGCCATCAGTAGCAGTAAGAATCCGCTGTTGCTGACACATGCCGTGAAGCAGCAATTGTCCGGGGTAAGCCGTCAGTTGTTGTGTTTTGGGATCATCTGTCTTAGTGCATTTGGTTCTGCTTAACTTATTCTGTTGTCTTTCCTTGCAGGCCTCTCTCATCGCGGAACGCTCGTTCCGGGAGGTGGGTGCAGTTCTGGTTCAGCTGGAGGAGAGCCAGGTGGCTCGCCAGGCCTTGGAGGCGGAGAAGCAGAAACTGACCCAACAGGTCGAGAGCCTAAGAGGGGAGGCTTCGGAGAAGACGGACCGGGCCCGGCGCACAGCTGAGGAAGAGGCGGACAAGAAATATCTTGCCAAATATCGAGAGTACCGGGCCAGCGCAGAGAATGAGTTCAAATAGCGGTCGAATGTCTTGAAGGCCGAAAACTCCAAGCTCCGGGAAAAGCTATCCCAAGCCAGGGTGGAGAAGGATACCTTGGAAGCCCGCTTGCAATCGAAAAATGATCTCCTCCTTAAGCAGCAAGAGGAATATTCCACTCTTCAGAGTAAGCTGTACGAGGAGGAGCAACTTCATAAGAGGAGCAGGGATCTCGTGTCTATGCTGGAGTTGGGGCTCGCCGAGAAGGATAAAGAGATCGGAGCCTTGCAATTCACTGCCAGGGGGCATGTGACCGAGAAGCAATCCGTGCTGAACCAAAATAGGGAGCAGTGCAAGGAGATTGATCCTCTTAAGGGAGAGCGGGATGCCTCCAAGGCCGAGATGGAAAAACTGAGGGCTCAATTAGCTGTCGCGGAGGCAAAGCTGGCAACCTCCGAGGCGGAGCGCTTGAAGGAGAAGGAGGATGCCGAGGTGATACTGAACAGGACGATTAACATATCGCATGTGGTCCTCATGCATCAACTCTGGAAAGTGAACCCGGAGGTACTAGGCTATCTGGGAGAGGATACCGACGCCATGAGGGAGAAGCTACATGTGTGGGATCAAGGCCCAGAGGTGTACGTCCAAACTTACAACATTGACGAACCTGCTGGAGCCCCTAAGGCAGGAGATCCCGGAGAGGCGGGGACCTCTGAACCTTCCCGTGACGAAGTTCCGCCTTCCAATGAGCCGACTCCGCCAGCCTCAGTTGAAACCGATGTCCCCGAGGCCGCGGTCGTGGAAGCTGCAGCCACCCCAATGCTTGAAGGGGTTTTATCATTTGTAAAAAATATTCTTTACTGATTATTATTTTTCTTGTTTTTTCCTTTGGGGCGAGGCTCCCTGTACTCTTTTCTCATTGCAGACATATTTGCCATAATTATAGCATTCTCCTTTCTTTTCTGCCGAGTTCTTTGTTTAACTTTGCTTTTATGGTAGACTTTTACACGGTAGAAACTGTTGTAGGGGCGCATGAGGTTTTGGTTCCAACGGCCATAACCTATGCACTTCCAACTTGAAGCTCTAACGGCTGATGTCTTTTCCCACGTAGTTTCTAGGTTACGAAGGTTTCCTGGTTCCAACGGCCAGACTCCTTTCACCGTATTTCAGCTTTCCTAAGGCAAATAGCCAATCCCGGGACTTGTAGTTATACCGTCCACTGAGATGGCTAGGGTGACCCGTTCCATGGTGCCAGAACGGGAATTCTTTTGGTGAGTGTCGCAAGACTTCGGGCTAGGTCTTCGCGAAGCAAAACTAACTGTTGTTGCAAACCCCACGGTGGCCGACTTCAGGGGCTTGGCACGAAGCCCTGCGAGGCAAGGTTCGTTACGGTCGGGGAAATGGCCACGCCAACCATGTGCGATCCCGGAGCAGGGGCTTTGCGAAGCAAGGCCTGCTGTAATCGGGGGATCGATCATATCTGCTCCTGGAGCTAAAGCTTGCAAAGCGAAGCTTGCAGTGGTCGAGGAGCTCGCCATGCATTATTTTCTGAGACCCGGAGCTGAAGCCTGCGAAGCAAAGCTTACAGCGATCGCGGATCTTGCCATCTTTACTTTGTGAAACCCAGAGTTGGAGCTTGCGAAGCAAAGCTCTACAGCGGTCGCGGATCTTGCCATCTTTATTTTGTGAGACCCGGAGCTAGGGCTTGCGAAGCGAAGCTTTACAGCGATTGCGGAATATTTTTTGAAGGACTTGCCCGGAAGTTGGGGGTGTTTCGGCTTAGCTCTCTGAATGTGCCCCAACCCCCAGTCCTGTTCATCGCTGGGCTACACAGGAGATAACATGCGATATGATGCATAATGGCAGACATTTCAATGGCAATTTTCACATGAACACATAATGCATGCATGGCACGTAATGCAAGTATGTTAATGGCAACAAATTAACCTAAGCTTAACAATTTAAAAATCTCAAACACAATGCTAGCACATAAGTGGTGTTCTGTGTATGTTTTGTTCGAGGGGCGTATGGCTAAGGAATAGCCATGTATACCCCCCCAAGTGAGCGTGGGGTCCGGACGTCTCCGGACCGCGTGGTCACTTGTTAAAACGCAGCTTTGAACACAGGGATGAAAAATGCAGTAAAAGCGGAGTGAATCTCTCCGTGTTTCATTAAATTAGCCTGTTAGGCACGTGTTTTACAGCAGGGAGGATTATTTCCACATTTTACACTTTTGCTACGTCCACCAAGGACTTTTGACTAGATAGTCCGGGGCCTACTGATAGTAACAGCGGAGGTGCTCCGCGTTCCAGGCGCGCGGGACTTTAGATCCGACGAGTCTCTTTAAGTGATACGTCCCATGGCCCACTTTTTCTTGTACTTCATAGGGGCCTTCCCAGTTGGGTCCGAGGACTCCCACTCCCGGGTCCTGCGTAGCAGGAAATACTCTCCGTAGGACAAGGTCCCCAACTTCGAATGTACGGCTCTTGACTCTTGTGTTGAAGTGTCGGGCTATTTTGCCTTGGTACATTTTGAGTTGGACCTGTGACTGCTCCCGGAGCTCTTCGATCATGTCCAGGGACTCCTGGAGAAAGGCGTGGTTCCGAGTAGGGTCGTAGGTGTCCTGCCTGTGAGATCGGATCATAGTTTCTACTGGGATGATGGCCTCGCAACCGAAGGTCATGGAATAAGGTGTGTGCCCCGTCGAAGTCCTCTCTGTCGTACGATAGGCCCAAAGTACTCGCGGAAGCTCTTCCGGCCAGTGAGCCTTGCATGCTTGGAGTTTTTTCTTCAACGTGGTCTTTAAGATTTTGTTCACTGCTTCCACTTGCCCATTAGCTTGAGGTCTGGCGACTGCGGAAAAGCTTTTGATGATTCCATGCGAAGCACAGAAGTCCATGAATTGTTCACTATCAAATTGCTTCCCGTTGTCGGACACAATTTTTCGTGGAAGCCCAAAACGACACACTATATTCCTGATGACAAAGTCCAGTGCTTTCTTAGACGTGACCGTGTTCATAGGTTCAGCTTCAGCCCATTTGGTGAAGTAGTCTACCGCGACTATGGCATACTTCACTCCACCCCTTCCAGTCGGAAGGGAACCTACTAGGTCAATGCCCCAAACGGCGAACGGCCAGGGGCTGGTCATTAAGGTAATTTCTGTAGGCGGCGCTCGCGGAACCTTGGCGTACCTCTGGCACTGCTCACATTTTCTGACATAATCCACACAATCCTTCTTCATGGTGGGCCAGAAGTATCCTTGTCGAAGGATCTTTTTGGAGAGGCTCAGCCCGGAGGTATGGTCGCCATAGAAGCCTCCGTGAATCTCATGGATGAGGGCGCTGATTTTGGTTCTGGCAACACACCTAAGGAAGGGTATGGACAACCCCCTGCGGTAAAGCTTTCCATCCATAACCACGTATCGGGGAGCTTGATACTGGAGCTTTCTTGCGTCAACTTTATCAGTGGGGAGCTCTCCAGTGGTGAGAAATCTGAGGATGGGTCCTATCCAGGAATGGGAATGGTCGATGATGGCATTTACCCTCTGTGTCTCGGTACTAGGTGCTTCTAAGTGCCCGATGGGCACTAGGCCGTATTGTTCAATCTCCGGGTCTGTTGCAAGCTTGGCCAGTGTGTCCGCGAGTGAGTTCTGGTCCTGGGGGGACCTGGCGGATTTGGTAGCCTTTGAAATGCTGCAGGAGGCCGCGGGAGAGAGACACGTAGGCAGCCATTTTTTCGCCTTTCGTCTGGTATTCCCCGGATATTTGGTTTACCACAAGTAGGGAGTCGCTGTATACTTCGATTTTTTGGGCTCCGACTTCTCTGGCCAGTTGTAATCCAGCTAGCATGGCTTCGTGTTCTGCCTCGTTGTTGGATGCTGGGAACGCGAAACGGATGGCGCTCTGGAGCTGATGTCCTTGGGGAGAAATTAGGATGACCCCTGCTCCAGCTCCTTTTTCATTTGAGGCTCCGTCTACATAGACCTTCCATGTGGGAAGTTCCGGGACAGGATCTTCCGGGAGGTCATTCATTCCCGAGCATTCCACAATAAAATCTGCGAGAGCTTGTCCTTTTATGGAAACACGTGGCTGGTAGTGGATGTCAAACTGGCTCAGTTCCATGGCCCATTTAAGCAATCTGCCAGAAGACTCGGGCTTCTGCAAGACTTGTCGGAGAGGGTGGTTGGTGAGTACTCTGATGGTGTGCGCCTGGAAATAGGGCCTCAGCTTCCGCGAAGCGATTAGCAAGCAGAGGGAGAGTTTCTCGATCATTGAATATCTGGACTCGGCGTCCAGTAACCTCTTGCTTACGTAATACACAGGAAGCTGGATACGGCCGTCTTCCCGGACGAGAGCGGCACTTACGGCGTGCTTTGTCACAGCCAAGTATAAGAACAACGCCTCTCCTTCGACTGGTTTGGACAGAATGGGAGCTCGGGTTAGATGTTCCTTGAGGTGTTGGAAGGCTGTTTCACATTCGGGGGTCCACTCGAACCTCTTGTTTCCCCGCAACACATTGAAAAAGGGGACACATTTGTCAATGGCCTTAGATACGAAGCGGCTGAGAGCAGCTATCCTTCCGGTAACGCTTTGGACATCCTTATGTTTCCGGGGAGAGGGCATATCTATGAACGCCTTAATTTTCTCAGGGTTGGCCTCCACTCCGCGGGAGCTGACAATGAAACCGAGGAACTTCCCAGACGAGACCCCGAAAGTACATTTCTTCGGATTCAGTTTCACTCCATACTTTCGGATCACGGCGAAAGCTTCCTCAAGGTCATCACTGTGGTCCCTGGAGGTCTTGGATTTTACCAACATGTCGTCTACGTACACCTCCATGTTCCTCCCCAGCTGGTCCTTGAACATCTTGTTTACTAGACGCTGGTACGTCGCCCCAGCATTCTTCAAACCAAAAGGCATGACCACGTAACAGTAGACACCCTTGTCCGTGAGGAAGCTGGTGTGTTCCTGGTCTGCGACATGCATCTTTATCTGGTTGTACCCGGAGTACGCATCCATGAAGGATAAGAGTTCATACCCGGAAGTAGCGTCTACCATCTGATCGATTCGCGGAAGAGGGAAACAATCTTTTGGGCAGGCTTTGTTTAGGTCCGTGAAGTCAATGCACATTCTCCAGGACCCATTGGGTTTCGGGACCAGAACTGGGTTGGCCAACCACACGGGATAGTGTGACTCCTGGAGAAGGCCTATGGACATCATCTTGTCCACTTCAGCTTTGACTGCTTCGGCCCTCACTGGGTCTAACGGCCTCCTCTTTTGGCGAACTGGAGTTGCAGATGGGTCTATGTTGAGTGCGTGGCACGCAACATTAGGATTAATCCCTGTCATATCAGCGTGGCACCATGCCAGGATATCCTGATTATTCTTTACAGTGGCCACGATCTTTTCTCGAATGGCCGACGGAAGGTTTTTCTCCACCTGAATGACTTTGGTGGGATCTCCTGGGTTGAGGACCACCTCTTCGACTTCCTCCATCGGTTCTATCGCTCTCTCGACCCCCACTCTAGGGTCGAGTTCGTCAAAGCATGCCCCTTGAGCGCCCCCAGTTTCTGGTAATTCTTCCGCCAAAGGAACGGCAGCAACCGTCTCCTGGACCGTGTAGACGGATCGGACGGAGACGTTATAACAGGTTCGTGCGCTTCGTTGGTCTCCTCGGAGGTTGCCGATACGCCCATCGTCGCATGGAAACTTCAAGCATAAGTGGCGTATCGAGGTTATGGCCCCACAATCTATTAGGACCGGTCGACCTAGGATGGCATTATACGCCGTGGGGCAGTCGACCACCACGAACGTGCAGTGCTTGAAGGCACAAGCGTCACTTTCTCCTCTGAGGGTGATTGGAAGTTGAATTTTGCCTAATGGCATGAGTGCATCCCCATTGAACCCTTGAAGCTGGATGGGGCATGGGGTCAGGTCTGTCTCGGTTAATCCGATCGCGTGGAAGGCCGCTTTGAAGAGGATGTTTACGGAGCTTCCGTTATCGACCAAGATCCGTGAGACCTTCTTATTGGCAATCTGGGCTTCCACCACGAGGGGATCGTTGTGGGGAAAGTGCACATGTCGGGCGTCGTCTTTCGTGAAGGTGATGGGAAGGTCCATCATTCGGGGACATTGAGCAGGTGATTGAACCAAGGCGCACATCTCCCCGGTGTGTTCTAACTCCCTCAAGTACCTTTTCTGGGAGTTGCGTGTGCTTCCGGCAAGATGCGGTCCTCCGGAGATGGTGGCTACGTGTCCATCAACGGGTGGCGGAGCAAGGCCGGACGGATATGGGTTGCCAGGTCCTGGAGCTAACAAGGCAATGGGTGCCGGAGAGGCTGGAGCAGGAAGCGCTGGGAACTGAGACCCAGGGGCTTGGGGGTGACCGGCTCCTGGAGCGCTAGCGGTCCCCCTCTGTCCCGGGGAATATGCAGCTCCGTGAACTACTCCCTGTCCGGGATAGATTATGGGTATCCTCACCCATTGACCGAGGTTTCCTGCTCTTGCCAGGGACTCGATCTCATCCTTCAGCTGAAGGCATTCGTTTGTGGTGTGCCCCACGTCTCCGTGGAACTCACACCTCTTATTGGAGTCTCGCGGACGCCTTCCTCCGTGAGACACTTTTGGGGGTTTCCTGTAGTTGACCATATTACAGGTTGCCCGATAGACATTCTCTCATGAATCTATCAAACTGGTGTACTCCGTGAACTTGGGTTCATAGTTCTTCCGGGGTTTCTTTGAATGGTCCCCCCGGTTGGAGTTTCTTCCGCCTCGTTTATTCCGCGATTGGCTCAGATTTTGTTCTGGGCCTTCCGCTTGCGGTTACGACGGTCCGAGAGCAATACTACATCCGGTTTGTATAGCTCCGTACCCAGAGAAATGGGTTTGACTTGGCGTCTGAGCAGACGCGGAAGGCCCATACACGCTTGGAGTGAACTGGGCTCCTGGAAGCGTGAGGGCTGGTGCGGGAGCTTGCGTAGCAAAGCTCGGTGCAGTCACAGAAGGCGTCGAGGTTGGGGGAACTCCAAAGGCCTGCTGGTAGGCATCCTCAAGGTTGATGATTCCCTGAGCTTTTGACATGAATTCGGACAGCGTTTCTGCCCGTCTCCTTTGCATTTCCCCCCATAGCAGGGAGCCGACAGTAAGGCCTGATTGAAGGGCGATCAGCTTCATGTCGTCGCTGACCTTGGTCTTAGCAGCAGCTTCCATCATTCTTTGAATGAAAGCTTTGAGGCTCTCATTGGGTAGCTGCTTGATGTTGGTTAAGGAACCAACCTCCATGTCGTGGTCTCGGGCAGCAATGAACTGCCTTCTGAATGCGGACTGTAGTTCCTTCCAACTGTGGATGGATCCGGGAGCTAATCTTTTCCACCAGTCCTCCGCGGACTTGGTAAGGGTGAGTGAGAAGCACATGCATTTGGCGTCTTCACTGACGCGCGCTACCTGCATCATTTTGTTGTATTTAGCTAGATGGGTACGCGGGTCTGTCCTCCCCTCATATAATTCTATGTGAGGCATTTTGAAGTTATCCGGGAGGGACGTTTCCGCGATCCTCCGAATACATGGTTCCGGGTCTTCCTCCTCAGAGTCTGACAGGGCCCCACTTTGCTTCCGGACCAGCTTGGTCAAGGCAGCAATCTGTTCCTCGAGCCTCTTTGTGTCACTCTCCGGGAGGTCACGTCCCCGGAGCTTGTCATTAAGATGATTTCGGAGGTCATCTCCGCGAGGCCGGGCCTTTTCTCCTTTGGCCTTTTCATACTTGGCCTCCAACCTTCTTCTTAGGTCCACCGTGGACCAGCTATCTTCGGAGTGCGTGTCCGCTGCCCGACCGTCCTGGTTGACGGAATCACTGGGGTGGTTGTTCCTTCCCCTAGGCCTGGGTGCCTTAGCACCGGGCCCTTTAGGCACAGAGTGCCCCCTTGGGGCTGAAGGACGTCTGGGCTTAGGAGCGCCAGAGACCTTTTGTGCGCGGGGGGGGGGGGGCAGTCGGCCTGGTGATTCATGCCTTTAGGAGGTGCAGGGGCGTCAGCGCGCACCGGCTCTCCAACTTTTCCTTTGCCCTTGTTAGGGGCGGCTTTGGATGGTTCAGCAGCGGCTGGATCCGGCATAAGGGCATCGGCACCACCTAGAACAGAGGCATCCTCGTCTGAGTCGCCTAGATCTCCGAACTTGCTTTGGAGGCGCTCCATCATGCGTTGCATTTTTTCGGAGACGCGCTCCTGCTCAGCAAGCTTAGCCCTAGTGGCCGCCAGTTCTTCGGCTACTTGGACCAGTTCTGGGTCCTTCTCGTAGTAGCAGCCGTCTTTGTAGTAACCGTCTTGGACATACTCCTCTTCGTCTTCTAAGTACGTCGTATCTTCAGTACTGACCCGATCCTGGTGGGATGTCGGGTCTTCACCTTGGCAGTCCGAGGGTTCGTTTTGTACCACATCTTCCATCACAGTATCGGGGTTGACCCTAGTATTTTTGTCAACCGCAGATTTTCTCGTAGTCACCATCTTTTCAGTACACAGAAAAAGAGCTGACTAATAACTTCCTACAGCTCTCAATGAAAGCACCAAAATGTTTACCGAGTTTTTCGGAAACGAATACAAACAGAATAATAAAAAGATAAGAACTGTAGAAGTGTAGGAATGTAATTAGACAAACAGGTTTTTTACGTGGTTCAGGCGTTAACGAGCCCTAGTCCACGAGTAGATGTTATTATACTTGTAGGGAATTACAGTAAGATGGCTGGTGTACAAGAACTTCACACACTCACAGTGTTTCTCTCGGGTTCTCTTGAAGAAGATGAAGCTAGAGAGATTTTAGCAGAGTTCTTGCTATGTAATTTGTTGGCCGTCCTCTCTATCGTAAAATGAGGGGGTATTTATAGCTAGGGTTTTGGATTAGGGTTTTTCTCTACTCCCATAAGTCTTAATTACACCAGCCATAAATAGGGGATACAATTACCGTAGTCGCCTGGCTACCAGGCTCTATGTGGGTATATTTACGTGAAAGTATGGGGAATGCACAAAGGCAGCCGTCTTTTCCAAGTTGTCAGCGGAACAGTAGGCGAAATAGTACTTTTAGGCGTGCTGGGATGTGTGCGCCCTTGACCTGTCGGGCGTGTCAGGCGGGATCCTGTGTCAGGCGGATATCGTTCCAACTATGCCTCCTCCATGACTCGACCGCTTGGTCTTGTTCCGTGCGAGGCACGGAACTATTTCCGCGAAGGCAACCTGAAGAGCTTCTCCTGGAAGGAGCTTCCTCGAAGGATATCCCTTCGGGGTTCCGGGAGAGTTGACGAGCTTCCGTGTCACGTTTGCTTGAAAGAGTAAGCCGGACACTAAACGGGAGAGGCGAAGCCTTTCTGTCCATCCGCGAGCTCTGGTCACCTTCCGTGAAAGACTTTGATAATTCTGCTTCCCCGAGGATATCCATCTAAACTCTATCCAGAAATCTGGATAACACACACCATACCTTACTTGCTGCACCCAAGTACGACCAAAATGTATCAGGATTTAAATGTTTTGTATTGGTGGCCTGGTATGAGAAGGGATGTGGTGGATTATGTGGCTAGATGTCTTATATGTCAGCAAGTGAAGATAGAACATCAATGACCAGCAAGGTTATTACAACCATTGTCCTTTCCTGAATGGAAATAAGAAGATATAGCAAGGGATTTCATGGTGGGACTACCGATGACCATGAAACAACATGATTCGATTTGGGTGACTGTGGATAGATACACAAATTCATCGCACTATCTACCTATTAGAACAGTGTATACAGCTGACCAGTATGCCAAATTGTATGTACAAGATATAGTTAGACTTCATGGGGCACCAAAGTCTATAGTGTCGGACAGAGAGCTATGGGTACCAAATTGAAATTTAGTACTGCTTTTCATCTGCAGACAGACGGACAGAGTGAAAGAACGATTCAGATTGTAGAAGATATGCTGAGAGCATGTGTCTTTGATTTTAGGGGATCGTGGAGTAAGTATCTCCCATTGATCAAGTTCTCCTGCAACAATAATTCTCAGGCGACTATTGGAGTAGCACTGTATGAGATGTTATATGGTTGCAAGTGTAGATCGCCAATACACTGGGATGAGATGGGAGAAAGTAAGTTTCTTGGCCCTGAATCAGTTCAGGAAGCGAATGGAGCTATTGCTTAGATTATAGCATGGATGATTGCATCTCAAGATCGACAGAAGAGTTATGCAAATCCTAAGAGTAGGGATATAGAGTTTTTAGTTGGTGATTACGTATTCCTTTGAGTATCACCAATGAAAGAAGTTAGAAGATTTGGAAAGAAAAGGAAGTTAAGTTCCAGATTTGTAGGCCAGTTTGAAATTCTAGAAATAATTAGGCAAGTGGCTTATCGGTTAGCATTGCCACCAGCATTGTTAAGAGTGCACAATGTATTTCACGTATCTATGTTGAGAAAATACATATCGGATTCATCTCATGTGCTTAGTCATGACACCTTGAGCTTACATGAAAATCTTTCATATGAGGAAAAGCCAGTACAGATACTGGATAAGAAAGACAAGGTGTTGAGAAACAAGACAATTCCATTGGTTAAGGTTCTATGGAAGAATAGTGCGGTGGAAGAAGCGACTCTGGAATTGGAGTCGAACATGAGAGAAAACTATCCATAATTGTTCAAGTAAAGTGAATGTTCTATGAATTATATATATGTTAAGACCCGTCAGTTGTGAGTACAGGCATTTATGTGATTTATATGTTTTATGCATTTTATTGATTTTTGACAATAGTGGATTCTTTCAAGCGATAATAGCAGAATGTCACACAGGGAAATATTCGACTTGGGTCGGGTATGAATTATTATTTGAGATAATTAGTAATAATGACATGATTACCAAATTAACCTTGATGATGACTATGTGGGTAAATAGATGGGAGAGGCATTTTAGTCTTTTGGTGAATGGATAGAAAAGATGACCATTAGCATTCCCCTTTCATTTTTCAGCATATGTTCTTCTTCTCCTCATATTTTCTCTAGAATTCTCTCTAGCAAGCTCTTGATTTCCTCTAAGATACCAAGGGAAATTCGAGATTCTTAAAGAGTTAGATTGCTGCCAATCACTTCACCATCATCTAGGATTCAAATCTCAGAGAAAGGTAAGGGAATTTATATTTTTGTTCTTCTTCTGTTCTTGATGAACATTTGGGGCTTTTGATTGATTTTCATGATTTGATGATTCTATATTGTTGGGTTATGTGTATTAATGTTAGAAACATGTTTAGAAATGTATTTGAGAATTAGATTTAAACTGAAAACTATTTAATTGGTTGGATTTCAGAATTGGGGAAAAATAGATTTTAGAACCCTAGAATTTCAATTCTTGATTTGAGACTTGGATTTGATGTTTAGATGCTACCTAGATGATGTATGTAGTTCTATATAAACTAATTTGGTGCAAATTTTTGATTCCCCTAGTGTTTTGGGATGTTTGGGGTCGAAATGGTTGAGAAAAATATAGTTTTTCTGGGTTTTTTTGCAGTGGCGCCACGACTGAAGTGGATGAGCGCCGTGGTGCATTTGCATCTCATTTGAACTCCGAAATTCTCTTTGACTTCGGCAGTGCCGCGACCCTTTTGGGAGGCGCCGCGGCTCAAATGCATTTTCTTTTTACGATATTTTGGGTTTTGTATTTTGACCATAACTTTTGACCCAGATATCATATTTGGACGTTCTTTATATGGTTGAAAAGCTTGTGAAAATATCTACAATCCTAGTACCTAAGCGAAGTATAGATGTGATAATTTTAGAGTCTTAATTGGGATCTAACCTTGGTAGTAAGCGATTTCAATGGATTTTTATGGGTAACCTTAGGGGATCTTAAGTTAAGGTTCTTAGGACTTAATTGGACATGTTTAAGGCCTAGTTGGAGCTTAGATTGGTTTATGAAAGTAATGGCAGGTTTTGGTTTAAGGAGAAACTAAACCTACGCTTTATTGTTTGTGACATAGGGTTATTTAAGGATGCTTGAAGGAGATCGCACTTGGGTTGCTATCAATTAATTGCTAGAGGTAAGGTAAGAAGAGTGGACACCTGCATGCAGAGAGTATTTTTGTGCTTATTGAATTATGCTTGACATTATTCTTACTATGATAATATGGTTAACGATATGCTTTGGGTTTGGTCATGATACATGTTTGGCTATATGCATGTATGGGGTGTTATGAGCATGAGTGTTTTTATGTCTTTATATTATGATGATTTATGAATGTACGAATTATATAGACATGCTTGTTTATGCATGTTGATTTAACTTGAGTGTACGGACTCAAGGGGCTATCACAAGGGCAGTGGGCCGTTGCAAGAGCGGTATTGTTGAATTATAATGAGATGCATATATTGTATTGTATTACATTGAAATATGCATTATGATTATGATGTTATGTTTTATGATTGTATTGACTATCATGTGTTTATAAATTGGTTATGTTTTGGACTAGAGGGTTGTGTCTTATATAGCTCTTCTTGCTGGGCCTTGGCTCACGGGTACTCTGTATGCAGGTAAAGAGAAAGGCAAGGAATGAGTTAGAGAGCTGAAGTGGCGTGACATGTTAGGGGCAATGTGACTATGGGTCCACTGGATGTATTATGTTATGTTTTAATCAAGTGCTTTGGTTGTAAAATAACTATGACATTCGAGAGTCTCCATTTTCTTTTGAATAATACTATTTTGAAGGATGTTTTACTATATTTTAAATCAAATAAAGTAAACTTATGGTCTTTTGGGTCAAAGTAAGTATTTTTTTTGTCACGTAAGTAAACCTCGGTAAGTTGGGGCATTACAATTTATATTTGTGATGACCAAGTAACAATTGGCAAGTCACAAAATGTTTTATACAATGGTAAGTAGAGACACATACGTCGATGACATAATTTTGTTAGACAACTGATCTCAACTAGTGTTGTCTCAATTGATTATGTGAAGTCAAAAGATCATATTGTGGACCTGCTAACCAAATGGTTAAACATGGGTTAGGTAGAAAAGACATTAGAGGTAATTGGACTTAAGCCCAAAGGAAATTAAGGTTGATATAAGGAAACCCAACCTACTTGACTAGAGATACCAAGATTTAAGTTCAATAGGACAACCTAATTATGGAGACCTAGTAAGATCACTGTGGGGACCTACCATTATAGGGAAAGAGTGAGATTGCACCATAAAAATAATAGGAACCTACACAAAATTTTTCAAGACATAGTCCAATGAAAGATTCGGATAGAGAAATGAACAAAGTCTTTGATCTTCTTGCAAGCTTCAACCCCTAGGTAGAACACCGCTTGAATCATTTTATGGAGAAAATCAAAACCAAGGCTTATACATGAGATGTATCATTGTCCAAATCCTCCATTTCCTAGCCTTTCATGAATGCTTGGGGCTTTCTCTAGTAGGAAAGGGAAATGGGATTGAACAAGCCTTGAAATTCACAAAGTCAAACAATTTCTTCATGACTTTCTTTGAGAAAAGTTATGATCTTGGAAGTGTTTAACCCAAAATTAGACATGATGATGTGGCATATGAAAATGACACGTGGCATCATAAAGGATTAAAATTAGCTGCTCGAGTTGCATGAGCTGCTCGAGTATGTTCTATCAACACGAAGGAAGCTATTTACTTTCAAGAGATTGAGGATTATTACAAGATTTCTGGTCGAACAATATAGCTTGCTCGAAGATGGATCCTGGTTGTATGATGTGTCAGATAACAAGATTGATCCTAATTTCAAAGGATATTCATCTAACTGATATTCAAATGTATTTTTTGCATTCTTTTAATATGTAATCAGTTGTAGCAAATCCACACTACACGTGTAGGGCCTAAATCATACTTGTAAGGCCCATGGCCCACTAAGAGACTTTATAAATAGAGGTCTTTCACAATCATTATTTTCTTATGCACTCTTTACATACAAAATCCCTATTGAATTCTATTCTATCTCAGGCTTAGGAAACTCAGTTGAACCTTGTTCTTCTTGATCTTGAGTCTGAGACGTTTTTTATTAATAAAAGTGCAAGTAGATGTAGGTCATTCTTTGTGTCGCATTACTTGATTTTAGCTCTTTAAATTATTTACTGTCATTCAATTTGACTTAGTGTCCTTGACCAAAAACCCTAGTCAACATTTTGGTGTTGTCATTGAGAGTTGAAATCCAAGAATCACAATTCACCAATCTATCTAAATCAATGGTTATCACAACTAGAAGCCATGCCAAGAACCACATGTAACATCCAGCGAACTCTACCTTGAGAATTTAAGAGAAAAATAATACTTAATTAAAAAGGGATTTAATTAGAAAATTATGAAAAATTAAATCAATATTGGTTTAATTATATATTGGGATAATTAACAGATATTTATGTCCAAAATTATGTTTTATTCTTTGGAATGGTCAATAAATTTATATTAAAATTTAGAAATGAAAAATAATTTGAATTTAAAGAGTTTTGTCTTTTAATTTGAATTATTATTATTTATTGGGAAATAGATAATAAGAAAATTTTAAATTGATAAATGAGATTTTGTTGGGGTTTTATGCCCTAATTAAAACCCAATTTCATTGTAATCTTATTTATTATCAATAAAATAATAGAAATCATTTTTTGACTTGTCAATCACTGTGCTCACATGTTTTATTTTCATGATTATTTGTTTAATATAAACATCTATTAAATCCCGAGCATATAACTAATCATATATATGGTGACGTACTATAGTGGAATATAAATATGATTATATGATCAAAAATAAGTTAGTCCTAGGATTAGTCAGTACACAAGATTTACACTGACTTCACAATCTACGATATGATCTACTTGCACATTGCAGTGTTATGTTCTTTCCAGAATATTAGCAAAATATATAAGATTAGATGTATTTGTTACACCAGATTGGACTGATATTAATAGTAGATAGGATAAGTAAACATACTGTCATTATGTATTCTAGTCATATCGTATAGTTGACCATAGTTCAATTCAATCTCAATTACGAGTGGTTAGTATTCTAACTGATTGTATTATTTGAGTTCTTTGATTTATTCGTTACCAGCTTACCCTACGGACTAGCCCATACTTACATCTTGGGAACTCGGTAGTATAATTAAGTGAGAGTTTTTATTATAGATACGAACATCTATAGCTTCTGATGAAGAAGTAAAATGATGGTTTACTTTTAGTTTGGTTCGAGGTGCTAAATGATAGAGATCTCATTTCAGTAATTAATATTAGTTTACTAAAATATCATCTACAAGGAACTAAGTGTTTTAAGGATAAAATACAATGAAGGGTAAAATGGTATTTTAGTCCCATCTCATTGTAGACCGTCTATAGATGATTGAGTGATAATTATGGTTGTAAAAATGGATAAATAATAACTATACGCCCTAAATATCCACGGGCTATTAGTGAGCTGAGAAAGAGCATAATTATATCAGCCATGTGGGTGATATGTACCCGGAGCTGCTGTTACCAGGTCCTACCTCCTTAGCTCGAGGTAACCAAAGGCTTAGTGGAATTACTAAGGAGTTGGGTCAGAAGTATGGACACCACGGGCTAAGAGTACATCAAGCTCGAGGTACGAGCTTGAGTTGGCACCTCTGACCCCTTATAAAGTCAACCACGCAATGTAAACGTGCATATATCAGACATCACGTGTCTGATCCATCCCTGAATTCTCGGACACGCAGCATAAACGTGCGTGTTCAAGCACCCACGACTGGGTTGGGCAATGCGGCCCATTATCCTCCTTACCTATTGATTAGACCACACTTCAGTGTCAGGTTTTAGGAATTAATCATGAATGTCATAGAAGTGACATGATGGGTAAGAAGGTCACAGGATGACCCCTCTTGCCAACCCCCAGGTGCCCTCTCCCTATAAATATGGAGACCATGGGAGTTGCAAGGGGTTGGATTCTATTTTGTAAAGAAATATCCTGTAAAGAATATCAGAAAGATAGCAATAATATTGGCTGGTGGACTAGAAGGATTTTAGCCTTTGAACACCTAAAAAAGTATTTGTGTTACCATTTTACTTTAAGATCATTCATCTATTACAGTTCATTATTTAGCACTAATCCCACTCTTTATTCTATTAAATATCTGTTGCCGAAGAACCGCGTCAACAATAACGTATATATATTTCTTATAGAGTCTTCTATGAATTCAAGAGTACAATTCTAAGTCTTTAGTGGAGTCACAAGGAATGTGTAAGTTAGTAAATTTATTTGTTAAATTTATGATAACTTATTGGAGCTTGATTTAATAGGCCCATGGGCCCCAAAATACCTTGGATATAATCATCTAGATAGTTTCAATTAATTGATTTAATCATCAATTAGAATTATCAAAGTTGACTAGGTCAATTTTGGATAGTTTCATAGAGTTATGCAAGTTAGAGAAGAAAAGAGATTTTAGGGAAGATTTATTAATTAAGACAAATTGGTGTCTAAATTAATAAATAATTTTAAATTAAGGATAAAATTATAAATAATTAATATGATAAATTATTTATATAATTATTTAATTAATTAATCAATAGAAAATAATACGGGCCTTGAATTTAAGTCCAACATGCTTATAATTAAATGAGAAATTTCACGGGCCTAAAGCCCATGATAATTTCGACCTAATGGCTGATATTACCTATGATTTTATTGAGTTTTTAATTAAATAAGTGACCTAATTGAGCCTATAAAAGGAATGCTAAGTGAGAGTTGAAAATTGATGATCAGAAGATCTAGTTTTGATGCTTTAGGGTTTTAGACTCTCTCTACAACAAAAGTCCTTTTCTAAGCCTCAATATTCTCTTCTCTTCTTCTCTTTGTATCTATCTCATGTGTTGCGAATTGACCACTCTAGTCTAGGTGATTCTAAAGATATTGTGGAAGGCTGTGAATAAATTTGAAGAACGGTTCAGTTTCTTGGTGATACTTTGCGACAGAAAGGATACAAGGGTTAGAGAAACTGAAGGAAGACTTATTCATTTTGCTGCATATAATGTAAGTGTTCTTACCATTAACTCTATTTAAATTCAATTATAGAAACATGTTCTAGGTTTTCTTATATTAATTTGTTTAATATATGATTTACATGAAAATAAATCAGATTCTGTACAAGTATTCCCAACAACTGGCCTCAGAGCCTTTGTTATTCTTTATTTTCATGCATGAACATGGTAAAATTGAATTATTTGATGTGCTGAGTAATTGGATGGATTTCATACTTCTTATGAAGCATATTGAATTTAATGAAATTCTTAGCAAATTTGAGTTTTTTTTGTTGTGTTTTCAATGCAATTAATTTTTATAAATGCTTTATTTGCTATAAAACATTGTAAAAATTATTTAGAAAACGTTTTGGGTTGAAAATTACACAATTGTTTTTGAAATAGTATTTTGGGTTGTGGCCGTGGCCATGAGGTATCACTGGTCGCAACCTGAGAGTGAGCGACTAGTAGCCATGGCCACCATAAACTCCTAGCTGCGACCAGAACGCGTATATTGCCCAGAACCGTCACGTGGCCGCGACCACCAAGATTTACTAGCCGCAACTTGCGATATAATTTTTTCTTAAATTTTGAATTTTGAATGTATTTTTTAATGGGTTAAACAAAAAATATCAGATTTATTTTATCATTTAAATATATATTTATAAAATAAGATATTTTTGTTGTTTGATATTTAAAAATTAAAAATTTCTACAAAGATTCAAATTCAAATTTAAAAATAGGTTAACTAATTAATTTTAAATATTTTAATATATAAAAATATTAGAATTAAATTATCAGATATTAAAGATTTTTTTAAATACTTGATAGTTTTGAAATCTTTCATTTGAAAATATTAAAATTTGATTATTTTATGGATTTTAAAATTTAAATTATTTGAAATTTTAAAATTTGTTGACTAGATATTTTTATGGATATTTGAATTTGTTTAACTATTTAAGATATTTTTTGAAAAATAGCTAATGATATTTGTTTTAAAAATTTAAAACTGGTTAAATTTTTTAAAATATCATGTTTTTCAAACCAATTAATAATTTTTTAATAAGTGGGATTTAAATTAACTTTTGTTAATTGTTGATAAATCCTATTTAAATTAAATTAATATTTTTAAAAATGACCCAAACTAAGTTGATTGTTGATAAATGAAATTTAAATTAACTTTTATTAATTGTTGATAAATTTCATTTAAATTGACTTATTTATTGTTTTTTCAAAAATTTAATTAATTCGAATTTTGGATAATATTGTAATTTGCTAAATAAAACATTCATAAAATGATATGTTTTATTTGGGCCCATTAGAAAATGTAAAGTTTAAATTCCTCTCTTGTGGGTGATTCCACTTGTGAAGACCCATTTGCTTTGCATGCTTATAGTGGGCCTAATCAATTTATAACAATTAATAAAATGAAGGTTTAAATTCCTATCTTTTGGATATTTTATGAATGTTTGGGGGCCCTAGTAGTGGGAACAACATAATGGACGTAACCCTCCTCCATACGAGCCCAATTGTTAAGACCCTGCTGACGCCGTTTTTCGTCAACTTAGATAAGAAGAGCACTAAACACTGAATTAAGAAAACTAATCAAAGAACACATGAGATTTTACGTGGTTCAGCAGTTAACATCTGCCTAGTCCACGAGTCAATATTATTGAGTGGTGAAATTCTCTTAAAGCTTTTAGAAAGCAATTTTTGCAGAGTCTTCTCAGTACCAAATTGTCTTTGTCTACAAATGAAATTCTCCAGTCTATTTATAGACTGGTTAACAAAATATCTTCCCTTTTATTTTGGGAAGTTACAATTCTAATTTGAAGTAAATACAAATAAATGCAGTAATTACATAATTTCCCATGATAATCAGGATTTATTAACAGATTACAACAAATCCCCAAGATATAGGGATGTTTAAATAGTAATCGTGCTCAAACTAAATTACCGACCTCAAACACATAATTTACACGCTTTCGAGATCAACCAACATCACGAGCTAGTCATTCTGGTCAACCTCGTCCTTAACAACTAACTTTATCGAGATCATCCTTTTCGAGCTTGCGATGCCCTAGGATTGAACCTTCCTGACTGTTTCTCAATCCCTAATAAGAACAAATCAGGAAATTTATTCAAGTGTTGAACCCTTGCAGTTGATCAATCGTGGCCTCGAGCTTGACTTGTAATCTCGAAACACCTTCGAGACCGCATGTAGCTTCAAGCTATTGTCGTCACCTTGATACCAAGTGAGACTGTCAAACTAAGTTTGCGCATATGCTAATGTCGTTGCATACTTGCTTATTTCGAGCTTACATTTTACGAGCCTATCTTTAGAGACCATAATTTCTATTCTCGAAATTTTAGTGTAACATTTTGCCCCCTCAAAAGTGTTGGTTCGAATCCTATGAGAAGGAAACTTCTAAACTTCTACTTTTGAAAAACGGCCACCTACCATACTCGAGTATGGGCACCCGTCACCCAGAGATTGCGCATGCAGAGTACTTGAGTACCCTTTTTTTCTGTGCATATCAATTCTTCTTATTTTTGCCACCAATGCCATAACCAAACCACATTCATCAGATCAAGTCCCAATCCAAACCGAAGGTCCAGATTTATTCGACCTTTGATATCCAACGGAGACTTATATATCTATAGAAGCCCTTTCTTCTCCTTCATCACTGTCATTCTGATTTTCCTTCTTCAGAAACCACGAACCAGAGAAGAAAAAAAAAACCCAAAGCTTTTTTGTGCATGTTTCCTAAACCAAAGAAACAAAACAACTCCAAATCTTTTGGCTTAGTGGAATCATTCCTACTTCCCATCTTTAAATCGACGATCTTCTCGTTCCTGCGAACCAATTTGTGTAAGTGCTCTGATCCTCATTCGCTATTTTTACATTTTTCCTGTCTTTGTATTTTTTCTATTTTGTGAAAATATCTTCGCTGGTTTCTACTAATTTTATAAAGCCTCATTTTTGTATTAGGCAAATTTTCTAATGTAAAATCTGTGAAAACTTGCTGGATTTTCTTGACAGAGTTCTATCAATCAATCAAAACAAGTCTAAAATATATATTGGTGGGCTTGCTGCTGGGGATAAAACTACTCTGCTTCAGTATTCTAATCTGATTGAAGGGCAGTTTCCTATTAGTTACTTGGGTGTTCCTTTGAGACCAACTAAATGGAGGGCAAGTGACTGTGAAATTATCCTTGAAAAAATGAGATCCTGTCTGAATGGGTGGGCTAGTCGTCACTTATCTTATGCTGGTCGAGTCCAATTAATTAATTCTGTTCTGTTGGGGATTCGCTCATATTGGATGAATATTTTCCTTTTGCCTCAAAAAGTGGTAAGAGCTATAGACAGTCTTTGAAGAAAGTTTCTATGGGGTGAGAAGGATAATAGAAGCAAACTTCACAGGATCTCTTGGGAGCATGTCTGTAGAACAAAGTGCTTTGGAGGTTTGGGTTTCAGGGAGAGTTCTTCTTGGAACAAAATAATGTTGGCTAAGTTCATTTGGGCTGTCTCTTCCAAGAAGGATATGCTTTGGGTTAAATGGGTCAATTGTGTTTATCTAAAAGGAGCTTCAATTTGGGATTACCTGTAAAAGCATGATACCAGTTGGTATTGGAGGAAAATCATTAAATTCAGTCATGTTTTGTCTTGAACTGAGTTGGAGGCTGCTGTTAGGAATGGCAAACTTCAGCTGGGCAAACTTTACTTGACTGTGTTTCCTGGTTCTCTGGTGCATTATGAGAAAGTTGTTTGGTGTAGAGTCTCGGCTCCTAAGCATCAGTTTATACTTTGGCTTGCTGTGAACCAGAAATTGCTTACCAGAGATTGGCTTCATTTCTGCCATGTGCCTCTTACATCTTTAAGCTGCCCAGTCTGTGATCAAGCAGATGAAAATCATTCACATATGTTTTTTGAGTGTGTTTTCTCCAGAAAAATTCTACTTTCTGTCCAAGGGTGGCTGAGAGGATTTTCTTGGCCAGTTCAGTACAGGAATTGGATCCATTGGCTGTCATTGCCTCGGACTGGCTGGTTTTCGATGGTGATTCATGCAGCTTGTGCAGCAGTTGTGTATCACATTTGTCTTGATAGAAACCAATGTTGGCTTGAGAAAATTTGCTTTCCTGTGCATAAGATTGATCAATTGATTAGATTTTCAATCAAAGCTAGAGTTCTGAATTTAATAGGATGTAATTGTTCTCCTAGAGAAAAACAAATGTTAAAATTTGTTAGCAATCTGTAACTTGTGAGTTTTTCTGAGGGGGTTTGTCTCCAGCCTCTGTTTCGTTGTAATTGGTAGTTGATCAATAAATTTTTTATGTTTGATAAAAAAAAAGTTTTCTAATGTAAACTGCCGTAGTATGCTTAGAATCATGGTTTAGGCTAAAAAATTTACCTAATAAAAATGTGTAAAAATAGAGTTGTTATGGAATGGGGGATTTTTGGTTAAAGGTTTCATGTATCTTAAGAAATAGGGTTTTTAGTTTAGGGTTTTAATGCATGAATCCCGAAAACACAGGATTTTTTTTTTTTAATTTTCACTTTAAACTAGTATTAACCTCCCCACTCTCGCGTGGGTGCGACCTCGATGCCCGAAGTTTATAATAGTTCGGGAACGACATTTGAGTCAAGCTTCCCCTTTCAAGCCTTCAGTCTTGATTGTGGCAATTTTGTTATCTCGAGCTTTCGAGCTCGAGTTATCAAAATTACAATTTCCTTGTGATTTTTCTATATGATGGGCCCTCACCTTTTCTTTCTTGTTAGATATCAGTGGGGGGCCCAGGTTTGCAATCCATTACCACCTACCAACTCCTCGTCCCGAATCACCTTTCACTTGAAACAAGCGTCTGATCCGCGAGCACGAAGAATGGTGCGAGCAAGAAGATACAAGAGACCAATTTCTACATTTGATTGACGAAATCTTTGGAAGAAAAAGAAAAATACTTCAAGTGGCAGCCTATCCTTACCCAGACCCCGAGATTAGGCCTATGCCATTAAACCCTAAACTCAAAGTCACCGTAGCCTTTCCTCTGGGTAAGCTCGCATTCCATTTAATGGAGGGCCCGTCCAACCAACAACCTAAAGCTCCCAAAACACTATCCATCCCAATCTTGGATAATTCTTTCTTCGAGGTCGAACATTACCGAAGCTCCATCACCTCAACATAACAAATCTTCGAGCTCCTTTTTTGCCACAGATTGAGACTATCGAGAAGCCTCTTTCCAGCTTCGACGAAAGGAGCTGCTTTGCGCCTGGGGATGGTAACCCAGATAGGAAAGTTAAGCTCGTGGCCTGGAGCCATGAGCACTTATGAACTGGTGCCCTGCTGTCCCTGAAGGACTTTTTTCGAGGCTTTATCAATTATGTCGACATAGCTCCTTTTCAACATCAGACAAACTTGTATAGGGTTCTATCCACACTGAAGTCTCTGTACAAGGAAAAGAAGTGGGAGGAGCCCACAGCTCATGAGATTTTATATCTCTTTTGCAAAAAAAGCAATCCCTCATGAGCCCATGGCAGAGATGGGTTCTACTATCTGTTCGTTTACCCAAAGGAGAAGCACCTATTCGAGGACATGCCAAACCATTCTCTGAACTCTAAAACTGCCTTCTTCTAGACAGACGACCTCGCTCTTTCTCAATTCTACTCCTTTCGGAGAATTTGTAAGTTCCTTACATTCCTTAACTAAATTCCCTTTTTGACTTGTGTGTCTAGATGACTTTAATCTTTTGTATAGCCAATTATCATCCCTCAACCCACAGAAGCCATGAGAGAATGAAGGGAAGCCTTCCTCAAACTCTGCTATGGCCGGCGATCCCTCTCCTATCTCCTCCACGAGGACAAGCTCCGAGGCTGTAGCCTTATAGATGAAGGCGAGACCACAAACGACTCCAGTTATCGCAAATATGTGAGATGGGAAGACGTACCTGTGCCCACTACTAAAATTCCTTCAAGAGGCAATCGTGGGGGTCAAACTTCTCGGGCGCACCGACCTCGCCCCTTCGAACCCTCAGGCTTGGGAAATGATGCTTAGGACGAAGCCTCAGCAAGTTTGTCAGGAGGTAAAGTAGTGCTCGATTCCTCCATGTGGTCTCCCTCTTTACTTAAACACAAACCTGGCCTAATGGTCCTCTTCGAGGACCCCAGGAATAATTTCCTAATATGGTCATGGGTAGACCTTAGGGTTCCTAGATTTGATAGTTGGCTAGGTCAATATCAAACAATGTATAGTCTAAATGAGGTTTGGGATGGGCTAGCAGTACAATACGACACAAATAATTATAGAGACCTTTCGAGGATGTCCCCCACTTTTAAGGAAGGGACTCCCGTAGCCTCATCTGTAGATAGAGGAATTTCTTGTTCCCCAAGCTCGAGCTCTAGTGAGTCTTCTTGTTAGGCTCTTATGTTATGGCTCAGTCATTTTTCCATATAAAAATGTGTTGGTCTCTAATTGTTTTTTTTTTCTTTTTGGCTTAACCAATATACTTTGTATTCTTCAGGTGATATGGAATCGGATCTCGACAAACTTTTAGGATAGCCCCTAAGCCCCATGGATCTAAACGAGGTCGTGTGACCTCGAAGAAAGAGCCCACCCCAAAGTCGGCCAAAATTGTAGAGGGCTCATCTCCCTCAAAACCCACCTCTTCCGAGCCTAAGGCCCAAGCTCCAGCCTCCACCAACACGATTCCTGGCATCACACTCTCGACCTCAGCCGCTGCCACTTCCAAGCCTTTGGAGACCATGCCACCTCCTCTGGAGAAGAAGACTCTTCCCATTCAAACTCTTTTCGCGAACAAAGGCAAATAGATCATGCCTCATTCGGCCCCCATGGCCATGGGTGCCCCGACTATGGTCCGCGAATTCTTGGCCTCCACCCACATGCGGGAATACACTTTGGAGAACAGGGAGGGGTCTCTAGGAGTCGATCTGTGCTCGGACATGTTGTCTCAAGTTGGCCAAGCATGCAGCTACCTTGATGCTGACGTTTGGCGGTTCCTAAGAGGTGACAATCCAACACACCTCACTGACCCAACAGTGGAGCTTTCCATCTTAGTGAGTTCTAGTTTTTATGGTATTTTAACTTCCTTTTAGCATCTGTCTAGTCTCTAATTTTTTTTCGAGCACTTCTCGGTGTACTTAGTCAGAGCTCAGTGTTCTCTTCCATGATGGCAACGACGGAAAACCTGGTTTACGAGGAAAGCAATTCCCGTATTGAAGTCGAGGATAATCTGAAGGAACCCAAGGGAGCCCAGTCAAAAGTTAAAGAAGCTCGTGCTAAAGCCGACGATGCCCATAAACCTCTACAAGCTAAGCTTAGCTCCTCTGAGGTGTCGGTCAACAATTTAAAGGTAGAGCTTGACACCAAGAAAACAAAGTTCGATGCTGTGAAGGCCGAGATAGAATGCCTAAAGACTGAAATCAGTGCCACCAAGGCCGAGGTCGAGCGTTTGAAGGAAGAAAAGAACTCCATCTTTGATATTCTTGAGGATGAGAAGAAACACATGCTCGAGGAGTTTAAAGCTAAGAAAGATTCAGCTACTGATCGAGCCATGTATATGATGTGGATTTTGAATCTCGACATTGACACCTCATTCCTCCAAGACAAAGAAGAGGGGTTCGTCTCCAAATGGAAGGCTCAGTTGGCCGAGGAGGAGGTCACAACCACCACCTAAGATGGCGGGACTAGGGTAGAGAAAGGCGAGGAGATTGAATCCGGCTTGGTCAATAAATAAACTGCTTCAAACATGGCTGTGTCCTTTAGAATTTCTTGTAATTACATTTTTTGTGCCCTTGGGGCAAAGCCAATTTACAATGCTATCTTAATTATCAACTAGTAACAATAGTAATTTTTATGCACACAGTTTTCTAGCTTGAAAATCTTATGCACTCGATTTTACTTTTGGCTTTTTACCTTAATATTATTCTTGAGATTTCTAGATTGAAATATTTCGAGCCTGCCACAATTAAGGACTTGTCTTTATTCTTGTTTATTCGTACAAATATATCTATTGGATTTAAGTTCTAATTTTAATGCATTCATGCACAGTTTATTCAAAATATCATTGTTCAACTTCGTTATTGTCAAGGTCGAACCTTACTTTTACCATGTACTTGATATGTACTTAATTGGCATGTAATCTTAATAGTCTAGTTATATTTTGCTTTTCCAGTCACTTTTTCTCATCCTCGAGAATGGCCTCGAGGTTGCGAGGTCGAAACTTGTTTGCAAATTCTCTAGCCCTAGAGTCGACTCGGTTTGCAGTTGGTTTATCTAGAATTCCAACTTTTTACCGTTGATTATGTTTTGCTAGTTTGTTCCAGACTCGTTTAGCCCACGAGTTTGGTTAATGATTCATACGCTTATAAATTTTTTCATGTCAGGCTGATAGTTTAGACATTTACGGGTTGATAATCCAGACATTAATTTTTATTTTATTTTATGTTGTATTTTTTTAAAACCTATGGTATGATTGTATACCACTTATGCCCCCTTAATATCCTATGATTGTGATATTAGGTTATTAAATTATGAGGGTTTGCAAAAAAAGTATAACAAGAAAATACAATTTTTGAGATTTTGAATTTTATTGACAAAAAGTAAAAAATCAAGCACATGATTGGTCACGATGAAAACATCATTCCTACATTATTGATAATAAGGTCGTGGATGTTCACCATTCCAAGCTCGCGACACAAATTCTCCATTTAGCCTCGCCAGTTTATACACTCCAGGTCGAATAATGGACTTGATCTGGTATGGTCCTTCCCAGTTAGGTCTAATCACCCCACCAGTCGGGTTTTGTATAGCTAAGAATACGCGCCTTAACACCAGGTCTCCTAATCCAAATTTTCTATCTCGGACCCTCTTTTTTAAAATGTCTAGTAGTTCGTTGCAATTGGGCTTCATCTCGTCTTTCTTCAATGAGGTCTAGACTTTCTTCAAGTTAGGATTGGTTCAAGGCCTGATTGTGCGCATCGCGCCTATTGTTGGGATTTTGACCTCAATAGGCAACATGGCCTCGGATCCATAAGCTAGGGAGAAGGGAGTATGCCTTGTTGAAGTTTACGTTGTGGTTCTATAAGCCCATAAGACTTGGGGAAACTCCTCTGGCCATTTCCCCTTTGCCTCTTCATGGAGCACTTTAAGGTTTTATTGACTGCTTTGACCTGGCCGTTTGACTGGGGATGGGCCACAGAGGATAAAATTTTTATTATCCAATTTTTTTCGAAAATGTGTGAATAAATTGTTGTCAATCTGGGTCCCATTATTTGATACTATCTTTTTGGGCATCCCATATCTGCAGATAATATTCTTTACTACGAAATCTAGGACTTTCTTTGAGGTAATAGTATCCAAAGGTTCAACTTCGTTCCATTTTGTAAAATAATCTACTACAACCACATCATACCTCACTCCACCTTTTCCAGTTGGCAAGGAGCCTATAGGTCAATTCCCCATATTGCGAATGGCCATGGAGAGCTCATCATGGTGAGCTCAACGGGTGGAACTCGTAGAATTAAGGCAAACCATTGCCATTTATTACATCTTTTTACATACTCAAACGAGTCTGCCTTTACTGTGGGCCAAAAGTATCCCTGCCTAATCACCTTTTTCGAAAAACTATGCCCCCCAGTGTGATCTCCATAAAACCCTTCATGGATTTCTTCCAAAATCATTTTTGCCTTGGGAGGAGTTACACACCGAAGTAATGGCATAGTGTACCCCCTTCTATACAACTTCCCTTCCACAATAGTGTACCTTGGAATTTGGTACATCAATTTTCTAGCTTCGTTCTGGTCTGCAGGGAGACTTCCAGTTTCGAGGTAGTCTACTGTTGGGGTCATCCTGGTTAGTTGTGAGTCAATTATACATGCATCTTCTTCAACAGGCTCGTTAATACTTGGGGTCGATAGAAATTCTACTTGGACCACGTTCCGTGAGTCAGCCTTGTTAGTTGTGGCGAGCCTGGCTAATGCGTCTGCATTTGAATTTTTCTCTCAGGGGACTTGTTCTATAGCATAGAACTTAAACCCTTTGAGTTCTGCCTTTACATTCTCTAGGTATGAGACCATTTTTATACTGCAAGCCTAATACTCTCACAGGACTTGGTTAACAACCAACTATGAATCGCTATAGCAATGTACAGCCTTTGCTTTGAGCTCAGTGGCTACTCAAAGTTTTGCTAACAACACCTTGTATTCAGCCTCATTGTTTGATGCCTCGAAGCCAAACCTTAGTGCCGAGTGGAAGCGATTTCCTGTTAGGGTAATTAGAATGATGCTCGACCCCGATCCATTTTCATTAGAGGATCCATCGAAATAAAGTTTCCACTGCTCGTGGGCTAGGGTTACAACTTCATCGTTGGAGATCCTAGTACATTCTACAATAAAATTCGCCATAGCATGTCCTTTGATTGTCGTCCTTGGGTGATAAGTGATCTTGAATTTTCCGAGCTCGACAACCCAGTTCAACAGTCTTTCGGATGCTTCCGGCTTGGATAAAACCTACCTTAGTGGCTGGTCAGTTAACACATGGATATAGTGTGCTTGGAAAAAGGGTCAAAGCTTTCGAGATGTGTGCATTAGGAACAGAGCTAGTTTCTCCATTAATGGATATCTTGATTCTGCCCCCAGTAATCTCTTGCTGAGGTAGTATACATGTTTTTGTATTTTCTTAACCTCTTGCACCAGTACTGCACTAATGGTGTTCTCCGGTGTGGTGAGGTATAAGTACAAAATCTCCCCTGTGATAAGTTTAGACAAGATCGGTGGTTCGGTGAGGTGTTTCTTAAGATTTTGAAACACGGCTCACACTCCTTCGACCACTAGAAAATTTTTTCCCCCTCTTAAAAGATTAAAGAATGGAAGGCATTGGTCTATAGATTTTGAGGTAAACCTACTTAAGGCCGCCATTCGTCCAGTTAGGCTCTGGACATCTTTATGTTTTCAAGGTGAGGGCAAGTCTATTAACACCTTGATCTTGTCTGGATTAACCTCTATTCCTCGAGCATTTACTATAAATCGAAGGAACTTACCCGAAGATACTCTGAATGAGCATTTTTGTGGGTTACGTTTCATGTTGTATTTTTGAAGTACAACAAAACACTCAGCGAGATCATCCACATGGTTATTGTTGTGTTTAGATTTGACCAATATATCGTCCACATAAACTTCCAAATTATTCCCTATTTGTTCAACAAACATGATATTTACCAGCCTTTGGTATGTGGCTCCAGCATTTTTGAGCCCGAAAGGCATGACATTGTAGCAATACAATCCCTTATTGGTTATAAAGTTCGTATGTTTTTGGTCAGGTCCATGCATGGCAATCTGGTTATATCCAGAATAAGCATCCATGAACGACATGATGTCGTGGCCTGCAGTGGCATCTACGAGTTGGTCTATTTGAGGTAAGGGAAAGTAGTCTTTGGGGCATGCCTTGTTGAGGTCTGGATAGTCGACACAGGTTTGCCATTTGCCATTGGGTTTTGGGACCAACACCGGATTGGCGATCCAACTAGGATAAAAAGAATTTCGTATAAACTAATTTGCTTTTAACAGCTTGACCTCTTCTTTGAGGGCCTTCTTTCTGTCATCGTCCAGGAGCCTTCATTTTGCTGCTTCGGGGGGAATCTTTTATCAATGTTAAGTGCATGGCTTATGATATTTGGGATAATTCCTACCATGTCCTAGTGCGACCATGCAAATACATCCTGGCGTTCTTTCAAAAAATAGGTTAATTGCTATCTTGCACTTTCAAGAAGGTTTTTTTCCTATTTTTTACCACCCTCGTGGTATCCTTTTCATCGAGTTCAACTTCTTCGAGCTCCTCCAGTGGTTCAAGATTGACCCTTTCTTCTACTCTATGGTCGATCTCCTCTTCTATCTTGAAGATGGATCCGTCCATTTCCTGAATGACCACAAGTGTTTGGACAATTGTATGGTTTTTTCCCCCTCATGGAAATGCTATAGGATTCCCTTCCTGCAAGCTGGTCTCCCCCAGCCCAATCAGGGCTGGTCTCCCAAGCAGTATGTTGTAGGCCGACGGGGTATCCACCACTACAAACTCCATCTTCTTGGTTACCGAGACTGGATAGTCTCCCAAGGTCAAAGGGAGTTCAGTGGATCCCGTACAGGCAATCCCTTCTCCTGAAAATTTGTACAACGTGGTCGCACAGGCTTTAAAATCTCGAAGTGTGAGTCCCATCTTTTCTAGAGTGGCCTAGTAAAGGATATTCACAGAGCTCTTGTTATCAATCAAGACCTTGAATACCCTCCTATTCGCGAGCTGAAGAGTGATGAATAGGGGGTCATTGTGAGGATACTGGACGTGCGATGCATCCTTTTCTGTAAACATGATGGGTTGAGTTTCAACCCTTTGCTGCTTTGGAGCTCGTGGTTTGGGTTCGTAGGGAGAACCATCCCCAGTTTTTAGCACGTTAACGTATCTCTTTTGGGTGTTCCTGCCCAATCCTGCAATATGAGGTCCACCAGAGATGGTTACCACATCTTCTCCCTCTACTAGAGATCGCTCATCCTCCCATGCTCGGGAGTTGTTCTATTGGGTAGGTTGTGCAGTTGCTACCCTCTGACTTGTCGAGGCTTGATTGGGATTCTAGTTTCTTACATACTGTCCGAAATATACCCTCAAGATCAAGCCTTCGATCTCGTCCTTCAGCTGTCGGCACTCATCGGTTGTGTGTCCGACGTCTTTGTGGAATCTACAATATTTATTGGAGACCCTCTTTGCCTTCTGATTCCGCATTGGGTCAGGTCGTTTGAATGAGACCTGATTTTCATTTGCGAGAAATATATTTTCCCGTGTCTCATGGAGCTCGGTGTACACTGTGTAGACGGAGAAATACTTGTCTCCTTTCTTCTTTTTCCCTACGCCAGCCTCGGGGTTATTCCCTTCATTTTTCTTCCTTTTTGAAGGGTTATCCCAAGAGGGTATTAATGTCGATGGGGCCACCGAGGTCAAGGCGGAGTTAACATTTGTCGTTGTAGTTATGGGATGAGAGGTCAGGTTTAATGCTGACCTTGCCTCTTCTACATTGACAAATCTCTGGGCCCTCAGGTTGAACTTGGTTAATTACCTTACGGGTTTTCTTTGCATATCATCCCAATGGGGACTCCTTGGTAATATACCTGCTCTGACAGCCATCAGGTGGCCACTATCATCGACAGACTAACCAAGCATACATTCTTTGCAAAGGGTGATAGAGCCAAAGAACCACTTGGACTTTTTCATTAAGATGTTTGTGGACCTTTGAATGTACAAGCCAGAGGTGGTTTGAGTATTTCGTCACTTTCATTGAAGATTACTCTAGATAATCATGTCTTTACCTAATGCGTAGGAAATCAGAAACATTTTCAAAGTTTAAGGTATTCCTAGCTATGGCTCAAAATTAATTAGGTAAAATGTTAAAGATCTTGTGATCTGACAGGGGTGGAGAATACTTGGATATGTAGTTCGAAGATCATTTAACTGAACTTGGGATTTTATCAAAACTTACTGCCCCAGGTACTCCGCAACAAAATGGTGTAGCGGAACACCGGAACAGAACTTTATTGGAAATGGTTAGATGCATGCTTAGTTACTTAACTCAGCCAACTTCATTCTGGGGACATGCAATTGAAACTGTGAACAATATTCTAAATGTCGTACCGCCCAAATCAACCCCCAAAACACCTTTAGAACGTCGGAATGGTCGTGAACCTAGTTTACGTCATTATAGAATTCAGGGGTGTCCCGCCCACGTCCTGAGGAAAAAGGAAGGAAGCTAGAACCGCGAGCCAAAGTTTGCATGTTTGTTGGGTATCCTAAAGGCACTCAGGGTGGACTTTTTTATAGTCATTCAGAAAAGAAAGTATTTACCTCTACGAATGCTACTTTTCTGAAAAATAACTATGTCCAAAACTTCAAACTGCGCAACAAAGTAGTTTTAGAGGAGATGGTTGAAGAATTGATTCCAACCAATGTTCCATGGTCATCAACGCAAATTGATGATGAAATTCCCACTCTTCATGTCCAACAGACGCAAGTCGATTTAAATGAAGAAAGTACCACTGTTCTTGAGCAAACAGTCAGTGAGCCTCGTCGTAGTGGGAGGGTTTCTAGGAATCCCGTTCACTATGGTTTGGATGGTGAAACCAATATGGTTGTTGGTGACATTGGTGACGATGATCCATTGTCTTTCAAACATGCAATGGCTAGCTCTTAAAAAGGAACTATGGCTCGAAGCCATTGAACAGGAAATGGAGTCCACGTATTCAAATTCCATCTGGGATCTTGTGGAAGCACCTAGTGACTTTAGGGAAATAGGGTGCAAGTGGATCTACAAGAAGAAATGAGGTGTTGATGGAAAGATCGAAACTTACAAAGCTCGATTAGTGGCAAAGGGTTATACCTAAAGAGAAGGTGTGAACTATGAGGAAAATTTTAGCCCGGTAGCCATGCTCAAGTCTATTCGCATTCTCCTAGCCATAGCAGCTGCACTCGACTATGAGATCTGGAAAATGGACGTCATGACAACTTTTCTTAACAGGGATCTTGACAAAGTCATTTATATGGATCAACCAGAAGGTGTGGATGCCAAAGATCCACCAAATAAAAACTCTTTAGTCCCTGGTTGGAACATAGGGATAAAGGTCACTTATTCATGCTATTGGGCTCGAGCCTGTAGGCCTTGTTGAATACAGAAGATCATCTCCTGAGAAACAACACATTATGAGCCACAAGGTTTGGCCCTGCTAAGCTAAGGGGCCACAATGAATATTGCAAGAGGATAGGTGCACAAGGCCCTCACATAGTGAGGTCCAACGTGCCCGCGCAAGGCTGACATGCTCACGGGTCAAGATGCACTCATACGCGTAAACGCTGCCAAAGACGCCCGGGACATACACCCGTGGATGATCAATATTCCACGCTTATAAAAGACCCAAAGAACGCACTTAGACCCCCATACGCATACACTCTCATTGGGTCCTCGGGCCATCAGGCATGCACCCCCTAGCGAGGCCATCAGGCACGCGCCACCAGCGAGGCCCTCATGCGCGCACCCCTAGCGAGGCCATCAGCCGCGCGCCCCCAGCGAGGCCCTCCTGCGTGCGCGCCCCCTAGCGAGGCCATCAGGCACGCACCACCAGTGAGGCCCTCATGTGCGCGCCCCCAGCTCGGCCATCAGCCGCGCGCCCCCAGCGAGGCCCTCCATGCGCGCGCCCCCAGCGAGGCCATCAGCCGCACGCCCCCAGCGAGGCCCTCATGCGCGCGCGCCCCCAGCGAGGCCTGTAGGCCACCATCTTCTCGGGAGGCCGTTGCACCATCACGTCACTAGTCTGGATCCATGCCGCAAGGTGACAAGTATAGCTAGGCCCTTCGCCACTAGGAGCCTTGCAAGGCACGGCCAGTGCATGGGTCATTACCACCTCGCATCTATGCCTTGCAAATGAGGGTCACATGGCATTGATCTCATGAGGTACGGAGTCCACTGAGGAACTGAAAGGAGTTAGAGTACGGACATAGTACCCACGTCAGATAAGTAGTGGAGGTACGAACAAAGTACCAACTATTGTCCTCACCAGCCACTCCTCTGACACCCGTACCAGGCAGGTAGTGGAGGCATGACCAGGTACAGGAGGTGAGGTGCTCCCATGATCTCTGACCTTGTACCAGAGCCGACACCACTACCCCTGGAACCACTCTCCTGTTAGTGTACTTGTGTACCATCTGGTCCCCTGGACCACCATGTACCCAGGGCCATTAAAGCCTACTATAAAATGAACCCCACTTCCACAGAGAAGGGGGTTGGAAAATTCATTGTATGTAGAGGCTATTAAGCAATATACATTTTTCACTCCATTGTTCATCTATGTTTATCCTTTCATAAGTTAATTCTAAGTTCTTATCTAAACATCGCCGCCTTTACCTTTGAGTTTTCCGACCTAATTTCGTTGACGAGATTTCACCGTCAACAGAAGGAATTAAAGTAGCTGGACAAGAAGGAAAAGTTTGCAAGTTGAATAGGTCCATTTATGGACTTAAGCAAGCTTCTCGTTCTTGGAACCTTAGGTTTGATGAAATAATCAAAACCTATGGCTTTGAAAAAAATATTGATGAACCTTGATTTTACAAACTAAAGGAAAATCAAATAGTGATATTCTTAGTTCTTTATGTAGATGATATCGTATTCATTGGATACAATGTTAAGAAATGTTCAGATGTGAAGAATAGGTTAAGAACTCAATTCTAGGAGATGGATTTGGGTGAAGTGAGTTATGTTCTAGGTATCCTGATCATTAGGGATAGAAAGAACAATCTCTTAGCTCTATCTCAAGCAACTTACATTGATAAAGTGCTTGAATGTTTTTCAATGAAAAATTCCAAGAAAGGACGTCTACCATCCCGCCATGGAATTCATCTTTCAAAGAAGCACTCTCCTCAGACTCCTAAAGAGGAAGATGCAATGAGAAAAGTTCCTTATGCATCTATAGTTGGAATTCTGATGTATGCTATGTTGTGTACTAGACCAGATATCTGCTATGCAGTGGGAGCAGTGAGCATTTATCAGTCAAACCCAGGACCAAAACATTGGATAATAGCTAAACATCATCTGAAGTATTTAAGGCGGACTAGCGATTATATGTTAGTCTACATGGGTGGTATTCTGAACCCTGTAGGCTACACCAATTAAGATTTTCAGACTGAGTCGATGACAGGAAGTCTACTTCTGAAATGTGATTTACTTTTGGGGGTGGAGTTGTGATACGGAGAAGCGTAAAGTAGTCTGTGATCTCAGATTCCACCTTGAAGGCCGAGTACATAGTTGCGTCTGAAGTAGCTATGGAAATAGTCTGGCTAAAGAAGTTTTATTCAGATCTTGGTGTTATTCCAGATATGGATAAATCGCTTGTGTTTTTTTGTGACAACAGAAGAGCAATAGCCAACTTGAAAGAACCTCGAAGTCACAAGAGAAGTAAGCATATAGAAAGGAGGTATCACATAATTCGAGAATATGTGGCCATGGGAGATGTGAAGGTTATGGAGATTACATCTGAAGACAATCTTACGGATCCGTTTACAAAGACACTACCAAAAGTTAAATTTGATAAGCATATCAAGGAAATGAGATTAGTAGAATTAAGGCATTAGTTTCAATTGGTACAAGTGGGAGTTTGTTGGGGGTTTTATGCCCTTATAAAAATCCAATTTCTGTGTAATCTCATTTTATTATCAATAAAAGAATAGAAATTAATTTTTGACTTGGTCAATCACTTTGCTCAAATGTATTATTTTCATGATTATTTGTTTAATATAAACTTCTATTAAATCCCAAGCATATGGCTAATCATATTTATAGTGATGTAATCATAGTGGAATATAAATATGATTATATGTTCAAAAATAAGTTAGTCCTAAGATTAGTTAGTACACATGATTTCCACTGACTTCCTGATCTACGATATGATCTACTTAAACATTGCAGTGTTATGTTCTTTATAGAACATTAGCAAAGTAGATAAGATCGGATGTATTTGTTACATTAGAAATTTACATTGACCAGAAAGTTTGCCCTTTGAGATAGATAGTTGCCACCCATTTGACCCATAAATAGTCCTGCTTAGTTGAAACTGCCCAAATGTATTTGACCATCCATATTGCATTCCATTTTGACCCTTCTTTAAAACCAATACCCCCCAAACTCTTAGGTAAACAAACCTGCTCCCAGGAGGACAAATACAACTTGCTCCGGTTGCCCTTAGCTCCCCAAAGGAAGTTCCTGCATAATCTATCAATCTCCTGACTAACTCTTTGAGGAAGCAGAAATGTACTCATCCAATAAGCCCTAATACCCAGCAAAACTGATTGAATAAGCTGAGATCGTCCTGCAAAAGAAAGATGCCTACTAGACCATGTATGTAATCGGCTTTGAATTTTTTTTAAAATTAAACCACAATCCTCAGCCTTCCATTTAGTAGGTCTAAGATACATTCCCAGATATTTTAGAGGGAAAGAACCCTCCTCAATCATTAAGCACTCCATGATTCTCCTCTTTTCATCCGAATGAACACCACCAAAATAGATGTGAGACTTAGATAGGTTCATAGTGAGCCCAGAATCCTGACTAAATTTGCTAAAACAAGCGTGAAGAATTTGAACTGACCTAAAGGAACCCTTGAAAAAAAGGATGAGATCATCCGCAAAACAAAGGTTGACAAGATTCCATTTTTATAGAGCGAGTGAAACCTGAAGTCCTTATGTTGAGCAGCCTGAGCAAGCAATCTAGTAAGATACTCCATAATCAAAACAAATAGAAGAGGAGAAATGGGGTCTCCTTGATGCAAACCTTTCATTCCACTAAATCCCCCATGTAATCTGCCATTCAGTAATAAAGAGTAAGAAGCCCCTTTCAAACAAACCATGATCCATTGGATAAATCGACTAGGGAAACAATATGCATTAAACAGATCCTTCAAGAAATCCCCATCAATGGAATCATAAGCCTTGCTTAGATCCAACTTTATCAAACATCTAGTTGAAATATTATTCCTGGAATAGCCTTTGAGGAGATCTTGGAGAATGAAGATATTATGTGCCAATGATCTATGTTTAATACAAGCTCCCTAGTTCTGATGAGTAAGCAAAGGGAGAACGAGTATAATTAATGTTATCAATAATTGCTTATTGTTGACGTGGTTTTTCGCCAACAGTGTGTTGAACAAATAATAATGTTGAATTAGTGCTTAATAAGAAACCAAAAATATGAAATGAATTCACAAGAACACAATTCTTTTTACGTGGTTCAGTGGTTAAAAATCCACCTAGTCCACGAGTCTATATTATTGCTATTTCTCTCTCTATTTTGGCAGAGTTTTAGTATTACAGAATGATTGTCCCTTTCCATGTCCAATATTCTCAGTATTTATAGAGAACTTCCATGGACAGGTTTGGGTAACCGCGTGAGTCAATCACAGATTTACATATTTAGTACATATAATACAAAAAATTCCCATTTATACTGGGATATGATTTGATCATAAAATAAATGGTCTCTTAATATCTGGGACATTAAATATGACAGGCTGTTCATAAATAAGCGTATAAAAGTACCTGGGTCTTTAGGGATCCGTGGGTTCGCAGTATATTTGAATTATCACGGGCTGGATATCTATCCGTGTAATGACCCAACTATTTCTAAGACCTTGGACCATTAAAACTACTAGCCATAGATACTATTTTTTAGAAAACATACATAAGAAAATAATCATAACTTTATTAAAACCCCAAAATAAATATTGTGCAAATTACAAAATAAGATATAAAATACGGTATGGGTACCCATTGTTTAATAAAACATAAAACATAAATTTAAATACTAATAGCGGAATTACATCAAAACATAATTTAAAAGACATAAAATAAATAACGTCGTCCTCGATCAACACGCATTCCATTGAATCTATTCATCCTTAACACACAAGCCAAGCTACCAATAATCATTCTGCCTCCATAATCATTTTCTTGCATCACACTAAAAATAAAGGAGTGAGCCTAATGCCCAGCAAGGAAAATCTACTAACACATATAAGCATAAAACTATATCATAAACATATACTAGAAAACATGTGACTATAAAACATATATCATATAGGACTACAATGGCCATCATACTTCTCGGGGCTCATTAGCTAAGCAAGTCATATGCTCATAAATTTGTGGGGCTTGCTATCTAAGCAAGTCATATGCCCATAAATTCTTGGGGCTTGCTAGCTAAACAAGTCATATGCCTAAGGACTATAAAACATACTATACATATACATATCATAACATAAACATATCATATCATAACATATCATAACATATTATAACATATAAGAACATAAAATCTATCCTATTTTCCTTACCAAAAGCCGAGATATTTGGGAACAAGAACGGAATTAGAAAGTCCTATAAACCAACAGTAAAATGGTGGGAATCTCTAAAGAATAAAGATGAAATGAGAACTAAACCATCAAGAAGAAACTTACCAAGAAGAACCTTAAGTTTCAAGAACTTAAATACATAATCAAGAATAATAACAAGAGTTAGGATCTGAATAAAAGAAGACTAAAGAAAACTAAAGAACCATATATAACTGAACTTAGGAATAAAAATACCTTGAATGACCTTATGGATTGGTCTAAACCTCAATATCAAAATCACACTATTTCTCACTTCCCAAGTGTTTATAAAAGCTTAGAATGATAAAGCTCTAACCCAAAACCCACGTGTATCTCTCTATAGTAACACTAGCACCTTGGAGGCATTGATCAAATGCTTGAAGAATGACGAAAATGGCTGAGCACTAGGTCCTATTTATAGAGTTCAAGGAGTGAAACTAACCCCTTTTAATTTGAATAAATAAGTAATTATAAAATGAAAAAGATTTGAATTTTTCGTTCAACAGACGCCCAGAACTCGGTCAAAATCGTTCAAAGGCAGGTCTAAGTGGTTAAGGCTATTTTTAAAATTAAAAAATTAAACATTCGAAAATACATAAATTGAGCCGATATATTGCCCCCCATAGGCAATATATCGCCTCCCCCTATATTCCCGAGCGTCGTTTGATCGTTTGTGCAAAGTCGACGTGTTTTCCATAGGCGATATATCGGCCCCTATGCTGCGATATATCGGCATACGTTGATATATTGAACATGTATTTTCACTTTTTCAGCATAATTTGAATTGGATAAACAACTTTGACTGAGTCATAATACGATCCTAACAACTGCTAGATGGTTCTAGAGCTTCTAGATCTTTCTTTTATTAAAACTATCCATAAAAAATACTTAATTCCTTAATAATCATAATTAGGACAAGTGTCACACTCTTATTAGCTCTATCTAAACCATAGGTTATAATAAACATATATCTATGACCAACAATATTAATCAAACCTTATGTTATAATTAATATTCTTAAACTATAGGTTAAACTTATAAAATCCATAACCGTTGCTATGAGTTTCCAACTAAGTCCCGACTTGAACCAAAATCCACGGCAACTAACATACTACTAACTAATACTAACTACTACTACTACTACTACTATCTAGCTTGCTAAGTAAATATTTTGGGACTCCACAATCCGAGCTTGTACTTCGGCAGCCATTTGAATATCATGAGCTCATGATTCAAAACCTTCATGTCTGTAGCTCGGGTTAGACCTAGGACGCCTATCACCACACATGCCCATATGAAACTGGAGTGGCTTACGTGGATAATAAACATGCATCATTTCCTTAGTTATTACATTGTATATTTATTTGCCAGCTATACCTGAATTGAATGAAGGACTCGTGCTGAAATTAGGGTACAACATTTGCCCCCCAAGTCCCTACTCGTGGTTCATGTCGTCACCTTCTGACCTACACAATAGGGACTTTTAGACTTCTACTGCATTAAACCATGCCAGCCCACTACTCGAGTATTGGACACGTGGTATTCCCCAATTGGCGTTTGTTCGACTTTCGAGGCCTATAATAATTGTCTTGTCGTCCTTTTGCCGCCGTTTTGTCTTTTTAACCATTGCCTTTGATCTTGTACTAACCAAATCGGATGGCCCAAATTAATTTATGCTATTTACGTATAAATAGGGTAGGCAATTTTCAAGTTTCACCACCTTTCATTTGAATTTTTTCTATATCTTCTCTCTTCTGAATCTCTGAATCCTCCTCCTTTCTCAGAAATGCCCAAAAACCATTTGTTGTACTCAGTTACTCAGGAGTGTTACAGGAGCTTTCCCCTGCAAAATCTACCTCTTTTCATCGAAGATCATATTGTAAGTGTCTCGTCTTTTGATTTTGAAGAAAATTTTCTTTTACTATTCTTTTTTTTTTCTTTCACCATGCTCACCCGCACTTGATCATAGTCAATATTAGGTTATTTCCCAAATCTTTTTAGTAAATAGACTTCAACTTAGTTTTAATGAATAGGTCCTAAAACATCCTTGGAACTAAGACATTCATACAACTGAGGAAATTTCAGGGTAAAGTTGGGTAACCCATAGCAAATTTAGAAAATACCCATTCGACATATAGAAGATGAAAACTTTTTAGGGTCCAAACCTGGTTGCTTAGGGGTCACATTTTTTTGTGCGATGGTTTTGCACTAAACCGCCTAACAAGGAAAGTAGTGGCCTGATATTCTGACACACGCATCCCTAAACATCAGGGGTCTATTAGGAAATTGAGGCGCGTAACTTAGGGTAGCGCATGCCTTACTCCCCTCTCCAGGATGATTTCATGGCCTGGAGTGACGAACACTTGAAGGCAGATGCCTTACTCCCCTTGGACCAATACTTCGCAAATTTTCTAAATTTTTATAGGCTTTTGGCGGGACTGAAGTACCTGCTTTTGAAGCATGAGTGGGAGGTCCCCACTCTGGCAGATATTTTATACTTCTTTTGTCTCAAGGCTAGCCCGGAACAAAGAGGTTGAGGTGATGGGTTCTACTACCTAACCAGGTTCCCCAATTCTGCTCCAGTCATCGAGCTCCCAAGCCACCCCAATGACTATAAAGACTTATTCTTTATGTCGAACGGGTTCTGAAATTGCGAACACAAATACTTCAACTGCTCTTGTAAGTTATTTACTCCCTGACCTTAGCTCGTGAAATTTTATTCTTTCAAAGATATTTCCCCTATACATGTATTAACTGAGTTTGTTATTCATGCAGCCATATTTGCAAGGATGGCGAAATCCGTGACCCTTGGGGGTCAGTACGAGAAATTTTTTGGGCTACCCCCTAATCAAAAGGACTACCGTCAGATCGTGAATGACGTCACGATGCTAGCATGCAAGTTGATTGGCGAAGGCCAAATGCTGGCCTTAAGGACCCAAGCTACCCTCTCGGTAATCCACGAGCTCCCCCTATCGAGAAGATGCCTTGTCAGCCATCGACGGCGAGGACAAGGAAGAGAGCGACGTGCCTCTTGTGCGAAAGAGGCGGGTTCCCGAGGCTATTCGGGAAACTGATTAAGAGCGAGCTGCATCAGGGGCAGCAGCCGCCCCCTCCGGCCAAGGTAACCCATATCCATATAAGGAACTAAATAGGATTGTTGCCTATTTTAGGTTAGTTAGATTTGATCCCAATCAGCTCACCCATCGTCACCCTCACGACCCAGACCATAATATCACCCTGCTCCAGTGTGTAGACAACTTGGTGGTGCGCCATGACAATAGCTACCCTAAGGGCACCATTGTTGTAGATAATACCCTAAATTTTAGGTCCGCCATCTTTGAGCATGGAACCAACCATAGGTCGTGGTCTTTTCTGCTCCAGGGCGCCTTTGCCCCTGGATTTAAACAGTACGTAGACGAGTCCAGCCCTGAGGTAGAACCGGAACCTGAACCTCCTAGGATCCCATAAATACTAATAGTAGACTTTCATTCTCCTCCAATAGTTCCAAGGCTGGAGGTCGTGATAATAGACTTCTCCCCCAGCCGGAGGGTAGGATCTTTATTTATTTTCTTTCTGTATGTTTTTGACTTTACTTGTGAACTAATCCCCTTTTTGTTCTTTTTCGGTGATGAGATGGAACAAACTGGAGCTCCTGACCTCCGTATAGCTTTCCAGGGCGTGAAAGCTGGTTCGGGCCCTATCGTGAACAGGCGTCGATATACAAAGAAAGCCCCTTCAGCAACAAGAAATGCTTCAAAATCCCGTGCTAAGGGGAAAGGCACGAGCGTGACAACTCCAGCATCTACTGTTAATGAGAGGAGGATTCCTCCTCCACCTCGGTTCGCGCCTTCTCAGGATCAAGTAATACAAGTTGATCCTCCAACTTCTCCTCCCCCAGCTGTGACCATCCGAATACCAGTAGATCCCCAGGATCTATAGAGGATCCTTGAAGCTTTTCGGGGGATCCTGTACGAAACGACGAGCCAAATGGTGGAGCACGCTTACAAAGCCATATCGAGGGATTTGAGGATGATCGAGGAGCGGAGCCCAGAGAATGTCCTGGAATCAGCCTTGGGGATGACCCTCACAGTAAGTTATCCTTCCTTGGTGACATCTTTCTTTTTATAGCGTTATAGAATATATCTAACTTTCATTGTTATTTTGCAATCTTCCCTTGCTCAACATCGCAACATAGCCCAGGCTAGGGCTAGGAATGACGAGCTCCAGGCTGAAATCAATGCTGTCAAGACTACCCTGACCGCTGCCCAAGAAGGCGAGCAGGCCGCCAAAGCTGCTTTTACGGCTGCTCAAAAGAGCGAGTATGATGCCAAGTTCTGTTGGAAATTGTGCCTTGAAAGCATATGTATTAGACATTGTTTTATGAAATAAATAATTGAATTGAATTTGTTAAGCATATATTTTATGGACTATATTATTCTGTGATAATATTATGTAAATATCAGAAAAATTCCTAAGTTCATATATGTGATCTCAAATACGTATTGGTACGGGAGGATTGCGTTTGAGATAAATGAACTTGAATAGTTCGCAGTAAAATAAAGTTATGGAATCTTTAGGTTAATTACCTTTTCAAGTACGGTCCACTAGTATTATGAATACATGTGATCTAGATTCGGATCACTAGTGTGGTAGGACAGTTTAGTGGAGGTGCTTTATATATTAAGGAATATATAGAACTGGACTAGATATGTTTATTAATACTTAGTTAAATACCGTTTCGAATTATTAATTAAATATATCAACTGATGATCATATACAAATAGATCTTAATCCTGAAGTTACTATGAACTCCTGTTTATGTTATATGAGTTCTTTGATTCACTTGTTAGGGTCTGCCAGAATGATCAGGCTAGAAACTTTTGTTTTGGGAACTCATTAATGTAGATAGTTGGGGACATACTATACAGATATAAAATCTATGCCTTCTCGCACGAGATTGAATGATGGTTCTCTTAAGGGTTGTCTTTTGGGACTGAAAGGTTATTGAGCTCAAATTTATAATTTAGTTATGAATTAACCTTCACTAGTAAAGTCAATAGTACTTAAGGAAACAAGAGATTATTAAAAAGGGTAAAACGATAATTTTATTCCCAATTAATTATGAACCATTATTAGAGGGTCAATTTGTATGCAATGATTATATTAATGAACGCTTTATAATTATGAAGTACTCAGTAAATGAAATGTCTATAGTTAAAAGAGTGTAGTCTCATATTTATAGTGGAATAATCATGAGATTAATAAATTAAGATTGTTTAATTAATAATCTCAAATTTATTGGAGCTTGGAATTATAGGTCCATAGGTCCCCATAGCGGATTTATCAACACTATTCAAAGTAAAAGTTGATATGAAGGGAAAAATAGTTTAAAATACATATTTAAGAAGAAATTTGTTCTTCAGACAAAATATGCAATTATGTGTTAATAGTGATTAATTACAAATTGGTTGTAGTTAACAAAATTAATTAATATTTAATTATTGTATAATTTTTGAAATTATATTAAATAATTAAATTAAATTAGAAATTTAAATAAATAATTAATTAATTATAATTTTCGAAGTTATAATAAATTAAATATTTATTTTTGAAAATAATGGATTTAATTAATTGGTAGAATTAATTAAATATCTTTATTTGAGTGGGAGATAATAATCTGATAAGTTCAAATTGGATTTGAATTTAAAAGATTAATTTTTATTCAAATAATTAATTATATTTGATATTAGTTAAAAAGATATTTAATTTAAATTTGAATTAGTTATCAGGTTGTTAAATCTTATCTGACAAAGAAGTTTGAATAAATAATTAAATAAAAATTAAAAAAACCAACATCCCTAAAAATAGGGATGCTACACATGCACACACAGTCCATGGACTGTGTGTGGCGTGTACTGCTATTTTCAGGGATAGGATTTTCATTTTTATTTATTTAATTAACGGATAATTCAAAAATTAGTTTTTGGATATTCTCATCAATAAAATAATTAATTAATTAAAATATAAATTGTAAGTTGGTTACAGATTAAATTTTTTAATTTGAATATTTTCTTTTAAGTGTGACTAATCAGAAAATATAAAAATACCCAATCTCAGAAAACTAAATCGAAGATTCGCTCTGTGAAAATAAAACGATAGTTTTCTCTCCCTAAAAAATAAAGAACCAATTCTCAGGCCTATTCTCTTGATCTCATGTGTTGAGTACATCAAGTAGAATCATAAATTAACTATCCTTCATTCTCTAAGTTCCCACACACTTCTTGAGGTGTAGAGAACGCTTTGGAAGATCTTGGTATGAGTATGTGGGAGCAGCCTGGATAGGAAGATCGTTCTTATTACGAAAAGATAGCAAGGACACTTGATAGGCTTCAAGAGGTATGATATCTATTCTTAACTTGCATATGATTAATGTATGTATATTAATGGATCCGCATATTTAAAGGTAGTTTAAATATGTTACAAAATTTTTGTTGTACACTGGGCCAACCCCACCACCATTTCGCTGTGTATTAGGAAACTCGTTCCTAACAAGTTCGCCCTCGCCTCGTCCCAGGAAAGCGAGCAGGCTGCAAAGATTGCCTTGGCTGCTCTCCAGGCACTGACTGCACAACTCTAGGCCGAGGTTGATGAATCCAAAGAAAAACGGCTATAGGCTGAGGCTGCGGTTAAAGAAGAGAGGGCGACCTCACTATCATCCATGGAAGACATGTTGTACCATTGTTGGACGTTGAACCAGGATGGCAACTTTTCTTTCATGGATCCCGCGCTGTGGGATCCGTACCTTGAAAAATTCAAGGCTTAGATCTTGCGAGAACTGTCAGAAATGAGGGATGCTTCTGCGGTGGGCGAGCAGGAAGGCGAGGAGGTTACATCCTCAGAGCTTCCTAGAGGAACTCAGTGACAATATTTTTCTTTTTGTTTTGTTTTTTTTTAAATTTGTTTGTAAACAATTGCCCTTGGGCTCAGTTCGAGGTTTTTTCTCCTTGAGACAATTTTATTTTCAATTTATATATCTAATCTCTTTTATATATTCATCTTTCCTTTGTCATCTCTCATGTTTATGACTCCTTATACTTGTACACTCGAGATAAGGAATCAATTTTTAGATCGGGATAGATATTTTAAGCTTGGTTATATCCAAAAATTATGTGTTCATTTATATCATACCTGTTAAGAATCAGGCCTTAGACCCGGTTATATCCTGGATTTTAAATATTTTAAACTTAGTTCGTGTTATGTTTGTTGATAACTCAAGCTTTAAAAAATCCTTGTTTTTAAAAAAATTTCCCAATCTTCCAAGTTTTGTACCTGGTTGTATCCAGGACTTTAAATGATTAAAACCAAGTTTACGCTAGGTTTTATTGACATCTCGAGCTCTTAAAAAGGCATCGAATATTCAATTTTACAAGCTTCTAAGTTTTGAACCTAGTTGTATCTAGTATTTTAAGTGATTTAAACTTAGTTAGTGCTAGGTTAATTGACATGTCGAGCTCTTAAAAGGCCATCGAGTAATTAATTTTCCAAGCTTCTAAGTTTCTAACTTGGTTGTATCCACGATAGTTTTGTACCTGGTTGAATCCAGGGTTTTAAGTAATTTACACTTATTTAGCAATCTTATTCTGATCCACCTCGGGTTATATGCCCTCCAAGTAACCAGAATGTAGAGACTTTCTTGGTTGCTTTTACCGACATCAATACACGAGCTAAAACAACCTTAACACGAAAAATTATTTAAAACCACCTTAACAAGAAAAATTATTTAATACTATCTTAACAAGAAAAAATATTTAATAATCCACCTGTTATTTAACTAAATGGATTTTATAATTAAGCCTTACATGGATGACTGTACTATTGATAATACTTTTTTAAATGCATGGCGTTCCAGGTCCATGGGACTATCTCTCCATTCAGCTGAGCTATCTTGAAGGTTCCTTCATGCAAAACTTCCACGATCTGATATGGTCCTTCCCAGTTCGGGCCTAAAATGACCTCCTTAGGATCCTTATTCGCCAGAAAACCCTTCGGAGAACCAGCTCGCTAATCCAAAACTTCGTCTCTTGACTTTAGAATTAAAGTAACGAGTGATTTTTTGTTGATAATGGGTGAGCTGTAACTGCGAATCCTCTCATTTCTCATCAATCAGATCAAGAGATTCGTTAAGTAATTCATCATTCCATTCCTAGCTAAATGTCTTTTTCCTGTGAGTGGTTACCAGAGCTTCGACTGAAAGGACGACCTCGCTTCCAAAAGTTAAGGAGAAAGGAGTATGTCCCGTGGAGGTTGTGTGAGAAGTTTGGTATGCCCAAAGTACATGTGGGAGCTGTTCGGGCCATACTCCTTTTGCCTCATCTAACCTTTTCTTAAGGCTCGCCTTTATGGTTTTGTTCACAGCCTCGACCTGCCCATTGGCCTGTGGATATGCTACTGAGGAAAAACTCTTAATAACGCCGTATTTTTCACATAAGTTAGTGAAGAGAGCACTGTCGAACTGATCTTTTTAGGAAGCCCAAACCTACATACAATATTTTTCACCACAAAGTCCAGGACTCTCTTTGAAGTGATGGTTGCTAACTACCCACTTCGTGAAAAAGTCGATGGCCGCTGTGTACCGAACTCCTCCCTTGCCCATTAGTAGGGACCCTATTAGGTCGATTCCCCATACCACAAATGGCCATGGGGATGAGATCATCGTTAACTGGACTGGAGCAGCTTGGGCAACTATGGAAAAGCGCTGGCATTTGTCGCATTTATGAACATACAAGATGGAGTCTTTCGTTAAATTGGGCCAAAAATAGCCCTGCCTCAATATTTTCAATGCTAGGTTTTGCCCCCCAGCATGATCTCCACAAAAGCCTTCATGAACTTCTTGCAGATTGGTTTTGGACTCCTCAAGCAGAACATATCGTAGGAGAGGTAATGTGTAACGCCCCAACTCCAGGGACCATTACGGTGTGCCTTGCAAACAGTGCTAAACTCGCTAATCGAGTCTTTTGGCCAAAATCGTGAACTAAGTATGATTAGCAGTTTAGGGATTAAAAACTTTGGTTAAGATGTAACGTTTCACTAGAACGTTTAATATACACATTGGGATTCCAGAAGTATACTTTTAGAGTCTACTACAAGAAAATATTTACAACAGGCCGCTCTAAGCGGCAAAACAGGGTGTAACCCTAGTTCCACTTTAAATCTCGGCCGTGGCGGACGAGCAACTGCATATGTACACGGCATCACCTAAGCTCTCCAACTCAAGGATGGTCCAGCTTCCTCTTGCCTTTATATGCACCACATAGCACCCGTGAGCCAAAGCCCAGCAAGAAAACACAATATAACATGATATAATATCAACAATAACCATTCAGAACCAGCGGTCCAAAACAGATAGGTGACAATAGCCAAAAGTCACAGAAGTGGGTACAGCTCCCTCTACCCATGTGACGATAGGGTCACCAGGGCTTAATTGATAAGTGGTTCTTTCATAAGCTTGATCAGGATAGGTGCATGGTGATAGGTCACCAACATAACCATCCTCCCGACTCTAGAGCCATGACTAAGGACAGCGTCCCCCAGCCATGTGACAAGCAGTCACCGGGGTCATATACCTTGGCTGATGATCATTTGGTCTTAGACCAGGTAAGCGCTTATAGTTCTCATTGACCTTCCGATTGGTCCAGCATTAATACCCCATATGAGTCATTCAATGCCAACCTCGATTAGATCTAATCTTTATTTGGCCCGGCGTTCACAACGCACTGCCACTTCTGGCCCTTGGGTCAGTGAAACACGACCAGTGCTCAACCCGTTGTGAACTTGACTAATAAGTCACACTTCACAGACGGATCTGACACCATTGCCGATTCTGACTAATAAGCCAGCGCCATACATAGGTAAGCCATGCCACCAAACATATATCACATGTCCAATATCCATAAACAAGGTATTCAGCATGCTTACTTAGCAGGTACTATCACAATTAGAACCATGCACAGCACAGAGGCTCAAGCTCTAGACGATATCATACCCAGTATACAAAGCATGTCCTAATCACATGTTTCTCGTGCATCATACGCGTAATATTCAACAATCCAACATGCACCAATAACAGCCATGCATGTCACGTTTAATATTCAACCAACATGCATCAAGAATAGCCATGCATGTCATACTTAATAATCAACCGACATGCATCAAGAATAGCCATGCATGTCACACATATACATAGGGTGTAGTTTTCTTACCTCAGATTCGAGCTAGAATGATTTAAAGAACGACCCTTGAGAACGATAAACTTTTAGTCCTTTAGCGGTCACCTAGTCATAACCAAAACAATCTCCAACTAATGAAAATTACCAAAGATAGGGTCTTAACCTAAACCCCACTCTTGGGACCTCGAAACATGCCCACACAGTGAGTAGATTCGACTCCGGGCCTTAAGGATTGAAACCCCAAGCCAAAAACCCTTAAAAACACCCAAAACAGGGTTCTGAAGGAACAGGGTAGCACTACAGTGCTGCCCTTCTAGCGCCCCAGCGCTCAAGACAGAACCTCAAGCCGCCCAACCTCCCTGCAGGTAGCGCTGTAGCGCCCTACACTGGGCGCTGTAGAGCTACCTTCAGTCAGCCAATTCCCAGATTTTCCTTCTTTCGATTCTACCATTTCTAACCCAATCCAAAAGCTTCCAAACATCAAATTAACTCCCAAATGAACCCAAATACCATCTCCACATGTCCTAGGGACTACAACCCCAAGAACCCTAGCCAAAACTCCAACCAATTCCCAAGTTTCCAACCCAAAAACCAGCTGAAACTTAACTTAGAAAACAGAGCAAAATCAAGAGTTCTAGTGGCTAGAAACTCACCTTAATCTTGGCAACACACCCTCTTCAATGGTGGAGCACAACCCTAGCTTGGCTAAGCTTGGTTCCTTGGCTTAATTCCTCAAACTGAGCTTGAAAATCCAAAGAGAAAAGAGGAAGAAAATCTATCAGGAGAGAAGGAAAAGAAACTCTGTTTTTGTTACTCTTCTATAGCCTTAATGGCTGATATATATCTCTTAGGGTAAAAAGACCTAAATACCCTTAGGTCTAAAATCAAACCTTAACAGCCACCAAGGGCAAAACCGTCCTTTCGCGTCTATTTCATTAATCACAATTAACACCCTCCAACTCCTACTATTCCCAAAATCTCAAACACCAATAATCCATGCCCCATTACCCTTTAATTCCCGGTAATGCTCTAATCATTAAAATGACCCCGAGACTCACCCCGAGCCCCGAACATAAACCCGTTATGATTAGACCGAACACTTCCATCTCATGATCGTCTCATGCCGAATAGCTCGAACCAATCCACCTTATAATGTGGCTATATTAATTAATCACAATCATGCACCCAACATACACAATTACGCCCACAACGGCCAAATTACCAAAATGCCCTTATAATAATAAATACTCCCATATGCATGCATTCACCATCATATAATAATATAATTTACGTAAACATGCATATAATCATTAAATATCATAATAAATCAATTATGGCCCTCCCGGCCTCCTAATCAAGGTCTTAAACCTTATTAGGAAATTTGGGGCATTACATAATGAATGCCCACGTCAGTATAGAATACCATCCACCATCACATATCTTGGAGCTTGATAGAGTATTTTTCTTGCGTCCTTTATTTCCTCAGGTAGCCTTCCCGTTGTAAGGTATTCCATTATGGAGTTCATTCAGGTTGGCCTTGTGTCGATCATCTTGACCTCTACCTTTTTTTTGTCACGCTTGGACTTTCCAAGAACTCTACTGGTACTACATTCAAGGTCTTAACTTCCTTGGTGGTGGCGAGCCTTGCCAACGCGTCAGCATTAGAATTCTGCTCGCGAGGTATCTTTTCAACAGTACTGTACTCAAATTCGGATAGTTCCCCCTTCACCTTAGCTAGGTACGCCGCCATCTTGGTGCCTCAAGCTTGATATTCCCCCAAATCCTGATTAATCACGAGCTGAGAATCTCTATAACATTGGACGACCTTTGCTTTAAGCTTCTTCGCCACTCTCAGGTCATCCAGTAAGGCCTCATATTTAGCTTCTTTATTAGATGCTTCAAAACCAAATCTCAGAGCTGTATGGAATCAATGCCCTTCTGGGGAGATTAATATGTTCCTGACTCCTGACTCGTTCTCGTTCGATGATCCATCTACGAATATTTCCCATAACTCTTGCACTGGTTCCTTCAAAAGCTCCTCTTGAAATCTAGTGTATTCAACCACAAAATCAGCCAGGGCTTGACTTTTTATTGAGGTTCATGGTACGTAAAGTATCTCAGACTGGCTGAGCTCTACTGCCCATTTGAAAAGACATCCTGACGTTTCAGGTTTTTGCAATACCTGCCTTAAAGGTTAGTTGATCATGACGCTGATTGAATGGGACTGGAAATATGGCCGAAGCTTCCTGGAAGCCAATATCAGATAGAATTCCAGCTTTTCTATCAGTGGATATTGTGATTCAGCTCCGAGAAGTCTCTTGCTTATATAATACACTGGTTTTTGAGCATGGTCTTCTTCTCGAACTAACATGACATTGACTGCATTTTTTGTTACGACCAAATAAAGGAATAGAGGCTCTTCAGACAGAGGCTTAGAAAATATTGGGGGTTTGGTCAGGTGTGTTTTTAGGTCAAGGAATGCCTGCTCACACTCCTCTCTCCATTCAAATTTCTTGTTTCCCCTTAGCAAGTTGTAGAACGGCAAGCACTTGTCAGTGGATTTTGAAATAAATTGATTCAAAGCTGCTACCCTTCTAGTCAGGCTTTGAACTTCTTTATGTGACCTGGGTGAGGGCATTTCTAACAGTGATCTGATTTTATCAAGATTCGCCTCTATCCCCTTCGTATTGATTATGAACCCTAGAAATTTTCCCGATGCTACTCTGAAAGTACACTTCTGGGGATTCTGTCTCATACCATACCCTCTTAAGATCTCAAAACATTCTTTCAGATCAGATACATGGTTACTGGAAATCTTGGATTTGACAAGCATATCGTCGACATGCACTTCCATATTTTTCTCGATCTGATCAACAAGCATTTTGTTGACTAATCATTGATATGTAGCTCCGACATTCTTCAGCCCGAAGGGCATGACTTTGTAACAATATACATTAGTTGGGGTCATAAAGCTAGTATGTTCTTGGTCCACAGGATTCATTGCGATCTAATTATATCTAGACGCATCCATCAAGGACACGAGCTTGTGACCCGCCGTGGCATCTACCAATTGATCAATCCTTGGGAGTGGGAAGTAATCCTTGGGGCAAGATTTGTTCAGGTCGGAGAAATTGATGCAGGTCCTCCATTTCCCATTTGGCTTTGGGACCAACACGGGGTTGGCAACCCAGATCGGGTATTTTGCCTCACGAATAAACCCACACTTTAACAATCGCGCCACTTCTTCCTTTAGTGCTTCAAGTCAGACTGTTCCCAAATGCCTTTGTTTTTGGGATTTTGCTAGCACGTTCTTGTCCACATTTAGAGTGTGCATGATTACACTCAGGCTTATTCCCAAGATGTCTTCATGTGACCAGGCGAAGACGTCCAGGTTCTCCTGTAAGAAATTGATAAGCTCCTTCTTCCATTTATCATCAAGATTTTTCCAATCTTAACAACTCTTGAAGCTTCTTTGGGGTCTATACTTACTTCCTCGAGGCTCCTTAATGGCCTAGAGCTCTGACTTGTCCTCGCCCATTTGTGGGTCAATGTCATCATGTGGGATGACATCATTATCCTTTACTTCTTGAGGTTCTTTCGTCCGACAAGTGTCTTCCACTTCTTGGGACTCCTCACCTCCGTCACTTATGGCCATAGCTTGCTGCCCAGGTTGTGATTTTCCCTTCATAGAAATGTTATAGCATTCCCTGGCAGTGAGTTGATCACCTCTGACGGTGCATATCCCCGTAGCTGAGGGGAACTTGATTGCTATGTGGCGGATAGAGGTTATGGCTTCAAATGCCATCAATGCAGGTCGGCCCAAAATTGCATTCTATGCAGCTGGACAATCAATCACAATGAACTCGAGTAACTTGAAGATAGTTCGCGAGCCTTCCCCCAATGTTACCACTAACTCGATCGTCTCGATGGCTGCTGATCCTTCGCCAGGGAATCTATACCGAATCATTGAGGTCTCCTTCAATTCTATTATAGACAACCCTATTCTTCCAAGGTATCCCTAAAAAGTAGATTCACAGAACTCCCATTATCTACCAGTGTCCTCCATACTCTTCGATTAGCGAGTTGAATGGTTATGACCAAAGGATCATTATGTGGGAACTGGACGTGACTAGCATCCTCTTCTGTAAATATGATTGGTTGTTTTTCCAATCGCTATTGTTTTGATAATCGCTGTTCTGGGACAAACTCCAGTATGTTATGGGATTTTAGTTCATTAATGTACCTCTTCTAGGCACCCCTGCTCGTGCCTGCCAAATGGGGTCCTCCAGAAATGGTGGCTATATCTCCCCCTATTATTGGAGGAGGGGTGTCCTAATTCACTTGAACTCAGGCTTGATTCATTGGAGCTTCAAGAACTGACGGAGGATTTTGCCCAGCAGCTTGACGAGGGACCACTTGGTTTTGGGTGTACTGGGCCAAAGGTCTTGCCTGGATAAGGGTCTCGATCTCATCCTTCAGTTGTCTACAGTCATCAGTGTTGTGACTGATATCATTGTGAAACTAGCAGAATTTTGAAGGATCTCTCTTTGCTCTTTGGTTTTTCATTGGTTCTGGCTTCTTCCATGGAAGACGAGTAGAATTGGCCAAAAATATGCGCTCTCTGGTATATGTGAGGTTGGTATAGGTTGGGTAAATAGGCTTGACTTTTCTCCAGACTTATTTTTCTTTGTTCTTCTCTGGTCGCCCTCACCATTTCCTTTCCTCTTATTATTTCCCCCTCGGTTATTCTGGGTAACTGTTTGAGCCATAGATGTAACATCCATTACTGCTCCAACAGTCTGGATAGGGTCCTGGCTGGTTCCTGCAACAGAAGCTCACGCCTCTTCCAGGTTAACCCATCTTTAAGAACTCGTCCACCCTATTAACTCCTTTTCTTTGTAATTCTTGCCACAAATCGCACTACAAGAAAATTTTCTTTTCATAAGACCAAAAATGTGTTATCGAAACATACCATAACACTTTTTGACGTGTTAAGACCGACTATGTTATCGTAGGTCAGGATACTTTACATAATACTTTATCATTATTATACAGATGTGTTATTATACTGTCAACGATAACACACTTTCTGTGTTATTTTAATAAATAGATAAGTGTTTAATTATATTATTTATAGTTGATTATATAACACATTTCAATACATATAAATTTGTGTTATACTACACTTTAGTATAACACATTTTTTGTGTTATATAATGAAGTTTGCATAACAAAATTCTTTACTTATAAAAAGTGTTATTGTAATAGATATTATAACACATTATAACACAAATGAACTTGATTTTGAAATAACAAAAAGTAAAAACATTCAACATTGTATTAACAATCCACAAATTAGTTTAAAACATTCAACACTGTCATCAACAACAAAATGTTCATTAAGTATTCAAGTAGTCTTAAATATTCAACATATTGAAAAGTTACTACTTTCAGCACAAAATATTCTACAGCTGCCCAACACAAAGCCTTCAAAATTAAGTATCCTTTTCTATTTCGCTTGTCACATCTGCAAAATAAACAAAGAAATATTTTATTGTTATTATCTAGCCTCACAAATTACTTCAAGAAAAATGCTATGGAAATTATTTCCAAGAGAGGACACGACAAACAAAATAATGAATTCACAACTACACCAAAGCAAACAAAGAAACCAAACACTAAATTATAAAACATTGGTTCTTTTTTGAGTATGAAAATGTACCTCTTGGAATAACTTTTTTTGAAGGACATGCAACTGTGGAACCAATTGCTTTTTGTATTGTAAGTATCTCATTATTAGGATGAAATAAGTAAGATTTTGATACAATATCAGCATCAACCCATACTCGCATAAAGTTTGGTCCAAGAGGCTTTCCATGTACAGTTAACTTTGGATCACTAGAATCCCAATGACCTTCAGCAATAATTACATCTACCGAGTCAAGCAAGTAGCAAGCATTCTTCGCTTCTATAAAGTATCAAGATCTTGAAAAAGAAAATGATAAAAAAAATTACTATACATATTTCAGCAATAATTTCCTAGCACACACACATACAACCCATAACAAAACAAAAACAAAAAAGATTATTGCACTTTCCAAACAGCCAGAATGACCATTTGAATGGAGCCTTCTCGTTTCCAATTCCTTCGAAACCCATTTCTATGATTTAGTGTTCCTTCAAATTTCAAGAATTCTATACTACAATTAGTATAGATATTTACTCTTGAAAAATAAGCAAAATTTGTTTTGATAGTACAAATTGCCACAAAGCGCACAAGAATTTGTAAGAATATCAATTATCTGAAATCATGTGTTCATGTATATGTGTGAGATGAGATTAGCTTTTGGGACCTAGAAAAAATAAAAAAGAGATAATAGTGATAAATACTAAAAACAAAAATCATTAACATGCTACTGTACATATTGAAGGCACTAAAATCACCCTTCGTGAGTCAAAGTTTGCCATAATCTATACAAGAGATTGTGAAATAAAGAATTTGATTGTAGAGTGCATAACAATAAATAACCAGACCTCGTGAACTACTATAAACTACTATAGAATCACAGAAGAATACAATATTTTGATCCTAAATTATTATAAGTTCACTCTTTATCAACATAACTCAAGAAAAATTAAAATTTAAGCATGTCATGCTGTTGAAAGCATCTTCTCCAATATAAAATATCATCCAACAATGCGTACATGAATGCAAGTGTAATGACCCAAAATCACTAATAAGGCTTAAGAGCCTTGATTAGTGTGCCGGGAGGGCATAATTGGAGGTTAAGAGAATTAATGGTAAGAAAGCGTGAATATGGGTATTGAATAAGTATGTGGGCCCTGTTTGGCTGGTAAGGGCATAAAGGTAATCTTGGCCGTTAGGGCCTAAATGTCAATATGTGTGATGAATTGTTGAGACCACATTATTATGTGGGTAGATTGATAAATATATATGCATGTACAGGTGTGTGCATTTGTCTCTATTGGCACGAGGCGATCCTAGGGAGCAAGTAGTGGGAAAGTCACAACGGGGTTTAATAGTTGACTTTGGATAAGTCAGGGGTATTATAAGTATCGGGTAGTTATTTAGACTATCGGGTTATGAAAATAAATATATGGAGATATATTCGAGGTTAGGAAGTCTAGGTGGGAACGTTGGGGAATTTTACCATTTTGCGCTCGGGGACGTTTCCGGCACCCCGAGGCTCGGGATTGACTTAACGGGATAAAGGATAGACTCAATTAAAGCAGAAGCTAGTGGAAAGAAGTATTAGACCGACTCTCATTCTCTCCCCCTCTTCTCTCTAAAAAAAAACTAAGAAAAACAGAGGAAAATTAAGAGGATTTAGGCTGGGATTTCAGAGGATTTCAGTGGGGCTTTAAAAGCTTAGCTCAAGGATTATCCAAGGAACATTTAATCAAAGCCAAGGTGAGAATCAAACTGTGTTTTTGAGGTTAGAAACTCGGAGTTTTCTGAGTAGTAAGATAATTGTAATTTTGATGTTTAAGGTTGAATTGAAGCTAGAAACTTGGGAACTAGCTGGGATTCTACTTAGAGAAGGGGTTCAGCTGAAAAGGTAAACTTTAATTTATGATTTAGAAGTTTAAATCTGAGTTTCGAATGGTTGGTTATGGTGTTTGATGTTCTTGAGTTTCAGAGATTGAAACATTGATTGCAATGAGTTTTAGATTGGGTTTCCTATTGAATTATGATGTTAGAGTTGTCTTAAAAGTGTTGGGAATGATTGATATTGAAGTAGGGAGCTTTGGGATGATTTTGGGTAAGGTTTGGAGGTTGGAAATGGTGGAAATTCTGGGTTCGAAGGGAAGGGCCGTGGCTCTGTTCTAGAGCGCTGCGACCCTAGCTTGCAAAGGAGCCAAGAAGGCTCGGCCAAAGGCAAGCGCCGCAGCGCCCAAAGCAAGGACCGCGGCGCGTGTCCCCTTCAGGTGTGGTGTTGGCTCTGTTTTGGGGAAGGGCCGCGGCTAAGATTCAAGGGCCGCAACCCTTGGTTGCACACATGAGTTTTTGAGGGTTTTAAGCACGGGAAAGTAGTCTAGTGTGCTCAGGATTGGTTTCACCACCGTGCTTGGTGGAATTCGGTTGCCCGGGAGTTAGTTTTATAACCTGAAACCCATATCCGAGTATTAATGGAATTCATTATCTTGGTTGTGACTAGGTGATAAGCTAGGGCTCGGGAATGGATCGTGCTCGGGGGTCGTCCTCTCTAAATAAAGCATTTGGAATCAAGGTAAGAAAACTGCACCTGTGTATGTGGATAGGATGGGACTAAGTGCTCCCTATATTTGAATGTATTGTTATGTGATTGTGATACATCATGTGAATATGTTGGGACTAAGAGTTCCCTATATTGGTATGAATGTCTTAAGGTGGTATTATGCCACGGAGACATGTGGTAACGGCCTAAGGGTGCCGAAATCCACACTTGCACATAGGGCGCAGCTCGGATACTGGTATCTGAGGATAGCTTATTATGCACTGAGCTCGGTTTAAGCGGGCCGGAGTCAGTGGGTTAAACAGAGGGTGCGGCCTAAGTCGTCGGCCCTGAATATTATGTTATAAGAGTGTATTATGTGATTGATATCATCTTGAATCTGAATGTACGTGCTGAATATCTGTTGTAGATTAATGTCTATGATTTAATGAGTATCTAGAGCTAGACTATTGGTTTTTAACCAGAGTGTTGTCTTGAATGGACTTAATGGCTTGACAGAACTGAGTAATGCTTTGTGGTTATTGGTTTATGCTCTATGAATTGTTTAGCTGTTAATACTATCATGATATGATATTATGTTTTCTTGCTGGGCTTCGGCTCACGGGTGCTACATGGTGCAGGTAAGGAAAGTTGGCCATGGGTTGGAGAGCTCTGGGGGCGAGGTGTACATTGTCAGCTGCTCAGCCACCATGGTCGAGGATTTGTACTGGAACGGGAACCTAAACTATGTATTTTCCCATTAGAGTGGCTTGGTTGTTTATTTGTTAACAAGAATTTTATATTTACGTTATTTAAACCTTGTTTTGGGATCCCATGTATCAAACATCTGCTTTAGTAAAGTTTAACCGTTTATAAATCAAAATTCTTTTTAACCTAGCTTGTTATGCCATTAGTTACACATTATGATTTAATTGACTTGATTAGCAAGTCTTGCACTACTTCAAACACACAGTGTAACGGTCTTGGTTATCCAGGGCGTGACAGCAAGCATCATCTTAAGTCCAGCCATTCAGAAAGGAAAGTAGATATAGCATGGTGTTGTGTCTATCAAGAAATCAAAATGATCTATTTTTATTGCCTAAACTGATTAAAGTTCCAACTGCAGCTTTTAAAGCAAAAATAAACAAGAACTCAACTTCCGATGACACGCATTATATGCAAGTACCAAAAGACTTTGGAGGAAAACAGGATATCAAACCTTATGATCTGTCATTGTGGCAAATGACATACCAGTGACGATTACAGCTCTTCCAGCGTGATCAGCAAAATCTAATCCTTCACTTACCTAGAAAATTAGTGACAATCAACCACTATGAACAAGCTTTCACTCAAGCAGGACATTCAAATTCAAAATCTAACAAAAAATATGCACTGGAAAACCTCATTTATATTAAGGTCTTTTATGCTTAAGCCAGTAAAGTATACAATTCCAAGACTAAGATTCAGCAATTAAAATTCCTTAAGAATCTTGGAATTTGAGGAAGGGCTTGTAATCAAACAACAGTATTGACAGTGCTAAACATATGAGCAAATGTAACTGCTAGATTCACAAGTACCAGGTCGCATAAAGATATATCACTAACAATGATAATTCCAATATCTAGTAAATCAATATGCAAATAAGTTTACTTCTTTTTTTTTTCAGTTCATCTCAGGCAATACAAAAAATTTCCCAACAGTTGGCTAATTTTGTAAACTAAAATCTTGTCATTTTAGAGCATATCTATAACCATCTTAGAAACCATTTAAACTCAATAAATAATCAAACAAAGTGCACACTTAATAGACCCTATCAGATAAATGATGCACCAGTACTAAATAATTACCATGATGCCAAAATGCAGATAAATGTTGAGAATTAAATTAATTTGGGAAATTTAATTGACATGACCATGCATAGGCAAACAGTTTGTAAATCCATCCATTAACACATAAACCAAAGATCTGTCACTATAAGACAATAAAGTGTTTTCACTAGCCAAGGAGATCTCTAGACATACCTTACCACGACACACATCAAAAAATATTGCACCAGAAGTTGAGGAGTCCTTCAGCTTAGCCATGTAATCCCGACAAAACAGGGAGTAAAGAAAAGCATCAAATAGACCATTTAACTAGAGGAAGTGATGTCTGTGGACATATTGTAGTGCTTGGAACTAATGTAAGTAACCTCAATTGACTCAGAAAACAAAGAAGATTGTCTAGGTTCTACAACAGGTTTTTATGCCTGCAGATTCTTTCCCATAATGTTGTTGAATTTGCATGACTCTGCAACATTGGAACAATAATTGTTTAGACTAAAATAAACAGAGTTGAACCCTTCACTAATTGATTTATATTGCTTACCGTTTTCTTCCAGCACCCAATGCATTGGTCCAAAAGGTAGTAAGATGGAAAGAATACAAGCTGCCCATCAAGAACAATTCGAGCAAAGGCATATCTCAAAATCTGATAGTTACACAATGCACCCATCAGAAATTTATAACAAAATTGAAAGAAGAAATAAAAATTAATAATGAGATAAGCACAAATCCAAACGCTTGAAGAAAGCCTAAAGGATTGACATGGTCAAAATATGGTTATATAATGTAAGCAGAATCCATAGACGACATTATATTGAATGTATGCCTTAAGCATGGAAATATATACATTTTTACAAGTACATAAAATATAATATAGTCTCAGAGCATGCTAATCATGCACAGTACACTACAGTATCACTAATCATGCTAATAAAAAAGTACTACCATTTCTAACTTCCTACAACTTTAAACAAACAGCATAGCTAAAAGACTTTCAGTTGACAAACTAAAAATAACTAGGAAGTAGCCAATATGGAATAAAAACCACAAGGAAAAACCAGAAAACTGCATGATCTCAAATAAAGATGCATAAATGCGATAGGCGATTCTAACAGAAGAATAAGGAAAGAAGCTCACCATCTCAAAGCCATCTTAATAGGTGTTGTGAGACAAGACCTGAACACATCTGCAGGAAATTCATCACTTTGTGGAAGAGTCTCATGTGCTTCACAAGCTCCAAGTAGAATGCAATCCCTTGTGGATCTAGACGAGCTAGAAGCAACCCAATCATGAAGCTGCCAAACCATCAAATCAAGTCACTATATATACAAATATATTTATATATAAATATCTGAATTATAGATAATGAATTCATGTCACGTAGCACCTTAATTATCAATACATATATCAATTCATTATATGTTTTAAGTTAAAGCTTTACCTCAATAAAAGCATTCACAAAATTCCCAGCTGCAGAGCAATCAAAAATATATATAGAGGGTGTCTTCAACAAGGAATCAAGGTCACTGATTGGCAAAGGGATATACAGTGAATAATTTCCTCACCCTTGGCACCTTTCATATTGAGCACTCAATTTTTTCCCAATTGTTTCAAGAGCTTTCTGCGGTGCCATTGAAAAAGGATCTGCAAGCAAAGGATTACAAAAAATTAGGATCATTATAGATTACCTACTAAAACTCAAGACCATTCTCTTTTATTGAATAACTTTTATATATTATAGATCTTTAGGTTGACAAACATTAGGATCATTTTTAGACCCCCACACCAATACAGAGACCCACCACATTCAGAAAAACAGAACATCCCACCACACATTCAGAAAAATACAATATAGACCCAATGAACAACCAAAAGAGAAAAAGGGTATTCTCAGTTCATATTTTTTGTTACAAATGATCAAAAGCTAGGTAAAAAACAGAGATAACAATTTAAGAGTGGAAAAATGTCTGGACAAGATAATATAACAAAATATTAGTTACAAAACTTGCAAATAAATACCAAATGAAAAAAATTAACTGTCACAAGTTAGGGAGCATAAACTTAGATGCAATTAATATTACTAACTCATGCATCTAAATATATATATATACACATATAAAACATTTTCCAAACTATAACAAAAAAAAATCTTGACTTCTAAATATTAATAACATTAAAAATAGTTTTTAACACAACTTATTGCAATATAGCAACAAATATAAAGACAATTAGATGATTATTAGAGAGAACTCATAAAATTCAGTAAGAACATTGTCAGATTATACTAGTTTGAACATAACAAATCTTATTAGTTCTTTCTATTAATTGATTATCATATACCTTGATTAATTTTCTAAAATTTGTGATGCATCAGAAGAATGATGAAATTGGGTTATGACGAGATTATTTTAGTGGGTTATTGTTCACTGTTTAATCCAATGTGTCTCATGCAGTTTTAGTCTCACGATGGAAGGTTTCAATGGCCAGGAAAGCTGCTCCAAGACCAACTATGCTTTCTGTATACCTTTATATTCCCAATATCATTGGTGGGTATTGATTCTTTTCTTTTTAGTGGCAATATTTTTTACAAATTTGTTGAGACTTCAAAGACTTTTGATTCACCTATTGGTTGAGAGAGTGGAATTTTTTGTTGTAATGTTCTATTTTGTATATCGTTGTTGTGGTAGTTAAGCTACCTTTTTATTTTTTCTTAGCTTTTGTTTTTCTTGAGTTTCCTGTGGTTGTTTTCTCCACTCACTTGTATTATATATTCTTTTATTAATACAAGTTGTTTTGTTTTAAAAAAAAAGAACTATTTCAGCTAAATTTTACTTGATTGTGAGAGCACCTTTCATAAATGAAGATAAATCAAATTCCATAGCATACACTAAAGACAATATTATTTATATCTTTTCTACTAAACTCATATTAAAAATAAAAATCATCTTTTTAAAATCTTAACATGCATTTCCATCTGATATTAAAGTAGACTCATAAACTATATACCATTGGAAAAAACTCAATTTTTTTCATGACAGTAATGATGAATACACAAACTCTCTCTCCTTTTTTCTTTTTCTTTTCCTTATTCTTTTTTTAAAAAAAAAATAACAATTCTTCTCTTTATAATGCCAAGTTTTGTCTTCTCACTGTACATAAATTCCAATCAAAAGTGATTGGTCTGTTGGGATACAAATGCTCATTATAAAGATCATAAAAGGTGCAGCTGAAAAAATAAAAGTGAAAACATACCAGGAAAACCAGCATAGATTGCTGCCATTTTTCTCTTTGTTGCTCTTTGTGAACCAGGTGGCAAAACAGTACTAACAACTATATTCCCAACTTCACTTGGGTCCAGATTTATTTTCTCTATCATGGCCTAAATTGTATATTAATCACATATAAGAAAGAAAAATAATCAATAATCCTGTGTATATAAGCCAAATCAGAACAAAATCATATACAGTAATGGTATTACAAGCCAAAATCAATGGGTTGTTTACCTTTAAAACAACTGCAAGTAAATCATTAGCTGGAGTATCCTTAAACCCTCCTCGCTTAGCTTTGCAAATTGGAGTCCGATAAGCCCTGTTTGAGAAAATTTTCAAAGGAAAAAAAAACTACATAAAAATATTAACAAACGCTTAAAAAAAATCAAACGTTCATTTTGTTGAAGCAAGAAATTTACGCCACAATCACTATATCGTCTCCAAGAAATTTTACCTGATTGAACCTGCTACCACATCAAGGGTTGTCTTCATCTAAAGGAAAATTAAAATTAAACTTCATGAAAATTTAATAACTGACAACATTTAGCTACATTAGTCTCACTGTTTAGTAAGATTTCTTATGTCTTAAAATAAGGTGTCAAAAAAGCAATTAATAAGATTCTTACTGTTGATTTTCTCCTCTATCTCCAGGTTCAAAGGGTAAATTTAAGTAGAAGATGAAAGGAAACAAAAAACAAAGAATAAACATTTTTCTGAAACAGAATGGACCATAGTTTAATATAAAAGGCATCATATTGCAACTTCAGTCAATAGATCCATTGTTAAAAAAACATTAACGAATGAAGAAAATATTGAATTCAACAAAAACATTGTCTAATCTTAAAGCATAAATAATGATTGTTAGAATGATTTAGAGGGATTGAAAACCAAATAATTAAAAAGAAACTAAGATATACCCAATTACATTTGATCAAAATGGAAAGTAATTAGGATACAATATAGAATTTGTAAATAATTTTAACTGAACTCACCTCACCTGACCAAGAGAAGAGATAATAATTTCATTCTAGTCCACCACCATGAGCAGAATAGAGAAGGTCCAACTTACAGCAATTACAGGAGATCATAAGCTAGCCACAGTCAGAGCATTATGATTATCTACAAGCATAAGTATAAGTACGAGCACATAAATAAAAATGATCAAATAGCACAAATTTCTGAATTCAAACATGCAAAAACCAACATATAATGATCAACGAAAACCACAAACATCAACATAGGAATACCATAATAAACAAAACCAGATAATATAAGCACTTCACATTTCCATAATGAAATATCTTAGCCGCTTACGTTGAGATACAAAATCATGCCAAGAATATTGTATGGTATCCATATTTACTACTATCCGAGTTGGTTTTACCAATGGCCTAATCTGGAAGAAAGCAAAAAATAGAATTCACAATATTAATAAATAAACATTACTACCAAAGAAAATATTGTTGATGACTAACCTATAGGAAATAAGCAAATGAAAACTTTGCACTCAAAATCACAAGCCAAAACAGCAAATACCTGCAAAGTTAAAATATCCATATTGACCTTCCATTCAAATTAAAAACAACTAATTTTAAAAATCATTTCAAAGGAAAAAAATGGCAATGATAATCAAGTATAATATGAATATAACACCATTTCCATTTGGTTTACTCTCCTCCTGAAGCGCTTTCCTGAATTAAAACAAAGAATAAAGATTAAATTTGACTCAAAGAGTTAAGCCCAAACAAACCAAAGACAAAACAAAGATTGAGTGCATACACATATAGGAGAGGTACAACAACTGAAGCAGAGCCAAACCAAATAAAACGAAGAAAAATACGAGCAATAGCAAGCCTCCGTGATGTAGAGTATGCCCCAAACATCATGATAACATCTAGGACACATAAGAGAAAGGGCAGAATTTCTTAATATAAGAAATCTAATTTGCCAGCTAAGTAGCTAACAATAATAAAACGGCATTGTCTGCACGAGATAAAGACATACTCTCAAAAAATTTCATTACAACAAATGTTGGAGCATGACTGAGAACCTCCCAAAAGGTCTTCCTATTAAGTTTTTCATCATTGAATACGATAATGGCAAGTCCCTGAAAATAAGAAAGAAAATAAAACTATTAAAAATGCAAAAGACTGCAGAGTCCTAGAGTTAACTAATTTTAGCTGATATAGACTACAATATCAGAAGCTAAAACACAGCAAAATACAACAATAAAAAGTAAAAGAATGGAGAATACAAATCAAAGAAATAGAAAAAGACTCAAACATGAAGTTTGACTAATTAGTGAAAGCAAGTTTCAACAAAGATTATAAGATATCGATAAATTGGCAATTCGGTGTAATTTGTTAATATGTATACCTGGAACATCATTGCAAGGAATATCCATAGGAAATGAAAGCTATGATAGAGATGAAGAAAAGTCCGGTGCTCAACAAATGAAGTTTTCCCTCGATGTTTACTTCTGCCTGATTTAAGCATATTCTATATTAAAACAAATCAAAATCAGTAGCAAATGTTTATGAGTAGGTATAGTTCATAAAGGTCAACACAGAATTAAAAAGTAAATGAAGTTTACAAGTTTAGTGTAGAACTCAGCAACCGATAGTGAAAACAAAAACTACTTAAATTAACATAAACCAATACTTCTAAATTTAATGTAAGATAGTGTTGTTTTCAAGAACCTTTTCATTATCACTTCACCCAAGAATAAAAATGAACTTTGAATGCCCATACCTATAGTAACATCTAAATGCAGTACAAGTGCCAGTAACTTCAATAATCTTAGGGAGAAAGTAACCAACCTTTGAGAGTTCTGGCTTTTGAAAAAAGAGTGAGCTTTTGCGCCATGGCCAGCCAACTTCAAAACAATGAAGTGACCTGAAATAAAAGTTGTTAGCATCGAAAATGTGAATAATAACTTAAAACAAGCATTTCCACAAAAAGAATCTCACCAAAAATGCTCATTAAAATCATCATAATTGAGTCAGGCAGAGTGTGGGGCTTTTCCGTTTTTATTACTTCTTGTTTCCTGTGCACTTTTAAATATGAGAACTTTACCAAAAACATTATAAACATGTTATAAAAAAAATAATCATCCTAAAAACAAATAATAATAATTAAGTCTAACACTCTAATTCATCCAAATTCCCTACATCGTGAACTCTTCTCATGTTGGCACATTCAGAAACAATTATTGTAAACTAAAATATAAGCTAATAATTGCTCTAAAGTGAAGAATTTAGAAAAGAATTTGGAATTAACCGAGAAATAACAAACATAGATAAAATAAATAGATGTATATAGCTTTTTTTTTCATTCAAACATTAAATCAAACATCATAACTACATTAATTATATAGTTAAAATGTATATTTTATAAACATTTCCATTCTCACAAATGAATCACAGATAATGGAACACCACTATCAAATACACACATTTTCAACAAAATTAGTAATACTTAATCAAATTTATTGAAATATAAGTTATTTTGTAGAAAAAAAAACTCATCACAGAAAAAAAAAAAGAAAGAAAAATACCAAAATATTTGTTCCTGTCACTGTGAGGGAGATGGATAGGCTGAAATGCTCGGCTTGCATGGCTCTAGGCTGGAGAAGGTGGCTGGGCGACGAAGAATGCCCGAACTGAAGGCTGGATGGAGCTAGCTGGTCTCACGCCGGGAAGAAGAAGGCTTGGCCACACACAGGGAAGAGGAGAAGAAGAGCTGGCCTCTGGTGTCGTCGTTCACCTCTGGTGTCGTGTGAGGGCTTAGGCCCACGTGGGTCGAAGCTTCGACGGCCTCTGAAGATCCCTAGCCAACGCGTGTAGGGGAAGGTAGCGGTCGGGCTCCATAAAGACACATGCGAGAGAGAAAGAGTGAAGGAGAGAGGTCTGGTGGGAGAAAGAGATCCAAGAGAGAGGAGAGAGAACGATGAGGAAAAAGGAGAAGAAAAGAAAGAGAAAGAGAGTTCTGAATTAAGTAAGACATAGAAAATTAAAAAAGAATACAAGAAAAAGAAGAACAAAGAATTAAATAACAAGAGAGAAGGAGAGAGGAAAGGATAACACATTTTTTTAGTCTGGTGCCATTCGTTTTGCCAATTTTCAATTTACCGCTTTTTTATATTATCAATTATAATACTTTTTAAATAAGCTTATATTAATGTGTTGTAGAAAGTATTATTTGGTGTAGTGTCACCTCCAACAAGGATTCATGTCCTCATTGCCATGAGCTTGCAGTTATCATCGACATCTCTAGCTTGTGCAGCGACATTGGCAAACCTACTTAGATATGCCTTCAACAGTTTGCTAGGTCGTTGCTTCACATTAGCAAATTAATCAATGTTAATCCGAGCTGTCTGGGAAGCCCTGAATGCTCTCTTGAAATAAGTAGAAAACTTCTTCCACGAGCTAATTTAATGCCTCTTGTATTGTTTAAACCACTTCCTGGCTGGCCCAATCAGAGTTGAGGGGAATAAAATGCACCTTAGATTGGGTCCGTTGTTGTGGGCCATCATCATGGTGTTAAAAATCCCAAGGTGATCTGACGGATCTCCATCTCCGTCAAACTTTGACAAGTGTGGCATTCTGAAACCTACTGGATATGTGGTCGCTGCAATATTTGGAGCGAAAAGCTTGAGCTCATCCTCCGAGTCACAATCATCTTTGTCTTTTTCAGATTGAAGCTTCTTCATTTGCTCCTCCATCTGAGCTATACTCTCGAGGGTTTGGTCCTTAGTCCCTATGTTATCTTGGGGCTGTTCAACAGCTCCCATCCTATCGTACGCGTTTGATGGGTTGTTGTCCCTCCAAGCTTGAGCTTGAATTGGTGGGGCATTCCCATTATCACGTACTATGGAAGGACCTTCCTCTTGATGAGTATAACTAACACCCTCATCTCGAGATGAATTTCTTCTAAGAGAATTTAGGCTATCACGTAGATCAGGCTGTGGATCGTATCGAGGGCTTTGTGCCGAACTTAGATGATTTCTTAGATCGCCCTCGGACCTACAACTTTAATGACTCTCAGTCCAATAACTTCCATTTGCGAAGCTTACAACTCGCAGTTGAGGCTGAGGATCTGGATTTTCAAAGCGTGTCCGCAGGACATAGGTATGTGCAGACGGAGGAGGATTTCTCCTACTGTCTTCATAAGTAGGAATGTCTCGTGTAGGCCGAGATGGTGTTGGATGTGTAATAGGTGATGGGGCATGCCTTACTGGTGAAGCAATCCTTGTCCTATCAAGGCGAACTAAATTAGCCCGCCTCCATTTTGCCCCATTTCTAGCTCTTTGCACCTGTCGATCCAATTGTGACGCAGGAGGGTTAGCTGGAACATTCTGTCTTTGTGAGCCTATTCTAGTCCCTTCTCGTGGGTTGCCATGGGTATTCCCAAGCGTAGGTGATGGAGGCACTGAACATGGGGTCGCGGTTCTAACCGATCGACTAATGTGCTGATGACCCCTAAAAAGGCCACCAGGTTAAGCATTTTGGCGATCTCGAGCTGTAGGCACAGAACTTGGGGTGGCCGTTTTGACTGACCGAGTTGGTTTGGATTGGTTATTCCTATGGGACTTTATGAGACAAACTTTACCTTTTTCCGACATTAACATCGATTGCAAGAGGGGGTAACCGAGCACAAACTTCTTCAATCTGCCTGTTTTCCTTAGCAAGATGGCTTCTTAAATGCATGTTTTCCAACTCAACTGTAGTCAAGTAGTCTGGGTTTGGATTCGGTGGTAATGATGCCGAATTCCTAGAATCGCCGTGCCCCACTGGTTGCTTTCCCAGATGTTGCTGAACTTCAGGGCCATGCTCGTTTGAAACAGCGGTATGATGGGCCTCCTACCCACCAGGCTGTTCTATCTCATTGTCGTGCATTGAGCGAATGACCACCATGATGAGATTTGACTGGGATTTTGATGAAAGTACTAATTTCACCTCTCAATGAAAGCACCAAACTGTTGATGTAGTTTTTTGCCCATAGTGTATTGAAGAAATAATAATGTTGAAGTAGCGCATAAAAATAAACCAAAAAAATGAAATGAATTCACAAGAACACAATTCTTTTTACGTGGTTCAGTGGTTAAAAATCCACCTAGTCCACGAGTCTATATTATTGTTGTTTCTCTCTATTTTGGCAGAGTTTCAGTATTACAGAATGATCGTCCCTTTCCCTATCCAATATTCTCCGTATTTATAGAGAAATTCCATGGACAGGTTTAAGTAACTGCGTGAGTCAATCACAAATTTACATATTTATTACATTTAATACAAATAATTCCCATTTATAGTGGGATATGATTTGATCATAAAATAAATGGTCTCCTAATATCTGGGACATTAAATATGATAGGTTGGTCATAAATAAGCGTATAAAAGTTCCCGAGTCTTTGGGGATCCAAGAGTACGTAGTATATTTGAATTATCACGGGGTGGATATCTATTCGAGCTTGTACTTCGGCAGCCATTTCAATATCATGAGCTCATGCTTCACAACCTTCATGTTTGTAGCTCGGGTTAGACCCAGGATACCTATTACCACATGTGCCCATATGAAACTGGAGTTGCTTATGTGGATAATAAACAGTTATCAATTCCTTGGTCATTTCTCTGTATATTTATTTGCCAGCTGTACTCGAGCTGAATGAAGGACTCGTGCTGAAATTAGGGTACAACACGCATGTTTAATTAATGTGTTATTCTGAATCGACAAATGTGATGTTCATAATGAAATTGAAATTGTTATATAAAGGTAAATGGTTAACTCACAATTTTTGGTGGATTGGAAAGAAAGAAACAAATGGACTTTAAATTGTTTAATTCCAGTATTTTCAAACTTAAGATGTTGGACCATTTTAATCACAATAATTTCTATAGCGGAAACCAATGAATGATATTATTATAACAACCTAATTGATTACTCAATTTTTATAATAAAGGTAAGAGTTTCTAAATGAAGAAATAATCTATTTTAATTCATTATGGATTTTTGAAGATTAAATTAATGGTTTTTAGACAAATCAATTCAAGGCTTAGAAGTTTGAGAATTAAGCTATTTGTGCTAACCATTTTAATTAAGTTAATAGGTTATGACCCTAGAGAAATTATCCATAAATAAGGACTCTGTTTTAAATCAGCTATACTTATACCTCTTTGATATCTTACGTGAGTTGTTGTATTATTGTTTTATCAATATGAATATTAGTATAACTTGGGTCAATACTAATAATAATAAGGGTTTCTGTGATTTTGTTTATTAAATGGTTAGACTTTGAAGTCAGGGCCATTTTTAGATGATAACTAATATTATCATTTTGTTCATTTTTTCACCCTTAATATGCACTAGATTTTTAAAGTGTATACTTTGGTGAGTTAGTGATTAACTCAATTATGATCCTTGGATAGGATTAAAGACTATGGGAAAAATCTTGTTATTGCTAAGCAATCTTATATATCTAAGGACCTAAGGTAAGTAAATATCACCATACGTGATTTACTTGCTCATATGTTTGATTAAATGGATGTATATAAACTTCATGACTTATGTACTCTTAGATATTATTAAGATGCAGACTTTATGAACGTGTACGTGTTTCTTGGTTATGTAATTTGAGGTGTTTTAATAATTGAGAAAGATTGATATGTGAATATAAGTGCATTTTTAGGAAATTTAGAATATAATTGATTTTGTACTTGTACTTTCTTTTTCTGTGTAATTTAGAACAACAAACTTTATGCTTATGCTAGCATGGTTTGATTTTATATCTATGGGTACTTTGTTGATGAATGAGTTTCGCGTCTCTGCGATGCTGTGTAGTTGGTATGACTAGGGCGAACTTTGTAAATTGCTTTGTTGTAAGTTAATCTTGACTTTGTTGAAAACAACATGAAACATGCTAGTGGATTGTCTATTATAGTTCTTTACAATAGATTGATTAAGGGCTGGATTAGTAATGGATACGGGGTAATATTAAGTGTACGAAATGTTCCAATGAAATCAAGTGATTACTAGATCATACTGGTATACGAGCTGATGACTGGGGCAGGGGGAAACACAGTCGAATGTCTGTTGAGTTGTGATTGGAGTAGGGGAAGCACGATACATTTACTATGGACTAATGACCGAGGTAGGGGGAAGCACGATCGAATGTCTATTGATTTGTGACCGGGGTAGGGGAAGCACAGTCGATTGACTATGGACTGATGACCGGGGTAGGGGAAGCACAGTCGAATGTCTGTTGATTTGTAACCGGGGTAGGGGAAGCACAGTAGATTGAATATGGACTAATGATCGAGGTAGGGGATGCACGGTCGATTGACTATGGAATGATGACATGGTAGGGGGAGGCACGGTCAAATGTCTGTAGATTTGTAACCGGGTGATGGACCCCAAACGGGTATGTTTTAAAAATTTATACTCGCAAGCACACGAATCATATATGGAATATAGTGTTCGTGTAAGCACAAGATCGAACCCAAAGGAGTTGTATAAAATCGAAAAGAAAACTATTTTAAACCAAAATTAATAAATTCTAACCTAGTTCCAAAGATTGATGAGATTTTTGTATAATGAAAATAAAATAGAAGGCAATAATATAGAAATTATAGGCAATATATAAACATAAATTAATAATTGTAAACAAGATGGTAAAATAAGATTATTAAGGATTAGAATCCAAAAAATATAAGTTCAATAATATTTATAATACATTGATTCCCAAGTTTTAGTGATAGTTAAAATAAATCAAACTATCATTTTCCAAATAGATTTATAATTTTAAGCACAAATTACTTCTAAAAAGAGAGGACTTTTCTTCACTTTTCAAAATTATAATTTCAAAGCATTTAGTGTAAATCAATCTAATGAAATAGCAAATAAATCAATGAACATTATTTATAAGGCAAAACATAATATTTTTGTTCTAAGCATGGATGTGTACAATTTAATGACACATCTTACACAAAGAATATTAAGTTTTTGCACTAATGAAGAACAAAGTGTAAATATATGCTAACAATCCAAAATACATGATATTTAAGATGAAAGAAGATATTTGAAGAAGAAAATTCCATAAACTTTGTTGCACAAAATGGGAAATCAACATACAAAATAAATACTATCTAGTTACAAATTGTTTCATCATCACCTTAATAATCTATAAAAGATTAGAAACTCATAACTAGAATAGCAAATAAACACTAAAAATTACAAACATAAATAGGAAAATTTGGAGGAGAAACCCCCAAAATTTTCCACTAAAAATACATAGAAAATAACCAAAAAGAAGAAAAAGATGAAGATAATAGAGAGGTTTTGAAATGTGTAGAGTTTTTGGTATGGTAACCTCCTCTCCCAAATTTGCACCCCAAATCCCTTATTTATAGCCAAAAAATGTGCATTAAAATAATCAATTTAAAATAATAGTACATAGTGCTTTTGTTGGGCTAAAAAAAAACACAAAAGAGGCTTCTTGTGGCTGCTGCATGGCTGGAGGCAGGTGGCTGGGATTGGGCCTGGGCTGCTGGGCGTTGGAGGCAGTTGGAGGCAGCTGCTAGGATTGGCACTTGGAGCAGGAGGCTCATGGGGGCTGGTTGATGTTGAAGCAAGCAGGTGGCATTTGCTGAAGACAAGGTGGCGTTGGGAGAAGGTTGGGAGTAGCTAGAATTGATGGCTACATGCATCAGGTGCCCATGAGATGCTGAACATGGTGCATCAGGTATTGGGCCTGGAAGGTGGCAGGGCCCAGGAGGCTTATGGCTTTTTAAAAATGCCATTTTCTTTCTTTTTTTCAGCTTTATATCTTTTCTTTTCTTTTCTTTTCAAAGCCCAAAAATACAATAAATTCCCTACAAAATAAACATAAAATAAATCATAATAAAATATTTTCAACTATAAAATAAATCAATTTAATTCTTTGAAAATATTAATTATAACTTAATTTATATTTAACATTTAATTTCAATGATACAACATTTTTTACCTCAAACTAAACAACAATAATTCAAATAATTAACTACAATATTTTACAACAAAATAACTATAAAAACACACAAAAATCTAAAAAATTAAAATAAACCTAATAAATTCAAAATTACTTAAAAACTTAATAAATTACTTAAAAACTCAAGAATTGCGCAACAATTAGCACATAAAAAGTGGTAAAATAACTCTATTTTGTAGAGTTATCACCGGGGTATTCAGGGGGAAGTCCGGTTTGTGTGTGAATTGATTATTGATATGTGAATTCAGATAGCTACCGAGATGTTTAATTGTTGTAATATTGTAAATCCAGTGTGTGTACTGGGACCACACTATTGTAAATCCAGTGATTACTAGGTAATACTGGAACCCAAGCTGGTGACCGTGGTAAGGGGAGGTATGGTCGGCCAATGAAATGTTTAAACAGGTAGTAAGCACCCAGTAAATTTTAGTGGTTGTGATCTAAGAGGTGTCCGAACACCTCATTATATTTTTGTAGCTCTTCAGTGATTTTCGTAGCCATTGTAGAATGGTGTTATGCATTTATATCTTATATCTGCTGGTTTTGGGATAATTGGCTATTATCTCCGTGAGTTGAATGGCCGCTATATTATTAGAATTGGTGCAAGTCATGAATAATTTGAATTAAATACTTAAATTATGTTAAATAGAGGTGATCAGTCAAATGGTGTGATTAGTAAACCCAATTTAGGAATTTGTGTCAAGAAGGACTAGTAAGAGTTTGATCGTAGTCAATGGCCAGTCTTAACATGCTAAAGAGTGCACATAGCTTATCGTTGTCCAGTTAGCCTTGTGACCTAATTAGGTGTCTCTTTCTTTGGCCTTAGGATTTGTATACAAGGCTAACATTTTGTATGTTGGTTAGAGTGTTGATTCCCGAGCCTTTATACATAATTTGTTATATAGAATAGCTAAAGGCTCGTTATGGGAGTTATCGTCATGTGATAGTCACGAAATTATGATTAGTAGGGTGGGAAGGTAAAAGTTCTCAGTTAGGGTTTATGTAAATAGGTGCTCTTGAGATTATCATAGACCATAGCGTTGGCACAGAATAACGTTTTGACCATTGCAGTCTTGAGGGTGTGGTATCACCGTAATTATTAAACTTGTCGCCACCCCTTAGTCAAAGGTTATAGCTGAACCCTAGTTGAGGGATTTTATTTTGTATAGTACTGTGATATCGGATGAACAAAAGGCTATGCTATTTTCTTTTAGTAGATAGTACTTGTGTCCACTACTTTATCAAATGTATAATTGAATATTGGACCATAACATTATAGTGTTTGAATTAATGATGACAGAATATGGACTTATATGGTTGTCCTATGTATGTTACGCTCATGGCTATGTTATCCTATCATACATCATCAGGTCACAATATATGTACATAGGCATACATGCATTGCATGGGATTTACTTACAGGGCGTTAACTCATTATTTTGTTTTTTTCCCCTTTTAGGGTGTGGCTTGATACTTGGACCACTTGTGGACTCCCGACTCAGTAGCAATGAATTTTATGAATAATATTTTCAGAAGTCTTGTATTATTGTATAAGTTTTGTTTAATTCGAATTTGTAAATAACCAAGTGTTATTAAAGTTCATAATTTTTAAATTTTCTTCATTTTTATAGACTTTGAGTTATGGTTTAGTGTTAGATGCCTAACATATTTGTTGGATTTTCCATGAGTGTGCAACAGATATGCTCGACGTGTGGGTCATTACACCGCAAGGGGAAATCCCACTACTGGACCACATGACCACCCTTCGAGCAGTCATTCCCCCCTCTACACCCTGATCAGTAGGTTCCTCCTGGGGGAAATCTACCTCGATGAAGAGGAATTGGGCATGATGAATCCCACGTGGACTTAGGGGAAGACCTCAACCTAGATATTAAGTAGCTAGAGGAAGTTGTGGGACAAATGCAAGAGCAGTTAGTTGCCATGCAAGAGAATCAGGCACCAACCAAAGAAGATGTAGTTGAAGCCTTGAATAAGCAAAGGCAAGTCTTTGAAGCTGGATGGATCAACGACAGCGAGCCCTTGAAGCTCGTCAAGAAGAAGCTGACCATTGTAATACTGAAGCAGCAAGGCTAATAGAAGCTGTCTTGTAACAAACTCAACCTGGAAGAACTCGACCAGTGAACCCTCAACCTAAGAACACTGGCCGAGCAAATATTGAGGCTCAAAGGCCAGCTTGTCGAGTCTGAGAACCTGCCCAACCAGCAAGGTCCCGATACCAAGTAGTTCCACTGGGGCAGACTTGTAGTAATCACTCAAACAGGGGAACTCGACAAGGAGTATATCGCCACTCCACCAAGGCAAACAAATATTTCCCAATTGTGACCAAGGTTAAGGTCATGGCAGGCAAGTGTCAGAAGGAGGAAGGCCTGATGATGGGAAAATAGGAGACTAGCCTCGAGAGGAAGGAAACTTCCTAATCAACAAAACCCAGGGCCTGGTCAACAATTCTAACAACCAAGGAATGAACAACCATCAAGTCAAAATCCAGGCCAACAACCTCGACGTAATCAATCAGCTGGGAACCATCAGGGTCATTTGCCGAGGAGGTACAGGCAGAGAATTGACCAAGAAGCAAGTAGCAGCTATCAAACATCCTACCAAAATGGTTATGATGATGATGAGGGGTATAGTCGATACTACTAACCCCACGATAACCAATACTATGATGATCGTTATAATGATAGACATCCAGGGGAAAATTTGTTCCATCAAGTGCAATTGGGCCTCAGAACATACCTGCTCGTGATAATGTGCAGCCTGAACGACCGTTTGTCCCACAAAGGCAGCTCCAGAAGCCCAATTGTCCTGCTAATCCACCCCTTGGCGCACCTCGAGTAAAAAGTCAAAATGCTTGGAGATAACCTAGAGGAAATAGAGTCTTTAATAGACTTGGCAACTAAGGACCTAACTTACGTAATGTCCTCGACCAGCTGAGGGAAGGCAGTGGGTCAAATGTTGTAGGACCCATTGCACCAGTAATCCCACAAGGAAATCCAGCCGTTATTCCAGTGGCCATTCCTCTGGTCGTGTAGCGACCCAAAACTCCTAATATGATTAAGTCTATTGATTAGTGTGTTCGGAAGACACGTGAGATGATTATATGAGTTATATTGTTATATGATTATTTTCCCATTATTATGTGTATTAAATGTGTTTGAAGACCCGCTTTTGTTAAAAGGGGCATTTTTGCTATTTTGACCCGTTGAGGGTATATCTGTAATTATTATGTGCTATGTGCTTGAGACCACATTATTATGTGGATAAATAGGTGATATTCAGCGTGAGGAGATGCTTTCGATCATTTTAGCAGAAAAGTCATGACGAAAATAAATGTCTGGCTCGGGTCGAGCCTAGGGGTATTTTGGGAATTTCACATATGTTGGAAATTATTGGTAAATAAAATAAATTGGGAGAAATGTTTGTGTTTGGTGGATTAAATTGGGAATAAGAGGTATAATATAAGGTTTAGTGGGAGTTAAAGGCTAACGACTATTTTTCCATTGAGGTGCTATGAAAAGAAGTTTACGGGAGAGGTATAATGGTCATTTGAGCTAGAAGTTAGACAAAATTGAGCAACAACCATTGAGAATAGCTATCTCACATTCTCCGTCTCCATTTCTCTATTTCCTGAAGTTTCAAAACTACTCACACACAACTAGAAAGTTAGAGGTCAATCTTTTGGGGAAATCGAGGAATTCAAAGGAGATTCAAGCCTTCAAGTGAGGATTAGTACCTATTAGGAACTAATGTTGGGCACATGAATTTAAAATTTTACAACAAGAGGTATATATTTTTCTCTTTTGTTCTTCCTTCTCTGCTTTGCTTGTTCTTGATGGGATTTTCGGGAGTTTGATTTGATTTTCAAAAATTGGTGAATGTTAGGTTATTTGGGTGTTAGATTGAGTTTAGAAAAAGTTTAAAATTGTAATAAAGATTTGATTACTACTGAATTTGTTGAAATTAATTTCAATTTCAGATTTGGGGGAAATAGAATTTTGAAACTGTAACGTCCTGAATTTGCTATTAAGGTTGAGTGTCTTGATTACAGTGTCAAGAGGACATAATCGGACTTATATGTGGAATTAATTGAATATGCGTGTTATTATGTGGTATGAATGATTTGTGTGGAAATGTGACTAGATATGCATGTTTATGTGTATTAAATATGCATGTGGGCCCATTTCTGTAAATTGGGGCATATCGATAATTTTTGACCCATTGAGGGTATATTTGCATTATGTATGTGTTGTGAGTGAGAGCCCAGTGGTATGGGGATATATTTCAGATGTGTGGTCCGAAATGATCCTAGTGAGCGGATTAGCAGAATAGTCCCAACAGGGTTAAATACACGTCTCGGGGTGAGCCTAGGGGTGTTTTGGGAACTTAGTGTGCATTCTAAATTTATCGGGTAATAGGTAGTTATTTGGTGGTTAATTGGGTACGTCAGGATTAATTGAGAACCTTAAGTATAATTTGAGGATTAGCGGGACGTAATGGTAAAATGACCAATTTACCCTTGGAGGTTGCCTTTAAAATTAATAGGGGCTGGGGGCAAATTGGTCATTTGACCATATAATTAGAATAAGGGTAACCCTTTGCTAAAGGTTTAGTCACTCTGCCATACACTGGCTCTCTCTTTCTCTTTCTTTCTCTCTCCCTCTCCTTTCTAGGTTTTCTCTCAAGCTAGGAAGTGTGGAAATTCTTGGGGCTCTTAATATAGTGATGAGCTGAGTTAGAATTGAGGATTGGAGGCAGCTAAGGAGTACCAACAACTGGGAAGATTCGAATTCTATTGAGAAATTTGGAGGTATAAGCCCTTTACTTGTAACTTTTTGTAATGTTCATGGAGGATTAAGTTTCTAGAACCATAAGTTGTAACTGCTGTGTTTTAGAAGCTATAGGTTGTTGATTATCGTGTATCTGAACTGATGGAATGATTTGGGTGGTCTATTTTGGGTAAAACCTGAGTTTCGAGTGGTTTAGGAGAGGTTTTTGATTTCTGAAATCGCTATTGTTCTGGGGTCGCGGGGTCGTGTCGTGGAACTGTTCTTGAGCATCGCGGCCCGCATGAACTCAGAGACGTAAGGGGATTCGCTGAATCACCTTAGCACCACGGCTCAGGGTAGGGCGCACTGTGGCGCGTGTCTAGAGAAAATGAGGGATAGGATCTCTGACATGGGGGGCGCCGTGACTCTAATTGAGGGGCGCCACCGCGCCAATAGAGATTTTTGGTCAGATTAGGGTTTGATGGAAATTTATTATTATTGCATTGTGACTAGGTTTTTATCGCTAAGGCTCGAGTTTAAGGGATTGTTCTTGGGATTGTCTTGTGCTGTCAGCTCGTGACTCAAGGTAAGAATACTTTTTGCACCCGTAGAGCAGGGCATGAATCGACTATCTATGCTTATATTGTGTCTAGTTTTATGTGTAATTGTGTGTAACTATTATGCCATACATGTGTTTGTGACGGGAGCGGAAAAGGGCGGGATCAGCAAAGCCCGGGAGCGGCAAAGGCCAGGTTCAGCAAAGGTTGGGAACGACAAAGGCCAAGGACGACAAAGGCTGGGAACGACAAAGGGCGGGAGTTGAAAAGGGCAGGAGCGGCAAAGGCAGGGATTGGCAAAGGCCGGTAGCGGCAAAGGCCCAAGCGGAAAAGGTTGGGATCGGCATAGGCCAAGATTAGCAAAGACCGGGAGAGGCAAAGGTCGGGATCGGTATTAATCATGCGAAATGCAGGACACCAGGGCGAGACCCCCTAAGGGTGTTGTACACACTCGCTCATTAAGACCATTAACTTGGTGCCTAGTAACGCACCTTGACTGGCTTAGGTCGCTGTTGTGACTTCTGATGGAAACTCGTAGATTGTCTGTTGTGTTTGTTTAGTTGTGTATTTGTTTAAATAAATTATTATATGTAGTGCTGTTATGTTTTCTTGCTGGGCCTCGGTCCACGGGTGCTCTACGGTGCATGTAAGGGTAAGGGAAAGGTCATTCAATCATGAGTTGGAGGGCATGGAGCGATGCGTACATGTTTGGCCTACCTGGTTGCCATGACTAGGGATAATTTTGAGGAATGTACTATAAACGTTTGATTTTGTCACCTAGGTCGACTGTGCACTAACTTTTGAGTGTCAATATATTTTAAAACTATATTTTGGGATCCCAATGTAACACTTTTATAATTTAAATGAATGCCCAAACTTTTATACCGAATTCTTATTGAAATGAGTCTTTACTTTAATTAGTCAGACTTTTGGTCTAATACCTTGATTAACGAGTTAATTGCATGGTTTAAAATCACATGGTAACCACTTTAGGGGAGTAGAGCGATACAACCACTACTACAAAATACCTTAGCTGCTTGTTAATTTAAAGAGCATGAACATTATAGACTTGTGTCCTGGTATGCTTATTATAAGTGGCTATTGTGTTGTTTGGCCCTGTTCGTTGAGTAGTTGCGGATATGATCATCATGCCTGATAGGTTAAGTCATTGACTATAGAGAGATTCAGAAGCTATGTATCCAAGGCAGTAAACTAGACCAAGTATTATTAATACTGGAGTTGGCACAAATGTTTGCTTGCATGCAAGCAAGATTGCAAAAGTAAGTGGAAGAGATGAGGTGGTTGAGACAACGAGTTCCACCACGAATTACCTCAGCTAGAGCAGAGGGAAACTAGATCAGTCTGTGAGGTTTATAAGGATTTGCTAGGATTTCTATCGCGACTAGGAATTGAGTGTGCTACAGGATTAAAGCAGACCTACGACCAGTGTAACGCTCTAGGTAGCCAAGACCGTTACACTGTGTATTTATAAAGGTGCAAGACTTACTAACGAAGTCAATTAGTTGAAAACTTGTGGCTAAGAGCATTAGTGAACTAGGGTTAAAATATTTTGGTCATAAAAGATACATTCTATATAAATAAACATTTTGTACATGGGATCCCAAAAGAAGTAATGTTTGATGGACAGTTTACAAAATTTTTTAGAGTATATACATCAATTGGCCACTCTAAGGGGAAAATAGACATTTAAGGTCCTCCTGTTCCTGTCCCTCCCTCAACCATGGAGGCTAAGCAGCAAATCATGGACATTCCGCCTCTAGAGCTCTCCAAATCAAGGCTGATCAAGTTTACGCTTGCCTTTACCTGCACCATGTAGCACCCATGAGCCAAGGCCCAGCAAGAAAATCATAACATCATAGCACAAACAGTGACAATAACCAAATAATCTTTAAGCATGATCATATATTTAGCAAACCATGACATGCAAAAAATCAGTAAACATAACTAGAAAATCCACAAACTAATACTCAAATATTCAACATATTATATTCATCAATTAACAACGACAACAAAAGCATATAACAACCAGGGTCAATGCCTTAGGTCTCACACTCTGTTAACGCCACTCACTCAGGTCCGCTTAAACCAAGCTCAGTGAATATTAAGCTGTCCTCAGCTACCAGTGGCTGAGCCGCGCCCTGTGCACCAATATAAACTCCGACACTCTTAGGTCGTTTGTTTTACATTCACATATCATAATACCAGCTTACATAATGCATACAAGAATAGGGAGCCCTTAGTCCCGCTATAAACTCAGAACCGGGTGCAGTTTTCTTACCTTTGATTCCAAGTGTTCGGATTACGAGAGATGACCCCTTAAGCACGATCCGTTTCCCGAGACCTAGCTTACACCTAGTCACAACCAAGATAAGGGATTCCATCAATAATAATAATTGTATAATGGTTTCCAGACCAAGTTCTAGCCTTCGGAACATCGAATTCCACCAAACAAGGTAGTGGAATCGATCCTGAGCATCCTAGGTTAGGTTCCCGCGCCTAAAACCTCCTTATGGCCAAAAATGCCGTTAAGAGCCACGGCCCATGCTCTCTATGTCGCAGCCCGCCCTTATCCAGAGGCCTAGCCTCACCAAATAATAGACACGGGTTGTGGTCCAACACTCCCTATGCCGCGGCCCACCCCTCTTCCACAGATCCGATCTTCTCCAGAGGGCCGCGACACACCAAGAACTGAGCCGCAACCCGACCCCTTCAAACCCAGAAAACTCACCATTTTTAACAATCAATCCTCACTCAAATCAACCAAAAACCATCCAAATGATACAATTCAACTATCATAAACATCGTATCATGTTTCCAACAGCATAACCCAACAAAACCTATCTTAGAAACTCATCAAAATCTCACTTTAATCCTTGAAACCCATAAGCGCATAAACCCGTCAGAACAGCCAGAAATTCCAGAATTCAAATGCTAAACTTTAAATTAAAGCTTACCATCACTGAAGAACCAATCCACCAATTAGTTGCTGAGCTAATTCCCAAATCAAAGCAAGAACCCAAAAACACTTAGAACCCAGCCCAAAGCTACATAATTAACTGACCAAGAATGTGATTCAAGTCTTACCTTAACTCCTGATTGAATTCCTTAGCTAAAACTGAGCTAAACTCCAGGGTTCTAGCTCAAATCTCTGAGTTTCCAGCCAAATTCCCCTTTCATTTCAGTAACTTCCTTGATAGAGAAGAGGGTCGGTTTAGGTGTTTCTAGATATTCCCTTATTTCTTTTATATTACTTAAGTTAATCCTAAAGCTCAGGGTACCAAAAATGTCCCCGAGGGAAATGATAAACGAGTTTTAGGCTCGTTTATAGTCCTATTTTTTAGGCTATTTTTCATTAGTTAGGATTATTTTATTTCGAAATTATGCTCGTTTGTTCTTGTTTCAGGGTGATTAATGTTAAGTGATACAAATAATGAAAAGGAGCGAAAGTGGAATAAAATCGGTACGGATTTGTGTATTTTGTTGGTTCTGTAAGTAGCGCTACAACGCCACTAAGGGAGCGCCGTAGCGCTAGGAAGGAATTTTGAAGAAGATCGGCACTGACTTTAGTGCTACAGCGCTACAACATCAGCGCTACAGCGCTTGGACGCAGTTTTCAGAAAGTTGGTTCCTGACTTTAGCGCTACAGCGCTACCAAAAGAGCGCTACAGCGCTGGTGCCCAGATTTCCCCCATTTTGCCTCTGAGTTTAGCGCTATAGCGCTGGTTTCGCGATTTCTGACATATCTGGTTATTTTTTATGGGAAATTCAGTCTTTTCCAGGGGGAATTTTTAGTAGGGATTCTTGGGAAACATATATGCGACTGAGACAAGGCTGAAGGGGAAAACGACGGCTGGAGTAAGAACACCATATTGGAGGATTGATTGCGGTTTTTTTTCATCTTTTTCTTTGAATTTTCATGGTTGTAATTGAACTATCATATGGCTAGAATGAATATCATAGGCTAAATTCTCTTTTAGGGCTTTTATGTGAATCTTTTGGAAACCCTTGTTATGGTTTAATGCAAAAATTGATATTCTTCTTCATCTCTTTCAATTCCTTGCAATTTGTGTTATGTGTGCGATTATTGATTGATCACCTCTAATTGATTGATCATCTCTTTCAAATTGAAATCTGAAAAGTGAAATTTGATATGCTTTGATTATTTGGATGCAAATTTAATTTAGAACGAAAGTATCTAGATTATTTGCCTATTTTTCTGAGTTGCGTGGTTAATGCCTTCTACATGATTCAACTCACCATAGAAATATAGGAAGTTGTCATTTAGATTGAATTTTATAAATCTTGATCAGATTATGAATTGTTTTTGCAACTTAATCTTGAATAGGGAGAAGGGGATATAAATTATTGCATTAGGAAATAAAATGGTGGAAAATAGAGGATCATAATTGTCCTGAATTCATTTTCTCTGTTATTTTCTATTTAAATTTTCATTGTGCTTCTTAGTATTTTTCGTTATTTGAAATCTCTGAAATCGTTCAATCAAATAGAATTAAAAGATTGGTTGATTGGTAATTGATAAATCAGTCCTTGAGGACGATACTTGGTTTTTACCATTTTATTATGAACTGTGACTGTGTGCACTTGCATAGCAAAAATATCGCAACAGGAAAAATGGTAAATTTCCCCAGTGTTCCCTCCTAAGCTTCCTAACCTCAAATATATCTCCAATTATTTACTTCCATAGCCCGATAATCGAAATAACTGTGTAATACCCAAAACACCCCTTGACTCACCGCGAGTCAAGTATTGGGTCCCATTTTGACTTTCCCATGAACTGGTTCCCTAGGATCGCCTCAAGCCGCATGCTAAAAATATATCCACATAATAATGTGGTCTTCACAGTTATAACATATAATCAAATTTTTGTCCTTAACGGGCAAAAATTACAAATATGCCCCTATAAGCTAAACAGGGCCTACAAGCATACTAATACTCTTAGACATGCATCTCATGTGTTCATATAATCATATAATCATGCTTATCACGGAATCATGCATTAAATCATTTAATTCACACATGAACCAATTATGCCCTCCCGGCATACTAATCAAGGCCCTTAAGCCCTATTAGTGATTTTTGGGTCGTTACAACCAGTATCAGAGATATCATGAAGAATGACGCTAGCTGAGTAGAAGGAATAAAATGTTTAGTCAAAGAAGTTATTTAACTTAAGGGTGATCAGATGGAGAATCTCACCATGGGGCATGAAACACCATTTGTTAAGGAGAAGGCCAAGTATACAAGGAAGTGTACTACATATGGATAACCAAATAAAGTAATTGTTAAGAATAGATATCCATTGCAAAGAATGAATGATTTATTGCCCAGTTGGAAGATAGGACAGTGCTCTTAATAGACCTTCGATCTGGTTATTACCTGCTGAGGATTAAGGCAATAGACATTTAAAAAATTGCCACTCATGCCAGGTATGATGTGATGGATTTTAAATGAAGGTTATCAAGCTGACCAATGCTCCAACAACCCGCGTAAACTTGGCAAGTCGAGAGTACAGGAATGGAGCGGACAAGTCGTATTTGGGTCGATCGAGAATATTTTGTAATACTTCTAATCAAAAATAGAACATGAATAGCACTTTCGCTGATACTACTGAGGCTGGGGAAGTGGGGATTACAGGTAAGGATCTAGAAGGATAAGTCCTGATTTCTCCAGAGTATGTTCAAGGTCGGATTATGTGGAGTGATGGAATTGCATATGAGTAAATTAAGATAGAAGTAATAAGCAATTTTCTAAAGAATACCTTGGGGGTTTGAAGCACTGGAGTTGGTAAGACACATCAACTTTTACTTGAAGTGTCTTTGGGGAATGCCATACCCTGAAGTAATGTAACGACCCAAAATTGCTAATAGGGTTTAGTACCTTGATTAGCGTGCCGAGATAGCATAATTGGATATGTGTGTAATTAATTGATTAAATGTGTGACTATGTGGCATGCATGATTTATATGATAATATGAATATATTTATATGCATGTTTATCAGTAATAAATATGCATGTGGGCGTGTTCTGGTTTATAAGGGCATATTTGTAACTTTGGTTCGTTAATGGGCATAAATATGATTATATGTGTTAAATGATGGAGACAACATTATTATGTGGATATATTTGCAGTATACGACTCGAGGCAATCCTAGTGAGCGAATTAGCGGAATAGTCACAACAGGGTGTAATACCCAGCTCAGGGTGAGCTTAGGGGTATTTTGGGAAGTTTAATGTATATTTGAGTTTTTGCGAGTAATGAGTAATGTATTTGGTCATTAGTTGGGCATGTCGAGATTAATTGGAAAATGGTAAGATGACTCAGGGAATTAGCAGGAATCGGGATTAATGAGGCTGAGTTGGTTTCACGGGCATTTTGGTCCATTTTAGTTAATGGTTATACTTAGTGGAAACTCTAGGAATAATAAGAACTCACCATAAACTACTCAAGACTCTTACCACTCAAGACTCTTACCACTCTCTCTCCCTGTTTTGTGCCTAAGGGAGTTTTGTAGCTTTATAGGGGAAAACCTAAGAAATTAAGCTTGAGGACTGGGGAAATTAAGGGTCGGACTTTGAGGTGCAGCTTAGAAACACAATCAGCATCATTAAGGTAAGGTCTCAACTGTGAATTAATGTCAGAATTTGTTGATAGCTTAAGCGTTTCAAGCTTCTAAATTTCAGAGGAATTTTGATGTATTACGGGTTCTTAGAAGGGCTTTGGGTTAGAATTTTAGGAGGTTGTGATGCTCTAAGTGGGCTATTGTGATTTGGTGGTTGAATTCTTATTCTGGTGTGTATTGGTTTAGATTTTTAATGAGTTAGATTGGGTAGAAATGTAAAGAAAACCAAGGCTTTCTGGGTTCACGGGGGCGCGCCGCGACCTGCATGCCCAAAAGGATATGGGAGGGCTTACTGACTTGTGGGTGCCCTGCGACCCTAGGGGGCAAGTCATGGCCCACTCCCACTGATGTGCACCACGACCCTTAGGGCCAGGTCATGGCCCACCTAGGCAGCCACAGCTTAGGTTCATTTTAGGCACGGGGAGGCTCGAGGATTTAAACCTAAGCACTCGGGACAAATTCTATTACCCAGTTTAGTAGAACTTGAGGTCAAGGAAGCTATCATTTGTTTCCAAAGGATTTAATTTGATTATAATTTGATAGTTATCCATTGTTGCTTGTGACTAAGGTCACCGTTAAGGCTCAGGACCGCAAATCGTGCTCGGGACCGCCTTTTATCATTCGCTCGGGACTCGAGGTAAGAAAACAACACCTAAGTGGTTCTCAATGCAATTGAGATTCCCTATAAATGAACATATGTGTTATGTAAATTATATATCTATTATGTGTAATGTGAATGTACGACCTAAGAGAGCCGGGGCTGATGATAAGCGTATTGAACGCAGCTCAGCCTAAGTGAGCCGGGATCAGCTAAATAACCAGAGGGCTAGGCCTAAGTGCACCAACATCTAAATATTGCACTAAAGATTGAATTATATGTTTAGAAGTATTTGTGTTTATTACTGCCTAGCTTAAAACTTGCATTCTGCTGATTAGTTGAACTGATTGGACTAAAGTTTGTTATAAACACTTTTTGCTGTCTATGCTTGTTGATTATTGTTTTTTTGCTAAGCCTTGGCTCACGAGTGCTACACAGTGCAGGTAAAGGCAAAGGAAAGCAGGACTAGCCATGAGTTGGAGAGCTTTGGGGGAGGTGTGTACATTGGCAGCTGCTCGACCGCAACAGTCGAGATACTTAAAGGGATTAGAATTCAAAACTCTATTTTGCCATTTGGACTGGCTTTTATTGGATTAACTTTTGAGGGTTTTATATGCCATGTAAACACCATCTTTGGGATCCCATGAATGAAACACTTGTTTTAGTGAAAGTCAACAATTCTACGATCATAATCTTTTAACACTAACTTGACAAATGACATTAGTAACACATTTATATTCAAATGATTTGGTTAGCGAGTCTTGTACTATTTTAAAGACATAGTGTAACGGTCTTGATTACCCAGGGCATTACAACTTGGTATGAGTGCCATCTAGGTTTAAGGGTTTCTGAAGACTGGTTGGGCATGTGCACTCGCCGCTAAAGACAAGCTGACGCAGGGTTCGGTAATCATATATGTGATTATATGTTTAAATGTTTCAATGAAATATAAATTTTTTATTTGCACAATTAATAGGGAGCATGAGATATACTGATAAGGCCTGACCCATGAATGCTATGTGAATATGTTAGGGCATGCTTATTAGAATTTCTATTGTATGGGAATAATTGTTTAAATCCCTGATTGCATTATGATTGTGTATTGTTGGTTGAGTTTCGGCGTTGGACCATGGAATGAGTATAAACCTTTTATAATTTCCTGACCAACCAATTCGTTGATTGCAGATAAACTTGGATAGTTATGCATCCAAGGCGATCAATTTGACTAGCCAACACTGGGGTCGGGGCTAGAGATGATAAGCAGGGTCAGAACCCTCCACCAGTCCCTGAGAACTGGCTGGAGTTACTTGCTGATATGCAAGCTAGACTTCAAAGTCAGGAAGAGGAGATTTGCCTTCTAAGGCAGTAGGCTCCGTCAAGGAGTGCTGTACTTAATTTTCCACCTGTTGTGGCACCAACTGTACAACCATCTGAGATTGGGAACAGGTGGGAGCCACTTTATGAAAGATTAAGGAGACAACATCCTCTAATCATTCAGGGAGGACCAGATCCACTTAAGGCTGAACAGTGGACGAGTATGATCACTTCCATCCTGAAATTTATGAGGGTGGAGGGTAATGACAGGGTGGCCTGTGCCACCTATATGCTTAGAGAGGATGCCCGTATTTGGTGGGAAGTGGCATTACAGATTCGAGATGTTTCTGTTATGAGTTGGGATGGGCTCAGAGATTTGTTAAACCAGAAATATTACAACATTATCGTCAAGGCGTCAAAGGTGAATGAGTTTACAGGGTTGGTACAAGACAGCATGACAGTTACTGAATATGCCCTGAAATTTGACAGGCTAGTGAAGTTTGCACCAGATCTAGTGCCTACAGATGCAGCTAGATAGGTTAGATTTATTCGAAGCTTAATGATGTGATAGCCCAAAATGTGAGAATCAAAACATACCTTGGGAGACAACCTATGCCCAGGTGGTTGAGAAGGCCCTCACTGCTGAGGAGGCAGAGAGCAAGATCTGGAGGGAGAATGTTGTGAGACAAGATGTTCACAGGGTAGTGCCTCCATTTACAGGGTTTGGTAGGGGCGGAGGCCCCGGTGATCAGAAGAGGAAGACCCCTGACACCTCGAACACTGCTGGTCTTGATAGGAGGGGCCGGGGTGCCCATGGTGGCCACCATGGAGGCGGTGAGACATGGAGGACCTATCCAAAGTGTACTAGATGCAGAAAGTGCCATCTAGGCGAATGCTTGACTAAGGCCTGTTACTTGTGCAGGGTGGTTGGACACCTCAATAAGAATTGTCTGACGTTGAAGAAAGAAGAACCAGGGAAGCTGGACAACTTGATTTCAGCTCGAGTGTTCACCTTGACACAGGCAGAGGCTGAGGCTAGTCCCTCGGCAGTGACAGGTCAGCTTTCTAGCATTCGCTCTTCATATACTGTATTGATTGACTCTGGTGCTACATATTCATTTGTTTCCAGTAAAGTGATTATTAGATTGTGTAGGCCTAGTGAGTATTATACTGTAGGGTTTAGGACTATACTGCCTACAGGGGAGCTGGTAGTTTCTAGGAGATGTATTAGAGCACTGACAGTGATGGTGGATAGTAGGGAACTATCAGTAGATTTGATTAAGTTGGGTATGGATGTTTTTGATATGATTTTGGGGATGGATTGGCTAGTCAGATACGGGGCCACTGTAGATTGCAGGAAGAAGATGGTGACTTTTGAGCCTGAGGGGGAGGAACCCTTTATTTTTTGTGGGACTATGCACGGACCCCGTGTTCCTACAATATCAGTGTTGAGGGCTAGGGACCTATTACAAGGATGTTGTATAGTTTTTCCAGGTAGTGTGGTGGATACCACCAGAGTTACACCAGTGGGGCCAGGAAAGACTAGACTGGTATGCGAGTTTTTGGATGTGTTTCCTGAGGATTTACTGGGACTGCAGTCGCATAGGGAAATTCAGTTTATCATTGAGTTAGCGCTGTGTATGGAGGCTGTGTCGAGGGCACCGTATAAGATGGCTCCTGCAGAGCTAAAGGAGTTGAAGATACATTTGCAAGAGCTTCTAGACTTGGGATTTATCAGACCTAGCTTCTTGCCATGGGGTGCTCTCGCATTATTTGTGAAGAAGAAGGATGGGACTCTAAGAATGTGTATAGACTACAGGGAGTTGAACAAGTTGACCATCAAGAACAAGTACCCCTTACCGAGGATAGATGACCAGTTCGACCAGCTGTAAGGAAAGACGATATTCTCAAAGATTGATCTTCAATCTGGTTATCACCATCTAAGGATCAAGGATGAGGATATTCTGAAGACGACCTTCCATACAAGGTATGGGCAGTATGAGTTCCTGGTCATGTCGTTCGGTTTGACCAATGCCCCAACAACGTTTATGGATCTAATGAGCAGGGTGTTCACAGACTTCTTAGACTAGTTTGTGATTGTCTTCATCGATGACATCCTAGTTTACTACAGTTAAAAGATAGAGCATGAACAGCATCTCCGACGGGTATTATAGAGATTAAGAGAGCATCGATTGTATGCTAAGTTTAAGAAGTGTGAGTTTTAGCTACCGAAAGTGACATTCCTTGGACACATTGTTAGTGGAGAAGGGATTAAGGTAGATCTGGCCAAGGTAGAGGCAGTTAGGGATTGGCCGAGGCCAAGGAACGCCTCAGAGGTTAGGAACATCCTTGGACTAGCAGGAGATTACAGACGGTTCATGGAAGGATTTTCAAAGATTGCCACACCGTTGATTGAGTTGACACTGAAGAATCTGAAGTTCACACAGTTAGACAAATGTGAGGGTAGCTTCCAGGAGTTGAAGAAACTATTGATTACTGCTCCAGTATTGAGTCTTCCTTTGGATGGAGACAAGTTTTTAGTGTACTGCGACGCGACGCGACGTGTCGAGATTGGGATTGGGATTTGTATTGATGCAAAATGAGAAGGTTATCGCTTATGCATAACGACAGTTGAAGGAATATGAGCAGCGGTACCCTACCCATGATTTAGAACTAGCGGTGATGGTATTCACACTAAAAGTATGGCAACATTATTTGTATTGAGAAAATTGTGAGATATACACCGATCATAAGATTTTGAAGTACTTCTTCACCCAGAAGGAATTAAACATGAGACAGAGACGTTGGTTGGAATTGGTGAAGGAATATGACTGTGACTTCCTTTACCACCCAGGAAAAACCAATGTAGTGGTAGATGCGTTGAGCCGGAGGGGCCCAGGACAGTTGTTTAATTCAAAGCAGATTTCGAAGGAATTAGCAGAGGAGATGTCTAGAGCAGGGATAGAATTGGTTGTGGACCAGTTGGCCAATATTATCCTGCAATCCACCATCTTGGAAAGGGTAAGAGATGGGTAGATAGGTGATGCGCAGTTGCAGGAAGTTAGAGGAAATGTCCTAGCTGGAGTGGCTAAGGATTATTCTATTTCAGAGACAGGTTTACTACGGTACAAGAATCAGATTTGTGTTCCGATGGATATGGGCATTAGATGAGAGATTCTTGATGAATCCCATACTATGCCATACTCACTTCATTCAGGCACCACAAAGATGTTCCAGGATCTACGGTACTTATATTGGTGGCTTGAGATGAAGAGGGACGTGGTTGAATACCTTACCTAGTGATTAACCTGTTAGTAGGTAAAGGCTAAACATCAGCGACCTACGGGGTTGTTACAGCCTTTGGGTATTCTCAAATTGAACTGGGAAGATATTACTATGGATTTTGTTGGAGGTTTACCCAGGACAGTGGGGCAGGATGGCTCGGTGTGGTTGATAGTAGCCAAGTACACCAAGTCAGCTCACTTTCTGCCAGTTAAGGTGACCTATACTGTAGATCAGTATGCGAAGTTATATGTGAGGGAGATTGTACATCTCCATGGGGTTCCTAAATCTATAGTATTGCAACAGAATCACATATTTACCTCTATGTTTTGCGGTGGTTTGCAGAAGGCTATGGGAACTTAGTTGAAGTTCAATATAGCCTTTCATCCTCAAATAGACAGACAGTCTGAGAGGACATTTAAGATATTTGAGGACATTCTCAGAGCATGTGTGCTAGACTTCAAGAGGACTTGGAGTAAGTACCTCCCGTTGATTGAGTTTTTGTACAACAAAAATTATCAACCAACAATTGGAGTAACTCCATACGAGATGTTATATGGAAGAAAGTGTAGATCACCCATTCATTGGGATGAGATGGGGGAGAGGAAATATTTGGGACCAGAGATGGTTCAGAAGACTAATGAAGCTATTGAAAAGATCAGAGCTTGAATGCTCGCTTCGCTTCGCAGACAGAAAAGCTACGCTGATCCTAAGCGTAGAGACATGGAGTTCCAGGTGGGGGACCACATGTTTTCTCGAGTTTCACCATTGCGAAGGGTGAGGAGATTTGGGAAACAGGGCAAGCTGAGCTCTAGATTCGTAGGACCTATTGAGATCTTGGAGTGGATCGAACAGGTAGCCTATAGATTGGCTCTGCTACCGTCATTATCAAGAGTTCATGACGTATTCCATATCTCAATGCTTCGAAAGCACATCTCATATACGACTTATGTATGGTGATATGAGGATCTGGAGCTACAGACCGACTTTTTGTATGAAGAGCGACCAATTCAAATCCTAGAAAGAAAAGACAAGGTTCTATGGAACAAGATGAAACCTCTAGTTAAAGTCTTATGGAGGAATAGCAAGGTCGAGGAAGCAACTTGGAAGCTAGAGTCAGCTATGCAGGATCAATATCCCGAGTTATTTAGGTAAATTTTGTGGATAAATTCTCAGTAGGAGGGGATAGTTGTAACGACCCAAAAATGCTAATAAGGTTTAGTGCCTTGATTAGCGTGCCAGGAGGGCATACTTGGATATGTGTGTGATTAATTGATTAAATGCGTGACTATGTGGCATGCATGATTTATGTGATAATATGAATATATTTATATGCATGTTTATGAGTATTAAATATTAATGTGGGACCGTTCTTCTTTATAAGGGCATATTTGTAACTTTGGCCCGTAAAGGGCATAAATGTGATTATATGTGTTAAATGATGGAGACCACATTATTATGTGGATATATTTGTAGTATACGGCTCGAGGCGATCTTGGTGAGCAGATTAGCAGAATAGTCACAGCACGGTGTAATACCCAGTGCGGGGTGAGCTTAGGGGTATTTTGGGAAGTTTAATTTATATTTGAGGTTATCGAGTAACGAGTAAAGTATTTGGTGATTAGTTGAGCATGTCAGGATTAATTGGAAATTGGTAGGATGACTCGAGGAATTAGCAGGAATCGGGATTAATGACCATTTTCCCCTTAAAGGGAAAATAGGAGGCTGAGTTGTTTTCAGGGGCATTTTAGTCCATTTTAGTTAAGGGTGATACTGAGTGGAGACTCTAGGAATAATCAGAACTCACCGGAAACCACTTAAGACTCTTAGAACTTTCTCTCCCTCTCACTCACGTTCTCTCTCTCTCCCTCTCTTGTGCCTAAGGGAGTTTTGCCGCTTTGGAGGGGAATACCTAAGAAATTAAGCTTGAGGAACTCAAGAACAACATCAACATCATTAAGGTAAAGTCTCAGCTGTGAATTAATTGTAGAATTTGTTGTTAGCTTAAGTGTTTTAAGCTTCTATGTTTTAGAGGAATTTTGATGAATTATGGGTTATTAGAAGGGATTTGGGTTAGAATTTTAGGTTCTAAGTGGGCTATTGTGATATGGTGGTTGAATTCTTGTTCTGGTGTGTGTTGGGTTAGATTTTTAATGAGTTAGATTGGGTAGAAATGAAATGAAACTCAGGGCTTTCTGGGTTCATAGGGGCGCGTAGCGACCTAATTCATGGGCATCGCGGCTCGCATGCCCAAAAGATACTAGGAGGGCATGTTGACTTGTGGGCACGTCGCAACCCTAGTGGTGAAGTTGCGGCCCGCTCCCCCCTTGAATAAGAGGTGCGCCGCGACCCTGAGGGCCAGGTCGCGGCCCGCCTAGGCAGCCATAGCCTAGGTTGGTTTTTGGCTCGCGGATTTAAACCTAAGTGCTCGGGAGGAATTCTACTACCCAGTTTAGTAGAACTTGAGGTCCTGGAAGCTAGCATTTGTTTCCAAAGCATTTAATTGGATTAGAATTTGATAGTTATCCATTGTTGCTTGTGACTAGGGTTACTGTTAAGGCTTAGGACTGAGGATCGTGCTCGGGATTGCTTTTTATCCTTCGCTCAGAACTCGAGGTAAGAAAACAGCACCCTAGTGGTTCTCAATGCAATTGAGATTCCCTGTAAATGAACATATGTGTTCTGTAAATTTTATATCTATTATGTGTAATGAGAAAGTACGACCTAAGGGAGCCGGGGCTGATGATAAGTGTATTTAACGAACCTAAGTGAGCCGGGATCAACTAAATAACCAGAGGGCTCGGCCTAAGTGCGCCGACATCTAAATATTGCATTAAAGATTGAATTATATGCTTAGAAGTATATGTGTTTATCGTTGCCTAGCTTAATACTTGTATTCTGCAAATTAGTTTAACTGATTGGACTAAAGTTTGTTAGATACACTTGTTACTATCTATGCTTGTTGATTATGGTTTTCTTGCTGAGCCTTGGCTCATGGGTGCTTTTCAATGCAGGAAAAGGCAGGGAAAGCTGGACCAGCCATGAGTTGGAGAGCTCTAGGGGTATTGTGTACATTGGCAGCTGCTCTACCACCACGGTCGATGGACTTATAGGGATTAGATTTGAAAACTCTATTTTGCAATTTAGATTGGCTTTTGTTATATTAACTTTTGGGATCCCATGTATCAAACACTTGTTTTAATGAAACTCAACCATTCTACGATCAAAATCTTTTAACCATAACTTGACAATTGACTCTAGTAACACATTTATGTTCAAATGACTTGGTTAGCAAGTCTTGCACTATTTTAAACACATCGTGTAACGGTCTTGCTTACCCAGGGCGTAACAAGTAACGTGGAAACCTAAAGTTGTCTGAATGGATAGTTGTGTGCCAGACTTTCAGAAGTTGAATTAAGGGTTGATTCACAGGCCATGGTACTAGAATATGCATGTGATGGACTGGTATAGGAGGACGGGTGTAACGACCCAAATTTGCTAATAAGGCTGAGGGCCTTGATTAGTGTGCCTGGAGGGCAATAAGTGAATTATTGCTATAATATGTGAATTTATGTGATAGTGATGCATGTTTAGTTGAATTAAATACGCATGTGGGCCCTGTTTGGATATAAGGGGGTATGTTTGTGATGAATATGTAGTGTTTGTGATATATTTGTGTAGCACGATCCGAGACAGCACTAGAGAGCCGGTAGTCGAAAATCACACCGGGGTTGAGAATCCGACTCGGGGCTAGTCGAGGGGTATTGGTTAATCTTTCAGGTTATCGGGTTGTGGAAATAAATATTCAGAGATATATTTTAGGTTAGAATGTCTAGGAGGGAGCATTGGGGAAAATTTACCATTTTTCCCTCGAGGACGTTTTTGGTACCCCGGGCCTTGAGGTAACCACATAGATTTAAGTTAAATAAAACAAAATAAAGGAAGCCCCTAGAATTCCTCTAAACAAACCCACTCCCTCTCATTTGCTCTGTATTTTCTGTACTCTTGAAGGCTTAGCAATATTTTGGAGGAAAACCAGTCAAGAACTAAGGAATTGGAGCTGAGCTTAGGAGACTCTAACCAAAAAACCAGGGCTTGGAGCTTAGGGAATTGAGTTGGGGATTCAATTCTGTATAAGGGCTTCGGCGAGGCTTGGACTAGGGAACTGTGCTCGAGATATCGGTGCCTAGAAAGCTCGGGACACAGGTAAGAAAACTACTGTTCCCATAGAGCTGGTGTTGCAGGGTTCGGCCCTATTTGATTGTGTTGCGGGGCATGGCCCTTTGATTGGAACTATGTGTGTATTAATATCTGTTTAGTATATAATGTGTATGTGTTAATGATGGAACGACAATGGTCGGTAACGGCGAAGGCTGGGAACGGCAAAGGCCGAGAATGGCAAGGGGCCGGGTGCAGCGTTTAGCATGCAGGGTGCGATTTGCCAGGGTAAGACCCCAAGGGATACCTGGGATATCCTTATGGTTTAAACCGCGAGCCCAGGGCCTGGGAAAGCATCTAGGATGGCATGGCCGTACTTGTATGACTTGGTGTTAGCTTGACTTTATATTAAGTTCTTGAAATGCGTTTATCATCTGTTTGTGAGGGTTTTCTTGCTGTGCTTCGGCTCACGGGTGCTCTGTAGTGCAGGCAAAGGCAACTGGAGGGTTGATCAACCTTGAGTGTGGCGAGTGGGACGAACGACGCGTACATGTCTGGTCTGTTTGGCTGCCACGGCCAGGGGTGTTTTTGGGAGATGTTTGTACAAAACTTGAATCTTGTCGTTTAGACAACTCTAACTAAGTCTTGAGTTGTAAATATTTTAAAACAATGTTTTTGGGATCCCAAATCTTATAAGCCTTATAATTTTTCAGTGAACGGTTTACTCTCAAGTTTATGGCTCTAATTATGGTTTAATTACATGTTTGACTTAAAACCTCGATTAGCAAGTTAATTGCACATTTAAACTCACTTAGTAACATCTCTAAGGTAGTAGGGCGTTACAACTTGGTATCAGAGTGAGCCAAGGTTTATTGTTTCTGGAGAATGACCGAACATGTATGCTCGCTGTCAGTTGCAAGCTCGACTTAGGGTTGGTTGGTATGATTGAGTATTATGTTGAAATATGTGCTTAAATTCCCTGTTTTCCCGCTTATTTGATATAGAGCATGGTGAGTGATTTAATCTATGCATGATGTCAGGGCATGGCCCGTTGTGTGTTTGATATGTTATTTGAGTGTTATGTGGATTGTTGCTTGTGGTTGGCTGATGTGATTGGGAGGTGGTCTTGGATGTTGTTATCATGCCTGATGAGCGGTGTCATTGGTTACAGGCAAATTTGTTGAGATGCCTCGTCAATCATCTAGACTCCGCAACAGTCGGGCCGAGGATGATAACCAGGGTCAGGACCCTCTACCTGCCCCATAGAATTGGCAGCAGATGTTTGCTGAAATGGAAGCAAGGCTGCAACAAACAGAGGAAGAACTTCGCCAGCTGAGGTAGTAAGCCCTCCACAAGTTACAGAGTTGCCAATTCAGCAGGTTATGGCGCCAGCGCCAACTCAACCTATAGTGGAGAATAAGTGGGAACCCTTATATGAAAGGTTCAGAAAACAACATCCTCCCACCTTTGAGGGTGGATCAGACCCACTGCGAGCAGAGCAGTGGATGAATATGATCTCCGCCATTCTTGATTTCATGAGGGTTGAGGGAAACGAGAGGGTAGCTTGTGCAAGCTACATGTTCAGAGAGGATGCCCACATTTGTTGGGATGTGGTGGTCCAGAGGAGGAATGTGGTTGTTATGACCTAGAAAGAGTTTAGGAGCATTTTCAATGAGAAGTATTACAGTGTGGCAGTCCGAGCTGCGAAGGTTGATGAGTTTATCAACCTAACTCAGAACCAGATGACCATGATAGAGTATGCTCTGAAGTTTGATCGTTTGGCGAAGTTTGTGCCAGATCTAGTGCCGACAGATGCGGCAAGAAGGGACAGGTTTGTATGGGGATTGAATGTTATGATCGCCTGTGATGTAAAGATCACTTTGGATCTAGAGACTACTACTTATGCCCAGGTGGTAGACAAGGCCCTTACAGCTGAGGGGCCCGAGGACCATATTTGGAGAGAGAGAGATGTTAGGCACGATGCCAGGAGGACAGTGCCTCATTTTATTGGATCCAGCTGGGGTAGTGGCTCCGGTGAGCAGAAGAGGAAGGCCCCAGATACCCTTGTTCCTCCCAGTTCTGATAGGACGGGGAGGCTTTAGTGGCCGTCAGGGCGGAAGTGACAACTGGAGGAGTTTTCCAATGTGTCCTCGGTGCAGATGATGACATCAGGGTGAGTGCAGGATTAGGGCCTGCTTATTCTATGGGAGTGCCAACCATCTGAAGAAGGACTGCCCACAAGTCAGGAAGGATGAGCCAAAGCAAGGCGACAGTCTCGCTCCCGCCAGGATGTTTACTTTGACTCAGACTGAGGCAGAGGCTAGCCCCTTAGGTCAGATCTCTAGTGCTGGTTCTTCTTATACTGCATTGTTTGATTCGGGAGATACCCACTCGTTTGTGTCTGCTAGAGTGATAGATCAGCTGTGTAGACCTAGTGTTCTGTATGCTAGGGGTTTTCAGACTTTGTTGCCGACTGGGGAACCGGTAGTCTCTGGAGGTGGATTAGAGCTTTACCAGTAGAGGTAAATGGTAGGGAATTGTTTGCTGATTTGATTGAGCTTGCGATGGATGACTTCGATATGATCCTAGGAATGGATTGGTTATCAAAGTATGGGGTGACAATTGGCTGTAAGCGTAGGATGGTGACTTTGGAACCATAAGGGGAGGTACCCTTTGTACTTGTGGGAACAACTGGTGGACCGCAGGTACCTATGATTTCGGCATTAAAGGCTAAGGACCTATTGTAGGGAGGTTGCATAGGATTCCTAGCGAGTGTTGTGGATACCTCTAAGGTTGTGTCGATTGGACTGGGGGAGACCAGGATGGTATGCGAGTTCCCAGATTTATTTCCAGCAGATCTGTCAGGGCTACCACCGTAGCGGGAAATTGATTTTTTCATAGAGTTGGTACTAGGAGCAGAGCTAGTATCTAGGACACCATATAGAATGGCCTCGACAGAATTGAAGGAGTTGAAGATTTAGTTGCAGAAGTTATTGGATTTGGGATTCATCAGACCGAGTTTCACCCCGTGGGGTGCTCCGGTGTTGTTTGTTAAAAAGAAGGATGGATCTCTCAAGATGTGTATTGATTATAGGGAGCTAAGCAAGTTGACTATCAAGAATAAGTACCCACTGCCTAGGATTGATGATTTTTTTGACCAGCTGTAGGGAAAGACAGTGTTCTCTAAGATAGATCTTCGGTCACGTTACCATCAGCTAAGGATCAAAGAGGAGGACATACCAAAGACCGCTTTCCGCACGAGGTATGGACACTATGAATTCTTGGTTATGTCCTTTAAATTAACTAGTGCCCCAGCAACTTTTATGGATATGATGAATAGGGTTTTCAAGGATTATTTAGACAAGTTCGTGATTGTGTTCATCGACGATATTATGGTGTATTCACAGTCAGAGACAGAGCACAAGAAACATATGCGGTTGGTTTTACATCGGTTAAGGGAAAATAAGTTATATGCTAAGTTCAGCAAGTGCAAGTTTTGGTTACCGCAAGTTACATTTCTAGGCCATATCGTCAATAAGGAGGGGATTCTAGTTGACCCAAGTAAGATTGAGGCAGTAAGAGATTGGCCTAGACCGAACAGTGTTTCTGAAGTGAGGAGTTTTCTGGGGTTGGCAGGGTATTACCAACTGTTTGTAGAGGGGTTCTCCAGAATAGCTATGCCGTTGACAGAATTGACGAAGAAGAAGACAAAGTATGTTTGGACAGACCGATGTGAGAACAGTTTCAAAGAATTGAGCTGGCGGTTGATCACAACGCCAGTGTTGAATTTGCCAACAGATAATGAGAAATTTGTGGTTTATTGTGATGCATTCAGACAGGGTTTAGGGTGTGTCCTGATGCAAGCTGGTAAGGTGATAGCCTATGCATCGAGGCAGTTAAAGGAGTATGAGTAGAGACATCCCACTCATGATCTGGAATTGGCAGAGGTGGAGTTCGCACTTAAGATTTGGAGACATTATTTATATGGTGAGAAGTGCGAGATATACACTGATCATAAGAGTTTGAAGTATTTCACCACTCATAAGGATTTGAATATGCGCCAGAGACGGTGGTTGGAGTTGGTCAAGGATTACGATTGTGATATCCTGTACCATCCTAGAAAGGCTAACGTAGTTGCTAATGCCTTGAGCCGGAACGACCCAGGACAGCGATTCAGTTCGAGACAGATATCTGAGGAGCTAGTAGAAGAGATGACTAGAGCAGGTATAGAGTTGGTGGTTGGTCGATTAGCCAACATCACTCTTCAGTCTACGCTCCTTGAGAGGATTAGGGAGGCTCAGGAGAAAGATTCCCAATTGAAGGGTTATAGGGAGAACGTCTTGGTCAGAGCGGCCAAGGACTTTTCTATTTCGGAGATAGGGTTACTGAGATATAAGGGTCGGATCTGTGTTCCAAATGATGCAGATATCCGACGAGAGATTCTGGATGAACTGCATACCACTCCCTATTCCTTGCATCCGGGTACGACAAAGATGTACCAAGACCTGAGAGCTTTGTACTGGTGGTCAGGCATGAAGAGGGATGTGGTGGATTATGTGTTCAAGTGCCTAACTTGTAAGCAGGTCAAAGCTGAACATCAGAGGCCAGCAGGGTTGCTGCAGCCTCTAGGGATTCCACAGTGGAAATGGGAAGATTTCGCTATGGACATTGTGGTTGGGTTGCCAAAGACTGTAGGACAACATGATTCGGTGTGGGTGAATGTAGATAGATATACCAAGTCCGCCCACTTTTTACCATTCAGGATGACTTATACTGTGGAATAGTATACTGAGCTATATGTGAAGGAGATTGTTCGATTGCATGGGGCACCAAGGTCAATAGTATTCGACAGGGACCCCACCTTCACTTCCAAGTTTTGGGAAAGTCTGCATAAGGCTATGGGCACACAGTTACGATTTAGTACCACTTATCATCCTCAGACAGATGAACAGACAAAGAGGACGATTCAGATACTAGAAGACATGCAACGAGCCTGTGTGCTAGATTTTGGGTGATCTTGGAGTAGGTATCTTCCTTTAATTGAGTTCCCGTACAACAACAGCTATCAGGCGACTATCGGAGTGGCTCTGTATGAGATTTTTTATGGGAGGAAGTGCGGATCACCTATCCATTAGGATGAGGCAGGTGAGAGAAGGAATTTAGGACCTGAGATGGTTCAGAGGACCAATGAGACAGTTGAGAAGATTAGAGCTCGAATGCTCACCTCCCAGAGTCGCCAGAAGAGTTATTCAGATCTGAAACGCAGGAGTGTGGAGTTCCAGGTTGGTGACCATGTGTTTCTCAGGGCATCACCTTTGAGGGGAGTGAGATGGTTTGGTGTTCGGGGCAAGCTGAGCCCTAGGTTTGTTGGCCCCATTGAGATTTTGGAACGGGTTGGAGAGGTAGCTTACACATTGGCAATGCCTCCAGCCTTATCAGGGATCCATAACGTGTTTCACGCGTCCATGCTCCGAAAGTATGTATCAGATTCGACACATGTTATAAGTTATGAGAATTTGGAGTTGGATCAAGATTTGTCTTATGAGGAGAAACCAGTTCAGTTTCTCGACCAGAAGGATAAAGTCTTGCGGAGCAAGACCATCGCCTTGGTGAAGGTGTTGTGGAGAAACAACAAGGTTGAGAAGGCGACATGGGAATTGGAATCTGAGATGCGGGAGCGGTATCCCGAGTTATTCAGGTAATTTCGAGGACGAAATCTCTGTAAGGAGGGGATAGTTATAACGACCCAAATTTGCTAATATGGCTGAGGGCCTTGATTAGTGTGCCTAGAGGGCAATAAGTGAATTATTTCTATAATATGTGAATTTATGTGATAGTGATGCATATTTAGTTGAATTAAATACGCATGTGGGCCCCGTTTGGATATAAGGGGGTATGTTTGTGATGAATATGTAGTGTTTGTGATATATTTGTGGAGCACGATCCAAGACATCCCTAGAGAGCCAGTAGTCGAAAGTCACAACGGGGTTGATAATTCGACTCAGGGCGAGTCGAGGGGTATTTCAGGCATTGGATGCTCTATGGGGTTATCGCGTGATGGAAATAAATATTCAGAGATATATTTGAGGTTAGAATGTCTAGGAGGGAGTATTGTGGAAAATTTACCACTTTTCCCTCAGGGACGTTTTTGGTACCCCAAGCCTTGAGGTAACCACATAGATTTAAGTTAAATAAAACAAAATAAAGGAAACCCCTAGACTTCCTCTAAACCGACCCACTCCCTCTCATTTTCTCTGTATTTTCTATACTCTTGAAGGCTTAGTCATATTTTGGAGGAAAACCAGTCAAGAACTAAGGAATTGGAGCAGAGCTTGGGAGACTCTAACTAGAAAACCAGGGCTTGGAGCTTTGGCAATTGAGTTGGGGATTCAATTCTGTATAAGGGCTTCAGCGAGGCTCGGACTAGGGAACTGTGCTCGGGATATCGGTGATTAGAAAGCTCGGGACACAGGTAAGAAAACTACTGTTCCCATAGAGCTGGTGTTGCAGGGTTCGGCCCTATTTGATTGTGTTGCGGGGCATGGCCCTTTGATTGGATCTATGTGTGTATTAATATCTGTTTAGTATATAATGTGTATGTGTTAATGATGGAACGGCGAAGGCCGGGAAGGACGAAGGCCGAGAACAGAAAGGGGCCGGGTGCAATGTTTAGCACGCAGGGTGCGAGTTGCCAGGGTGAGACCCCTGGGATATCCTTACGGTTTAGACCGCGAGCCCAGGGCCTGGTAAAGCGTCTAGGATGGCATGGTCGTACTTGTATGAATTGGTGTTGGCTTGACTTTATATTAAGTGCTTGAAATGCGTTTATCATCTGTTTGTGAGGGTTTTCTTGCTGGGCTTCGGCTCATGGTGCTCTGTGGTGCAGGTAAAGGCAAAGGGAGGGTTGATCAACCTTGAGTATGGCAAGCGGGACGAGCGACACATACATGTCCGGTCTATTTGGCTGCCACGGCCAGGGATGTTTTTGGGAAATGTTTGTACAAAACATGAATTTTGTCATTTAGACGACTCTAACTAAGTCTTGAGTTGTAAATATTTTTAAACAATGTTTTTGGGATCCCAAATGTTATAAGCCTTATATTTTTTCAGTGAACGGTTTACTCTCAAGTTTATGGCTCTGATTATGGTTTAATTACACGTTTGACTTAAAACCTCGATTATCGAGTTAATTGCACATTTAAACTCACTTAGTAACGACTCTAAGGCAGTAGGGCGTTACAATGGGGCAATGAACACTGTCCTTTCTTAGAATGTGGAGTAATAGTGCAGAGCGTCAATGATTAGGGTGCGCCCCTGTGTAGACTGAAAATGTGATTGTTCGGGCTTCACAGTGGATAAAGAAATAAGAATATAGATGCTCTACATAGGACTTTAAGTTGACAGTAAGGTCGGTTATCCACGATTGGGGTAAGGTAAAAATCGGGATCGGTATAGAACTTGTGGTTGATAATTAGCCAATGTACCTCTACGAATAGTGAAATACAAAAAGAAGGTATTGTAGGAATGGTTAATAATCCTACTACTTTAGCATGGATAGGTTAATATAAGAGGAGCGGATGAGTGATCTGATGGGTGCTGGCATCAACGTAAAGATTCTGGATGAATCTAATACTACCCCTTATGATTGTTGTATCCAGGAAGTTTTAATAGGTGTTAAGACCTAAAATTTGTATACTGGGAGGCACACTGCCTAATCTTTTAGTAAGTGAGAAATGATAAACAGAAGCCAGAAAAGCTATTATGACTTTAGGGTATCGATATAGTTATGGACCATAGTGGTGGATCACCTCAGATTGCAGATGAGACGAGTGGATGTGAGAAGTGGTAAATTGACATATACGGAGGGAGACCGTACGTCCCCTCAGGACACCAAAGTCGATAGCGTTGGATGGAGACCCTCTAGTTTCCAAGTTTCGAAAAGGGATCATAGAGGGCGAGGGTATAAGATTGGGATTTGGAATTATTGGCTACCTTCAGACAGACTAATAACCTAAAGGAATAAATCAGACTTTGAGTATTTTACTTCGAATATGTGAGTTTTGGGACCTTGAGGTAAAAACGGTCCCTTAGATTGACTGTTACGGTGATGAATGTCGGTCGACAGCTAGAGTGCCTGTGAGTAAAATATTATTAGTTAGGAAATGAAAAGTACTTATTCCGAGAAAAATGAAACAAGGGACAGGAAGTATCCTGGTTCAGAATTGGCTCGAATGAAAAATGAAATTATTGAGGTTTGTAAATGCAAGTGTGTTTGTGTTATTGAAAGGACATAAGAGTTCGCAAATTTATTTCACCAAGAGCAATTGTATTTCACCAAGTATTATGGACTAACAAGGGTAAGATGGGTCAGAAAATAAAGGGGAGTTTTGACTCTAGATTTGATGTATTTGTGAGATCCTAATAAGTACTAGGCTAAGGGCCTACACATTAACCTTACCCCAGCATGGGTAGAGGCTCATAAAGTGTTAGTAGACACAATGTTAAGGAAATGGATGTTGAGTACGACCCCTGATTGCGTGAAGAGACCCTGGGAATTCAGTGAAACTTATTGTGAAGGAAAAGCTAGTGGAAATACTAGATAAAAGAGATGAGGTCATACAGAATAAGACTACCATTCTTGTGAAGGTGTAACAAAGAAATATCAAGGTAAAGGACCTGCCTCTAGAGTTATAGCCAGGTTGGTGGAATTAGTATCCCGAGATACTTGGATAAATTTCGAGGACGAAATTTCGATAAGGAGGGGATTGTTGTGAATGAGTGCCTTGATTACTGTGCCAGGAGGTCATAATCGAACTTATATGTGGAATTAATTGAATATGCGTGTGATTATGCAGTATGAATTATCTATGTGGTAATGTGACTAGATATTCATGTTTATGTGGATTAAATATGCATGTGGGCCCATTTCTGTAAATTGGGGCATATCTGTAATTTTTGACCCATTGATGGTATATTTGCATTATGTATGATTTGTGAGTGCGACCCCAGTGGTATGGGGATATATTTGAGATGTGTGGTCCGAGACGATCCTAGTGAGCGAATTAGCGGAATAGTCACAATGGGGTTAAATACACGACTCGGGGTGAGCCTAGGAGTGTTTTGGGAACATAGTGTGTATTCAAAATTTATCGGGTAATAGGGAGTTATTTAGTGGTTAATTGGGTACGTAGGGATTAATTGAGAACCTTAAGTATAATTTGAGGATTAGCGGGAAGTAGTGGTAAAATGACTAAATTACCCTTGTAGGTTGCTTTGAAGGTTAAGAAGAGCAGGAAGCAAACTGTTCATTTGACCATATAATTAGAATAAGGGTAACCCTTTGCTGAAGGTTTAGTCACTCTGCCATACACTAGCTGTAGCGTCCCAAATTTGCTAATAAGGGTTAAGGCCTTGATTAGTGTGTCGGGAGGGCAATAATTGATTTAATAGTGGTATATATAAATTATGTGGTAATCTGACTAGACATGCTTGATTGTGTGTATTAAATATGCACGTGGGCCCATTTCTGTGAATAGGAGCGAGTTTGTAATTTTGGCCCGTTGGGGGGCATAAATGTAAATATGCATGTGTTGTGAGTAAAATCCCAGTGTTATGGGGATATATTCGAGATGTGTGATCCGAGACGATTCAGGGGAGCATATTAGCGGAATAGTCACAACGAGGTCAAATACTTGGCTCGGGAGGAGCTTAGGGGTATTTTGGGAATATTATAATGTGTTCGGGAATTATTGAGTAATAGATAGTAATTTATCAATGATTTAGTATGTTGGGATTAAATGGGGATTTATAGGAAAACTCGATGACTTAACGGGATTTGGTAAATGACCAAATTGCCCTTGGGATCACATAAGGGTTATGGATAGGTTTAAGGGGCAAAAAGGATAATTTGGCTTTAAGGATAAGTTAGAACTGGTAGGGGTAAAGTCCTTCACATTATCTTCTCCTAGGCATATACATGAATCCTTTTGAAAACTCTAGAGGAAAACAGAAGCTAGGACAAGAAGGGAGAAGAAAGCTGATTTTTCTTTGGGATCAAGGGAAGAATTTAAAGCTGGACTTTGGGGGCTAGAAGCTGGAACTTAGGGGATTAATTTAGAGAGCTGATCATGCTCAAAGATAAGCTTTTAAACTTGATGAACATGTTGAAATTCTGCTGTATTTGGTTATTAGAACTTAGGCATGCATGGATTAGTTTCTAGAATTGGTTTGAATGTTTGATGGGTGAAAGAATTGGCTCATGAGTTTGCTAGAATGTTTAGGCTGAATGGGTATAAATTCTGGGCTTAATTATGAGATTGGGTGAAGTTTAGGGTCTTAGATATGGGGTTAAGCTCGGGGAAAACTTGAAGGAAAGGCTGGTTTTTCTGGGTTACAGGTCGAGTCGCGGCCCGTGTGCACACGAGGCCCGGGGAAGCCTCTGATTTTGGGGCGCGCTGCGTCGCTTGGCTAAGCATGTCGTGGCCCGTGTCAATTTCCAGGGAGGTGTTTTGCCTCTGTTTTGAGGCAAGCCGCAACCCTTAACGGGTTAGGCCGCAACCCTAATTCAATGTTGGGTGTTTTCTGGGTATTTTCTTGGGGAACCCAATTGTTAAGGCTCGGGATGGATTTTATCACCCGAATTGATAGAATTCAAGGTTCCAGGGATTAGAATGGTCACTCAAAGTTATCTACAGTAATAGAACTTGATGGATGGCTATTGTTGATGCGTTGTGGATAGGTCTTACAGCTCAAGCTCAGAATTAGGATCGTGCTCGGGATCGCTTTGGATTGTCAGCTCGGGACACCAGGTAAGAGAACTGTTTGTAACAGTAGAGCTATGTGGTGTATTGTACTATATGCATTGTTTGTATCCGTTGCGTCATATATGTGAACATGACTGTTTGGCAAGAGCCGAAAGCGGCAAGAGGTCAGAGCGGCAGAAGCCGGGATCGGCAAAACCTGGAAGCAACAGAAGCTGGGAGAGGCAGTAGCCGGGATCGGAATGAGCCAGAAGTGACAAGAGTCGGGAGCGGCAGAAGTCGGGAGAAGCCAGGGCCGAGTATGGCAAGGGGTCGGGAGCAGCATTAGCATGTGGAGTGTGAGTAGGGCGAGACCCTAAAGGATACCTGGGATATCCTTACGGTATGGACTGCAAACCCAGGGATTGGTAAAGCGCTTGGGACGGCATGGCTGCTATGTGTTTAGCCTGTTGGCTACTTTAGTATATGCTGTGTTTGTATTGAGCTACTGCGTGAATATACATTTGTATTACTACACTGTCTGGTTATTATGCTAATGTTATGATGCACAGTGGTATTAATAGGCGGTTATGCTATTGTGCTTTTGAGCTGGTCTAGATGCTGTGTCTTTGAGCATTCTAGTAGGGTCAAGTATTTGTTTGTTGCTTGATTGAATATGGTTCGTTGAGATATACTTTTATTGGATGATATGTTTGGAGTTCTCTTGCTGGGCCTTGGCTCACGGGTGCTCTATGGTGCAGGAAAGAACAAAGAAGCTGGCTCTTACACCATGAGATGGAGGGCTTGGAGTGGTGTGTACATGTTTGGTCTGCCTGGCCACCACGACCAGGGTATTTAAAGGAACACGTGATAAATGTTCAGTTTTGTCGCCTAGGTCGACTGTACTATATTATGGGTTGTGACTGCTTTTTAAAACATTGTTTTGGGATCTCAATGTAATATCTTTATGAATTTTAAGAAAAGGCCAACCCATGTACTTACCGTTTATTAAATGAGTCATTATTTTTTTTATCCGAACACATTTTCTAATCTTAAACCTCAATTTGTGAGCTGATGGCACATTTTTAAATCACTTAGTAACGACTCTAAGGAAGTAGGGCGTTACAACTTGGTATCAGAGTGTGCCAAGGTTTATGGTTCCTAGAGATCGACCGAACATGTACGCTTGCTTCTAGAGATAAGCTCGACTCATGGTTGGTATTAACTACGAAATTTGCTTAATTGTTTATGTGAGGTTCCTTATCTGCTAGAATTGGGAGCATGATAATTTTGTATGTGATTTGCGAGAATGAGGTTTGATGATTGATGCATGAGCATTTGGGTTTTGTATCCTAGTATGTGTATTGTGTATCTTTCAACTCTTATGTTGATTGACTTTGCTATGTTTTAGCGTGGTATAAGAGTACCATGGCTGGTAGGCTAGGTTGATGGATGTAAATGGATTTGGTGGTTGTATATCTGAGGCAGGCAGTTGGATCAGGTGGTGTGATTGATGGTGGTTGGGGCTAGAATCGTCCACCGGCCGTGGGATTGGCGGCAGGTGGATGCTGACATGTAGATAGGATTGTAAAGGCAAAAGGAAGAGACTAGGTGATTGAGTTAGTGGGGTTCCATCAGGTGATGCTTGCTTATGAGAGTTGGCAATAATGGCACCAGTTATTACTTAACTTAATGGTGGAAATAGATGGGGATTACTACATTGAATGATTTAGAAAGGTTAACCTCCAATCTCTGAGGGAGGCGTGGACTTGTTTTGAATTGAACGATGGATAAGCATGGTTAGCCTCGTCTTCAACTATATATAAGAGTGAAGGGTAATGATGGAATGGCTTGCGCCACCTACGATTCGCAAGAGGATGCCCAAACATGGTGGGAAGTTACATTACAGACTCAGAATATTGTCACGATGGGTTGGAAGGAAACTCAGACAGGGGTTCGATGAGATGCACTATGGTGAAGTAGTTTGGGTTGCTAAGACAGATGAGTTTAGGAACTCGATACATAATAGTATGACAGTAACAGGGTATGTTAGTGATCTTTGTAGATCAGCCAAATCTGTGTTTTGTTTGGTACAAACGGATGAGACCCAAAAAGAGCGATCCGCTTGAGGATTGAACAGTGGATGGTCAGTGTGTTAGGATCGCTCTAGTGTAGGAGATTGTTACCTATGTTTGGGTAGTGGGAAGGACCCTTATTATGGAGGACGTAGGAATCGAGACATGGAATAAGAGTGCCGATGGGAAGAAAGCTCGACCAAAGGCATCATCATTTGCGGAAGTGGGTAGGGGCAGAGGCCCAGTAACCAGGAAAGAAATTTTTTTGATGGTTCTATTACTCCTGGTCCTAACAGGAGAGTTCATGGTGTTCAGGGCAGTCGTTAAGACGACGGTGAAGTCCGGAGGGGTTACATGGTATGCGCTGGGCGCAGGAGACAACATGCGAGTGAGGGTTGGGTGAAGGCATGGTATTGGTGAGAAACCATAGGGCTTATCAAGGAGAGTTTCCTGAAGACATAGACAAAAGAATTAAATAATACAGATAACTTTATTCTAGCTGAAGTAAATGTTTTGATGTGGTTACCGTCCGAGGTTGGTCCTCAGAGGCGACTGGTCGGTTTTCTAGTTCTTGTTCTGCCTATAGATTGAGTTGATTAAGGTGGTTTTGTGAGGAATATGAGGTGATCTTGAATGTGGATTTGCTGGTTAAATAAGGGACAGCCATGGATTGAAAAGAAAGATGGTGACTTCTGAGGTTAAGAGGAAAAGGTCGGTTACAAATGATGGGTGCCTAGTTGTTGAGAAAGATGCCATTGAGGTTATATCAGATAGGCCAGATGAATACTGGATCGATGGACAAGGTCTCTGATGGGTTCATAAGGATTTGGTGGGATAATTATCACATTTGGGGAAAAGTGCATGTAATGGTATTAAGGCAAAGATAGAAGCGATATCTGAGACATTAAGAATTATAGATTTAGCTCAGCGGGAAGAATTAAGGTTTAGTTGAGGAAGTGTTTGACTTGAGAGTTGATCAGATGAAGCATTTTATCATGGGACACGTCAACACAGTTTGACAAGAGAAGGGGCCAAGTTTACGAGGATAGGACAATGTTTTCAAAGAATTACCCTAATAAGGATTAAGGCAAGAGGCGTTTCATGAATTTCCACTTGCACTAAGTAGGATATGGTGGAGTTTTGATAAAGGTTTCTAAATTGACCAATGCATCAGCGGCTCAGGTAAGTTCGTTAAGTAGAGAGTGCGGGGGTAATGTTGATGAGTCATATTTAGATCGATCAGGGATGTTTCAGACTACTCTCAGCTAAAAGCAGAAGACAAATAACATTCTTATTGATAGTACCAAGGTTAAGAAAACAAGGTTACAGGTAAGGTACCAAGAAAGACAAGTTCTGATTTCTCCAGAAGATGTTTAGGGTTATATTATTGGAGGTAATGGGATTATGTATAATGTAATTAAGATGGAAACCTCAAGGGAATTACCAAAGGAACGCCTTAGGGGTGAAGAGTATAGTAAACTCAGAGGATCATATCTATCACTGTATAAGGCATGTTTGAGGACATCCATACTTTGACTGAGGTACATGAGAGCATAAAGTTGATCTGAATGGATGGTTACATACCAGATTTTCAGAAGTTGGTATAGAGATTGATTCACATATCACGATATTAATGTTTGTATGTTTGGATAGGTACAGGAGAACGATGCGAGGAACATCGTCCTTGTTTAGAGTGTGTAGTTCTGGTGCAGTATGTTGTGGGTTAAGGGTCTCATGTGTAACTGAAAGAGTGGTTGTTAGCACCTCACAATGGATGGCAAGCTAATAGTATGAAGTGAGGACTGAGTTTGGTTTGGGGACTTCTAGTTAATGGTGGATGAGTATATTCTTATGAAGGAACAGTGAGACACAGAAAGAAATATTGTAGGAAAGGTTAAGAATCTTACCATTTTGGAATAAATGGGTTAAACTATGTGGATTTGATGAGCAATTTGAAGGATACTGACGTTGAGGGGAAGATGCAGAATGAACCTTAAGTCACCCATACGGTTATTACATCCAAGAAGTTGAATGGATGCTGAAACTACACCTTGTATATCGAAAGGCGCACAGCCTAATAATTTAGTAAATAAGAGGTAGTAATAAGAAGCCAGAAGGGCTATTATAATTTTATTGTATTCTGAAGTTGGTATAAAGGGATATGATTATGAACCCTAGGGGTGGACCACCTTGGGTTGCAGATAAAGTAAGTAAATATGAAAGTTGTGGTCTAACCTATTCGGTTGGCACACCATGGTTGGTATGAATGAGGTATCAAAAGAGAGAATGGGTACGAGAGGAGACTGTATCTCTCCATTGGACACCAAGGGTGATAGTGTTAGATGGGAACCCATGGAATTCTAGATTCAAGAAAAGGGGTCATAGAGTGACTCCGAATAGAATATTGTGAGACAGGGAATGAGAAGTACTTACTTCAGAAAGTGAACATAGGGACAAGAAGTACCCTACATCAGGAATGGCTCAAGGATTAGTGAAATTATAAAATGTTAAGGTCAGAAGTGTTTGTGTATTATTACAAGGATATGTGAGTACGCAAGTCCAGACATGGGAACGTAGAGTTCCGAGAGCATGAACTTTGTGTCCTCCGGGTGTTATGAATTAACAAGAGTATGGTAGTTCAAAATGAAAAGAGGAGATGAATTTTTTTGTGGAATCCTAAAATGGAATAGACCAAGGGCCTATAGTTTGGCCTTACCCCAGTGTAGGTAGAGGCTTACGAAATGTTACTGGTGCTAATGTTGAAGAAAGGGGTGATGGTATAACCTCTTATTGGGTAAGAAGACCCTGGAAACTTAGTGAAACTTAGTATTTAAGGAAAAGCCAATGAAATTCTGGATAAAAGAAAGAAGGTCTTACAGATTAAGACAATTGTTCTTGGGAGAATGTTGCAAGAAGTAATCAAGTAAAGGACCTGAATCTGGGATTATAGCCAGGTTTGTGGGATTAGTGTCCGATGTATGTGAATAATTTCGAGGACAAAATTCTGATAAGGAGGGGATAGTTGTAGCGTCCCAAATTGGCTAATAAGGCTTAGGGCCTTAATTAGTGTGCCGAGAGTGCAATAATTGATTTAATTGTGGTATATATGAATTATGTGGTAATGTGACTAGACATGCATGATTGTGTGTATTAAATATGCATGTGGGCCCATTTCTGTGAATATGAGCGAGTTTGTAATTTTGGCCCGTTGGGGGGCATAAATGTAACTATGCATGTGTTGTGAGTAAAATCCTAATTTTATGGGGATATATTCGAGATGTGTGATCAGAGACGATTCAGGGGAACAGATTAGCGAAATAGTCACAACAGGGTCAAATGCCCAGCTTGGGAGGCGCTTAGGGGTATTTTGGGAATATTATAATGTGTTCGGGAATTATTGAGTAGCGGATAGTAATTTATCAATGATTTAGTATGTTGGGATTAAATGGGGATTTATAGGAAAACTCGAGGACTTAACGGGATTTGGTAAATGACCAAATTGCCATTGGGATCACTTAAGGGTTAAGGATAGGTTTAAGGGGTAAAAAGGGAATTTGGCTTTAAGGATAAGTTAGAACTGGCAGGGGTAAAGTCCTTCATGTTATCTTCACCTAGGCATATACATGAATCCTTTTGAAAACTCTAGAGGAAAACTGAAGCTAGGAGAAGAAGGGAGAAGAAAGCTGATTTTTCTCTGGGATCAAGGGAAGAATTAAAAGCTGGACTTTGGGGGCTAGAAGCTGGAACTTAGGGGATTAATTTAGAGAGTTGATCATGCTCAAAGGTAAGCTTTTGAACTAGATGAACAAGCTGAAATTCTGCTGGTTTTGGTTGTTAGAACTTAGGCATGCATGGATTAGTTTCTAGAATTGGTTTTGAATGTTTGATGTGTGAAAGAATTGGCTCATGAGTTTGCTAGAATGTTTAGGCTGTATGGGTATAAATTATGGGGTTAATTCTGAGATTGGGTGAAGTTTGAGGTGTTAGATGTGGGGTTAAGCTCGGGGAAAACTTGAAGGAAAGGCTGGTTTTTCTGGGTTGCAGGTCGAGCCGCAGCCCTAGGAGGGGCATGCCGCGGCCAGTGTGCACGCGAGGCCTGGGGATGCCTCTGATTTTGGGGCATGCCGCGATGCTTGGCTAAGCATGCCGCGGCCCGTGTTGCTTTCCAGGGAGGTGTTTTGCCTATGTTTTGAGGCAAGCCGCGACCCTTAAGGGGTTGAGTCGCGACCCTAATTCAATGTTGCGTGTTTTGTGGGTTTTGGCTTGGGGAACCCAATTGTTAAGGCTCGGGATGAATTTTATCACCCGGATTGATAGAATTCAATGTTCCGGGGATTAGAATGGTGACTCAAATTTATCTACTGGAATAGAACTTGATGGATGGCTATTGTTGATGTGTTGTGGCTAGGTCTTACAGCTCAGGCTCAGGATTAGGATCGTTCTCGGGTTCGCTTTGGATTGTCAGCACGGGACACCAGGTAAGAGAACTGTTTGTACCCATAGAGCTATGTGGTGTATTGTACTGTATGCATTGTTTGTATCTGTTGTGTCATATATGTGAATATGACTGTTTGGCAAGAGCCGGGAGTGGCAGAAGCCGGGATCGGCAAGAGCCTAAAGCGGCAGAAGCCGGTAGAGGCAAGAGCTGGAATCAGCAAGAGCCGAAAGTGGCTAGAGCCGGAGCGGCAGAAGCCAGGAGAAGCAGAAGCCGGGAGAGGCAAGGGTCGAGTATGGCAAGGGGCCGGGAGCAGCGTTAGCACGTGTAGTGTGAGTTGCCAGGGCGAGACCCTATAGGATACCTGGGATATCCTTACGGTGTGGACTGGGAACCCAGGGCTTGGTAAAGCGCTTGGGACGGCATGGCCGCTATGTGTTTAGCCTATTGAATGCTTTAGTATATGCTGTGTTTGTATTGAGCTACTGCGTGAATATACAGTTGTATTACTACATTGTTTGGTTATTGTGCTAATGTTATGATGCACAATGGTATTAATAGGCAGTTATGCTATTGTGCTTTTGAGCAGGTCTAGATGTTGTGTCTTTTAGCATGCTAGTTGGGTCTGGTATTTGTTTGTTGCTCTAATTGAATATGGTTCGCTGAGATATAATTTTATTGCATGATATGTTTGGAGTTCTCTTGCTGGGCCTTGGCTCATGAGTGCTCTGTGGTGCAGGTAAGAACAAAAAAGTTGGCTCTTACAACCATGAGATGGAGGGCTTGGAGTGGTGTGTACATGTTTGACCTGCCTGGCCACCACGGCCAGGGTATTTAAAGGAATACATGATAAATGTTCGGTTTTGTCGCCTAGGTCGACTGTATTGTATTATGGGTTGTGACTGCTTTTTAAAACATTGTTTTTGAATCCCAATGTTATATCTTTATGAATTTTGATAAAAGAACAACCCATGTACTTACTGTTTATTAAATGGGTCTTTATTTTTTTTATCTAAACAAATTTTATAATCTTAAACCTCGATTAGCGAGCTAATGGCACATTTATAAATCACTTAGTAACGGCTCTAAGGAAGTAGGGCGTTGCACTAGCTCTCTCTCCCTTTCTCCTTTCTAAGTTTTCTCTTAAGCTAGGAAATGTGGAAATTCTTGAGGCTCTTAATCTAGTGATGAGCTGAGATATAATTGAGGACTGGAGGTAGCTAAGGAGTACCAACAACTTGTAGGATTCGAATTCTATTTAGAAATTTGGAGGTATAAGCCCTTTACTTGTAAATTTCTTTAATGTTTTGGTAGATTAAGTTTCTAGGACCTTAATTTGTAACTGTTATGTTTTAGAAGCTATAGGTTGTTGATTTTCGTGTATTTGAATTGTTGGAATGATTTGGGTGGTCAATTTGGGGTAAAAACTGAGTTTGGAGTGGTTTAGGAGAGGTTTGTGATCTCTGAAATTGTTATTTTTTGGGTTCGTGGGGTCGCACTGCAGCGTTGTTCTTGAGCGCCGTGACCCGCATGAACTCAGAGACCTAAGGGGATTCACTAAATCACCTCAGCACCGTGACTCTAGGCAAGGCGCGTCGCGACGCTTGTCCAGATAAAATGAGGGATGGGCTCTTTGACTTGGGGAGGGCCGCATCTCTAATTGTGGGGGCATCGCGACTCTAATTGAGGGTGACACAGTGACAATAGAGATTTTTGGTCAAAGGTTTTCAGCTCGGGTACTCAAACTTAAGGGCTCAAGAAGGGTTCAACTACCCGATTTAGTAGAATTCAAGGTCCTGTGGCTAAAATATTATTTCGAAGTTTTAATTGGTTTAAGGTTTGATGGATATTTATTATTATTGCGTTGTGACTAGGCTTTTATCGCTAAGGCTCAGGTTCAGGGGATCGTGCTCGGGATCACCTTGTGCTGTCAGCTCCGGACTCAAGGTAAGAAAGCTGTCTGCACCCGTAGAGCAGGGAATGACCTGACTATCTGTGCTTATATTGTGTCTAGTTTTATGTGTAATTATGTGTAACTATTACGCATACGTGTTTTTGTGACAAGAGCAGCAAAGGTCGGAATCGACAAAGACTGTGGGGGCCAAAGGCTGGGAATAACAAAGGCCGTGAACAGCAAAGGTCGGGATCGGCAAAGGCCGGGAAAGGCAAAGGCCGGGAACGACAAAGTCTGGGAGTCACAAAGGCCAGGATCGGTAAAGGCCGGTAAAGACATAGGCTGGGAGCGGCAAAGGCCGAGAACAACAAAGACTAGGATCCGCATTAAGCATTTGAAATGCAGGTTGACAGGGTGAGACCCCTTAAGGGTGCTGTACACACCCACTCGGTTAAGACCGTGAACTTGGTGCATGGTAACGTACCCTGACCAGCTTAGGCCGCTATTATAAATTCTGATAGAGACTCATAGATTGTCTGTTGTGTTTGTTTAGTTATGTATTGGTTGAAATAAATTATTATATGTTGTGTGGTTAAGTTTTGTTGTTGGGCCTCAGCTCACGAGTGCTCTATGGTGCAGGTAAGGGCAAGGGAAAGGTCAATCAACCATGAGTTGGATGGCATGGAGCGGTGCGTACATGTTTGGCCTACCTGGCCAGCACAACTGGGGATAGTTTTGACGAATGTACTATAAACGTTTGATTTTAATGCATAGGTCAACTGGGGATAGTTTTGATGAATTTACGATTTGAATGAATGCCCAAACTTTTATACCGAATTCTTATTGAAATGAGTCTTTACTTTAATTAATCACACTTTTGGTCTAATACCTCGATTAGCGAGTTAATTGCACGTTTTCAAATCACATGGTAATGGTTCTAGGAGAGTAGAGTGTTACAGAAACTCTAAAGTTTCAATTCATTTTTTTTATTTGAATTGGATGTTTGAATGGTGCTTGTAAGATGTATATGGGCTGCTATAACTGTTTTAGAGCACAAATTATGAGTTGAATGCAGGTTGGGACAAATTTTTGTAAGTTGGAGTTATTGAAAATCGTAGAAACTTTACAGATTTCTGCTCTTTGACCCGTGTCGGTCGACTGGCCCAGGGCATCCGGTCGGCAGACTTATAGTTTCAGGCAAGCTTGGCTATTTTGGCCAGGCGATCAGCTAGCCCATGCTGGCAACCATATTTTTGGGTTGTTTTTAAGGGATTTCAAGGGGTATCCTCAGGAGATTAAAAGCTAAGGTCCCTAGGACCTAATTGAGCCTGTTGATAGTGTATTTGAGGCTTATGGAAATTTTTGACGAGGTTGGGTTTATGAGAAAACTAAAAGAGCTATATATTTTTGTTACTAGGGTTTCCGAGAAGCTAGTGAGAGGATCGCACTTGAGGTCATTCTAATTTTCGCAGTAGACACGAGATATGAAAATTGGCACATGCACATAGAGAAGGGCATGGGCCCCAATGTTGATATGTAACTTTTATAACCGTTTATCTGAAAATTGATTTAGGGTTGCATACCCATTTCTATATCTGTATTTGTTGCATTGATTACATTTTGTATGTTTGTGATTCATCAGCCTAGGCCGTATTCAACAATCCATGCAGAATGTAGGTCGTGATGGCGCAAGATCACTTTGGATTGTTGTACACTCTCGCTTGGCATATGGTCGTATGCTTAATGATGGGAGAGGCACCTCGCTCGGCATAGCCCATGTAAACTGCTTTTTGTACTGAAATGAATTCATCTATTATCTGTGAAGCATGTTGTTTGCTATTCATGTTTACTTGGTTATTAATTATGCCATGTTGGGTTTTCTTGCCGGAGCTTGGCTCACGGGTGCTCTATGGTGCAGGTAAGGGAAAGGCAACCAGCCATGAGATTGAGGGCTTTGGAGCGGTGCGTACACGTTTTTCCTGCTCGGCCACCACGAACGAAACACATTTGCTGGACTTAGAGTATATATACAATTTTGGCGCTTAGATAATTATTTTTGGAACTTTTATTGTAATTATGTTTGGTTTGAAACTCTTGTTGGGATCTCCTATAAACATTTAAAGTTTTAATGGAGAAGTTTATACCTTTTGGCCAAAATTTTAATACCTAATCCTTTGTTTAAATTTTAATTATGCTTTTGAGTCCAAATGACTCACTTAACCAGTTAAGCACCATTTTAAACACATAGTGGAGTTGTCCTAGATTACTAGGGCATTACAACTTGGTATTACAGCTGGCAAGGCTTTATGGTTCTCGAAGATTGACTAAACATGTACATTCACTTCTAAAGACAAGCTCGACTTAGGGTTCGATGGGTAATGTGTGAAATATGTGTTTAACTACTAAATTAAAATATATGCCTTTTCTACATGCTAAAATCGGGTGCATGTGATGTACTGATAGAGCCTAACCCTTGACTATTATGAGAATATGAATGATATGCTTATTAACATTATTGTTGTTTGTGAATATTAAGGATGTGCTTATTAGCATTATTGTTGCATGTGTATGCTTTATTTGTTCAGTTTAGACCATGAGATGGTTTTTGGATACTTAATCATCGCCTGATAATCCAAGTCATTGATTTCAGATATACTTGGGGAGTTATGCCTCCAAGGTGATTAATTGAACTAGCTAGCATTGATATCGAGGCAAGAGATAAAACCATGGCCAGGACCCTTGGCCTGCCTCTTCGAACTGGCAGCGTATGTTAGCAGAAATCCAAGCAAGGCTACATAGATAGAATGATGAGATTAGACATCTGAGACAATAGATTCTGCCAAGTTACATTGCTCCACAAGTGCCACCTATTGTGGTACTAGTTCTAGGAAAGCCAGAGATTGATATTAGATAGAGACAACTGTTTAAAAGGTTCATGAAGCAACACCCTCCAACTTTTGAGGGAGGCCTAGATCCACTCAAGGCTTAGCAGTAAATGAGTATGATTTCCACCATCTTCGACTTTATGAGGGTGGAAGAAAATGACAGGGTGGCCTGTGCCACTTATATGCTGCAGGATGATGCCCATATTTGGTGAGAAGTTGTGTCCCAGAGTTGAGACATTGCTACAATGAGTTGGGACGAGTTCTGAGACTTGTTTAATGAGAAGTATTATAATGATGCAGTCTGAACTGTGAAGGTGGATGAGTTCATCAGTTTGCTTCAAAGAAACATGAAGGTGACTGAATATGCTCTAAAATTTGACAGGTCAGCCAGGTTTTCCTCTGACTTGGTGCCAACTGATGCGCCTAGGAAAGAACGGTTTGGTCAAGGAATAAAACTTATGATAACACGTGATGTTAGAATCACTTTAGTGCCTAGAGTTAATACATATGCCCAAGTTGTTGAAAAGGCCCTTACTAATGAGGGTGCAAAGGATAAGAATTGGAAGGAGGACGTTGCAAAGCACGATGCTCGGAGGGTGGTACATCAATTTACAGGGTCTGGTAGGGGCGGAGGCCACAGTGATCAAGAAAGGAAGGCCACTTATACATTTAGTACCCCTGCAAAGAGAGGAGGTTTCATGGTACTTAGAGTGGCTGCCAGAGTTGGACTGAGTATTGGAGGAGTTATCTAGAGTGTCCTTGGTGCATGAGATGCCATTTGGGAGAATTTCATGCTAAGACATGCTTTCTATGCGAGGTAGTGGGACATCTTAAGAAAGACTGCCCGCAGTTGAAGAAGGAGGAACCAAAGAGGAGTGACAATTTGGTTCCGGCACGAGCGTTCACACTAACTCAGACTGAGGCTGAGGCTAGTCCCTCAGTGGTGACAAATCAGATTTCTAACTCTGGCTCCTCTTATAATGTATTGATTGATTCTAGTGCTACGTATTCATTTATATCCAATAGGGTGATAGACAGACTTAATAGACCCTATGATGTCTATGCCGTGGGGTTTCAGACTTTTTGCCTACTGTGGAATTGGTAGTCTCTAGGAGATGGATTAGATCATTACCAGTAGAGGTAAACATTAGGGAGTTGTCTGTAGATTTGATTGAGCTAGCAATGGATGATTTTGATATGATACTGGGTATGGATTTGTTGGTCAAGTATGGGGCGACCATAGATTGTAAGAGGAGGATGGTGACTTTTGAACCTGAGGGAGAAGACCCATTCGTGTTTGTGGGTGTTGTGAATATGCCTTGTGTTCCTATGTTCTTAGTGTTGAGGGCTACAAACCTATTGCACGGAGGTTGCATAAGATTCCTAGCTAATGTGGTGGATACCACTAAGGTTGTACCTGACGGACCAGAGGAGACTAGATTGGTCTGTGAGTTTCTGGATGTGATCCCAGAAGACTTGTCAGGATTTCCACCACATCAAAAGATTGAGTTTGTTATTGAATTGGAACTAGGGACAGAACCGGTGTCCAAGGCACCATACATAATGCCACTAACAGAATTGAAAGAATTAAAGGTTCAATTGTAGGAGTTACTCGACTTGGGGTTTATTACACATAGCTTCTCACCATGGGGTGCGCTAATATTATTTATTAAGAAGAAGGATGGGTCATTGAGGATGTGTATCGACTATCGGGAATTGAATAAGCTGACTATTAAGAACGTGTATCTGCTCCCAAGGATTGATGACTTATTTGACCTGTTGCAGGGTAAGATATTGTTATCGAAGATTGATCTTCAGTCTTGTTATCACTAGCTGAGGATCAAAGAGGAAGATATCCTGAATACAACCTTCCGCACGACGTTTGGGCATTATGAGTTTTTGATTATGTCTTATGGGCTGACCAATGCCTTGGCATCGTTCATGGATATGATGAACATGGTGTTCAAGGATTACCTGAACAAGTTTGTAACTATGCTCATTGATGACATACTGGTCTATTCCCAATCAAAGATAGAATGTGAGCATCATCTCCATTTGGTATTACAGAGGTTGAGGGAACACAAATTATATGCAAAGTTCAAGAAGTGTGAGTTCTTGTTACCTCACGTGACATTTCTTGGTCATATTGTTAGTAAGGACGAAATAAAGGTACATCTAACTAAGATTGAGGTGGTGAGACGTTGGCCAAGGCCAATGAATGCTTTAGAGATTAAGAGTTTCCATGGATTAGCTGGGTACTATCGACGTTTTTTCAAGGGGTTCTCGAGACTTGCAACACATTTAATAGAGTTGATACACAATAATTTAAAGTTTGTTTAGTCTGACAGAGGTGAGAACAACTTTCAGTAGTTGAAGTGGCTATTGATTTCTACACCAGTGCTTAGTCTTCCTTCAGATCATGAGAAGTTTGTGGTTTATTGTGATGCTTCGAGACAAGGATTAGGGTGTGTTCTGTAGGCTAGGAAGGTGATTGCTTATGCTTCACGGTAGTGGAAGGAATATGAGCAACAATACCATACTCATGATTTAGAGTTGGCAGCCGTGGTATTCGCACTGAAGGTGTGGCATCATTTTTTATATTGGGAGAAGTGCGAGATATATATGAACCAGAATAATTTGAAATATTTTTTTCACACAGAAGGATCTGAACATGAGACAGAGACATTGGCTAGAGTTGGGGTAGTGGTATAGCTTAAAGAAGATATCAGTGAAATTGGTAGAGGATATGACCAAAGCGGGTATAGATCTTGTGGTAGGCCAGTTGGCCAACATTGCTCTACAATTTACTCTTCTCAAGAAGATTAATGACGCTCAGATGAATGATCCTTTATTAGTGATGTATCAGGAGGAAGTCTTAACAAGAGTGGCTAGGGACTTCACCGTTTTCGAAGCCGGTATATTGAGGTACAATGATCTGTGAAGTATCTAGCGAAAAATTCTGGACGAATATCATACCACTCCTTATTCATTGCATCCAGGTACCATGAAGATGTATCAAGATGTAAAATCTTTGTATTGGTGGTCGGGGATGAAGAAAGATGTGATTGAGTATGTGGCTAAGTGCCTAACCTGTTAGAAGTGAAGGCTGAACAACAGAGGCCAGTGGGAAAACTATAACCCTTAGGTATTTGTGAATGGAAGTGGGAGGACATAACTGTGGATTTTGTGATTGGATTTCCTAGGATGGTGAGACAGCATGACACGATATGGGTGATTGTGGATCGATATAGCAAGTCAGCTCACTTTCTACATGTGAGAACAAATTACACTGTCGATCACTATGCTGAATTATATGTGAAGGAGATTGTACCTCTCCATGGGGCTCCAAAGTCTATAATGTCAGATCGGGATCCCACTTTTACTTCCAAGTTCTAAGGAGGTTTGGAGAAGGCTATGGGTACATGATTGAAGTTTAGTACATCATATCATCCTCAAATAGATGGGCAACTTGAGAGGACGATTAAGATATTAGAGGATCTGTTACGAGCCTATGAACTGTATATTGAGGGATTTTGTAGTAAGTATCTGCCCATGATTGAGTTTTCCTACAACAACAATTATCAGTCGACAATCGATGTGGCTCCGTATGGGTTGTTGTAAGGATAAAGTCTTGCGAAACAAGACTATCGCCTTGGTGAATGCATTATGGAGGAACAATAGGGTAGAATATGCGACTTGGGAATTAGAGTTGGACATGAGGGATCAGTACCCCGAGCTATTCAAGTAAATTTTGAGGACGAAATTTCTATTACGAATGGATAGTTGTAGCGACCCAAAACTCCTAATATGATTAATTGTATTGATTAGTGTATCGAGAAGACACGTGGGGTGATGATACGAGTTATATTATTATATGAATCTCTTGCATGATTATGTGTATTAAATGTGTTTAAAGACCTGCTTTTGTTAAAAATGGGCATTTTTGTAATTTTGATCCCTTGAGGGTATATCTGAAATTATTATGTGTTATGTGCTTGAGACCACATAATTATGTTTATATATGTGATATTCGGCGTGAGTAGATCCTTTCAAGCATCTTCGCAGAAAAGTCATAACGGGGATAAATGCCCCACTCGGGTCGAGCCTAGGGGTATTTTAGGAATTTCACATATTTAGGAAATTATTGGCAAATAAAATAAATTGGAAGAAATGTTTATATTTGGTGGATTAAATTGGGAATTAGATGTATAGTTTTAGGTTCAGTGGGAGTTAAAGGCTAAAGACTATTTTGCCCTTGAGGTGCTTTGAAAAGAAGTTTAGAAGGCATGGTATCATGGTCATTTGACCAAGAAGTTAGACAAAATTGGGCAGCAACCCTTGCGAATAGCTATCTCATGTTCTCCATCTCCTTCTTTCTGTTTCTTCAAGTTGCCAAACTACTCACACACAACTAGTAAGTTAAAGGTCAATTTTTTGGGAAATTGAGGAATTCAAAGGAGATTCAAGCCTTCAAGTAAGGATTAACAGCTGCTAGGAACCCATTTTGGGCATAGCACTTCAGAATTTTACAGCATGAAGTATAGATTTTTCTCTTTTGTTCTTCCTTCTCTGCTTTGCTTGTTCTTAATGGAATTTTGGGGAGTTTTGTTTGATTTTCAAAAATTTGGGAATGTTAGGTTATTTGGGTGTTAGATTGAGTTTAGAACAAGTTTATAGTTGTCTTAAAGCTTTGATTATAGATGAATTTGTTGAAATTAAGTTGAATTTTTTATTTGGGGAAAATAGAGTTTCAAAACCCTAAAGTTTCAATTCGTTGTTCTGATTTGAATTTGATGTTTGAAAGGTGTTTGTAAGAAGTATATGGGTGCTATAACTATTTTATAGCACAAATTATGAGTTTAATGCACGATGGGACAAATTTCAGTAAGTTGGGGATTTTTAAAATCACAGAAAATTTATGGGTTTCTACTCTCTAACCTGCGTTAGCCGATCAGCCTTGGACACCCATTCGACTGGCTCTGGTTTCAGGCAGGCTTGATCATTTTGTCTAGGTGGTTGACCGACCTGTGCGAGGCGGTCGACCGACCCATGCTGGCAGCCATATTTTTGGGTTGTTTTCAAGGGATATTTAGGGGTAACCTTAGGATATTAAAAGCTAAGGTTCCTAGGACCTAATTGAGAATGTTTAGAGTGTATTTGAGGCACATTGTAACACCCCAATTTCTTGAAGCGTTAACTGACTATTTCAATAATTTGTTTTGAAATAAAAACACTTTTTTTTATAGAAAATCCATCCTGAATAACAAACCAGACGTTCAAAAGAATGAAACTTTGGGGTTTGGTAGTTATCGTAGATAAAGTAAAATAAAACAAAATTTTAATCCCGAGAATAAAACTAAAATATCATTCCAAAATACTTAATAAATTTCCTTAGTAGGCCTGATCCCTTATGGCCATTACATCCTTAACATTTACGCCCTTTGCCAAAGCTCTCCAACTTATTGCGTTGTAACTACATCTTTGCCTTTACTTGCAACACAGAGTACCCATGAGCCAAAGACCAACAAGAAGAGTTGTGTAGGACACAACCCAATAACCTTAACCAACAATTTATTTTAATAATAACAATAAAGACAAACATAGCATAAAATGAAATATCGTATCCCAAGTTGAGATGGACAAGTGCAATGAGCACATTATAACATAATCATGCAATTTCAACATATCATAGGCATGCATTTTTGTAACATAGATATGAATTTCAACTTAGTACCCATCGCACTCTGTAATTCTTCCCATAATTTACACATGAATGTTGGGTCTCTATCTAAAACAATCGACTTCAAAACTCCATGAAGTCTCAAAATCTACTGCACATAAAGCTCTGCATACTATTTTGTTGTGTACATTGTTCTTATAGGTATAAAGTGTGATGACTTTGTGAATCTATCAATAATCACCCAAACTGAATCGTGTTGCTTTGTGGTCTTAGGTAACCCCACCACAAAGTCCATAGCAATCTCTTCCCACTTCCATTTGGGAATGTTTAACGGTTGTAACAAACCAGATGGTCTTTGGTGTTCCGCTTTGACTTGTTGGCACATGAGGCACCTTGTAACATACTCCACTACTTTCATCTTCATTCCAGGCCACCAATATAACATCTTCAAGTGTTATCTTTGTAGTCCCTGGGTGTAAAGAATAGGGAGTAGTATATGCCTCATCAAGAATCTCCTTCTTAACCTCTACATCAGCTGGCACACATATTCGTTCCTTATATTTCACTCTTCCACAGTTACTGAGAGTAAAATATTTGCCACTCTTTTCTTGGATTCCTTGTTTCTACTTTTGTATTTGCAAATCCTTATTCTGTCCTTCTTTAATTCTGCCTAACAAAGTCTAATGTTGAGTCGAGTTCGGTAATCCACCCACGATCAATTCTATACTTGCTCGATCTATTTCTTCCATCAGTTTGGCAGATATATTTCTTATAGCCACTACTTGTTCTTGACTTCTATGACTTAGGGGGTCAGCTATCACATTTGTCTTCCCTGGATGATACAATATTTCACAGTCGTAGTCTTTGACTAATTCCAACCACTGTCGTTGCCTCATACTTAACTCTTTTTGAGTAAAGAAGTATTTCAAGCTCTTATGGTTCGTATAAATCTCAAATTTCTCCTCATAGAGATAGTGTCGCCATGTCTTCAATGCGAACACTACTGCTGCCAATTATAAGTCATGTGTCGGGTAACGTTGCTCATACTCCTTCAGTTGTGAAGATGCATATGTGATCACCTTCTCTGCTTGCATCAAAACGTAACCCAGTCCTTGTTTTGGTGCGTCACAGTACACTACAAACTTTTTGTTATCTTTAGGTAGACTTAATACATGTGTCGTAATAAGCCTACCCTTCAAATCCTAACGCTCTGCTCAAAGTCCTTAGTCCATGCAAACTTGATGCCCTTTAAGGTCAATTCTATTAATGGCGTGGCAATCTTTGAAAATCCTTATACGAACTTCTGATAATATCCTGCCAATCCAAGAAAACTTCTTACCTCTGAAGCATTCTTTGGTTGTGGCCAGTCTTTTACAACTTCGATCTTTACCGGGTCGACCTTTTTACCATCCTTGGTTACAATGTTTCCAAAATATGCCACTTGTGTCAGCCAAAATTCACACTTCTTAAATTTAGCGTACAACTAGTGTTCCCTCAGTCTTTCAAGTGTCGACTGTACATGTTCTTTGTGTTCTTCTTCAGTTCGCGAATAGATTAGAATGTCATCTATAAACACTATCCCGAACTTATCAAAATAGTCTTTTAAGACTCTATTCATGAGATCCATAATTGCCACGGGAGCATTTGTAAGTCCAAAAGACATCACCATAAATTCATAATGGTCGTACCTAGTACAGAATTTTGTTTTCAGAATATCCTCCTCCTTAACCCTTAACTGGTGGTACCCCGATCTCAAGTCTATCTTTGAGAACACCGCCTTTCCTTAGAGTTGATAAAAAATATTGTCTATCCTTGGAAAATGGTTTTTGTTCTTGATGATGACCTTGTTAAGTTCCCTATAATCAATGCAGATCCATATTGATCCGTCCTTCTTCTTTATGAACAACACCGGTGCTCCCCATGGTGAGTAACTAGGCCTAATAAAACCTAGGTCAAGTAGTTTTTGCAGCTGAACCTTTAACTTCTTTAGTTCTACTGGTGCCATTCTATATAGTGCTTTCGAGATTGGCACTGTTTTCGGTGCTAGCTCAATCGTGAACTCAGTCTCTCGTTGAGGTGGCAATCCTGGTAAATTTGATAGAAATACATCCAAGTAATCACATACTATCCTCGTGTCTTCCGGTCTCTTCATTCTAGTTTTTGCTGTGTTGGCCACACTCGCCAAAAATCCCATGCATCCATGCTGTAACATATTTCCTTCTTCCAACACTAAAATTATTGGAATCCATAGTCCCGTTGCTATCCCCACAAACGCAAAAGGCTCATTCCTGTCTGGCTTAAACACCACCATTTTCTTCTTACACTTTATGGTAGCATTGTACTTTTCCAACCAATCCATTATGAGGATTACATCAAAATGAGTCATATCTAGATCAATCAAGTCTACAAACAGCTCTCTATCGTCTACCCTCAAAGGCAAGGCTCTAATCCACTTCCTAGATATTTCTACCTCCCTGGTTGGTAACATGGTCCCAAATCCCTTAGCATGCATCTCATAAGGTCTATTAAATCTATCCACTATTATCTTGGTAACAAATGAATGATTGGCAGTAGAATCAACTAAAACATGACAATCAATTCCAGCGATAAAAATATGACCTGAGACCACGGAAATGCTTGCTTCTGCATGAGGCTTGGTGAGACTGAACACTTGTGCTGAAACCGAATTATCGTCCTTCTTATGCTACTGTTTGATCCCTTCTTGACTCTTCTATGGGAAGTTTCTCTTAATGTGTCCTTCCTTACCACAACCATAACATGCGTTTACCTGACATTCACCTTGGTGGCGCTTCTTACACTTCTCGCACTCTGGGTACCGTACCCATTCCTTGTTCCCAGTGTGATTGTTTCATTTTTTATCTCTGGCTCTTTTATCCTGTCTTGACTGCCCTACATGATCATTTCCTTTTCTCTTTTGGTCATTAGAGTTATTATTCTTGGAGGAATTCTTTCTTGCCTTTCTCTTAGCAACACTTTCTTTCCAAACTTTGTCTTCCATTCTCTTAGCAGGAGAGACCTTTCCAGAACCTGAGCATATGTACTATTTCCCCCTACTGACACATTATCTATGTCCTTAGCTGTAACGCCCAACTTCCTTAGAGTCATTACTGAGTGAGTTTAAAATGTGCAATAACTCGCTAATCGAGGTTTTTAGGACAAAAGTGTAATTAAATCGTAATCAGAGTCATAAACTTGAGAATAAACCCTTCATTGAAAAATTATAAAACGTTTAACATTTGGGATCCCAAGAACATTGTTTAGAAATATGTACAACTCAAAATATAACTAGAGTCGACTAAATGACAAAATTTAAGTTTAGTACAATCATCCCCCAAAAGCACCCCTGGCCATGGCAGCCAGGCACACTAGACATGTACGTGCCGCTCCTCACGCTCACCATACTCAAGGCTTATAGACTTTCCCATTGCCTTTACCTGCACCACAGAGCACCCGTGAGCTGAAGCCCAGCAAGAAAACCCTCCCAAGCAGATAATATATGCCCATCAAACACTTAACATAAAATCAAGCCTTCATCAGGCTATACACATACGACCATGCTATCCTAGGGGCTTTACTAGGCCCTGGGTACACGGTACCGTAAGGATATCCCAGGTATCCCTTGGGGTCTCGCCCTGGCAACTCGTACTCCGCGTGCTAAACACTACTCCCGGCCCCTTACCGTTCTCGGCCTTCGCCGTTCCCAGCCATCGTCGTTCCATCATTTGTATACACACATAATATAACTAAACAGATATTTAAACACATAATAATGCAATCAAAGGGGCATGCCTTACTACACAGTTATATAGGGCCGAGCCCTTCAACTTAATCATATAGGGTCGAGCCCTGTAACACAAGCTCTATGGGAATAGTAGTTTTCTTACTTGTGTTTCTTATATTTTGTTTTATTTAACTTAAGTCTAAAAGGTTACCTCAAGGCTCGGGGTGCCAAAATCGTTCTCGAGGGGAAAATGGTAAATTTCCCCAATACTTCCTCCTAGGCATTCTAACCTCGAATATATCTCCAAATATTTACTTCCGTAACCCGATAACCCCATAAGATGTCTAATACCCAAAATACCCCTTGACTCGCCCCGAGTCAGATTTTTGACCCCGTTGTGACTTTCTAGCTAACCGCTCCCTAGGACTATCTCGGACCGTGCAACACAGAAATATCGCAGGTATATCACAATTATCACATTTATGCCCTCAACGGGCTAAAATTACAATCTTGCCTCTAATAGCCAGACGGGGCCCACATGCATACTTAATTCACCTAAACATGCATCACTAATTACATATTCACATAAATTCTCATATTATAACAATAATTCACTTATTGCCCTCCAGGCACGCTAACCAAGGCCCTAAGCCTTATTAGAAAATTTGGGTCGTTACGCTAGCTATCATAGGCTTTAAGCCTCGAACAAACTGGTCTACTCTGGTTGCGTTAGTTGGCACTAGGTCTGCTGCGAACTTGGCAAGTCTGTAAAACTTTAATGTGTACTCTGTCACTGTCATATTCTCCTGGGTCAAGGTAGCAAGCTCATCCACCTTTGATGCCCGTACTGCAACATTGTAGTACTTGTCATTAAATGCTTGTTGAAATTCTGCCCATGTCATTGTAGTAACATCTCTTGCCTGAGAGATCACTTCTGTAATGCCCTGGGTAACCAAGACCGTTACACTGTGTGTTTAAAGTAGTGCAAGACTTGCTAATCAAGTCATTTAAACAAAATGTGAATCTAAAGTCATCAATGGATTAGGAATAAAAGATTTTGGTCATAAACAGGTTATTTTATTAAAAATGACAGTTTAGTACATGGAATCTCAAAACAGGGTTTAGATGACATATTTACAAGAATTCCAGAAGTTATAAACAACTCAGGCCACTCTAATGGAAAAATACACATTTTAGGTTTCCGTCCTTGTACAATCCCTCGACTGTGGCGACTGAGCAGCTGATAATGTACACTTTGCCCCCAGAGCTCTACAACTCATGGTTGAATCAACATACCCTCGCCTTTGTCTGCACCACATAGCACCCGTGAGCCAAGGCCCAACAAGAAAAACATAATACATAGCATGATTAATGTCAATAACCAAATATTCCACCAAGCATAAACGAGTATTCAACAAGTTCATAACATTCATTTATTTAGTGATAACAATCGACAAATAAACAACATGTCATCCAGACAATCCACTTACCATATTCTTCATATTAACAACGATAATCACATTTACAATAAACAATTTATAGCAACCATTACACAATATTCAGGGTCGACACCCTTAGGTCGCACCCTCTGCTTAACCCACTGTCTTCGGCTCACTTAGGTCGCCCCCAGTGTTATACCCACTACTCCGGCCACCTTAACAGAGCTCAGTGATTAATAAGCTATCCTCAGCTACCAGTGGCTGAGTCACGCCCTGTGCACAAATATTTATTCTGACACTCTTAGGCCGGCTATCACATGTCCCATGGCATAATACCATCTCTTGACATGTTATACAAATATAGGGAGCTCTTAGTCCCATCATGTTCACATGGTTTATCACAATCACATAACAATGCATACAAACATAGGGAACACTTAGTCCCAACCTTACCACATAATCGGGTTCAGTTTTCTTACCTTTGATTCCAATTGCTTTGACTAGTGAATTCGACCTTCGAGCACGATCCTGTCCAAGCCCTAGCGTACACCTAGTCACAGCCACAAGTTATAACCATCACTAAACTTCGATTCCAAAACCTAACCTCGGAACAAAACCTGAGCCCTCGCGAAGCCCTAAATCCACCAAACGGGGTGGTGGAATCAAACCCCGAGCCCCCGGGCCAAAACCCTAAGAAAAACACCCAAAACCCATTTCTGGAGGCAGGGTAGTGCTACAGCGCTTCAGACAGAGCCCAAAAATGCCCAGGAAGCCCAAGCCTAGCGCTATAACACCCAAAGGCTAGTGCTACATTCCAGTAATCTTACCTCAGTTACCTCAATTAAGCTTAATTCTAGTAAAACCTCCCAGCTTCTCTAAGGATCCAGGTGCTAAGCTTGGCCTAATCCTCCTCTGAACCACAGCTCCAAAATCCCCCAAGAAATGGTGCAAAAAGAAGGAACCAAATGAGAGAAAGAGAGGTTATCTTAAGAATTCTGTTTTTCCTTCTTCTCTTTTGTCTCTTTCCCCCTTTTACTTTCAGTTTCCACTACCCTCTAAACAATCCATTAAGTGTATAAAGGCAGATGGATACTTATCTCTATTTTCAATCGAAGGACCATATTGCCCTCCCATTATAATCTAAACCTTAAAACATTCCAGGGGCATTTGGGTCATTGCTCCTAATTCCTGCTAATTCCTCGTTATCTTAATATTCACCAATTATTTTCCTCAATGCCAAATAGTCTCCAATATATTTCCTAGAAATACCCCCGAGTTCTCTTGAGCCGGGTATAAATTCTTGCAGTGACTTTTCCGCCAAACCGCTCACCAGGATCGCCTCGAGATTCAAATCGCAAATATATATATTCACATAATAATGTGGCCTCAATAATTTATCACAAATATTTATGTTTATGCCCTCAACGGGCCAAAATTACAATTGTACCCTTATAACCTAATCGGGGCCCACATGCATACTACTACCCATATTCATGCATCTCCTATATTCATATAATCACATAAGCATGCTTATCACATAATCATGCATCTAATCATATCCATATACTCATTCGATCATGCATGCCATACAATCATGCATTTAATCATTCATTCACATAAACATCAATTATGCCCACCTGGCACACTAATCAAGGCCCTTAAGCCTTATTAGCAATTTTGGGTCCTTACAACTATCCCCTCCTTATAACAATTTCTTCCTCAAAATTTATTCGAACACCCATCAGGTGACAACTCCCATACCTCTAACCAAATCTCCAAAGTCCAAATCTTTACCTTTGATCCCGTAGTAACACTCTTACGAGAGTGACAATCTTGTTTCATATGATCTTATCTTATAACTGTAATCTTATTAACCTTTTATCGCTTCGAAAACTCTGCTGAATCCTGGAGTCTACTCAATCTATCAGTGATCATTTTCTGTCTAGTTTTTGACACCAATAAGACCCATAAGCCATTACCCATACCAGGGTAAGACAAACTTGTAGCCCCCTGGCCTCACTCTTGGTTCGATCTCAGAATTCTTGTTAAACCAGGAATCAAACTCCTTCCTTTTTTTTTTTTTCATACTATCACACTCTTTCTTGTCTCCACTGCTTGGGGACTTACAAGTGAATTCACTCCAAATGCTAGTCCATAATGACTCAACCATCCCATGCTAACCCATTGTCCTGGCAGCCCACTGCGAAACCCATCGCGATGTTTCCTTGTTCCCATTATAAAATACTCAAAGTCTGCCATAGCCTTAATGGTTTCTGATACCTTGTCCCGACCTGCTAACAGGTCAAGAGCTTTGCTTATATTCCATCATGTCCCTCTCCATCTCGAGCCATCAATATAAAACTTTCAAAATTTGTTACATCCCCCTAACGCCTGAATGAAGAGAATAGGAGGACAATATGAGAATCACCCAGAATCTCCCATGTAATTCCGGTGTCCTTCAGATTCCAGATCTGATCCTTGTATTAAAATAAATTTATCCCTGACACTGTAAAATCCTTCGCTAATCCAGCTAAGACTTTGCCTTAAATTCTCCCATCTGTGGTTCACTTAACTGTCTTTCCTTGATCCTTTGCGTGATAATAATCTCAAGTATCAAATTAGCCACTTAGCTCACTAGAAACTCTATTCTAGTTCTAGTCAGATCCTTTAACAAACATCATGCATAGACAATCACCTTTTTCATGTCACCGAGGTGTCATAACAACTCACGAACTGATTCTAACCTGTAAAAAGACATAGTTCTCAACCTGAAATACATGTACCACCATGCCCACCTAAGGAAACTCCTATTCCTAAGGCATTCCTTAACCTTGGAAAATCTCCAACCAATAATACATCACAACACCGTTGACCAACACAATCAAAAATCCAATTCAGATAATCTTTGAATATTCTGTTCACCCATTTCACAAAAACAATTTGGCATTGACCAAATCCTTAACACAGAACTTAGCATCCCTAGTGCCCTTATCTAATATAATCACAATATTTTGCATATCCTTCTTTTTCATCATTAGCTGGTAATAACCAGATCAAAGATCCTTAATTGTCCATGATCTCTAGCTGGTGATAATCAGTTCAAAGATCCCTAGCTATCCCTGATCTATAGCTGGTAATAACCAGATCAAAGATCTACCTTAAAGAACATTATCCTACTCAGCAATTGAGCCTTTAATTCTTACAGCTTTGTTGGAACCGTCCAGCACATCATCCTAGATCTGATTCCATCTCTGGCACCAATACAATCACCATTCTACCTCTTTGTGCAAATGTACCCTTGACAAATTCCTTGGAAACTTATCCGAAAACTCACAGACTACTCCAGTCTGTCTTGAACCCACTAGTACAACTTAAGTAGTGTCCATTACACTAACTAAGGTTCTAAACATCCCCTGCAATAGATCTCCAACTCTAAATACAAATGCCATATATACAACCCCAATTACTACAAGGGATTCTTTCTTTTAAACTTAAGAGTTACTATTCCTTCTTTACAATCCATCAACGTCCCCATACTTGACTAACCATTTCATATTCAAAGTCTTTATGTTGTAGCTATCTTCGAATATACTTTAAGTAGTAGCTGATACATTCACCGGTCCTAATGTGCTTCTGACCAAATTTCTTCATAACTGATTTCTTCCTTTCCTATAGTATGACCTTGAGTGCCCTTGAGAAACGAAGTTAATACCTTCTGAAACCTTACCTATGACCCTGCTGCTTGTAATATCCTCAGTGTAATAGTTGTTCATATTCTTATTCTAGCTGGGGAGTAGTTCTACACGTCGCTAGTGAACCTGAATGCAACCCATTTATGTCGTTTCTGTATTCTCTGCTTGTCGTACTTATCCATGTCATTGAAGTATAAAATGATTAGGAACCTTTATTATCAATCCATCACCCCCAACTCGACACAAGAAATAATTCCTGAAATGTCTATTTCCTTGATCCTTATCTGGCAATAACAAGATCGATGATCAACTCCTGAAGACATTGTACTGTCTTGTAACGGGGCATTTAAACTTTTCATCCCTAGCAGGCGATATCAACGAGTCCCATGATGCAATTCTCTGTCCAATTTACTCCTTCAGGTGATCCAATAATTCCTTAAGCCAAACTAATGTCATTCTTCATAACGTTCTTGATATTAAATCCACCCATTCCCAAGTTCCGAATCGTACCCAAAAACTCCTTGCATACTCAGTTGCATCCTTACTGACCAATTTAGTTTCCATTCAGTCTAATCAATATGCTTCAAGAGATGTCCTCGACAGTCTAGGGTTGTCCCTTATGTAACACATTAACTTTCCTCAACAAGTACTCGTATCTCAGGCCCCTCGTATAACAACCTTGCGATATGTACCTCATATCTAAATCTTTTCCAGCTCATTATCAAACCAAAAGGAAAGACTATCAAGTCCATTGGTCACTTCCGAGGAACTAGTCTTGAGCTCTGAATGTAGCAGGGCATCCCAGCCTTCCCTTCTCTACACCTGGGAAATCCACCCTAGCGTGCCCTTAACCGACACCTTTCCAGATAGTGTCTTTCTCTTCTGGTGCACACTAAACAACATCACTAGGCTTCAACCCTATCTTGTTGGCCAACATGTGCACTGGACCCCCTTTCTGTCAAAATCAGGAACCATAGAACCATTAAGGGTTTTCCTTTCTCTGATAACCTAGTAGCCACCCTTACTAAATTCCATGAACGAGAATATCATCATCTGTATTCCTTATATCTTAAATCACATGGCCCTCTCTACTGCCCAAGCACAAATAATCATCACCAAGTTTAACTCATAAATGATTCATCATCTCTGGTTGCATCCATTTGCTTCATAATCCAAAGTGGATTGATCAACCCACCAAACTCATTGACATACACTGTCGCTATCTTACCACTTTCGACATCCTTCTGCCACAAATACTTAATACAACTATTCTGCCTCAATTTTCCCTCCTCATATTATAAAGAATGGGATTAGCTATACCCATTAAAACCTCCCAGTAAAGCCTCCCAGCTTCTCTAAGGATCCAGGTGTTAAGCTTGGCCTAATCTTCCTCTGAACCACAGCTCAAAAATACCCCAAGAAATGGTGCAAAAAGAAGGAACCAAATGAGAGAAAGAGAGGTTAGCTTAAGAGTTCTGTTTTTCCTTCTTCTCTTTTGTCTCTTTCCCCCTTTTTCTTTTAGTTTCCACTACCCTCTAAACAATCCACTAAGTGTATAAAGGCAGATGGATACTTATCTCAATTTTAAATCAAAGGACCATATTGCCCTCCCATTATAATCTAAACCTTAAAACATTCCAGGGGAAATTGGGTCACTGCTCCCCATTCCCGCTAATTCCTCGTTATCTTAATATTCACCAATTATTTTCCTCAATGCCAAATAGTCTCCATATATTTCCCAGAAATACCCCCGAGCTCTCCCAAGCCGGGTATAAATTCCAGCCGTGACTTTTTCGCCAAACCGCTCACCAGGATCGCCTCGAGATTCAAACCGCAATATATATATATATCCACATAATAATGTGGCCTCAACAATTTATCACAAATATTCATGTTTAAGCCCTCAACGGGCCAGAATTACAATTGTACCCTTATAACTTAATCAGGGCCCACATGCATACTAATACCCATAGTCATGCATCTCATATATTCATATAATCACATAAGCATGCTTATCACATAATCATGCATCTAATCATATCCATATACTCATTCGATCATGCATGCCATACAATCATGCATTTAATCATTCATTCACGTAAATACAATTTATGCCCACCTGGCACACTAATCACGACCCTTAAGCCTTATTAACAATTTTGGGTTGTTACAACTTCCCACCAAATCATTGCGCCATCTTTGACCATATGAGTGGCATAGGCTAGCCTACCATCTCCCTCGACTCGCATGAAGTCCAAAATTCACCCCATCATACTCACCCATTGTTCATCCTTTAATGGATCAATGCTCACTTCGAATACTGGAGGATGTTGCTTCCTGAACCTTTCGTACAATGGCTCCAAATGATTGCCAACTTTAGGAATAGCTACAGTCGGTGCTATGGGTTGTTGAATGTCTCTGCTCCCTTAATTTTGTTGCCTGTTTTCTCATGTCTACTTTCATGGCCATAAATTGTGCTTCCAACCTATGGTAGGCAGTATAAGGATCTTCTTCATACCTATTTCTCCTTCAGCTGGTGGAGCGTTGCCGATGTGGTTAGCTCTCATTTTAGGTCTCACAACATGTAGATTGTTGAGGTTACAGTTAAACCCAAAGTTTCTTCACATTGATCTCCTAGGAGGCATGATTTAAGTTCGTTCAAGATAGGGTCAAAGTATTTTGAGATATGCACAACAATGGTTTTTCAAACCAAAGCCTAGAACCATTAATTCTTGGGATACATTTGTGATACTCTTCTATTCATAGTTCTTTGTTGCTAAAACTCTACCAGCCAAGCTCATTGTCCTTGTCGACATTAAATAAGGACCTAACGAGCCCCTAAAAGATTATGTGCAGTGTTTCATGCAAGATCCAAGTTAGCGATGATGGAAAACTAATGGCCATCGTGGTTCAGATCCAAGTTAAAAGTCCACTTTGGACCGATGTTAGAAGAAAAACTGTCTACTCGACCAGAGTGTCTTAATTGAGTAGACGAGTTTATAAAACTAGAAGAAGCGATTCAAAAATCTAACCAAGCTAACCAAGTTGGAACCAATGTTGCACCATCAAAAAACTCAGGTGCAAATAAGCCGAACAAGACAACCAATTGTAATGGTAACAAGAATAATCAGAACAGTGATAAATGGAACAACAATTCTAGGAGAGGAAATAATAACGACAATGAATGAGCAAACACCAGTGATAAGAAATGAGAATATGTGCCTGATATCACCACCTACTCTAGGCTCTCAGGGGTTTTTCAAGCTACACAAGTTGAAGTACCCTGTAAGAAACCTAATCCTATTAGGAAGGATATAAGCAAGAGAGACACTAAAAAATTATGGTTCTTTCATAACGATCGTGGACATGGCACTATTGAGTGTAACCAACTCAAAGAAGAAATTGAGTTCCTCATTCATGAAAACTATCAGGCAATGAAAAGATATGTTCAACGACCTGTCAAACAAATTCCAACTGCTGCAGGAAATCCTGATGCACCAGGAAAACCAGGAGAACACTACCAACCCTGGTAGTAGGGAATTTAGACATGATTTGTCAAGAATTACACTTTGCTGGCAATAGTAGAAAGGCCCTAAAACGATATGCCCGAACACTACACCATGAACCAGGAGAAGATGTGTTGGATGTCGAGGAGCGGACTCCTAAAATGCCTCGGTATGAGTGTAAGTCTATTACATTCATCGAGGAGGATGACAAACATATCAAGTTCCCGCACAACGATCCATTATTAATCGAGACACATATTGCTAACATTATTGTTCCTCGAACAATGGTTGATCACAGCTCTTCGATCAACATACTTTTCAAGCCTATGTCGGAGAGACTGAAGCTTTTTGTTTAGGGCTTTGAACCCTACACGCACACACTATATGGTTTTACATGAGAAGGAATGACCCCAGGAGGAAAAATAAGACTTGTTGTTACAGTTGGAGATGCACCAATGAACGGTACAGTCATGGCCACCTTTGTTGTGGTCGATTTTCCTTCAGCTTTCAATGCCTTGCTTGAAAGCCCAATACTATTATGGTGCATGCTAATCTGACTGGTATACCCCTCATCAAGAGAGGTACATCCATTTTTCACATAACAATGTAGTACCCAACCAATGTTGGGATTGGATGTGTTAATGGAAATCAATAGGAACCTTGAGAATACAATAATTCTTCCACCACTACTGCTAAGAAAGGCTTAGTCATGACCAACATGATTTTTGTTGGACCAGTAGAAAATAAGATAACAATAGTAATGGAGGTTAACATCTCAGAGGGACAATAGCAGCCTTCCCGAAAAGAGAAGAATGCCTTCAAATAGGGAGATTCCCAAAGCGAGGAGGTGGAATTTGATCCTCGCTTTGGGGTTTATGATACTGTAATGGGATTAATTGAGGACCTCGAGGAAGCTCCATTCGACCAGGAAGACCCAGCCAAGACTGTCCAAATTTGAAAAGCCTTAGCTGAGGAGGTCAATCTTGAACTCATAAGTTTATTAAAACACAACTAAGATGTGTTTGATGGTCACACTGAGACATGGTAGGTATGAACCCCACTGTGATTAGCCATGAATTGAATATCAACAAGGAAAACTTCAAACCCGTCAAGCAAAAAATGAGTTTGCTCGACAAGGATAGACCAGCTAGTTGATTCTACAACAAGGCATGAGGTCCTTACTTTCATGGATGCCTACATAGAGTACAATCGGATTAGCATGCACCTCTCTTGACAAGGAGCATATTAGCTTCAGGATTGACACATACATATACTATTACAAGGTAATGCCTTTTGGACTAAAAAAAATGTTGGCGAGATGTATCACCGGCTAGTCAACATGATGTTCAAGCATCAGATAGGCAACAACATGGAAGTCTACATCCATGATATGCTAGGTAAGTTAAAAAATCCTTGGAGCATGCTCGAGATCTAGCAGAATGCTCTAATATTTTGAAGCATTACAAAGGTAAAGTGCTCGTTTGGAGTAGGGTTAGGAAAATTACTTGGGTTCATCGTCAATTAACGAAGCATAGAAGAAAACCCAGAAAAAATAAAAGCCTGATCTATATGAAATCTCCCACTAATATAAAGGATGTACAAAGACTCACTGGGAGAATAGGAGCTCTTAGCAGGTTTGTCTCAAAGTCGACAGACAAGTGCGTTCCATTCTTCAATCTGCTAAGGGTAAGATAGAAGAGTGTAAGACAGCCTTCTAGGCTCTTAAGGAGAATTTAGCGCAATGACCAGTCTTGTTTAAACCAGTTGATGGGGAAACCCTTCTTTTATATCTAGCAGTCACTGAGCGTGCTGTTAGTGCAGCATTGATTAGAGAAGAAGATAAAATCCAGTATCCATTATATTATATAAGAAAAATGTTGGTAGGAGCCGAAACAATATACCCCTTATAAAAAAGTTGGCATATTGCCTACTGCTTGCAGCAAGAAAACTAAGGTTGTATTTCCAAGCTCATCCAATTACAGTCATAACAGACCAACCCCTCACGTAGGTTCTACAAAATCCTGAAGCATCAGGTCGATTGCTGAAGTGGACAATAGAGCTTAGGTAATACAAAATCACCTACCAGCACAAACTGTTATCAAAGGGAAAGCATTAGCAGATTTTATTGCTGAATACACAGGTGTATCAGATTAAAACGAGCAAGTAGTAGCACCAAACGTAAATGAGGAGATCTGGCCAACATGGAAATTGTATGTAGATGGTTCCTCCAATGAGCACAACTCTGGAGTTGGTATAATTTTTTCTACATCTGAAGGGCATCACATTCATTGTGCATTAAGATTTGGATTTAATGTCTCAAACAATGAAGCAGAACATGAGGTCCTGCTCGCTGGCCTCGACTTGCTAGAGACGTAAAAGCTTTATCAATAGATATTTATATCGATTCACATTTAGTTGTGAACCAAATCTTAAGGGATTACAAAGCTCGATGAATGAAGATGGATGCCTACCTAAGCAAGGCTAAAGACCTTATTGCACAGTTTAAAATGTATACCATACAATAGGTACCGCGTGACAAGAATTAAAATATTGATGCTTTAGCCAAGTTAGTCAGTGCTAAGATGCAGACAATCGAACATAATACTAGTCGAGCACCTTGCCCAATTGAGTATCAATGAAACAGACACAACGTTGCAACTAGACAATTTTCCATCCTGGATGACTCTGATTGCTACTTATCTAGACAGGGGATTTTGCCTGAAGAAATAAACAAAGCACAAAAGATATCAAGGCATGTTGCTAGATATGTAATTGTTGATGAAGTGGTGTACAGATGGGGTACTCAGTGCCTTTACTTCAATGTGTCACTAGAACAGAAGCTATGATAGAAGTACATGAAGGGTTCTGCGACAATCATGCAGGGGGCAGAGCCTAGCAAAAATGATACTGAGGCAAGGGTATTTTTTGCTAACCATTTATGAAGATGCATTTGAGTACGTGAAGAAATGTGAAAAGTGCCAAAGATTCTCTAAAATACCTCGAGCAACTTCTAATGAGCTTAAGCAAATGCAAAGTCCATGGCTCTATGTTGTATGGGGGATAGATTTGATAGGGTAGCTACCCATGAGAAAAGGAGGAGTCCAATTTGTAGATGTTGTAGTGGATTACTTTACCAAGTGGATTGAGGCGGAACCACTGGCAACTATAACTTCAAAGAAAGTACTTGACTTTGTGGTGAAAAATATTATCTACAGATATGTACTGCAAAAAAGGATCATTTTTCAGAGAATGGTACTTAGTTTGATAATGATCTATTTATGGACTTCTGTGCAAGAGATGGTATCATGAATTTTTTTTTGCAAGTGCTCATACACAAACAAACAGACAAATGGAAGTCGTTAATAAGACTTTGAAAGATACAATGAAGAAGCGGCTCGAGCAAGCCAAAGGCAACTGGTCAGATATTTTTCTAGAAGTATTATGGTCATACCATACTACTGCTCGCACATCAACTGTTAATACACCATTTTCCATGGCATATGGGTATGAAGCAATGATACCAGCCGAATTAACCCCCATCACATAGACGAAGTTGTTGACGGTAAGGACTCGTCAATGAAATATGGATGGAATACTCAAAAACTTAAATCAATATCTAATGAACTCGTCAACGTAAATTGCAAGTAGGAAATAGAAAGAAAACTCATATTTTGCTCTTAGATTAATCTGATCTTACAAGAATTTTTTCCAACCCCTTTGTTTGAGGGGTCCAAATCAATTTATAGTTAAACTTTAATGGCTTATGATACATTGTGGTCCCGGGGCACCATATGGTATATGGGTACATCGTCAGGATGGTGGCACAGGTAGTAGTGGTGTAGAAGGTCGTGGTATCGGCTCTGGTACATAGTCAGGGTCTGTGGGGATGCCTCCACTACTTATTTAGTACGAGTGTTAGACAAGTGGTACCAGACGTAGTGGTGTAGGTGGTTGTGGTATTGACTCTAATATATAGTCAGAGACATGCTATCCATGTCACCACTCCTCGTACTCCCACTACTTGTCTAGCATGGGTATTCAGATTAGACATACGAGGTCTTAAAGGTCATACCCCGTATAAGCTTCGTACTTGTACGATCTCTTTGAATTATACTAAAGTTTTTACCTTTAAATGTTGAAATCTCTGTAGGTATTCATAGGAGACACGATCTTGAGGCGCATTTCGTGAGACACCTAGTCCATGCAAGGGGCCCTTGGGTCGTTGGCGCGAGGCACTTGTAGGTGAGGCTGCGCCTCGTGAGATTGGCAAGGCGTGAAACAGGGCACTCAGGGTGGCCACGCGAGATGCTGTGCATGAGGTGGGGCTCTGTAGGATACATGGGAGGGTGCAAGGTGCATGCCTAGCAGGAAGGTAACACGCCTAGGATTCACGAGAGGGGCGGTGCACCTAGGCCTCGCGAGATGGATGGGACTTTGCGAGAGGGGCGATGCGCCTAGGCCTTGCGAGATGGCTTGGCTTTGCGAGAGGGGCAGTGCATCTAGGCCTCACGAGATGGATGGGCTTCGCGAGAGGGGCGGTGCACCTTGGCCTCGCAAGATGGCTGGGCTTTGCGAGAGGGGCGGTGCTCCTAGGCCTCGCGAGATGGCTGGGCTTCGCAAGAGGGGCGGTGCACCTAGTTCTCGCAAGATGGCTGGGCTCCACGAGAGGGACGGTGCACCTAGGCCTTGCGAGATGGCTAGGCTTCACGAGAGGGGTGGTGTGCCTGGGCACCTAAGCGCGTCTGAGGCGTGGTCTTGGGCACCTGAGCGCGGCACATAGGCCGAGGTCCATAGGACCTTGAGCAAGGTAAGTGTGAGGCTTCATGTGGGGTGAGATAGGTCAGTCTTGCGAAGGCCTTGTGTGAGGCCTGGGTATTTTAGGATCATGTCCAATTTGCGGTGCTCATACTTGCCCCCCAGTCTACGAGAGAGTCTTTAGGCCCACTTGTAGACTTCAAGGTGCAATGCATTCGGGATGTCCGTGAGATTTTGAGGGTGAATGTAAGCCTATCATTGTGCTCCGCGGGTCCCAAGCTAAGTGCCAAGCTCTCTTCTTGACCATTGATCAGGCCTTTGGTTCGATGGTTAAGATGAGCTTGTGGCTCCTATAAATAGGCCTTCATATCTAGACTATTATTTACACCTTACCTCTTCAACATAGTGGTTTTTGAATCCTTACTCCTTTCAAGAGGTAAGGGGTTCCATCCCCCACAACCTCAATTTTGCTATGTTTTTCTTTTATAATTTGAGTTCATTTCTTTTATGTCAATATCAATGTAGGTATTTGAGGAGTAAAACACCTTTTTTCTTTTGTTTTTGCAGACACATACTTTTAGCTCGTTGCTTCTCTTCGACTGTGACAGTGCTTTATTTTACTTACTCGAGGTATACTTTCTTTCTCTCTTATGCTCACTGGGTCTTGATTAGCACAACTCAGGATGGGTTGCCTTGGCCAGAGCTCGTTGTGAATTAATCAATTTACATGCCCTCATTTATGTCTCGTAGTTGGTCATTTAGAGCACTTGTGCCTAGAGGTTTTGATCCCATTCCTTTGTGTTTTGTAGACTTCCTCTTATTTACACGTGCATCCTAATTACCTATGAGATGTGGTCCCATGGCATGTGAGGGATCATCTAGTGCTCCTCAGGGGGTCAAGTTTGTAGACTAATCTTCAGATTCAGAGTCCCCTGAAAACAACCATTACCAAGACTATAACACTTTGAGGCAGGCTCGTAGACGTCACCTTGAGCATATGGCCAAACTTAGACGTAAAGTCTGGGTGGTGGAGAGCGAAATAGACTCAGTTCTAAGGGGCGACAAATTTTCTTTTCCCCTTGACCTTAGCGATCATATAGCGAACCTTAGGGTGACCCTTTTAGATCTGCAGATGGAGTTGGAGTTAATGGAGGGAAATCTCTTGCCTCAACCTTCTGCCTGTTTTCCCCTTATGATTGTCATGGGGTCATCCCGGCTTCCCCTCAACCCTTATTTTCAATCCACCCTTGGTTAGCGCTCTCACACTCAGCGCCTCGGTGGAAGACCTTTGCTAGGAAGAAAAAATTGAGGGTAAAGTGCCTTGTTTCTACCTCACTCTTTTCTTTTGGTTTTCTAGATATGGCAAAGAGAGTACGACGATAGGTGGCTTCCGAGGCGCAAGATTTCGGTCCTTTACTAGCGTCCTCCATTGTGTCCAACGTGCAGAGAACTGACTGTTGGAGCTATTTAAGAATTACCACATTGGCAAGAAAAAGCAATTGTTTGTACCTTCTAATACCTCTCAGGCCGATAATCCCTCTCAGGGGTGCTTGGCCATGAGCGAGCATATCCTGAAAGTGGGTGGCACCATTCCTCTACATCCGTTTTTTGTTGCAATACTTAATCATTTTAACCTTGCTTCGCTCCAAATGGCGCTAAGCAGATGGTTGACCTTAAGTTACCTGTACATGGCATTCATTGAGCTCAACCAATGCGCTCCTACGGCTCAGGAGGTGCACTTTATGTACAACCTCATGCCAACCCCCAAATCCAAAGGCTATTATTTCTTACAGAAGGCCAACTCGCTGGTTTCCCTCATAGAGGGTTCTGTTTCAAACCCGGGGAGCTGGAAGCAGGTCTTTTTCTTCATAAAAGGTCCCCTCTACGTACGTGAACGCTTTCGTTCATCTCAAAGTAAGTGCTTCAACCTTGTCATCCTTTTCCTTTAAATTGAGTACTATAGAACTTATGCTTATATTTGCAATTGTGTTAATTGTGCAGAGGAGTTCGATGACCCTGAAATTCCCCAGTCGGAGGCATCGCCAGTGGACAAAATCCTTGATGCCAACCCCGACCTGAAAATGGATGCTCGTCTTTTCACTGTGGAAAACCTCAGCCACTAAAACTTGTCTACGATCTCGGATCATGATGCATTGTGGCACATTTCCAAGTGAAGGAAGAAGGCACCTCTAGTTGAGCATTACTCTGATGGAGGCGATGCGGAGTGGGTGCCCGAGAAGGTTTCCCCAGAACACAGGCGACCTCGCCAATCATCTCTGTCTCCTAGGGGGTGCCCTCCTTTCGCCCCTATGGACCATGACATGGCCTCTCACTTCCACGGTCAACAGGGCATGCCGAGGGGCTTCGTCTGTCCCTTTTTTGAGGACTGTGATGCTCTCCCTTAATCCTGGTTCATCAGGGGGTCATTTTCCCGATATTCTTGTGCCTTCTCCACCTTCGGTGAGTGGGTCATCCGTCCCTACCTAGCTAAGCGCCCTTGACTCGGAGGGGGCACCTTGGGTGGGTCGTGTGGCAACCTCTTATGGGCAACGGTGTACCTGGGTCGCTGAGGGGCTTCCTGAGACTGATTGGAGAAGTCTTGGGAATTTCGCCATGTCATAGCTTGGGGAGACTCTTGTACGCTCTGCTACCTAGGTGAGTTCATGCATCTTACATTAGCCTTACCCTTATTTTATTTTTCTCATCATCATTATTGTTATTTTTCTTGTGCAGACTTATACAGTGTCCCAACGATTTGCCGACTCGGCATAGGACCGATCTTCATCGAATGTCGAAAGGGACTGTGTAATGGTCAAGGTTCAGAGGCTCGAGAGGAAACGTACTGACACCAAGCTTAAGCTTGAGAAGGCCCTAGCGAAGGCCTCTTCATCATCAAAAAAGAAGAAGAGGGCGAACGCCAAAGCCGTGATGCTACAGGAAAAGGTTGCTCGCCTAGAGGCCGATCTTAGTGGAGTTGAAGCCAAAATAGCAATGTTCTAGGAGATGATCACTTCCTTAGAGGTGAATTTGGCTAATATCGAGTATATATCCATATAGCGCGCACTCTACGGAGTATGGAGGCAAAATCCTAACTTCGATTTCTCCTCCTTTGGTGAGCATGTCATTACTAGGGTGGTGAGCGGAATCCCTGCGGTAGGAGGCCCTGAGATTCTGCTTCTGCGATCTTATCTTTTAATTCAATTTGACTGTATGATCATTTTAGTTTTTAATTTTAATTAATTTTTTTTGTTGGAACTTTTATTAGTCCTGTGACATTATCACGACTCCTTTTTTCTGTATATATATGTGATTATTTGCTTTTGTTCCTCTATGTTTGAGGTCCTTTTGAGCCCGCAAAATGGGGTTCTATAGGTTCTCTTTTTTATATATACTTTTTTATTTATCAGGCTTAAGGTCCTTTGGAGCCCATACGAAGGGGTTCGATAGGTCTCTCTTTGGTGCCTCTTGATTGTCTCTATAAGGATATGTTGACCCTTTTGGTTCTAGTTATCCTTTTCTATACTTTTGTGCGCGATTATTATTTCTTGCGAGAAGCATCCTTCTCGTCATTATTCATAGTACTATTTTTGCAAGGGTCCCTTTCAGGACCCTTGTTGGCTAGACGACTTGGTGGTCGCTCTAGGCTTATTGGTGGGTGCTTTTCCTGAGGCATTTCCTCTAGTGGAAACATCTGCCTTTATTAGGAGGCTCTTTTTTGTTTTTGTAGGACCTTTTGACCTCCTTGATGTTCATAAGGGTAGCTAATCCTCGTGAACTCAAGTGATTTCTTGCCAGGTCTTCTTCTTTATTTATAAGGGGTCTTTTTTAGGATATAAGGGTCTCGTTTAAGATATTAGGGTCTCATTAAGGACCTTTTTTTATGCTATATACTTTGCCCCCAAGTTGTTGGCGAGATTTATCTCGGCAAGCACTTTGATCATTCCATTCACACACTTTGATAATCATTTTGCTTAAACAATAATCTTTACTACATATTCATCTAATGTCACATCATATTCATTGAAAACAGGTGAAGTACATGGTAACTTAATGTGACTTCGCTCATACTACATATTCAGGAGTCCAAGTTGAACTTATAACTATTACATTTAACTTGCACGCTAGAAAGAACAATAACATTCGTTCCTCAACATGAAGGTCTTACTGAGAATATTTCTTTAGATGTTCTGCGCTCCATTATCTAGGTACATGGTATCATCCAAGAGTGCATGCTTGTAAGTGTTAGGGGCAGAACCTGGGAAACTTGGTAGGGCCCTTCCCAGTTTGCCCCTAACACACCTACGCTCGGGTCTCGAGTGTTGGCCAGGATTTTCATTAACACGAGGTCTCCAACTCTAAACCCCCTCTCTCGCACCCTTGAATTATAGCATCTTGCGGCTCGTTGCTGATATGTTGCTAGCCTCAGTTGTGCCGTTTCTCTTCTTGCTTCCAACAGGTCCAAATTTCCGGCTAATGTTGTGATGTTAGCCTGGTCATCATATGCTTGTACGCAGATGGAGTTAATCTTCATTTCTATTTGAATGATAGCCTCGCAGCCATAGGCTAAGGCGAAAGGCATCTCTCCAGTGCTGGAATGAGGTGTGGTCCTGTAGGTCCAAAGCACATTGGGAAGTTCTTCGATCTAGGCCCCTTTCAACTTTTCCAACTTTTTTTTTAGGTTGCTTTTTAGGATCTTGTTGATGGCCTCCACTTGTCCATTTTCTTGTGGGTGTACTACGACGGAAAAACTCCTCTTGATTCCCTTCTTCCTGAAATATTCTTCGTATACTCCCCCTTCAAATTGCGTCCCATTGTCAGAGATTATCTTGTAGGGTACTCCAAACCTGTAGATGATAAATTTGTTGATGAAGGTGGTGATTTGCTTAGTTGTTATGTTGACTAGAGGCTCTGCTTCCACCCATTTAGTAAAGTAATCGACTGCTACAACCGCGTATTTTTCTCCTCCTCTTCCTGCTAACAATGCTCCAATCAAGTCAATCCCCCACACAGCAAAGGGCCACAGACTAATCATGCTCACCAGTTCATTTAGTGACTGTTTGGGGTAATTTTCATGCCTTTGGCACTTGTCACACCTTTTCGCGAAATCGCTCACGTCCTTCTCCATGGTAGGCCATTAATACCCCGACAGATGACCTTTTTTGCCGTGGACTTCCCCCCAGCATGATTTCTACATTCCCCTTCGTGTATCTCTTGCAGAATTTTTAAAGCCTCTCCCTTATCTACGCACCATAGGAGCGGGGTAGAGAAGCCTCTCTTATATAAGACTCCATCTACTAGGGTGTATTGGGCGGCCTTGTAAGTCAGCTTACGGGCATCTTTTTTGTGCAAAGGCATGGTCCCATCGTTTAAGTACCTCGAGATGGGTGCAAACCATGACTGGTCAGGGCTATTAACCATGTGGATATTTTCTTCTGCTATGCTTGGCTTGGAGAGGTATTCGACAAGGGTGGACTCATGCGTGTCTTCATCTCGAGTAGAGGGGAGTTTCGCGAGAGCATCGACGTTTGTGTTTTTCTCCCTTGGGATTTGTTCTATGGTGTATTTTTTGAACTGATCCAAATAACCCTTCACCTTGGCGAGATATGCAGCCATTTTTTGGCCTCTAGCTTGATATTCACCCTTCACATGAAACACTACCAGCTGTGAGTCACAAAAGACATGCAAATGGGTTACCTTTAACTCCTTAGCTAGCCGCAGGTCAGCCAACAGTGCCTCGTATTCTGCTTCATTGTTGGAAGCTTCGAATCTGAATCTTAGGGCGCAATACATCTTGTGCCCCTCAGGTCCCGTCATCACTATGCCAACGCCGACTCCTCCTTCGTTAGATGCCCCGTCTACATGGAGGCTCCATTCTTCAGGCTGCTTTTGCCCTTCACCCGCCGGTTCATTCTCTTCTACTTTTCCCTCCTTATGGGATCGGTGTGCAAACTCGACTAGTGATGTCAAATTGACTTACTTCATTCGACCACTTTAACAACCTTCTCGAACTTTCTGGTTTGTGCAAGACTTGACACAAAGGGGTGTTGGTGAGCACCTCGATTGCATGAGTATGAAAATAGGGCCTCAGCTGTCGAGAAGCCACTATCAAGGCATATGCCAACTTTTCTATTTCTGGGTACCGGGTTTCTGTGTCTACCAACCTCTTGCTCACATAGTACACGGGTTGTTGATTCTTCTTTTCTCCTTTGACCAAGGCACAACTTATAACATGCTCTAATACAACAAAATACAAGTACATTTTTTCCCTTTTTTCTAGCTTGGCCAAAAGGGGTGGTTTTCCAAGGTGTTCCTTTAGCTTAGTGAAGGCTTTCTGAAAATCATCATCCCAAGCGAACTTTTTGCTCCCTTTTAGGATGTTGAAGAAAGGGAGGCATTTGTCAGTGGATCTGGAGATGAACCTATTGAGGGCAGCTACTCTCCCTGTTAAGAACTACACCTCCTTCTTGCTTCGTGGTGTGCTCATTTCCAGCAATGCCCTGATTTTGTCAGGGTTTGCCTCGATACCTCAGGAATCCACCATAAAACCCAGAATCTTCCCCGATCTTGAGGCGCATTCTGAATTTTCGAAGGGTGCCGAACATTTCACTGAGGTCGTTTGTGAGCTCTTTCACCTTATTTGTCTTTACCAGCATATCGTCGACGTATACTTCCATATTCCTCCCTATTTGATTCGCAAACATTCTGCTCACTAGCCTTTGATATGTAGCACCTGCGTTCTTTTGACCAAAGGGCATCACTTTGTAGCAAGAAAGCCCCTAGTCTGTTATAAACGAAGTGTGTTCTTCATCGGCCGGGTTCATGGGTATTTGGTTGTACTTAGAATATGCATCCATGAAGCTAAGTATTTCGTGCCCCACCATGGCGTCTACTAAATGGTCTATCCTAGGAAGCGGGAAGTTGTCCTTAGGGCAGGCGTTATTGAGGTTAGCAAAGTCCACACAAGTCCTCCATATTCCATTGGGCTTTGGCACTAAAACTCGGTTTGATACCCATATTGGGCAGAATGCTTTTCGGATAAACCAATTTGCCTTCAACTTGTCAACCTCCTCTTTTAGGGCCACATATCTTTCTGGGTCTAGTGCTCTCCCATTCTGCCTCACAGGCCTTGCTTTTGGGTCGATGTTTAAGTGATGACACATGATTGACGGGTCTATTCCTACCATTTCCTCGTGAGTCCAGGCGAAATTCTACTAGCTTCTCCTTTACAATACCTAGAAGGTTTCTTCCTACCTTCAACCTTCTCAACTACTCATTCATGACTATGACTTCCTCCAACTCCTTTACTGGCTCGGCTCTGGGTTATACCACAAATTCATGCACAACCATTTCCATAGGCACTGATGGCTTTATGACCGTGCAGAGGGATGTGTTATAACATTCCCTCGCTTCCTTCTGCTCTCCTTTCACGCATGCTATTCCCCCCGGGTCTTGGGAATTTCATAGCTAAGTGGTACACAGAAGTTATCGCCTTCAATTCTCTTAGGGAGTGTCTCCTTAATACCGCATTGAAGGCAGAGGCACAATCTACCACGACAAAGTTTGCCATTATGGTGGTTTGTCTGGGTTGTTCTCCCATGGTGAGGGCCAACTCAATTGCCACTAGGGGCTATATTGAATCTCCTATAAATCCATACAAGGAGGTATTGCAAGGTGTTAGGTGCCGGATGTTTAGTCCCATTTTCTCCAAAGCAGGGGGATATAAGATGTCCAGAGAGCTTCCATTATCCACCAAGACCCAATGCACCCTCATGTTTGCAAGTAGGACAATCAATGCCAAGGGGTCATTATGAGGGAAATGTATAGCCCGTGCGTCTTCTTCGGTGAAGGTTATCGAGTCATTCTCGCCCTTAAAACTCTTCGGGGGACTTCGTCTGGTCTCCCTAGCATATTTGTCTCGCCCCTTTCTTGATTCGCCTCCGAATCCTGGCCCCCCGAAGATGGTCCTGACTTCTCCTTGTACTTCTGGGGATACCTTTCGTGCCCGTGGCAAGGATACTCCTTCTTTCAGTCTTTGGTGGTCTTTGCGGACGTATCTCCCCAAATGTCCCCTGCGTATAAGCTCTTCGATTTCTATTTTTAAATGGGAGCATTCTGCGGTGGTGTGATCGATATCTTTATGATACTGGCAGTATTTACTAGGGTCTCTCTTTGATCGGTCTTTTTTCATTGGTGGAGGCCTTCTGAAAGGGACCTGGTTTTCATTTGTGACGAAGATATGTTCCCTAGTGTGGGTGAGGTCAGTATAAAAGGTGTAGGGGCCCTGCTTGTGCTCATCAGTGCACTGGGGCTTCCGAGGCAGATCATCTCTTGTCCCTTCATAGACCCACTTCTTCTTTGCACCGCTTTGGCTTTCCCGGATTGAGGGTATTAGTGGGGACAGTTCTTTTCTGGCCTTAAGGCTCTCATGACCATCCTCTACACTAATATATTTCTGTGCTTGCTCATAGAAATCGTCCAAATCAGTGACTTCTCTCTTGAGCATGTTATCCCATAACTTACTTCCCGGGCGCACTCCGGCCGTGATGGCCATTTTTGGCTCCTTGCCAGTCAAGTTCCTTACCTTGGCTACCTCCATATTGAACCTGTGGATGTAGCTCTTTAGACTCTCATTTTCTCCTTGTTTCACAATAGCGAGGTTGGTGCCCGGCATTGTGTAATAATGCACGACGTGATGTTGCCGAAGAAATTCATCATAAAATTGTTGCCAAGACCTGATGAACCCTGGCTAGAGTCTTTTGAACCATTTGTATGCAGGTCCTTTCAACGTGACAGCAAAGCAATGGCATCTGGCCCCGCTACTAATCCCCCTTAATTTCATTAGATCGTTAAATGCGTCCAGATGGTTATTAGGATCCGTATTTCCGTCATATGTTGAAGTTGGTTGGGAGCTTGATGGCTTGGATTTCGTTAGTGAAGGGCGATTCATAGTCGAACTCATCATCGACGACTTGTCCTCCAGATGCAGTGACTATTTTGCTCCGGAGACTCCTCATTTCTGTGTCTAAGTCTTGTCTCCTCTTGTTCAAGGAGTCTCTCAACATGGACGGGTTAGCGTTTCCCTTTCCTTTTTCTTCCCAGGGCACCATCGGAGGTGTAGTAATTTTATCTGCCCTCTTATTGTTGAGTTCTTCCCATAAGTCTAAGGGTATTTTCCTTGAAGTGACTTCGACTTCATTACGAGGGTCAACGTTATTCTTCTGCTTTGGCCTCTGGGGCTACTTTGGTGGTCCGGGACATTCGCGCTGCTGTCCTCCCATTGTCCACTGGGACCGTGGTTTCTACCCCCTCTTGTCCTTTTTCTTTTCGCATAGGAAGAGATATGTTCGATTTTCCTTGTAACAGGCCATTCAACACCTCTTGCATGTTCTCTAGGGTGGTTTCTAGCCTTTGGTTCTTCCAGTGCAGTTCGCGTATCTCCTCTTCGTAAAATTGGGACCTAGAACTCAAGCTCATGGAATGTACTTGAAGATTCTTGTCAGGCCTGCGCGTCGATGGGCCCGAATCTTGTTGGCCGGAGTTCGACACCTGTGGCAGCTTTGGGGGTGGAAACTCGCCGGTGTCTCTCGCAGGGGGAGCTGCTGACCTCGGACGATGCTCATCAGATGGGACGGCCGGGGACGAGGCCCCCCTTTCACCTTTGGGAACCCTGGTTCCTTCGATGCATGCACATTTTAAGGTGGTGGAGGATTCTTCATGGATTCCCTCAGTTGATCTCCATCGAGGTGTACCTTAACCTCCCGTGTTTCTCTCAACCACTTAGAGCGTCTCAGCATCTTTACTACCAGATTTGGTGGAAGAATAGTGGCTTGGCACTTATCCTTCCCACAGACGGTGCCAAACTGTTGACGGTAAGAACTCGTCAACGAAATATGGATGGAATACTCAAAAAATAAATCAATATCTAATGAACTCAAATGGACTAATATAAACTTGAAGGAAAATTTCAAGTAGGAAATAGGAAGAAAACTCATATTAGTGAAGCTGATCTTACAAGAATTTTTTCCAACCCCTTTGTTTGACAGGTCCGAATCAATTTATAGTGAAGCTCTAATGGCTTATGATACATTGTGGTCTCGGGGGACCATATGGTATATGGGTACATCATCAGGATGTGGCACAAGTAGTAGTGGTGCAGAAGGTCATGGTGTCGGCTCTGGTACATAGTCAGGGTCTGTGGGGATGCCTCCACTACTTATTTAGCACGAGTGTCAGAGAAGTGGTAATAGACATAGTGGTGCAGGTGGTTGTGGTGTCGACTTTGATATATGGTCAGAGACATGCAGGCCATATCACCACTCCTCGTACTCCCACTACTTGTCTAGCATGGGTATTCAGATCAGACATACGGGGTCTTAAAGGTCATACCCCGTACAAGCTTCGTTCTTGTACGATCTCTGTAGGTCTTCGTAGGAGACATGATCTTGAGGCGCATTTCGTGAGACACCTGGTACATGCAAAGGTCGCTGCGTGAGAGGGGGCCCTTGCGTTGTTGGTGCGAGCTGCTTGTAGATGAGGCTGTGCCTCGCGAGATTATCAAGGCGCGAAACAGGGCACTCAGGGTGGCCACGTGAGACGCCTTGCATGAGGTGGTGCTCCGTAGGAGACATGGGAGAATGGGAGGTGTATGCCTTGCAGGAAGGCAACACGCCTAGGCTTCGCGAGAGGGGCGGTGCACCTAGGCCTCGCGAGAAGGCTGGGGCTTCGTGAGAGCGGCGGTGCACCTAGGCCTCGCGATATGGTTGGGCTTCACGAGAAGGGCGGTGTGCCTAGGCCTCGTGAGATGGCTAGGCTTCGCGAGAGGGGCGGTGCGCCTAGGCCTCGCGAGATGGCTGGGCTTCGCGAGAGGGGCGGAGCACCTAGGCCTCGCGAGAGGGGCGGTGCACCTAGGCCTCACGAGATGACTGGGATTTGCGAGAGGGGCGGTGTGCCTGGGCACCTAAACGCATCTGAGGTGAGGTCTTGGGCACCTAAGCATGGTAGTTAGGCCCGGGCCCATAAGACCTTTAGCGAGGTAAGTGTGAGGCCTCATGTGGGGTGAGGCAGGTCAGTCTTGCGAAGGCCTTGTGTGAGGCCTAGGTCTTTCAGGATCATGTCCAATTTGCGATGCTCACAGAAGTACATATGACCAAGACCAAAATCATCAAATGTTAACTGATAATCTTGATTTGATAGACGAATGACGAGAGCAATCACAATTGTTGGTAGCTTGTCACCAGCAAAAAGTTTCTTGATATTTTAACTCTCGATTCAAGGATAGAAATTTTGGCACAAGAGATCTAGTCTTGCGACAATTGTTCCCAAACACTAAGGATCCTGCAGTAGGAGTTTTGGGACTTGATTGGGATGGACCGTAGCAGAACGTAGATGTTTTACAACCACACACATACAAACTTGCTCGATTAAATGGTGAACTGGTCGCAAGATATTGGAATGGCGAATATCTTAGAAAAATTATCAATGACACTAGTTGCAAGGCATATATTTGCCCAATTTTCATGACCAGCGTATTTCTTGTTTTTGTTATTTTTTATTGTAAAGGCACATTTTTGCCCATTTTTGTAATAACCAATTATTTCTTAGACTACTAATTTTTACCTCGTCATAAGGCACGATTATGCCCTTTTTAAACAACCAGTTATTTAATAAGATTCAATTCAAGATATTTTCATTTAAAAACATTTAATTCTGGTATGAATTTTTATGATTCAATCGACACGATTTTTTCCATTTTATCACGAGTTATTTACAAGGGAGCTTGCTTGTCACATTCAAACTTTTATAATTTTTTTTAATTTTAACAAGTATTTCTTAACATGTGTCATTTTATGAATATTATTATGAGTAACAGGATTAGCTCGAACAAGCCTGGTTATTTGGCAAGTGACCTAGGACTTTCCTCCTCCATCACTTGGGGGGCTTATAGCGTATACATAATCTCACATAGGCAAAAGAGTAAAAAACACAACTGAGTAATACTTAGAATTTTTTTTATAATTTATAAATTATCGTGCTTTGTTCAAAAGAACATAGAAATTAAAAAATTTATTTTTTCAAACAAGCAGAAAAGTTAGAAAACGTGTATAGCAATTAATTGCTATATCTAATAAAACTTAAACGAGCAACATAGTGTATGTAATGCAAGAAAAATATTACACAAAATACTAGAGATTAAAAGCTGCTCAAACAGCCAATGTTTTTACACCACGAACAATATTGCTCGGGTGTTTCAAAAAAAAAAAAAAGAGAAAAAAAAAAAGTGCTACATTACTGGTTGACAACCACCACCTCAACCTAATCCTGCACTTGGTCGCCATCAAGATTGAGGGATATCTCTGCCTTGGGAGTTCAAAGAGTGGTCGCCTCAGCAGATTCATCAACCTCATGAGCGAGACATTTGGCAATCTCCTACTCTCGCTTCCTAGCAGGCAGGTATTCAAAATTTGCCTCCTTATTTTTTTTTCCAAAACATGAAAAAACAATGGAAGGTGACATTTTTAAATCTGGACATATTTTAGGAGTATTTCTCCTTTTGCTGAGAAAGTTCCCCCTTGAGCCTTTTTATCCACTTCTGATTTGTCTCCTTCGACTGGAGAGCAGTAATGACTTTGCTTTCCCCTCATTCTCGGTTATCTTTTCCTTTAGCTCCTTCTCAAGCTCATTAGCCACCTAATGGTTCTTTTAATTGGCCTCTTTGAATCTCTCCAAAGTGTCCATGGTCTTTTTCAGCTCGTCGGCAACTCGCTTTGCTCGAGGCCGAGTGTGGGTAAGCGTCATCACACCCTGCAAGATTGAAAAAGTGAAATGCGAGCAGAAAACTTAGATCAAATATACAAATAATAATAAAAAACATGCTTACTGATAAAATCTCTTAAATGACCCAACCAAAGGCCTAGTGTACAGAGATCTCCTCGAGAGTGGAAAAAGCCTCAGTACTTAGACGATGCTGAGCAAGTTTGAGTGTGCAAGTGCAGATTGCCTCAGTAGAGATTTTGAGGTGCTAAACTATTTATGGAGGGGTCCAGGGGTCAACTGCCGAGGCTATTGGAGAGCTTCTCGCAAGAGAAGTTTGGTTTTTGTAGGAGGGGTTGTGTTTGTAGGAGGAGTCTCTTACTTGGGTTGTTTTGCTGCATTCTCCTTGCTCGATCTAGCACTAGCTGTGGCCTTTCTTTTTGGTGCCTTCTTGGTCTAGGAATGAGAGGCTGAAGCATATAGCTCGAAGGCATCCAAATCTGACATGACTACAATCAAGAGAATATATGATAGAAAAATACAGTAAGAGAATAAAAGAAAAATGACCAGAACAGTTACAAAGTAAGCATGGTACCTATATCTAAACTACTGTTCGAGTAAGGTGAATCAAAAAGCATACATCTATATTTAGCTACGTGTAAAGTTATAATGTAATTTATATTATTACTTGGGATGTCCTCCTCGTCATCAACAGAAGAAGATGAGATGTTGAGAAGATATTCATCCTCGATCAGCACTTGTTTCCCCTTCCCTTTAACCTCAGAAGGTGCCAAAACTCTGGCACGAGGAGCATCTTCTTGCTCCCTAATACTTATTCCCTGTGTTCTCCTCCTCGTAGGAGTAGGGGTTGATTGGGGCTGCATTTTCTACCCCATCTCTTCATCGACTTCTTGCTCGGTGGCTCTTCCACCAATAGCTCTTTCAGTGGTGGGTTCCTTGTTAGTCTCCACCATCCAAGTTAGCATTTATCGGCCTGAGGAGTGACTATGTTTATCCCCTGAATACCATACTTTTTGGGGTAGCCTTCAAGAGCCTGCTCGAAAGAGTGCTCGTTGGAACCATGTGCTAGGTTACGTTTTTGTTCTTTCGAGGCTTGAGCTTCGCTCCGATCTAATAGTGTATGTCACCTCCACAGCCGGTGCTGGCACTTCAGGCTGCTCGTTTTGATGATGTTGTTGGTTGTCATTTCCACTGTTCAGTTTCCTAGTGATGTGTGGGTCTGCATCTGTTCGTTGCCTGGTAGTTTTCTTTACTCTTGCCATATTTAGAGAACAGAAAGCAACGATTACTGCCTCTTCAATTATTGAAGTACCGCTTGTTGCCCTCCCACTAGTTGGGATTCCAACTGGGAGATATAATGGATTCAGGATGGACAACATAGGTCCACTCTTTTGGAAGGAATTCCCTTAATCCTTGGTTCAATTCATCAACCTATGATGATACTCCTGGTCGAGGACAAAATAAAAATTAAATTGGTGGGATTGCTCCCTAGGTTTGGTTGAAAGTTTAGGAGTATCGCAGTTGAGATCAATATTTGGTTGATTCTGATCTGCATCATCGACTAGCGTTTGAAGTAAATCAAGGTCTAATGAATAGTCACTTCCTTAGTGATCACGTGCATAAATATGGTGTCAGAGAAATGGGAAGTGAGTCATTCGACGAGTATATGTGTACCTAAACAGAGTGTGTTGCTGGAATAAAAATAATCTTTATTCGATTAGATATAAAAATGGATCCAAAAGGCAATTAAAAAAGTTTTTCTCAAACTTTTCCACTTACCGTTTGGAGGGAAAATTCCCATTATTTTTCCAGAGATCACAAATAAAAATATTTCTTCGATTCTATGGTTCACAAACACTTATTTTCCACGAAAATCAATAGTTTTTCAAGAAAAATTGAAAGTTTTCACAGTTTTCTCAAGAACGCCAAAAACTCAAAAAAAAAAGTTCAAAACTACTACAGAATTTTGCACAAATTACAACAAGAAGATCGCAATAGCGTGATTGAGAAACTTACTTGTATGATGATCTTGAAGAAGAACTTGAAGAGAAATTGTGTATGAATTTAAAGATAGGAAGGGCAAGAGCTCCAGGTTTGAGAGAGTGTTTGAAGAAAGAGAAAGTTTGAAAAAATCTGAAGAAGGTGAAAATAATGGGAAGAGGCAAGGCTATATATAGCCCTTACCCACATGCGAGTAGGTGATGTCATCAAGGAGAAATTCATCATGGTTTTTTGAGATGATGTGATTTCATATGCATTGATATTTGAACCATCATCTCTTTTTATTAAAAGAAATTCATTATCGCCCTATGGGGAAGCCAAAAATCCACAAAGAAAAATATATGATCCCGTGTTGAAATAAGTAAGTGTCTGACAACATGAAAGAATTGCCCCAACAAGCAACATGTGGACGCCAAAAAAATCCCACTCTTAAAGGACCTTCATTATATGTCCCCCAAGGCATCAGATAAGCATAGGAAATAAAAGAGCACAATCTGGAACCAAGCGCACCCCGCGCGAGGTCACCTGACTCCTTACTCCAAGGATCATGCTCCATGGACAAGCCAACTCGCATCAAGGAAAAGTAGCACCAAAGGAGGAGGCCTCTCATGGGGTTTGTGGCCTCACGTCAAAAGGGTGCCTCACACCAAAGAAGTGCCTCGTGCCTCACTGCCTCGCACTTGGGAGGGAGCCTTGCAAGGCCCATGCCTCATGCATTTGTGAGCCCAAGTTCCAAGGCCTCCTGTGCATCTACGCCATCTCATGAAGACACCCAGAAGGATCAGTCTCACTATGTGAGACCCTCACTAGGCCTCCCCTCGCGATGCCCATCTCGTTAAGTCTAGGAACACAACCATCTCGCAAAACCTAGGCACTACGCCCGTGTCATGAGGCTTAGATGCACTCTCGTATCGTGAAGCCCTGGTGCATTGCCTTCCCACGGGGTCCGTGCCTCACATGCAACCATGTCTTCATGAGACCATGCGAGACCCCTCACGTCTCACCCATGTAGACTGCCTCTCTAGGACCCCTTTGGAACCATCAACTTCACTGACAAGGCCATGCCTTACTCTTTAAGGAGGCCAAATGTTTGTCCAAGGTACCTTCAATAAGGTATGTGTAACATTTAAGCTTGGATATGGAGTACGTCAGGTCAGGTACATACGAACCTAAGGAGGTCAGAGGTGTGACCCTGACATCCGTATTAGTTAACTAGTAGTGGTACGAGTTAGTAGAAAGAGTTGTGGGATTACCTGCACTCTGCTGACATGTACCAAGGTCGATCACCTCAACCCTTTACACCATAATGCCCTACTCTACTACCCCAGCAGTGTACCCATGCACTATTTTGTCCTTAGCGACCACCATGTATCAGTGGTCGTTAGAGCTCCCCTATAAATAGATCCTCACCCGTCAGGCTAAGGGGTTGGGAAATTGATTGTATACTCAGGCTATTAAGCAATATATGAGTTTTTACTCCATTGTGGATCTGTACTTATATTTCCTCAAGTGTATTCTAAGTTCTTACTTAGTTATTCTCTTGCTAAACTTTGAGTTTTTCGACCTAACATAGTTGACTAGTTCTCACTGTCAATAGTTTGGCACTGTCTGTGGGAAGAACAGCTAACAAACAATAGTTCCTCCATTAATTTTAGTAAGAAAACAAGCCAAGGCATTAAAAATGCCTACAAGACCACCAAGAAGTGGAGGTTCACCTAGACGGAACCCAGCTAAGGGTGTCCATGAGGGATCCTCCCTTGCCGATGAATGGAGGTACGACGGATCTGCCTAGAGAAAATGGCGAAGAGGAAGAAGTATCATTCCCTTCCATTCATCCTACACCGGACACTATAGCACATGCCACTGCTCCAACGAAGGGTTGTACAACTCACCCTCCGCAACGGCCACTGGTGGCCCTATGTCCGAACCATCAGGACCCGGGTCCCTCCAAACAAAGACAAGGTAAATGCCCATGAGTACACTCAGTGAGTTCAAGTTCCCGATCTTGTTGCTACGAAGAGGAAATACGTGACCTACACTTGGAAACCTAAAGCTTGTAGGCCATCGTGGAGAACATGCAAGAGGTACTCAATAACCTGTTACATGAAGACTCTGATGCTCCCCTATGTAACCATAAATAGAGGGAACATATATGAGGAGAAGCCACCATGCCCATGTACGGTGGAAAAATGCAACTCTCCACTAGTCATAACCCCCGCCCAGGACGCAAGGAAGATTCTACACCAACGAAGCAACCTGGTGCAAACCCCACCTACGGGAGGTGCGAACCCAAGGCAGCCTCCAAAAGAGCTGCACCCGACTGGAGGGATAATATTAACCAGAGAGGGTCCGAGGTAAAAACCACACCCCCTGCAGCTCCCCCGATGGAAAAAACCAAAGCAAGGGTTCACCCTAAGAACCCAGGAGACTCCTTAAAAAGGATAAGGGAATTAGACACTGAAATGCAAAGCCTTCGAAGCAAGATTATCACATCACCTGGGGGTACAGAGATGACGAAGAATTTGACCATGAGTGGGCCTTTAAAAGAGAAATCCAGGTTGAGCAACTCCCCACCAGCTTCTAAAAGCCTCGCTTGACTCCGTACGAGGGGACTACGGACCCAAAGTATCACTTAGACACCTTCAATAATTTGATGAAGTTAAGGGGGGTTAATAGCAGAGAGAGATGACTTTGCTTCATCGTTACACTTAAAGGAGCGGCTTACAAGTGGTTCAAGAGATTAAGGCAAGGAACAATCAGGTCATGGCAGCAGTTCTCTAGCAAATTTCTTCGGCAACACCATGCAGTCTGTGACCATGTTATGCCGAGAACCAACCTTGCTAACATAAAACAAGGCGAGAGTGAAAGCCTAGAGAGCTATATCCACAAATTCAATATGGAAGCAACTGTAGTGTCCCAGAATATTACTTAGCTAGATAGTGGTAGTAGTTTGTATTAGTTTGTAGTATTTTAGTTTCTGTGGATTTTGGTTCAAGCCTGGAGTTAGTTGGAAACTCATAGCAACAGTTACGAATTTTATAAGTTTAAGCTATAGTTTAGAAATATTAATTATAACATAAGGTTTGATTAATATTGGATGTCCTAGAAATATTATTGATTATAACCTAAGGTTTGGATAGAATTATTCAGAATGTGACACTAGTCATGATCATGTTTATTTAAGGAGTTAAGTATTTTTTATGAATAGTTTAATTAAAAGAAAGATCTAAAAGCTCTAGAACCTTCCAGCAGCTGTTAGTATATATCAGTCAAAGCTGTTTAATCAATTCAAAATATGCAGAAAAAGTGCAAATACATCTTTAATATATCAACGTATGCCGATATATCACAACTATAAGGGCCGATATATCGCCTACGGAAGATACGAAAAACACATTGACTTCGCACGAACAAACAAACGAGGCTCGGGAAAATGGTCTAGGCGATATATCGCCCCTGGTGCAATTTTTTTGAAAGTTTGTGGTTATAATTTTAAAAACAACCTTAACCACTTGGACCTGCCTTTGAACGATTTTGACCGAGTTATGGGCGTATGTTTAACGAAAATTCAAATCTTTTTCATTTTATAATCATTTAGTTATTCAAATTAAAAGGGGTTAGTTTCACTCCTTGAATTCTATAAATAGGACCTAGTACTCAGCCATTTTGTTCATTCTTCAAGCATTCTTCAGAGCCTCGAAGCTGCTAAGATTACAATAGAGAGAAACACTTGGGTTTTGGGATAAAAGCTTTTCCAATCTAAGCTTTTCTAAACACTTGGGAAGTGAGATATAGTGTTATTTCGATATCAAGGTATAGATCAAGTCATAAGATCATTCAAGGTATTCTAATCCTTAAATTCAGTTTTTCATAGTTCTTTAGTTTTCTATTATTTTCTTTCAGATCCTAACTCTTGTTTATGATTCTTGATTAGGTGTGTAAGTTTCTTGAAACTTAAGGTTCTTTTCGGTAAGTTTCTTCTTTGATGGTTTAGTTTTCTTTTCATCACTTTTTCTATAGAAACTCACCATTCTTACTGTTGGTTTAGTTTCTTATCCCTGTTTTTGGTAAGGAAAATAGGCTAGATTATATGTGTTTATATGTTTATGTTATGATTTGTTTTACTCTATGATATGTATATGTATAAATATGTCTTGTAGTCACTTGGGGCTTATAGTTTCTTAGATAGCAAACCCCAATATTTTTATGTTGCTTGGGGCTTATAGTTGCTTAGACAGCAAACCCCAAGATTTTTATCATTATCGTGGGTTAGAGTTATGATTTACCCTACCTAGATTAGTAGACAGAGGACCTAGATTGGTTATCATATACTACCTTGTGATCTAACCTACGTCGATTAGTAGACTGAGGACCTAGATTGTTTTATCACATGCCATGTTAATGAGTTAATGGCCATTAATATTGTAGTCCTATATGATATATGTTTTTATAGTCATATGTTTTATAGTATATGTTTATGTTATATTCTTATGTTTATGATTTATGATGTATGTTTTTAGTAGATTTTCCTTGCTGGGCATTAGGCTCATTCCTTTATTTTTAGCATGATGCAGGAAAATGAATATGGAAGACGGGAAAGATTCGTGGCAGCTTGGCATGTGTGTTGAGGATTAATGGATTGAATGGACTGATGGAAGATCGAGGATGAAATCTTTCATTTTATGTCTTTATGTATTTCCGCATTTAGTTTTTTTAAACATTTGATTAAAGTTATAATGTTTTTATGTTTTATGTTTTAAATAATGGTTACCGATAACGCATACTTTATCTTCTATTTCACACAATATTTTGGGATTTAAATGAAGTTATATTATTTCTTATGTATGTTTTCCCGAAATAGTTATGTCTTAGTAGTTTTTAATTGTCTGAGGTCTAGAATTAGTCAGGGCATTAAAGCAACTAAGCTGGAAGTACGACTAAACCGGAGCTCAAGATGGCAATCACAGCTGAAGTTCGCCCAAGAAGAAAGTTATGGGATAACATGCTCATGAGGGAGGTTACAAACTTAGACGAATTCATTTAAAGAGTCCAAAAGTATATGCGTGTGGAAGAGGGCCATGAGCACTTGCATGTTGAGGGAAGAAAACCTTCCTCCAATCACCCTTTTACCAATACATCTGAAGATTCCACCTAAAAGAGATCATTGTGATAGAGGAGTCACTAATCAAGTTGAAGATTGGAAGAGGTCTACAAGAAGGCTACAAGGAAGAAGCTAGCGGGATTCATCAAGATAACCTCTGATAAGACTCCCTTTTTTTGAGTCGCTTAGGAACCAAAGAAGTCATCGCAATTTCCCCCCATAAAGATTCAAAGAGGTCGCCAAGCTAGCTCCAGAGATGTAATAGGATAATGACATTATGCTACCCTTGCACGTTGTCCACTATTAATAATGTCGAGCACTTATCTTAGATATTACATCTCTCGTTTCCAAGGAAACTTATATGACGCACATATTACCACTGTTAGCTGAAATTTTCAAATCATATCAGAGAGAATGAAAAACAAAGTGCTTGGCAAGATAGACCCCATCAACCACTTAGGAAGTGTCCAACCTCGCGAGCCTCTATAGGTACCTACTCATGTGCAAAATAGGTGCCTAGCCCAAAAAGGGTCTCAAAGAAGACGCTTGTAAAAAGGGTCTCGAAGAAGATGCTTGCAAAAATAGTACTTTACTTACTGACGAGAAGGATGCTTCTCATACAAAATAAAATGCATGTGAAAAAATATATAAAAGGATAGCCAGAACCCAAAGGGTCAACATATCCTTACAAGTAGTCAAGGTGCACCAACAGACATGAATCACACGTAGTAAACAGGTCCTAAAGGGAACCCTTTCAAAATAAAGCTATTGACACTATGACCATGAGGACTTGCAGAAGTTCCTCAGAAAAAAAAAACAAAAGAAGAAAGAAAGGCTTCTTAGACTCCCAGACCAAGGAAAACAATGCATCTCAAAGTCTCATACTAAAGAAGAAAGTGGCATTCTCAAAGTCTCACACCAATGAGAGAAAGAGAAAGGGATTTACTCTTCCCTTATACTTGTGTGAGCATATAAAATTATCTTACGAACTTGTACATCTGAAAGAGTTACGAGATCAGACGTCCTTATGTCGTATGCTCTTGGAAAAACCCGCAATGCGGGGCTACAATTCAGTAGCCTTCAAATGGAATGCGACCGCAATGCGAGAGGCCCTCGCTATGCGAGGCAGCATTTCAATAGCCTTCAAATGGAATGTGCCCGCAATGTAAGATGCCCTCGATATGCGTGATGCTCCCGCAATGCGATGCCCTTGTATATTAACCTCCTAGCTTAGATGCACCCGCATTGCTAGGATGCAATGCAAGTCAACTTATGGATATCTCGATGCTCCTGCAATGTGAGGCCGCAATGGGATTCCCTTGTGTATTCACCTCGAATATAGTGTAGGCACTACCATTAAGTCTAACCAATAGGATTAGAGCTTTTGAAAAACACATCATTTGGTGCTTCAAATTTGTAAGTGTGCAGACTCGTCAGGCGACGCATCGCTTGACTATTGGCGACACATCACTTGCCAGGCGATGCGTTACCTACTTGAAGATGGTGCATCCCCTGCACTGTCTCATAGAGATTTTAAAACTTTAAGTGATGCAATGCCATATAGGCATGTCTCACTTCTCAAAAGTTTCCTTAAATATCTCCAAAAGCCCCCAAACTTTTTGGGCATCCTAGATTCCTCAAAGTATCACTTTGGACAAAAATTAAAATTTTTAAATACTTACAACAAAACATCAAATTTCATACCTACATTATGTGAACCCATTAGGGTTTTACGCCTAGTTTGTGTAATACCACTTGAGCTTTGTATTTTAATCATTCCTAACATTCCCCTACTTAGTTAAATACAAAATTCTATCTCCATCTCATATACAATATTATTGCCTAAAATAAAGTGATTTTGACTTGAATTTTATCTTAGTGAAAGTACCACAAAGCCTTATCAAAATCATAGGTTGCTTAAAAGCTTGAACCAAGTATTCCTATGATCAAATCAGTGATATCTCACACACTTCTACTTGATCATTCATTTTTTTACTTTTCTCACATAACATTAATATTGAAATGTGCTTATCCTTTCATGAATTTACCAGGGAGAAAACTCAAACTTCCATGAGAGGCGGCACCACCTCTAAATTCACAAAGGTGAAGTTCATACAACATCTTTGTTACCTTTATAGATGCTTATTGTACTCAATTGAACTTTGTTAAAACCTTAGGTTTTACCCTTACTCGATAGTAACCAACACTAACCATCTTGGATGGAACTCATAATTGTTTAGTGTAAAAACTATCCGCTTATCAATGACTTATTCTTAACCATTCAACTCTTTCCTTTGATGTTAATGTAACGCCCTGGATAGCCAAGACCGCTAAACTGTGTGTTTATAAAGGTGTGAGACTTGCTAATCAAGTCGTTTAATCAAAACGTGTCATTAGTTAAAGTGTTCTAGGGCTAAAAGACATTTTCGCCTCAAAAGACACATTTTATAGACTATAAACAACTTTACAGAAGGGATCCCCAAAAGTACATTGTTTAAAAGTTGGTTTAAAAAATTCAACAGTTAAGAGTAAACATTAGCCATACTAAGGCAAAATACAAGGTTCTGGTCCTCTCGTCCCTGTAATCTTCTCAACTGTGGCGATTGAGCGGCCGGACATGTACATTCACCCTGCAGAGCTCTCCAATCAAGGTTGATCAATCTTGCCCTTGCCTTTACCTGCACCACGCAGCACCCGTGAACCAAGGCCCAGCAAGAAAACAACATACACAGCAAATATAGTATTATCAAACAAATATTCTATTAAGCATGTTCAAGTATTCAATCCATAGCATATAAGCACACCTCAAGGTACAAATAACCTCATCCATACTTAGAATATTTAACAATCTCACTAATCACTATCATAGCCAAATATAACAATCAACTAACACAAATACTAGGGCCGACACCTTAGGTCGCGCTCTCTGTTTAACCCACTGACTCCGGCCCGCTTAAACCGAGCTGAGTGCATAATAAGCTGTCCTCAGATACCAGTGTCCGAGCCGTGCCAATTGCACAAGTTAACCATGGCACACTTAGGCCATTGGTTTACAATTTAAATGGCATAATACCATTCTTTCAATCATATATGTCAGGGAGCCCTTAGTCCCGTTCAAATATTCATCCGGGTGTAGTTTTCTTTCCTTTGGCTTCTAGATGTACTAGTTACGAGCGATACTCCTTGAGCACGATCCGATCCCTAAGTCCTAGCTTAGTACCTAGTCACAACCATGATAAATGATACCATTAACAATCTAAAATGAGTTTCTAAACCAAGTTCTAGTTCGTGGAACATTGAACTTCACCAAATATGGTAAAAGATTCAATCCCGAGCACCCTAGGTTAAATTCCCAAGCCTAAAATCTCAAAATCTCAAAATCCCTTAAGGGCCCCGGCATAGGCCATCCATGCCGCGGAATGGCCCCAAACAGAGCCCTCCTAAGGCACAAAAGTAGGTAAGGGTCGGGGCAATGCATAGACCATGCCGCAGCCCGCCCTCCTTCCTCAGCATGCATCGGCATCGAAGGGCCGTGGCTCACCAAGAACTATGCCGCAGCCTGACCCTTTGAACCCAGAAAAACCCACCATTTTCAACCTCTAAACCTCACTTTTGGCCATCCCAAAGCTCCCAACTCAAAACCAATTAATAACAACATTATTAGAATGATTTAAACAACACAAGTCCACCAAAAATCCAGCCTAACACTCACCAAAATCTGAATTCCAATTTCTGAGATTTCAAACCTAAAAACTCAAAACCAACCATGGAAATACTAAAATTCAACCATCAAACTTTGAATTGAAACTTACCTCAGCTGTAGAATCGTTCCTCCAAGAATCCCCTGACCTATCTTCACAGTTTCAAGCCTCAAACTCCACCTTGAATATCAAAATCACTTCTATTAAAAACTCAGCCATTTTTCTTAAAGTTTGTAACCACAAAACAAAAATCAATGCTTACCTTGGCTCTAATTCAACTCTTGAGTAGTTCCTTGAGCTAATCCTCTAGCTCAGCCCTTCAATTCCACCAAGTTTCAGTTAATTCCCCTTGAAAACCAAGGTTTTTCCTTTACTAAGAGAGAAAAGGAGAGAGGTGGGTTTAAACTTGTGTCTACTGTTTTCTAACATATTCCTTAAGTCTATCCTTAAGTTATCAGACTAATCCCAAAGCTCGTGGTACCGGAAACGTCTCCGAGGGCAAAATAGTAAAATTCCCCAGTATTCCCGCTTAAACATCCTAACCTCAAATATATCTCCAATTATTTGTTTTCATAACCCGATAGTCTAAATCAATACCCGATACCTAAAATATCCCTGACTTTTCCAAAGTCAATCATAATGCCTCGTTGTGTCTTTTCCCGCTATCTAGCCCTAGGATCGCCCCAAGTCGCCCGCTGCAGATTTATCCACATAATAATGTGGTTCTCACATATATCATATACATATATTTCACATCATCATATAATATCATCAATTATCATATGCTCACTATTAATCATGTAATTACGCATTTAAATCAACAAAATTCATTCTAATCCCTATGTTTAATCTTCCAATCTTCATTTTCGAGATGCATGAAAGGTTTTGATATCTTGTTTATGTTTTAGTGAGGTGTGTGATAGCATTTGATGATGTTATATTATTTCATATACTATAATGTTAGATTAATATTGTGACAAATGTGATTCTCCATACAAATGTAATTTTTCATACCTTGTAACATAGTATTGAGAGTTACAAAAATTAGACACATGTGTGTGTACAAATGTAACATATTACCCAATAATTTTTAGATTGAGAGTTACACATTTGTGTTTGAATTTCATAGAGCCATTATGAAATATGGCTGTTGAAGTCATGATTTTAACTCTCATTAAGTGTATGGAGGTTACAAATTCATATGGGAAGAGATTGGGACGTTTTTGGAAAAAATGAAAATTGGAAGCTGAAAAATGCACTGTGGCAGTGGCCACTTATACTCCTGGCCATGGCCTGGGGCACTGATAACCTATTCCAAATTTTTTTTCTCTAATTTGAATGGTTTTAACATCCCAAGTAAGTCCCAAATCTTCATATTAATTTCACAAATATCCAGTTAAACATTAGTAACAGCCATGGGGGTTGGTGAAATTTTAAATTCAAAGGTTTTCTAAAAAACTCTATAAATAGGAGCCTAATGCTTACTTGTAAGACACACCATTTTCTATTCACAAAATACTTGGGTAGAAAATACACCATAGAGGCTTGATAATTCTAGAGAGTTATTTCCTTGAGAGATCCCTTAGTTCGTAGAGAATAGGAGGAAATACACTTTTTGACAAAAGTCTTGAACCTTGTTCAAGTTGGTGATCCCCATTACTCTACATTTTGGTGATGTGAGAGATCTTGTTCCTTTCTTGTTCTTTATTTCTTTTGTTCTTATTTCTTTATTCTAGTCTTCATCTTTTTTTGTATTATTTATCATTTGAGTTGTATTCTTCTTCTACATCTTCTTTCATCTATTTACTTGTATTTTGTGCAATTTTGTTGTAACATTATTTTTATCAAACACTTTGTCTATTGTATTTTTGCATAGAGTTGTATTTTTTTTCTATATTTCCAATGAATATAATATATTCTCTAACAATCGAAAGTTTAATTTTTTCCTTTTCAATGGAAGGAGAAACCATGGAGATCTTGTGATGATCCTAATTTAAAAGGTGGTACGATGAGGTAATGATTTTCTTTATTTTATTAGAAAATTTAACACTCTCATGTGGTGATAGAAATGAGAAGAAGAAAATTTACAAATCAGGTTAATTGTTTTCTAATCTCCTTTGCTTTTGCAAATATAGTGGTTAGATTAGGAGATAATTCAACATCTTGAGTTTTTGCTAATTAAAATATTGTGTAAATAGTCTCTAGTGGATTATTTGGTTATGTGCTAGCATGTTATATAATTTTCTTATTTTGTGATTTATGTTTACCATGTTAGTATGATAAAAGTTATATGTGTTGACAATTATGTGAAATTATATTGAAATATAATCGTGGAAATCTTTGTGAGATGTTAATAGGTTATATCCTATATTATTTTTCATATGTGATTTGTAAATAAAAAGAATTATTTGAGAATTTAAGTTTTTCTCATTTAAGAGATGAGCATCTCATTTTATGAGATAAAAAACAATGAACCTAAGGGGGTTACATCATTTAGTTGTTCTATCTTGCTATAGCAAGAAAAATGGATCAAGGTCGACTCAAAAATAATGGGAAGACATATTGACCCATAAGGCTTGGAGTCTAAAGTGTGGTCAAAAAGAAAAAATATTTGAGAATTATGTAGTAACTATAATTCTTGAATATTCAGTGTTTCAATGAGGAGACATTACAAAATTGGAGAAGCAATTTTGAATCTTAAAACTAAAATTAGTGAATGAAATGATGATAATTTTTTTCATTTTGGTTAAAGTTGATAAAATGGTGATCAGATTAATTTAATCTCAATAAGGGGATGATTTTGATTGTAAAACCAATTTTAAAGTATAAGAAATAAAAGTATTTAAATAAATCAATGAGGGTATATTTTTTTTGTTTTAATTGTTTTTGACATCTTCAAATTGATCTTAGTAAGGAAAATCAATGGATGTCAAAGTGGTGCTTTCAAAAGAATATCAAAGAGACTCTTAGAAGATGCACAAAAGTTTTTTAAGTGATTTTGAGATTACTTAGACAACTATAAGTAAAAATTAGTGATTATTTGCTTGTTAAATTTTCACAGGGTATTTGTGTTCACATATTTCATTTTGTGAAATATATAAAAGAAAGAAATCAAAATAAGCTAACATTGATGTTTTGTTTATCTTGATCTATTGAGAGTTAATCATGTGACTTAAATGACTCGTGATGAACTTTGAGAATTATAAGTGTAGATTTATCTTGGAGGATAAATGACATAATAGAAATACAAAGATTTCTATTTAAATAATGATATTTTCATTCTATGTTAGAAATGTGAGGGTGATGCTCCAAAGTTAAATCAATTTATTTTGTTGATAATAATTGATTAAATTGGTCATCCCATCAAAAAGGTGATTTGAAATTCCACATTATAAATTACCTTAGCTATATATGTATAGAATGTATAAATCTAGACATGCTTGATGTCAAAAGATTCTTGTGTTGTGAGATATTTGGTTCAATAAGGAATAAATTTTAAAGACAAAGGGAACCTTAAAAGCAAAGAGGTTTCTAGTATTAATATTCATGAAAAATGTTTATCTTGGATATTGAAGTATAAAATAGTGGGGGTGTTGACTATGGTCAAACTCACTCTTCTAAAGGTGTAACTATTTTAATCAAACTATAGCTAGCAACAATGTTTGAATAAAATAATGAGAGAATGATTAAGTATGCATACATGAGAAAAGAAATGGAATCATTTCTACATCTCAAGGGATGAGACTTAAACTCCCTAAAGAGATTCACGGTTGATGGTAACCTATCTTAATACTAGTAACCAAACTACTATTAGGTTCAATAGGTAATAACAAGTCAATCAAGTGAATATTAGTAGTACTAAAATTATGTCTCATCTCAGAGATGAGTACTAGTGTGTTAACAAAATGTGGGAACCGAAAGGTTTTTTTTAATAGAACTCAGTCTTGAAAAGACAAGTATTTTAGGGTAACAAAATATTGTAAGAGTTCAACCTATATAAACCTAGGGATGGTGCTGTCCCTCATGAGAATTGGGAGTCATTCTCAAGAAAATTCTATGAATGGAATGTGCACATGGTCATTAACGGTGCAAAAGCGAGATATTAAGGTCTCAAGTGAACATAACAAAGGTGTGTGTGTTATTATCACTTTATTATCAAGTAATAGTTGTTCAATGCTTCGGCAACCAAAATTTCAACAAACTTTGAAATAATTACACTAAGGTAAAATTCAAGTCAAAAGACATTTTAATTTATGCACCAATGCAATGGTTTCTATAGAGAGTGATTATTTAATGAAGTGGGGGAATATTGTATTTTAATATTGTTATACCCCAACTATGACGCACAATGAAGGTTCTCAAAAGACTCAAAGATTACTTATACGCCTAATAAATGCCTATATTTTATTTGGTATTTATTACCCGATATAATGGGTATAGAATTAATAGGAGATTATGTATTTATGTAAATGAGAAGTTACCCAAATTTTTAAGTTACCATATTAATGTATGGTTTCCCAAAACTGTCCATGAGAATCTCTTATAAATACTTGTGGAACAGACATAAAAAGTATTGACTTTCTATATGCTAAAACTCTGCTGAAATTGTCATAAACGATTTCATCAAGATCCTAAACAAATTTATAAGAGTGACTTGTGGACTAGGTGGATTTTAACCACTGAGTATTTTTGTGTTCTTGCTCTTTGTCATTTCTTTCTATCCGATTTTTGAAAAGCTTAGTCTCTCTATTTTCGGATTTCTAAATCCCCTGTTGCTAAAATATCGCATCAACAGATTGGTGCTTTCATTGAGAGCAGATTAAGATTGAATTCTCACACAAGTTTCAACCCAACAATCATCTTGGTGGTCACCCGTTCTATGCGTGAAAATGAAACAGAGCAACCTGATGATCAAGGAGTTCATCGTACAACCACCCCCACTAGAGAAGGTACATCTGCACAATGTCACCCTGGAAAACAACATGTGGACCAGGATGATGCTGGAAATTCGGCCCTACACCCACCAAATGCCAATCCTAGATACATGACTGCAAATGAAATGGAGAATTCTCAGCTGAGGAGCCTCCTTGCCCTGACTAATAGGAAAATTGAGGAGATTTTGGCTGGATTACCACCTCCTTCAATCGATACTAACGCCGGAAGGAGGCAAAGTAGTTCCCACAAGTCCAACAAGAATAATCGACCAAACATCAGCCATTTTGTTCGAAATCTGACCCCGAATTTCGTACATTCTAAACAGACTCTGCGAAATAATCAACTTGTCAATCTTCGCATGAATAAAAATTTAACTCACACTCCCAAGAATCAGCCTGGCCAGACAGGACGATCTGAAGGTGACTCAAGGAGAGGAGACGTCTCAACAAATTCACTCGTGCCTTGAACAACAGCTCAGGCACGAAGGAATGAGTATGCACTTCCTCCAACCTGGGAAATTGGAGTAGATCAAGAGCAGGCTAATTTAGTGCGTCCTGATGAAACAAGGATAGCCTCACCAATAAGGCATCCTCCGTCACCAATTCGACATCTGAGGCCACATAATCCACAAAGGAATGCTCCAGCTTGCGGGGATAGCAAGAGAAATCCTGCCCCCTCAGAAGACTCTTATGTCCCGCGGTATCGCGCCAATAATCAAGATCCTCAATCTCAACCACGAATTGTAAGCTTCTCGAATGGGAGATATTTGACAGAGAGTTAGCGGAGAGGCAGGTCAAGGAATGCTCATAATCCGAATTCCCACAGGCATTAGAGCGACCTAAGGAATTAGTTAAGCTCCCCACAATGTCTTCGTTCCAACTTGCAATCCGATCTACATGATTATCTGAACACACAAAGAGGACATCCTACTCGCCACGAAGATTTGAGTTATACCCATTCTAGGGGAGATCCAACTATTGTACGCGACAATGGGAATGTTCCGCCTAACCGAGGTCAAGCTTGGAGGGATAATAATCCGTATAACATGTACAATAGGATGGGAGCTGGTAATTAGCTCCCAAATAACCTAGAGACCAAGGTTCCAACCATTGAGCGGTTGGCCTTAATGGAGGAGCAGATGAAAAGACTCTTATGTGTAAAGAACATTGATGTCTAAATATTGCCACAGCTCTGTATCCTACTGGCTTCAGGATGCCGACCATGCCAACACATAATGGAACCACTTTTTTGTCCAATCACCTAGGGACCTTCATCCCTCCTATTGAAGGGCGAGAAATAGCCACTGTTGCTAGAGGGCCCCATTTGGTAGGAACGAGCAATGGAGCTTGAAAAAGGTATATCCAAGAGTTGAAGACACATGATGGCATCGTATTCATGCCGGAATAGAGGTTATCGAAACAAAAGTTATTGAATAAACAATCAATCATTTTTACAAAAGAGGACACTAGCCACGTCCAATTCTCGCATAATGACTTGCTGGTAATAACCATTCAGCTCAACAATCAAAGAGTACAAAGGATATTGATCGATAAAAGGAGCTCCGTAAACTTGTTATTCAGGTCCACCCTTGAAAAGATAAGACTATCTATAGCCAATCTTAAGGTGACCTGAATGACCCTCTATGGATTTTTGGGTGAGGAAATTGCAGGCATAAGCACAATTGAGCTCGTAATGACACTAGGGAATGAAGCACGAGTTGTAGCCAAAATGCTCGAATTTGTAGTAACTGATTGCCTGGATACTTACACTACAATATTGGAAAGACCCGCGCTAATGACATTTGAAGTCATAACATCAATTCCTCATTTAGGAATAAAATTTCCATCGTCTTCAGGTATATGTACTGTGAGAGTAGATCAGCTCGCTGCCAGAGAATGTTATAGTATTGGCATGAAGGGAAAATCACAACCCGAGAAGCAAGCAATGGTAATAACCGAGGATAATGAGGAACGTCGAGCAATTGTAATTGGCGAAGAGGTGGAAGAACCACAGGAAGAAGGAAATGAGGTTGCCAAACTCGACGATATCGATCCAAGACTAGGAAAAGATAGATCTGAGCTCCAAGCATTAGAGGTGCTCGTGGAAATCATTATCATCCTAGGAGATATCTTTGAGGGTAATACAAATTGGAAGAAATCCTAGAACTGGTCGAGAGTTTGAGAAGGATCCTAGACTTCTTTTCCTGGTCATACGAAGATATGGTGGGAATCAATCCAACCATAATGATGCATGCCTTAAACCTAGATAGAAATGTTCCCGCGAAGGTGAAACAATGAAGCCTTTTGGAAAAAAAATCGGGAGAAGCTCTACAAGAAAAAGTAGCTCGCCTACTCATATGTGAGTTCATAAGGGAAGCAAAATACCCGACCTGAATCACTAACCCAATTTTGGTCCCAAAACCAAACAGAAATTGGAGAACCTCCATCGATTTATCCGACCTCAATAAAGCATGTTCTAAGGATTGTTTCCCCATACCCGGAACTGATGAACTAGTAGACGCAACAGACAGTCACGAGCTCATGTCCTTTATGGATGTGTATTTTGGATATAACCAGATCGTGATGAACCCTGCGAACCAAGAGCACATCAGCTTCATGACCGAGCATAACGTATATTGTTACAAAGTTATGCTATTCGGGCTGAAGAATGCTGGTGCAACTTACCAAATGCTGGTGCAACAAGATGCAACTTACCCTAGAAATGCACCCTTGGGGTCTCATTCAGGAAGCTTTTAGGCTTCATAGTCAAAGAAAGGGGGATCGAGGCAGTCCCAGAAAATATCAGGTGACTGATCAAAATGCCTTCACCTAGGTCGCAAAAAGAAGTACACAGTCTAACCGGAAAGGTCGTGGCCCTAAAACGCTTTGTATCAAAATCCAAGGACAAGTGCCTCCCATTCTATAATTTTCTTAGGGGAAATAAATGGTTCGAGCGGAACGAAGAATGCGAGCAAACTTTTTATAACCTGAAGACCCACTTGGCCGAGCCTCCTATACTATCAAAACAAGTTGTTGGTGAATGTTTCTTCTTATACTTAATAGAAACAGAAAATGCAGTCATCGCCGTATTAATTCAGAAAGAAAATCGAGCGCGAAAACTAGTTTATTACACATGCAAGAGACTTCTTGGAGCTGAATCCAAATACCCTATAATTGAAAAACTCGTGTTTTATTTGATCTTGGCCTCGAGAAAGCTCGGACCATATTTCTAGTCCCACATTTTCCACATTTAACCGATCATCCTTAAAGGTAGGTAGAGTGAAACATCGGGACGTCTGTTTAAGTGGGCCATCAAACTTAGTCAGCTTGAGATATTATAGAAGCTATGGAAAGCGATCAAGGGCCAAGCACTTACTGATTTTATGGCAAAATGTACGGGTTACAAGGACGAGCCAATGAGGGAACTCGTGCAGGAATTGTGGAAACTCTTCGTTGACAGATCATCCAACAAAAACGGATCTAGAGTTGGGATAATTCTAATCTCATCTGAAGGGCACCGATTCCATATAGCTCTGAGGTTCAATTATGACGATTCCAACAATGAAGTGGAGTACGAGGCATTATTGGTAGGAGTTCGAGTAGCAAAAGAGTTGAAAGCAAAGGAAATTTAGAGCTACAACAATTCTTTTCTCGTTGGTAATCAAATATTAGAGGAATATCAAGCTCGTGGAATCAAAATGGTGACTTATCTAGCTAACGTTAAAGATGACTTGTCTAAATTTGAGTTCTATTCCATCGGACAGATCTCCCTTGAATAAAACACAAATGCTAACATTCTAGCTCGACTTGCCACCACCAAGGAAGCAAATACATTAAATGTGGTCCCCGTAGAATTCTTGGAACAACAAAGTGTCAAGAAAGAGTTAGTGGAGGTCAAAATGATTTGTATAGAAACGACCGGGATGACTCCTATTGTCAAGTACCTTACAACTGGTATACTACCATAAGATCAAAAGAATGCAAGAAAATTATTGTAGCAGGTCCCACGGTATGTTATGGTCGAGGGAATTCTCTGTGGTGTGTTCTGCCCGAGGAAGCACAAACCATCAATTGAGAAATACACCAAGGGTTTTATGAAGACCACACTGGGAGGCAAAACTTGGCTCTAAAGTTATTATGGCAAGGCTATTTCTGGCCTATGCTCAAGAAGGACTCGGCCTCGTATGTCCTAAAGTGCGATAAGTGTCAGCATTTTGCTGTTATTGCTCGAGCAACAACCATGGAGCTAACCATGATTTCATCGCCTTGGCCATTTGATGTATGGGGGATCAACTTAATCGACTCATTGCACACTAGAAAGGGAGGGGTTTGCAATGTGGTTGTTGCCATCGACTACATTACTAAGTGGGTTGAGGCTGAGCCCCTAGCAACTGTAACCCCAAAGAGAGTCCTAGATTTTTTTGGGAAGAACATAATATGTCATTTTGGACTCCCAAAAAAGATCGTGTCTGACAACAGAACTCAGTTCGATAGTGACCTTTTCACAAATGTTTGCGAGAAGTACAGTATAAATAAGAGTTTCTCTTCAGTGGTGTACTGTCAAGCTAATGGACAGGTTGAGGCAGTAAACAAAACCCTAAAGGAAAGCTTAAAAAAGTGACTTGAAGAAGCTAAGGGGCTATGACCTGAGCAACTCTCGCAAGTACTCTGGGCCTACCATACCTTACATCACACCTCCAGTGGACACACTCCCTTCTTGTTAACTTTTTGAAGAGAGGCTATGCTCCCAGTCGAGGCCTTAGTGACGTCGCATAGGCAAGAAACTTTCAACTAGGATCGAAATCATGATCTTCTTAATGCATCCTTGGACTTAATCGAAGAGCGGTGGGAGGAGTCTCAATTGGAGCTCACCCATTACCAGCAAAGAGTTACTCGCTACTTTAATTCGAAAGTAAAAGGATGTAACCCAAACTTGGTGATTTAGTGCTCCAAAGGGTGTTTTTAGCTAAAAAAGATCCCAAAGTTGTTGTATTGGGACCAAAATGAGGAGGAACCTACCAAATCGTGGATATCTTGCATGAAGGAACCTTCAAACTAGCTCGGTTAAGTGGAGAATTGGTCCCATGGACGTAGAATGCTTTACATCTCAAAAAATACTATCAGTAATAGGATGGCTTTGTAAGATTTTAATATTTTTTATTCCTTGTAAGACTTGTTTATAAAATTCGTTTTATTTTAGTTGAATAATATAAGGTTGCTACGCATTTTAAACATGGCCCCAATATTTTATATCTTATCCTTGTAATTTATCACGAGTTTATTTTGTGAAAGTGATCTAGAATATTCATAAATTATGACCACTTGGGTGGGCATATAACCCTTGAAGAGTCTTTGAAAAGTATTTAGAAAAAATAGATAAAATTTGCACAACTTAGATTTTGGAAAATTGATTACTCTACGGCTTTTTAAACTTCTAGTTTTCAAATAAATTCTTAATACAGACTAAGTTAAGAAAATTCAAAGTAAAACAAAACCTAGAATTCAACTAGGTACAAGAATCTTGGATATAACCAAGCTCGAGGCCTTATTCTTAATAGGTATAATGCTATTAGGCGACCAAACTCTTGGATATAACCAGATCATTGACCAGAATTAATTAGTCGAGCCATCAGACATTTATCTCGATCTAATGTTAACCCCTATGACTATGCAAATGTACAAGGGCTTTTTAAAGTTCATAAACACGGCTAAATAATAGATAAAGGGAACAAAAAATAGATAAAAAATTAATAAAATGTGTACCAGTATAAGTATGTGAATAACTCGAGGAAAAATAACCTTCAATTAAGCCCGAAGGCGATTCTCTTGGATTTCAAAGCCTGATTACAAAGGGTTCAAAGAACTCGAAATGAATCATAAAAATAAGAAAAAAGAAGAGGACACCCTAGATATCAATGAGCTCTGGAAACTTCCTCATGTGATGTCACATTTTCATCACCCCCATCAGCATCCCTAGAAGCCTCCACAGTCTTGGAGGGCTCTTTCAATAATCGATCCTTGTACTTGGGGAGGTATCGCCGCCAAAGTTCTACCTCCAGGAATGAGAAGTCTCCTTCCTGGTTGTATGCCCAGTACCGATAAAGCATTTCATTCAGAGAGCATGCTACCTCAGTGACCTTCTGCTTAGTCTACTCAAAAATCGATTTGGCTTTCGCCTAGATTTCAGACAACCTCTTTTTAAAAATGTCAACTTCCTCAGAAATCTAGTCTCAACGTTGGTCCACCTCCGTGACCTGTTCCTTGGCGATTCGCTTGTTGTCTTGGGATGCCTTCAAGTCGCTCTTAGCCTCCTCTAGAGTGGCCCTGGCGTCGTCCCTTTCAGCTGGATCCAGGCTATGCCACAGATTTGGGCTAAACAAGACTACATTAAAAAAAATAGTACAGAGTATAGCTGACAAACAAGCGTATGAAGAAAATGTACATATAAAGAGTATCTTGTTAACTCTGGAGTGAACATCTCAAGCTTACTTGACAACCTACGATAAATAGAGTCTCCAGATTGCCTCTTACGCCAACAACTTAGTTCGAGGAACACATCACCTGGATCACCCTCGTGAAACTCCAAACATGACCTGCGTTAGTTTGCATTGGTCCAACAACATCCAGCTCGAGGAGTGTGTCCAGATCCAGGAAGCCTAACTATGATGCACAATGATGGTTCTCAAAAGACTCAAAGATTACTTATATGCCTAATAAATTCCTATATTTTCTTAGGTATTTATTACTCGATATAATGGGTATAGAATTAATAAGAGATTATGTATTTATGTAAATGGGAAATTACCCAAATTTTTAAGTTACCATATTAATGTATGGTTACCCAAAACTGTCCTTAGAATCTCCTCTAAATCCTTGTGGAACATACATAAAAAGGATCGACTTTCTATATGCCAAAACTCTGCTGAAATTGTCATAAACGATTTCATCAAGGTCCTAAACAGATTTATAAGAGTGACTTGTGGACTAGGTGGATTTTAACCACTGAACCACGTAAAATTGTGAGAGTATTTTTGTGTTCTTTCTCTTTGTCATTTATTTCTATACGGTGTATTAATAGCCTAGCCTCTCTATTATCGAATTTCTAAATCTGTTGTTGCCGAAAAACCGTGTCAACTAATATAATGTTTGATTGATTAAATAAGTGTTACAAAATTGATTATTTAATCTAAGTGGGGGAATTTTATATTATTTCATATAATATAATGTTAGATTAAATAATGTAACAAATGTGATTTTTCAAACCTTTTAACATAGTGTCGAGAGTTACATAAATTAGACACATGTGTGTGTCCAAATGTAACATATTTACCAATAATGTGTAGAATTACACATATGTGTTTCAATTTCATAGAGCCATTATGAAATATGGTTGTTGGTGACATGTTTTTAACTCCCATTAGGTGTATGGAGGTTACAAAATCATGTGGGAAGAGATTGGGACGTTTTTGGAAAAACTGAAAAATTGGAAGCTAAAAAATGCACTGTGGCTGCAGCCACTATCATCCCTAGCCGCGGCTTGGGGGACAGCGGCCAGTGGCCGCGGCCTGGGGCGCTGACAGCCTATTATAATTTTTTTTTCTCCAATTTGAACGCTTTTAACATCCCAATTAACTCCCAAATCTTCATTTTAATTCCATAAAAATCCAATGAAACATTGGTAATAGAGATCGATTGTAAGACACACCATTTATCTATCCACAAAGCACTTGGCTAGAAAATACACCATAGAGGCTTGATAATTCCAGAGAACTATTTCATTGAGAGATCCCTTAGTGCTTAGAAAATAGGGGGAAGTAAGCTTTAAGACAAAGGTCTTGAACCTTGTTCAAGTTGGTGATCTTCAATACTCTACACTTTGGTTGTGTGAGAGTTCTAGTTTATGTATTGTTCCTTATTTCTTTATTCTAGTCTTCATCTTTGTTTGTATTATTTGTGATTTTAGTTGTATTTGGTTTTTTTCATATTTCCATTGAATATAATATATTCTCTAACAGATGATGCATGCATGTGTGCTATGTTTATCTTTTAATGGAAATCCAAATTTTTCATAGGAAGTATATAAAAATTTCTTGCTACCAGATTTTATGGGTGAATTCCAACGAGGCAAATCCTAATTTTACAATCTATTCTCATAAAAATGTTTTCAACATTGTTAAATATGCGAAGATTACATAAGTTTACGCTTTTAAAACACTTAAAAACATTTTCTTAAGTAGGAGTTATGGACCTTGCCAAATCCATACTCAATATGAAATCTAATCCTATCATCTTGCACTTAAATTTTTGAAATATTTTTATTGAACATACTATGTTTTTATTTAGGAGCTAATATTTGGTACATTTTTAGAAGACATATTGAATGGGAAGCATGTAATACAATTTTGTTACATTCATTATGGTTGTAAGTTATGAATTTTCTAACTAAGATGGTCAAAATTGTTTGCTGCCAAGACAGTGTTGTTACAGTGGCTTCCAATAGGCCAAACATTATATTATTGCTCAAATTTTCAAATGGGACTTCCAGCATTTCATTATTTTATGAAGAGTACTTGATTTTATCATTTTGAAGCACTCGAACACGTTATATCTTGGCCAAGATATAAACTTTTTGTTATTGAAGTGCAAGCTGGAGTGAAAGAGTGACAACTTGATGAGTGCATGTTTGAGCAACGTTTTGACAAGTGAAAAATCATTATTTTTAGCTGCTTTTATTTATATAGACTCTTAATAGGTTGATTGAAAAACTTGAAAGATTCGAGTAAGAAATACCCCATATTTTATAAGTTTTAATTTTTATAAAAAAAAAATGGTTGTCAAATCAAGTTTGATTTTGGACAGATTTGGTTTTTAAGTCAATATTCATAATTCAATAGTCAAATCATGTTTTCTCAAAGCAAAGAGATGATAACTTTTTATGAGTCGAGGAATAAGATAAATGACTTAAAATATAATAAGGTTCTATATATTATTTAGAAACATTTCGATAATATTCTTGAGTGAGTTAGGACTTTTCACAAACATAATTATCACCTAGGACTAGGATTTGTTTCATTGTTTATTGTGAAAATAAAAACCATTTTGGATAATAAAAATTAATTGGATTTCTTAAATTATTGAAAATGGAACCTTTTAATTTCGAGTAATGATATGTGCACCCAAACATTACACACAGTGATGTGGAACTGCTTTTTTAAAACAGTGGGTCTCAGTTTCAATAAATGTGATTTGCTCAGCTAAAATATCACCTCACTGTGTAATGTTTAGGTGCATATTTTAGATGAAAATATCATTACTCTTTAATTTAAGTGGTTACTAAAATAAAAATTTAATTAGGTCCGATTGCCCAAACATTTGTAACACACCACAAAAATGGAACTTTTCTAAAAAATAATATAATTACGATTTTTTTATAGAGTCAAAATTAAGAATGTTTTCTTTTCAATTTTAATAGATCGAGAGATAACGGTTAATACTTTTATTTTTTAAAGTAAATAATAAAGCTCTAATAGAATTTTTTTTTTAAAATATTAAGAAAATATTTCCTTTAAGCTATTAGGAATTTATTTCCAAATTCGTGGCACCATTATACGTTGACATGTTTTCCCGAATAATGTGATAAGGCTACAAATTTCAAGGGTTTCATCTAAGCTTTAATATTTAAGAACAAATGTTTTTATAGTGTTGAAAATCTGTTAAGTTAAGTTCTTCCCTAATCACTCAACTTAAAGATTGAAACTTAATTAATCAAACGCCATAATTAATCTGAGTCACTTTTGTGAATTCCATTACAATGTTATTTACACGGGAAAGCTCATTTCTGGACTCAGCCGCTTATCCACTACGGGCAACAGATAAAACAACTTATGATTTTTTTATTACAACATGGCATGACTAGTTTTAACATAAGACTTAAGTATACATTTAGAAACTAGTTTTAGAAGGTTACTTCAGAGTGTTGTCCTAAGGTGGTTCACATACTCATAAGTAATGTAAATAGTTATAATTATGACACCCGACTAGCTACCGGTATCAAGTAAGTAAGAATTGGGTAGCTTCCGATAAGTAATTAAGTAAGAATCGGATGCCTCCAGTGAATTTGTAAGTAAGCTCGGTTGGCCACTAATATAGGTGGGATGTCTGGTTTAACACCCGTGACATAAGAGTATGATTAAACTCCATGACATGTAATTAAGACTTCTGATTTAACACCCGCGACATAAGAGTCCAGTTAAACTCCGTGATCCCAAAATCAAGCCATTAAGATTATGAGATTATGTTGAATCCTCCTAGGAGTCTTAGTAACTTGTGTATTTTACGTATACACCTGTGTTTGTGTTGAGTAAGTTAAGTAAATCAAGTGAGTTAAGTATGATATGTATGATATGCATGTTACGTACGATAAGAAGATAAGTATGATATGTATGATATGTATGTGATGAATGATAGGTAGGTCATGATTTAATATTATATGTATATGTACACTTGCTCTGGGATTTTCTGCTTGGCCATAAGTTTGCAAGGACATTCACACGTTCTTGAAGTTGTATGTTAGGGTTCAGATTCTCTGGAGCCCTATTTATGATTGAATGTATTTATGACTACTGTTAGGGTTTCCCTGTTTGTCTTCTTTATGCTATGTATGCTAAGTTGATCGTACTAAGTGTTTCACTTACTAAGTTGTTTCATGTTTTAGGTAAGCTAAAAGGCAAGACAGATCAGTGAGAGCTAGAGTCTATCATGTGGAATGTTCATGTGGCTCGACTGTGGAAGTCACTGCTTTTGTCAAGTTTTATTTTCTTAAAAAACTTTATTTCGTTTATGTTAAAGCTATTTTAAGGTTTCAAATACTATAATATTATTTTAAGAATGTGCATACTTCTAAACTAAGTAAGTATTTAAATGTTTTCTTATATGGAATTTTGGGTCTTTTAGTTAACAAAAGTAAGATGTTTTTTGCAATTGATGTATTATTCCGCAATTATGATAGTCATTTTTACTCAGTCATTACAAGAATGTCATTCTAAGGCATGCTTCACATGCAATGAAGTGGGCCATTTCTAAAAAGATTGTCCTCAATTGAAGAAGGAGGAAACAATGAAAAATACTGAGTTGGCTCCAGCTCGAGTTTTCACACTGACTCAGGCCAAGGCCGAGGTTAGCCCATCTATGGTCACAGGTCAGATTTCTAACAATATCACTATGTATTTAGTAATAATTGATTCTAGTGCTACTCATTCGTTTGTATCAAGTAAAGTGATAGACAAACTTAATAGACCTTGTGATGTATATGATGTGGGGTTCAAAACTCTACAACCTAGTGGGAAATTAGTAATCTCTACGAGGTGGGATAGATCTTTACCAGTTGTGGTGGACGGTAGAGAGTTATCAATGGATATGATTGAGTTAGGAATGAAGGAATTTGATATGATACTCGGTATGAATCAGTTAACCAATTATGGGGCAAACATAGATTGCAAAAGGAAAATCGTAACTTTTAAAACTGAGGGTGGGGAACCATTTGTATCTGTGGGTACTATTAATGAACCCCGTATTCCAATGAATTTAGCGTTAAAGGCAAGGAACTTATTGCCAAAAGGATGTATAAGATTTCTGGCTAATGTGGTAAATACTACTAAGGTTGTAATAGTTGGACTGGAAAATGCCAAAGTATTCTGTGAGTCATAGATGTATTTCCAGAAGATTTTCCTGGGTTACCACCACATCGAGAGATTGAATTTGAGATAGAGTTGGCACCTGGAACAAAACCAATATCTAAGTTAGCCTATTGCATGGCACCAGCTGAATTAAAGGAATTGAAAGTAAAATTGTAATAACTACTAGATTTAGGGCTTATCAGACTGAGTTTCTCTCCATGGGATGCACTAGTATTATTTGTAAAGAAGAAAGGTGGGTACTTGCGAATGTGTATTGACTATCGAGAATTGAATGAAATGACAATCAAGAACAAGTATCCACTTCCAAGGATTGATGATTTGTTTGATCAGTTGCAAGATAAGAATGTGTTGTTAAGATTGATCTTCAATCTAGTTATCACCAGCTGAGGATCAAGGAAGCAAATATTCCAAAGACTGATTTTCGCATGAGATATGGACATTATGAATTTTTAGTGAGGTCTTTTGGACTGACAAATGCTCTGGCGACTATCATGGATTTGATGAATAGAATATTCAAGAATTACTTAGACAATTTTGTGATTGTGTTTATTGATGACATATTGTTCTATTCACAATCAAAATAAGAACATGAAGAACATCTTTGTTTGGCACTACAGAGGCTGAGAGAACATAAATTGTATGCAAAGTTCAAGAAATGCAAATTCTGACTTCCTCAAGTAACATTTTTGGGCCACATTGTGAGTAAGACTGGGATTATGGTTGATCCAGTAAAGATAGATGTGGTAAAGAATTGGCCAAGGCCAAGGAATACTTCAGAATTAGAAATTTCGTTGGATTGGTAGGGTACTGCCGACGTTTTGTTGAAGGATTCTCAAAGATTGCAACACCCTTGACTAAGTTGACGTGTAAGAACTTGAAGTTTCTACGGACTGATAGATGTAAACAAAGCTTCCAAGAGTTAAACCAGAGATTGATTACTGCAGCAGTACACAGTTTTCCATTTGAGAACGAGAAGTTTGTGATGTATTGTGATGCATCGCAACAGTGATTAGGATGTGTTCTTATGCAAGTTGAGAAAGTCATGGCTTATTCTTCGAGACAGCTGAAAGAATATACAAAGAGATATCCTATGCACGACCTTGAGTTGGAAGCAGTGGTATTTGCACTTAAAGTATGGCAACATTACTTATATGGGGAGAAGTGTGAGATATACACTGATCATAAGAGTTTAAAGTACTTATTTACTTAGAAAGATTTGAACATGAGATAGAGACGTTGGTTAGAGCTGGTGAAGGATTATTACTATGAAATCCTTTATCATCTAGGGAAAGCTAACATGATGGCTGATGCTTCAAGTCAGAAAGTCGGGGCCAAGTGTATAGTTTGAAACAGATCTCAGCAAAGTTAGCTGAGGAAATGACTAGGGCTAGTATAGAGTTCGTGGTTGGTAAATTGGAAAACATAACTCTTCCGTCAACTCTTCTTGAGATAATTAAAGGAGCGCAAAAGAGTGATCCACAACCATCAAAGTATAGAGAGGTAGTCTTAGCTAGATTGGCTAAGGACTTTACTATTTATGGTATGGATCTGTTGCAACATAAGGATGGCATATGTTTTCCGATGGATGATGGTATTAGAAAGGAGATTCCTTATGAGTCTCATACCACTCAACACTCGTTACATCCAGGCACCACTAAGATGTTTCAGGATTTAAAAGCATTATATTGGTGACCATGTATGAAGAACGATGTAGTTGAATATGTGGCTAAGTGCCTAACTTGTCAGCAAGTGAAAGCTGAACACCAGAGGCCAGCATGGTTCTTACAACCTTTAGGCATCCCTGAATGGAAATGGGAAGATATAACTATGGACTTTGTGGTTGGACTACCTAAGATTGTGAGACAATATAATTCAGTATGATTGATCGTGGATTGATATACCAAGTCAACGCATTTTCTACTAGTGTGAATGAATTATAATGTGGAATTGGATGCTGAGCTATATGTAAAGGATATTGTACGTATCCATGGGGACCAAAGTCTATAGTGTCAGATATGGATCCTATATTTACTTCCGTCTTTTGGGAAGGTTTCCAGGAGGCGATGGGTATAAGATTGAAATTTAGCACTTCATATCATCCTCAGATAGATAGACAATCTGAGAGGACGATTCAAATATTGAAAGACATGCTTCGGGAATGTGTATTGGATTGTAATGGATCATGGATTAAGTACCTTCCATTGATTGATTTTTCCTTTAACAATAGTTACCATACAACTATTGGAGTTGCTCCGTATGAGATGTTATATGGTAGGAAATTCATATCACCTATTCATTGGGATGAAATGGGTGAAATGAAATATATTGGTCCTGAGGCAGATCATCTAGGTTTTTTGGACCATTTGAAATCCTTGAGTGGATTAGGAAAGTAGCTTACTAATTAGCTTTACCCCTAGCTTTGTTAGGCATTCATAATGTGTTTCATGTGTCGATGTTAAGGAAATATGTGTCGGATGCTACACATGTGTTGATTTACGAGACCCTGGAATTGCAATAGGATTTATCTTATGAAGAAACACCAATGGAGATTCTTGACAGGATGGATAAGGTCTTACAGAATAAGACTATTTCTTTTGTGAAAGTGTTATGAAGGAATAGTAACATAGAAGAAGCGAACTTGGAACTAGATTCGGATGTGCGGGATAAGTATCCCAAGCTGTTCAGGTAGATTTCGACGATAAAATTTCTATTAGGAGGGGATACTTGTAATGTTTGAAAATTCTTTTGAGATTAAGTACCCTATTTGCATGCTTGAAGGGCATGAGTAAAATTTAACTGATGAATTATATTATTATATAATTGAATTATTGTAATTTTTTGAATATGTGATATACTTATATATACTATGTGCACTTTGACCACATTACTATGTGGGATTTTATATTGAAGTTTGACAATAGTGGATTCCTTCAAGCGGTAATAGGAGAATGTCAGAATAATTAATATTCGGCTAGGGTCGATTGGATTATGTTGTAGAACTAGGAGTAGTTGTTAGAATGTTACTTTTGATGATTGTCTTGGGTAACTAAGGATTTGATGTAATTAGCAATAACAGACAAGATTAACAAAATACCTTTGGGGTTAGTTAAGTAGGAAATTAAATGGAGGGGTAATTTGGTCATTTGGAGGCATAAATGATAAAAGATGATTATCTCTTCATTTCCTCTATATCTTCACGTTTTCTCCTTCTTCACTTCTACTCTTCAAAACTCTCTCTCAACCAAACATTTGAACTTACAAAAATTTCTGGAGGGGATCAAGCGCAAGTATAGGAGTTAGAAGAAACTAAAGGGTCATCTTTAACCTAGGAATTTCAGATTTCATAGATAAGCTCTTGATTTTTCTTCATGGTGTTCTGGAGGATTTTGGGGATTTTGTGTGATTTGCAAAAAATTATGATGCTAGGTTGTTTATATGAATTGATTGAGGTTAGAAACATTTTTATTAATTGTTTTAAAGCTTGAATTCGAATTGAAAACACTTGGATTGTTTAGTTCTTGATGTGGGGTTTGTAATTTGATGTATTATTGAGGATATATGATGTATTTGGAGTAGTATACTTGTTTTAGAGTTTGGTTAGGATCAAGTTTGGGATTGAATTGAGTAAGGTTGGGAAAAGAGAAAAACGCAGAAATGAGGCTCTGTACTGAGCCGGTCGACCGGTACCGGGCCTGTTGTGGCTGGGCAGGCTGCTTAAGTTTAGGCAGTCGGTTGACCAGCCTAGGGCAGCCAGTCAACCAGCCAATACTGATGACCCAATTTCGGGTCCGAATTCAATGTATTTTGACAGGAAACCTTTGGGGATCCAAATCTAAGGTTCCTATGATATAAATGAACATGTTTAAATTGTATTTAGAGCCTTAGAAGTTCCTGGTTATTGATCATGGGTTTTGGTTTATTCGAAAGAACTAAACCTATATTGAATTGATTTTGACTTAGGGATATTTAAGGACGCTTGAAAGAGGTTGCACTGGAGTTGGTACTAATTTCATTTATGGAATCCAAGTAAGAAAAATTTGGCATATGCACATAGAGCGGGCGTTGGCCCCATTGTTTGAGTAACGGTTATCACTGTAGCTTTGTAACACAACTTAGGATATGTACCCTCGCTGCATACTTGTCACTGTACATATTGCTAATCAATTGACTATTGGAAACAGTTATTACTGTTTGGATTACATTGATTTATAAGTATGCATTCTTCTTGCATCATGTTTGTTGTTATGATTAACTGTGTGTCATGCTGTGATTATTGTTTATGCCTTGTGGGACTTTTCTTGCTAGACCTTGGCTGATGGTGCTCTATAATGCAGGCAAGGGCAAAGGAAACCTAGATTAACCATGAGTTGGAGAGCTTTGGGAGAGTGGATGCATGTCCTTCCTGCATATCATATGTGGTTGAGCTACCCGATGGACTTGAGTCAAAAAGTCTAATTTTGTCGCTTAGGTCGATTTCTTTTGGAAACAATGGTTGTAACTTTACTTTTGTTTTAACTAAATTGGATCCCGTGTAACTTTTATAACTTTAATCAATGTGGTTTGAATCCTTTTATAAACTTCTCAGTATTTAATTATCATTTTATTTCCAAATGGCACGTTTTGGTTAAAGCATCTTGCTTAACAAGATGAGCATTACTTTAAACACACTAGGTGATAGTCCTACATTTTGAGGGTGTTATATATGTGGCTATGGCTTACGAGTTATGCGAATTTATATATATTCATGCTTAGATTATTATGTATGTCTTGTGAAACTTTTCTTGTTGGGCCTCTGCTCACGGGTGCTCTATCCTGCAGGTAAGGGCAAGGGAAAGATCGACCGACCATGAGTTGGAGGGCTTTGGAACGACGCTTACATGTTTGGCCTACTCAGCCGCCATAGTCGAGAGATTTGGAGAGACTAAGGGTATAGGTCCAATTTTGTCACTTAGGTCAAATATTTTTGGAAAAATATGAATGTAATTATATTTTGATAAACCTTTTTGGGATCCCATGTAAATATTTTACGTTTTAATGAGGCGTTTATGTTTTTCACCAAAAATTTTAATTCCTAAACCATTGAATAACTTTAATTACACGTTTGAGTCCAAATGACTTGCTTAATGAGTTAAGCATTATTTTAAACATACACTGTAACGATCCTGGATAAATAGGGCGTTACAACTTGGTATCAGAGCTACCAAGGCCTTATGGTTCCTAAAGATCAACTAAACATGTACGTTTAGTGCTAAATATAAGCTCGACTTACGATTCGGTGAGTAATGGGTTGAATACCTGTTTAATTGCTTAATTGAACCATATTTGCCTTATTTGTATGCTAGAATAAGGAGCATGAAATATACTGATAGGGTCTGGCCCTTGACTGCTGTGTGAATATGAAAAGATGTGCTTGTTAGCATAATTGTTGCATGTGAATGCTTTATTTGTTCAAGTTTTACCATGGGACGGTTTTGAGGATGTTATCATTTCCGGATAAGCTAGAGTCATCGATTATAGAGATATTTGGAAATAGTGCTTCCGAGGCAATCAACTAGACTATGTGGCAAGAATTTAGAGGTTGATAATGTCTTTGTGGAACCTCAATTTGCTCCTCATTGGGAGGGAACATATACTTTCTGATGTGTAAGTTAGATTACAGAGATAGTAGGAAGAGATAAGACAGCCGAGGCAACAGGCTCCGCTAGAGGATGTTGCTCAGCATGTGATTCCTGCACTTGAACCTTCAGTAGTGTTGGAAATGTGCCCTGAAAGCATATGTAATAGACATTGTTTTATGAAATAAATAAATAAATTGAATTTGTTATGCATATATTTTATAGACTGTATTATTCTATGATAATATTATGTAAATATCAGGAAAATGCCTAAGTTCATATAAGTAATCTCAAACACGTATTTGTACGGGAGGATTGTGTTTGAGATAAATGAACTTGAATAGTTCGCAGTAAAATAAAGTTATGGAATCTTTAGATTAATTACTGCAAGTACGGTCCACTAGTATTATGAATACATGTGATCTAGATCCGGATCACTCGTGTGGTAGGACACTTTAGTGGAGGTGCTTTATATATTAGAGAATATATATAACTGGACAAGATATGTTTATTAATACTTAGTTAAATATCGTTTCGAAGTATTAATTAAATATATCAACCGATGATCATATACAAATAGATCTTAATCCTGAAGTTACTATGAACTCCTATTTATATTATATGAGTTCTTTGATTCACTTGTTAGGGTTTGTCAGAATGATCAGGCTAGAAACTTTTGTTTTGGGAACTCATTAATATAGATGGCTGTGGACATAGTATATAGATATGGAATCTATACCTTCTCGCAAGAGATTGAATCATGGTTCTCTTAAGGGTTGACTTTTGGGACTGAAAGGTTATTGAGCTCAAATTCATAATTTAGTTATGAATTAACCTTCACTAGTAGAGTCAATGGTACTTAAGGAAACAAGAGATAATTAAAAGGGTAAAACGGTAATTTTAATCCCGATTAATTATGAACCATTATTAGAGGGTCACGTTGTATGCGATGATTATATCAATGGACGCTTTATGAATATAAAGTACTCAGTAAATGAAATGTCTATAATTACAAGAGTGCAGTCTCATATTTATAGTGGAATAATCATGAGATTAATAAATTAAGATTATTTAATTAAAGAGTTTAATTAATAATCTCAAATTTATTGGAGCTTGGAATTATAGGTCCGTAGGTCCCCATAGCGGCTCTATCAACACTGTTCAAGGTAAGAGTTGATATGAAGGGAAAATAGTTTAAAGACATATTTAAGAAGAAATTTGTTCTTCAGGCCAGATATGCAATTATATGATAATAGTGATTAATTAATTAATTACAAATTAGTTGTAGTTAACAAAATTAATTAATATTTAATTATTGTATAATATTTGAAATTATATTAAATAATTAAATTAATTTTCGAAATTTAATTAAATAATTAATTAATTATAATTTTCGAAAGTATAATAAATTAAATATTTATTTTCAAAATTTTTAGATTTAATTAATTGGTAGAATTGATTAAATATATTTATTTGAGTGGGAGATAATGATCTGATAAGTTCAAATTGGATTTGAATTTAAAAAATTAATATTTATTCAAATAATAAATTATATTTGATAATTAATTAAAAAGATAATTAATTTGAATTAGTTATTAGGTTGTTATATCTTATCTCACAAAGTAATTTGAATAAATAATTAAATAAAATTTGAAAAACCAATATCCCTAGAAATTAGGAAGCTATATGTTCACACACAGTCCAGGACTGTGTGTGGCGTGTAGGGCCAGCATTTTTCAGGGATGGGATTTTCAATTTTATTTATTTAAGTAATTAATTAATGGATAATTAAAAAATTGGTTTTTGGATTTTTTCATTAATAGAATAATTAATTAATTAAAAAGTAAATTGTAAAATGGTTACAGTTTTTTTTTTTTAAATTTTGAATATTTTCTGTTAAGTATGACTGATCAGAAAATTATTCAGATAAGAGAAGTGAGTGTAAGACAACTCTAAACATTCACTCTTTGAAAAATAGAACGATAGTTTTCCCTCCCTGAAAATAAAGAACCAATTCTCAGGCCTATTCTCTTGATCTCATGAGTTGAGTACATCAAGTAGAATCACAAATAAACTATCCTTCATTTTCTAAGTGCCCACACATTTCTTGAGGTGTGGAGAACGCTTTGGAAGATCTTGGTGTGAGTACGTGGGAGCGGCTTGGATAGGAAGATCGTTCTAAATACGAAAAGATAGCAATGCCACTTGATAGGCTTCAAAAGGTATGATTTCTATTATTATCTTGTTTATGATTAATGTATGTATATTAATGGCTCTGCATATTTAAAGGTAGTTTAAATATGTTACAAAATTTTTGTTGTACACTGGGCCAACCACACCACCATTCCGCTGCGTATTAGGAAACTCGTTCCTAACAATTGGTACCAGAGAGGTCATTAATCTCTGCATACATTAATTACTGTATGGGCATAATATGCATTCTTATGTTATTGTAATATATGTGAATGGATGGATGTATGTATGATGATAGTTTATTCTTAAGGGTCGTTAATTAAATGGTGTTTTGGGTTTAGGAATTGTTCTTAAAATTCTAGATGAAAAATGTAATCCATTTTGGGGCATAGGAATTTTTGTAATTTTAATTTTCTGTGTTAAAATTATTTGAAAATTCTGTAACGCCCGAGCCCTGGGTTCCGAGCCCCGAAGCCCGAGCCTCACCCTGCTGGGCTGCTGCGTGCCCAGCCCATGCGTGCTGCCAGCCCTGGCGTCCCGCACCTGCGCCCCTGCCCAGGCCCCGCGCCTCTGCCCAGGCGCCCCGCGCCCATGGGCAGCCCTGTGCACCTGCCCAGCGCCTTGCCCAGCAGCTCCCCAGCCCGCACCCCTGCCCAGCGTGCGCCCATGCTTCTGCCGCACCCCAGCAGCTTGTGCATCCCAGCCGCATGCCCCATGCCGAGCCACCATATGCAGACGCCCCTAGGGTTTCTAAACCCTAGGGCTTGCATCCAAAAATTGTTCATTTAAATTATGGGCTTAATTAAGTTAACCCATAATTAAAAATAGTTTTATTTTGAATTAATTGTATGAGCCCAAATTCAAATCTGGGCCTAATAACTTATTGGGCATTCAAACCCAAGTGAATTATTCTTAAAATTTGTTTAAGATAATTAAAATTTATTTTAATTCAAAATTAAATAGATAAGTGGCTTAATGGATCAAGACTACTTGTGAAGGCCCTACGTAATAGATAGAGATCTATTTAGGTCTTATTTAGTTTCTTACATTTTTGTGTATATTTTTGCAAGTGTTGTAATTTTTCTAGAAATACCCAAGACTACGGCCCGCATTTATTTATTTATTTAGCTAGTATTTATTTATTTAAATGTTTGAATGTGATTAAATTCTTTAATACTTTATCATGCATTTTTTTGACATGCCATACATATAACCCACACAGTATTTAAAATTGTACATGCATCTCATAAGAGTATAAACATGCCTTAGGATTGTCCTATGTGATTATATGCTGGTCCATATAATAATAAATCTAGTTTTTAGCTAGTTCAAGAGTGGAAATAGATTTTAAAAGTTGTTTAATTTCTAGTATTTAATAAAATTGTTTTATTAAATTATAAATGATATTCTTAGTAATTATGGCAAAATAAAATTGAACTAATTAGGGCATAGTTCTATAATTTTAATTTTGCTTAATTTGGTTAGTAATTATTAGAATATCATTTGGTAAAAATAGATCGCTTTATTTTTACAGCCAATTAAAAAGCATAGGATGTTTTGAGAAAACACATGTTCTAAAATAGTGAGTGGGAGAGGTAATTATGACAATATGTCCCATGGTCTCCATTATTAGTTAGCACCGAGGTAACATGGAGAGGGCCTCGTGGCACCATTGCTTGTGTCTCCCTAAGGAAGGCTTCCGACTGTGTTATTCTCAAGGCAAACTTCTTTTTCAAGAATAAGATTTTGTGATGTATTTCAAGTTTGACTGACCCTAAGGCACACTCTTGAATTAAGTCATTGATCTAAAATAATGGGTTATACTCACAAGGTACATTAGGCTTTTGAGCGAACTAGTGTATTCTTGACCAAACAAGCGGTTGTTTATAAGTCAAAAGAGAAATATTGATTTAAGTTTTAACTTATAAATTTGAGAGCTTGTCTCAAAATTAATTTGGAATTAGTCTGACCTACCCTAAGGCTGGTCCATTAATGTTCAAATTAATTAATCATGGAATTAGTAATTAATTTTTATGTGTTTTTTGTTGCATTCATGCATCACGTTTACTATTCCGAAAATAACTGATATTTATTATATGCATAAATTCATTTTATTTATTTATTTATTTTCAACAACTATGTCTAGCTCAAATCCTGTATCTTCTTTACTTGCTAATGAAAAGTTTACTGGTGAAAACTACATGAAATGGAAATCAAACTTGAACATTGCATTAATATGTGAGAAGCCTAAAAAGTCATCCAAAAGCAAAGAGAACAAGAACACTAAAACCTCCAAAAGGAAGACCCCAAAAGGGACTTGCCTTCATTGTGGAGAAAATGGTCACTGGATGAGAGACTGTTCAAAGTATCTCGGTGGCCGCAAAGAGGAAAATACATGTAAATTTGATTTACTTGTATTAGAAGCTTGTTTAGTGGAAGATAATTCCTCAACCTGGATAGTAGATTCAGGAGCCACTAACCATGTCTGCTTTTCTCTTCCGATTCTTAGTTCAACGAGGAAGCTTGCTGATGGAGAAGTGACTATGAGGGTAGGCAGTGGTCAGATTGTCTCTGCAGCAGCAGTTGGAACAGCCCGTTTGGAATTTGATAATAATAAATTTCTTGTTTTAGAAAATGTTTATTATATTCCTGGATTTTCTAGAAACTTAATTTCTGTTTCTATGTTGCATGGACAAAATTTTAAAATATCTTGTAATAATAATTCGATTGTTATTTCAAGATATGGTTTTAAGATATGTTCTGCAAAATCCATCGATGGGCTTTATAAACTGCAAGCTAAAGAGAAATTTGTAAATAATTTAGAATTATTTAAAACAGCCAATCCAAGATCTATTAAACGACGAAAGACTTATTCCGATAATGATACATATCTGTGGCACTTGAGATTGGGCCATATTGGTCTAGACAGAATAAATAGGCTTGTAAAGGATGGTCCTTTAAGAGAACTATCTATTGGATCTCTCCCTGTTCGTGAATCTTGTCTAGAACGCAAAATGACCAAGAAACCTTTCTCTGCCAAAGGTTCAAGAGCCACAGAACCACTTCAACTAGTACATACGGATGTTTGTGGTCCACTTAATGTACAAGCAAGAGGAGGTTATGAATACTTCGTCACTTTTATTGACGATTATTCAAGATATGGTTACCTATATTTAATGCAAAGAAAATCTGAAACTTTTGGAAAGTTCAAAGAATTTCAAGCAGAAGTTAAAAAGCAATTAGGTAAGTCACTAAAAGCTCTTCGGTCTGATCGAGGAGGAGAGTGCTTGGATTTTGAATTCAAGGACCATCTATGTGAGCATGGCATTCAATCCCAACTCATAGCACCTGGAACGCCACAGCAAAATGGTGTTTCAGAAAGACGAAACAGAACGTTATTCGATATGGTTAGATCAATGATGAGTTTCTCATCATTACCACTGCCATTCTGGGGCTATGCGATTCAATGTGCTCTATACATATTAAATGTTGTTCCATCTAAGTCTGTCCAAAAGACACCCATAGAATTATGGAATGGCTGTAGACCTAGTTTACACCATTTTTCGAATTTGGGGGTGTCCTGCACACGTGCTTAAAGGAAAGACCGGGAAGTTGGAATCACGCTCTGAAGTGTGCATGTTTGTGGTTTATTCCAAAGAGACCAGAGGTGGAATTTTGTATAGTCCAAAAGAAAATAAAACATTTGTATCGACAAATGCAACTTTTCTTGAACATGACTATGCAAATAACCACAAACCTCGCAGTAAGGTTGTTCTGGAGGAGATGGTCTCAAATGAAGTTGCAAAGTCACCAGCAACAACCAATGAAAAATGGCAAGAGGAAACTACTAGTTCTAGTCAGAATAGTAGTGAACCTCGTCGTAGTGGGAGGGTTAGCAAGCAACCCACATGCTATGAACACGAAGTTCAAATGCTTGTGTCTGACACAAACAAAGACAATCCATTGACATTTAGAGATGCAATGAATGATTCTGACAAGGACAAATGGCAAGATGCCATGAACCAAGAAATGGAATCAATGTATTCCAATTCTTTCTGGGTTCTTGAAGATCCACCAGAGAATATCAAACCCATTGGTTGCAAGTGGATATTCAAGAAGAAAAGAGGGGCGGATGGGAAAGTAGAGACTTTCAAAGCAAGGCTTGTAGCCAAAGGTTACACACAGAAAGAAGGGGTTGACTATGAAGAAACCTTTTCTCCTGTAGCCATGCTAAAATCCATTCGTATACTCTTGTCCATAGCTGCGTGCATGGATTATGAGATTTGGCAAATGGATGTCAAAACAACTTTTCTGAATGGCTACCTTGAAGAAACCATTTACATGTCTCAACCAGAAGGGTTCGAGTTAAAAGGTCAAGAGCAAAAACTTTGCAAGCTTCTTAGATCCATTTATGGACTCAAACAAGCTTCTAGATCTTGGAATCTTAGATTTGATGACACAATTAAAATGTTTGGTTTTGAACAAAACGTTGACGAACCTTATGTCTATAAACAAATCAAAGATGGTGTAGTAGTGTTCCTCGTTCTTTATGTTGATGATATATTACTGATTGGAAATGACGTAACATCATTATCAAAAGTAAAGAATTGGTTAGCTGAACAATTCCAAATGAAAGATTTGGGAGAAGCCAAGTATGTTCTGGGCATTAAGATTCTTAGAGATAGACAGAACAAAACTTTGGCATTGTCTCAAGCAACTTATATTGATAAGGTGCTAGAACGCTTTAATATGCAAAACTCCAAAAAGGGTGATATGCCAACCCGTTTTGGAGTATTCCTTTCCAAAGAGCAGTGTCCCAAAACACCTCAGGAAGAGGAAGACATGAGACAATATCCCTATGCCTCAGCAGTAGGCAGTCTAATGTACGCCATGTTGTGTACAAGACCTGACATTTGTTATGCAGTAGGGATAGTCAGCCATTATCAATCCAATCCTGGATTGAGTCATTGGACTGCAATAAAGAATATTCTCAAGTATCTTAGAAATACTAGAGATTATATGCTTGTATATTCAGGTGGAGACCTGAACCCCACTGGTTACACTGATTCTGATTTTTAATCAGACAGAGATAGTCGGAAATCGACTTCTGGATCGGTGTTTACTCTTGGAGGAGGAGCGGTAGTCTAGCGAAGTATTAAACAAACCAGCATTGTAGACTCCACCATGGAAGCCGAGTATATAGCGGCTTGTGAAGCAGCTAAGGAGGCTGTGTGGCTCAAAAAGTTCTATTCCGATCTGGAAGTTGTACCAGATGTGGATAAGCCACTAGTCCTATATTGTGACAACAGTGGGGCAGTAGCTAACTCAAAAGAACCACGGAGTCACAAGAGGGGAAAGCACATCGAGAGGAAGTATCACTTGCTAAGAAAGATAGTTCATCGAGGAGATGTTGCAGTTATGAAGATAGCTTCAGAGCATAATCTTACAGATCCTTTCACAAAGACTTTATCTATAAAATATTTTAAGGAGCATGTAAGAAACATGGGAATGAGAGAGATGCATCATTTGCTTTAGGACAAATGGGAGATTGTTGGAAATGTGCCCTGAAAGCATATGTAATAGACATTATTTTATGAAATAAATAAATAAATTGAATTTGTTATGCATATATTTTATGGACGGTATTATTCTATGATAATATTATGTAAATATCAGGAAAATTCCTAAGTTCATATATGTAATCTCAAACACGTATTGGTACGGGAGGATTGTGTTTGAGATAAATGAACTTGAATAGTTCGCAGTAAAATAAAGTTATGGAATCTTTAGATTAATTACTGCAAGTACGGTCCACTAGTATTATGAATACATGTGATCTAGATCTGGATCACTAGTGTGGTAGGACACTTTAGTGGAGGTGCTTTATATATTAGAGACTATATAGAACTGGACTAGATATGTTTATCAATACTTAGTTAAATACCGTTTCGAAGTATTAATTAAATATATCAACTGATGATCATATACAAATAGATCTTAATCCTGAAGTTACTATGAACTCCTGTTTATATTATATGAGTTCTTTGATTCACTTGTTAGGGTCTGTCAGAATGATCAGGCTAGAAACTTTTGTTTTGGGAACTCATTAATATAGATGGCTGGGGACATAGTATACAGACATGGAATCTATACCTTCTCGCAAGAGATTGAATCATGGTTCTCTTAAGGGTTGACTTTTGGGACTGAAAGGTTATTGAGCTCAAATTCATAATTTAGTTATGAATTAATCATCACTAGTAGAGTCAATGGTACTTAAGGAAACAAGAGATAATTAAAAGGGTAAAACGGTAATTTTATTCCCGATTAATTATGAACCATTATTAGAGGGTCACGTTGTATGCAATGATTATATCAATGGACGCTTTATGAATATAAAGTACTCAGTAAATGAAATGTCTATAATTACAAGAGTGCAGTCTCATATTTATAGTGGAATAATCATGAGATTAATAAATTAATATTATTTAATTAAAGAGTTTAATTAATAATCTCAAATTTATTGGAGCTTGGAATTATAGGTCCATAGGTCCCCATAGCGGCTCTATCAACACTGTTCAAGGTAAGAGTTAATATGAAGGGAAAATAGTTTAAAGACATATTTAAGAAGAAATTTGTTCTTCAGGCCAAATATGCAATTATATGATAATAGTGATTAATTAATTAATTACAAATTAGTTGTAGTTAACAAAATTAATTAATATTTAATTATTGTATAATTTTCGAAATTATATTAAATAATTAAATTAATTTTTGAAATTATATTAAATAATTAAATTAATTTTCGAAATTTAATTAAATAATTAATTATAATTTTCAAAATTATAATAAATTAAATATTTATTTTTGAAAATTTTGGATTTAATTAATTGGTAGAATTAATTAAATATCTTTATTTGAGTGGGAGATAATGATCTAATAAGTTCAAATTGGATTTGAATTTAAAAGATTAATATTTATTCAAATAATTAATAATATTTGATAATTAATTAAAAAGATAATTAATTTGAATTCAAATTTGAATTAGTTATCAGGTTGTTAGATCTTATCTGACAAAGTAATTTGAATAAATAATTAAATAAAATTTGAAAAACCAATATCCCTAGAAATTAGGAAGCTACATGTTCACACATAGTCCAGGACTGTGTGTGGCGTGTAGGGCCAGCATTTTTCAGGGACGGGATTTTCAATTTTATTTATTTAATTAATTAATTAATGGATAATTCAAAAATTGGTTTTTGGATTTTTTCATTAATAGAATAATTAATTAATTAAAAAGTAAATTGTAAAATGGTTACAGATTTTTTTTTTTAAATTTTGAATATTTTCTGTTAAGTATGACTGATCAGAGAATTATTCAGATAAGAGAAGTGAGTGTAAGACAACTTTGAACATTCGCTATGTGAAAAATAGAACGATAGTTTTCCCTCCCTGAAAATAAAGAACCAATTCTCAGGCCTATTCTCTTGATCTCATGAGTTGAGTACATCAAGTAGAATCACAAATAAACTATCATTCATCTCTAAGCGCCCACACATTTCATGAGGTGTAGAGAACGCTTTGGAAGATTTTGGTGTGAGTACATGGGAGCGGCTTGGATAGGAAGATCGTTCTAAATACGAAAAGATAGCAAGGACACTTGATAGTCTTCAAAAGGTATGATTTCTATTATTATCTTGCTTATGATTAATGTATGTATATTAATGGATCTGCATATTTAAAGGCAGTTTAAATCTGTTACTAATTTTTTGTTGTACACTGGGCCAACCACACCACCATTCCGCTGCGTATTAGGAGACTCGTTCCTAACAAGTAGTGCAACCTGAAGTTCCGGAAGTAGCACCTTTTGGTTTTTGAGGGAGGCCTAGATCCACTTAGTTCTAAACTGAACAGCGGGGTGGTGGGTGACGATAGGATTGCTTATGCCAAGTATTTGCTACGAGATAATGCTCGGTTGTATCCCAGACATGCAGTGTTGCTACCATGAACGAGGAGGAGTCCCGGGAGTTACATAATGAAAAGTAATATAATAATGCAATTTGAACATCGAAGGTGGATGAGTTCACTAGTTTTGTTCGGGGCATTACCACCATGACTGAATATGCCTTGATGTTTGATAGCTTTGCTAACCTTACTGCCGAATTAGTGCCAACTGACGTCGCAAGGAAATAAAGATTTGTTCAGTGGCTGAATGCTATGATACCTCACAATGAGAGAACCGCATCTACACCGGGAGTTACCGCTTATGGTCAGGTGGTTGATAAATAACTTCAGGGTACTCAAGCAAATCATCAGGATGGAAATGAGAATTGGAAAACGTACTCTGAGTGTGCACGATGTAGGTGACACTCTAGTGCCACTCGTTCTTTGTATCGAATGTAGTGATAGAAAAACTTAAAAGACCTTGAGATATGTTTGGTGTGAGTTCTGGAACCCTATTACCTACTAGAAATTTAGTTCTCTCTAGGAGATGGACTAAATCCTTACCAATGAAGGTGGATAGTAGAGAATTATTTGCAGACTTAATTTTGTTATAAAAGGAGGACTTCGACATAGTACGAGCTATGGGTTGGTTAGCCAAGTATCGGGAGACCATAGATTGTGAAAATGAAAGAGATATTAATTTTGAGCTCGAGGGAGAGGGTCCCTTTGTGATTGTGGAGGCAATAGATAAACCTTGCATCCCCACGATCTCAGTGTTGAAGGTTGGAGAACTATCACAGGAAACATAGGACCAAAGGATACCAGATTGGTTTGTGAGTTATGAATGTGTGTCCAAAGGATTTGTCTAAGTTATTACCGCACCAAGAGAGTTAGATTGTTATAAAAGAACTGGCGCCTGAAACAGAATCGATATCCAAGGAACCTTACTGAATGTTATCGACAGAGTTAAAGGAATTGAAAGTTCAGTTACAATAGCTATTGGATTTTGGTTTATCAGATCGAGTTTTTCACCGTGGGATGCACGGGTATTATTTGTGAGGAAGAAAGATGGATCGTTTCAAATGTGTATCGTCTACCAGGAATTATATAAGGAAATTATCAAGAAAAATTATCCACTGCCAAGGATTGACGACTCGTTTGATAAGAGGCAAGGAAAGATAATGTTCCTATAGATTTCTCTTCGTTCTGGTTATTACCAGCTGAGGATCAAGGAAGAAGATGTTCTAAAGATTTCCTTTCACACGAGGTGTGGACATTGTGGATTTTCGCTGATGCCTTTTGAAATGATCAATGCTTCAGCAACTTTCATGGATCTGACGAATAGAGAGTTCGAGATTATTTAGATACATTTGTGGTTGTGTCTATTAAGGACATATTGGTCTACTCTCACTCAGAAGAATAACATAAATAAGATCTTTGTTTGGTACTACAGAGGCTAAGAGGAACTTAAATTGCATGGGAAGTTTAAGAAATGTGAGTTCTGACTTATTTGGATAAGATTTCTAGGTTATATTGTGAAAAGGAGTGGGATTATGGTTGATCCAGCTATGACAGAAGCGATAAGAGAATTGCCAAGGCCAAGAAACACTTTAGAAGTTAATAGTTTTCTTGGATTGGTGGGATACTATCAGTGTTTTGTTGAAGGATTCTCAAAGATTGCAATACCTTTTACTGAATTAAATGAAAGAACCTGATAGTTGTGGGGAATAATAGGTGTGAATTGAGGTTCCTAGTGTTGAAATAGAGACTGATCACTACACCAGCGTTTAATTTTTTGTTTGAGAATGAGAAGTTCATTGTGTATTGAGGTGCGGCGCGACAGGGACTAGGATGTGTCCTTATGCAAGCTGGGAGGGTCATAGCTTACGCTTGAGTCAACTGAAATATTATGAATAGAGATATCCTACACATGACCTTGAGTTGGTAGCTGTGGTTTTTGCACTTAAGGTGTGGCAACACTATTTATATAGGGACAAGTGTGAGATATACATCGAAATAAGAGTTAAAATATTCTGCTACCTTCAAAGATTCAAATATGACATAAAGACATTGGTTAGAACTGGTGAAGGATTATGTTTATGATATCCTTTATCATCCAGGGAAAACTATTGTGGTGGCTGGTGCCTTAAGTCGGAAAGGTCCGGGCCAAGTGTATAATTTGAAACAAATCATAACAAAGTTGGTTGAAATGACTAGTACTGGCATTTAGTTCGTGATAGTGTTGGATTGAGATCCCATATTTACTCCCAAGTATTGGAAAAAACTATAGAGGGTGATGGGTACAAGGATGGGACATAGTATTGCTTATCATCCTCAGGAAGATGGACAATCTAAGAAGACAATTCAAACATTAGAGGACATACTTTTGGCATGTGAATTGGGTTTCAAGGAACCCTGGAGTAAGTATAATCCCTTGATTGGGTTTCCTACAACAATGGTTACTAGTAAACAATCAGAGTGGTTCCGTACAAGATGTTATGTAGTACAAAAATGTAGATCGCCCATTTCTGGGGATAAAATGGGAGAAAGGGAATATCTTTCCTAGAACGGTTTAGAGGACCAATGAAGCCATTGAGAAAGTTAGAGCGTGAATGCTCGCTTCACCGAAGGGATAGAAAAGCTACGTCTATCCAAACGTAGGATCGTGGAGTTAAAGGTTGGAGATTATGTGTTTCTCCAAGTTTCATCGATGAAAGGGATAAAATGATTTGGAAAGATAGGAGAATTGAGCCCTTAGTTGTTGGACCTTTATAGATCTTGGAATAGACTTGGCAAGTGGCTTATAGATTAGCCTTTCCCCAACATTGTCAGGGACTCACAGGGTGTTTCATGTATAGACGCTAAGGATTATGTGTCAGATACTATATATGTATTGAGTTATGAGGCCCTGCAATTATAGGGGGATTTGTCTTATTAAGAGAAGCCATCAGAGATTCTGGATAAAAAAAATATAAAGTCTTACAGAATAAGACTGTCACTTCAGTGAAGTGTTATGCAGAAATAAAATAGTAGAGGACGTGACTTGAGAGTTAGAGTCTGATGTACGGGACCAATATCTTGAGCTATTAAGATAAATTTCAAGGATGAAATTTCTATTAGGAGGGGATAGTTGTAGCATCTTAAAACTCCTAATATGGTTAATACTTTAATAGGCATGTCAGGAGGGCATGACTGGAATTTTGTGGACTATATTATTATATAATTGTGTATGCATGATTATGTGTATTAAATATTTTTAAAGATCCGCTTTTATTTGAAAGCGGTATTTTTGTAATTTTGACTCGTTGAGGGTATATTTGTAATTATTATGTGCTATGTGCACGAGACCACATTATTATGTGGATATATTTGTGATATTCGGCATGAGTGGGTCCTTTTAAGCGGTTTTAGCAGAAAGTCACAGCGGGGATAAATACCCAGCTCAAGTTGGGCCAAGGGGTATTTGAGGAATTTCAAGTATTTTGGGGTTATTGATAAAATGGAATTAATTGGTGGAATATATATGTGTAAGGGATTAATGTTAAATTGGGAATTTGTGGTGTAATTTGAGGTTTGTGGTAATTATAGGTAAATGACTAAAATACCCTTGGTTATAGTTAAGAGGGCAATTGAATGAAAATGGTAAAGTGATCTTTTGACCATAGGATTAGTGAGATGTGATTAAGTTTGGTTGGCAGCCACCATTATCATGTTACTGTCTCCCTCTTACATTTACTAAAGTTTACTTTCAATTTACTCACCACCATGCTTGAAGTCAAAATATTTGTTTTGAGGATTTTTGGGAAGGAATCAAGTTGTCAAGTGGGATTTCAACCTGTTGGAGACTCCATAACTAGCTAGGAACTTGAAATTTTCCAGCAAGATGTATAGAATTTCTATCTTGTTCTTCATTTTCTTGCCATAGTTCAACTTGTGTTCTTGATGGGTTTTTGTGGAAATTTTGAGTTTGATTTTGATAATTCGTGACCCTAGGTTGTTTAAGTGTATATAATGATGATAAGAACTGTACGGGATACTGAATTGAGCCATTAATTCGGATTGAAATCATTGATTTGAATGTTGAAATTCCGATTTTAGAGGCAAGGGTGTGAGTAAAACTCAAAGTTTCCAATTGGATATTTTTTTTGTATTTGATGTTTGAGTGATATATTGATGTTGTATGTGGGTTATACTAGTTAAATTGAGGTTTGTTATGTGTAAAAATTGGTTGGGAATCGAGTTTTTGGGTCTACGTTTGCAGGACAAATTGCAATGTTCATTTGGGGATGAACGTGAACTTTCTGAGCTTGATTTAGGTTTCCAGGGACCTAGCACAATCGCGCTAGGGTGTAGCGCGATTGCACTAGTGTTCCAGAATAGAAGGAATTTTGAAGTCAATTTGAGGTTTCCATACTACCAGTGTGACCGCTCTAGGGTAGGGCGCGATCGAGCCAGTGCCATAGGAACTTGAATTTTTTTGTGGGCGCGACCATGCTAGGTGCCCTAAAATGGTGATTTTCTATGATTTTGGGAAATAGGCTGAAGGTTTCTAGGATATGATTTGGGGACCCACTTAGGGACTCAGGGGACGATTCCATTACCCTGTTGAATAGAATTAGAGGTCCCGAGAGATAGGGTTTAGTTTTGGAACCTGTAATTAAAGTTAGTCTCTAATAAGCGTACCATATATGTTGTGTTTTTGAAAATGGATCACACTCATGGTCGTTCTGACCTCAGCACAGGACTAGAGGTAAGAAAATTTGGCATTTCACGTAGAGTGGGCATTGTCTCTATTGTATATAGAAATGGTTATACCCATATAATATTGAAATGAGCTAGGGTCTTGTATTTGTATTACATGCTTTGTTTATTGTGCGTATTACTTACTTATTTGGTTTTGGGCATATGGTTATTACTATAAGCTTAGTGTCGCGAGACACACTTTACTAGGTACCGACCGTACATATGGTGCTAGTGAAGTGAATTATGAGATTACTACCGTAAGCTTAGTGCCGGGAGACACAATTTACTAGGCATTGACTGTACATATGGTGGTGGTGATGTGAATTGCTTGGTATAGTTGATATTGAATGCAATATGATTATTGAATATATGTGGCTATACCTTATTAGTTATATGCATTGTTATATAATCATGTTGAGATTATTGTGTATGTCTTGTGGAACTTTTCTTAATGCACCTCTGTTCACGAGTGCTCTATCGTGCAGGTAAGAGTAAGGGAAAGATCGACCAGCCATGTGTTAGAGGGCTTTGGAACGACGCTTACATGTTCGGCCTGCTCGGCTGCGATGGTCGAGTGATTTGGAGGGACTAAGGGTATAGGTCCCATTTTTTTTTGCTTAGGTTGACTATTTTTGTAAACTATGAATGCAATTATATTTTTATAAACCTTTTTGGGATCCCATGTAAATATTTTACGTTTCAATGAAAAGTTATGCTTTTGACCAAAGTTTTTAATACCTAAACCACTAATTAACTTGAATTACACTTTTGAGTCCAAATTACTCGCTTAATGAGTTAAGAACTAATTTAAACACATAGTGTAACGATCCTAGATTAGTAGGGTGTTACACCTAGATAGGCTATAAATAGGAGTTCTTATATGATAATTAGTGTTGAACAATTTTTTGAAGTCAAAACTCTCTGAAAATTTGGAAACACTCATAAACCCTTCATAAGCCAAAATCACATTCTCTTTCTTCATTTATTTTCTATCTTATGTGTTTAGAGCAAGCTCACACTTACTTAGGTTTAATTAGAGATAGATGAGGAAACTGTGATGAATTTTATTTGTGGTTTTGACACTTAACAATACCTTGCAATCAGAAAGGAGAAAAGGTTAGGGAATTAAAAGAAATGAGTCTCTTATTCTGGTGCGTACATGTTAGTGTTCTTATATGTATTCTCTTTTGTTTTCATTTCAATCTACACATATACATGTTTTCATGTATAATTGTATGTTTATATGAAAATCATAATTAAACTATATTGCATGAGATCCTACATAGGACTTGGTCATCGACCTCTTAGTACATTGCTTCCACAACATTGGCCTAATTGCCTTTCTTCTTTGGCAATCTACAATCTAGTGGTTTATGTCACGTATTTTTGTAGTTAAAGAAATTCCCTTGGAGTTTTGGCTTCTTTAAAATTCCATCATTTGGTCCTAGTTTGGACCTGGCTTAGGCTTCTTCCCCTTGGAGCTTTTGTCATCCTTTACCACATTAGCCGTGGCAGCATTAGGATTCGAGGATCGCTTCTCAGGACCTTTGTTACCCTCTTCAATACGAAGTCTGCAAATGAGATCTTCACACTCATTTCCTTTCACTTGTATTTCATATAGCTCTTGAAATCAATCCATGCAAGGGTAGCTTCTCTATCATAGAAGCTATTGTTATGATTGGCTAAATACATGGTGAAATTGGATAGGCACGTAGAGGTGCAAAACCCATAACGATTTCACTAAAGGCAACATGTGAGTGTTGACTTTTGGTATAGCCATTTATAAATCATCTTTTTGGGTCCAAAGTGTTTCTTTGGAGTAAATAAGAGTACCCAAAATTTTTGAGAGCATTTAGGGATGTTTTGAGACAAGTTTTGGAGCGCCAAGTTAGATGGATCAGCGTTGCATCGCATACTAAGGGACGCATCGCCTGCTACTAGGCAACATGTCTCCTGGGCTGTCCTTAAAAATTCGTACAATGACGTGTTTTTGCTCAAAAATTAAAATTAAAATGATCCAATCTCATTGGTTGATTTTAATGAGGGTTCCTACACTATTTAAATTGTTCATTTGAGTTAAATGGTGACTTGATCACTTGCCTCACTCTCTCTCTCTCTCTATAAACCTCACTCACCTCACTCCCTCTCTAGCTTTCAAGACTACTAGTTTCCTCCAATATCTTCATCAAGAAAGCTTGACTTGTATGAAGATTCAATGCTTGTGAATCCCAATTTCATTCCATTGTTGTAGCTTCAAGCAATCTCTGTTGGGGTTTATGCCCTTAATAAAACCATATTTCTCATATAACACGTTTTTATTATCAATAATGGATGTAGAAATCATTTTTATTATTCAATCACAATGTTCGCCTGTTTTATTATGCGATTCTTCAATTAATACAAACATTAATAAAATCCCGTACATATGGATAGTTACAATTATATTGACAAGGTCACAGTGGATTATAGTTGTAATTATTTGTTCAGAAGAATGAGTCCTAAGATTAAATCAGTGCTTTGGATTTTCACGGATTTGGTAATCTACGATATAAACTACTTACACATTCGGGGTGTGATGTCTTGTCCAAATAATTGAGCAAGTATATAAGATTGGATGTATTTGGTTATGCTGATGAAATTTTTCATCAACTAAATACAAGAACAATTAAGCAAATGTATAATTTAGCAAGAAAAGAACAAATATTTTTATGTTGTTCAGCAGTTAAAATCTGCATACGTCCACTAATCACTTTTATTAAGGTCTATGTTAAAGCTTTGAGAGCAATTTAACAGAGCGTTTCTCAGAACATAATAGTGTGTGAGCACAAATGACTAAACCCAGGCTATTTATAGGCCCGGTTACAAGAATCCTCCCTTAATCTTAGAAATATTACAATATATCATATTTGAATTTGAAATACAAATCTAATCATTAAAATAAAATCAATTGCATTAATTGTAGATAAACATCCCTAAACAATAGGGTTGATTAAACAATTTGAATTAAATCCTCTTGATTATAAGGATTTCCTAACAACATCTCCGTGTATTAGTTTAAAGTGTCTTCAAGTTTGAATGCTACTTTAATTTGCTTTCGAGATCACATGTAGCTTTGAGGTCGTAATTCCAGTTGTCACTACCTCCTTGCTTGATTGGTCTGTCAAACTCATCTTTCAGAGGAGACTCTTGTCTCATTCGAGCTTGAAACTCATGTTCGAGTGTAAAGGATATAGCTCTTTGGAGCTTCATGTTTATTTGTATAAGTATAATGTTAAAGCATATAAATTTCGAGCTTACACTTTGCGAGCCTACATTTCCAGGCTGTTTATTTATTCTCAAGATTTGGCGTAGCAATTTTGCCCCTCAAAAGTGTTGGTTTGAATCCTATGAGAAGGAAACTGTTGAACCTCACTTTTAGGAAATGTACCCATCTACCACACTTGGGTGTGAACACTCTTCAACACGGGAATGGATATCAAGAGTACTCGAGTACTCTCTTTTAGCATTCGACTTTGCCTATTCCCCCTTTTTGCCGCTAATTTTAAGATCGAACCTGGTCCATCAGTTCACATTTTAATCTGATTCAAGGGCTCAGATCCCTCCCCCCTCAAATGCACCTTTTTTCCTATTTAAACCCTTTTTTCGTCTTCTCCATCTTCATTTTCACTCTCTCAACTTTCAGAAATGAATCACCAACCAGAGCTCGAAACCCTCGCATGTTCTCCAAGCTAAAAAAACAAAACAACCTTCAATCACTTGGTTCCATTGGATCGTTCTTGCTTCCGATCTTTCAATCGACAATCTCTTCATTCCCACAATCAACTTTGTGTAAGTTCTTAAAACTTGCCCCCGTTTTTCTATATATCGTACTTTTCCTTTTCATGCACGGGAAAGAAAGAAAATCTTTTTCTAGTTCTTGATGTGTTCTTGAGATTTTTATTGTAGATGGGGGTTTTTGATTTATGTGGGTGAATAACCTTGATAAATAATGATCTGATTAGGAAAAAATTTAGTAGAAAATTTGTAAAAATGGCATCTTTATTTAGGTTGTGGGGTAATACGATAATAGGTTATAGGTTTCGTGTAGCACAAGAAATAGGGTATTAACAATAGGGTTTTAATGCTCATAAACATATGATATCCCCATTTGGGGTAACTGCCCATTTTTTCCTAGAAATTCGGGATACCCTAAATTGGAAGTAACCGTCCCACTCTCGTGTGAATCTACTTTCGGTGCCTCGAGCTTACAACAACTCGATTATGGCATTCAAATAGCCTTGCTATCTCTAGTCTTCGGGCTCGAATTACTCCATCTCACTATATCGAGTTGCGAGCTCGAGTTATAAAGATTTTTTCTTTCTATTTTTCTAAGTGATGGGCCCTCACCCTTTTCGTTCTTGTTAGATGATGTAGTCTTCAGAAAATTGATGGGGGACCGATCTTGCAATCCTTTACCACCCATTGTCTCCTTGAGTTGGATCTCTATTTACTCGAAGTCAACGGTTGATTCTGGAGCACAAGGAGCGCCTCGAACATGAAGACATTCGATCCCACTTCTGAGGTCAAATTACCATGGTTGAAGAAGGTAAGAGAAGGAGACTACGGTTTGTCGTGTATCCTGATCCAGACCTTGAGGTCCGTTCGATCCCCTTAGATCCCAAGTGTAGGGTTACCATTCCATTTCCCCCAGGCATGCTCTCCTTCAAATTTATGGAGAGTACATCAAACCAGCCAACAAGTTAAACAACCCATGAAGTTTCTTTTACCCCCACCTCAGAGAGTTCTTTCTTCAAGGTTGAACACTACCGGAGCTCTGTCACCTCCACGAGATAGATTTCAGACATTCTGTCTAGCCATGGATTAAATTTTTCCAGCAAATTGGTGTTTCTGCCTGCCAGCTCCAACGAAAGGAGTTGTTTTGCTCCGGGTGAAGATGATTTGGAGAAGAAGGTTACGCTCGCAGCCTGGAGTCACGAGCATATGCGAGTTGGGGCACTACTGCCCTTAAAGGAGTACTTTAGGAAGTTCATCAAATTTGTCATTATCACCCCCTTCTAGCTCCACTCCAACTCATACAAGGTCCTAGTAGCACCGAGGTTGCTATACCACGAGAAGAAATGGGATGGACCCTCGACACAAGAGATTCTGTATCTCTTTTTCCTTAAAAGCAACCCTTCCTGATTGCACTTTGGGGATGGCTTCTATTCAGAACTAAAACTCACCAAAACTTAGAAATCTCTACATAGCTTTAAACCGTACCTTTATTTAACCGAGAGAGAGAAAGAGTCCCTATTTTTCTTCTTTCTTTCCTTCCTTCTGCTTCTACTATTTTCTACAACTTCCACTAAGGCTAAAAACAGAACAACACTTATCCCTATTTTTTAACCATCCAAAAGACCATTTTTCCCTCCCACTAAAATCTAAGCCTTTAAACATACCAAGGGCAGTTTGGTCATTGCTCCCAATTCCCACTAATTCCTAAAGTGTCCCTAATAATTACCGCTTAAACCCTGTCACCTAATTCATCGCCAATTATTTTCCTCAATATCAAAAAGTCTCCAATATATTTCCCAGATTCCCAGAAATACCCCCAGGCTCCCCCGAGCCAGGTATAAATCCCCATCGTGACTTTTTTGCTATCCCGCTCACTAGGATTACCTCAAGTCACAAGTTACAAATATATATCCACATAATAATATGGTCTCAACAATTCATCACAAATAAATACCTTTCTGCCCTCAATGGGCCAAGATTACGAATATGCCCTTATAATCTAATCAGGGCCTACATGCATACTAATACTCACAATCATGCATCTCATATATCCATCTAGTCATATAAGCATGCTTATCACATAATCATGCATTTAATCATTTAAATCACACATAATCCAGTTATGCCCTCCCGGCACACTAATCAAGGCCCTTAAGCCTTATTAGTAATTTTGGATTGTTACAAAAATACCAAACCATGTATAGTCTAAACGAGCTTTGGGGATCTTCCAGCTATGTTTTTTTTACTTAGAATTATGTTCTTACTTTTTACAAAAACTTTTGAATACTAATGTTTGTTATCTTTTTCAGGTGAGATGGACTCCAATCTCGAGAATCTTCTCAAGCAACCCATCATCTGGAATGGTTTGAAGCGGGGGAAGGTATATTCGAAGATACTCAAGAGGTCTGAGACTACCCCTACAACCTCGGATCTTCCTGTTGTCTCCTCAGGTCCTGCCATCGTTCCTTTAGTGAATCCTCCTCTGCCATAATTCATGGTTCCACTTGCTCCAAGCTCAATTGCCCATCCTCCTCCTGCTCCTGGCAAAGCTCCCAGCAAAGGGGAGAAAGTCCCCTCCGCTCATACTCCAGTACTTGCCCCATGAACCCGAATTCGTGGTTGACAACGAGGCTGGCACCTATGGTGTCGAGCTCGGTTCTAAGGCACTTACCCTCATGGGCCATGCCTGTAGCAATCTCTAAGGTCCTCATTGGGATTTCTTGAAGGGTTGCGACAATGCCACCACTCTTTGGAATAAGGCTAGAGAGTTTCTCACCTTAGTAAGAATTATTGCTTGTCAAGTTTGAAACTATTTTTATTTGTCTTTGCTTGCCCTAAATGTTTTTCCTTTATGCAAAGCCTTTTAAGCTACATTCTCTAGTTCCAAATTTTGAGCCATGAAGCAGCCAGTAGTCTTGGGCATGTTTCTGATTGCAAGGCTACTCTAACCCAAGCTGATGATGCCCTTAAAGAGGCGAGGAAAGAGCTTGAGAAGGCTAGGAATGAGCTGGACACAAGAACATCGGAGCTAACAATGAATTCATCAGGGCTGGAGACAAAAACCCAAGAATTTTCTTTCAAAACAATTTAGCATGAACAGGTTTAGAAGCTCAATGCCAAGCTTTAGGAGGAGAAGGCCACCTCCTTTGAGGTCATGGAAGGCGAAAAGGCTCATCTTCTGGAAGATTTCAAGGTCAAAAAATACAGCGCCATCAACCTTGCCATGAACCGGATTTGGGCCATGAATCCCAACCTTGACACCGCTTTCTTGCCGACAAAGAGGAGGAGGAGGAGACGAAGCTCGAAGCTCAGGAGGCTGCGAAGGCCAAGGAACAAGCTGGATTGGGGGATGCAACCCATGGCATTTTTTTCTAATTGTAATTATAATTTTTGATGCCCTTGGTGAAAAGACAATTTATAGCTCGAGTTTGAGCTATTTTTATTGTCTTGTGAATGCTTTACTTTAACTTAAAGTAGATTTTATGCTTTTAATTTTCTAGCTCGAAAACGTTTTTGCACATTATCTACTTTTAGCATTTTGCATTAATATTGTGCATCTTATTTCTGTATCGAAATATTTTGAGCTTATTACTAAGGACATGCTTTTACACTTGTTTACTCACACAAGTACATGCTCGAGCTTAAGTTCAAACTTTCATATAATCATACATAGTTCATTCGATCGTTTATTTTTGACCTCGTTATATTCAATGTTAAACACTACTTATACAATGTATTTTTTATTTTTAAAAACACTTTTGGTGTGTAGTCTCGTTAGTCTAGTTATTTCCTACTTAGTAATAGTAACTTTTCCTCATCCTCGAGTATGGTTTTAAGGTTGCGAGGTTGAAACTATTTTGTAAAAAATTCTAGCTCTATATCAATATATGAATACTGTTGGTTAGTCTAGACTTGTAATGGGGTTATGTTCGTGCTTGGTTATTGATCCATGTACTTATTTTTAAATTCATTTTTATTTTTGTTATATTTTTTCGAGCTTATGGTATGATTGTATACCACTTATGCCCCCTTAAATTCCTATGATTGGGAAATCTTAGGTTATTGAATATTGAGAGCTTGCAAAAATTAACAAAAAAATAATGAATATGAATAAATTTTAATGATAAAAGGCCTCATTAATACCTTCAAGAGCAAACCCTGTGAGAAAATCTCAAGAATGAAAAATAGTGCCCTTGAGAAAATACGAGCTTGGTTACAACTAAATAAAAATCATTCCATAATATATTGATAATATGGTTGTAGATGTTCAATATTCCAAGCTTCTGAGACTAATTCTCCATTTAATCGAGCAATTTTATAGACTCCAGGTTGAATGATGGATTCAGTTTGGTAAGGTTCTTCTCAATTAGGTTTGAGCACGCCTTCAGAGGGGTCTCGCATGGCCAAAAATATGCGCCTTAGCACGAAGTCTCACATCCAAAGTGTCTACCTCGAACCCTTTTGGTGAAATATCTTGTAGCTTTTTGCTGGTATGCAACAATTTTAAGTTGGGCTTTATCTTGCTTTTCTTCAATTTTGTTCAAAGGATTCTTTGAGCTGGGATTGGTTTGAGTCTTGATTATATGATTCATGTCTTATAGTGGGAAATTCGACCCCAGTTGGCAACATCGCCTCGCAGCCGTAGCATAGGGAGAAGGGTGTGTGTCCTGTTGAGGTTTGAGTTGTCGTCCTGTAAGCCCATAGGACTTGTGGTAATTCTTCTAGCCATCTGCCTTTAGCCTCTTTGAGTCTTTTCTTCATAGAAATCTTGAGAGTCTTGTTTACAACTTTGACCTGACCATTTTCTCTGGGATGGGCCACCGAGGAGAAGTTTTTAATAATCCCATTTTTCTCCCAGAACTGTATGAACAACTCACTGTCTAACTGGGTTCCATTGTCCGAGACTATCTTTCGCAATATCCCATATATGTAAATGATGTTCTTCACCACAAAGCCCAGAACTTAATTCGAGGTGATTGTTGCCAGAGGTATATCCTCGGTCTATTTAGTGAAGTAGTCAATGACAACTACTGTATATTTGACTCCACATTTTCCCGTAGGTAGGGATTCGATGAGGTTGATTCCCCATTCTACTAATGGTGAAGAGGAGCTTGGTTGGTGGAGCTTGAGATATCGAGGCAAACCGTTGACATTTGTCACAATTCTTTATGTATTCAAATGAGTCTACCTTTACCGTAGGCCAGAAACACCCATGAATTATCAATTTTTTCGAGAGGCTATGCCCCCCAGCGTGATCTCCACAAAATCATTCGTGAATTTCTTCTAGGATTTTCTTAGCCTCGGGTGGAGTTACACATCTCAGTAATGGCATGGAATATCCCCTTCTGTACGATATCCCTTCCAAAATAGTGTATATTGGTATTTTTTACATTAGTTTTTAGGCCTCGTTCCGGTCTACAGGCAGGTTCCCAGTTTCGAGGTAGTCGAGTTTAAATTTAATTAATTGATTGAATTTTTTCTAATAAATTCTTGTCTCTAATTAATTATTCTAAATTGATAAATGCCTAATTATTTAATTTTTAGTTACGATTTATTTATTCTTGGCAATTTTTTTATTTTGGAAATAAATATCATAAATGAGTAACATGTCATATAGAATAATATGCTAGGCCCATCTAATTGTAACATGACATGCATCATTATTAAGTTATTTTTTCCATTTAGGCTTTAAATATAAGTATAATGATGGCCCAAATTTATTTCAAAAATGTGGGAAAATTAAAATAATACTATTCATGAAATGTTAGGTTTTATGTGGGCCCAATTGAAAGTACAAAGTTTAAATTCCTTTCTTGTGGGTGGTTCCACTTGTGAAGACCCATTTGCTTTGTATTATGAGACAGAACCTAATCAATTGAATAACAATTACTAAAATAAATGTTTAATTTCTTGTCTTTTTGGGCTTTGTGTGGAAGTTAGAGAGCCTTATTAGTGGGTAAGACACACTGAACTCAGCTCTCCTCCATATAAGCTTGAATTGTTAAAGCCCATTTACCTAAGTTGGATTTAATTGTATTAGGTTATTCTTTTTAGTTGGACCTAATAACTGATTAGAAACAAATTAATTATAATTTTTGGATTAGTTTTTAATGGTAATTTTAGAATTAATAGAAAAATTATAAACTGTGCTTTATTGATTATTTTAATAATTTGGCAAACCTAAGTTAGTAATTTTCAAAGAATAAAATACTAAAGGATTTAATAATGAGTTTTTTAAATTTAAATTTGATCTCCACTATTGATTTAACAAGGTTAGAGTTTAGTGGGGCCTAATGGCGCTTGAATTTCGTCTCCCTATGGAAGGTGTTCACTAGACTCTTACCATGGTAAAATTTCTTTGGATAGATGGTTATAGATTTACCTTCTATAGACTAATTCCTACGGTGACTGTAGGAATTAAGTCTATAATAATCTAAACCTTGGGTCAAACCCATAAAGTAAGAAATAATTTCTTTTCGTTACTTTGATCAAATTGATAGGTAATTAATGAATGTCTAGGATGTTTTATTAATTGAGATGATTCTCTATTTGAGTAAGTGAATTTTTATGACTCTCACCTACCAAGACACATAGGTTCATGGCTAGTTGAAATACCTAAGAAATAGAAAGATAAGTTTTTTTAGAATTTTGCTTATCTTTGAACATTGTTAATATGTTGTGCGATTTCTAAAACTTGTATGAATGAATGTTTGTCGAACAATGCGTTGATTTCTACTTTAATTGATAATTGTAGCTTTATGGCCTCTGACCCCATTATATCTCTTTTGTCCAAGGACTTACTAACTGATGAAAACTTCATGAAATGGAAGTCTAATATCAACAAATTTTTAATCGGTGACAACTCAAAGTTTGTGATGATTGAAAACGAACCTGACTTTCTCGGAGATATTGCCACGAAGTTTTTGAGGGGAAAGTATGAACATTGGATTGCTGCCAACAACAAGGTTAAGGCGTACATACTTGCTAGCATGTCGGAAATGCTAAGGACTAAGATGGGGGATGTTGAATTGTAAAGGCTGGTCATTTCAAAACTGAACCTTTGAGGACAAGTTCTTTATGGTAAAAGCCAGAGTTCGGGAAGATACACCTGTGCTTTAACATGAGTAACATACATGTTTTAAGACATATCTCTTAACAATGAAAAATAGGGATAAGCCCTGAGGTGATGTGTTAGAGCCTAAACATTAAACCTATGTTGATATTGATTTAGAAAATCATGGACCCAGTGGAAGGGGTAATGGTCCTCAAATATCATTAATGTCGAGCCAAAGTCAATACATATATTTATAAATTAAATCAATGCACAAAATAAGAACAGAAAAATAGCCTATGAAAATTTCTTTGAGTCTTTTAGTATAATCAAACAATTTTTTTACCAACGCGAAGACTCACACAAAAATATTCCATGCCGTTCCTCAAAAACAGAAGGATGTGTGTGGGCACGTGAGATTCAACGGTTTGATCATTTAGGCTCTCTAGATGTTCTCAACACATGAGATCTAGAGAGTTTATAGAAGAGATGACTTTAGAGAGTACCCTAAAATTTTCAAGCTTAGAAAATTTCTATCGACTTATGCCACTTTAGCTTCTGATAAAGATCGCTTCTTTTTAAAGATAATAAAATAATTTTTTTCTTTTTATTTTATTAATTAAAAACTGATATTTAATAAGATTTTTAATTTAATAACTTATTTTAAAAAAATTAAAACAATAATTAAATAAATGAATAATATTTGAATTTAAACAATTCAAAGTCCATTCTCAAGGACACATGGCAGTGAGTGTGGCGCCACTCACTATGCATGCATAGTGAGTGGCGTGTACCACACTCATTTGTCCCTAATTTTTCTTATTTGTTTGTTTAATTAAAAATTAAGACAATATATTTTTTCAAAAATAATATAAATATTATTTTTAAAATAAATATCAATTAAGTCAAAATTAACTTTATCTTAAATAATTAGATTTGAATAATTATCTTATACTAAGATAATATTAAACTCTCGATAATATTAATCCAAACACTTATTAATATTAATTTCAACTAATATGATGTTTTTGAAATAAAAACTAGTTAGTCGAATAACTTATTAATTCATAATTAATAAATTACACATAATTATCACTTATCCTGGGAAAATTAATTCCTTTGCAATTTAGTCCTTTTTCCATTAATCTTCCTTGTGACATCCTTACCCTTGACAGTGTAGTACAAAGGCGACTCAAGGACCATGGACCTATAAAACTACGCTTCAACCAACCAGACTACTAATTAAAAAATTTTATTAAACAATCTTATTTATTAATTCCATTACTACTCCACTATAAATATGGAATTGCACTCTTAGTAATTATAGAATTATGTTTATAGAGTAATCTATTACAGTCCGCTAATATAATCAATATATATATATACACAACTTCTATTACACTTTGGCCCCTAATACCGAAGATACTTAATGTGTGTGGATTGCTTAACATAACACATAAATAAAATACATCATAAATCATGCATATCATAATTCATATAATTAAACACATAATATCATACAATTTACCATAATACCCTTACTAGTAAAAGCGGATATTACAACTATCCCCTCCTAAAAAGAAATTTCATCCTCGAAATTTACCTGAACAATTCTGGGTATTATTCCCTCATATCAGTTTCCAACTCCAATGTTGTTTCTTCGGTAGAGCCATTTTTCCAAAGGACCTTGACTAACCCAATCATCTTATTCCTTAATTCATTTTCCTTCTTATCAAAAATCTTTACCAGCTTCTCTTCATATGATAGGTCTAGTTGCATAACCAACACCTCATTACTAAGAATGTGAGACGGGTCTGAAACATACTTACATAACATGGACACATGAAAAACGTTGTGCACTCTTAACAAATCTGGAGGCATGGCTAACCTGTAAGCCATTTCCCCAACTCTCTCTAAAATCTCGAATGGTCCAGCAAATCGAGGACTTAACTTTCATTTCTTCCCAAATCTCTTAACTCCTTTCATAGGTGAAACACATAAGAATACATGATTTCCTACTTGGAACTCAACGTGCTTATGCTTAGGACCAGCATACCTCTTTTGTAAATCCTGTGAGGCAATCATGCATGCTCTTATTTTTGCAATAGCTTCATTTGTTTCTCGTATTGCATTCGGGCCTAAATCTTACTTTCCCCCGTCTCATCCAAGTGAATTAGAGACCTACACTACTACAAAAATGTACTTAGATGACACACATGAGACAACATTTTTAGTAGATATGTCATGTCATGTTAAAAATATATATGACACAACAGTCACTCTCGAACTGTCATGCCCTACAGATCAAAACTCCCATCGGATGACAGTTCTAGTGAGACTGTTGTAACATGACTACTTTTAACACGAGACAACATTTGTACTCAAACCATTGTCTAATGCAATACAAATTTTTGATCGAAAACTAATTTGATTTGTATTTTTTAATAGAAGGGGAAATAGAGGCAAAAGTACCCAATGTTTTGAAAAACAAGTGAATTAATACCCAATCTTTTTTTTTTGGGAAAAGTACACAATGTCCACTTCCATTGGTATTCGTCGGTACCCAGCCCATTAAGTTTGTTAAAAGCTGACCCTGGACCCACATGTCAGCTCCTTAATGGCCCATATAAAAAATATTTTTTAAAATTAAATTTAAAAGAGAAAAAAAAATTATTACAAAATAATTTAATTAGTAAAAAAAATTAAAATCAGTATAAAAAATATAATTAATGAGTAATTTAATTTTAAAAATAAAATAAATTTTCTAAATATATATTTATAAAAATTACGTATTTATTAAAAACTTTTAAAATTAATTTTTTTGTTTCTAAAATTTTCTTATTATTAACTTTTGTATTTATAATAATTTTTATATTAAAATTAAAATTTAATTATGTTATCCAAAAAACAAGCATGGATGACATGGTAAACATTTAGTACACGTGGCTAACATCTGGCAGAATTTGTGCTCGACTATCGACCAGGAAGACATCAAGTGTCACGACGTTCGTTCTCTTCGTAGGACCAGCCTGGTCGTACACATGCTATAAACGGAAAAGATCTTATGCAGTTATGATAGTATCCGAAATTATCTCCCATGATTTCCTGAGTATCCAATTATTTAGGAAATAATATCTGTAACAAATTAATGTAAATCCTCCTTGAGCCTATAAATAGAGAAGGAGGGCTCAAGGGAAAGGGATCTTCTTCTTCTTTTTCGCTTTCTGATCATTTGATATATTGTCTTGTTCTTCAGAGGTTGGTGAAACTCATTGAACCCTAGTTCTTTGATCACTCCTTTGAATTCTATATCAATAACAATTCAGGTGGACGTAGGTTATTACCAGATTCTGGGGCCGAACCACTATAAACTCTTGTGTTCTTTATTATTTCATCATCACATTCTTTCCAATGTGTTTGTCCACATCAAGCAAATTTGACTCCGTGTCAGTTGGCCAAAATCAAGGTCAACATTCTGGTGCTTTCATCGAGAGCTTGATTCATTATCGTTGAAAGATCAATGGCGAAAACTACCAAGAAAACTGGACAGGCGGCCGGCACTGCACCATCTCACCCGCCTCCTCCTCCTCCAAACGTGGCTGAGGATGAGCCACATTTGGAATTTTATGAGGAAGAAATGGACTCCGAGACGGTGAAGAATACCCTAGGGGTATTGCAGGATGAACTGGCCAATCTGAGGGCCAGCCAGGAAAGTGCTGCCGAAATCATGGTGTGGCAGCAACAAGAAATTGAACGGCAGTGCCTGGAGCTGAGCGAAAGACAGGTGGAGATGGACCGTCGCCAGAGGGAGGCCATGGAAGCCCTCGAAGCAGCCCTACAACTGGCTAGGAATCAAGCAGCACCTGCCTCGCAACCTAATCAACCTGCGAATGGGCCACCCCACAGGGGTCCCAATCCTTGCCCGCCTATCATGCCCTCGAGCCGTCATTGGGAGGCCTATACTGGTTGATCTACAGGCCGTCACCTCCATATGGCACTTAGCCATGAAATTCCCGATAGACGCAGGGGTAGGACGTGTGTTGGGAAACCAGGGGGAGGCCAGGGAGTGCTACAACGCCTCAGTCACGAAGGCGAAGAAGGGAACGTCAAAAAGCACTCCCCTAGATAGGTTGCAGATGGCGATTGATACACAAGCCCAATCCGATGATGAAGTCACCAAATAGGGTGTTGCCCAAAGTGAGGATAGAGATTTAGATCCTCGCTTTTGGTATTTTGAAGAAAATGTTGGACCCGTCGAGGACCTAGAAGAGGTCCAACTTGACGAGAAAGACCCGACCAAAGTTGTAAAGGTCGGGAAAAACTTAGAACCAACCACGAAGCATGCACTGGTGGAGTTTTTGCGGAAAAACCAGAAAGTCTTTGCCTGGTCGCACAAAGACATGGCTGGGATAGATCCTGCAGTTATCAGCCATGTCTTGAACATGGATGCATACTCAGGCTACAATCAGATTAGCATGCATCCCCCTAACAAGGATCACACCAAATTTTGGACCGATATGGGATTATAATGTTACAAAGTAATGCCCTTCGGACTGAAAAACGCAGGTGCAACTTACCAGCGATTGGTTAACCACATGTTTAAAGAATTGATCGGCGTAAACATGGAGGTGTACGTGGATGACATGCTGGTAAAGTCGAAAAAAGCAGAAGGACATGTGAAGGATTTACGAGATTGTTTCAACGTATTGAGCAAATATCAGATGAAACTAAATCCTCTCAAATGTTCCTTCGGAGTTAGATCAGGGAAATTATTGGGGTTCATTATTAATTCAAGAGGAATCGAGGCCAACCTCGACAAGATAAAAGCCCTGATTGACATGAAATCGCCAGAGAAGATCAAGGATGTACAAAGTTTAACTGGAAGAATTGCAGCCCTAAGTAGATTTATTTCCAAGTCAACGGATAAATGCGTCCCTTTCTTCAATATACTTAAGGGCAACAAGAAGTTCGAATGGACAGGAGACTGCGAGCAAGATTTTCAGGCCCTAAAAGCCCATATGGCACAGCCTCCTATTTTATCAAAGCCTATTGAAGGAGAAACTTTGTTCATTTACCTGTCGATCACTGAAGTTGCTGCTGGTGTGATACTAGTACGAGAGAAAGAAGGCGTACAAAATGTGGTTTATTATGTAAGCAAGAGGCTAATCGGAGCAGAACTGAGGTATCCTCCAATTGAGAGGTTAGCATACTATTTAATCTTGGCCTCAAGGAAGCTACGTCCTTACTTCCAACCCCTTCCCATTACAGTCTTAACTGACCAGCCCCTTCGGCAAGTCCTCCAAAAACCAGAGGCGGCTGGGCATTTATTAAAATGGGCAGTCGAGCTGGGGCAGTTCGATATTACATATTCACCACGAGCAGCAGTAAAGGGACAAGTCTTGGCTGATCTTATTGCAGAGTTCACCGAACTCCCAGACAAGGAGCAGTGCGAAAAGCCTAGTGTGCCTGAGCCTCAAGATGAAGCACCTTCGTGGAAGTTATTTATAGATGGGTTGTCCAACGAATCTCACGTGGGGGCAGGAGTGATCTTGATAACGCCAGAAGGGCATTGATTTCACTGCGCTATTAGGTTCGACTTCTCAGTGTCAAATAATGAAGCTGAATACGAAGCACTCCTCGCTGGATTAAGAATGGCAAAAGACATGAGTATAAAGGTGCTGGATATTTACAGTGATTCACAGCTGGTAGTGAATCAAGTTCTAGGGGAATATCAAGCGCGAGGCCTACAAATGGTGGCCTACTTGAACAAAACTAAAGACCTGTTAGCCCAGTTCACGAAGTATACCCTCCAGCAAATACCCCGGGATCAGAATTCGAACGCAGATGCCTTAGCCAAACTCGTGAGCGCGAAAGATGCTGGCACTTTGAATATCGTGCCAGTGGAAAGATTGAGCGAGCCAAGCATACGAGGAAATGAAACCAGTATGGAAATACGAATGGAAGATACATGGATGGCGCCTTATTTGGAATATCTTACAAATGGTGTACTACCAGCAGACAGGAACAAGGCCAGAACTCTTCAAAGGCAGGCTGCTAGGTATATACTGGTTGATGGTGTTCTATACTGAAGGGGATATTCCATGCCACTGCTCAGATGTATTACACTAGAGAAAGCTAAGGAGCTAATGAAGGAAGTACATGAAGGCTTTTGCGGGGATCACGCTGGGGGGCAAAGTTCGGCGAAAAAGATTCTAAGACAGGGTTATTTCTGGGCGACTATGAACGAAGATTCAATGGAGTTTGTGCGTAAGTGCGATAAGTGTCAGAGATTTTCCAAAATCCCACGCGCGGCTCCAAACGAGTTAAAACAGATGCAGAGTCCTTGGCCTTTCGCAGTATGGGGTATAGACTTAATTGGATCCCTGCCAACAGGAAAAGGTGGAGTGAAGTACGCAGTTGTAGCAGTCGACTACTTCACCAAATGGGCCGAAGCTGAACCCCTCGCTACCATAACGACCAAGAAAGTTCTTGACTTTGTAATCAAGAACATTGTTTGCCGATATGGTTTGCCTCAAAAGATTGTCTCAGACAACGGAACCCAGTTTGACAGTGACTTATACACAGACTTCTGCGAAAGGCACGGGATTATTAAAAGCTTTTCTTCAGTCGCACATCCACAAGCAAACGGGCAGGTCAAAGCAGTGAATAAAACGCTTAAGGACACCCTAAAGAAAAGGCTTGAAGACGCTAAAGGAGCATGGCCAGAATAGCTGCCTGAAGTCCTCTGGTCGTATAGAACTTCTCATCGAACAGCGACAGGTCATACCCCGTTTTCCTTAGCATACGGATACGAAGCTATGTTACCTGTCGAATTAGATCCCCCCTCACATCGACGCATTACATACGACGAAAGCCAGAATAGCCAACTAATGATGGAGTCCCTAGACTCAATTGAAGAAATATGAGAACGAGCCCAAATCCGAGTTGCTGCGTACCAGCAAAAGGTCGCCCGGTATTTTAACTCAAAAGTAAAAGAAAGAAAATTCAACGTCGGAGATCTAGTGCTACGACGAGTTTTCTTAAATACCCGCGACCCCACTGCTGGAGTACTCGAACCAAACTAGGAAGGACCTTACTAGATTGAAGAAGTCCTTCATCCGGGCACCTACAAACTTGCATGCTTAAATGGAGATCTCGTTCCACGCTATTGGAATGGAGAACACCTGCGCAAGTATTATCAATGAACAATCCTTCTTAAAGGACTGGCTTGTATTAATTTTTACTTTTTACAAGTTTCGAAAAAGGGTTAGCCACGTTGTATGGCTAATCGTTTATAAGTGTAAGATCTTTTTAAGATCACTCGTAAAGACATGATTAGTCCATTTTTAATACGAGATTATAAGGGACTGTGCGCAGCCAGTCATTCTTGCCAACCTTTGTAAATTTATTTTTACAAGTATTTGTTCATTACGTGTGTTGTTTTGCTGTATTTATAAATGTTATGTTTACTATCGAGCAGTAATGTTCGCACAGGTCATGGACAAGGCAAGTGACCAAGGACCTAAAGCTCCCCGATCACTTGGGGGGCACATAAGGTACATCAATAGCAAAGCATACCAAAGGGTATGTAAACACATGAACAAAATAAGTGAAAGCATGATACGGTACTTAGAGTATTTTTCAAAATTTATGTTTTGTTAAATCAAACCAAAGTACTATTCTAAGTTCGGTCATGCGAACAGATATTATAATAAAAGAAACATTATAATACCAATAAGGAAATCTTTTACACCGCGAGTAGTATTGCTCGGATGTAATTGTTCAATTAAAAGTAAAAAGCTTTTGCACCGCGAGCAGTATTGCTCGGATGTAATTGTTCAGTTATAAGTAAAAAAGCTGCCCTTGCAGTAATAAAAATAAATTGTCTTTACAAACAGACCCGTGGACCATAAAAGCAAAAAAGAAATTTTTTTACTGAGCAGGAGGGTCTTGAGGATTAGGGGGAGTGCCCTGGTCGGCAGGAGGACCAGCTTCAGCATCAGCAGCAGGAGTCTTAGCCTTAGCCTTCTCCTCTGCCTCTAACCGGGTGGTGCACTACGCCATCAGAGTTCTCTTCAACCGCTCGGAAAGATAGTTGAAGTTGGCCTCTCGGTTGTGCTTCCAGAAGTCGTAAAAGCAGAGGAGGGTGCCTCCTTATACTTCTTCAAGTTCATGGCCCCTTCCTCCTCAACCTCCTGCACTTGCCCCTCAAGCTCCCGCACCCGCTCTTCAAGCTTCTTCGCCTAATCCCTGCTGGCGGTCAGATCGAGTCTAAGCTGCTTACACTCTTGGGTCACAAATACAGAACTTTCCCTCCATTTCTGCTGGTCCTCGTTGGCTTTCTTCAAGGCCCCTTGGCTATCCTGAAGCTCCTTAGTGAGAACAGCTTGGTCCTCACACAGTTGTTCAGTCAGCTTGGACAGCTCCTTGGTCTCCTCGAGCAGCTTGTCCTTGTCAGCCTCAAGTGCTTGCGTAGCCTGGGCAAGCCTGGAGTCAAAGTTCTATCCCTTAGAAACCAACGCCCCAGCACGGCGCCAGCTAGCAGTTAAAGACAACAGCCCCTGAAGACAAAGAATGAGATAAAGAAAGGAAAAGAAGTCAGACATAAGTGATGAAGTAGCAGAAGATGACTTACGCTGACTATCTCATTCAACCCTTTGTTGATGATTTGGTCGACCTCCATTGAGGCAGTTTCATTGATGGCGGCCTGGCTGTGTCTGTACTTCGAGAGCTTATATATCCTCTCCCTGGCTGACCCGACCACGAGGCTGGACAGGGAGCCTTCGGGCAAGTTGTCCAATGCCTCCTTGTCAGCGGCCTTAGAGGAGGGCTGTGGATTCACAAGTGTGGGGGTCGATTGCTCGGTGGGGGGCGGAGGTGTCGTGTTCTCCTTGGAAGGGACGGCGGCTGGAGCATCGTCTGTTTGAGCCTTCTTCGAGGGGGTCTTGCTTCTTTCCCCTCGAGCCCTCTTGCTATCCTTCTTCGGGACAGAAGAGGCAGCGGCAGCCTCGTAATGAGGGAAGACGTCCTTAGAGTCCATACCTGCACAAAGGGAAACAACTCGAGCAGTGAGATTAAATGGTCATAAGGGGAACAGGGATAAAAGTAAAAGGATTACAAGTAAAGTACCCGGGCTACAACTACTGGTTGTAGCATTATTTACTGAACTACCTAGTTCCTGGAAGAAATCTGAGTTTAAAGAGGGAGCATTCCTAAAGTTGCCATCCCCATCAAATAGATGAGAGGGAATTGGCAAATTAATTTAAAAGTAAAGTTGCTCGGGTTCCTGCTTAGGTTCCGCGTCGGCTTGGACACCGCCCGCCGAGAGTTCATTCGTCGCAAATTGGGAGCCCCAAAGGCCGACCAGCATTAGGTTAGCCTTGTTGACTAAGTTTTTTACACTCTTATTAGCATTCGGCATGCTGGCTAAAAGTGTTGCCCTTGACTCCATCCCTGGAGTAGGGACTGGACGTAACTAGGGGCTTGGAACACAGTGGATGTCAAGATATTATGACAGAAAAGCGTCAAGTAAAGAAGCTACTCGCGTAAGAATTTTTCCCTCCTCGGGTGAAGGCCAGGTTGTCCACAGCAAGGTCAGGAGAGAGAAAGTATTCATGGTGATACTTCCCCACATTAGAGATATGGGTGGTGTCGGACAAAAAAGTGCGTCCGGATTCTTAGTGGCAGAAGTGAAAAAACCCCGTACCATCTTGGTTGGGGTTGTACTTAAGATCAAAAAGAAAATTGGCCTCGTGGGGGGAAGGTACTGGCCATTTTTTGAGCTTATAAAGGATATTGATTTGGCCAGCATTCTATATCTGTTCGAGGTGATTTGAAAGGGGGCTACTCCGAAGTGATTAGCCACCCCCTGAAAAAACGAGTAGAAAGGCAGGGTGGCACCTGCCTCAATGTGGAACCTCGACCAGGCGCTGTAAGCCTCGCCTCGCAGGTTAACTCGCTGGTTGATAGATGGTTTAACGAAGGTCACGCCCGTCAGATTGTATCTGTTCAAATAGTTGGCAATCATCCTCAATGTCACCGTACTTTGAGGGACGACGTGCCACGCAACGGCTGGCTGGTCAACATGGCGAGGGCGGGCACGCCTTTGGACATTGGTCTCTGGAGCGAATTCGCCTTGACCACTGGTCGAGGGGGCGTCAGCAAAAGGCTGGCCTGAGAAGTTAGGGTCTTTCCTTTTTCTAGCTTTTGTTTTGGTTCGGGCCATTCTTTGATTGGGGACTAAAGGACGGTTTAAGCTAGGGCGAGAAAAAGGGACTTCTGGTATCAGAGTACATGGGTTCTCTTCGCCTTCAAGTAGTTGGGCCAAGAGGTTGTCTTCAGTAGGTCTTTCTCCCCCCCAAGGGTCTTGCATATGAACTGCAAACAGACAATGTAGGAGATAAGACACAGTCCGCGAAGTAGTGTGGAAGATTGGGATAACGTTGCTCGTGTCTAAATAACCAGCAGCATCCTACTCCTACGCTAAGTTAGGCATTAATGGTTTGAAAAACGGATCAAATAGGAAAAAAAAAACCGTTTCTTGAAATAGAACTATTTCAACTCCTAAAGGACGGGAAAAACCCAGTTTTTCACCTAGCTTAAAGAATGAATTTTTACGTCGATCTTACGCCCTAAGCCTATGATCCTTACTATCAAACTAAGTCCTAACCTATACAAAGCATAAACACGCCCTCTTACCAAGCAGTGGAAGGTTTATAAAAAAAAATCCTCATAAAACCCTATTCAGGAACACAGAAATTACAGAACCTAGAAACAGCGTGCATGGTATAATGGAAAGTTTAAAAAGGCAAAGTGACTACCTGGGCGAAGATGGAGATTCGGAAGAGAATGAAAAAGTTCGAGTCGGAGAGATCCTTGGCTAGGCAACTGAGTGGTTTCGAAGCTCTGTACTCTGAAGGCAAGGTTCTTGAAGTTCTTGACAAAGATGGTAAGAAAAAATTTTATAAAGGAGAAAAAGAAGGTATTTATGGGGACCGAGGTATGGCCAAAAAGTAGCAATCATTATTTTTAATTCTCGAAACATGGGGAAGTGTAGAAGCCGTCAATTTGTTTCTTGAAAATTGAAAAGGCTTGATTAGACATAATTATGTCACGATTATAAAAAACGCACGGGGATCCTAACAGACATCGTGGGGATATGAACGGTTGTTTCCTTAAAGTTTTCTTTATTGCTGGTCGCACTAAACAAACTTGGGGGGAAAATGTTATCGAAAAAACAAGCATGGATGACATGGCAAACATTTAGTACACGTGGCTAATATCTGGCACAATTCATGCGTGACTATCGACCAGGAAGACATCAAGTGTCACTACGTTCGATCTCTTCGTACGACCAGCCTGGTCGTACACATGCTATACACGGAAAAGATCTTATGCAGTTATGATAGTATTCGAAATTATCTCCCATGATTTCTTGAGTATCCGATTATTTAGGAAATAATATCTGTAAGAAATTAATGTAAATCCTCCTTGAGCCTATAAATAGAGAAGGAGGGCTTAAGGGAAAGGGATCTTCTACTTCTTTTTCGCTTTCTGATCATTTGATATATTGTCTTGTTCTTCAGAGGTTGGTGAAACTCATTGAACCCTAGTTCTTTGATCACTCCTTTGAATTCTATATCAATAACAATTCAAGTGGACGTAGGTTATTACCAGATTCTGGGGCCGAACCACTATAAACTCTTGTGTTCTTTATTATTTCATCATCACATTCTTTCCAACGTGTTTGTCCACATCAAGCAAATTTGACTCTGTGTCAGTTGGCCAAAATCAAGGTCAACATTCTGGTGCTTTCATCGAGAGCTTGATTCATTATCGTTGAAAGATCAATGGCGAAAACTACCAAGAAAACTGGACAGGCGGCCGGTGCTGCACCATCTCACCCGCCTCCTCCTCCTCCAAACGTGGCTGAGGATGAGCCACATTTGGAATTTGATGAGGAAGAAATGGACTCCGAGACGGTGAAGAATACCCTAGGGCTATTGTAGGATGAACTGGCCAATCTGAGGGCCCAGCCAGGAAAGTGCTGCCGAAATCATGGTGCGGCAGCAACAAGAAATTGAACGGCAGTGCCTGGAGCTGAGCGAAAGACAGGTGGAGATGGACCGTCGCCAGAGGGAGGCCATGGAAGCCCTCGAGGCAGCCCTACAACTGGCTAGGAATCAGGCTGCACCTGCCTCGCAACCTAATCAACCTGCGAATGGGCCACCCCACAGGGGTCCCAATCCTAGCCCGCCTATCATGCCCTCGAGCCGTCATTGGGAGGCCTATACTGGTTGATCTACAGGCCGTCACCTCCATATGGCACTTAGCCATGAAATTCCCGACAGACGCAGGGGTAGGACGTGTGTTGGGAAACCAGGGGGAGGCCAAGGAGTGCTACAATGCCTCAGTCATGAAGGCGAAGAAGGGAACGTCAAAAAGCACTCCCCCAGATAGGTTGCAGATGGCGATTGATACACAAGCCCAATCCGATGATGAAGTCACCAAATAGGGTGTTGCCCAAAGTGAGGATAGAGATTTAGATCCTCGCTTTGGGTATTTTGAAGAAAATGTTGGACCCGTCGAGGACCTAGAAGAGGTCCAACTTGACGAGAAAGACCCGACCAAAGTCGTAATGGTCGGGAAAAACTTAGAACCAACCACGAAGCATGCACTGGTGGAGTTTTTGCGGAAAAACCAGAAAGTCTTTGCCTGGTCGCACAAAGACATCGCTGGGATAGATCCTGCAGTTATCAGCCATGTCCTAAACATAGACAAGAGTTTTCCACCCGTGCAACAGAAAAGAAGGCTGCTCGATAAGGATCGCTCGAGAGCCTTAAAAGAAGAAGTTGAAAGATTAAAGGAGAATGGGTTCATCAGGGTGGCGTTTTATCCATCGTGGGTCTCTAACCCAGTACTGGTTCCCAAGCCTAACGGCAAATGGCGAACCTGTGTGGATTTTACAGACCTCAATAAAGCCTGCCCTAAGGATTGCTTCCCACTCCCAAGGATTGACCAGTTGCTCGATGCTACTGTAGGACATGAGATCCTCTCCTTCATGGATGCATACTCAGGCTATAATCAGATTAGCATGCATCCCCCTGACATGGATCACACCAGATTTCGGACCGATATGGGATTATAATGTTACAAAGTAATGCCCTTCGGACTGAAAAACGCAGGTGCAACTTACCAGCGATTGGTTAACCACATGTTTAAAGAATTGATCGGCGTAAACATGGAGGTGTACGTGGATGACATGCTGGTAAAGTCAAAAATAGAAGAAGGACATGTGAAGGATTTACGAGATTGTTTCAACGTATTGAGCAAATATCAGATGAAACTAAATCCTCTCAAACTCATTGAACCCTAGTTCTTTGATCACTCCTTTAAATTCTACATCAATAACAATTCAAGTGGACGTAGGTTATTACCAGATTCTGGGGCTGAACCACTATAAACTCTTGTGTTCTTTATTATTTCGTCATCACATTCTTTCCAATTTGTTTGTCCACATCAAGCAAATTTGACTCCATGTTAGTTGGCCAAAACCAGGGTCAACAAATTATATAATGGGATAATAGATGGATTTATGTCCCAAATTATGTGTTATTCCTTAGAATAATTAATAAGTGACATTAAAATTTAAAAATGGATAAAAAATTGAATTTAAAGGGTTTTACTTTTGTTAAATTGCATTATTATTTATTGAGAAATAAATAATAAGAAAGCTTTAATTTTGATAAATGAGATTTATCAAGTGTTTACCCAACAACGACTGCTGATGACGTGGCAAGAATTTGTAACACGTGGTTGACATGTGGCAGAGTCGAAATGAAGAGGTGTTGTTCGCTTATTGACCAGCTCCCTGATGCTTTATCAAACCTCACGATTAGATGCGACCAAATTGGTCGTATGTTTCAGTTTATTTCCTTAAAAGATTGTAATCTTATAATAACTATGTTGATTATTTCCTTTTTATTGCCTTGATACACGAATATTAAGGATAGTTAAGGCCCACTGGCCCATGTAACCCCCCTTGAGCCTAAAAATATGCATGAGAGAGCTCAAGGAGGGGAATTTTGACTTTTGAACCTTTTTTTCTGAATACTGAGGGAAAGAGCATATAGTGCGATTATCCTCCAAAAGTTGTATTTTCTCTTAAGGCTTGTGAAACTCAAGAACCCTAGTTCTTTGATCACGGCATTTAGATTCAATATCAATAATAGCACTAAGTGGACATAGGTCATTACCATTCATTGGGGCCGAACCACTATAAATCATCTATGTCATTTCTTTACCATTGGATTCCATTCTTGATTATCATCTCATTTCTGTCGTATTTCTGACTCCGTGTTGTTGGCCAAATCGAGGGTCAACATTTTGGTGCTTTCATTGAGAGCTTTAATCAAGAAAATCAAATGGCGCTACAATAGAGAGAAATTGAATGTCAGCGCCAGGAGCTGAGTGAGTGGCAGGCGGACTTGGACCGTCAGCAGAGGGATGTCATGGCCGCTCTCGAAGCAGCCATTCAATTGGCTCGAGGACAGGCTACGCCAACCTCTTAGTCGGATTAGCCACCGAGCGCGCCACCACAGCGGGCTCCAAATCCAAGTCCTCCGCCCCAGCCAGAAAGCCCCCAAAGGCCGGAGTAGCCACCTGTGGCTCAGGATGATGTCCCAATTCAGGATCCTAAGCAGCAGCCTCCATCTCAAGCTGGTCGAGGTAATCCCCAGCGACAGAGGCAGAATGGGGCCGGGCAACTGCCCCGCAGCCCTAGACGCCCAGGGGACAAAGAGCCAAATCCACCAAGCAGGGGGCAGCGTCCTTCTGCCAACAGAAGGAACAACGAGTCAGGCTCTGCAGTCAGAGGCCCCCCATAGTATAATAATGCACGGAGACCCAACGACCAACGCATGCCTCCCCCTGACGCTCGGGAAATTCCAGCCCGAGGAGGAAATAGCCTGAACAGCCGGTCACGCCGTAGTCGACCATAGTTTAGAGATGGCCATGACTATAATGAAGCCCATTCTGGCAGACGAAATGTTGTTCGGAGGAATGGGGAAAATGGTGGAGACAGAAGTCCCCCACCTAGAGAAAATAGGCCAGCAAGCCATAATGCTGGGGGGCAACCCAGGCAGCATAACGTCTTTGATCGGCTAGGAGTTAGCGAGCAGAGGCACAGGGATGATGATTTGAGGGACGTACTCAACGACCGTCATGAGATGCACGATGAGTATGCTCCTTCGGCACCGATCGACCCAGCGATCTCAGAAGCAGTTCAGGCACAGATTGATGCCCTGAACCAAGCAGTGCAACAGCTAGTTGGGAGTCGAACATCCCACATAGAGTACAATAAGAGGAAGGTCACTCCGTTTGTACAAAGGATTGTTGTGGTAAAAACCCCCAACAAATTCAAAATGCCAGTACTGCCGAAATTTGATGGGTACGAAGACCCATTATCTCGTGTAAACAAATTTGAGATACAAATGGATATACAGAAAGTGTTAGAAGATGCTCGCTGTAGGATCTTCCCCGCAACACTATCTGACATTGCTCAGGAGTGGTTAATTAAGTTCCCTCCTGCTAGTATAGTATCCTGGGAGATGTTCGTGAAGGAATTCTACAGACAATTCTATGCGGGTCGCGTACACCCCACTGAGGCCAACTAGCTGGTCGAGATATGCCAAAAGGAAGGAAAACCCTTGAAGGAGTATGTCCAGCGCTTCATGCGAGCAACAGCTGGAGCTAAGACAGTGGGGGACGAGGGAAAAATGATGGCCCTAACTGCTGGGGTTAGACGCCATTCTCCCCTCTGGAGTAGCCTAAGAAAGAATGGGGTAAGAAGTACCCAGGAGTTTTTGGATTGAGCTAATCGATATATCAAGCTTGAGGACACGATTGCCAATGAGGGGAAATTGCCAACAAAAGACAAGGGGCAAAAGGAAGAACTCGCCAAGGCCGCCAAAGGGTCGGAGAAACCCAATGGAAATGACAAGGGCAACGAGAATGGAAATGGCAGAAATGGTGGAAAACGGGCGAACAATGAGCCGCCAGCCTCTGAGAATAAATGCCCCAAAAGCAACAGATACGAGCCGAGATTCACCAACTACACGACCCTTGTCGAAAGTCGAGCAGAGGTCTATCAGGCGACCAGCTCTTGTGTTCCTTATAAGCGACCCGCACCTATAAGGAAGGATATGTCCAAGAGAGATACCACAAAATTCTGTCATTTTCATAATGACTATGGACATGACACTAATGAGTGTAACCAATTGAAGGAAGAAAATGAGTTCCTGATCAGGTAGGGACATCTAAGGAGATATGTGCGAGCCGTAGGAGGGTCTCAGCGAGAGGCTCAAGGCGGCAACGAATAGGTTCCTACACGCAAATGCTCGCCACCTTTACAGCCAGCTCCTGTGGCAGACACGTTACTCACCATTTGTGGTGGCCCACACCTTGCATGGGACAGTGGGAAGGCAAGGGAACGATACGCTCGAACCCTATGCCATGAACAGGACATCGAGATGATGAGTGTGGAGGATCAAGCACCTTTAAGGCTCGAACAGAGGAGGAATTAATAACCTTCTCTGAGGATGATGTCCAGCATGTACGATTCCCACACTCCGATCCGCTGGTCGTTGACGTTCAAATTGCCAACATGATGGTTAAGAAGGTGTTGGTTGACACAGGAAGCTTAGTCAACATCCTATACAAGTCCTCGTTGGAAAGAATGAAGTTGTCCGTCAAAGACTTGGAGCCATGCAACAAAACCATCTATGGTTTTTCTGGTGAAAGGCTCGCCCCAACTGGGTCAATTAGGATTCAAGTTACAACAGGTACTGCACCTGCTAACAGGACATTACTCACTACTTTCATAGTAGTTGATTGTCCTTCAGCATATAATGTTGTAATTGGGAGGCCAATTTCGGTCGACCTACAAGCCGTTACCTCGATATGGCACCTGGCCATGAAATTCCAAACCGATGCAGGGATAGGATGCGTGTTAGGAAATCAGCGGGAAGCGAGGGAGTGCTACAATGCCTCGATAACTAAGGCAAAGAAAGGCATATCGAGGGAAGTTGCCAGAAAATAGTTGCAAATGGCTGTTGATGTACAAGCCCAATCAGGTGATGATGTCACAAAATAGGGCGTTGCCCAAAGTGAGGACAGAGATTTACATCCTCTCTTTGGGGATTTTGATAAAGAGATAGGACCCATCGAGGACCTTGAAAAGGTCCAACTCGATGAAGAAAATCTTACCAGGGTTGTGAAAGTCAGTAAAAACTTAGAGACAACAACAAAACTTGGGGGGCAAATGTTTACCCAAAAATGGCTGCTATGACGTGGCAAGAATTTCTCACACGTGGTTGACATGTGGCAGAGTCGAAATGAAGAGGTGTTGTTCGCTTATCAACCAGCTCCCTGATGCTTTATCAAACCTCACGATTAGATGCGACCAGACTGGTAGTATGCTTTAGTTTATTTCCTTAAAGGATTGTAATCTTATAATAAATACATTGATTATTTTCTCTTTATTGCCTTGATACACGGATATTAAGGATAGTTAAGGCCCATTGGCCCATGTAACCCCCCTTGAGCCTATAAATATGCATGAGAGAGCTCAAGGAGGGAACTTTTCACTTTTGAACCTTTTTTCCGAATACTGAGGGAAAGAGCGTATAGTGGGATTATCCTCCAAAAGTTGTATTTTCTCTTAAGACTTGTGAAACTCAAGAACCCTAGTTCTTTGATCACGACATTTAGATTCAAATCAATAATAGCACTAAGTGGACGTAGGTCATTACCATTCATTGGGGCCGAACCCCTATAAATCATCTGTGTCATTTCTTTACCATTAGATTCCATTCTTGATTATCATCTCACTTCTTGTCATATTTCTTATTCCGTGTCATTGGCCAAATCGATGGTCAACATCAAGAATTAAAGATTTATGTTTTAAATTATGAGAATCAAAATAAAAAAAAATTTGATCACCCATTCATTAATATTGAAAAAAAAACTTGTCAAAGTAGTAACTAATAATTTGTAATATTACTAAGTAAAAAAGAAATTTTTAATATTATAATAATAGTTAATTAAGATATTATATTAAACTAACTAGTATTTTTTTTTCTTTTCCAAAACTTATAATAATGATTTTTAATACAAATAAATAAAAATAAAATAATCTTGAAAATTAGGTCACCCGCCCAAATCCCTCCCTTCCCCTCATCGTCTTCCCCACGATACCAGCGCCCAACACCCACCCACCCATTTCCTCGTGTGTGGCCTACCATTCTTGGCACCGCCCAACCTCTCCTGGCCTCTCTCCCCCGCACCGCCCATCTACTGAGTCAGCGAATGACGACGTGCAGCCTCCGCTCAGCCGCCCAGCTCCGGCCTACTTCCCTTATCGCCGCCCTTTACTAGCCTCTCTCTGTCTCCCTCGCAGTTTATATCCATGAAATTTTGGTATTCCTTTTCTGCAATAAGTTTTATTTTTCTGCAATGGTTTTCTGGTAATTAATATACAAATATGTGTTTATTTTATTGTGTGTATTTACAATACCTATATATCTTTTATTAAATATTGATAGTTTTGTTGAAATTTCTTTGACTGTGAAACCTATTACTTGTGATTCGTTTGTGTTTAGTGGATGAAAGTGTTAATAGAATATTTATTTTAGTTATGTCGTTAATGTAATTAAGGTGTTTGATTGAATTCTTGAATGATAAAAGATATAGGCTTCTATTTATTTGGAGATGTGGTGTGGTTCGATGTAACATTGTGTATAAAAGAGAAGTTTGTTTTTTTAAAAGAGAAACATAAAAGAGAGAAGCGGGGTTCTGTGTAGTCAAGTTAAACGGATTTGAAAGTTGTTATATCCAGATATATTTACAAGACTCTCCAATATAGTTAGTTTCCTTAAAAAAAAAATTCTCTCCGTATATATATGTATTGTCTCCTCTTGCTGCTATATTAATTTCTTACATCTTGCTCCGGTCTTTCCTTGTCTCCATCTTACTCATATCTTATTTCTCTTTAAATTATATAAGGCCTTCATCCAATTTCCATTGTTGAAAGGTAATAGCTCCAATTTATTTGATGCATTTGTTTTTGGTAGATTATTGTGCTTTTCAGAATAATAATTTTATTGGGTTTTCTTTTTTCAAATGAGGGATCTTTTGCCTTTTGGTTCGTTGTTGCCGAGTTGAATGTCAACTCTTCTATTCTCTTGTTTAGGTTTAGGATTGTATTTTCTAATCTTTGAATCTGAGAAATTAGTTTAAATATGTATTAGTTATATAATTCATATTACAAGTAGAAATAGTGAAAATGTATTTTTGTTGTTGTAATTTCTTTGATATTTTTAGTATAAATTGGAATGTTTCTGAAAAAGTTTCCAAACCCTCGTAAGCGGATTATTTACGATTCTATTATAACAAGACTTTTATATGTAAAAGTTTCAAACTGGGATGCATTTTCTAGTGATTTATTTTGTATTCAACCTATACTCCATTGAAAAAAAACATTAGTTTCAGATGTGATGGAATTGGTATTTAAGAAATACGTTAGGACTTAATGTTTATTAATGATTTGAATCTCACTCTATTTGATGTGCTCATTATTTATATTTACTTTCCAGCACAAATATAAGTAGATTGTAGATGACCATGTTTTTTCTCAAAAATGAAGAAAAAAAGATGTGAGAAATAGATCGAAAGTGTTATGGTCTGTGAAATTTTTAACAAGGGCTTTAACTGCCAAATGATAACGTATTCAAGCAGTCTTTGTGGGATAAGGTGGATGAAGATATTCAAAATGGTACCATAGTTTGACAAAACAAGTTCCTACAAATTTCAATTGTTTAGTTGTACTTCACCATGTTTCTAACATTTGTCCTTGGCAGTCATTAAATTTTTTATGGAAAAAGCAATTAACTACAAAAAAAAAAATGTGGTTCAACTTGTGGTTTTGAAGCCATGAATTTTTTCTGAAGGAAACAGAGTTCATAGCCTCTTTTCATTTTCTATGTTTTTCAGCCATGTTTATATGTTTAGCTTGTCTGGACTCTTGAACTCACAATCACCAAAGGGGTTGATGCTTAATGGTTGTTAATTTCTAGCTTTCATGTCACTGTTTTTTAGGTAAGTTCAATATTGTCTTTGCCATTTATTGGATCTTTATCCTCAAATTTCTTTTCAGCCATGTTTATATGTTTACACTTGCTGCTATATTTGGTTATGTTTAAGTGGGCACAAGATCACAACTGTTATTTTCTTGTCATTTTTAGTGTTCAAGTAAGATATATATATATAAGGTCTTGATTAATTTCCCCACTGCATCTCTTTCTTGCCCACTCTAATCCTATTTGTTATATTAGAAGGTGAGCTAGAACAAATAGAGAATGAAAAAGGTTCAATACGCCTATATTCTTGGTGTAGAATAATTCATATAATGCATATATTTATGTGTGGAATATGTTTCAGTGACTCTTAAACTATTTGTTTCAACTAATTTTATGTTATCTTCTACAGGTATAATTAAGTTTCTTTTGTTAGCTTACTAAGAGTCCAGTGCACATTTTAATGTGTGAGTGTGAATGTAACTTATAGTTGATATATATGATACTAGGTTTTCTACCTCAAAATGAAATTTCTAAAAAATCCCTTTCACAACCCTGAAGTAGAACTACTGCCATAGAACACTTTAAAGGTTGTTGCAATTAAGCTAGTTATAAAAGAAATTATCCCAATTTTTTCTTAGATTTTATTTTTGAAATGATTTGCTCTGTTTTTCGTTATTGTGAAATTGAGTGATTTCATATTTCAATGCACTTTTGATCAAGTACTGGTAGTTTCTCTTTACATTTCATTATTGAGTGGCTTTTTGTAATTTAGGAAAGGAATCTAAGAAAGTTTGATATTATAGCAGAATCTTACACCTAAACAGGGCAGTGATATTATTGGTTTTTCTCGTGCTTCAAAAGAGTCTCTCTACTTTCCCTGAGCTATAAGTAGAGAGAATGAGTTGTGATGAAATAGTAAAGGAAGGGATCACAATTTAATCGTATCTTGTAGCACATTTTTCATATTTATGTAGTTGGGTATTTTCTTGGGAGGTCAATAAAATTTTCTTTTAAAAACCTTTAACCTTTTTCCTTGACTTTGGTGGTTAGAACAGCAAAATCCCACAATCTAAAATCTGTTGTTAATTGGGTTAATTCTGAGTTGATAGATCTTGTCTGTTGAAAGACCTCTGTTTCTAATGTTCGATACATCAATGGCAAGGATTTAAAAATCTTACTTCTCTCACTAAGCTTGATCTATCTGACAATAACATATCAACACTTCCCCAGAATTGGTAAGTATAAGATGCCTTTCAGGATTTGTGTATTGGAAGCATAGTATAGTAACATCAACAAGTTTGAAATAATTTTTCTTGCAATTTTATGTGTCTTGTCTATTGATTTGTGAAGTTATTGTGTGTGTCTTTCACAATGCTATAAGAAAACCAAACTTTTGCTCCTGCTGCAAACTACTACAAGAGGCCTATGTATATGTACATTATCGCAAATGATACTTATTGCATGTGACAGAGAGTATTTGCAAGAATTATGAAATTACCTTTTGTTTCATGTTTTTCGTAGTAAAATATGAAACTTTGTAAAGTTAACTAGTAATAACTTCTATATGCATATTCATCCCTTATGCATGTGCCGACTGGAGTTGTCTTGTAAACCATATCATATTTTTCCAGATCTGATCAGTTACATTATTCTAAGCTAGTAACTTTCTTTTCATGGTTTGCTTGAACCCAGCATGTAGGTCTTAAGACTTGATGGAAATTTGTTGAGAAGGTATGCTACATTTTCCTTTTATATCTTCAAGCTTCTGTGAGAAGCATGTTCTTAATCCTGTTGATGTTAGTTGAAAAATTTCTTAGCATTTTCTTTAAGTGACTTAATTTTTTATTGATTCACTTGTGCATGTCTGTATGAGTTATTTTTGCCAAATCTCAAACTTGTATACGGGGCTTGGTCTACAAGCTTTGAGGTAACTGCATATTTCAAAATGAGTCCTTGTATATTGATAGGGAGGTCCAAGAAAATAAGAATAATAACTGTGGAGATAAAGAATTAGAAGTCCAGCCCTACATTATTCACTTTGCTGGGAAAATCGTAAGGAAGCAAAACTAGCAATCTTTTTAAAACATTTATAACTATATATATATATATCATGTGTGAAGACTTTGATGGTTTTCACTTGGTAGCATATAAATTTCTTGAAGACGATTAACAGAAAATTGATATTAATGTATATGGTTTAGATTATGATTTTAACTATATTACTTAATATGATTATTAAACAATAAAGATTTGATAGAAGATATAATTGTTTGTGTACTTTTTGGATGTGGGGTGAGGCTGCCATGATTCAGTTTTCATTATTATATTGATCTATTTTTTAGCATTCGAAGGACAATCTTAGAGGAACCAAGGCTGTCTTAACATATTTGAAGGACAAAATTACACATCTCTAGTTTAGTTGCAATTCTATCCGGACATCTCTCACTTTTTTATTTGCCAGAATTCTTAATTTGAAGACAACGTGGTTCTTTACATGGTTGGAGTGAGAGTGACATTTGTGACCTTACGAATTAATTTATGATTGTTTTTGTCATTTTAAATATCCCAATGTTTGCCCATGGGATTGTATTTGCTCTTACTGATAATAATTTATTTTCTCCACGTAAGCTATGCCTATGTATTTGTAAAATATTATGTGATTGGTTGTGTATTCTATTCTCGTTGTTGTTATTGCAAATTTGCTTGTTTGAAAATTGTACATGCTTTGAAATTACAGACATTCTTTCATTTTGTGCTCGTATATAGATTACACAGTAATGCCATCTTAAATTTTCTTTCTTTTTCCTCAGTCTTACCACAAGAACAATGGTAATGTTGTAAATTTTCCAGTAAAATGCTTATATATATTATGGGCGGACAATATACCTTATATATCTCACATGAGGATATAGTACACTTTGGACTTATGGAAGAAATCGGCGCGTCTTGCATTTGATTCTATATTAGGTAAATTTTAAATTAATAAACATTATATAAATGTTTCTTTTTAAGTATAAATATAACATCATTAACTTTCATGTATGTAGTATAATATATTCTGAGTTGTCCGATAGAGAGATATCACACTTTTTTGGTTTCATTGAGCCATCGTGGTCATCGAGAATTGGGGCAAATATGGATAATCGGGCTGAAATTATCTCAGAGTGTATCAATAACACAGTGATGGGTCAAACTTGGTTAATGACATAAAATTTCTTGTAAGTAAAATTTCATTTAATATTAATTTTACTTATACCTTGTGATGTTTATTTTAATAACTGGGTTTTAAATGCAAACGTTTCTGGATGTCAGTGATCATTGATCCAGATGACCATACTTGTTACTATCTTGATCCACTTAGAAAATCTCCACCAAATGATTTGAAGAACCTTATGAACAGGTAATACATTTGAAACTCATTTTAGAATATAATATGGTTATTTAATATGGAAATAAAAAATTAATATGCTCTTAATATTGATGTATATATAGTGTCTCTTCACACATTAAGCGAAAGACAGGAAGGAATGAAAAAAATTACAAGTGGAAAATAGTCAATTGCCCTCGTCAAACATCGTCAATAGAGTGCGGCTTTTATACTATAAGGATGATGAAGGACTGTTGCTTGAATGAGACACCCATGCAATGACTAACTAGTAATGTAAGTGTATTTATAATTATTGAACTACAATTCTATTGAATTTAATTTCTGACTTAGTTTTTTATTTTGTGTTTTGTAGTGTGGTGGGAAGAATACATATACACTTGGCGAAATTCATGAAACTCGAAATGAATGGGCAGCCAAGCTTCTTGAGCGGATGAGTCATAGCTAGAGTAACTTTTGAAATCAGAATTAAAAAATATATTAATTGTAGTTTTTAGTTAGCACTTACATAGTTATTGCAAGTGTATATTTTGATCTTGTAATTTTTAGATTTGGAACATACTGAGTTCTATTGATTTTGTCTGCCTGTTAATTCTGTCTAAATTATGTTGTAATTACACAGGAAATTATGAACGAATATAGTGGTTGAAAATAGAGAAATAAAAAAATTCTCATATTCTACATGGGATGTCGGTCTCCACAAAACTGTCGTCTTATGTATGGCAGGGAACGATGCTTGCACATAAATTGTCATCTCATGTATTGTAGGAGGATGACGCCTGAGTAGGAACTGTCGTCTTATTTACTGCAGTGGATGACTCTTGCACAAAAACTGTCGTATTATGTACCACAAGAGACAACATTTGCATAGAAACCATCGTGTCATGTACGACAAGTAATGACACTTTTATTTAAACCGTCGTTTCATGCTTTACATGGCATGACATTGCATGTGACGACGGTATTAGAACCGTCGTACGAAAGTCCATACGACGGTTTAAAACCATCGTCCCATGTCAATTTTGTAGTAGTGTACATTTTCTTCTGTAGAGCATGTCGTATTGTGCTACTCCAATAGTCGCCTGATAACTATTATTATATGAGAACTCTATCAGTGGAAGGTACTTGCTCCGTGATCCACCGAAATCTAACACACATGCCCTAAGCATGTCTTCCAAAATTTGTATTTTCCTTTTTGCCTGCCCATCAGTCTGGGGGTGGAATATTGTATTGAATTTCAACTTAGTACTCATCGCTTTCTATAATCCTTCCTAGAACTTACACGTGAATTTCAGGTCTCTGTCCAAAACGATTGACCTTGGTACACCATGAAGTCTCACAATCTCTTGCACATAAAGCTATGCATACTGTTGTGCTGTGAATACTGTTCTGACGGGTATAAAGTGTGACGATTTCATGAACCTATCCATGATCACCCAGACTGAATGTAACGCCCTCGTAATCTAGGATCGTTACATAGTGTAACTAAGGTTAATGATAAGCATTAGGGTTAAAATTTTTGTCCAATAACTATTGAATTTTATTCCAACAGTGTCATATAACATGGGATCCCAAAATATTACAACTCAACTTTTAAAAAGGATAGATACATATGAAAAGTAACATCAGCCAGCCTATACAACAAAATAAGGCTATAACCCTAGTTCCTTTGAGATAACCCCGGCCGTGATGGCCGAGCAGCCACATATGTACACGCCGCCACCAAAGCTCTCCAACTCATGGATGGTCAAGCTTCCATTTTCACTTACCTACACCACAAAGCACCCGTGAGCTGAGGCTCAGCAAGAAAACAAAACATGCAACAATAGAAAATATAACTTTAAAATAACCATTCAATAGAAATTAGTAACATTAATTCATAGCCAATATCATTTAAGTTTAATCACATGATTATTGTATCAACCTGGGCCCGCTGCCCTATTATGTTGGCTTTTAAGCCACTTCCCGGGTCTACGCCCTAGCTACGTGACCATAGAGTCACCTAGGGCCTCTTCCTTAGCTCTGTCTCAGTAGCCATAGAGCTTGGCCAACCCCTTGGTTCACCATAAAACTTAGAGTCGATCAACATAATAATACGTTGCTAGTTTAGGCCAATGCCTCTTGACCAGCGCACAACGCGCTATTGCTGTCGTTAACGCATAAGTGAAGCCCTGATCCAGGATTACATATGTTACTTATAAGAAAGAGATGTGGATAGGCACACCCCGACAAATTAAGTACATATTCATGCTAATCATATAATCCCATTAGATAACCATTTTCATAATACTAAACATATTCATATAATGGGGCCACATGCTCTGACCATAGAATTCATGTAACGAATATAAGAACTTAAGCATTTATCAACAATCATTTAGAACAATAGCCGAACATAACCAATCCTGGGGCCCAAGCCCTAATCATATTATTATATAACAGATGGGCCAAGCTCTAATCACATACAACACGTTCTGGGTGCAGTTTTCTTACCTTAGGTCCAAGCGAACGTAAATAAGAGCGACCCTCGAGCATGATCGCGGTTCCGAGCCCCTAGAGTTACCCTCTATGAAGAATGAATCCCCCCAAGTTGTTATTGAATACTTTCCCAAGTTTAGAGCTCCAATTTGTGACTTCTAGCAAAAATATCCCACTTAGCTTCAAAGCTTTTCTTGGTAAAGTCTTTAGAGAAAGCAAGAGTGAGATAGAGAAGAAAGGGTCGGTTTAGGCAGAGTTCTAAATGTCTCTTTGGATTTGTCTTATGTAACTTAAGTGACTTAAGTTAATCCCAAAACTCGGGGTACCAAAAACGTCCCCAAGGGGCAAATTGGTAAATTTCACCAATACTTCCTCCTAAACTCCCCAACTTCAAATATATCTCCAAATATTTATTTCCATAATTCGATAACCCAATTAAATATTTAATACCCAAAATACCCCTTGACTGGCCCCGAGTCGGGTATTGGGTCCCGTGGTGACTTTCCCTCAAACTTGGTCCCTAGGATCACCTGGTGCCGAAAGTTGAAATAAACCCACATAATAATGTGGTCTCTCATATATAACAGATATATGTACATAATTACACATTTATGCCCGTAACAGACCAAATTACCAAAATTACCCTTCTAATAAGATGCAGGTCCACATGCATATTTAATACCCCTAAATATGCACATCTAGTCATATTATCATGTAATTCACATAATTACATTTAACATAGCAATTAAACACATATTTTTAAATATTGCCATTCTGGCCCCCTAATAAAGGCCCTAAGCCTAATTAGGTAATTTTGGGACTTTACAACTATCCCCTATTTACAGAAATTTCATCCTCAAAATTTTACCTGAATAGCTCGGGAAATTGAGCTCGCATAACTGCCTTCAACTCCTAGGTCGCTTCCTTGACCCTGCTGTTGCACCATAATACCTTAACCAAAGGTATAGTCTTGTTCATGAAGACCTTGTCCTTCCTGTCAAGAATTTGAACTGGTTGTTCTTCATAAGACAAGCCTGCTTCCAATTTGAAATCCTCATAACTCAGTACATGTGTTCCATCTGACACATACTTCCTCAACATAGAAATATGGAATACATTATGCACACTGGACAGTGCAGGGGGTAAGACCAACCTGTAGGCCACCTGCCCGATCCTCTCCAGGATCTCAAACGGTCCCACAAACCTATGGCTCAGCTTGCCCTTCTTTCCAAACCTCTTCACCTCTCTCAGAGCTGAAACCCTATGGAAGGCATAGTCTCCCACCTGCAATTCTATGTTCCTTTGCCTCAGATCAGAATAGCTCTTCTGCCTACTCTGAGACACGAGCATTCGAGCTCTAATCTTCTGAATAGCCTCAGTGATCCTCTGGACTACATCCGGACCTAGATATTTCCTCTCACCCATCTCATCCTAGTGAATGGGCGATCTACACTTCATACCATAGAACATCTCATAAGGTGCCACCCCGATGGCTAACTGATAACTGTTGTTATTAGAAAATTCTATAAGAGGAAAATATTTACTCAAGGACCCTTCAAAGTCCAACACACATGCTCTCAGCATGCCCTCCAATATCTGGAGAGTCCTCACAGACTGGCCATCGTTCTGAGGATAATAAGTGCTACTGAACTTCAACTGTGTACCCATTGCTCTCTACAAACTCCCCTAAAACTTGGAAGTAAAGATGGGGTCCCTATTAGACACCGTAGACCTCGGCGTCCCATGAAGGTGCACTATCTCTCTCACATAGAGATCTGCATACTGGTCAACTATGTAATTCATTCTCACTGGTACTAAATGAACTAATTTCGTGTGCCGATCCACAACGACCCAAATAGAATCATGCTGGCCCACTGCCATGGGCAGGCCTATCACGAAATCCATCGTGATATCTTCCCACTTTTACTCTGGGATATCTAGAGGCTGTAATATCATGTTAGCCTCTAATGCTCAGCCTTGATCTGCTGACAGGTCAGGCACCTGGCTACATACTCTGTCACATCCCTCTTCATCCCAGGCCACCAATATAAAACTCTGAGGTCCTGGTACATCTTCGTTGTGCCTGGATGAATAGAATATGGGGTGATGTTAGATTCATCTAGAATCTCTCGTCTGATCTCAGTGTTTATCGGAACACAAATCCGACCCTTATACCTCAGTAAATCCATACTTGACACCGAATAGTCCCTAGCTACTCCGGCTAGGACGTCTTCTCTAATCTGCCCCAACTATGGATCATCTAATAGTCTCTGCTTGATTCTCTCCAAGAGAGTAGACTGTAAAGTGATGTTGGCCAACCGATCCACCACTAAATCGACCCCCGCTCGAGTCATCTCATCAGCCGCCTTCCTCGATATCTGTCTGGCACTATCTAACTGTTCCAGCGCCTTCTGGCTCAAGGCATCTACTACCACGTTGGCCTTCCCGAGGAGATAGAGGATCTCACCATCATAATCCCTTACCAGCTCCAATCAACTTCTCTGCCTCATGTTCAGATCCTTCTGAGTGAAAAAGTACTTCAGGCTCTTGTGATTAGTGTATATCTCATACTTCTCACCATACAAGTAATGCTGCCACACCTTCAGTGCAAAAAAAATCGCTGCAAGCGCTAAATCATGTGTGGGGAATCTCTGCTCATAATCCTTCAACTGACGTGATGCATAGGCAATCACATTTCCTGTCTGCAGAAGTACACAACCCAGACCCTGCCTCGAAGCATCACAATAAACCACAATCTTATCTCAATCTGTAGGAAGGCTCAAAAGTAGTGCGGTAATCAAACTGTCCTTGAGCTTCTGAAAACTATCCTCACACTTATCTGAGAAAACAAATCTCTGATTCTTGCGTGTCAACTTTATCAATGATGATGCAACCTTGGAGAACCCTCCACAAAGCCCTTGTAATAACCCGCCAAACCCAAGATACTTTTAATCTTTGAAGCGTTTGGTCTTGGCCAATCTCTGACTGCTTCAATCTTCCCTAGATCCACCTTAATACCATCTTTACTGACTATGTTACCCAAGAAAGTCACATGTGGTAACCAACACTCGCACTTCTCAAACTTTGCATATAGTCTGTATTCTCTTAACCTCTATAATACCAATGAGAGGTGATGCTCGTGCTCTATCTCCGTCTGAGAGTATATCAATATAGAGTAGATGAAGACGATCACAAACTGATCCATGAGTCCTTGAACACTCTATTCATCATATCCATAAATGCTACCAGGTCATTAGTCAATCCAGATGACATCACCAAAAACCCATAATGCCCGTACCTTGTGCGAAAAGCTGTCTTCGGTATATCTTCCTCCTTGATCCATAGCTGGTGATAACCGGATCGAAGATCTATCTTTGAGAATATCGCTCTACCTTACAATTGGTCAAACAGATCATCAATCCTTGGTAGAGGATATCTATTCTTGATAGTCAACTTATTCAGTTCCCTATAATCGATGTACATCCTTCGAGAATCGTCCTTCTTCTTCATAAAGAGAACCGGTGCTGTAACGACCCAACTATCTCTTAGACCTTGGACCATTAAAACTATTAAACATAGCTACTACTTTGAATAAAACATACATAAGAAATAATAATAACTATATTAAAACTCCAAGAAAGTCACATGTGGTAACCAACACTCGCACTTCTCAAACTTTGCATATAGTCTGTATTCTCTTAACCTCTATAATACCAATGAGAGGTGATGCTCGTGCTCTATCTCCGTCTGAGAGTATATCAATATAGAGTAGATGAAGACGATCACAAACTGATCCATGAGTCCTTGAACACTCTATTCATCATATCCATAAATGCTACCAGGTCATTAGTCAATCCAGATGACATCACCAAAAACCCATAATGCCCGTACCTTGTGCGAAAAGCTGTCTTCGGTATATCTTCCTCCTTGATCCATAGCTGGTGATAACCGGATCGAAGATCTATCTTTGAGAATATCGCTCTACCTTACAATTGGTCAAACAGATCATCAATCCTTGGTAGAGGATATCTATTCTTGATAGTCAACTTATTCAGTTCCCTATAATCGATGTACATCCTTCGAGCATCGTCCTTCTTCTTCATAAAGAGAACCGGTGCTGTAACGACCCAACTATCTCTTAGACCTTGGACCATTAAAACTATTAAACATAGCTACTACTTTGAATAAAACATACATAAGAAATAATAATAACTATATTAAAACTCCAAGAAAGTCACATGTGGTAACCAACACTCGCACTTCTCAAACTTTGCATATAGTCTGTATTCTCTTAACCTCTATAATACCAATGAGAGGTGATGCTCGTGCTCTATCTCCGTCTGAGAGTATATCAATATAGAGTAGATGAAGACGATCACAAACTGATCCATGAGTCCTTGAACACTCTATTCATCATATCCATAAATGCTACCAGGTCATTAGTCAATCCAGATGACATCACCAAAAACCCATAATGCCCGTACCTTGTGCGAAAAGCTGTCTTCGGTATATCTTCCTCCTTGATCCATAGCTGGTGATGACCGGATCGAAGATCTATCTTTGAGAATATCGCTCAACCTTACAATTGGTCAAACAGATCATCAATCCTTGGTAGAGGATATCTATTCTTGATAGTCAACTTATTCAGTTCCCTATAATCGATGTACATCCTTCGAGAATCGTCCTTCTTCTTCATAAAGAGAACCGGTGCTGTAACGACCCAACTATCTCTTAGACCTTGGACCATTAAAACTATTAAACATAGCTACTACTTTGAATAAAACATACATAAGAAATAATAATAACTATATTAAAACTCCAAGAAAGTCACATGTGGTAACCAACATTCGCACTTCTCAAACTTTGCATATAGTCTGTATTCTCTTAACCTCTATAATACCAATGAGAGGTGATGCTCGTGCTCTATCTCCGTCTGAGAGTATATCAATATAGAGTACATGAAGACGATCACAAACTGATCCATGAGTCCTTGAACACTCTATTCATCATATCCATAAATGCTACCAGGTCATTAGTCAATCCAGATGACATCACCAAAAACCCATAATGCCCGTACCTTGTGCGAAAAGCTGTCTTCGGTATATCTTCCTCCTTGATCCATAGCTGGTGATAACCGGATCGAAGATCTATCTTTGAGAATATCGCTCTACCTTACAATTGGTCAAACAGATCATCAATCCTTGGTAGAGGATATCTATTCTTGATAGTCAACTTATTCAGTTCCCTATAATCGATGTACATCCTTCGAGAATCGTCCTTCTTCTTCATAAAGAGAACCGGTGCTGTAACGACCCAACTATCTCTTAGACCTTGGACAATTAAAACTATTAAACATAGCTACTACTTTGAATAAAACATACATAAGAAATAATAATAACTATATTAAAACTCCAACATAAATATTGTGCAAATTACAAAGAAAAATATAAAATGTGGTATAGGTACCCATTGTTTAATAAAACATAAAACATAACTTTAAATTATTTGTTCTAAACTAAATGCAGAATTACAAAATAAAAACATAATTCAAAACTAAAATAAACGCCATCCTCGATCGACTCGCAGCCCATTCATTCCATTCATCCTCAACACACAAGTCAAGCCACCAAGAATCCTTCCGCCTCCGTATCTAGTTTTTTGCATCACACTAAAAAAAATAAAGGAGTGAGCCTAATGCCCAGCAAGGAAAATCTACTAACAACATAAAACATAAACCATAAACATAAGATTATATCATAAACATATACTATAAAACATATATCATTTAAGACTACAATGACCATCATACTTCTTGGGGCTTGTTAATTAAGCAAGTCATATGCCCATAGATTTGTGGGGCTTGCTAGCCAAGCAAGTCATATGCCCATATATTATTAGGGCTTACTAGCTAGACATGTCATGTGCCCAAGGACTATAAACATACAATACATAATGTAAATGTAACATAACATAAGATAACATAACATTAGCATAACATATCATATAAACATATAAAATCTATCCTATTTTCCTTACCAAAACTGGGATATTTGAGAACAAGAGCGGGATTAGAACACTCCTAAAACCAAAAGTAACAATGGTGAGTTTCTAAAGAAAAGAGATGAAAAGGAAACTAAACCATAAAAGAGGAAACTTACCGAGAAGAACCTTAGATTAAAGAACTTAAACACCTAACCACAAAACCATAAACTGAAGTTAGGATTTGAAAGAAACTTAAGGAAAACAAAGGAATCATAAAGAAAAGAACTTATGAATAATATTACCTTGGATGAACTAGAATCGATCGACACTTCAATATCGAAAACACACTTTATCTCACTACCCAAGTGTTTATAAAGCTTATGATGATAAAGCTTTTATCCCCAAAACCCAAGTGTATCACTCTATAGAAATCCTAGCAACTTGAAGGCTCTGAACACAGCTTGAAGAGTGAGAGAAATGGCTGGGTACTAGGTTCTATTTATAGAGTTCAAGGAATGAAAATATCTCCTTTTTGGCTTGAATAAAATAATGAATATTAAATGAAAAATAATTGAATATTCGGTCAATAGATGCTTAAGACTTGGTGAAAAACGTTCAGAGGCAAGTCAAGAGGTTAAGGGATGAATCAAGCTCAGATTTCTCGAAGTTCGAAAAACCACTCATAGGGCAGATATATCGCCCACCCTAGGCGATATATCGCCTGACCCTATATCCTGAGTGCTCGTGGATTCGTTCATACAAAGTCAACGTGTTTTTCGTATCTTCCTTACTTTGATATATCACCTCTAAGGCCGCAATATGTCGGCATACGTAGATAATTTAAATGCGTTTTTGCAGGAATTTAGGATAATTAGAGTTGATTAATCAGGTTTGCCTGAGTAACACGTGATTCCAGCAAGGTCTGGAAGGGTCTAGATCTTCTAGAAACTTCTATTATTGAATTATCCATTTAAAATGCTTAAATCCTCAAATAAACAAGATTGTGACAAGTGTCACGCTCTTAATGGTTCTGGAAGATTCTAGAGTTTCTAGAACTTTCTTTTCTTTAAACTATAATTAACTCCTTAAATAAACATGATTATGACAAGTGTCATGCTCTTAATGGTTCTATCTAAACCTTAGGTTATATTTAAAATATTTCTATGAGCAAAAATATTAATCAAACCTTATGTTATAATCAATATTTCTGAATTATAGGTTAAACTTATCAAATCCATAACTATCGCTACGAGTGTCCTACTAAGTCCCGGTTTGAACTAAAATCCACGAAATCTAAAATACTACATACTACTACTAGCTATCTAGCTAACTAAGTAAACATTCTGGGACTCTACAATTCTCCCCTACTATAAAGAATTTCATCCCCGAAATCTATTTACCAAACAATTCCGGATACTGAATTTGCATGTCCTCCTCCAACTCCCACGTTGCCTCCCATTCAAAACTATTACTCCATAGGACTTTGATTATCGGAATACTCTTAGATCGTAATTCCTTCATCCCTCTATCTACGATACTAACCGGTCGTTCCTCGTAACTTAAGTCTTGCTAGAGTGCTATCGTATCATACTTGAGGACATGAGATGGGTCTGACACATATCTACGCAGCATCGAGATGTGGAACACATTATGGCTATCTGCTAGAGCTGGCGGTAGGGCTAATCTATATGCAACTGCTCCCACTTTGTCCAATAACTCAAAAGGACCTATAAACCTAGGACTAAGCTTGCCTTTCTACCCGAACTGCTTCACACCTTTCATAGGAGATATCTTTAAGAAGATTTGATCTCCGACTTTGAATTCCACATCACACCGCTTGGCATCTACATAACTTTTTAGAGGGCTCTGACCAGCGAGCATACACTTCCTAATCAGCGCTACTGCATCCTGAGCTTCTCTAACAGCTTCGGGTCCAAGTAGTTTCCTTTCTCCTACCTCGTCCCAATGTAACGTCGTTCGACACCTCCTTCCATAAATTAGCTCGTAGGGTGCCATCCCGATTGTTGACTAGTAGCTATTGTTGTAGGAAAATTCTATCAGTGGCAAATACTTATTCCATGATCCTCCGAAATCAAGTACACAAGTGCTCTACATATCTTCCCAAATCTGTGTGGTACGCTCGGATTGACCATCTGTCTGAGGATGAAATGCCATACTAAGACTTAACTTGGTACCCATGGCTTGCTGCAAGCTTCCCCAAAATCTCAATGTAAACACTGATCCACTATCAGATAGTATTGTGTAAGGAATTCCACGCAGTCTTACTATTTCTTGAACATAAATGTTTGCGTATTGATCTGCTATATATGAAGTCTTGACATGCAGGAAATGAGTTGACTTGGTTAATCTATCTATTACTACCCAAGCCGAGTCGTGCTGCTTATTCGTTCGTGGCAAACCCGTCACGAAATACATAGCTATATCGTCCCATTTCTATTCTGGAATGCTAAGTGGTAGCAATAAGCCTGCAGGCCGCTGAGGTTCTGCTTTCACTTGTTGTCATACTAAACATTTAGACACATATTTCGCTATATCTTTCTTCATTCCTGGCCACCAATACATTGCCTTAATGTCGTGAGTCAACTAGGTCGACCCAGGGTGAATTGAGTATGGGGTATTGTGTGCTTCTTCTAAAATCTTCATCTTAATCCCTTAATCATTCGTCATGCATACCCGATCCTTATATCTCAATAACCCCTGTCTTGATATTGAGAAATCTATGGCCTTGCCTTCTTCAACTACATCCATATGTACTACTAATGTGTCATGATGCCCTTGCCCAATCCATATTCCTTCTAACATACCTGACTGGATAGACAAGTTAGCCAGCTTACCGATGAGTACTTCTATTCTGGCAATGATCAACTCCTGCTGTAGCGGCTTTTCTAATCAAGCTAATGCTGCTAGAATTCCATAGCTCTTCCTACTTAGCGCATCAGCAACTACATTTTCTTTTCCCGGGTGGTATAGGATTTCGCAGTCATAATCCTTCACTAGTTCTAACCAACTGCGCTGCCTCATGTTGAGCTCCATTTGTGTGAAGAAATACTTTAAGCTTTTGTGGTCCGTATAAATCTCACACCATTCTCCATAAAGATAATGACACCAAATTTTCAATGCAAAGACTACCGCTGCCAACTCCATATCGTGTGTTGGATAGCGTTGCTCGTACTCCTTCAGGTTCCTTGAAGAGTAGGCTATCACCTTGTCAATTTGCATTAGCACACAACCCAAACATTGCTTCGATGCATCGCAGTAGACTACAAACTTGTCATTGGGTGTCAGTACACAAAGTACTGATGTTGAGCACAACTTATCTTTAAGCAACTGGAAGCTTTCTTCACACTTATCAGTCTAGTTGAACCTCTGCTATTTCCGGGTTAGGTTGGTAAGCTGAGTGGCTATCTTAGAAAAATCCTCTACAAACCTCTGATAATAGCCTGCTAGTCCCAGAAAACCTCTTACCTTTGACGCATTCATTGGTCTTGGCCAATCCTTCACAGCCTCTACTTTAGATGGGTCTACAACAACTCCTTCCTTGGATTCAATATGGCCGAGAAATGCTACTTGTGAAAGCCAAAAATTTGCACTTCTTGAACTTGGCATAAAGTTGATGCTCTTTTAATCGCAAGAAGATCAATCTTAAATGTTCCTCGTGCTCGTCTTCATCCTTTGAGTACACCAAAACATCGTTGATGAACACTACGATGAATTTTTCCAAGTAATCCTTGTAGACCCTATTCATTAAATCCATGAATGCGCCTAGAGTGTTGGTAAGAACGAAAGACATAACTAGAAACTCGTAATGCCCATAATGAGTTCTAAAAGTTGTCTTAGGAACATCCTCTTCCTGTACCTTGATCTGATGATACCCGGACCGTAGATTGATCTTTAAAAACATGGTTGCTCCTCGAAGTTGATCAAACAAGTCGTCAATCCGGGGTAGCGTGTACTTATTCTTAATCGTCACTTTATTCAGCTTGCGATAATCTATGCACATCCACATATTTCGGTCCTTCTTCTTAACAAATAGAACCGGTGCTCCCCATGGAAAATGGCTCGGTCTAATGAATCCCATGTCTAAGAGTTCTTGTAGCTACATCTTTAACTCCTTGAGTTTGGTAGGTGCCATCTGGTATGGTGCCTTGGAGATAGGCTCGGTGCTCTGTACTAGTTTGATTGTGAAGTAAATTTCCCGAGTCGGCGGCAATCCTGGTAAGTCGTCAGGAAATACTTCTGGAAATTCCTTTACAATGTGGACGCCTCCAACCTTTAGTGGTGTTTCCTTTACCACATCTGTGACGATGGCTAAAACTGTGTGACATCCTTTTTCTATCATCCTCTAAGCTTTGAGAGATGAAATAAGTGGTGTGCGTAGCCTTGAAACCATTCCCATAAAGCATAGTCTCTGACCGTCAGGAGTCTCAAACATTACTTACTTACGTCTGCAGTCGATGGTTGCACCATGCCTTGCTAGCTAGTCCATTCCCAGTATCACATCGAAGTCTTTGATTTCTAGTCTATTAGGTCTCCTTCTAGTTCTACGTCCTCGATTTTTATCGGTACGCCTCGTACTATCTGTGATGATAGGACTATTTCACCCGAAGGCAATTCTGTTACAAACCTAGTTCTAAATCTTTCACAAGGTTTGTCTAATTTTTCTATCATTCCTAACGAGATATACGAGTAAGTTGCTCCCGAATCAAATAATAATGAACATACATTATTGAGGATAGGAATCTGACCTATGAACACTTTATTGCTAGCGTTAGCTTCTCCTTGGGTTAAGGCAAAGAGCCTGGCAGGAACCATCTTGTTGTCCCTTTTCTCCTCTGTCTTGAGCTGGGGACATTCTCTCTTCTGGTGTCCTTCCTGACCACAATTGTAGCATCCATTGGTATTTGCACGGAACTTACCAGGATGTTTCTTTTGGCACTTAGCACATTGCGGGTATTCTATATAACCCGGCCTATTACCTCCATTGTTCGTCCATGCCCTTTTATCATTATCGAACTGCTTACTATCAGGATGTCGTCTCTTCTGACCATTATTGTTGTTGGATTGATGGTTATTGTTTCGACCATTCTGAGGTTGACTTTGCTATTTAGGCTCAGGCTTACTGGCCTCCTCTTTACTAACATTCACCTGAAGCCTTTCTACTTCTATGGCCGTTTATAGAACATCGACATAAGTAGTATTTCTCGAGTTTGCTAGCTTAATCCGTAACTCAATCTTTGGTCTAAGTCCTCTGAAGAACTTGGTAACCCTTAGAAAGTCAGTTGGAACTATCTCTGGTGCAAATTTGGCTAGTCGGTTGAACTGCCGAGCATACTCTGCTACTGATAAGTTCCCTTGCTTCAGACCAGCGAACTCCTGAACTTTATTAGCGATGACAACTGAGTTGTAGTACTTTTTGTGGAACAGCTCCACAAATCTGGTCCAAGTCATGGTGGCGACATCGTGAGTCTGCTAAACTAAGTCCCACCATATTCTAGCATCCTGCTTCAGCAGAGACGAAATGCAGGATATGCGGTCTGCGTAGCCAAGATTCATGTGTGCTAGGATCGACTCTACATTTTTGAGCCATTCTTCTGCCATGAAGGGGTCTATTTTCCCTTCAAAGTTTGGAGCGTGTTGCTTACAAAACCGCTCGTAGATTGGCTCCATGTGCTAAGCTGTGTATGGCGCATAGTTTTCCATTGGCCATCCTCCATGAGGACCTACTTGATGGGGTGCTGGAGCAATTTTCTTAGGCTGCGGTTGCAGTTGAGGCGGAGGCTAAATCTGAGTTTAAGCCTGTAGTCGTTGTTGCTGCAGTAATTCCTCAACTTGCTATCGTAGCCTAGAAATTTATGTGATGTTGTCAACCGGCAACGACGACGCACTTTGGTTTGCAGTAGTATTGGTAGCATGCACTCCCCTTCTACGAACTGGAGGGGCTTAATTTCTCTCAGGAGTGGCGTTGGAAGCATTGGCATTAGTGTGAGCATACCTTCTAAGAAACATCTTCAACAAAGTTCTAATAGTCGAGAAAAACATGTTAGAACTTACCCTAATAGGCTCTAAGGAAAAAACTTAATCTAAGCAAACATAACTCAAACCTATTATTTATGACTTCTTATGAAAAAGAATTTTATAAGCCTTCTTTATTAATTAGGGTGTGTTTCTATACTTAGAAAAATAAGCCATCTTTATTATTTTCTAAGTGTGTTTCTAATTATCCTATATAACTTAATTCTCAGGCTCGAAACTCATCGTTGTTCCAAAGTTAACCATATTGAGGGAGGGCTGGGATCAGTAAAATCGTTCCCACTACTATGGCCCCCTAACTCTCAATATAGAACCCGGTCCATTGACTTGTATCCACCATCACCGAACTTGGTCATTGTTTATTAAATTTATTATTTATTATGATTGTAAAAATAATCAAACTCATACATGTCTTTAAAAATAACAATGATATTTATTTGGAAAAACAATTTTCACTAAGTACAATCATAAATGCAAATATAATAAATAAAGAAACTAATCTATTCTAAAAATCGGGATCTTCTACATCTGATCCTTCATCTAACATATCATCATCTATCTCTTCATAATCATCATTTTCGTGAGCCTCAAAATTTCCTCTAGGAAGATTTGTAAAGATTCTATTTTTTTGTTCTTTTGTGAATTGGAATTCCATCTTAGAGGTAAACCTAAGAATGAGAAAATAATATCTCATAGCTACTGGTAATTCATATTCATCATCTATTATCTCCCATATTTCTTCTAAAGTTGCAATTACAATAGGAATCTTTAAAAAGTCTAATCACTAAAACATATTGCTCCGTTGCTCTCATCATGACTTGTTTAGTTGTTTGGAGGTGACCTATCTTGTTGTGGAATAAAAGTAATCTCCGAGTGATTCTTTCTAATACTCCTATTGTATTCCTTGGCTATCTAATCCTTTTTAAGGCCTTAATGGCTCAGATATCGTCATAGGTTAAGGCTCCATCCATTTTTAACTGAAAACATAAGGCTAATAATACGTTAGCTAATAACATAAACATAATAACTAAAACATAAACACTTACATTGGTAGTTAGATTCAGAACTTGAGCGTGTGTATCAAGGTGAACTTCATGCAAATGGACCATTGCTCTGATACCAACTATAATGACCCAACTATATCTAAGACGTTGGACCATTAATACTACTAGACATAGCTACTACTTTGAAGAAAAAATACATAAACAATAATAATAACTTTATTAAAACTCCAACATAAATATTGTGCAAATTACAAAGTAAAATATAAAATGTGGTATGGGTACCCATTGTTTAATAAAACATAAAACTTAACTTTAAATTATTTGTTCAAAACTAAATGCAAAATTACAAAAGAAAAACATAATTCAAAACTAAAATAAACGTCATCCTCGATCGACTCACAGACCATTCATCCTCAACACACAAGTTAAGCCACCAAGAATCCTTCCGCCTCCATTTCTAGTTTCCTGCATCACACTAAAAAAAAATAAAGGAGTGAGCCTAATGCCCAGCCAGGAAAATCTACTAACAACATATAACATAAACCATATACATAAGACTATATCATAAACATATACTATAAAACATATATCATTTAAGACCACAATGGCCATCATACTTCTTGGGGCTTGTTAACTAAAGAAGTCATATGCCCATAGATTTGCGGGGCTTGCTAGCCAAGCATGTAACGCCCTGGATAGCCAAGACCGTTACACTATGTGTTTATGATAGTGCAAGACTTGCTAATCAAGTCATTTAGTTAAAAACGTGTTATTGAAACTATAATTAATCTAGGGTTAAAAGAGTTTGGCCACAAAAGTTACTTTTCATACATTTGAACATTTTAGTACATGGGATCCCAAAAGTAATAATGTTTGAAAGATAGTTTACAAAATTAGAACAAAAGTACAGCTACTAGCCACTCTAAGGGCAAAATAGACATTTAGGTTATCCCCGTCCTGTATCACTCATCAGCCATGGCGGCCGATCAGCTGACTATGTACACCCAGCCTCAAAGCTCTCCATCTCAGGACTAGTCCACTTTGCTCTTGCCTTTACCTGCACCACGTAGCACCCGTGAGCCAAGGCCCAGCAAGAAAACACAATAACAGAGCATAATAATCAAATAAACAACCAGATAACTCATACAGTATACTCATATACTTAACATTCCAAATAATCACATTAATCAAGTATTCAACATACTAAGTACATCATTCCTTATCAATAATCAAATCACATATCATAATCAGGGTTAACGCCCTTAGACCACACCCCTTGTTTATCCCACTTACTTCGGCCCGCTTAAACCGAGCTCAGTGAATATTAAGCCATCCTCAACTACAAGTGGCCAAGCCGCGCCCTGTGCGAAAATATTGATTGCGGCACTCTTAGGCCATTCATGGCATAATACAATCTATGACATTATACAAATATAGGGAGCACTTAGTCCCAACACAATCACATAACCGGGTGCAGTTTTCTTACCTTTAGATTTCGCTAGCTTTGTTCAATTTGATCCTCAAGCACGATCCCATCTGAGCCCTAGTGTACACCTAGTCACAGCCATAGATCAAAATCATCACCAAACCTCAAATCCAAAACCTAGCCTCGGGACCGATCTTGAGCCCTCGGGAAGCCCTAATTCCACCAAACGGGGTGGTGGAATCAAACCCCAAGTCCCCGGGCAGAAACCCTAAGAAATAACCCAAAAACCCTCTTCTGGAAACCGGGTAGCGCTACAACGCTATAAAGAGGGTGCTATAGCACTACAAACAGAACCAAAAGCACCAGGAAACCTAAGCCTAGCGCTGTAGCGCCCAAAGGCTAGCGCTACAGTGCTAGTCACAGACAAGCAACACCCTGTTTTTCTTCCTTCGATTTTCCTCAAACCAAAACCCCTTGGAACCCTTCCAAACCTCAACTACACACCAAATTGAGTCTACCATCACCTATATCTCACCCCACACAACCCAATAACACAAGACTTAACCACATGCATCATCAAACTAAGGAAACAAACATTGAACCCAAGAACTCAAAGATTCAACCAGAAACTTAGAAACTTAGAACTTCAAAGCCAGAATTTGTTACCTCCTATGGAGAATTTCGACCTTAAGTTATCTTTAGCATCCAACCAGCCTCAAGCCCTTCAACTCCTCAAGCTTATTTCCCTTTATTCCATCCAAAACTCAAGCTTAGAAACCATCTCAATAAAACTCAAAAAAACACATCAGGAAATCTTGAAACTTACCTAAGTTGAGTGGCTAAACCCTGCTAGCTCTTCTAGCTTCACCAAGGTCTTTAGCCCTAAGCTCCAACCGGAGCTTACTCTAGAATTCCACCTCCAAAACTCACAAAGAATGTTGAAGTATGGCCAAACCGACAGAGAGAGAGAGAGAGAGAGTCCCCTGTTTTCCTTCTTTCTTTTCTTTTCCTTTAGCTTCTGAGTCTTTCTACAACTTCCACTAAAGCCATAAAGCAGAATATAACCTATCCCTTAGTAAGCCAAATGACCATATTGCCCTCCCAACAATAACTATTCCTTTAAATCACTCTAAGGGCATTTTGGTGATTACTCCCAATTCCCACTAATTCCTCGAGTATCTTTAATATTTATCGCTTACTTCCTGATACCTAACTAATCATCAATTATATTTCTCAATATCAAATAATCTCCAATATACTTCTTAAATTCCCAGAAATACCCCCAGACTCACCCCGAGCCAGGTATAAATCGCCGCCGTGACTTCTCCGCTAAACCGATCACTAGGATCACCTTGAATCACAAGCTGCAAATATATCCACATAATAATGTGGTCTCAACAATTTATCACAAACTTTTGCATTTATGCCCTCAAAGGGCCAAAATTACAAATATGCCCTTGTAACCTAATCAGGGCCTACATGCATACTAATACCCATAGTCATGCATCGCATATATCCAAATTATCATATAAGCATGCTTGTCACATAATCCTGCATTTTCAACATTAATCCATATAACTTCCAATTGTGCCCTCCTGGCACACTAATCAAGGCCCTTAAGCCTTATTAGTAATTTTTGGGTCGTTACAAAGCAAGTCATATGCCCATAAATTATTGAGGCTTACTAGCTAGACAAGTCATGTGCCCAAGGACTATAAACATACAATACATAATGTAAATGTAACATACCATAACATAAGCATAACATATCATATAAACATATAAAATCTATCCTATTTTCCTTACCAAAACAGGGATATTTGAGAACAAGAGCGGGATTAGAACACTCCTAAAACCAAAAGTAACAATGGTGAGTTTCTATAGAAAAGAGATGAAAAGGAAACTAAGCCATCAAAGAGGAAACATACCAAGAAGAACCTTAGATTAAAGAACTTAAACACCTAACCACAAAACCATAAACAGAAGTTAGGATTTGAAAGAAACTTAAGGAAAACTAAGGAATCATACAGAATAGAACTTATGAATAATATTACCTTGGATGAACTAGAACCGATCTACACTTCACTATCGAAAACACACTTTATCCCACTACCCAAGTGTTTATGAAGCTAAAGATGATAAAGCTTTTATCCCCAAAACCCAAGTGTATCACTCTATAGAAATCCTAGCAGCTTGAAGGCTTTGAACAAAGCTTGAGGAGTGAGAGAAATTGCTGGGTAATAGGTCCTATTTATAGAGCTCAAAGATTGAAAATATCTCCTTTTTGGCTTGAATAAAATAATGAATATTAAATGAAAAATAATTGATTATTCGGTCAACAGATTCTTAAGAATCGGTCAAAAACGTTCAAAGGAAAGTCAAGAGGTTAAGGGATGAATCGAGCTCAAATTTCTCAGAGTTCAAAAAACCACTCCTAGGGCCGATATATCGCCCACCCTAGGCGATATATCGCCTGACCTAATATCCCGAGTGCTCGTGGTTTTGTTCGTGCGAAGTCAACATGTTTTTCGTATTCGTATTGCTGCGATATGTCGGCATACGTAGATAATTTAAATGCATTTTTTCACGAATTTAGGATAATTAGAGTTGATTAATCAGGTTTGACTAAGTAATATGCGATTCCAGAAAGGTCTGGAAGGGTCTAGAACTTCTAGAAACTTCTATTATTGAATTGTCCATTTAAAATGCTTAAATCCTCAAATAAACAAGATTATTACAAGTGTCATGCTCTTAATGCTTCTGGAAGATTCTAGAGTTTCTAGAACTTTGTTTTATTTAAACTATAATTAACTCCTTAAATAAACATGATTATGACAAGTGTCATGCTCTTAATGGCTCTATCTAAACCTTAGGTTACAATTAAAATATTTTTATGACCATAAATATTAATCAAACCTTATGTTATAATTAATATTTCTAAAAAATAGCTTATACTTATCAAATTCATAACTGTCGCTACGAGTGTCCTACTAAGTCCCGATTTGAACCAAAATCCACGAAATCTAAAATACTACAAACTACTACTAGCTATCTAGCTAACTAAGTAAACATTCTGGGACTCTATAGGTGCGCCCCACTGTGAAAAACTGGGCCTGATAAAACCCAAATCCAGTAACTCTTGTAGTTGAACCTTCAGTTCCTTCAGCTTTACTGGAGCCATCATATACGATGCCCTAGACATTTTCTCTGTCCTTAGCGCCAATTCAATCACAAACTCAATCTCCCAGTGTGGACGTAACCCTGGCAAGTCCTCTAGAAACACATCCATAAACTCACAAACTAACCGAGTCTGTTCTAGTCCCACTGGCATGACCTGAGTGGTATCCACCACACTAGCTAAGAACCTTATGCATCCTCCCTGCAACAGGTCTCTAGCTCTAAGAACTGATATCATAGGTTGTTGACAGTGAAAACTCGTCAACAAAATTAGATCGAAAATCTCAAAGGTAAGTATGGAGATATTTAGATAAGAACTTATGGAAGGATAAACACAGATCAATAGTGGAGTGAGCCTTTGTATATTGCTTAATAGCTTGAGTGTAAAATGAATTTCTCAACCCCTTTCTTGGAGGGGTGAAACTCTATTTATATTGGGGCTCTAATGGCTCCTGATATATTGTGGTTCGAGGGGACAAGATTGTACATAGGTACGTTGTCAGGGTTGTGGCACCGGTCGTAGTGGTGTTGGAAAAGTGGTGGTCGGCTCTAGTACGTGTCAGGGGTCTGCAAAAGTATTTCTGCATTAGTACCACATTACACCTCCACTACTTGTTGGGTATGGACCTCATAAGCGTGCTGAGGGAGTCCTTTTCATGTACCATTCTTGTACTACCACTACCTGTCTGGCGTGGACATCGTATCCGTACTCTAACTCTTCTTGGTCTATAGGTGCGCTCCGTACTTCTTTTGATTTCGCGTTGAATTGTTATGCGGCTTCCCTATCTTTCCTTAAATGTGTGTTAAAGAGGTCCTTGATTTTACCTCTCGTGAGGCCCCTAATGGCGAGGGACGCTTAGTGGAGGCCATCTCTCGCGATGCCCCCTAAGGACGAGGTTGTGGCGAGGCCGTCTCTCACGAGGCTCCTAAGGACGCGGCTGGTACGCATGGCGAGGCCACCACAAGGCCCACGACGCGACTGATGTGCGAGACAAGGCCACCATGAGGACCACGGCATGGCTATTGCGCATGGCATCTTGGGGGCCGTGAGACGCTTGTCTCCTGGTTATGTCGCAAGGCGAGGTCCGCAAGTCCCTAGTGGTGTCGCGGATCACCACACGTGGCTAGCCGCTGGTGGTTTTGAGGTGCTGACACGTGAGGCGCTGGCACACAAGGCTCACTGGGATGCGAGGTACTAACACGCGGGGCTTGCCTACTAGGTGCGTGAGATGCTGGAACGCGAGGCTCCTGATGAGGGCCTACTAGGTGCACGAGGCCGAGGCACCTTCACGAGACCCAAGCGCGAGGTGCTGGCATGGTAGTGGCATCTTCACGAGGCCCACGCACGAGGCGCTGGGTGAGGCACTTGATGCCTTGTGTGAGGGTATTGCAACGTAAGTAGGCCTTATGGGGCTTTAGACTTGATCGTTTTGGACCTTCTACCAGTGTGGAATTCTTGTCTCTCATTTGGCATGAAGTGACTTTGTTAGGCTTAGGGCCTTGCAAATATGTGGCCCCTTGGTGGCACGTGATGACCTTTTGACCCTATCGCGTACTTGGCGCCTTCAGTGCCCCTTAGCCGCTCACTTCAGTAAGGGACTAGAAACCTTTTTTTTCTTGGTGGATTTTTGGTATCCACACTTGCCCCCCAGTCTATAGGGAGGCCTTTAGGCGTTCTTGTAGACTCTTCTCTTTCTTTTTATTTTTTATTTTTATTATTATTATTATATATATTTGTATTTATTATGCTCGAGGTCCTTTTGAGCCCACACGAAGGGGTTCGATAGGTCTGTCTTTGGTGCACCTTGATTGTATCTATAAGGATATTTTGACCACTTGGGTTCCAGTTATCCTTTTATATAATTTTGCGTGCGCTTATTATTTCTTGCGAGAAGCGTCCTTCTCGTCATTAGGCATAGTACTATTTTTGCAAACGTCTACTTTGAGACCCTTTTTTCAAGCGTCTACTTTGATACCCTTTTTACAAGCGTCTACTTTGAGACCCTTTTTTGTAAGCGTCTACTTTGAGACCCTTTTTTACAAGCGTCTACTTTAAGACCCTTTTTGCAAGCGTCTACTTTGAAACCCTTTTTTGTAAGCGTTTACTTTGAGACCCTTTTTGTAATTTTTTGAGGTGATCTCCTTGGTGTCAAGACCTTTATGGCTAGATGATCCTCGTCCAATTTTAAACTTGGTCAGCGACCCCTCTAGCACGACGTTCTCTTCTATAGGGAATCTTTAGAGGTATTGGTAGTAGGGCGACTGGAGGAAGGTTCGCTTCCCTCCATATGCGAGTTCTTATGGCCCTCTTCCACACGTATGTACTTCTGTGCTCTTTCGAAGAAATCATCTAAATTCAAAAATTCTCTTTTGAGCATGTTACCCCATAACTTGCTTCCTGGACAGACTCCGGCTGTAATAGCCATCTTGAGCTCCTCTTTGGTTAAACTTCCCACCTTTGTTGCTTCCATATTGAACCTATGGATGTAGTTCTTCAGACTTTAATTTTCGCCTTGCTTTACGTTAGTCAGGCAACTAATTGGCATAACGTAATCATAGTCCGCATGGTGCTGTTGAAGAAATTTGTCAGAGAATTGCTGCCATGATTTGATTGTTCCTAGCCTTAGCCTCTTGAACCACTTGTATGCAACACCTTTAAGCGTAACAACAAAGATATGGAATTTTGCTCTGCTGTTGACCCCTCTTAACCTCATCAAGTTATTAAAGTAGTCTAAGTGATACTTTGGGTCTGTAGTACCCTCGTACAGAGTCATGCGAGGCTCTCTGAGGTTGCGGGGGATTTGCTCAGCCTGGATCTCCCTAGTGAAGGGTGAATCATGGTCAAATTCTTCATCTTCTCTGTGCCCCCCAAGTGCGGTGATAATCTTGCCTTTGGGGTGCTGCATTTTGATGTCTAGTTCCCTCCTCTTTTTGCTTAAGGAGTCTTGTGGGTTCTCAGACTAATCCCTTGCCTTGGTTATGCTCCTCAGGGGAGCCACGGGGGGTGCGTTTCTTACTTCTGACCTCTTCCCATGGAGCTTTTCTCTTAGGCCAGGGGGCGCCTCTTTTGAGGTGACTTCTTCTTCGTTCCTACAACCATCGTCTTCCTTCTGCCTTTGCTCCTGGGGGCATTTCGTCGGTCTAGATCTCTCATGGTAATTTGTCTGGGGAGTTTTACTGATGGAAAGTCGGGTTCTCCCATTGTAACGACCCAAATTTGCTAATAAGGCTTGGGGCCTTGATTAGTGTGCCAGGAGAGCAATAACTGTTATACTGTATTAATTTATGTGAATTTAATGAATATGTGATTAGAATGCATGGTTAGGTGAAATAAATATGCATGTGGGCCCCATTTGGTTGTTAGGGGTAAATTGGTAATTTCAGCCCGCTGAGGGCATAAATGAAATAATTATGTTATATAATTAATACCACGTGTGAGTGGTGATATTATTGTGATGCACGTGCCGAGACGGTCCTAGGGAGCTAATTAGTTTAAAAGTCACAACGGGATTAAATACCCAGCTCGGGAGGAGCCTAGGGATATTTTGGGAATTTTATAATTTGAGTTTGTGAGTTAATGGTTAATGGTGATTGAGTAACTTGAGTGACCATTGGTAACTATTGAGAGTAACAATTTTAGGTGAGAAAAATGGTAGAATTGTAGGAAAGGTGAAATGGCAAAAATGCCCTTGAGGTTTAGTTAGGAAAGGATTTTGATGGAGGGGTAAAATAGTTTTTTGGCAGAGGTTTAGATAGCTTCAGCTGGGGGAAAAGGTGATTCACGTTCAAACACTTAGTCATACAATAGCTCTTGTGGAAAATAGGAAGAAGAAACTAGAAGGAAAAGGAAAACCAAGGGCAAGACGAAGAAAAGAGGGGAGCGGAAATTGGGAACTTAGGAGGAGAATCAAGAGGTTTGAGGCAACTAAAATCAAGTATAGGCTAAGGCTTGTTCAGAGGTAAGATTTTATTCCCTGTTTTGTTTAAGTTTCAAGTTTGATTTTTAGAGAGTAAGAATGAAAATTGAAAGATAGTTATGGCTGGTTTTGCATGAGAATTCAGCTTGATAATCAAGAGGAATTGGTTTAAAGCTGGGATTGGAGAGAATTCAAGCTGAATTATTGATTGAGGTAAGAGTTTTAAACATCTTTGAATTTTCGTATCTGATGTGGTTTAAGAATTTGGAAGCATGGTTTAAGTTTTTCAAGCTTTGGTTTAAGTTTTTGGCCTACTGGTTTAAGTTTCTGAAGTTTGAAACCAAAGTGTGGATTTTGGGTGTGATTGTGTGTTGGACCTTGTTGTTGGTGTTTCTAGGATGTTAGATGGTTCATTTGAGGTTTTCAAATTGGTTTTGGGGTTTAAATATGTGTTTTGTTTGAATTGGAAGTGTTTTGGCTCGGGAAAAATGTAGGGGAAAACCCAGAATTCTGGGTTCGCGAAGGGGCGCCGCGGCCCTTAAAGGGTAGTGTCGTGGCGCTAGGCTATTTTCTGGGCAGGGAATTTTGCAATTTTGGGAATTTTCCCCAGGGGCTCGGGGGATGTTTCCATTGTATTGTTTTAAGAAATTGGAGGTCCCAAGAGTGTGGGATCGGTCCCGGGAAGTGGTTTTTGGATTGGTTAGTATTAAAGGGTGTTTTATATGTCTTGTGACTAGGTTCTCGGAGAGGCTCGGGATAGAGGACCGTGCTCGTAACTTTGGTGCATCGTGAAGCTCGGGATACAGGTAAGAAAACTGTAGTACCCGTAGAGTAGGGCATGGGCCCATAGTGTTGTTGTAGGGCACGGCCCTAGATTGTAGTGTATGCTAGGACATAGCCATGATTGAACTGTTATATGTTTGAATGTTGTTTGAGTTAAGCTATATGTTGTTATAGTTGAATGAATGGCAAAGGAGCCGAGAACGGCAGTGGGGCCGAGAGTAACATTTGGCACGCGGAGTGCATACCACCAGGGTGAGACCCCAATGGATACATGGGATATCCTTACGGTGAGGATCGAGATCCCAGGCTTTGGTAGTGCTTCTGGGACGACTTGGCCGTATATGTTTAGTCTGATGGACTGTCTGTTTATCTGTGGATTATCTGATATAATGGTATATAATATGCAAATGTTAAGTTCTTTTTGAGTTTTCTTGCTGGGCTTCGGCTCCCGGGTGCTCTGTGTTGTAGGTAAGGGAAAAGAGAAAGTCAACCAGCCATGAGTACGGAGAGCATGAGGCGGCGTGTACATGTTTGGTCTGCCCGACTGCTTTGGTTGGGGCATTTTGAGAAATGGCTGTATTAAATTGTGATTTTGATAGTTAGTCATCTGTAAACCTATTTTGAGTTGTAAATATTTTATAAACCTTATTTTGGGATCCCAAATGTTAGACTCTTGGAATTTTCAATGAAATAGAGTACTTTCAAAGATTACAGCCTTGACTTCTTGTTTAATCACACTTTTGTTCTAAAAACCTCGTTTAGCGAGTTAATTGCACATTTTAAACTCACTTAGTAATGACTCTAAGGTAGTAGGGAATTACACCCATCATCTACGAGGACAATGTTTTCCCCTTTTTCACGCTCCTTCTCTTTACGCTTAGGAAGGGGTATGCTTGACTTTCCTTGCAGTAGGTCGTTTAAGACCTCCTGCATGTTCTCTATCGTGGTTTCTAGCCTTCGAGTCTTTTCATGTAACTTGTGAATCTCATCCTTTTAGAAGCGAGTCCTTGAGCTGGAACTTACCCAGCGTACCCTGGGACGTTTGCCTGGTCCGTGCATTGATGGACCTAGGTCTTGGTGGCCTGAGCGTGGTGCCACTAGGGGCCAGTGAAGTGGATGCACTGGAGGCTCCGGATGACCTCCGTCGGGCCGGATAGCTGGGGGCGATGCTTCCTTCTCCTCCCTTTGGGGAAGGGGTTCCTCCGGCCTACCTCCATGCTTAGGCGGAGGGGGGTCTTTCATGGAAGCCCTCCGCTCCACTCCGTCCCGACGAACCTCATCATCGTGTAGTTGCCGTAGGCGTTTTGAACACCTTAGCATCTTTCTTTGGATGAAGTGATGAAAGAACGTTGGCTTGATGCTGGTTCCTCCCACAGACGGTGCCAAACTGTTGACGGTGAAAACTCGTCAACGAAATTAGATCAGAAAACTCAAAGGTAAGTATGGAGATATTTAGATAAGAACTTATTGATGGATAAACACATATCAACATTGGAGTGAGCCTTTGTATATTGCTTAATAGCTTGAGTGTACAATGAATTTCCCAACCCTTTTGCTGGAGGGGTGAAAGTCTGTTTATATTGGGGCTCTAATGGCTCCTGATACATTTTGGTCCCAGGGGACAAGATTGTACATAGGTACATTGTCAGGGTTGTGGCACAGGTCGTAGTGGTGTTGAAAGAGTGGTGGTCAGCTCTAGTACGTGTGAGGGGTCTGCAAAAGTACTTCTGCATTGGTACCACATTACACCTCCACTACTTGTTGGGTATGGACCTCATAAGCGTGCCGAGGGAGTCCTTCTCATGTACCATTCTTGTACTACCACTACCTATCTGGCGTGGACATCGTATCCATACTCTAACTTTTCTTGGTCTATAGGTGCCCTCCGTACTTCTTCTAATTTCGCGTTGAATCGCTATGAGGCTTCCCCTATCTTTCCTTAATTGGGTGTTAAAGAGGTCCTTCATTTTACCTCTCGTGAGGGACCTAAGGACGAGGGACGCTTAGTGGAGGCCATCTCTCGCGATGCCCCCTAAGGATGAAGTTGTGGTGAGGCCACCACTCGCGAGGCTCCTAAGGACGCGACTGGTGCGTGAGGCAAGGCCACCACAAGGTGCACAGCGTGACTGGTGTGCAAGACGAAGCCACCACCAGGACCACGATGTGGCTGTTGTGCGTGGCGTCTTAGGGCCTGCGAGCCGCTTGTCTCCTAGTGGAGTTGCGAGGCAAGGTCCACAAGTCCCTAGTGGTGTCGCAGATCACCACGCGAGGCTAGCCGCTGGTGGTGTTGAGGCGCTGGCACGCGGGGCTCCTAACGAGGGCCTACTCGGCTCGCGAGGTGCTGGCATGCAAGGATCCTGACGAGGGCCTACTAGGCGCTGGCACGCAAGGCTCACTAGGTGCACGAGGCACTGGCAAGCAGGGCTCGCCTACTAGGCAAGCGAGGTGCTGGAACGCAAGGTTCCTGACAAGGGCCTACTAGGTGCGCGATGCCGAGGCACCTTCACGAGACCCAGGCGCGAGGCGCTGGGCATGGCAGAGGCATCTTCACAAGGCCCAGGCGCGAGGCGCTGGGCATGACCAAGACACCTTCACAAGACCCAGACACGAGGCACTTGATGACTTGTGTGAGGGTCTTACAATGCGAGTGGGCCTTACAAGGCTTTAGGCTTGATTGCTTTGGACCTTCTACCAGTGTGGAATTCTTGTCTCTCATTTTGGCATGAAGTGACTTTGTGAGGCTTAGGGCCTTGAAAATTTGTGGCCCCTTGGTGGCACGTGATGACCTTCTGACTCCATCGTGTACTTGGGGCCTTCCGTGCCCCTTAGCCGCTCACTTAAGTAAGGGATTAGAAACCTTGTTTTTTGGTGGATTTTTGGTATCCACATAGATATACGGGGCATGCACAGTGCCAACAAAAACAAAGGGATCCTCACCCACTGGCACAAAAGTTACCATATTCTTCTTACAATCTATCAATGCCCGATATTTCTCTAACCAATCCATACCAAGAACTATATCAAAATCAGCCATCTCCAACTCCACCAAGTGAACTGATAACTCCCTGCCATCCACTATAACTGGTAATGACCTAATCCATCTCCTGGATACCACTAACTCTCTAGTAGGCAATGCTGTACCAAACCACACAGAAAAGAAATCACAAGGTCTACACAACCCATCTATAATCCTACTAGCAACAAATGAGTGTGTAGCACCCGAATCAATAAGAACAATATAAAAGGTTCCAACACTAGAAATCTGGCCTGTAACCATCGAGGAACACCTGAGCTGGCGTCAGGCTGTCCACATTCATCGACTCCCCCTTTTTGGCTCTCGGGCAATCTTTCTTCAAGTGCCTCGTACTGCCACAAACAAAAAAGGCCTTCGCCCGACATTCCCCAACATGGCGCCTCCAGCACCTAGGACACTTTGGGAATAACCACCATGTCTCACCGCCACCTTGGCAGCCCATTTGTATACCCCGTGGCCGCCTATCTGGCCCTGGAACTGAAACTGTGTCTGGGTCTTCCTCTTCTGATCACTGGGGCCTCCGCCCCTACCAAAACCGAGAAATGGAGGTCCTGACCTCCTAAGATCCCTTCTTGCTGCATTATCACACCAGATCTTGTTCTCAGCGCTCTCATCTATAGGCGCCTTTTCCACAGCATGTGCATAGGTAGTCACTTCTAGCATAGTAGTAATGCGAACATCGCGGGCTACCATAGTCTCTAACCCCTGTAGAAATCTCTCTCTTCTGGTCCCATCAGTGGACACCAGATCCTCGGCAAACTTTTCCAGTCTGTCAAACTTCAGGGCATAATTGGTCACCGACATGTTACCCATAAGTAACCTGCTAAACTCTTCAGCCTTCGTAGCCTTAACGGCATCATTGTAGTAATTCTCGTTGAATAAGGTTCTAAACTCTTCCCAGTCCATTGCAGTAACTGCTCTAGTCTGGGATACCACCTCCCACCATATTCAAGCAACCTCCCAAAACATATAATTTTCACAGGCCGTTCTTTCATTACCACCTACTCTCATAAAGTCCAGGATAGTGGTTATCATGGTCATTCACTGCTCAGCCTTCAGTGGATCAGAACCACCCTAAAAAACTGGAGGGTGTTGCTTCCTGAATCTCTCATATAAGGGTTCCCACCTATCTCTCCTTGTCTAGGGCTGTACAACTGTTGATACCTCAGGTTGTACCACTGTTGGTACCGCGGACTGTAGGTTCCCTGCTGGAACCTGTTGCTATCTCAAGAGGCATATCTCTTCTTCCTGCCTCTCTAACCTGGCTTGCATGTCAGCAAGCACTTGTTGCCAGTTCTCTGGAGTTGGCAGTGGGGCCTGGCCCTGAACATTCCCTTCACTAGCCTATAACTCTTTACCATCCAGCCTCTCTGGCCTTTGAGGGTTCATTCTGACACTCTAACCACCCTACAGAGATCAAATTAACCATTAGGTAAGTCATAACTATACCACTTGCCGCCTGATGGTCCAAGATCATCAGATAACATACATATGCAATGCTAATAAGCATGCCATCACACAATAAATATATTCATTCATAGTGCTAATAAGCACCTCCTGATATCCATCAGCAAATAACAATACATACAGACATATAAGAGTATTTTCACAAATCCAACATACCTAATAAGCATGTTCTTTAACATTCACGCAACACTCAAGCGCCATGCCCTATTAGATAATCTCATGCTTCCTAGATAGGCAACCAGATAAGGCATTCATATCATGTTTAATTATTTAAACAGATAAACACATAACAGTTACCAAACCCTGAGTCGAGCTTGTCTTTAGTGGCGAGTGTACATGCCCGGCCAGTCTTTAAGAACCCTTAAACCTTGGCAGCGCTGATACCAAGTTGTAACGCCCTCCTAATCCAGGACCGTTACACTGTGCACTTAAAATTGTGTAATACCTGCTAATCAGGTCATTTGGCTTAAAGCGTGTAACTAAGGTTAATGACAAGGGTTAGGATTAAAAATTTTGGTCCAAGAACCATTGACTTTTTGTAACGACCCGGATTTTCAAGACTCGATAATGCGGAAATATAAATGTTTTCATTTAACAAAATGTCTCAAAAACCCATAGAAAAAAATAACTTTTTAAAAAGTCGTATGGCCATACTTAACATTTAGTTACAAACATGTTATATAAAGATTAGAGTGAGCCTAGTTTAGAAAAATTACACAACATTTCCAAAAATAAAACGGCTTCCCAAAAGGTCGGTCCACATGTACTTTTGCAAGGAAGACTCCAGCGCTCACTACTCTGCCTTGCCCTTGCACTTACCTACAACATGAAACAACTAGGTAAGCGAAAACGCTTAGTAAGATCAACTTTCAAACAAAGCAGGTAGAGAAATAGGGATCCGGACCCATCCGGACCATACACAATCAATTTCAAGAACACTAAAGCGTCCTGGCAAACTTATGGTCATGCCTGATAACCAAGGATAAATTAATTATTATCTAGATAAAAATCCTGCACTAATAAAATCCCAGAACAAGCAGATATATTATATCGCAACTAATTCTTATCAACAATTATATTCCTGCACTCAGAAAATCCCAGAGCAAGCAGATATATTATATCACAACTATATCTTACCAACAATTATATCCTTGCAATCAGAAAATCCCAGAGCAAGCAGATATATTATATCAGCTTATAATTTTAGACCAACGGTCGACAATTTCCAACAATTCAGGCGTAACGCGCCCTCCAACATAATTGCTAATCTGTAAAAGAGAACCGAGTCTCAACACTAAGATCTAGCCAATAAATATTCTCATCAAGGGTAACTATCGTGTTACTTAGGGCATCGCTACATATTCAAGAGTGTAATCCAATTTACACGGTTTTACGGAGACTTCTATGTTAAACAGTGATGCTGGTGAGCAGTTGCCCCTAGGGTGTTCAGCCTCACTCAATCTTGGAAACCCCTAGTGTCTCTAGGCACTCTCACTGAATGGCCAATATTCACGGCTGCTATCCGGGAATAACTTATCAGAGCACTTGCTCGGATTCTAACCGTCCAATGATTAAGTAAGCATGAGGGCCCCTAGGTCCCATTTATCTTGGCGCCCCTAGGTTTAACCAGCTTATCCTCATCTCATGGCCACCCGTCGCGGTAATGAACCGGACATAAATAAAATCAAGCAGTGTGACGGGGATCAACCGTCTAGGATATGACGGACTTCTACCGTTCATATTTTCTAAATCAGCACTCACTAGACTAATGTCTCTAAGCAACTTTCTATGACAGTCTATATATATGCATGTATCCCTATACTAACATACAAGACAATAATCATTTCATGTTGCAGCCATACAATATAAGTTGACTTACTTGGAGTCCTTAGCGCTCAGCAGGTTTTCACCCTCCAACGTTCAGTCCAGTTACGCTTAGCCAATACTGTAGTTATCCATACAGTATACTCGGATTAATTATGGCACTCATAATTCATTATTATTATTTTGGGTAGTTTGGTCATTTTAATAAAAGTCATTTGTAAGGATTTATAATCCTTATTTGGTTTTAAACCTATTAAGGAAAGTCATACAAGACATTCGGGACTAAACCCTAAGTCTCGGGGAGACCTATCCTAAGGTCTCGATACCTAGGCTCGGGTATCACAATGGTATTTCCCCACAACCCGCTAAAAATCTTATTCTTTCAAGGTATCGCTATTAACCCGCACTTTCGACTAGTCGGTTAAAATATGTAAGATTTTAGCCGGTATTACATCCAGAAAATACAAATAAATTCCTTAATTATTTTTAAAGAAAATAAACTCTTTAAATTTTCCTTTTAGTTTTCTTAAGGTTTTAATATCTAAAAAATGATTTAAGAAAATTGCCTAATTTGTCTTAATTAGGAAAACCGTTATAAAGTTCTCATCTTGACTAATTAATTTTCCAAAAGCAATTAATCAATTTTTACTTACTAGAAAAATAATTCATTTAAACTCAAAGGGGTAATTTTAGTGAAAATATGATTTCAAGACTTACCAATTTATATCTTAAAATAAGCAAAATTTTACTTTTTACCTTATGTTCCAAAATCTCATTTTTACACTAAGTGTGAAAAGCCTATTTTTTACATTTTTAACTACATACTTCGTTAGTTCATACCTTGAAATTTACTTACCCAATTGTTACCAAAATTTACCAATTCCATTTTTGTTATGCCCTTTAGGTCTTTGTAAAATCTTAGGTCAAAATGAGCATTTTTGATTGGTGAAATCATTTTCCAACAATGAGGTAAAAATGACCTTATTTTCAAGTCCTTATTTTTTCCAAACTTTGACAGTTAATAACTTTCAAACCGTTCAATATTTTCTTACCAAATTTTACAGTGGAATAATAGGTTATGCCAGAAATATGTCCACAAAATTTTAGAAAAAACTGGGTTTATTTTCCCTATACAGTTGCTTTCCAAACTTGGTTCCGAAAATAAGAATACAAAAAAACAGTTTTTTACCTAAACTTTGAAATAGCATAACTTACTCATTTCTAAATATTTTTTAGTGTTTCAAAAGCTCAATTTTATGTACTCAATCTCAACAACAACACAGTATAATTTAATTTTACAAAAACAATATACAGTGGCTGCTTGACCCCTTGGAAGTCACAGCTCAAAACATGTTTTGTTTTAGGGTATCCTACAAAACCCTTGTGGGTTTTGGTTCCCATTTTCAAACATCAATACACATGCATCATAAAAATTATTAAACAACTACCATAACCTTATTACATCACCAACAAGAAACTTTAAGTATTAGATATACAAAATAATGCTTAAAACTAAAAACCCTACAACAAAATCATCAAAAGTAAACTTTTTACCTCTTTGGTGTTCTTGCTTAAGGTTTGGACCTTCCTATTAGCTTTGGCTCCTCCAAAACCTTTCAAAAACCCTAACCAACTTCCCCCAACAACATAGGTAATTAGCTATTTGAAAATCTATGATTAAAACTTGACAAAAGTCTAGATTAATGAAACTTTACCTTAGGGAAAACCCTTCCTAGACCAAGACTTAGCTTCCAAGTTTCTTTGGTGTTCTTGGGGTTGAAAATGGAGAGAACACTTGAGAGAGTCTTCAAAAATCAGATGAGAGTGAATGAGGGAGTGTGGGAGTGTGGGGATCGGTTTTGGGGGTTAGAATAGCTCACAATACTCTTCAAAATATCACAAAACACTTGAGTGCTTTTCTACCCACTTGCCCACTTGACTTCTTAATTAAATGGGATTTAATCTTTATAAAATTGGGTTCACACCACCCTAAAATACCACATGGCCGGCCACCCTTTGCCATATATGTGATCATTAATTTTTTTATTTATTTTTATAAAGGTTAATAAAGGTTTCATAAGAAGAAAAGTCCAAATTGGCTTTTGACACCTTTTTCACTCTTATTAAGTTTTAATTACCAAAATTAACATTAATTAATTAAATTTAATGTCTCTCACATTTAATTTAATTAATCACATAATAAAATTTAACCTAAGGTCCATTCATGGAATAAAATTCCCCATTTCGGCAAAATTAGGCATTTACCACAAAATGCCTTAAAATTTCCATTTTCTTTTAGGTTTATTATTTTTGACCAAACTTTAACTTTTATGAATGTATTTTATGCCCAAAATATAATTGCCATGGTTTTTCATTTTATTTTCCGAGATTTTTACCCGATCAGGGTTTTTGTGTCGGTCAAGGACCGAAAGTCTTATCTTGACTTTTAAAATCACAAAATTCATATTTTGGCTAGCAATAACTCATGGGATACTTAAAAACAAAATATAATATTATTTAAAATAATATTCTTAACCCGGGGGAAAAATCTCGACCCGAGTCGTTTAAAGGTACCCAAAAACGTAGGACGTTACACTTTTATTCCAAAAGTGTTATATAACATGGGATCCAAAAATATTACAACTCAACTTTTAAAAAGGATAGATACATATCAAAAGTTACATTACCCTGCCTAAACGACAAAACAGGGCTATAACCCTAGTTCCTCTGAGATAACCCCGACCGTGATGGTCGAGCAGCCGCATATGTACACACCGCCACCAAAGCTCTCCAACTCATGGCTGGTCAAGCTTTCCTTTTCCCATACCTGCACCACAAAGCACCCGTGAGTCGAGGCTCAGCAAGAAAACAGAATATACAACAACAGAAAAAATAACTTTAAAATAACCATTCAATAGAAATTAGTATCATTAATTCATAGCCAATATCATTTAAGTTTAATCACATGATCATTGGATCAACCTGGGGCCGCTGCCATATTCAGTTGGCTTTTAAGCCAATTCTCGGGCCTATGCCCTAGCTTCATGAGCATAGAGTCACCTGGGTCCTCGCCCTTACCTCTGTCTCACTAGCCATAGAGCTATCCCAACCCCTGTGGTTCTCCATCGACCTTAGAGTCGATCAACATAGTAGTACGTTGCTGGTTTAGGCCAATGCCTCTCGACCAGCGCACAATGCGCTGTTGCCATCGTTAACTCATAAGTCAAGCCCTGATCTATGATTACGTACCTTACTTATAAGAAACAGAAATGGATAAGCACTTCCCAAAAAATTAAGTATATATTCATGCTAATCATATAATCCCACTGGATAACCATTTTCATAATACTAAACATATTAATTAATGGGGCCACATGCCCTAACCATAGAATTCATGTAACGAATATTAGCACTTAAGCATTTATCAACAAGCATTTAGAACAATAGCCTAACATAACCAATCTTGGGCCCAAGCCCTAATCATATTAGCATATAATAGACAGGCCAAACCCTAATCACATACAACACGTTCTGGGTGCAGTTTTCTTACCTTAGGTCCAAGAGAGCGTAAATAAGAGCAACCCTTGAGCACGATCCTGGTTCTGAGCCCCTAGCGATACCCTCTATGAAAAACGAAGTTGATACTGAATACTTTCCCAAGTTTAGAGCTCCAAATTGTGACTTCTAGCCCAAAAATCCCACATAGCTTCAAAGCTTTTCTTGGTAAAGTGTCTAGAGAAAACAAGAGTGAGAGAGAGAAGAAAGGGTCAGTTTAGGCAGAGTTCTAAATGTCTCTTTGGTTTTGTCTTATCTAACTTAAGTGACTTAAGTTAATCCCAAGACTCGGGGTACCAAAAACGTCCCCTTGGGAAAAATGGTAAATTTCCCCAATACTTCCTCTTAAACTCCCTAACTTCAAATATATCTCCAAATATTTATTTCCATAACCTGATAACCCAATTAAATATTTAATACCCAAAATTGCCCTTCACTCGCCCCGAGTCGGGTATTGGGTCCCGTTGTGACTTTCCCGCTAATTTGTTCCCTAGGATGGCCTTGTGCCGAAAGTTCAAATAAACTCACATAATAATGTGGTCTCTCACATATATGCACATAAATACACATTTATTCCCACAACGGGCCAAATTACAAAAATTTCCATTCTAATAAGAAGCGGGCCCACATGCATATTTAATACCCCTAAATATGCAAATCTAGTCATATTATCACGTAATTCACATAATTACAATTAACATAGCAATTAAACACATATTTTCACATATTGCCATCCCGGCCACCTAATCAAGGCCCTAAGTCTTATTAGGTAATTTTGGGACGTTACACTGGATCATGTTGCTTTGTGGTCTTAGGTAACCCCACCAGAAAGTCCATAGCAATCTCTTCCCCCTTCCATTCTGGAATGTTTAGCGGTTGTAACAAACCAGACGGTTTTTGATGCTCCTCTTTAACTTTCTAGCATGTGAGGCACCTTGTGACATATTCCACTACATCCTTCTTCATCCCAGGCAACCAATATAACATTTTTAAGTCTTGATACATTTTCATAGTCCCTAGGTGTAAATAATGAGGAGTACTATGCGCCTCATCAAGAATCTCCTTTTTAATCTCTAGATTAGCTATGTCACATATTCGTTCCTTATATCTCACTGTTCCAAAATTACTGAGAGTAAAATCATTTCTACTTCCATCTTGGATTCCTTGTTTATACTTTTGTATCTGCGGATCTTTATCCTGTCCTTCCGTAACTCTGTCCAGAAAAGTTGAATGTATAGTCAAATTTGCTAAACCCCTACCATAAACTCTATACATGCTCCTTCTACTTCCTCCATCGACTAGGCAGGTATATTTCTTATAGCCACGACTTTCCCTTGGCTTCTACAGCTTAGGGCGTTGGCTGCCACATTCGCTTTCCCCAGATGATACAATATTTCACAGTCGTAGTCATTGACTAATTCTAACCATCGTTGTTGCCTCATGTCTTACTCCTTTTGAGTAAATAAGTATTTCGGGCTCTTATGATCTGTATAAATTTCCCATTTCTTCCCATAGAGATAGTGCCACCATATCTTCAGTGAGAACACTATTGCTGCCAACTCCAAGTCGTGTCAAGTAGCATTGTTCATATTCTTTCAACTTCCCAGATGCATATGCTATCACCTTCTCCGCTTGCATCAATACACACCTTAGTCCTTTCTTCGACGCATCACAATATACAAAAAAATTCTCATTATCTGTCGGTAGACTTAATACAGGTGTCATGATAAGTCTATCTTTCAACTCTTGCAAACTCCGTTCACAATCCTTAGTCCATACAAACTTGATACCCTTTCTAGTCAGTTCTGTCAATCTTAGAAATTCCTTCTACGAATTTTCGATAATACCCTGCCAACCAAGAAAACTTCTCACCTTCAAAGCATTCTTTGGTTGTGGCCAATCTTTTACAGCTTCGATCTTTACTGGGTCCACCTTAATACCATCCTTACTAATAATGTTTCCTAAGAACACCACTTGAGTTAGCAAAATTCACACTCCTTGAATTTCGCGTACAGCTGATGTTCCCTCAACCTTTGCAGTGTCAATCTTAGATGTTCTTCGTGTTCGTCTTCTGTTTAAGAATATATTAGAATGTCTTCTATAAATACTATAACGAACTTATCAAAATAGTCCTTGATGACTCTGTTCATGAGGTCCATAAATGCTGCCGAGGCACCGGCAAGTTAAAAAGACATCACAAAATATTCATAGTGGTCGTACCTAGTACGGAATGTTGTCTTCAGAATGTTCCCTTCCTTCACCCTTAACTGGTGGTATCCCGACCTCAAGTCTATCTTTGAGAACACCTCCTTTCCTTGGAGTTGATAAAAAATATCATCTATCCTCGGCAAAGGGTATTTGTTCTTGATGGTGACCTTGTTAAGTTCCCTATAATGAATGCACATCTGAATTGACCCATCCTTTTTCTTTACAAATAAAACCGGTGCTCCCCATGGTGAGTAACTTGGCCTAATGAAACCTAGGTCAAGTAGTTCCTGCAGCTGAACCTCTAACTCCCTCATTTTAGTGGGCACCATTATATAAGGTGCTTTCGAAATTGGAGTTGTTTCTAGTGCTAGCTCAATCATGAACTCAATTTCTCATTGTGGTGGAAATCCTGGTAAGTCCTCTGGAAATACATCCAAGTAATCACGTACTATCCTCGTGTCTTCTAGTCTCTGCGTCCCCATTTCTGCTGTATTAACCATGCTCTCCAAAAATCCCATGCATTCATGGTGTAACATCTTCCCAGCTTCTAATGTTAAAATGATTGGAATTCGTAGTCCTGTTGTTGTTCCCATGAACGAAAAAGGCTTCTCTCGTTCAGGCTTAAACACCACCATTTTATTCTTGCAATCAATGGTAGCGTTGTCTTCCTCAACCAATCCATCCCAAGGATTACGTCAAAATCAAACATATCCACCTCAATCAAGTCTATATATAGCCCCCTACCATCTACCCTTAAAGGCAAGGCTCTAAACCACTTCCTAGATATTACCACCTCCCCGGTTGGTAACATTGTCCCAAACCCATTAGCATGCATCACATTAGGTGTAATAAATCTACCCCTATTCTCTTAGCAACAAATGAATGAGTGGCTCTAAAATCAATTAAAACATGTCAATCAATTCCAGCGATAAAAATCTGACTTGAGACCACGAAAGTGCTTGCTTTTGCCTGAGGCTTGGTGAGAGTGAAAACATGTGCTGGAACCAGATTATCGTCCTTCTTGTGGTGCTCTTTAACCCCTTCCTAAGTCTTCTCAGGGCAGTTCCTCTTGATGTGTCCTTTCTTACCACAACCATAACACACGTTTGCCCGGCATTCTTCTTGGTGGCACTTCTTACATTTATCACACTCTGGGTACCGTACCCATTCCTTGCAACCATTGCGATAATTTCCCTTATTATCTTGGGCCCTCTTATCCTGGCTTTACTGCCCTGCCTGGTCACTTCCCTTCTTTTTCTTATTATTTGAGTTATGACCTTGGGAGGTGATCCTCTCTTTTAGCAGCACCTTCCTTCCAGATTCTTTCTTCCATTCTCTCAGCTGCTAGGGCCCTTTCCAGAACCTGAGCATATGTACTGTTTCCCTTACTGATACAGTCTCCACATTTCTGGCTATCATAGGCTTTAAGCCTCGAACAAATCGATCTACTCTAGTTGCATTGGTTGGCACTAAATCTGTCGTGAACTTGGGAAGCCTGTAAAACTTTAGTGTGTAGTCTGTCACTGTCATATTCCCTTCAGTCAAGGTGGCAAACTCATCAACCTTTGACACCCGTACTGCAGCATTGTAGTACTTGTCATTAAAAGATTACTGAAATTCTGCCCACGCCATTGTAGTAAAATCTCTTGCCTGGGAGATTACTTCCCACTAGATTCTTGCATCGTCCCTCAGGATTTGAGTTTCACAGGTTACCTGTCACTTACTTCAACTCGCATGAAGTCCATAATTGATCCCATCATGCACATCCATTGCTCTGTCTTCCATGGATCAACACTTCCCCTCAAACCCTGGAGGATGTTACTTCCGGAACCATTCATACAATGGTTCCAAATGATTTCCAGTTTCAGGAATCGCTACAATCGGTGCTAAAGACTGTTGAATGTCTCTGATTAATGATGTTGGCTGAGCTTTTTGCTACTTCAGCTGTCTCAGTTCCCTTAACTCCTCATCCTGTTTCCTCGTGTCTTCTTGCATGGCCATAAATTGTGCCTCAAACCTTTGGTAGGCGATATGAGGATCTTCCTCACGCCTTTTTCCCCCATTAGTTGGTGAAGGGTTGTCACTGCGGTTAGCTCACGTACTGGGTCTCACAATACATTGATCGTCAAGGTTGCAATTCACCCCAGCGTTCCTTCATACTCATCTCCTAGAAGCCATAGTTTAAATTCATTCCTAAAACCAACAATGTATCTTAGTGTAACTCTTTCAAATCAAGAACCAAAACATACTTTTAAATCCATCAAACAAATAATCTGAAATTATTCATAAAGCCAAAAATATCCTGAAACATCCATCATTAACAAAAGTTCACAACCCAAAAAAAATAAAAGCAATTCACTAAAACAAATATGTTTACAACGAAATGTCTACAACCACATCATATGCACAGGAAAATAGCTTTTGAGATTATCTAACATCTCTACTGAAATTCCTCAATCAAATGGTTCATTGGACATTGCGAACCCTTATTGTCTTACAATGACCTTAAGCGTACACTTGTACTTAGCATCTTCCCAAGCTCTATCTTGTACGTACTTCCACACCGCCTGAAGTTCTTCCAGCATCCTGCTTGAGGAAATCGTATCTATGAATACTTCGTACTTCCTCTTGAGACTTAGCGGTCCTCCTTCCCAAACCATGTCTTGAATGCGTTTATTGACCGTCACACAATGGTGCACTAACTTCTTGATACTCCATTCTGCAAAATGCTGCATCCTTATCCTTCGTACCTTTCTTATCCTTCTTGCTAGCTTCCTTCATTGAGTCTTGTTCAAACGATCTATAAGGACTCTAAGCACACCCACCTTGACTCCTGAAGTAGATGTCACCAATGAGGTACACACCCACCTTGACTCCTTGCGGCATGTACGTATTAAATCTCACGTATATGCACTAGGAACACTAGTGGAGACCCCCTCATTGTTGAATATTAAGCCAAGAATGGTAAAGATGACTAAGCATGTTACTTCTAGTAAGTTGCAAGCTTTCTCACACTTATAAAAGTTGGAGAAAGCTTGGAGAAATGATGTGTCTTGGACATATAAAAAGGACCATCATGTATAATGTTCATATATGATTACGGGGTGTACAACCATGAGAAGGATAGAGGCATGACCCTGACATCCGTTTCTAAAAAGTAGTGGTGGTACAAACCCAAACGAAGAGTGGAGCCTCTACCTGAGCAACCCCGACCATGTACTAGAGTTGACACCACAACATCCTGCACCACTACCCTAAAAATGCACCTGCGTACGTTCTTATCCCTTGGGACCACCATGTATCAGGGGCCATTAAAGACCAACTATAAATAGACTTCCATCCGTCACACTAAGGGGTTTGAAAATTCTTTGTATGCTTACACAATGAAGGAGTATACGATTTTTGCTCCATTGTGTTTCTGCATCATTCTCCTTCAAGTTCTTTCTATCTTCTTTCTACATAGGTTTTGCAATACACATTGAGTTTTCCGATCCTATATCGTTGACGAGTTCTCACAGTCAACAGTTTGGAGTCATCTGTGGGAAGAACAAGTATCAAGTCACTTCTCTTCAATCAATTTCGATAAGAAGAAATGCCAATGCGTTCTAGATGCCTATAGGAATCACAAGATGTGGAGATCCACCTGGACGGAGACCAACTAAGGGCCTCCAGGAGAAACCCTCTACCACCTGAGGATAGAGGTGCGTTGGAGGGACATCCAGTCCCTGAAGAGGAAAAGGAGGCGTCACCCCCGGCTGTCCCACCTAAGGTAGACCCTCTAGAACCTTCAGCCACCCCCATGGGTGGCCCAGGTATGCACCCTCATCCTTAACCATCGACCACTCCACACTCTGGTCACCAAGATCCGAGTCCCTCTATGCATAGGCCGGGCAAGAGTCCCCAAATACACTCTATATGTTCTAGCTCAAGGACTCGCTTCTATGAGGACGAGATACAGGAGTTACACAAAAAGAATCAAAGGTTGGAAACCACACTAGAGAACATGCAGGAGGTGTTGAACGACATTCTGCAAGGGAAGTCGAGCATGCCCCTTCCCAGGCGTAGGGGAAAGGAATATGAGAAAGGAGAAACGACCGTCCCCGTGGACGACGGGAGGGCCTAAATTTCCACTAGCAACACTCCTCGGACAAAGCACCATGAATGTCCAAGGCCAGCGAAGTACCCCCGAGAGCAAAGGCAGAAGGATGACGCTGGTCATAGAAACAGAGTCGAAGTCACCTCTAAGGGGTCTCCCTCTGACCTAAGAGAGGAGCTCAACAGGAAAAGATCGGACGAGAGGGCCACACCTCATGTGGCTCCCTCGAAAGACAAATTGAAAGGAAAGGCCACACTACTAGAAATATAGGTTTTTACTTCGGTTTTTATAGTGAGCATACAAAAAAAGCAAAGTAAAAACCTTTTCAAACTCTTTTACTTCGCTTTTCAAATTGGCGCTCTGAAAAAAATTACATACTACGCTTTTTTAAAAAAACGAAGTGAAAAATTCATAGTGGAGAGGGCCGTGTTTGTTTGCACAAGCCCTTATATTATGTTTAGAGATAGTAAAAATGCAAAAAACTGGCCAAACCAAACGCGGCCCTTGTCCACTTTTAACTTCAGTTTTTAGGTAAAAACCGAAGTAGAAAGTGCACCTTCCACTTCGGTTTTTACCTAAAAACCGAAGTTAAAAGTGCACAAGGCATATGACTTATGGACCTTTAACTTCGGTTTTTTGGTAAAAACCGAAGTGGAAAGTCCACTTTCTACTTCGGTTTTTACCAAAAACCGAAGTTAAAAGTGCTTTATAACCCCTTCCCTAGACCCGAACGGTCATCTTCTCAAACCCTCTCTACCCTCTGTGCAAAAAAAAACCCCCAAAACCTCCATTAACCACCGTGAGCCAACACCCATTTTGATTCTCCAAACCTTTTTTTTTTGTTTTTTCTTTATTTCTTGCAACATTTCTACCCTATAAACCGAAATATAGTCCAAATTTTTTTTTTTTTTTGTTTTTTAGAGAAAAAAAAGCATTTGGCCGTGGGTATTTTCTCCATTTGAAAGTGGTGTTTCTTGCCGGATTTTGACCGGATTTTTGTCATTGCAAGGGGATTTTGAGCTTCAAAACAGATATAGATTACTAAAATGTGGTTTTGATGATAATTTTTTAATTTTCTACGTTTTTTTTTATTTTTTTTATTATTCCGAATTTAAAATTAATATAATTAATATTTTATTAATTTTTATAATTATTTGTTTATTTTGTTAGTTTAAATAATGTGATAAAAATTAGGTTTATTATAAATATATATATGCATATTAGTTCATTTTAGAAATTTTGACAATAGATAAATTTGTTTTTTAAATATTTGAAAAAAAATAAATAGCTTGAAGATGATCAAAGTGTTGTTCATTAGTTTCATTAACTAGTTTGATTTTTTTTATTTATTGGTTTGATAATTAATTATGTAGTTTACTAATTATGTAATGTTTTAGTAGGGTCGTTGATTGAGTGGTGAACTTTGTTGTTCATTTCGGGTGCATTGAAGATTAATATTGAAGGTTAGTTATTTTTTTTATTTATATTACTATAAGATTTATGTATAAAGATAAGACTAATGTAATCATGCATATTAGATTTAGTGAAAGTTATGTTTGAAAATTAGTGAAGTAGGCTCTGGGAAATTTGCGTGCTGTGGTGATATAAGGATGGATTGATTTATGCTTGATTATTTTGTTTGTTTGTTTGTGTTGTTGTTATAGGAAATTTTGAAATTGCGGTATGCTATAGAAACACAGGATACTCTGTCGAATTTTTAAAAAAATTTATAAGACTAGAACCTAATAATGATAGATTCATCTATGCTTGATTATTGTGTTTGTTTTAAATGGTTTTATAGGTAATTTTTAAATTACGGTATGCTATAGAAACAGAGGATACTCTGCCGAATTTTTTAAAAATTTATAAGACTAGAACCTAATAATGATGGATTCATATATGCTTGATTATTGTGTTTGTTTGTATTGATTTTATAGGTAATTATGAAATTACGGTATGCTATAGAAACAGAGGATACTCTGTCGATATTTTTAAAAAATTTATAAGACTAGAACCTAATATAAGTTTTTTTCTAACTTATTAGGAATTGAATATTGTTATTAGTATGGATAAATCATGGATGCTTGAGAGGAGAGAAACATCACAATTTCAAGATGGATTCAACAAATTTTTAGAGTTTTGCCTAAAGAATTGTAGTGATCCACAAAAAATTCGTTGTCCTTGTATCGATTGTGGTAATGGAGTAAAGGGGAATATTACCATGATAAAGGATCATGTATTTTGTCAGGGATTTGATATGAGTTATAGTAAATGGTATTGGCATGGAGAATTATTAAATGATGACCAATATCCATTAGGTAGGCGAGGTGTAGATGATTTTGAGAGTAATGATTTTGATGATCATCCTATAGAATTGCTTGATGAAGCACAAGAAGAGTTTTTTCATAATCCAGAAAAATTTGATAGTATGGTTAGAGATGCAGACAGACAATTGTTCAGTGGTTGCAATAAACTAAGATTTCCCACAATGGTTAAATTTTATAACATAAAAGCAGAAAATGGAGTTAGTGATAAGTGTTTCAGTCAATTTTTAGCTGCTTTCAAGGAGATTTTGCCGCTAGAAAGTTGTTTTCCGGAGTCTACATATGAAGTAAAGAAAACATTAAGTGTGATAGGGTTGAAGTATGAGAAGATTCATGCATGTCCGAATGATTGTATTTTATATCGTAAGGAGTATTCAGACATGGACGCTTGCCCAGAATGTGGTTTATCACGGTACAAACCTAACAAAAGTAAAGAGATTAGGAAACTTATTCCTCAGAAAGTGCTATGGTACTTACCTTTGATTTCGCGGCTGAAGCGATTATATCGAAGTGCAGAACACTCTAAGAACTTAATATGGCACGAGACTGGACGAGTGAAAGATGGTAAACTCCGGCATCCTGCAGATTCACAGGCCAGGAAGAAGGTAGATTATATCAATCCAAAATTCAAAAATGAACCAAGACATCTTCGTCTTGGTTTAGCTGCTGATGGAGTAAACCCGCATAGATCTCTTAGTAGTAGGCATAGTTCATGGCCTGTCTTCCTGGTTATGTACAATCTTCCTCCTTGGTTGGTGATGAAAAGGAAGTTCATGATGCTTTCATTAATGATTTCAGGCCCAAAACAACCAGGACATGATATCGATGTTTACTTGGCACCATTAATTGCTGATTTGAAAGAGTTGTATGAAAATGGTGTTGAGGCATATGATGGGTTTAAAAAAGAAGTGTTTAATTTGAAAGCGGTGTTGTTATGGACTGTTAATGATTTTCCAGCATATGGTAACCTATCAGGTTTAAGCACAAAAGGTTACCAAGCTTGTCCAATTTGTTGCACCAACACAAGGGCCCGTCGCTTGTCAAATGGACGCAAAATGTGTTATATGGGTCATAGACGATATTTGCATTTAAGTCATCCTGACAGAAATAAAAAAAAAAAACATTTGACGGTACTGTGGAACGAGACATTGCTCCTTTGCCATTGTCAGGTGAGCAAATTCTTAAGGAAGTAGAAATAGTTGACTTTAGGTATGGGAAGAAGAATAAAAACAAAAAAGTCAATGGATGTTTTCAAAGAAAATCAATTTTCTTTCAACTTCCTTACTGGAAAGATTTACTCGTTAGACATTGCTTGGATGTCATGCACATAGAAAAAAATGTATGTGAAAGTATAATCGGTACATTACTTGATATCCCAGGTAAAACCAAAGATGGTTTGTCTAGTCGTTTAGATCTTGTTGAAATGGGTATAAGACACCGCTTGGCACCTGAAGAAAAAGGGGCTCGCACATATTTGCCTCCTGCTTGTTTTACATTGTCTAAAGAAGAGAAGCAAGCCGTATGTCAATCATTGGCGGGGATGAAAGTGCCTGATGGTTACTCGTCGAATGTTCGAAACTTGGTGTCTATGGAAGATTTGAAGTTAATTGGAATGAAATCACATGATTGTCATATATTAATGCAACAATTACTTCCAATTGCTATTCGGTCAGTTTTACCAAAAAGAGTTAGAGATAGTGTGACAAGTGTGTGCATCTTCTTTAATCAACTATGCGGAAAAGAATTGGAAATGAAGAAGTTGAATGCATTGCATGATGAAATAGTTGAAACTTTATGCAAGCTTGAAAAATATTTTGCACCATCATTTTTTGACATCATGATACATTTGATGGTCCATTTAGTAAGAGAAGCCAAGTTGTGTGGGCCAGTTTGGGCGAGATGGATGTATCCATTTGAAAGGAATATGAAGGTGTTGAAAGGATATGTACGTAATCACCATCGCCCTGAAGCTTGTATGGTTGAGTGTTATTTAACTGAAGAAGCTGTGGAATTTTGTTCAGAGTACATGGTTGGAATCGACACAATCGGAATTAGCAAACCACGGAATAACTCGGATGGAGTTGATAGAGGATTATGAGGGAAAGGAACAGTAGTGACCATATCTCGTGCAGAATTAGATCAAGCTCATTTAGTTGTGTTGGAAAACAATCCCGAAGTTCAACCATATATAATGTAAGTTATAGATTTAATAAACATTATGCTCATTTTTATGTATAATTGAAATTTTAATATGTTGTACTTTGTATTGTAGTGAGCACATGGAGTTATTACAATCAATGATTCCCAACAAGGTTAAAAATAAACAGAAATGGATTATAGATGAGCATAATAAAACATTTAGTCGATGGTTGAAAAATATTATTCTAGCAAGGTTGGGAGAAGAAAACCATGGAGTGTCGACAGAGATAAAACGCATATCATTTGGACCAAGTGTTCATGTAATAAAGCACAATGCTTACATTGTTGGAGGAAAAAGATTTCACACAAAGTAACGAGATGATGCTCGAATGGTTCAAAATAGTGGAGTAAGTATTGTGGCAGAAGCAGTGCATTTCGCTAGTGCAAAAGACAATAATCCAGTTGCTGGTACTATGGCATATTATGGGGTTGTTGAAGAAATATGGGAGCTTGATTATTCCTTATTTCAAATTCCTCTGCTCAAGTGTTCTTGGGTGGACAACAATGTTGGGGTTAGAATTGATGAACTTGGATTCACTTTGGTTGATTTAAGTAAGAAAGGTCACAAGAATGATCCTTTCATCATGGCTACCCAAGCAAAACAAGTGTTTTACATAACTGATCCTGCTGATGATAAATGGTCAGTTGTTTTACGAACCCCAGAAAGGCAGTTTATAGAAGATGAAAATGACGAAGAAAACGATGATTTGTTCCATGAAAATTTTATTTTTGGACAACCAATACATGAGCAAGTTGAGAAAATCCATGATTTCCATGAAGATGATGATGATGGGGAATACATTAGAAATGATATTAGAGTTGGAATATGGGTAGATTGTGGATCAACCAAGAAAAGAAAAAAGAAAAGAAAATGTGTCCAGTGAGTAATGTATTCATTTTTATGTTAAATATGTATTTATTTATGTCATAATTGTAACGTTAATTCTTGTTTATGTGCAGATGACAATTTCTGAAGGGGAGAACACACCAAATAGGCGAGGCCCAACAAAGAAGAACAATATCAATAATCAAAAAGCTAAGGGAATAAAGAGAAATATTCAGTTTAATGATAAAGGTCAACCTATAGGGAAAGCATATAGTGAGATGCAATCGTACGTTGGAGTTAAAACTAGGAGAACGGTCTATCTCAATTATAAGGATTGGAGACAAGTCCCACAAGAATTGAAGAATAGAATATGGGAGGATGTATATGTAAGAAAATATTTTAATTACTTTAATATATTGATCATTTTCATGAATTACTTTGCATTTCATTAATCATTTTCTTTCTATTTCAGGGTGCCTTTAACATTCCAGAAAATTGGAAACCAGAATTAATGAAAAGTGCGGGAAGAATGATGAGAGATTTTAAGACCAACATCACTAGTGACTACATCTACCCTTTGGTAGAAGACGGTCTGATAGATGAACTCCAAATCCTTCCTAAGAAATATCCAGAACTTGACCTAGAAGATTGGAGGACATTTGTTCGCCACCGTTTATCTCCTGAGTTTATGGTACTATTATGTATATTTATTATGTATATGATTTATTAGTTTTGAAATACTAATAATTGCTTAAAAACTTATTGTTACCTATTTAATGTAGGCTTTGCGGGAAGCACAACGTGAAAGAGCTCTCAAATATACTTCGAGGCATCGTACATCTCGTAGAGGGCTTGCCAATGTTAGAGAGGACCTGGTAAGTAATTCGCATCACTATTTTATAACTGTCAACTTGTTATGAAGAATATTGCACTCACCAACTTTAATTAATTGTTGTATGTTGTAGAAAACTGAACTAGGTGTGGCAGATGTAGAACGGTACCAAGTATGGATAAGAGCATGAGAAAAGAGGAAGGTTCTTGTCACAGATTTGGACAAACAAATTGAAGCAAGAATTGTAAGTGGTTTCAAGCAAGTATTTACAAGAGGATGCTGAAATCCCATGTTCTGTTGGGGAGATACACTATGTTCGAGATACTTATGACACATTCCTTCCTTGGCCAAAAGATTTAATTATGACTGACCAGGTATAAACGAATTCTTTAATTTGTTACCTATTAAAATATTTGTTGGTCCAGTATTTTAATATTATTTTTACTTGATGTTGCGTAGGGTCCTCTAAGAAAGAAACCTGCTATGTCAAAAAGTTCATCCAAGGATATGTCAAAACCTCCTATGACTAGCCCGCATCTGTCATCAGCTGGATCTCACGTCAATCCAGAAAACACTATGACCGAAGGCCAACCATTTGCCGATCACATCATGAATCGCATCCATGTTAGCCTTCAGTTTATGGTGAGAGAATTTTGCAGAGTTAAGGGAATAAACTCAGTCATCTCCATTCCAGTGGACCCAACATTCATGAATCGCGAGTCAATATTCCTAACTTCAGAGGATGTGGAACAAGTTGCTACCTTGCATATGATTGGAGGCTCAGCAATCATATTCGGATTAAGGTATCCCTTAAACTAATTCTTTGGAATGATAGGAATTTAGAATCAGTTATGAGTACTGCTCTGTGATCTGTTGAAAATTTTCATAGACATTGAATGTTTACAGGTTTGGGAAGTCCTATTTATAGGGGAAACTCTGCCGAAATTTTTCAAAATATTTAACACTAAAGAAAATTTTGCAGATGCATTTGGGAGTCCCTATTTCCAAATCAGCGTGTCTATTACAAGTTTTATGAAATTGAACGTCTTAGCATTAATAATGTTAACGATGTAGAGCGAGCAACCATTGACTTGGCGAATTGGTTGATGACCATGGATAGAGTTGGTCAACTTTACTTTATACCTTGGAACATACAGTAAGAAATAGTGTAAAATTTTCTTATTTGATTAGTCATATATTGAAATTTTAATTATTTTACTTAACATACGCTTCTTATTTTAGGGAACATTGGATGTTGGTGATTGCTATGCCAAAAGGAAAAATCGTGTTCTTAGATCCATTGAAATCACACAAACGTCCAGAAGAAATTGATTCAATGATAATGAGGTAAGTTTTAAAATTTTTAAAATATTTCTTAATATGCAACAAATATTACATGTTACTACATTTTAATAACTTTTGTTAATTTTCTTTTTAAATAGTGCATATTATAGAGCTTCTTCCAATGCATTACTCGGCAATCCCACAAAGATATTCAATGTTACATGTCCAAGACAACCACAAAGTCATGAATGTGGTTTTTATGTCTTGAAGTACATTAGAGATCTTGTACGGGCATCAAATGCAATGACTACCCTAAAAGAAAAAGTAAGTTCATTTTTTATAATTTATTTGCTATCGATACTCTATGAAATTAATTTATATTTATTAATTTTACAGTTTGGTGGGAAGACGCAATATTGTGAGATTGCAGACCTCTTGCCAATCCAACATGAATGGTTAGGCAAATTGATGACATACATTTATCAGTAAGCCTATTTTTGTTTAGTTGTAAGTTTAGTCTTTTGTAAATGTATTAATGTTAAGGCTAGTTATCTTACTTAAGTACTTGTATTTTATATGCTTATGTACAACATTTTTAATTAATAAAAGTTATCATATTTTCATTCAAAAAAAATTCTTAACCAATTTCAATTGTAAAAATATATATAATTGTAATATCATATAATTAAATTGTTGGAAAATAATTAGGCCAAAAAAAAATATATTAATAAGATCAATTAAATAAAATTAGGCCAAAATATATATATATATAAAAATAGAAACCATCCATTTAAAAATAATTAGAAACATATATTAAATAAAAAAGGCGGGCACTTTCTACTTCGGTTTTACCTAAGAACCGAAGTAGAAAGTGCCCTTTTACTTCGGTTCTTAGATAAAACCGAAGTAGAAGTGCACATTTTACTTCGGTTTTCCCTAAAAACCGAAGTAAATCAAGCTTAAAAACTGAAGTAAAAGCCCCTTTTCCTTGTTGTGCCAACCCATTCGACTTGAGAGACTACTTGAACAAAAGGAGACAAGACTTAAACACCAAGATGAGGAGCCTACGGAGCAAGATAATCACTGCGTCAGGGGGCACGCTGTCAATGACGAGTTTGATTATGAATCTCCCTTCACTAGAGAAATCCAAGTCATTCGGTTCCTAGCCAACTTCAAAGAGCCCCACATGACCCCTTACAAGCAGCACCATGCCAGGTACTAGCCTTTCTGACATAAAGCAAGGCGAAGGCAAAAGCTTGAAGAGTTATATCCACAAGTTCAACATGGAGGGCTAAGGTAGGAAGTCTAACTAGAGGAGAACTCAAGATGGCAATCATGGCTAGAGTGCACCCAGGCAGTATGTTATGGGATAATATGCTCAAAAGAGAGGTCAGTGAATTAGATGACTTCTATGAAAGAGCACAAACGTACACTCATGTCAAGGATGTCCATGAAGACCTAAAGGCAGGAAAAAGTGAACCCATTTTCAAGCCCTCGGCCCATGAAGGCTCAAATGGTGAAGATTGTGTGAATGGCCAAGGGACGACCACCAGAGGAAGCACATACGTGGAGGTGAACCTAGGAAAATGCCACACACCTTCTACACAGATCTGACAGATACAAGTGAACATATCTTCCTCACAAGTGCAGTTTTCTTACCTTTAATTCCAAGTGCTTTGATTAGGAAAGACGACCCCTGATCTTGCCCCGAGCCCAAGCGTATACCTAGTCACAACCATGATAAAGGATTCCATCAATAATGGTATAAAGGTTTCCGGATAGAGTTCTAACCTCCGGGATGTTGAATTCCACCAAACACGGTAGTGCGATCGATCCCGAGCACCCTAGGTTAGGTTTCCGTGCTTAAAAACTACAAAAGGCCAAAAATTCCCTTAAGAGCTGCGGCCCTAGCCCTCCATGTCATGGCCCGCCTCCAACCAGAGGTCTAGCCTTGCCCAGAAATAGACACGGGCCACAGCCTCAAGATTTGAGCCGCGGCCCGACCCCTTCGAACCCAGAAAATCCACCATTTTCTCAACCAAAATCAAGCCAAATACCCCTTAAATCAATCTAACAACTTAACTTAATCAACCTAGAAGTTCCACTACGATTCCAACAGCAAAACCTAACAAACTCTAGCTTTAAAACTCATCAAACCCAAAATTCAATCTTCAACTTCAACACCTCCAAAAGAACTTGAAACCCAGCCAATAATCACAGAAGTAGATAACTAAAATCACAGTTTAATGCTTACCTTAGCTCTGCTTGAATCCACAAATTGACACTAAACAATCTCTAAGTTCTAGAGTCCCAAATCCTAGCTTTGTTCTTCAATATTCCCCTTGGTATGACTTAGAGAAAAAGAGAGAGAGAAGAGGGTGTCTTGGGTCGGTTTAGTGAATTCTGGATGATTCCTATGTTTTGTTTTATTTAACTTAGTCTCTAAGGTTACCTCAAGGCTCGGGGTATCAAAAATGTCCCCAAGGGCAAAGTGGTAAAATTCCCCGATATTCCCACCTAGACTTCCTAACCTCAAATATATCTCCAATTATTTATTTCCATAACCCGATAATCCAAATAACCACCTAATACCTGAGATACCCCTTGACTTGCCCCAAGTCAAGTATCAGGTCCCGTTGTGACTTTCCCGCTACTTGCTCCCTAGGATCGCCTCATGCCGATAGCTGCAAACACATATATCCACATAATAATGTGGTCTCAACAGTTTATCACAAATAATCACGTTTATGCCCTACCGGGCCAAAATTACAATTATGCCCTTACCAGCCAAACAAGGCCCGCATGCTTATCCAATACCCATAAACATGCTTTCTCACCATTAATTCACATAACCTCCAATTATGCCCTCCTGGCACACTAATCAAGGCCCTTAAGGCTTATTAGTAATTTTTGGTCATTACAACTATCCCCTCCTTATAATAATTTCGTCCTCGAAATTTACTCGAACACATTAGATAGTAAACCTCATACCTCTGACTATAATTCCCAAGGTCCAACGCCTTTACTCTTAATGTTTATAACACTCAAACGTGAGCAACAATCTTGTTCCACAAGATCTTGTCTGATAACTATAATTTCTTTAACTTTTGCTTGCACATCAGATCTGCAGAAACTCTAGAGTCTGTTTAGTTCACAATGATCGCTTCATTGTCTTATCATCGATACCAGAAATACTTATGAGTCATCACCCCTACCAGGGTGACATTAGCTTATAGGCCCCCGGCCTAACCCTTGGTACAATCTCAGAATTCCTGTCGAATCGGGAGTCAGAACTCCCCTTTCTTTCCTAGAATATCATACTCTTCCTTATCTGCACTTACTTGGAGAGATACAAATCTCTCATCCCGGAACTTTGTACCACAAAGTTAACAATTTACAAGTTCTTATGTCCTTTCAGATAGGCAGACATTCTTGCCTTAAGAATTCCAACAACCTCTTTGGTTTTCCTCTATACCAATACTGAACCGAAGTATCCACTATCTTTCAATTCATTACTTTCCGTAGTACTCCTTGCTTTTATCTTACCACGTCCTATGCCATGTCACCTTAGCTGTACTCGAGCATTCATCACCATGACTATTCCATTGAAGGATTACACCTTCCTTAATATCTCAAGCATTCACACACTTAACGCTTAATCCCTTAAAATGACTATTAAGCCTTCAGATCGATATTCCATCTGCAATCAATCAGTAATTCCAGATTCCCACTCTCTTCTCTTCGTTCTCTAATTCCTTTCCAAAACTTGGAAAAATATAGGGTCTCAACTTAGCATTATCAATGCCATGTCCCATTACTAGTTCATACGAACCAAATTACACTAACTCATTCAGCCGAGTTATAACCTTTCCTGTCCATTTACCTTACTTATAGTCTAATGCGGCACTGTTACACTGTGTGTTTGAAATAGTGCAAGACTTGCTAATGGAGTCATTTAAATAAAAATGTGAATCTAACGATACAAATAGGTAAGGTTTAAAAGATTTTGGTTCTAAACAAATAATTTTCATTAAAATAAAGTCGGGTACATGGGGTCCCAAATCAGGGTTTAAATAACGTAATTACAGAATTTCCAAATCTTATAAATAATCAAGCCACTCTAATGGAAAAATACATGTTTTAGGTTTCCATCCCTGTACAATCCCTCGACCGTGGCGGCCGAGTAGCTGACAATGTACACCTCACCCTCAGATCTCTCCAACCCATGGTTGAACCATCTTACCCTTGCCTTTACCTACACCATGTAGCACCCGTGAGCTAAGGCCTAGCAAGAAAACATAATATCATGGTACAATCATTATCAGCAACTGAGTAGTTCACAGAGCATAACCAAATGATTTACAAGACATTAATCAATTATCCAGCAAGCCATAGCATTCATTCAACCAAGGACATCAGCCAATAACCAATGATCTAGTTCCAAATATTTAGCATATTTTACACAACAATTAACAATAGTATACAAGTCAAGCAACAACTAGGGTTAATGCCCGTAGGCCGCACCCTCTATTTAACCCACTGTCTTTGGCTCTCTTAGGCCAAGCCCAGTGTTCACCCCACTGACTCCGACCCGCTTAAACTGAGCTCAGTGATTGTTAAGTTGTCCTCAGCTACCAGTGGCTGAGCTGCGCCCTGTGCGCAAGTACTGATTCCGGCACTCTTAGGTCGTTTATCACATGTCCCCATGGCATAATACCACCTCATGACATTCATAAAATTATAGGGAACTCTTAGTCCCAACATGCTCACTTGGTTTATCACAATCATATAACAATGCATACAAATATAGGGAACACTTAGTCCCATCCTATCCACATATACATGTGCAATTTTCTTACCTTTAATTCCAAGTGCTTTGATTAGGAAAGACGACCCCCGAGCATGATTTTGCCCCAAGCCCAAGCGTATACCTAGTTACAACCATGATAAAGGATTCCATCAATAATTGTATAAGGGTTTCCAGATAGAGTTCTAGCCTCCGGGACATCGAATTCCACCAAACACAGTAGTGGGATCGATCCCGAGCACCCTAGGTTAGGTTCCCACACTTAAAAACTCCAAAAGGCCAAAAATGCCCTTAAGGTCCGCGGCTCAAGATCCCTATGCTGCGGCATGCCCTTAACCAGAGGCCCAGCCTCGGCAAAAAATAGACACGGGCCGCGGCTCAGCATACCCCATGCCACCCCCTTCAAATCCAGAAAAACCACCATTTTCTCAACTAAAACCAAGCCAATACCCCTTAAATCAATCTAACAACTTAATTTGATCATCCCAGAAGTTCCACTATGATTCCAACAACAAAACCTAACAAACTCTAGCTTTAAAACTCATCAAACCCAAAATTCAATCTTCAACTTAAACACCTCAAAAGAACTAAGAAAACCAGCCAATAACCACTAAATTAACTAGCTAAAAACATAGTTTGATGCTTACTTTAGCCTCTACTCGAATCCACAAAGTGATGCTGAGTTATTCCCTAAGTCTAGAGCTCAAATTCTTGCTTAATTCCCAGCTTTTCTCTTGGTTTGGCTTAAAGAGAAAATGAAAGAGAAAGGGAGACGTGTTTGGGTTGGTTTAGTGAATTTTGGATGATTCCTATGTTTTGTTTTATTTAACTTAGTCTCTAAGATTAACTCAAGGCTTGCAGTACCAAAAATGTCCCTGAGGGCAAAATGGTAAAATTCCCCGGTATTCCCACCTAGACTTCCTAACCTCAAATATATCTCCAATTATTTATTTCCATAACTCGATAATCCAAATAACCACCTAATACCCGAGATACCCCTTGACTTGCCCTAAGTCAAGTATCGGGTCCCGTTGTGACTTTCCCGCTACTTGCTCCCTAGGATCACCTCGTGCCGAATGATGCAAACACATATATCCACACAATAATGTGGTCTCAACAATTTATCACAAATAATCACGTTTATGCCCTAACGGGCCAAAATTACAATTATGCCCTTACCAGCCAAACAAGGCCCGCCTGCTTATCCAATACCTATAAACATGCTTTCTCTCCATTAATTCACGTAACCTCCAATTATGCCCTCCCGGCACACTAATCAAGGCCCTTAAGCCTTATTAGTAATTTTCGATCGTTACAATTAATGTACCTCTTCCGGGCTCCGCTGCTCGTGCCTGCCAAATGGGGTCCTCCCGCAATAGTGCTTATATCTCCCTCTGCTATTGGAGGAGAGCCTACCTGATTTGTTTGAGCTCCGTGTTGGCTTGTCACAGCTTCCGGAACTGGTAGTGGATTGTGCCCAGCGGGCTGACTCGGATTCACCCGATTTCGAGCGTACTGGGCCAAAGATCCCGCCCTAATGAAAGTTTCAATCTCATCCTTCAGCTGTCGGCAATCATCAATGTTATTACAGATGTCGTTATGGAATCGGCAGAATTTGGAGGGATCTCTCTTTACCCTCTGGTTCTTCAATGGCTCTAGTTTCTTCCACGGAAGGTGAGTAGAATTGTCAAGAAAAATATGCTCACATGTATCCGTTAGGTTGGTATACATGGCATAGATAGGTTTGAACTTCTCTGCGGGCTTGTTTTTCTTCATCCCGCTTTGATCTTCCTCGCCATTTCCTTCCTTTTGTTATTCCCCCCTTGGTTATTCTGGGTAACAGTTTGAGCCTTAGCTGCAACAGCTGTTACCGCTCCAACGAGCTGAACAAGATTCTGGCTGGTTCTCACAACAGAAGCTCGCACCTCCTCTAGGTTAATTCATTCTTGAGCTTGGGACAAGAATTCGTCTATGCTCTTAACTCATTTTCTTTGGAGTTCATGCCATAGGTCACCCCCAACAAAAATTTCTGTCCTCATTGCCATGAGTTTTGACCTGTCATCAGCATCCCAAGCTCGTGCAGTAACATTGGAAAATCTACTCAGATATGCCTTCAACGTCTTGCTAGGTTGTTGCTTTACATTGGCCAATGAACCAGTATCATCCTGAGCTAACTGTGAAGCTCTGAAGGCTTTTTCGAAATCAGAAGAAAACTTCTTCCAAGAGCTTATGGAATGCATCTTGTATTGCTTAAACCACTGCCTAGTTGGTCCAACCAGAGTTTCAAGGAATAAAATACACCTTAGATCGAGCCCAACATTGTGAGCCATCATCATGGTGTTAAACATTCCGAAGTGATATGACAGATCTACATCTCCATCAAATTTTGATAAGTGTGGCATCCTGAAACCCACGAGATATGTCGCTGCTCCAATATTCAGAACAAACGGCTCGAGCTCCTCATCAGAATCGCAATCGTCCTTTTCCTTTCCAGACAAGATTTTTTTCATTTGCTCTTCCATCAGAGCTAATCTCTCGAGGGTTTGGTCCTTAGTCCCTTGGTTAGCTGGGGGTTGTTCAACAGCTCCCATCCTATCGCATGTGTTTGATGGGGTATTGTCCCTCCAAGTTCGAGCTTGGTTTTGCAGGACATTCTCGTTATCACGTACTATGGATGGACCTCCTTGTCGAGTATAGCTAATATCTTCATTCTGAGCTGGATTCCTTCTCTGCGAATTCAGACGATCACGCAAATCGGGTTACGGATCGTACCGAGAGCATTGTGCCAAACTCAACTGGTTACTTAGATTGCCCTCGGACCTACTGCTACGATGACTTTTAGTCCAGTAACTTCCATTTGTAAAGCTAACGGCTCGTGGCTATGGCCGAGGATCTGGATTTTCAACAGGAGTTCGTGGGACGTAAGTATTGGTAGATGGAGGGGGATTTCTCCTACTATCTCCATAAGCAGGAATGTCCCGTTGAGGGCGAGGTGGTGTCGGTTGTCTTATAGGTGACGGGGCATGCCTTATTGGTGAAGTTATTCTCGTTCCATCAGAGCGGATTAAATTAGCCTGCCTTTATTCTACTCCAATGTCTCTAGTTCTTTGTGTCTGGTGATTTGATCGCGGTTTAGGAGGATTTGTTGGAGCATTTTTCCTTTGTGAGCCTGTCCTAGCCCCTCTTCATGGATTGTCACAGACATTCCTGGGGATCTATGAAGAAGCCACCGAACTTGGGGTTGCAGTCCTAACTGCCCGACTAACTTGCTGATAACCCCGCTCTGCAGGTACAGAATGAACCTGGGTCGAGCATTCAGGTAATCCCGCTCCGTAGGTACAGAATTTGGAGTTGCGGTTCTGACTGATCGACTTGGTTTGGAACTGTTATTCCTGTAGGACTTATGAGACCCACTTTGCCTTTTTCCGACACTAACATCGGTTCCCAGAGGGGGTAACCCAGCCAAAACCTCCTTAATCTACCTGTTTGCCTTAGCGAGATGGCTCTTCAACTGCATGTTTTCCAATTCAATGGCAGTTAGGTAGTTTGGATTTGGATTCGACAGCAATGACGTCGAACTCCCAATGTCACCTTGTCCCGCCAGTTATTTCCCGAATGTTACTGAACCTCAGGACCATATTCGTCTAGAACAGCGGTATGATGGGCCTCTTACCAACCAGGTTGTTCTATCTCATTATCCTGCATTGAGCAAGTGAGCACCATGATGAAAATCGACTGAGATTTTGATGAAGCACTAATTTTCTCTCAATAAAAGCACCAAACTGTTGACACGGTTTTTCACCAACAATGTATTAAGAAATAATGAGGACATATTAGAGCTTAATGGTAAACCGTAATGGAAAATAATAAAAATTCACTCGAGAACACAGAAATTTTACGTAATTAGAATCCTCATTATGTTTTTCCTTTTATATTCCCTCAAAAGACCTCTTTTTCCCTTCAAAATTCATCACGTAAACTTTTCGTATGGATCTAGGCGTTGTTGTCCCTCGAACAGGCGCTGCTGTGCTTCTAAAAGGCCAAATACATGCTCTCTGTAACAGTCAGGCACTGCATCCCCTAATGGTGGCACTGCATCCCTAATTCAAGTCAGAAATTGCGATGCATTCCTCGATGGTGGCACTGTAGCACCTGAGCGAATTCCTAAAACGCTGCTAGAACAAGGGGCTACAACCCTATTTAACCTTTTTTTTTTCTACGTTTGACTCTCGTTTTGTACGAACTTTGCACCACTTCTCCTTGGACCCTACACATAATCAACACAAGCGTACAACCAAACAAAACAACCTAGACACCTACAAATTAGATATAAAATGACACTAATAAGTGAATCTAAAATTCACTTATTAGGTTTATTTGACCATGCTGAAGGAAGCTATGTCCAACCTTGAAAATTTAAAAGCTAGCTTACATGAGACAATTTTTTTTCAAAGGTTAATTTAACACATCTTTGTCAGTATTAATTGGAGTAACTAAATAATTTTCAAATAATTAGAATGCCTACTTCAAATTTGAGTGAACCATCGACGACGACACCCCCTTCTCTAGCTTCGGCAAAACTGCTACTAGCCCTAGCACAGATGTTCCCTGGCCTGGCACAGCCATAAGATGAAGATGAGAATGAGCACTTTTATTTAGATCTCAAGGAAGTGCTTCTAGAGGAACATGAGGTCAACGTGCACTTTGATCTTGATCAAGTTCCTTATCGACAAGTCGGTAATAATCAGAACGTGATCTTTGATCTCAACTAGATGCTTCAACAAGAAGATGGTGAAGTCGATAATGGGAACATTCTTCCCTTTTCTATTTTGTTCTCAAAGTGTTTATGTTTTTGTACACTTTTCTTTGTGCATTTGCTCCTGGTTTGTCTTACAGCAGAGCCTTGGGGTCGTGGATTGCTTTACCATGACAGTCACACACAATAATGTACAAACAAAACTAACCTTTGTTCTCTCAAATCTCGAACTATAACCGAATTTGGTTTAACTGACTAAAAGTCTGTTGTACCTTCAATTGTAAAAAAATTTACAAAGCTAAATGGATAAACACATTGGAAGGCAACACAATATTGTGGTTAAATTTTTTAGCAAGATGTTAATAGAATTGTGATATGGTGAAAACCACTACAAAACATAAGGGTATATTTGACCATGTCGAATTAAGCTATGTCCAACATAGAAAATTCAGAAGCCAGCTTACCTCGAAAAGTATTTTCTTTCATAGGTTAATTTAACACATCTTTGTTAGCATTAATTGGAGTAACTAAATAATTTTTAAAATCATTACTTACCCTCTCTAAGAAGTAGTGAGAATTAAAAAAAAAATACAATGTATACTTCGACTTCGAGTGAACTATCGAAGACGAGACCCTTTCTCCAGCCACTGCACAACTGCTATCTGCCCCGACACAAATTCTCCCCACCCCATTACGGCGACAAGATGAAGATCAGAACAGGCACTTATATTTTGTTCTCAAAGAATTGTATTCAGAGGAAGATGAGGCCAACGTGCACTTTTATTTCAACTAAATGCTTGATGAACAAGAAGATTATCAAGTCGGTATTAATCAGAACATGCTCTTTGATCTCAACCAAGTGCTTGATCAACAAGTTGGTATTAGTCCTAACATGCTCTTTGATCTCAACAAAATACTTCAACAAGAAGATCATGAAGTCAATAATTGAAACGTTCTTTCCTTTTCTATTTATTTCTCCAAGTGTTTGTTTTTTGGTATGCTCTTTTGTGTGTATTTTTTCTTGGTTTTTTTTTTTTTTGCAAGTGAGTCTTGGACCCTTGGGAATCATGGATTTCATTACCACGACAATCACGCTAAACAATGTACAATGAAAATCAACTTTTGTTCTCTTAACTGTCTAACTAAATTCAAATATGGTGTATCTGACTAAAATTCTGTTATGCATTAAATTTTAAAAGATTTTGCAAAGCTGTACAGACAAACCACAATACAAGCCAACACGAAATTTTGAAAACATACAATTGATATAATATATTTCCTTAAAATAATATTTTAGTTCACAATTTGAACGAGATGATAATCAAATTGTGATATGGTTAAAATCACCACAAAACTTAACGATGTATTTTACCATGTCAAATTAAGTTGTGTTCAACCTCGAAAATTCATAAGCCAGCATAAAATCAGACATTTTTTTTAGTGTGCAATTCAACTGATCTTGGGTAGTATTAATTGGATCAACTAAAGAATTTTTAAATAATTACTTTCCCCCTCTAAGAACTAGTGAAAAGTAAATAAAAAAATGTCTTTTTCGAATCCAAGTGAACTTTCGGCGACGACACCCCTTTCTTCAACCCCGGTACAGATGCTCCCCGCCTCGACACAGCCCCAAGATGAAAATGAGAATGAGCACTTTGATTTTGATCTCATCGAAATGCATCTAGTGGAAGATGAGGTCAACATGCACTTTGAACTCAACCAAGTGCTTGAACAACCAGAAGATCATGAATTCGATAGTAATCAGACGTGGTCTTTGATCTCAACCAAGTGCCTGATCAACAAGAAGATCATCAAGTCGGTAATAATCAAAATGTGCTCTTTGATCTCAACCAAGCGCATGATCAACAAGTCCGTAATAATCAGAACGTGCTCTATGATCTTAACCAAATGCATCAACAAGGAGATCATGAAGTCAATAATAAGAACGCTCTTTTCTTTTCTATTTTTTCTCTAAGTGTTAGTATTGTGGTACACTTTTTTGGGTGTATTTTCTCTTGGTTTGTTTTGAAGATGAGTCCTAGACCATTGGAGTTGTGGATTTCTTTAACATGAAAATGATACTAAACAATGTACAACGCAATACATCATTTGTTTTCTTAACTCTCTGAATAAAGCCAAATATCTGACTAAAATTCTGTTGTACATACAATTTTAAAAGATTTTACAAAGCTTAATGGATAAACACATTCCAAGCGAACACAAAATTTTTAAAAAATACAATCAATATATTTCTATATTCCCTTAAAAGAAAATTGGTTCACAATTTGACAAAAAATTTAATCCAATTTTGATATGGAGAAAACGACCACAAAACTTAACGGTATATATTTTACCATATCGAATTAGGTTGTGTCCAACCTAGAAAATTCATAAAAGAGCTTATCTCGGACATTGGTTTTTAGAGATCAGTTTAAATGGTCTTGGTTAGTATTAGTTGGATTAACCAAAGAACTTTCAATTCATTAATTCCCCTCTAAGAAGCAGTCAAAAGTAAAATAAAAAAATACAATGTCATATTCGAATTCGAGTGACCCACCGGTGACGACACCCCATCTCCAACCCTATCACAGATGCTCCCCTCCCCGGCACAGCCGCAAGATGAAAATAAGAACAAGAAATTTGATTTTGATCTCAACGAAGTACATCCATTGGTAGATGAGAACGTGCACTTTTATCTCAAGCAAGTTCATGATCAACAAGACGATCATAAAGTCATTAATAATCAGAACGCTCTCTTTGATCTCAACCATGAGCCTGATAAAAAAGAAGATCATCATGTCGATTATAATAATATTGTGCACTTTGATCCCAATCAAGTGTGTGATCAACAAGTCAGTAAGAATCAGAACATGCTCTTTGTTCTCAACCAAATGCTTCAACAAGAAGATCATGAAGTTGATAATCGAAATGCTCTTTCCTTTTCTATTTTTTTTCTCGAAGTGTTAGTATTTTGGTACACTTTTCTGTGAGTATTTTTTCTTGGTTTGTTTTGCAGGTGAGTTTTAAACCCTTGGGGTCATGGATTTCTTTACCATGACAATAACACAAATAAATGTACAAAGCAAATCAACATTTGTTCTCTTAACTCTATGACTAAAACCAAATATGTTCTATCTCACTAAAAGTCTGTTGTGCACTAAACGGATAAAAACATTACAAACCAACACAAAATTTTGATAATATTCAATCGATAAATATATATTTCCTTAAAAGAATATTTTGGTTGCCAATTTGAGCAAATCGATAATCAAATTGTGATATGGTGCAAACCTCCACAAAATTTAACAATGGATTTTACCATGTTGAATTAAGTTGTGTCCAACCTCAAAAATTCAGAAGGCAGCTTAAATCAAACATTTTTTCCAGAGTTCAATTTAACTGATCTTTGTTAGTATTAATTGGATTAACTAAAGAATTTTCAAATCATTACTTCCTTCTCTAACGACGAGACCCATTCTCCAGCCCCTACACAACCTCTACCGACCTCGACACAGATGCTCCCCACCCCAGCCCGGTCGCAAGATGAAGAACAGAATGGGCGCAATTATTATTATCTCAACAAATTGCATCCAGTGGAAGAAGAGGTCACTATGCACTGTGATCTGAACAAACTGCTTGATCAACAAGAAGATGATGAAGTCGAAAAAAATCAAAACTTTCTCTTTGATCTCAACCAAGTGTGTGATCAACAAGAAGATTATCAAATCGGCATTAATCCGATAATGCTCTTTGATCTCAATCGAGTGCCTAATCAATAAGTCGGTATTAATCAGAATGTGCTTTTTCTTCTCAACATAATACTTCAACAAGAAGATCATGTAGTCGATAATTGGAACGTTCTTTCCTTTTCTATTTTTTTTCTCCAAGTTTTTGTTTTATGGTACACTTTTCTATGTGTATTTGTTCTTGATTTATTTTGTAGGTGAGTCTTGGACCCTTGGGAATCGTGGATTTATTTACCACAATAATCACACTAAACAATTTACAAAGCAAATCAACCCTTGTTCTCTTAACTCTCTAACTAAAATCACATATGTTGTATCTGACTAAAAGTGTGTTGTGCATTAAATTTTAAAATATTTTAGAAAACTAAACGGACAAACACATAGCAAGCAAACACCAAATTTTGAAAACATACAATCGATATATATATATATATGTTCCCTTAAAAGAATATTTTGGTTAAAAATTTGAGGAAGATGATAGTCAAATTTTTATATGGTTAAAACTGCCACAAAACTTAACGATTTATTTTACCATATCGAATTAAGTTGTGTCCAACCTCGAAAATTCAGAAGCCAGCATAAATAAAAAAAAAAAGTTCAGAGTTCAATTTAACTGATCTTGGTTAGTATTAATTGGATTAACTAAAGAATCTTTAAATCGTTACTTTCCCTCTCTAAGAACCATTGAAAAGTAAAAAAAAAACAATGTGTTATTCAAATTCGAGTGAACCACCGGCGATGACACCCCCTTCTCTAGCTCTGCCATAGATGCTTCCCACCACGGCATAGCCACAAGATGAAGATAACAACGATCGCTTTGATTTTGATCTCAACAAAATGCGTCCAGAGGAAAATGAGATCAACATGCACTTTGATCTCAACCAAGTACCTAATCAACACGAAGATCATGTAGTCGATAATAGTCAGAATGTGCTCTTTGATGTCAACCAAGTGTCTGATCAACGAGTCGGCTTTAACCAGAACATGCTCCTTGATCTCAACAGAATGCTTCAACATGAAGATCATGAAGTCACCAATCGGAACGTTCTTTACTTTTCTATTTTTTCCTCCAAATGTTTGTTTTTTGGTACACTTTTCTGTGTGTATTTGTTCTTGGTTTATTTTGTAGGTGAGTCTTTGAACCTTGGGGTCGTGAATTTCTTTACCATGACAATCACACTGAATAATGTACAAAGTAAATCAACCTTGTTCTCTTAACTCTCAAACTAAAACGAATTGTGTTCTATCTGACTAAAAGTCTATTTTGCATTAAATTTTAAAAGATTTTACAAAGCTAAACGGTTAAACACGTTGCAAGTGAACACAAAATTTTAATAACATACAATCGATAAATATATATTCCCTTAAAAGAATATTTTGGTTGACAATTTGAGCAAAATGTTAATAAAATTGTGATATGGTGAATACCACCACAAAACTTAATGGTGTATTATACCATGTTGAATTAAGTTGTGTCCATCTTCAAAAATTCAGAAGCTATCTGAAATCAGACATTTTGTTTAAAGTTGAATTTAGCACATCTTGGTTAGCATTAATTGGAGTAACTAAAGAATTTTCAAATCATTACTTTCCATCTCTAAGAAGATGTGAAAAGTTAAAAAAAAAAAAAAAAGCACAATGTCTTCTTCAAATTTGATTGAACCACCGCCAATGACACCCACTTCTCCAGCCTTGGCACAGCCGCTACCGACCCCTGCACACATGCTCCCCGCCCCGGTGTAGCTGAAAGATGAAAATTAGAACATGAACTTTTATTTTGATCTCAACGAAGTGCATTCAAATGAAGATATGGTCAACACAGATTTTTATCTAAACTTATTGCCCGATCAACAAGAACAGGAATCTTATTGCTTAAAGATGAAAATTAGAACAGGAACTTTGATTTTGATCTCAACGAAGTGCATTCAAATGAAGATATGGTCAACACAGATTTTTATCTAAACTTATTGCCTGATCAACAAGAAGATAATGAAGTCGTTAATAATCAGAACGTGTTCTTGGATCTCAACGAAGTTTCTAATCAACAAGATGATCATCAAGTCAGAAATAATCAGAATGTGCTCTTTGATCTCAACCTACTGCATGTTCAATAAGTTGGCAATAATAAAATTATGATCTTTGATCTCAACCAAATGTTACAACAAAAAAGATTATGAAGTTGATATTGGGAATGTTCTTCCCTTTTTTATTTTGTTCTCAAAGTGTTTATGTTTTGGCAAACTTTTCTTTGTGTAATTGTTCTGGGTTTGTTTTGCAGCGGAGTCTCGTAGCATTGGAGTCGTGGATTTCTTTACCACGACAATCACTCTCAACAATTTACCAAGCAAATTAACTCTTGTTCTCTTATCACTCAGTCAAAAACCAAATTTCTAACTTTCTAAAATTCTATTGTGCATTCAAATTTAAAAGATTTTACAAAGCTAAACAGATAAACACATTGCAAGCTAACACAAAATTTTAAAACATACAATCAATATATATATATATATTCCCTTAAAAAAAATGGTTCTTAATTTGAGCAAAATGTTAATTCAAGTTTCATATGCAGAAAACCATCGCAAAACTTAACGGTGTATTTTACCATGTTTAATTAAGTTTTGTTCCACCTAGAAAATTCAGAAGCGAGCTAAAATCAGGCATTTTTTTTCCAGAGTTCAATTTAACTGATCTTGGTTAGTATTAGTTGGATTAACCAAAGAGCTTTCAATTCATTACCTCCCTCTCTATGAAGCATTGAAAGAAGAAAAAAAAAACACAATGTCTTATTCGAATTCGAGTGAACCACCAGCGATGACAACCCTTCTCCAACCCTGTCACAGATGCTCCCCTCCCTAGCACAGCTGCAAGATGAAGATGGGAACGGGTACTTTGATTTTGATCTCAACAAAGTACATCCATTTGAAGATGAGAACGTGCACTTTTATCTCAACCAAGTGCATGATCAACAAGATGATCATAAAGTCATTAATAATCAGAACGTTCTCTTTGATCTTAACCAAGTGCCCGATCAAAAAGGTGATCATCATTTTGGTTATAATAAGATTGTGCTCATTGATCCCAACCAAGTGTTTGGTCAACAAATCGGTAAGAATCAAAACGTGCTCTTTGTTCTCAACCAAATGCTTCAACAATAAGATCATGAAGTTGATTTTCGGAATGCTCTTTCCTTTTCTATTTTTTTCTCGAAGTGTTATTATTTTGGTACACTTTTCTGTAAGTATTTTTTATTTGTTTGTTTTGCAGGTGAGTCTTGGACCCTTGGGGTCATGGATTTCTTTACCATGATAATCACACTAAACAATGTACGAAGCAAATCAACCTTTGTAATGCCCCAACTAATTCTAGACCTCGGACCATTAAAAACTACTAAACATAACTACGATTTTGGAATATATTCAAGAAATAATAGAAATTTATTAAAAATCCAAAATACGGTACGATATCCCATTGTTTAATACATGAAAACATAAAGAAAACATAATCCTTAATTAATTTTCCAAAACTTTATGCAGAAAATAAATACATAAATTAAAATTCTTGAAATAACTTCATCCTCGATCCTCCAGCAGTCCATTCAATCAGTCCTCTCCCAATACACATGCAAAAGCTGCCAAGAATCCATCCCGCCTTCCAAGCTCATTTTCCTGCACCATCTAAAATAAAAGGAATGAGCCTAATGCTCAGCAAGGAAAATTTACTAAAAACATATATCATAAATCATAAGACTATATCATAAAACATATACTATAAAAAATATGACGTAAAAACATATATCATATATGACTACAATATTAATGGCCATTAACTCATTACTGTAGCATGTGATAAAACAATCTAGGTCCTCAGTCTACTAATCGAGGTAGGTTAGATCACAAGGTAGTATATGATAACCCATCTAGGTCCTCTGTCTACTAATCAAGGTAGGGTGAATCATAACTCTAATCTATGATAATGATAAAAATCTTGGGATTTGATTTGCTATCTAAGCAACTATAATACCCAAGTGACTATAACATAAAACATACTAATATGCATATATAACATATCAACATAACATAACATATCATAACATATATAATCTAACCTATTTTCCTTACCAAAAACTGGGATATTGGAGACAAGAACGGGATTGGAAAACTCCTAAAATCAACAATAAGAATCATGAGTTTCTAAAGAAATGGAGATGAAAAGGAGATTTAAACCATCAAGATAGAAACTTATCGAAAATCCTCAAGTTTCAAAAAACTTAAACACCTAACAAAAACCATAAAATCAAGTTAGGATCTAAAAGAAAATGAATGAAAATAAAAGAACTATAAAGAACTAAATCTGAGGATAAGAATACCTTGATAGACTAGAACTTCGATCTAAACCTCAATACCAAAATGTCACTCTATCTTACTTCCCAAGTGTTTATAAAGCTTAGATTGGAAAGCTTTTAATCCCAAAACCCTAGTGTTTTCTCTCTAGAATAAACTTAGCAGCTTGGAGACTCTGAAGAATGCGTGAATAATGAATGAAATGGCTGAGTGCAAGGTCCTATTTATAGAGTTGAAGGAGTGAAACTACCCCCTTTTAAAAAGAATAAATAAATGAATATAAATTGAATAAATTTGAATTTTCGGTTCAACATATGCCCAGAACTTGGTCAATAATGTCCAGGAGCAAATCTAGGTTGTTGATGGCTATTTTAAGCTCAGATTTGACGAAGTTTCAAAAAATGTCACCAAGGGTCGATATATTGCCCTACCCTAGGCAATATATCACCTATAACAATGCCCCAAGCCTTCGTGGTTTCGTTTGTGCGAAGTCGACGTGTTTTCCATATCAACCTTAGGCAATGTATCGACCCTATAGCTGTGATATATCGGCATACGCTGATATTTTAAACACGTTTTTGCACACTTTCAGCATATTTGAAGTTTGTTAAAACAACTTTGACTGAGTAAAACATAATCCTAGCAGCTACTGGAAGGTTCTAGAGCTTCTAGATTCATCCATTATTAAATTATTCATTTAAAATCCTTAAATAAACATACATGTGACAAGTGTCACACTCTTAATTATTCTATCTAAACCTTAGGTTATAAATAATATTTCTAGGACTAGCTATATTAATCAAACCATATGTTAAAATTAATATTTCTAAACTATAGGTTACACTTGTAAAATCCATAACTATTTCTATGAGTTTCCAACTAAATCCCGGCTTGAACCAATAATCACGAAAACTAAAATACTACAAGTTACTACTACTACTACTACTACTACTACTACTATTACTACTACTACTACTACTACTACTACTTTCTAGCTAAGTAAAATTACGAGACGCTACAACCTTTGTTCTCTTAACTCTCTGACTAAAAACAAATATGTTCTATCTGACTAAAATTTTGCTGTACATTAAATTTTAAAATATTTTACAAAGTTAAACAGATAAACACATTGCAAGCCAACACAAAATTTTGATAACATACAATAGAAAAATATATATTCCCTTAAAAAAATATTTTGGTTGCCAATTTGAGAAAATCGATAATCAAATTGTAATATTGGTGAAAATCACCACAAAACTTAACGCTGTATTTTACCATGTCGAATTAAGTTTTGTCCGACCTCGAAAATTCATTAGCCAAGTTAAATTGAACATTTTTTTTCCAGAGTTCAATTTAACTGATCTTTGTTAGTTTTTATTAGATTAACTAAAGAATTTTCAAATCATTACTTTCCTTCTCTAAGAAGTAGTGAAAAGTAAAAAAATCTACAATGTCTACTACGAATTCGAGTGAACCATCAGCGACGAGACCCATTCTCCAGCCCCTGCACAGCCTTTACCGGCCACGGCACAGATGCTCCCCACCCCAGCCCGGTCGCAAGATGAAGATCAGAATGGGCACTATTATTGTTATCTAAACAAATTGCATCCAGTGGAAGATGAGGTCACCGTGCACTGTGATCTAAACCAAGTGCCTAATCAACAAGAAGATGATGAAGTCGGAAATAATCAAAACTTTCTCTTTGATCTCAACCAAGTGCATGATCAACAAGAAGATTATCAAGTCGGCATTAATCAGAACATGCTTTTTGATCTCAACCAAGTGCCTGATCAATAAGTAGGTATTAATCAGAACGTGCTGTTTGATCTCAACATAATACTTCAACAAGAAGATCATGAAGTTGATAGTCGGAACGTTCTTTCCTTTTCTATTTTTTTTTTCTCCAAGAGTTTGTTTTTTGGTACACTTTTCTATGTGTATTTGTTATTGGTTTGTTTTGTAGGTCAATCTTGGACCCTTGGGAATCATGGATTTCTTTACCACGACAATCACACTAAACATTGTACAAAGTAAATCAACCCTTGTTCTCTTAACTCTCTGACTAAAATCACATATGTTGTATCTGACTAAAAGTGTGTTGTACATTAAATTTTAAAAGATTTTACAAAGCTAAATGGACAAACACATAGCAAGCCAATACAATATTTTGAAAACAATTTGAGGAAGATGATAATCAAATTATGATAAGGTTAAAACCACCACAAAACTTAACGGTGTATTTTACCATGTCGAATTAAGTTGTGTCCAACCTCAAAAATTCAGAAGCTAACTTAAATCGAACATTTTCTTTTCAGAGTTTAATTTTACTGATCTTGGTTAGTATTAATTGGATTAACTAAAGAATTTTTAAATAATTACTTTCCTTCTGTAAGAACTATTGAAAAGTAAAAAAAACAATGTCTTATTCGAATTCGAGTGAACCACCGGTGAAGACGCCCCCTTCTCTAACCCTACCATAGATACTCCCCGCCCTGGCACAGCCGCAAGATGAAGATGAGAATAGGCACTTTGATTTTGATCTTAATGAAGTGCATCCATAGGAAAATGAGGTCAATGTGCACTTTGATTTCAACCAAGTACCTGACCAACAAGAAGATCATGAAGTCGGTATTAATCAGAACGTGGTCTTTGATCTCAACCAAGTGCATGATCAACAAGAAGATCATCAAGTCAGTAATAATCAAAATATGCTCTTTGATGTCAACCAAGTGTCTGATCAGTAAGTTGGCAATAATTAGACCATGCTCTTTGATCTCAACAAAATGCTTTAAAAAGGAGATCATGAAGTCGATTATCAAAATGTTCTTTACTTTTCTATTTTTTTTTCTACAAGTGTTTGTTATTTGGTACACTTTTCTGTGTGTATTTATTCTTGGTTTATTTTGCAAGTGAATCTTTGACCCTTGGGGTTGTGGATTTCTTTACCACGACAATCACACTAAACAATGTACAAAGCAAATCAACCTTTGTTCTCTTAACTCTCTCACAAAAACCAAATATGTTTTATCTGACTAAAAGTCTCTTGTGCATTAAATTTTAAAAGATTTTACAAAGCTAAACAAATAAATACATTACAAGCCAACACAAAATTTTGATAGCATACAATCGATAAATATATATTCCTTTAAACGAAGATTTTGGTTGACAATTTTAGCAAATTGATAATAAAATTTTGATATGGTGAAAACCACCACAAAACTTAATGGAGTATTTTACCATGTTAAATTAAGTTGTGTCCATCATCAAAAATTCAGAACCCAGTTTAAATCGGACATTTTTTTTGTAGTTGAATTTATCACATCTTGGTTCGTATTAATTGGAGTAACTAAAGAATTTTCAAATCATTACTTTCCATCTCTAAGAAGTAGTGAATAGTACAAAAAAAATAACACAATGTCTTTACGAATTCGATTGAACCACCGACGATGACACCCATTTCTCCAGCCCTAGCACAGCCGCTACCGACCCTAGCACAAATGCTCCCCGAACCAGCGCATCTGAAAGATGAAAATTAAAATGTGCACTTTGATTTTGATCTCAACGAAGTGAATTTAGATGAAGATACTTTCAACATGAATTTTTATCTAACCCTAGATCCTAATCAACAAGAATATCACGAAGTCGTTTATAATCAGAACATGCTCTTGGAACTCAATGAAGTGCCTCATTAACAAGAAGATCATCAATTCAGAAATAATCAGGACGTGCTCTTTGATCTCAACCTAGTGCATGTTCAACAACTTGGAAATAATCAAATTGTGGTCCTTGATCTGAACCAAACTCTAAGAAAAAAAATATGAAGATGATAATTGGAACATTCTTCCCTTTTCTCTTTTGTTCTCAAAATGTTTGTGTTTTGGTACACTTTTCTTTGTGTAAGTGTTCTTGGGTTGTTTTGCAGCGGAGTCTTGTAGCCTTGGGGTCGTGGATTGCTTTACCACAACAATCACACTCAACATTTTACAAAGAAAATTTACCCTTGTTGTCTTATCATTCTGTCTAAACCCAAATCTTTTGTAACTGTCTAAAATTCTATTGTTCGTTCAATTTTAAAAGATTTTACAAAGCTAAACAGATAAACACATTGCATGCTAACACAAAATTTTAAAACATACTATCAATATATATATATATTCCCTTAAAAAAATGGTTCGCAATTTGAGCAAAAATGTTAATCCAATTTTCATATGCAGAAAACCACCACAAAACTTAACGGTGTATTTTACCATGTCGAATTAAGTTGTGTCCAACCTAGAAAATTCAGAAGAGAGCTTAAAATGGACATTTTTTTTCAGAGTTGAATTTAACAATTCTTAGTTAGTATTAGTTTGATTAACCAAAGAACTTTCAATTCATTACTTCCCTCTCTATGAATCAGTGACAAGAAAAAGAACACAATGTCTTATTCGAATTTGAGTTAATCACCGACGACAACACCCGTTCTCCAACCCCGTCACAGATGGTCCCTTCCTCGGCACGGCCGCAAAATGAAGATGAGAACAGGCACTTTGATTTTGATCTCAACAAAGTACATCCATTTGATGATGAGAATATGAACTTTTATCTCAACGAAGTGCCTGACCAACAAGATGATCATAAAGTCATTAATAACCAAAACATTCTCTTTGATCTTAACAAAGTACCTGATCAACAATAAGATCATCAACTCAGTAATAATTAGATTGTGCTCTTTGATCTCAAACAAGTGTCTGATCAACAAGTCAATAATAATCAGAACGTGCTCTTTGATCTCAACCAAATGCTTCTACAAGAAGATCATGAAGTTGATAATCAGAATGTTGTTCACTTTTCTATTTTGTTCTCAAAATGTTTTTGTATTGGTACACTGCTCTGTGTGAATTTGTTCTTGGTTATTTTTGGAGGTGAGTCTTGGAGCCTAAGGGTCGTGGATTTCCTTACCACGACAATCACACTAAATAATGTACAAAGCAAATCAACCCTTGTTCTCTCAACTCTCTAACTAAAACCAAATATGTTGTATATACCTAAAAGTCTATTGCGCATTCAAATTTAAAAGATTTTACAAAGCTAAACGGATTAACACAATGCAAGCATCCACAAAATTTTCAAAACATAGAATTGATATATATATTCCCCTAAAACAATATTTTAGTCACAAATTGAGCAAAATGTTAATCAAATTTTGATATGGTGAAAACCACCACAAAACTTAATGGTATATTTTTCCATGTCAAATTAAGGTATGTCTAACCTCAAAAAATTAAGAAGACACCTTACATTGCACATTTGTAATCCCGAGTTGAATTTAACACATCTTTGTTAGTATTAATTGGATTAACTAAAGAATTTTCAAATAATTACATTCCCTCTCTAAGAAGTAGTGAAAAGTAAAAAAAAAAAAAAGACAAACTCTTCTTTGAATTCAAGTGAACCCCTGGCAATGACACCCACTTCTGCCTTGGCATAGCCGCTACCAGCCCCGGAAGAGATGCTCCCCACCTAGGCATAGTAGCAAGATGAAGATTAGAATGGGTGCTTTGATTTTTTTCTCAACAAAGTGCATCTAGATGAAGATATGGTCAACGTGCACTTTGATTTAAACCAAGTGCCTAATAAATAAGAAGATCATGAAGTCGGTTATAATCTAAGCGTGCACTTGGATCTCAACCAAGTGCATGATCAACAAGAATATCATCAAGTCAATAATAATCAGAACTTTCTCTTTCAACTCAATCAATTGCCTGATCAACAAGTCAGTAATAATCAGAACGTGCCCTTTGATCTCCACCAAATGCTTCAATAAGAAGATTATGAAGTCGATAATGAGAACGTTCTTCTCTTTTCTATGTTGTTCTTGAAGTGTTTGTGTTTTTGTACACTTTTCTTGGAGTATTTGTTCACGGTTTGTTTTGTAGTGGAGCGTTGGTGTCGTGGATTGCTTTACCATGACAGTCACACTCAATAATGTAGAAAGCAAATTAACCTTTGTTCTCTAACCTCTTTGACTATAACCATATTTGGTCTAACTAACTAAAAGTATGTTGTGCATTCAATTTTTAAAAAAAATTACAAGCTAAACGGATAAACACTTTAGAAGCCAACACAATATTTTAAAAATATACAATCGATATATATATTCCCTTAAATAAATAGTATGGTTTACAATTTGAGCTAAATGTTAATCAAATTGTGATATGGTGAAAACCACTACTGTTGACGCTATTTTTTGTCAACTTAATTATGTAGAGCAATAAACAATTAATTAGGAAGAAAAGAAGAAACATGAGATTTTTGACGTGGTTCAGCAGTTATAATCTACCTACGTCCACGAGCGTCTGTTATTATGAACTCTGTGCTAAAGCTTCAAGTGAAAGCAATTTGGGAGAGTATTTTCTTAGTACAAAATTATTCCTAAATACAAATGACAAAATCTAGGCTATTTATAGACCTGGTTACAAGTATATCTTCCCCTAATTTAGGGAAGTTACAATCATGTATTTAAATTCAAATAAATATCTGAATATTAATAATAACACAACTTAAATGTTTGATTTAAATGATGATCCCATAAAAATAGGGATTTGACGCACAGTTTTTACTAATCCCAAATGAATAGGATTTCCTAACAAGTTTTCCATGTGGTAAACGTGTCATCGAGCTTGAACATTTCTTTAACGCACTTTCAGGACAAGTTAAACTTTGAGCTCATCATTGTTATTGTTGCTTCCTTCTCACTCGCTATGTCCATTGAGCTCATCCTTCAGAGAAGATTAATGTCTTCGAACATGCAACCCATGCTCAATCGTTGATAACAAATCTTGAACAATTTGAAATTTTTTACAAGTGCATTGCTAACACTTACGAGCTTACTCTTTACGAGACTACATTTCAAGGCTATTTATTTAATCTCAAAATTTTGGTGTAGCATTTTGCCCCCTCAAAAGTGTTGGTTTGAATCCTCTAAGAAGGAAACTTTTGAACTCCACTTTTGAAAAACGTGCCCACCTACCACATTCAAGTGTGGACACGTGTCCTTGGGGGATTTCATACTGAGAGTACTTGAGTACTCTTTTCTTTGCACACGTCCTTTCATACTCCCCTTTTTGCTGCCAACTTTCGAAATCAAATACAGTCCGTTGGATCACAATTTGATCCTCTTCAAGGGTTTAGATCAATTTCCCAATGCCACCTTTTCACCTATTTATACCCTTATGTATCCCTTCCACCCCCACTTTTACATTCTATACCTTCAGAAAGAAAACTCGAACCAAAACCAAAAAAAAAAAAGAAAAAATATGTTCTCCAAACCCAAGAAGCAAAGCAATCTTGGTTCGTTTGGCTCTGTCTCATCATTCATGCTTCTGATCCTTCAATCTGGCATTTCTTCATTTCCCGTATCAACTTTGTGTAAGTCCTCTGAACTTCATTTTTTATTTTTTTATACAGTTCTTTCCACTTTTGTGCATGAAAGAAAAGAAAACAGTCTTGGTTCTTGCTACATTCTTGTAATATTTACTGTAAATAGGAGTATTTTGATTCGTAAGGTGTATAGTTTTGATGGGTAGAGATTTGGTTAGGCAAGAATTTGGCAAAAAACTGATAAAAATGGCTTCTTTTAAATCATAGGTTAATAGGAAACATGTTTCGTGTAGTGTAAGAAATAGGGCTTTGAATTAGGGTTTTAATGCACGATGCCCGATGATATCTTCTTTTTGGGTAACTGTCCATTTCTTCCTAGAAATTTGGGATAACCCAAACTGGAAACAACTGCCCCACTCTCGCGTGGATCCACTCCCGATGCCCTGAACTTGTAATAGCTCGGTTATGACGTTTGAGTTAGTCTCGCTATTTCGAGCCTTCAGGCTCGATTAATACTATCTTGTTATCTCAGGCTTGCAAATTTGAGTTATCAAACTTTAATTCTTCCTATTATTTTTAAATAATGGGCCCTCACCTTTTTCTTTCTTGTTAGATATCGGAGTCTTCAGAGAATCGATGGGGGTCCGAGCATGCGATTCCTTACCACCCACTATCTCCTCAAATTGAGTCTCCATTTTCCTGAAAGCAACAGCAGATCCGAGAACAAAAGAGCACCTCAAGCAGGAAGACATTCATGACGCCCATTTCTGTTGTCAGATTGACGAGGTCAAAGAAGGAAAAAGAAAGAAATTACGATTTACCATGAATCCGAATCCAGACCCCAAGGTCCGACCAATTCTGCTAGATCCCAAGTTCAAGGTCCCAATAGCCTTTTCTCATATAAAACTCTCCTTCAACTTGTTGGAAAGCACATCAAATCAATTAACCACACACACCATCCCCAAAATCCCTTCCGTCCCTGCCTTGGAGTGCTCTTTCTTCTAGGATGAACATTCCCAGAGTTTTATCACCTCCATGGTTTTAGAAATCCTGACTTACCACGGGCTAAAACTAACTGGGAAACTGATGTGTCGGCCCACCAACTCTGACGAAAGGAGCAATTTTTCTCTCAGCAAAAATAATCCAGGGAAAATGATCCAGCTCGCGGCCTGAAGTAGTGAACACATGCGAGCTAAGGCATTGCTTCCTCTAAGGGACTATTTCTTGAATTTCACTGACTATGTTGGCATTGCCCCATTCCAACTTCAGTCCAACACATACAGGGTCTTGTTAGCACTAAGTTTACTCTACCACGAGATGAAATGGGATGGACCCTCGGCACACGAGATCATGTATCTCTTCTGCTTCAAAAGTAACCTTTCTCGAGCTCACGGTGGTGATGGGCTCTATTATCTTTCATGCTACCCAGAGGAGAGAAGGTTGGTCGAGGACATTCCCAACCATCCTCCCAACTTCAAGACCATATTCTTCTTAATTAATGGTCTCGATCCATCTAGATTTTACTCATTTCAATGGATTCGTAAGTATTTTATCATAGTTCACTTTGATCTCCTTTATTTTTTATTTCGAGCTCATAATCGTCATTCCAATCAATTGTTCAGCCAACTATCACTGCCCGCAACCTACCAAGGACATAAAAGACCACCAGGAAGAGATTCTCAAGCTCTCATATTGTCGGCGGTCCCTCAACTATCTCCTTCATGAGGACAGGCTCTGACAAGGCAGTCTCCTTAGTGAAGGCGAGACTACACACGACATCGGGATTAGAAAATTCGCAAGGTGGGAAGATGTCCCATTACCAACAGCCAAACTTCTCTCTAAGGGGAAACACTCAAGCTCACACTCACGCGGCCCCATTCCCCGCTTAGTCGAACCTTCATGCTCAGGAACTGAAGCGCAAGATGAGGCCTCGACGAGCTTGTCTGATGGAGGTAAAGTTGTGCTTGAACAATCCAAGTGGTCTCCCACCCTTCTTAGACAGGAGCCCAATGTTGTAGTTCTATTTCAGGATCCTCAAAACATTTTTTATGGTCTAGTCGGGGGTAGATCTTAAGATGCATAGGTTCGATAGTTGGTTGGGGAGATACCAAACAATGTATAATTTAAATGAAGTTTAGGATGGGATTGCAGTCCAATACGGGACTAATGAATATAAGTTGCTATCAAGGATGTCCGTTACTTTTAGAGAGGGATCCCCCTTAGCCTCGTCAGAAGATAGGGGGATTTCCTGGTCCCTGAGCCCGAGCTCAAATGATTCCTCCAATTAGGTTCCTCTTACTTAGTAGTTTCTATGTTAATGTTATGAGCATTTTCTTTTCTCAACTAAAATTAACCTTTAATGCTTGTTATTTTTCCTATTGTAGGAAAGATGGATTCGGATCTCGACAACATCCTCAGTCATCCAACTGCATCCTGGGGGGCCAAGTACAAACGGGTGTCCTCAAAGAGACATCGTCCTTCTAAGGTCACCAAAATATCTAAGGCGTCCCCGTCAGCCTCGAAGCAGACCGATTTCGGCCTTGTGATAGTTCCTCCGATGACCCCAGAGGTTGTGGCTCATCCTCCTCCAAGCTAGCCAAAATATTTTGCCCCTTCCACTCTCCAATATGAAACGCCAAACTCACTGTCTCGACCTACATTCCTGAGTTCGTGGTCGACAATGCCGCCGACACTTTCAAAGTACAACTTGGTTATGATACCTTGACTCGCGTGGGCCACTGCCTCAGCAACCTCAGGGCTCTCTAGTGGGAGTTCTTAACTACCTACAAGAGTGCCAACATTCTTTTCGACGAAAGAGGGGAGTTTCTTTCTTTTGTAATTTTTTCATCGAGAATTGATAAGCTCCAGGTTTTAACACCAATCCTTTATTTCCATATTCTAAGCATCTGTTTTTTATTGTAGGCCTTCCTTGCCTTTGTCCAGTACAACTTGGTCCTGAATCGCGAGGTTGCAATGAGTATGAAGTATGCTCAAAATGCCAAGGAAGCACAACTCAGGGCGGAAGACGACTAGCGCAGGGCAGAAGGCGACCTAAAGAAGGCTTGGAAATAGATGAAGGCTAAGGACTTAGAGATTAAGAGGGCCCTGGAGCTGAATGCTAATCTCGGGGAAGACAAGAAGACCACTTTCGAGTTCATAGAAAGCGAGAAAGCTTCTTTTTTTTAGAAATTCAAGACAAAGAAGGACAACGTTGTCGAGATGGCGATGTACCGCATCTGGGCTACGAATCCTGACCTCGATACTAGTTTCTTGTTCCTCAAGGAGACCGAGTATGTCAACAAGTGGCAAGCTCGATTGGAGGAGGAAGAGGCTAGGCTCAAAGCTGAGGAGGCTAAAAAAGCCACAGAACAAGCTGGGTCAGTGGATGCCGGAGATGCCAATCCTTGGCCAGCACATGGGTTGCGACCCATACTTTTTTTCCTTTGTAATTAAACTCTTTGATACCCCCTTAGAGCTAAGACAATCATAACTTGAGTTTGCGTTATTTTATGAATGCTTAAGTTTTTTAGGGTAGTTTTTTATGCCTTTTAGTTTCCAGCCTGAAAAACTTTTTTCACATTATCTACGTTTTATGATTTTCCTTACAATTATTATATTTTTGGTCTGAAATATCTTGGGCATACTATTGAGGACATGCTTTTATATTTGTTTATTTATACAAATATTGACGAGCTTAATTTTGAACTTCCATATATTCATACATAGTTCAATCGATTGCACAATTTCGACATCGTTATACTCAACGTTGAATACAACTTTTACCATGTATTTTTGTGTTAAAAATTGATTATTTGTGTGTAGTCTCATTAATCTAATTATTTCTTGCGTAAGTATAATAATTTTTCCTCTTCCTTAAGTATGGTCTCGAGGTTGTGAGGTCGAAACCTTTTGCAAAAAAATTACAGCCCTGTCTCGACTTATGAATTTCGTTTGTTTATCTAGAATTCTAACTTTTGATTGTGTCGATTAGTGTTTGCTGGTTTATTCCAAACTTGTTTTATTCGTGTTTGGTTAATAATCCATCCATTTAATATTATTTTTATTGATGCTATATTTTCGAGCCTATGGTATGATTGTATATAACTTATGCCCCCTTGATCTCCTATGATTATAAAATCTTAGGTTATTGAAGTTTGGGAGCTTGCTAAAAATATAACAATAAAAATACAATCGGAATAAGGAAAAATGATTGATTAATAAAAAACAAAAATTAAATACAAGCTTGGTTACAAATAAATAAACATCATTCCTATATTACTAGTAATAAGGTTGTAGATGTTCACCATTCCAAGCTTATAAACACCACGTCGAATAATAGATTCTATTTAGTAAGGTCCCTCCCAATTATGTCTGAACTTGCCTGCAGAGGGTTATCGTGCAGCCAAGAACACACACCAAAGCACCAAATCTCCCATTCCAAAGCGTCTGTCTCGAACACTCTTATTGAAGTATCTTATGGCCCTTTGCTGGTATGAAACATTTTTAAGTTCGGCTTCTTCTCATTTTTCTTCAATTAGATCAAGGGTATCCTTGAGCTGAGTCTGTTTTGAGGTCTAGTTGTATGCTTCGCATCTAATCGTCGGAATTTTTACCATAATGGGCAACATAGCATCGCAACCGTAAGCTAGGGAGAAGACGGTATGTCCTGTTGAAGTTCGAATTATTGTTCTTTAAGCCCATAGGACTTGTGGTAATTCTTTTGGCCATTTTCCTTTAGCTTCTTCGAGCCTTTTCTTAATGGAGCTCTTCAGAGTCTTGTTAACAGCTTTGACCTGGCCATTTGCTTATGGATGGGCTACTGAGGAAAAACTCTTGATTAGTCCATTATTTTTGCAAAATTATGTGAACAGCTTGCTATCGAATTGGGTTTCGTTGTCTGACACTATTCCTTAGTACCCCATACCTGCAAATTATATTTTTTACCACGAAGTACAAGTCCTTCATCGAGGTGATTGTGGCTAGAGGTTCGACCTCAGTCAATTTAGTGAAGTAATCAACAGTAACCACGACATATTTGACTCCCTCTTTTCATGCTGGTAGTGATCCTATGAGGTCGATTCCCCATACCACAAACGGCCACGAGGAGCTCATCAAGGTGTGCTCGGTTGGTGGAGTTCACGGGATTGAGGCCTATTGTTGACATTTATCACAGCGTTTGACATATTCGAACAATTTTGCTTTCATTGTACGCCAGAAGTATCCTTGCCTAATTATTTTCATTGATAAACTATGCCCCCCAGTGTGATCTCTGCAAAATCCTTCATGGATTTCCTCTAGGATTTTTCTAGCCTCGGGTGGAGGTACACACCTTAATAATGGCATAGAATATCATCTTCTATACAATCTCCCCTCCAATATGGTTTATCTTGGTATTGTGTACATTAATTTTCTGGCGACATTCTAGTTTGCAGGGAGGCTTCCAGTTTCAAGGTAGTCTATTATGGGAATCATCCAAGTAGGCTATGAGTCTATCATGTTGATGTCATCTTCGTCAGGCTCGACTATGCTCGACATTGGTGAAAATTCAACAGGTACCACATTGAGTGTATCAACTTCCTTGGTTGTGGCGAGTCGAGCTAGAGCATCTGCATTTTAATTCTATTCCCGCAGAACTTGCTCAATCACGTAAAATTTGAATTGTCCGATTGCCGCTTTGACCTTCTCCAAGTATGCTGCCATTTTAACCCCCCGAGCCTAGTATTCTCATATGACCTAGTTGACAACCAATTGGGAGTCACTATAGCAGTGAATGGCTTTTGCTTTTAGCTCATAAACTATTCAAAGTCCTGCTACTAGTGCCTCGTATTCAGCTTCATTATTTGATGCCTTGAAGCCAAACCGTAAGGTTGAGTGAAACACATTTCCTGATGGGGTAATTAGGATAACTCCTGCCTCTGACCCATTCGCGTTTGAAGAACCATCGACGTAAAGTCTCCACAGCTCGTGGGCTGGGGTTACGACTTCCTCGTTTATGATTCCAGTGCATTCGACTATGAAATCTGCCAAGGCCTGTCCTTTTATTGTCGTTCTTAGATGATACATGATCTTGAACTGCCCAAGTTCGACCGCCCATTTCAATAGTCTCCCGAAGGCTTTGGGTTTTGAAAATATTTGCCTCAATGGTTTATCAGTAAGCACATGTATGGGATGCGCCTGGAATTAGGGTGGGAGATTTTGGGATGCATGTATCTAGGACAGGGCTAACTTTTCCATCAATGGATACCTCAACTCTACCCCCAGTAACCTTTCGCTGACATAATAAACAACATTTTTTACTTTCTTATCCTCCTGAACAAGTATCGCACTAATTGCATGTTTGGTCGTACCGAGGTACAAGTACAATATTTCCCCTATGACTAGTTTGGATAAGAAAGGTGGTTCGGCGAGATGTTTTTTAATGGAATGAAAAGCGAGCTCACACTCGTCTGACCATTCAAACTTTTTCCTCCTCTGAAAAGATTAAATAATGGTAGGCATCTGTCTATAAATTTCAATATGAACCTTCCTAAAGCTGCCATTCGTCCAGTTAAACTTTGGACATGTTTATGCTTTCAAGGTGAAGGAATGTCATTTAAAGCCTTTATCTTATCCGGGTATGCCTCTATGCCCCGAGCATTTACTATAAATCAGATAAATTTTCCCGAAGATACTCCAAATGTGCATTTTTGCGGGTTGAGTCTCATGTTGTACTTTCAGAGTATGGAAAAACACTCTCTGAGATTGTCAACATGGTTACAATTGTGTTTGGACTTGACCAGCATATCGTCCACATACACTTCCATGTTGTTCCCAATTTTCTCAGAAAACATTCTATTTACCATTCTCTGGTATGTGGCCCCAACGTTCTTGAGTCTGAAGGGCATCACATTGTAATAGTATAGACCCTTATCAGTAATGAAGCTCATGTGTTCTTGATCGGGTGAAGGCATGGCAATCTAGTTTTATACTGAATATGCATCTGTGAATGACATGATGCTATGACCCGAGGTAGCATCCATGAGTTGGTCGATTCAAGGTAGGGGAAAGCAGTCTTTTGGACATGCCTTGTTGAGGTCCAAATAGTCAATGCAAGTTTGCCACTTTCCATTGGGCTCCGGGACTAGAACTGGGTTGGCTATCCAATCAGGGTATAAAGCATCTTAGATAAATCGATTTGCTTTTAGCCTTTCAACCTCCTCTATCAAGGCCTTCTTCCTTTTGTCATCGAGGAGACTTCTTTTGTGTTCCTTTGGGGGGGAAGTTTTTGTCTATGTTCAATGCATGGCTTATAATGTTTGGGCTAATCTCAATCATATTCGAATGTGACCATGCGAATACATCCTGATTTTCCCTCAAGAAGTGGATTAATTGCTATCTTGCATCCTTTGGGAGGTTCTCCCCAATCTTCATCACCTTGGTGGTGTCCTTTGCATCAAGCTGGATGTCTTTGAGCTCTTTAATTGGCTCAAGATTGGTCCTGTCCTTGTCTATCCTTGGGTCGATCTCCTCTTCGACTCCATATATTGCTCTGCCTATTTCTTCAAAAATAATTAGTGCATGCACACTTGTTTGGCTCTTACCCCTCATTGAGATGCTATAGCATTCTCGGGTAGACAATTGTTCAACTTTCAATGTCCCAATGCCACTGGCTGTTGGGAATTTTATGGCCAAGTGCCTAACGGATGTAACTGCCCCTAGCCTAATCAGGGCTGGTCTCCCGAGTAGTACATTGTAGGCTGAAGGGGTGTCAACCATGATGAACTCCATTATCTTGGTTATCAAGACTGGGTAGTCTCCCAAGGTTACTAGGAGCTCGATGGATCCTGTACTGGCGATTCCTTCCCCTGAAAATATGTATAGTGTTGTCGCACATACTTTTAGGTCTTGAACGAAAAGTCCCTTTTTTCCAGGGTAGCCTTATAGAGGATGTTGACTGAGCTCCCGTTATCGATCAGGACTCGGCGCACCCTCTTATTGGCGATTTTCAAGGTTACGACCAGAGGGTCATTATGCGGAAATTGGAAGTGTGAGCCATATTCTTCGATGAAGGTAATGGGTTGGGACTCAACGCTCTGTTGTTTTGGAGCTCGAGGTTCAGGCTCATAGGGAGATCCATCCTCTGTTTTGAACTCCTGGACATACCTCTTTTGGGAATTCCTACTGAACCTTGTGATGTGCGTCCTTCCTACGATGGTTATTACATCTTCCTCGCATGTGGGGCCGCAGATTGCTGGGTAGGCTGGATTTTAGTTTTAGACATACTACCTGAAGTAGCCTCTTGAGATCAAACCATTGATCTCGTCCTTTAACAATCTGCAGAACTTTTTTGCATCCCTTTTGGATTTCTGGTTTCGCATCGGACCAGGTCGTTTGAAAGGGACCTGATTTTCATTTGCGACAAATATTTTTTCCTGAGTATCTGTGAGCTCACTATAAATTGTATAAATGGAGAAGTATTTTTCTCCTTTCTTTTTCATAACCCCATCAGCCTCTTAGTTATTCCCTTCATTCTTCTTTCTTTTAGAAGGGTTATCTCCTGAGGGTCACGTGTGGAGGGTGTAGCCGAGGTGGTGGCTGAGTTAACACTTGTCATTGTAGTTATTATAGGCATAGTAGTTAGCTTGAGTGCCGACATCGCCTCTTCTACATTGACAAACCTCTAAGCCCGAGTACTGAACTCGGCTATCAATCTCACCAGTTTCCTCCGCATGTCATCCCAAAGGGGACTCCCTAGCAATACTCCAGCCCATACCTCCATGAGTTGACCGTTGTTGTCGATATGTTGAGCTCGCGCCACTTCTATATTGAATCTGGCCAGGTAACTTTTTAGGGCCTCACCTGGCTGCTGCCTGACATTGGTTAATGCGGATGCCTCATGTTTGATGTTCTTCACAGCTTGGAACTGCTTCTTGAATTCCTGGGACATTTGTTCCCATGAGGAGATTGAATGTCTCTGGAATTTTTCAAACCAATTCCTCATTGGTCCAGTGAGTGTGGTCGAGAAGAGCATATGTAACGTCTCAATTTCCCTAATAAGGCTTAGTTCCTTGATTAGGGGGTTGCGCAATAATTGATTTAATTCCATTATTATGTGGTGATATGCATTATTATATGTATTATGTGAGTTATATTATAATATGAATATGGTGGCATGTTTAGGTGTATTAAGCATGCATGTGGGCCCATTTTTTATTAGAAGGGCATTTTCGTGATTTTTCCCGTTGAGGGGATATTTATATATATATTAGTTCATATTGATTGAGACAACATTATTATGCGGATATATATGAGTTATTCGGCACGAGATGATCCTAGGGAGCAAGTTAGAGGTTTGGTCACTACGGGGATAAATACTCGGCTCGGGGCAAGCCAAGGGGTATTTTGGGTGATTTGGTAGCATGAGTCGTATTTTGGAAGAAAAAGTGATATTCCGGGTTTAGCAGAATTATTTGGGGAAATTCTAGTATAGAGCAGGATTGGAGAGTGAAAAATTACATTTTTACCCCTATGGGGTGTTAAGAGAGAAGAGAGTTGAGTGGGGGCATTTTGGTCATTTGAGGATCGTTCGTGTATAAGGGTTCGGCTGAGTTCATTAACTCAGAAAAATTCAATCTCACACTTGTTTTCTTCTCTCTTTACGCTCGTTAGCATTTTCGAGGAAACTCGAGTTTTAGAGCTCGGACTCAGGCGAGGTCAAAGTCATAACGATTCTATCGAAGATTGGAAGCTTGATAGCGTGGAAATTTAGCTGGAAAACTACTGTAACAGAGGAAATTCGAGCTTTAAGTTTCTGAGTTTTTGGTTTTCTTAAAGTTTCATAAGCTTGATAGAATTTTATGGATTTATGGTGTTTTTGATTCGTTTGTGTGTTGTGTTTTTCTGCATGTGAAGTACGGATGATCTTCTGGGACTCAGCTATGGGTTTGGCATTGTTTTGGGGTGCATTTTAAGGGATTTAGCTTAGAGAAAACATTTGAAAAACTGGGTTCACAGGGTTGCGCCGTGTGGCGTGCTGCCCCTTTGGCACACCCACATGGGGCCATTTTGTAATGAGCATGCCTTGGTGCTTGATCATTAGTCAAGTCTTGCACCAAGCAACCTCATGGGATAGGGTAGTGGCAGTTTTGTAATATTGCATATGTCTCCCAGACAAAAATCATATATGTTCCTGGGAAGACTTTATTTCCCTAGAAGGCTCCTTAGGGGGAGGTGACCTGGTGACTTAGGGAAGCACCATGGCCATCAGCAGATAGGGGCCAAAGCTGTGTACTCCATTGCCCTATCAAGGCTATATATTAATGAAATAACATTTATCCATACTTGCCCCTGTGTGCTTCCTTGCTGCTTATGTGTTACTTGTTTGTTAGCTTCATTGGGCCATTGTGTGCCACTTGCCTTGTTGTGTGCTTTGTGTTGTCTGGACGTTCCTAGGAATGACTTGCTTTGTGCTTGCTCATACTTCGCTATTGCCCGTTGCATGTCCAAGATGTGTATGTGGCTAACTGCGGAGTTTGTTTGCCTGTAGGTGTGTGTTGTAGGCTGACTTGCTAGCTTAAAGAGTCTGTAAGTGTCGTACGTTCTGTCTAGTTGGAGTACCCAAATAGCCGACCCGTGACACGCCGCGACCCTTTTCTTGGGGCTCTGCAACCCTCATGAACCCAGGAGCCTTAACAGTTCCCTGAACCGCCATCACGTCGCAAGGCCTGCTGGGCTGCATCCCAGACCGTGTCCTGAGCAAGGAGAGGGTGGGCTATCTAACTTGAGGAGAGTCATGACGCTTGTGATGGGTGCCTCAACTCAAAATGGGAATTTTAGCCAAAATAGGTTTTGGGTGGCAGGAACTCAAACCTAAGGGCTCAAAAAGTATTCTACTACATAGTTTAGTAGAATTCGAGGTCCTAGAGGCTAGGGCTTGGTCCGTAATCCTTTATTTACTCGATATTGATAAATATAATTAATTATGGTTGTGACAGTATCATGCTCGAGGGTCGTTGTTAATCAACTCGGGCTTGGACCGAAGGTAAGAAAGATGCACCCATTACGTGTTGTATATGATTAGGGCTCGGCGCAATTGTTAAACATAGATTTGATTAGGGCTCCGACCCCTATGAATGAGCATGATTATGATTGTTCCTGTGATTTCTTGATTAAGCATGCTTTTATACTCTGTATGTGGATAATTTTTAAATGTTTTATGCATGTGTTGTATTATCTGATTGAAAAGCATTAACTTATAAGTCAAGGGCAGCAATAGTGCGCTGAAAACTGGTCGATATGGCTAGGCCTAATCAGGAGCATGTCATAAGCTTGTCTGACCCAATGGGTGTTGGAAACTAAAGCGCGAGGTACGTTGGGCCAACTCCAAGGCTGGTTATACATAGGATAGGGCAATGGGCCCCGAGGTGAATCTATAGTCCCATATCCTAGGGCACTGGGCCCCGATATGACTAATTAGACATTTATTTAGGGCAACAACACCAGGGTGACTCTATGGTCACGTATTTAGGGCAACGGGCCCTGGTATGACTTATTAGTCATTTATTTGAATAGAGTGCATGCATGGGTAGGGTTATTACTGCTAGGCATGCTTATTATGATTTTGTGATATGTTATGAACTACTTATGAGTATGTTTAAGTTTTCTTGTTGAGCCTTGGCTCACGAGTACTACGTGGTGCAGGTAAGGGGAAAGGGAAGCTGGACTAGCCATGAGTTGGAGAGTTTCGATGGCGACGTGTACATATGCGGCTGCTCGACCACCACGGTTGGGGTTTCTCAGAGGAACTAGGGTCAAACCCTATTTTGCTGCCTAGGTCAGTTGTTTGTAATTTTTGAGTTGTAATTATCCTTTTGGAACTGTAAACAACTATGTAAATGTTTGTTTTGGGATCCCAAGTACGCACTTAACGTTTTAATGAAGTGACTACTACTTTTGACCAAAAATTTTAACTCTAAGTCGTTAATCACATTTAGTTGCACGTTTATGGCCAAATCACTACATAAAACACAAAGTGTAATGCTCTTGGCTATCCAGGGTGTTACTATTGGGAAAGCTTATACAGGATCTTAATTATTTTCATGTAAATCATATATTAAACACATTAATATAAGAAAACCTAGAACATGTTTCTACAATTGAATTTAAACAGAGATAATAATAAGAACACTTACATTATACGCAGCAGAATGAATGACTGTTTCCTTCAGTTTCTCTAACCCTTGAATCCTTTCTGTCGTAGGGTATCACCAAGAAACTGAACCGATCTTCAAATTTCTTCACAGTCTTCCAAAGCATCCTTAGAATCACCTAGACTAGAGTGGGCGATTATCAACACATGAGATAGATACAAAGAGAAGAAGAATATAAGAGTATATTGAGGCTTAGAAAAGGACTTATGCTGTAGAGAGAATCTAAAACCGAGAAAATCAAGAATAGATCTTCTGATCTTCTATCAAATAGTCTTTCAATAATCTAAACATATGTTTTCAACTCTCACTTAGCATTCCTTTTATAGGCTCAATTAGGTCAATTATTTTAATTAAAAAATCAATAAAATAATAGATAATATCAGCCATTAGGTCGAAATTTCTCATTTAATTATAAGCCCATTGGACTTTAAATCAAGGCATGTATTATTTTCTATTGATTTAATTAATTAAATATTATTTTAATCCTTTATCAAATTAATTATTTATAATTTAAACCTTGATTTAAACTTATTTATTAATTTAGACATCAATTTATCTTAATTAATAAATCTGCCCTAAAATCTATTTTCTTTCTAAATTGTAAAACTCTATGAAACTATCCAAAATTGGCATGGTCAACTTTGATAATTCTAATTGCTAATTAAATCAATTAATTGAGACTGTCTAGATGATTTTATCCAAGGTACAGTGGGGACCATGGGCCTATGAAATCAAGCTCCAATAATTTATCATAAAATTAACAAATAAATTTACTAACTTATTAATTCCTCATGACTCCACTAAAGACTTAGAATTGCACTCTTGAATTCATTGAACGCTCTATAAGAAATATAGATACGTTATTAGTTATTCATTGTTACAATCATAATTATCACCCAATCCTCTATAGACGGTCTAAAATGAGATGGGAATAAAATACCATTTTATCCCTCATTGTATTTTATCCTTAAAACACTTAGGTCCTTGTAAATGTTATTTCAGTAAAATAATATTAAATACTGAAATTAGATCTCTATAATTTAGCACCTTGAACCAAACTAAAAGGAAACCATCATTTTACTTCTTCATCAGAAGTTATAGATGTTCATATCTATGATTAACACTCCCACTCAATTATATTACTGAGTTCCCAAGATGTATGTATGGTCTAGTCCGTAGGGTAAGCTGGTAACGGACAAGTCAAAGAACTCAAATAATACAATCAGTTAGAATACTAACCACTCGGAATTGAGATTGAATTGACCTATGGTCAACTATATGATATGACTAGAATAGATAATAACAGTATGTTTACATATTCTATCTACTTTCAATATCATTCCAGTCTGATGTAACAAATACATTCGATCTTATCTAGTTTGTTAATGTTCTGGAAAGAACATAACACTACAATGTGTAAGTTGATCATATCGTAGATTGGGAAGTCAGTGTAAATCATGTGCACTGACTAATCTTTTGACTAACTTATGTTTGAACATATAATCATATTTATATTCCACTGTGATTACGTCACTATAAATATGATTAGCTATATGCTCGGGATTTAATAGAAGTTTATCTTAAACAAATAATCATGAAAATAAAACATGTGAGCAAAGTGATTAACCAAGTCAAAAATTGATTTCTATTCTTTTATTGATAATAAAATGAGATTACAAAGAAATTGGGTTTTAATTAGGGCATAAAACTCCAACAAACTCTCACTTGCACTAATTGAAACTAATGCTTTAATTTTACTAATCACATTTCTTTGATATGCTTATCAAATGTAGCTTCTGATATTCTTTGATATGCTAATCACATTCAGAACACCACCCTTGTAGACTAACATATAATCCCTAGTCCACCTTAAATACTTTAGAATATGCTTAACTGCTATCCAATGTTCCGGTCCTGGGTTTGACTGATACCTGCTCACGAATCCCACTGCATAGCAGATATCTGGTCTAGTACACAACATAGCATACATCAGACTTTCAACTGCAGATGCATAAGGAACTTTTCTTATTGCATCTTCCTCTTCAAGAGTCTGGAGACGTCCTTACTTGGAATTTTTCATTTAGAAATGCTCAAGCACTTTATCAATGTAAGTTTCTTGAGATAGAACTAAGAGTTGTTCTTTTTATCCCTAATGATATGGATACCTAGAGCATAACTTGCCTCACCCATATCCTTTATCTGGAATTGAGTGCTCAGCCAATTTTTCACATCTGATAATTTCTTAACATTGTTTCCAATGAGTAAGATATCATCTACATAAAGAACCAAAAATATCACTATTTGATTTGCCTTCAGTTGGTAAACACCTCATCAATATTTTTCTCAAGGCCATAGGTTTTGATTATTTCATCAAACCTAAGATTCAAGAATGAGAAGCTTGCTTATGTCCATAAATGGACCCATTCAACTTGCAAACTTTTCCTTCTTGTCCAACTACTTTAAATCCTTCTAGCTGATCAATAAAAATAACTTCGTCAAGCTCCCATTAAGAAAAGATGTCTTGACGTTTATTTGTCAGATCTCATAGTCGAGAGTGTCTGCTATGGATAGGTGGATGCCAATGGACTTGAGCATGGCTACCAAACTAAAAGTTTCCTCATAGTCCATGCCTTCTCTTTGGGTATAACCCTTTGTCACTAATCGAGCTTTATAAGTTTCGATCTTTCCATCAACATCTCATTTCTTGTTGTAGATCAACTTGCACCTAATGGCCCTAAAGTCACCAGGTGATTCCATAAGATCCCACACGGAATTTGAGTACATGGACTCCATTTCATGTTTCGTGGCTTTTGAGCCATATTTCATTTTCACAGCTAGCCATTGCCTATTTGAAAGACAATGGATCATCGTCACTAGTGTCACCAACAACCATATTGGTTCCACCATCCAAACCATAGTGCACTGGGTTCCTAGAAACCCTCTCACTAATACAAGGCTATGTGACTGTTTGCTCAAGAATAGTGGCACTTTCTTCATTTAAATCGACTTGCATTAGGTGGACATGAAGAGTGGGAATTCCATCATCAACTTGCATTGATGACGATGGAACATTGGTTTAAGTCAATTCTTCAACCATCTCCTCTAAAACTTCTTTGCTGCGCGGTATGATGTTTTGGACATAGTCATTTTCCATAAAAGTAGCATTCGTAGAAGTAAACACTTTCTTTTCTGAATGACAATAGAAAATTCCACCCCTAGTTCCTTTACGATAGCCAACAAACATGCAAACTTCGGTTCGCGGTTCTACCTTTCCTTCCTTTTTCCTCAGGACATGGGTGGGACACCCCCATATTCTAAAATGACGTAAACTAGGTTCATGACCATTCCAATGTTCAAAAGGTGTTTGGGGGATTGATTTTGAGGGTACGGCATTTAGAATGTCGTTCGCAGTTTCAATTTCATGTCCCCGGAATGAAGTTGGCATAGTTGAGTAACTAAGCATGAATCTAACCATTTCCAATAAAAATATGTTTCGATGTTCCGCTACACCATTTTGTTGCGGAGTACCCAGGGCAGTAAGTTGTGATAAAATCCCAAGTTCGTTTAAATGATCTTGGAACTGCATATCCAAATATTCTCCACCCCTATCAAATCGCAAGATCTTTAACGTTTTACCTAATAGGTTCTGAGCCATAGCTAAGAATTCCTGAAACTTTGAAAATGTTTCTAATTTTCTATGTGTTAGGTAAAGACATGAGTATCTAGAGTAATCATCAATAAAAGTGATGAAATACTCAAAACCACCCCTGGCTTGTACATTCAAAGATCCACAAACATCTTAATGAACAAGTCCAAGTGGTTCCTTGGCCCTATCACCCTTTGCAGAGAATGGACGCTTTGTCAGTTTGCCTTCTAGACAAGATTAGCAGATAGCTAATTCACCTAAGGTGAGTTCCCTCAAAGGCCCGTCCTTTGTAAGTCTTTGAATTCTATCATAGTCAATGTGACCTAGTCTCAAGGGCCATAAACACATCATGTTATTGTTATCGGTCTTCTGACGTTTATTGGTCCTAGGTTTAGCTACTTTGAATAAATCACTATTAAGAGCGTGAGGTTCGTTAGGTCACATAATATAAAGCTCGTTTTCGAAATATGCAATACACAATTGTGATCCATTGAAAGAAATAGATATATTAGAACTTGTGAAAGTCATAACAAATTGTTCTAATTGCAACATGGAAACTGAAATTAAATTTCTACTAAAACCTGGATTAAAAAATACATCTTTCAAGATTAAATATTTATTTCCGAACTATAGGTGAGCTCTTCCTCTAGCTTGGACCATAACGAATGGTTTGTTCCCAACTATAAGATTTAAGCCACCTTCATCCACTTCCTCCCACGATTCAAGAAGTTGTAAAGAGTTACAAACATGGTTAGTAGATCCAGAATCAATAATCCAAACGGATTTATCATTCTCTAAAAGGCTTGTTTCTAAGATAAATGAACTATAATCATTACTTTTGTTTTTCGCTGCTAGAAACTTGGGGCAATATTGTTTCCAATGCCCCTTCTATTCGCAGTGAAAGAACATACCTTTACCTTAATTCTTTTTCTGTTTCTTCCCCTTAGGTGTCTTTGCACTTTGTTGTGCGCTAGTCTTTGCATCCTTTGCATGCCTGGGGTTGTTGTTTGGTCCATCTTTCCTCTTATTTCCAGCTTTCGAAGACGAACCTTGGTTAGCTTCAGCCTTAGATGGATCAGTAGTAGTAGTAGTAGTCTTCTTTTCTCCTCCCTTACCAGGTCCACCTATGATAGACTCAAAAGTTTGAAGCTCGTTCATGAGCTGCGTCAGACCATAGTTGAGTTTATTCATCACATAGTTGTGGTGAACGGCAGGAAAGCTGGAGAGAGACTGTTGAGGATTAAGCTGACTTGAGTCTCCTCATCTATAATTGCTCCATGCAGTTTAGCTTCCTGAAAGTAATTGGTCATCTTGGTCAAGTAATCACGAACGTGCTGAGACAGTGCCATCCGAGCATTGGCATATTTCTTGGTGGCCTCAAAACGAGTCTGTACAGACTTTGCACCGAACATGTCTTGGAGATGATCCATGAATTTGTATGTCGTCTCGACATTCTCCATCTTTGTCTTGAGAGTGTCTACCATACTAGCCAACATGTAGTACGGTACCTTGTTATTAGTCGTCTGCCAACGCTCATATTTGTCTTTTACAGACTTGGTAACTCCTTCAGCTTGAACTTCTGGGGATTCCGCAGTCATGACGAACTTGGATTTGTCACCAATCAACACTATGTTGATGTTATGATTCCACTTAAGGAAGTTTTCTCCAGTTAGTTTCTCCATAGAAATTTGAGAAAGGATGGGAGTAGACACAGCCATACTTAAAACTATATATTATCAATAAAATAGAAATCAATCACATTTGCTCAATAAAACTTCTATTCAAACTAATTTCAAGAAATATTACAACATATACCATAAATATGTAATATATGGAAAAAAAATACCAAAATAATCATATCTCTATTTCTTTAGGTTTTTCATTGTTCTATGATAACGTTGTCCCGGTTGGCGAGAGTGAAAAAAATATCATTAGTTAAATAGAGTTGTAGACTCATTTAATAATGGACACCATTATTAACAACCTACTATTCGATCAAAATAAGAAAACAAAATCTCTTATTTTATGAGCCAGACCCATGCTTTCGATAATCAATAGATTTAGTTCTAGTAGTCACCGTAGGAGCGAGTCTAATAGAATTTTGACCTATAATTATCTATTTTTCAAAATCTAACATTGTCAACATAACTAATGAACACCTTCCTTAGGGGGGCGAATCAAACCGTCTCAAGGCCCCATTAAGTTATTGACCTTGTCAAACCAACGGTACTGAATATAATTCTTAAAATAGTCTCATTATTAATTAAAAAATAGTATTTTTATTATTATTAATTTTCGAAAATTAATGACAGTGGTTCTCCAAAAAGTTGCAAAATTAAATTTTTAAAACCAAGGTCCTATAATTTTTATTAATTCTAAAGTGTCACATTGAAACAAATTCAATTAAATTAGAATTAATTTGTTGCTAATCAATATTTAGGTTTAACAATTATAATGAACCTATACAATTAAGTCCAACTCAGGCAAATAGGTCTTAACAATTGGACTTGTATGGAGGAGGGCTGGGTCCAGTATGTCGTTTTCACTACTAAGGCCCCCATACTTCCATACAAGATCCAAACGACATGAATTTAAACATTCGTTTTATTAATTGATTAGGCTCACTATAGTCATGTAAAGAAAATGGGTCTTCACAAGTGGAACCACCCACAAGAGAGGAATTTAAAGTTTAAATTTTCTAATGGGTCAAAATAAAACTTATCATTTTATGAATGTTTTATTTAGCAAAATTCATATATTAAGCAAACATATGGGCCACTATATGCATTAGAGCCCAATTGCAAAAATACAACATATAGTGCAAACAGACATGTTATAATTGGATGGGTCTAATCATGTTACTATATGAGTAAGTCTATGAATTTATGCAAAAATACCACAATTAATTTTCTAGAATTTATCCAATAAATTTGAATTAATTATTTTTTTGCAAAAAATAAATAAGTCATGAAATCTATCAAAAATTAACCGAAGTTAATTTAAATTTCATTTATCAACAATCAACTTAGTTTAGGTCATTTTGAAAAATATTAATTTAATTTAAATAGGATTTATCAACAATTAATCAAAGTTAATTTAAATCTCATTATTTAAAAAAATATTTTAGTAATTGGTTTGAAAAACGTGATTTTAATAAAAATTTAACCAGTTATAAATTTTTAAAACAAATATCATCTGCTGTTTTTTTTTTTTTTAAAAAAATATCTTAAACAGTTAAACAAATTCAAATATCTAGTCAACAAATTTTTAAATTTCAAATTATTTAAATATTAAAATCCATAGAATAATCAGATATTTTTATTTTCAAATTAAAGATTTCAAAAATATCTTTAATATCTGATAACTTAATTCTATTATCATAATATATTAAAATATTTAAAATTAATGAGTTAACCTATTTTTTAATTTGAATTTGAATCTTTGTAGAAAATATCTATTTTTTAAAAGATCAAACAACAAAAATATCATATTTCAAAAAAGGTATTTTTAAATAATAGATAAGATATGATATTTTTGTATTAACCCATTCAAAAATACATTCAAAAATCAAATTTTAAGAAAACATTTATCGCAAGTCGCGGCTAGTGAAAGTGGTGGTCATGGCCACGAGACTAATTTGGGCAAAAAAAAAACGTGTTCTGGTCGCGGCCAATAAAACTAGTGGCCGCGGCCATAGGATAATTCTAGGCATAAATCATGCTCTGGGTGCGGCCACAACCCAAAGAAAATGTTTTCAAAAAACAAAATTTGTTTAAATTTTTTTCAACCCAAAAATGTTTTCTAAATAATTTTTACCATGTTTTACATGAAATGGAGCATTTATAAAAAAAATTATTTGCATAGAAAACACAACAAAATAACCCAAATTTGCTAATGATCATATAAGAATCAATATGCTTCATAAAAACATGAAATCCATCCAATTACTCAACATATAAAATGATTCAATATTTTTTTTAACATGTTCATGCATGAAAATAAAGATTACCAAAGGCTCTGAGGCCAGTTTTTGGGAAAATTTATACAGGATCTTAATTATTTTCATGTAAATCATACACTAAACACATTAATATAAGACAACCTAGAACATGTTTCTACAATTGAATTCAAACAGAGATAATGATATGAACACTTACACTATACGCAACGGAATGAATGAGTCATTCCTTCAGTTTCTCTAACCTTGAATCCTTTTTGTCACAGGGTATGAGCAAGAAACTGAACTGATCTTCAGATCTCTTCACAGTCTTCCAAAGTATCCTTAGAATCAACTACACTAGAGTGGACAATTATCAACATATGAGATAGATACAAAGAGAAGAAGAATAGATGAGAATATTGAGGCTTAGAAAGGGACTTATATTGTAGAGAGAATCTAAAACCTAGAACATCAAGAATAGATCTTTTGATCTTTTATCAGATAGTCTTTCAATAATCTAAACATATGTTTTAAACACTCACTTAGCATTCATTTAATAGGCTCAATTAGGTTAATTATTTTAATTAAACATAAAAAAATAATAGATAATATCAGCCATTAGGTCAAAATTCTAATGGGCTTTAGGCTTGTGAAATTTCCCATTTAATTATAAGACCATTTGACTTAAAATCATGGCATGTATTACTTTCTATTGATTTAATTGATTAAATATTATTTAAATACTTTATCAAATTAATAATTTATAATTTGAACCTTCATTTAAACTTCATTAATAAATCTGCCATAAAATCTCTCTTCGTCTCCAAATTGTAAAACTCTGTGAAACTATCCAAAATTGACTTGGTCAACTTTGATAATTCTAATTGATAATTATATCAATTAATTGAGACTATCTAGATGATTTTATCCAAGGTACTATGGGGGCCATGGGCCTATGAAATCAAGCTCAAATAAGTTATCATAAAATTAATAAATAAATTTACTAACTTATTAATTCCTCATAACTTATTAACAAATAAGTTATCCTTAAAACACTTAGTTCCTTGTTAATTATATTTCAGAAAACTTATGTTAATTAATTAAATGAGATTGCTATCATTTAGCACCTCGAACCAAACTACAAGGAAACCATCATTTTACTTATTCGTGAGAAGCTATAGATGTTCATATCTATGATAAACAATCGCACTCAATTATACTACCGAGTTCCAAAAATGTAAGTATGGGCTAGTCCGTAGTGTAAACTGGTAACAAACAAGTCAAAGAACTCAAATAATACATTTAGTTAGAATACTAACTATTGACGGTAAGAGCTCGTCAACCAAATATGGATGGAAAACTCAAGAACTTAAATCGATATCTAATAAAAGCAAATGGACTTATAGAAACTTGAAGGAAAATTGCAAGTAGGAAGTAGAGGGAAAACTCATATTTTGCTCTTAGATTAATCTGATCTTACAAGAATTTTCCAACCCCCACAAGAGGAAAGGGGTTCAATCCCCCACAACCTCACTTTTGCTATCTTTTTTTTTATTATTAATTTGAGTTTATTTCTTGTATGCCAATATCCATGCAGGTACTTACATTAAAAAAATATTTTGGGAATTCTGATTTTCTTTTGTTTTTTCAAACACATACTTTCGACCCTTTGCTTCTCATCGACCGCGACGGTGCTTTGGACCCTTGGCCTCCTTTCGACCACGACAGCACTCGATTTTACTTACTTGAGGTATACTTTCTTTCCCTCTTATGCTCACTAGGTCTAAATTAGCACCACTCGGGATGGGTTTCCTTGGCCGGAGTTCATTGTGAATTAATCCACTTACATGCCCTCATTTATACCCCGTAGTTGGTCATTTAGAGCGCTTGTGCCTAGAGGTTTTGAGCCCATTCCTTTGTGTTTTGTAGCAATCCACTCATTTACATGTGCACCCTAATTACCTACGAGACGAGGTGCCATGGGATGTGAAGGATCATCTGGTGCTCCTCCGGGGGTCGAGTTTGTATACTTATCTTCAAATTCAAAGTCCCCCGAAAACAACCCTTAATAAGACTATCACACTTTGAGGCAGGCCCGTATACGTCATCTTGAGCATATGGCCAAACTTAGACGTAAAATCTGGGTGGTGGAGAGCGAAATAGACTCAGTTCTGAGGGATGACGAAGTTTCTTTCCCCCTTGACCTTATCGACCATATAGAGAACCTTAAGGTGACACTTTTAGATCTGCAGATGGAGTTGGAGTTCATGGAGGGAAATCTCCCGCCTGAACCTCCTGCCCCATTTTCCCCTTATGATTCTCATGGGGTCATCCTGGGTTCCCCTCAACCCTTGTTATCGATCCACCCTTGCTTAGCGCTCTCACATTCAGTGCCTCGGTGGAAGACCCTTGTTAGGAAGAAAAAATGGAGGATAAAGTGCCCTATTTCTACCTCACCCTTTTCTTTTGGATTTGCAGATATGGAAAAGAGAGTACGGCGACAGGTGGCTTCCGGGGCGCAAGATTCTAGTCCTTTGCTAGCGTCCTCCATTGTGTCCAACGTTTCAGAAAACCGGCTGTTGTAGCTATCTATGAAATACCGCATTGGCAAGGAATACCAATTGTTTGTTCCTTCCAATACCTGACGGGCCGATAATCCCCCTCAGGGGTGCTTGGCCATGAGCGAGCATATCCTGATAACGGGTGGGACCATTCCTATGCATCCATTTTTTGTTGCGATAATTAATCATTTTGACCTTGCAATGCTCCAACTGGTGCCAAACAGCTGGCTGACCTTAAGTTTCCTATACATGGCATTCATTGAGCTCAACCAGCGCGCTCCTATGGCTCAGGAGGTGCACTTTATGTATAACCTCATGCCAACCCCCAAATCCAAAGGCTTTTATTTCATACAGAAAGCCAACTCGTAGGTTTCCCTCATAGAGGGTTCTATTTCAAACCCGGGGTTCTGGAAGCAAAACTTTTTCTTCATAAAAGGTCCCCTCTACGTACGTGAACTCTTTCGCTCGTCCCAAAGTAAGTGCTTCACGCTTGTCGTCCTTTTGCTTTGAATTCGTTATTCTAGAACTTATGCTTATATTTTCAATTGTGTTGATTGTGCAGAGGAGTTTGGTGACCCTGACATTCCCCGGTCGGAGGCATCGCCAATGGAAAAAAATACTTGATGCCAACCCCGCCCTGAAAATGGTTGCTCGCCTCTTCACTGTGGCAAACCTGAACTGCTACAACTTGTCCGCGGTTTCGGATCCTAATACATTGTGGCACATTTCCGAGTGAAGGAAGAAGGTGCCTCTAGTTGAGCATCACTTTGACGGAGGTGATGCGGAGTGGGTGCCCGAGGAGGTTTCCCCAGAACACAGGCGACCTCGCCGATCATCTTGTCTCCTAGCAGGTGCCCTCCTTTGTCCCCTATGCACCATGACATGGCCTCTCACTCCCACGGTCAACAGGGCATGCCGAGGGGCTTCGTCTGTCCCTTTTCTGAGGACTACGATGCTCTCCCTCATGCTTCCCTCAATCCTGGTTCGTCGGGGGGTCATTTTCCTGATATTCCTGCACCCCTCCTCCTTTGGTGAGCGAATCATCCATCCCTACCCAGCTAGGCGCCCCTGACTCAGAGGGGGCACCTTGGGTGGGTCGTATGGTGACCTCTTATGGGCAACGGTATACGCGGGTCACTGAGGGGCTTCCTGAGACTGATTGGAGAAGTCTTGGGAATTTTGCCATGTCGAAGTTTGGGGAGACTCTTCTACGCTCTGCCACCTGGGTGAGTTCATACATCTTACATTAGCCTTACCCTTTTTCTTTGCTCATCATCATTATTGTTATTTTTCTTGTGCAGACTTATACAGTGGCCCAACGATTTGCCGACTCGGCGCAGGACCTCTCCTCGTTGAGTGCCGAAAGGGACCGTCTAACGGTCAAGGTTCAGGGGCTCGAGAGGGAACTTACTAACACCAAGATAAATCTTGAGAAGGCCCTAGCGAAGGCCTCTTCCTCATCGAAAAAGAAGAAGAGGGCCAACGCCAAGGTCGTGATGCTGCAGGAAAAGGTTGCTCGCCTAGACGCCGATCTTAGTGGAGCAGAATCCAAAATCGCAATGTCTCAGGAGAGGGTCACTTCCTTAGAGGTGAATTTGGCTGATATCGAGTCTAAATCCATAGAGCGCGCCCTCTACGGAGTATGGAGGCAAAATCCTAACTCCAATTTCTCCTCCTTTGGTAAGCACGCTGTTGCTAGGGTGGCTGAGTGGAATGCCTGCGGCAGAAGGCCCTAAGATTTTGCTTCTGTGATCTTATTTTTTAATTCAATTTGGATGTATGCCCATTTGAGCTTTTAATTTATTTATTTTTTTTGTTTTTTTTTGTTGGAACTTTTATTAGCCATGTGACATTATCGCGACTCCTTTTTTATGTATATATATGTGATTGTTTGCTTTTTTTCCTCTATGTTTGAGGTCCTTTTGAGCCCACAAAATGGGGTTTGATGGGTTCTCTTTTTTATATATACTTTTTTATTTGTCAGGCTTGAGGTCCTTTGGAGCCCATACGAAGGGGTTCGATAGGTCTCTCTTTGGTGCCTCTTGATTGTATCTATAAGGATATGTTGACCCTTTGGGTTCTAGTTATCCTTTTATATACTTTTGTGCACGCTTATTATTTCTTGCGTGAAGCGTCCTTGTCGTCATTATTCATAGTACTATTTCTGCAAGGGTCCCTTTTAGGACCCTTTTTTGCTAGACGGCTTGGTGGCCGCTCTAGGCTTATTGGTGGGTGTTCTTCATAAGGAATTTCCTCTAGTGGAAGCATCTGCCTTTATTAGGAGGCTCTTTTTTTGTTTTTGTAGGACCTTTTAACCTCCTTGATGTTCATAAAGGTAGCTAATCCTCGTGAACTCAAGTGATGTCTTGCCAGGTCTTCTTCTTTATTTATAAGGGGTATTTTTTAGGATATAAGGGTCTCGTTTAAGATATAAGGGTCTCATTAAGGACCCTTTTTTCTGCTATATACTCTACCCCCCAAGTGGTTGGCGAGATTTATCTCGGTAAGCACTTTGATCATTCCATTCACGCACTTTGATAATTATTTTTCTTAAACAAGAATCTTTTGCTACATATTCATCTAATGTCACATCATATTCATTGGAAACAGGTGAAGTACATGGTAACTTAATGTGACTTCACTCTTACTACATATTAAGGAGTCCAAGTCGAACTTATAGCTATTACATTTAACTTGCACGCTAAACAAAACAATAACATTCATGACTCAACATGGAGGTCTTATTGATAATATTTCTTTAGATGTTCTATGTTCCATGCTCTGGGTATCATGGTATCACCCAAGCGTGCAAGCTTGTAGGTGTTAAGGGGCACAACTTGGGCAACTTGGTAGGGCCCTTCCAAGTTTTCCCCTAACACACCTGCGCTCGGGACTCATGTGTTGGGCAGGACTTTCTTTAACACGAGGTCTCCAACTCTGAATGCCCTCTCTCGCACCCTTGAATTATAGTATCTTGCGGCTCGTTGCTGATATGTTGCCAGCCTCAGTTGTGCCCTTTCTCTCCTTGCTTCCAACAAGTCCAAATTTCTGGCTAATGCTGCGATGTTAGCCTGGTCATCATATGCTTGTATGCAGATGGAGTTAATCTTCATTTCTATTGGAAGGGCAACCTCGCAGCCATAGGCTAAGGCGAAAGGCATCTCTCCAGTGGTGCAATAAGGTGTGGTCCTATAGGCCTAAAGCACATTGGGAACTTCTTCGATCCAGGCCCCTTTCAACTTTTCCAACTTTGTTTTCAGGTTCCTTTTTAGGATCTTGTTGATGGTCTCCACTTGTCCATTGGCTTGTGGGTGTACTACAGCGGAGAAACTCCTCTTGATTCTCTTTTCTCTACAATATTATTCGAATACTCCTCCTTCAAATTGCGTCCCATTGTCAGAGATTATCTTGTAGGGTACTCCAAACCTACAGACGATAAATTTGTTGACGAAGGTGGTGATTTGCTTAGCCGTTATGTTGACTATAGGCTCTGCTTCCACCCATTTAGTAAAGTAATCGACTGCTAGAACCACGTATTTTGCTCCTCCTCTTTCTACTGGTAATGCTCCAATCAAGTCAATCCCCCACACAGCGAAGGGCCACGGACTGGTCATGTTCACCAGCTTATTTGGTGGCTGTCTGGGGTAATTTCCATGCCTTTGTCACTTGTCACACCTTTTTGCGAAATCACTCACGTCCTTCTCCATGGTAGGCCAATAATACCCCTAGCGTATGGCCTTTTTTGCCATGGACTGCCCCCTACCATGAGTTCCATATTCCCCTTCATGTATCTCTTGTAGAATTTTTAAAGCCTCTCCCTTATCTACGCACCGTAGGAGCGGGGTAGAGAAGCCTCTCTTATATAAGACTCCATCTACTAAGGTGTATTGGGTGGCTTTGTAAGTTAGCTTACGGGCATCATTTTTGTCCAAAGGCAAGGTCCCGTCATTTAAGTACCTCAAGATGGGTGCAAACCATGACTCCTCAGGGCTATTTACCATGTTGATCTTTTCTTCTACTATGCTCGGCTTGGAGAGGTATTCGACAGGGATGGACTCAAGCGTGTCTTCATCTCGAGTAGAGGTGAGTTTCGCGAGAGCATCAGTGTTTGTGTTTTTCTCCCTTGGGATCTGTTATATGGTGTAATTTTTGAACTGATCCAAATACCCCTTCACCTTGGCGAGATATGCAGCCGTTTTCGGTCCTCTAGCCTGATATTCACCCTTCACCTGAAACACTACCAGTTGTGAGTCACTAAAGACATGCAAATGGGTTACCTTTAACTCCTTAGCTTGCCGCAGGCCCGCCAACAGTACCTCGTATTCTGCTTCTTTGTTGGAGGCTTCGAATCCGAATCTTAAGGCGCAATACATCTTGTGCCCCTCAGGTCTCGTCATCACTATGCCAGCGCCAGCTCCTCCTTCGTTAGATGCTCCATCTACATGGAGGCTCCATTCTTCAGGCTACTTTTCCCCTTCACCCACTGGTTCATTCTCTCCTACTTCTCCCTCCTCTTGGGGTCGGTGTGCAAACTCGACTATAAAATCTGCAAGTACATGTCTGTTGATTGAGGTCCTTGGGGTGTAAGTGAGGACAAATTGACTTAATTCAATTGACCACTTTAACAACATTCCCAAAGTTTCTGGTTTGTGCAAGACTTGATACAAAAGGGTGTTAGTGAGCACTTCGATAGCATTAGCGTGAAAATAGGGCGTCAGCTTTCGTGAAGCCACTATCAAGGCATATGCTAACTTTTTTTCTATTTCTGGGTATCGGGTTTCTGCGTCTACCAACCACTTGCTCACATAGTACATGGGTTGCTGATGCTTCTTTTATCCTTTGACCAAGGCAACACTTATAGCATGCTCTGATACAGCTAAATACTAGTACAATTTTCCCCTTTCTCTGGCTTGCCCAAAAGGGGTGGTTTTCCAAGATCTTCCATTAGCTTAGTGAAGGCTTCCTAACAATCTTCATCCCAAGCGAACTTTTTGCTCCCTTTTAGGATGTTGAAGAAAGGGAGGCATTTGTCAGTGGATCTGGAGATGAACCTATTGAGGGCTGCTACTCTCCCTGTTAAGCAGTGCACCTCCTTCTTTCTTCGTGGTGGGCTCATTTCCAGCAATGTCTTGATTGTGTCAGGATTGGCCTCGATACCTCGAGAATTCACCATAAAACCCAAGAACTTCCCCGATGAAACTCCGAAGGTGCACTTGAGCGGGTTTAACTTCATTCTAAATTTTTGAAGGGTGCCGAACATCTCACTGAAGTCGTTTGTGAGTTCTTCTTCCTTCTTTGTCTTCACCAGCATATCGTCCACGTATACTTCCATATTCCTCCCTATTTGATTCGTAAACATTCTGTTCACCAGCCTTTGATAAGTAGCACCTGCGTTTTTTAAACCAAAAGGCATCAGTCAGTTTCATGGGTATTTGGTTGTACCTAGAATATGCATCCATGAAGCTAAGTAGCTCATGCCCCACCGTGGCATCTACTAATTGGTCTATTCTAGGAAGCGGGAAGCTGTCCATATTGGGTAGAATGCTTCTCGGATAAACCCATTTGCCTTCAACTTGTCAACCTCTTCTTTTAAGGCCGTGTATCTTTTTGGGTCTAGTGCTCTCCTTTCTCCCTTACAGGCCTTGCTTTTGGGTCAATGTTTAAGTGATGACACATGATTGATAGGTCTATTCCTACCAGATCCTTGTGACTCCAGGAAAATGCGTCAAGGTTGGCTTTTAGAAATTCTACCACCTTCTCCTTCACGATACCTGAAAGGTTCTTCCTACCTTCAACTTTCTCAATGGTTCATTCATGACCGTGACTTCTTCCAACTCCTCTACTGGCTCGGCTTTGGGTTCCTCCGCGACTTGCTGGTTCAACTCATGCAGGTTTGAGCCTTCATGCACAACCATTGCCATAGGCACTGGTGGCTTTATGGCCGTGCGAAGGGATGTGTTATAACATTCCCTCGCTTCCTTCTACTCTCCTTTCACGCTTGTTATTCCTCTGGAAGTTGGGACTTTCATAGCTAAGTGGTACACAAAGCTATCGCCTTCAATTCTCTTAGGGAGGGTCTCCCTAATACCGCATTGAAGGCTGAGGCGCAATCTACCATGACAAATTTTTCCATTATGGTGGTTTGTCTGGGATGCTCTCCCATGGTGATGGCTAACTCAATTGCCCCTAGGGGCTGTATTGAATCTCTTGTAAATCCATACAGGGAGGTATTGCAAGGCTTCATGTGTCGAATGTTTAGTCCCATTTTCTCCAAAGCTGGGCGATATAGGATGTCAACATAGCTTCCATTATCCACCAAGACCCGATGCACCCTCATTTTTACAAGCTGGACAGTCAACATCAAGGGGTCATTATGAGGGAAATGTACACCCCGTGCATCTTCTTCGGTGAAGGTTATCGAGTGATTCTCACCCTTAAAACTCTTCAGGGGGCATTGTTCCAAACTTAAGACACACGGTGGTGGACTTTGTCTGGCCTCCCGGGCATATTTTTCTCGCCCCTTCCTTGATTCACCTCTGAATCCTGGCCCTTCGAAGATGGTCCTGACTTCTCCTTGTACCTCGGGGGCTACCTCTCATGCCCATGGTGAGGATACTCCTTCTAGTCTTTGGTTCTCTTTGAGGAAGTATCTTCCGAAATGTCCCCTGCGTATAAGCTCTTTGATTTTTTATTTTCAAATGGGTGCATTCTGCGATGGTCTGACCAGTATCTTTATGATACTGGCAATATTTACTGGGGTCTCTCTTTGATCGGTCTTTTTTCATTGGCGGGGGCCTTCTGAAAGGGACCATGTTTTCATTCGTGACGAGGATATGTTCCCTAGCGTGGTGAGGTCAGTATAAAAGGTGTAGGGGCCCTGCTTGCACTCATCAGTGCGTTGGGGCTTCCGAGGTCGATCATCTTTTGTCCCTTCATAGACCCTCTTCTTCTTTGCACCACTTTGGCTTTTCTAGATTGAGGGTTTTGGTGGAGACCGGTCTTTTCCGGCCTTAAGGCTCTCATGACCATCCTCTACACGAATATATTTTTGTGCCCGCTCGTAGAAATGGTCAAAATATGTGACCTCTCTCTTCAGTATGTTAACCCATAACTTACTTCCCGGGCATACTCCGGCCGTGATGGCCATTTTTAGCTCCCTACAAGTCAAGCTCCTTACCTTGGCTACCTCCATATTGAAATTGTGAATGTAGCTCTTTAGACTCTCATCTTCTCCTTGTTTCACGTTAGCGAGGCTGGTGCCCAACATTGTGTATTTCCGCCCGGCGTGATGTTGCTGGAGAAATTCATCAAAAAATTATTGGGAAGACATGATGGATCCTGGTCGAAGTCTTTTGAACCATTTGCACGCAGGTCATTTCAACGTGACAGCAAAGCAATGGCATCTGGCCCCGCTACTAATCCCTGTAATTTCATTAGATTGTTAAATGCGTCCAGATGGAACTTAGGATCCGTATTTCCTTCATATGGGTTCATATGAGGTTCCTTGAAGTTGGATGGGAGCTGGATGGCTTGGATTTCCTTAGTGAAGGGTGATTCATGGTTGAACTCATCATCGACGGCTTGTCCTCCAGATGACGTGACTATCTTGCTCCAAAGGCTCCTCATTTATGTGTCTAGATCTTATCTCCTCTTGTTCAAGGAGTCTCTCAACGTGGATGGGTTAGCGTTTCCCTTTCCTTTGTCTTCCCGGGGTGCCATAAGAGGTGTAGTCCTTTTATCCGCCCTCTTCTTGTTGAGTTCTTCTCATAAGTCTAAGGGTGTTTTCCTTGAGGTGACTTAGACTTCGTTACGAGGGTCAACGTTGTTCTTCTGCTCTAGCCACTGGGGCTGCTTTGATGGTCTGGGACGTTCGCACTGCTTTGTTCAGGGGGTATTACTGGTGGAGAGTCGATTCCTCCCAACGTCCACTGGGAGCGTGGTTTCTACCCCCTCTGGTCCTTTCTCTTTTTTCCTAGGAAGAGATATGTTTTATTTTCCTTGTCACAGGCCATTCAACACCTCTTGCATGTTCTCTAAGGTGGTTTCTTGCCTTTGGTTCTTCCAGTACAGTTCGCGTATCTCCTCTTCGTAAAATTGGGACCTAGAACTCGAGCTCACAGAATGGACTCGAGGATTCTTGTCGGGCCTGCGCGTCAATGGGCCTGGATCTTGCTGGCCGAAGTTCGGCACCTGTGGCGGCTTTGGGGGCAGAAACTCACCGACGTCTCTCACGGGGGGAGCCGCTGACCTCGGACGATGCTCATCAGGTGGGACGGCCAGGGACGAGGCCTCCCTTTCACCTTCGGGAACCCCTGCTTCCTTCGACGCATGCACATTTTCAGGTGGCAGAGGATTCTTCGTGGAGACCCTCAATTGATCTCCATCGAAGTGTACCTCAACCTCCCGTGGTTCTCTCAACCACTTAGAGCATCTCGACATCTTTGCTACTAGAATCAATGGAATAATAGTGGCTTGGCACTTATCCTTCCCACAGACGGTGCAAAACTGTTGACGGTAAGAACTCGTCAACCAAATATGGATGGAAAACTCAAGAACTTATATCGATATCTAATGAAAGCAAATGGACTTATAGAAACTTGAAGGAAAATTGCAAGTAGGAAGTAGAGGGAAAACTCATATTTTTTCTTAGATTAATCTGATCTTACAATAATTTTACAACCCCCTTGTTTGATGGGTCCAGATCCATTTATAGTGAAGCTCTAATGGCTCATGATACATTGTGGTCTCAGAGTACCATATGGTACATGGGTACATGGTCAGGGCGGTGGCACAGGTAGTAGTGGTCTAGAAGGTCGTGGTGTCGGCTCTGGTACATAGTCAGGGTCTGTGGGGGTACCTCCACTACTTATTTAGTACGAATGTCAGAGAAGTGGCATTAGGTGTAGTGGTGTGGGTGGTTGTGGTGTTGGAGGAATGGTGGTTAGCTTCAGTATGTGTCAGGGGTCTGCAAACGTACTCCTAACTTGGTACTATGTCGTACCTCCACTACTTGTTTGGTGTGGGTGTTGTCCTTGTATCCAGACACATCTTGATTGGTACGTACATTCCGTCCCTATACGTGTACTCTGCACCTAGTGGATGTTTTCACCTTCCGAAGTTGTGCATGTTGATCTAGCCTCTTTATATCTTTCTAAGTATCAGATTACTTATTGACTGGAAAGGATACATATGGGAGGTAAGCTTTGCTGGTGACACCTACCCTAAAAAGTAGGGTAGGGCCTCGTCAGCAAGGCCCATATTTCAAAGAGGCTCAAGAAATGATGGCCATGCTAGTTTGTTAAGGGATGGAAGGTGTGAGAAGCTTCACGAGATGTTTTAGGCGTAAGGTCAAGGTGTAGATGCTTATGCGTGAGATACCTCATTCGTGAGGCAGTTCCTAGTGTGCGAGATATCTCTCTCACGAAGCCCCTCCTGGGGCGCTACACGCCTCTCTCACGAGGCACCTCCTGGGGCGTGATACGCCTCTCTTGCGAGGCCCCTCCTGGGGCGCGACACACCTCTCTCGCGAGGCACCTCCTGAGGCGCAAGATGCCTCTTTCGTGAGGCACCTCCTGGGATGCGAGAGGCTTTTCTCGTGAGGCACCTCCTCGGGTGCGAGATGCCTCTCTCACGGGGCACCTCCTAGGGCGCGAGACACCTTTCTCACGAGGCACCTCCTGGGATGCGAGACACCTCTCTCGCAAGGCATTTCTTGGGGTGCAAGATGCCTCTCTCGCGAGGCACCTTCTGGGGCGCGAGACGCCTCTCTCATGAGACACCTTTCTCGTGAGGCACCTTTCTTGCGAGGCACCTCTTGGGGCGCGAGACGCCTCTCTCATGAGGTACCTCTTGGGATGCGAGACGCCTTTCTCGCGAGGCACCTCCTAGGGAACGAGACACCTCTCTCGTGAGGCACCTCCTCAAGCGCGAGACGCCTCTCTCGCGGGGCACCTCCTAGGGCGCGAGACACCTTTCTTGCGAGGCACCTCCTGAGGCGCGAGATGCCTTTCTCGTGAGGCATTTCTTGGGGCATAAGACGCCTTTCTCATGAGGCACATCCTAGGGCGGGAGACTCCTCTCTCGTGAGGCACCTTCTCGAGTTCGAGGCACCTCCTAGGGCACGAGACACCTCTCTAGTGAGGCACCTCTTAGGGTGCAAAACGCCTTTCTCATGAAGCACCTCTTGGGATGCGAGATGCCTTTCTCGCGAGGCATGTCCTGGGGCGCGAGGCACCTCCTTAGGCGCGAGACGCCTCTCACGCGGGGCACCTCCTGGGGTGCGAGACGCCTCTCTCATGAGGCACCTCCTGGGGGGCGAGGCCACTACTCTCGCGAGGCGCCTCCTTCTCTCCCGAGGCACTACCCTTGATACGAGGCCACAACCCTCGCGAGGTGCAAGGGGCAGGGACGAGTTTTGGTTCTTCCATCCCGGGTTTATATTTTGAGAGATACGAGGTGCGGGTCTTTTGCATGCACGAAGTTTTAGCATCGACACTAACCACTCATAATTGAGTTTGAATTGACTTGTGGTCAACTATATGATATGACTAGAATAGATAATAACAATAGTGTCCTAAAATTTTTACTTAGCTAGATTGTAATAGTAGTAGTAGTAGTAGTAGTAGTAGTAGTAGTAGTAGTAGTAGTAGTAGTAGTAGTAGTAGTAGTAGTTGTAGTAGCAGTACTTAGTAGTAGCTTGTAGTATGTTAGTTTCCGTGGATTTTTGTTCAAGCCGGGACTTAGTTGGAAACTCATAGCAACAGTTATGGATTTTATAAGTTTAACCTATAGTATAGAAATACTAATTATAACATAAGGTTTGATTAATATTGCTGATCCTAGAAATATTATTTATTATAACCTAAGGTTTAGATTGAATTATTAAGAATGTGACATTGTCATAATCATGTTTATTAATGATTTAAGTATTTTTGATGAATAGTTTAAATAAAAGAAAGATCTAGAAGCTCTAGAACCTTCCAGTAGCTGTTAGGATCACGTTTTGACCCAGACAAAGTTATTTAATCAATTCAAAATATGCTGAAAAATTGCAAATATGTGTTGGATATATCAACGTTTGTCAATATATTGCAGCTATAGGGGATGATATATTGCCTACGGGAGACACATAAACACGTCGACTTCGCATGAACGAACGAACGGGACTCGAGATATAGGTCTTGGTGATATATTGCACAGGGTAGGCGATATATCGCCTTGGGAGTGATTTTTGGAATCTTGAGGTTTCAAATTTAAAAACAGCCTTAACCACTTGGATTTTCCCTTGAACGATTTTGACCGAGTTCTGGGCATTTGTTGAACAAAAATTCAAATCTTTTTCATTTTAAAAGGGGTTAGTTTCACTCCTTAAACTCTATAAATAGGACCTAGTACTCAGCCATTTAATTCATCATTCAAGCATTGTTCAGAGCCTCAACGCTGCTAAGATTACTATAGAGAGAAACACTTGGGTTTTGGGATAAATGCATTTCCAATCTAAGCTTTTCTAAACACTTGGGAAGTAAGATATAGAGTTATTTCGGTATCGAGGAATATATCAAGTCATAAGATCATTCAAGGTATTCCTATCCTTAGGTTCAGTTCTTCATAGTTCTTTTACTCAATTTTCTTTCAGATCCTAACTCTTGTTTATGATTCTTGGTTAGGTGTATAAGTTCCTTGAACATTAAGGTGTTCAAAAAGATTCTACTTGGATGGTTTAGTTCTCTTTTTCATCTCTTTTTCTTTAGAAGCTCACAATTCTTACTGTTGGTTTTAGGAGTGGTCCAAATCTCGTTCTTGTCTCCATATCCCAGTTTTTGGTAAGGAAAAGTGGTTAGATTATATGTGTATATGTTTATGTTATAATATGTTTTATGTTATGATATATATGTATAAATATGTTTTGTAGTCACTTGGGGCTTATAGCTGCAGAGATAGCAAACCCCAATAATTTTTATCATTTTCATGGTTTAGAGTTATGATTTACCCTACCTCGATTAGTAGACAGGGGACCTAGATGGGTTATCATATACTATAGTTGCAATCTAACCTAACTCGAATAGTAGACAGAGGACCTAGATGGTTTTATCACATACCATGTTAATGAGTTAATGGCCATTAATATTGTAGTCCTATATGATATACATTTTTATAGTCATATGTTTATGATTTATGATATATGTTGTTAGTAGATTTTCCTTGCTGGGCATTAGGCTCATTCCTTACTTTTTAGCTTGATGTAGGAAAATGAACATGGAAGGCGGGAAAGATTCGTGGCAGCTTGGCATGTGTGTTGAGGATGAATGGACTGAGTAGACTGCTGGAAGATCAAGGATGAAGTCTTTTGTTTTATGTTCTTATGTATTTTGGCACTTAGTTTTTTTTAACATTTAATTAAAGTTATGATGTTTTTTGTTTTTTTTTTATATACTAAACAATAGGTACCCATACCATATTTTATATTTCATACTTACTTTGTATTTTGCACAATATTATGGGTTTTAAATAAAGATATGTTATTTCTTATATATGTATTCAAATTAGTAGTTATGTTTAGTAGTTTTTAATGGTCTGAAGTCTAGAATTAGTTGGGGCATTATAGTTGGTATCAGAGCCCACAGTTCATATGCATGAAGTTCTCCTTGATACACATGCACAAGCTCCAAATCTAACTGCCATTGTAAGTATTTATGTTTATTATGTTTATGTTTACATTTATAGCAAACGTTTTAGCCATTATGTTTTCAGTTAAGAATGGATGAAGCCTTGACCTATCAGGATATCTGAGCCATTAAGGCATTGAAAAGGAATAGAGAGCCAAGGAATACAGTAGGAGTTTTAGAAAGAATCACTCAGATATTGATCTTATTTCACAAGGAGATAGTCCATCTTGAGACTACTAAGAAAATTATGATGAGAGCTACGAAGCAATATGTCCTAGTAATTAGGCTTTTTAAAGATTTTCCTTCTGTAATTTCAACATTTGAAGAAATATGGGAGACTATAGATGATGATGATGATTTACCGATAGCCATGAGATACTATTTTCTCATACTTTGGTTCACCTCTAAGTTGGAATTTCAATTCATTAATGAACAAAAGCATAGAATCTTTATGAATCTTCCTCGAGGTAATTATAAAGCTCAAGATAATGATGATTATGAAGAAATAGATGATGACATGTTAGATGAAGGGTCAGACGTAGAAGATCCTGATTTTTAGATTTACCCTAGTTATGTTAGTTTAGTTTATTTATTTATTATTTATTATGTTTGCATTTTTTATTGTACTTAGTGAAAATCTTTTTCCAAATGAATATTATTGTTATTTTTTAATGACATGTATGAGTTTGATTCTTTTTACAATCATAATAAATTTAAATAAATAAATAATGACTGGGTTCGGTGAGGGTGGATACAAATCAATGGACCAGATTCTATATTGAGAGTTTAGGGGACCATAGTAGTGGGAACGATTTTTACTGAACCCAACCCTCCCTCAATATGGTTAACTTTGGAACAGCGACGAGTTTCGAGCCTGAGAATTAAGTCATATAGGATAATTAGAAACAGACTTAGAAAATAATAAAAATGGCTGATTTTCAAAGTATAGAAACGCACCCTGTTTATAAAGAAGGCTTACCTAATTTTTCATAAGAAATCATAACTAATAGGTCTTAGTTATGTCTGCTTAGACTAAGTTTTGCCTTAGAGCCTATTAGGGTTAGTTCTAACACGCTTTTTCTCGAGTGTTAGAACTTTGCTGAAGATGTCGCTCAGAAGGTCTGCATGCACAGCCGGCAATGCCTCCAGCACCGCCAACGAGACTAACGAAGCCCCTCCAGTTCGAAGAAGGGGAGCGCGTTCTACCAATGCTACTGCTAACAGAAGTGCACCGCCTCCAGTTGGAAACACCGCTGAGATTGTTCGACTACAGCAATAAGTAAAAGAATTGTTGCAGCAACAACGACAACAGGCTCAGCCAAAGCCTCAACCTCAGCCACAACCGCAGCCTCAACAAATGGCTCAAGCACCCCAACAAGTAGGTCCTTATGGGGGATGGCCAATGGCGAACTATGCGCCCTACCCAGTTCAGTACATAGAGCCAGTCTATGAGCGGTTTCAAAAGAAACATACTCCAAACTTTAAAGGGACAACAGACCCCTTCGAGGAAAAAGAATGGATCAGGAATGTAGAGTCGATCCTAGAACACATGAATTTTGGCAACACAAACCGCATATCCTGTGTTTCATCTCTTCTAAATAAGGATGCTAGAATCTGGTGGGATTTAGTACAGCAGACTCGTGACGTCGCCACCATGACATGGCTAGATTTGTGGAGCTCTTTCACAAGAAGTACTACAACTCGGCAGTCAACGCTACGAGGGTAGAAGAGTTCACCAGTCTGAAGCAAGGCAACTTGACGGTAGCAGAGTATGCTCGACAGTTCGATTGACTTGCCAAATTTGCACTATAGTTGGTCCCAACAGACTTTTTGAGGGTCACCAAGTTCGTTAGAGGACTCAGACCAAAGATTGAGCTAGGAGTCAAGCTAGCAAATCGTGGAACCATTACTTACATCGATGCTCTAGAAACGGCGATAGGGGTGGAAAGGCTTCGGGCCAATGTTAGTAAGGAGGAGGCCAGCGAGCCTGAACCTAAGCAGCAGAATCAACCTCAGAATGGTCGGAACCACAACAACAACCATCAGCATAGCAACAATAATGGTTAGAAGAGAAGGCATCCTGACAATAAGCAATCTAACAATGAAAAAAGAGCACAGACAAATAATGGAGGCAATAGGTCGGGTTATGTAGAATACCCGCAATGCTCCAAATGCCAAAAGAAACATCCTGGGGAGTGTTGTCCAAACACTAAAGGATGTTACAATTGTGTTCATCAGAAGAAAGGAATGTCCACAGCTCAAGCAAGAAGAGAAGAAGGACAATAAGATGGTTCCAGCCAGAGTCTTTTCCTTGACCCAAGGAGAAGCCGAAGCTAGTAACAATGTGGTCACAGGTCAAATTCCTATCCTCGATAATATATGTTCAGTATCATTTGATTTGAGAGAAACACACTCATATGTCTCGTTAGTAATGATAGAGAAAATAAACAAACCTTGTGAAAGATTTAAAACTAGGTTTGTGACAGAATTACCTTCGGGCGAAGCAGTCCTATCATCACGGATAGTACGAGGCATACCAATCAAAATTGAGGATGTAGAACTAGAAGGAGACCTGATAGAGCTAGAGATCAAAGACTTCGAAGTAATACTGGGCATGGATTGGCTAGCAAGGCATGGCGCAACCATCAACTGTAAACACAAGAAAGTGATGTTCGAAACTCTTGACGGTCAGAAACTATGTTTCATGGGAAAGGTATCAGGACTACGAACACCTCTTGTCTCATCTCTCAAAGCTCAATGGATGATAGAGAAAGGATGTCACACATTCTTAGCCAGCGTCACAAATGTGGTAAAGGAAACACCACTAACGGTTGGAGACGTCCGCATTATAAAAGAATTCCCAGAAATATTTCCTGAAAACTTACCAGGGTTGCCGCCGACTCGAGAAATTGACTACAGAGTCGAACTAGTACCGGGAACCGAGCCTATCTCAAAGGCACCATACCGGATGGCACTAACCGAACTCAAGGAGTTAAAGATGCAGCTACAAGAACTCTTAGACTTGGGTTTCATTAGACCAAGCCATTCGCCATGGGGAGCACCAGTTTCATTAGTATCTCACATAGCTGCAGTCAAAGAAGGCAAGCCCACAGATTTCTCTTTATCAGGACAGGGGTTCTAGAGATATAAAGATCGGGTATGCGTGTTGAATGAATATGGAATTAAGATGAAGATTTTAGAAGAAGCACACAATACCCCATACTCAGTTCACCCAGGGTCGACCAAGATGACTCATGACCTTGAGGTATTGTATTGGTGGCCAGAAATGAAGAAAGGCGTAGCAGAATATGTGTCTAAATGCTTAGTATGCCAGCAAGTGAAAGCAGAACATCAGCGGCCTGTAGGCTTATTGCAACCACTTAGTATCCCAAAATGGAAGTGGGAAAATATAGCCATGGACTTCGTCACAGGACTACCGCGAACAAATAAGCAGCACGACCCGGCTTTGGTAGTGGTAGATAGACTAACCAAGTCAGCTCACTTCCTGCCTGTCAAGACTACGTACATAGCAGACCAGTACACAGACATTTATGTTCAAGAAATAGTACGACTGCATGGAATCCCTAAGACCATAGTATCCGATAGAGGATCAATGTTTACATCAAGATTTTGGGGAAGCTTGCATCAAGCCATGGGTACCAAGTTAAGTCTTAGTACGGCATTTCATCCTCAAATTGATGGTCAGTCTGAGCGTACCATACCGATTTTAGAGGATATGTTGTGAGCTTGTGTACTTGACTTCGGAGGATCATGGAGTAAGTATTTTCCACTCATAGAATTATTCTACAACAATAGTTACAGTCAATGATCGGGATGGCACCCTATGAGTTACTTTATGGAAGAAGGTGTCGATCATCGTTACTTTGGGACGAGGTAGGAGAAAGACAACTCCTTGGACCCAAAGCTGTTAGAGAGGCTCAGGATGCAGTATCGTTGATTAGAAAGCGTATGCTTGCTGCTCAGAGCCGACAGAAAAGTTATGCGAATGCCAAGCAGCGTGATGTGGAATTCAAAGTTGGAGATCAAGTCTTCTTAAAGATATCTCCTATGAAATGTGTGAAGCAACTTGGGAAGAAATGCAATCTTAGTCCTTGGTTTATAGGTCCTTTTTAGATAATTGACAAGGTGGGAACAGTTGCATACAGATTAGCCCTACCGCCTGCTCTAGCAGATAGCCACAATGTGTTTCACATCTCTAAGTCACGTAAATATGTGTCAGACCCATCTCATGTCCTCAAGTACGATACAAAAGCACTCCAGAAAGACTTGAGTTATGAGGAATGACCGGTTAGCATCCTAAATAGAGGTATGAAGGAACTACGGTCTAAGAGTATTCCGATAGTCAAGGTCCTATGGAGTAATAGTTCTGAATGGGAGGCAACGTGGGAGTTGGAGGAAGACATGTTAGCACGGTATCCAGAATCGCTTGGTAAGTAAATTTTGAGGACAAAATTCTTTTAAGTAAGGGAGAATTGAAGTGTCCCAAATTTTTTACTTAGCTAGATAGTAGTAGTAGTAGCTCGTAGTACCTTATAGTATGTTAGTTTCCGTAGATTTTGGTTCAAGCCGGGACTTAGTTGGAAACTCATAGCAATAGTTATGGATTTTATAAGTTTAACCTATAGTTTAGTAATATTAATTATGACATAAGGTTTGATTAATATTGCTGGGCCTAGAAATATTATTTATTATAACCTAAGGTTTAGATAGAATTATGAAGAATGCGACACTTATCATAATCATGATTATTAAGGATTTAAGTATTTTTGATGAATAGCTTAAATAAAAGAAAGATCTAGAAGCTCTATAACCTTCCTGCTGTTAGGACCACGTTTTGACTCAGTCAAAGCTTTTTAATCAATTCAAAATATGCCAAAAAAGTGCAAATATGTGTTTGATATATCAATGTATGCCGATATATTGCAGTTAAAGGGGCCAAAATATCACCTACGGGAGAAACTAAAAACACGTCAACTTCACACGAACGAACGAACGGGGCTCGGGATATAGGTCTAGGCGATATATCGCCCAGGGTAGGCGATATATCGCCCATGGGAGTGATTTTTGGAATCATGAGGTTTTAAATTGAAAAACAGCCTTTACCACTTGGACCTGCCCTTGAACGATTTTGACCGAGTTTTGCGCATCTGCTGAATGAAAATTCAAATCTTTTTCATTTTATATTAATTTATTTATTCATTTTAAAAGGGGTTAGTTTCACTCCTTGAACTCTATAAATAGGACCTAGTACTCAGCCATTTCATTCATCATTCAAGCATTGTTCAGAGCCTCCCAGCTGTTAAGATTACTATAAAGAGAAACACTTGGGTTTTGGGATAAAAGCTTTTCCAATCTAAGCTTTTCTAAACACTTGGGAAGTGTGGATATCAAAAATCCACATTTAAAAATATATAAATAAATAAGTGAATGCACGATCCCGCGTTGAGATGAGTAAGGGTCTGCGAACATGAGAGAAGTGACCCAACGAACAGTGCAAGCTGAGTTCTAAAGATCGCGCTAGCCTAGAGCCTAAGGCCTAGAATGGGGATGAGCCGCATTGTGCAAAATGACCCATGTGGAAGTCAAGAGAAAACTTAACACACCCCCGAGGTAGTCCCGAGAGACCGCGGGTCAAATGATGGAATCTTCAAATCTCACGATATTGGCAACATCCTAGACATGCCTATCTCTCACATATGCACATGTTGCACCACACCTCACGGAGCTGTCTCGCGCGCCTAAGGTCCTCGTCAAGGTGCATCTCACGTAGTCGTTCTCGTGGGCTTGCCTAGGTGCGTCTCACGTAGGCGTTCCCATGGCCTTGCGCCTCACGCAGCCGCAGCCTCCGCCTCGCAAAGCCGTCTCGAGCGCCTAAGGGCCTCGCTCAGGCATGTCACGCATAGGCGTTCTCGTGACCTTGCCCAGGTGCGTCTCGGGTAGGCATCCCCATGGCCTCGCACCCCACGCAACCGTAGCCTCTGCCTCACAAAGCTGTCTCGCGCGCCTAAGGGCCTCGCCCAGGTGCATCTCGCGTAGGCGTTCTCGTGGCCTCGCCCAGGTGCATCTCGCGTAGGCATTCCCATGGCCTCACGCCTCACCCAGTCGTAGCCTCTGCCTCGTGAAGCCATCTCACGTGCCTAAGGGCCTCGCCCAGGTGCGTCTCACGTAGCCATTCCCATGGCCTCGCGTCTCATGCAGCCGCAGCATGGGTATCGCGCCAAGCACCCCTTGGCCACACACTTAGGGCCAAGCAGCATGGGTCTCGTTCCAAGCACCCCTCAGCCACAAAGTTAGGGCCTCGCAGCATGGGTCTCGTGCCAAGCACCCCTCGGCCATGCACCTAGTGCCTCACGGCATGGGTCTCGCACCAAGCACCCCATGGCCTCGCACTAAGGGCCTCGCGCATGAAGGCTGCAAAGTGATGGTCTCGCAAGGTGAGATCCTAATCGCATGCGTAGAAATTATGCCTCACCGCACACGAAGTAGGCCCCATTGAAGAGGCCTTACCTCCCTTCCTGGGGAAAGCACCACCAATGGAGCACCGTTCTCCCTGTGAGTCCCATGAGATGTAAAGTCAGAAAGGGCCTCACAACGATTCGACATGAAGTCAGGAGAGATACAGAGGTGAGCCAACAGACGAAGAAGAGTCAGAGTACGGATACGGTGTCCATGCCAGACAGGTAATGGCAGTATAAGAATGGTATATGGTGAGGACTCCCTTAGCGTGCTTATGAGGTCAATACCCGACAAGTAGTTGGGGCATAATGTGGTACCAAGGCAGGAGTACTTTTGCAGACCCCTGACACGTACTAGAGCAAACCACCACTCTTCCAACACCACTACCACCTGTGCCATTATCTTGACAGTGTACTCATGTACTATTTTGTCCCGAGGGACCACCATGTATAAGGGGCCATTAGAGCCCAGCTATAAATAGAGCTGGACCCCTCAGAATAAGGGATTGGAAAATTCATTGTAGGCTGAAGCTATTAAGCAATATACAGATTTTACTCCATTGTTGATCTATGTTTATCCTTCCATAAGTCCATTCTCAGTTCTTATCTAAATATCACCTTACTTACCTTTGAGTTTTCTGATCTAATTTCGTTGACGAGATTTCACCGTGAACAGTTTGGTGCTGTCTGTGGGAAGAACAAGCATCAAGCCAACGTTCTTTCATCCCTTCCAACAAAGAAAGATGCTAAGACGTTTAAAACGCCTATGACAAATACAAGATGATGAGGTTCGCTGGGATAGAGTAGAGCGGAGGGCTTCCAAGAAAGACCCCCCTTCGCCTAAGCATGGAGGTAGACCGGAGGAACCTCTTCCCCCAAGTGAGGAGAAGGAAGCATCGTCCCCGGCTATCTGACCTAACAGAGGTCATTCAGAGCTGCCAGTGCATCCACTTTACCGGCCCCCAGTGGCACCACGCTCAAGCCACGAAGACCCAGGTCCATCGACGCACGGCCAGGCAAGGGTCCCAGGGTACGCTCGGTAAGTTCCTGCTCAAGGACTCGCTTCTACAAGGATGAGATTCACGAGTTACATAAAAAAACTCGGAGGCTGGAAACCACAATAGAGAATATGCAGGAGGTCTTAAACGACCTACTGCAAGGAAAGTCAAGCATACCCCTTCCTAAGCGCAAAGAGAATGAGCATGAAAAATGGGAAAACACTGTCCCTATACACGATGGGGGAACCCGACATTCCATAAGTAAAACTCCCCCGACAAAGTTCCATGGGGGACCTAGGCCGACAAAATTCCCCCAGGAGTAAAGGCAGAAGGAAAAAGATGGTCGTAAGAAGGAAGCAGAAGTCACCTCAAAAGAAGCGCCCCCCCGCGGTTCCCCCGAGGAACACAACCAAAGCAAGGGTTCAGTCTGAGGACCCGCAAGACTCCTCAAGCAAAAAGAGGAGGGGACTAGACACCAAAATGCAAAGCCCTCAGGGAAAGATTACCACTGCACTTGGGGGGCACAAAGATGACGAAGAATTTGACCGTGATTCGCCCTTCACAAGGGAGATCCAAGCTGAGCAAATGCCCACTTGCTTCAGAGAGCCTTGCATGACTCCGTACGAGGGTACTACAGATCCAAAATATCACTTAGACTCCTTCAATAACTTGATGATGTTAAGAGGGGTCAACAACAGGGCAAAGTGCCATTGCTTTGTTGTTATGCTTAAAAGAGTGGCGTACAAGTGGTTCAAGAGGTTAAGTCCAGAAACAATCAAATCATGGCGGGAATTCTCTGATGAATTTCTTCAACAACACCATGCAGCCTGTGATTACGTCATGCCAATTTCCAGCCTCGCTAACATAAAACAAGGCGAGAATGAAATTCTGAAGAACTATATCCATAGGTTCAATATGGAAGCAACGAAGGTGGGGAGTTTAACCAAAGCGGAGCTCAAGATGGTTATTATAGTCGGAGTATGTCCAGGAAGCAAGTTATGGGGTAACATGCTCAAAAGAGAAGTTTCGAATTTAGATGACTTTGAGAGAGAGCAAAGCGAACCTTCCTCCAGTCACCCTACTACCAATATGTCTGAAGATTCCATATAGAAGGGGGCATTGTGCTAGAGGGGTCACTGACCAAGTTTAAAATTAAACGAGGACCTTCTAGCCATAAAAGTCCCGACCCAAAAGGAGATCGCCTCAAAAATTGCAAAAAGGGTCTCAAAGTAGACGCTTGCAAAAAGGATCTCAAAGTAGACGCTTGCCAAAAAGGGTGTCAAAGTAGATGCTTGCAAAAAGGGTCTCAAAGTAGACGCTCGCAAAAAGGGTCTCAAAGAAGACGCTTGCAAAAAAGGTCTCAAAGAAGACGCTTGCAAAAATAGTATTATGCCTAATGACGAGAAGGACACTTCTTGAAACAAATAATAAGCGCACGCAAAAGTATATAAAAGAATGACTAAACCCCAAGTGGTCAATATATCTTATAGATACAATCAAGGTGCACCAAAGAGAGACCTATCGAACCCCCTTTCGCGTGGGTTCCAAAGGACCTCGAGCATGATGAATACAAAAAAAAAATATCATAATGTAAAATAAAAAAGAAATAGAAGAGTCTACAGGAACGTCTAAAGACCTCCCTATAGACTGGGGGGCAAGTGTGGATATCAAAAATCCACATTTAAAAATAAATTAATAAGTAAATGCACGATCCCACGTTGAGATGAGTAAGGGTCTACGAACATAAGAGAAGTGACCCAATGAACAGCGCAAGCTGAGTTCCAAAGATCGGGCTTGCCTAGAGCCTAAAGCCTAGAATGGGGATGAGCCGCATTGTGCAAAATGACCCCTGTGGAAGCCAAGAGAAAACTTAACACACCCCCGAGGTAGTCCCGAGAGGCCACGGGTCAAATGATGGAATCTTCGATCCACACGATATTGACTACATCCTAGACATGCCCATCTCACACATATGCACATGTTGCACCATTCCTCGTGAAGTTGTCTCGCGCGCCTAAGGGCCTCGCCCAAGTGCGTCTCACGTATGCGTTCTCGTGGCCTCGCCCAAGTGCGTCTCGCGTAGGCGTTCCCATGGCCTCACGCCTCACGCAGTCGTAGCCTCTGCCTCGTAAAGCCGTATCGTGTGCCTAAGGGCCTCGCCTAGGTGTTTCTCACGTAGGTGTTCTCGTGGCCTCGCCCAGGTGCGTCTTGCGTAGGCATTCCCATGGCCTCGCGCCTCACGCAGCCGCAGCATGGGTCTCGCACCAAGCACCCCTCGGCCACGCACTTAGGGCCTTGCAGCATGGGTCTCGTGCTAAGCACCCCTCGACCATGCAGTTAGGACCTCGCAACATGGGTCTCGTACCAAGCACCCCTCATCCATGCACCTAGGGCCTCACGGCATGGATCTCATGCCAAGCACCCCATGGGCTCGCACAAAGGGCCTCACACATGAAGGCTGCAAAGCGATGGTCTTGCAAGGTTAGATCCTAATCTTATGCACACACATCATGCCTCACCACACACGCAGTAGACCCCATTGAAGAGGCCTTACCACCCTTCCTGAGGAAAGCGCCACCAATGGAGCACCGCTCTCCCTGTGAGTCCCATGAGATGTAAAGTTAGATGGGGCCTCACAATGATTCAACATGAAGTCAGGAGAGATACAGAGTGAGCCAATAGACCAAGAAGAGTCAGAGTACGGTTACGGTGTCCATGCCAAACAGGTAGTGGCAGTAGAAGAATGGTACATGGTCAGGATTCCCTCAGCGCGCTTATGAGGTCAGTATCCAACAAGTAGTGGGGGTAAAATGTTGTACCAAGGTAGGAGTACTTTTGCAGACCCCTGACACGTACTAGAGCAAACCACCACTCTTCCAACACCACTACCACCTATGCCATTATCCTAACAGTGTACTCATGTACTATTTTGTCTCGAGGGACCACAATGTATAAGGGGCCATTAGAGCCCAGCTATAAATAGAGCTTGACCCCTCAAAATAAGGGGTTGGAAAATTCATTGTAGGCTGAAGCTATAAAGCACTATATAGTTTTTACTCCATTGTTGATCTGTGTTTATCCTTCCATAAGTCCATTCTAAGTTCTTATCTAAACATCACCTTACTTACCTTTGAGTTTTCTGATCTAATTTCGTTGACGAGACTTCACCGTCAATAGGAAGTAAGATATAAAGTTATTTCATTATCGAGAAATATATCAAGTCATAAGATCATTCAAGGTATTCCTATCCTTAGGTTCAGTTCTTCATAGTTCTTTTACTCAATTTTCTTTCAGATCCTAACTCTTGTTTATGATTCTTGGTTAGGTGTATAAGTTCCTTGAACATTAAGGTGTTCAAAAAGATTCTACTTGGATGGTTTAGTTCTCTTTTTCATCTCTTTTTCTTTAGAAGCTCACAATTCTTACTGTTGGTTTTAGGAGTGGTCCAAATCTCGTTCTTGTCTCCATATCCCAGTTTTTGGTAAGGAAAAGTGGTTAGATTATATGTGTATATGTTTATGTTATAATATGTTTTATGTTATGATATATATGTATAAATATGTTTTGTAGTCACTTGGGGCTTATAGCTGCAGAGATAGCAAACCCCAATAATTTTTATCATTTTCATGGTTTAGAGTTATGATTTACCCTACCTCGATTAGTAGACAGGGGACCTAGATGGGTTATCATATACTATAGTTGCAATCTAACCTAACTCGAATAGTAGACAGAGGACCTAGATGGTTTTATCACATACCATGTTAATGAGTTAATGGACATTAATATTGTAGTCCTATATGATATACGTTTTTATAGTCTTATGTTTATGAATTATGATATATGTTGTTAGTAGATTTTCCTTGCTGGGCATTAGGCTCATTCCTTACTTTTTAGCTTGATTCAGGAAAATGAACATGGAAGGCGGGAAAGACTCGTGGCAGCTTGGCATGTGTGTTGAGGATGAATGGACTGAGTGGACTGCTGGAAGATCAAGGATGAAGTGTTTCGTTTTATGTCTTTATGTATTTCCGCACCTAGTTTTTTTTAACATTTGATTAAAGGGGTGATGTTTTTTTTTTTGTTTTTACGTACTATACAATGGGTACCCATATCGTATTTAAGATTTCATACTTACTTCATATTTTGCACAATATTTTGGGTTTTAAATAAAGTTATTTTATTTCTTATATATGTATTAAAATTAGTAGTTATGTTTAGTATTTTTTAATGGTCCGAAGTCTAGAATTAGTCGGGGCATTACAATAACATTATGTTTACTTATCCTATCTACTGTCAATATCGATCCAGTCCGGTGTAACAAATACATCCGATCTTATCTTCTTTGCTAATGTCCTGGGAAGAACATAACACTACAATGTGTAAGTAGATCATATCGTAGATTGGCAAGTCAGTGTAAATCCAGTGTATTGACTAATCTTAGGACTAACTTATGTTTGAACATATAATCATATTTATATTCTACTGTGATTACATCACTATACACATGATTAGTTATATGCTCGGGATTTAATAGAAGTTTATATTAAACAAATAATCATGAAAATAAAACATGTGAGCAAAATGATTGACCAAGTCAAAATTTATTTCTATTCTTTTATTGATAATAAAATGAGAATACAAGGAATTGGGTTTTTATTATGGCATAAAACCCCAATAGTTACAACTTGGTATCAAAGTGTAACAAGGTTAAGAGTTCCTTAAGACTGGTTGGGCATGTACACTCGCCACTAAAGACAAGCTCGACATAGGGTTTGGTAACTATTTATGTGGTTATGTGTTTAACTGCTTAAATAGGATATAAATGCCTTATCTTCCTGCCTTATTATGGAGCATGAGATATTCTGATAGGTCCTAGCCCTTGACTGTTGAATGATTGATAAAGAAATGCTTATTAGCACTAATATTTCTTATGAATGCAAAGGAAACACTTATTAGCGTTGTTTTATGGACATGTAGGTTAGGAAATGCTTATTAGCAATGTTATATGTACATGTATGCCTAGAAATGTATATTAGCACTGTTAAATGTTTGAAAATTCTTATTTGCATTGCTATTTGTCAATGAGTGCTAGAAATTGCTTATTAGCATCATTACTTGCTTATAAGCATCAGGAAGTGCTTATTAGCACCATGATTGGGTATGAGTATGAATCAACATGCTTATTAGCATGACTGTTGAGTGTGAATGTTTGTTTGTTTGGTCTGGGACCGTAGGCGGCAAGAGGTATTTTTATTACTACCTAACTGGCTGAATTGATTACTACAACAAGGTACAAGTTTGGAAGTATGCTTCCAGGGCAGTTAGATCTGCAAGCCAGCCAGGGAATACAGGCTAAGAATGACAATTGGGTTCGGACCCTAACGCCAGCTCCTGAGAACTAGCAACAAGTGCTTGTAATATGCAAGCAATATTACAGAGGCAAGAAGAAGAGATCCACCTCCTTAGACAACAACAGGTTCCTGCAGGGAACATTCAGCAAGAGGTGGCGCCTGTGTTGGTACCAAGAGTATTACAGTCGGCAAAGGCTGGGAACAGATGGAAGCCTCTCTATGAAAGGTTCAGGAAGCAGCACCCTCCAGTCTTTGAGGGCAGTGCAGATCCGGCTAAGGCTGAAAAGTGTATGAGCATGGTTACCAATATCGTGGATTTTATGAGGGTAGTTTGTAATGAGAGAGTGGCATGTGCCACCAATATGTTTCAGAAGGATGCCTGAATTTGGTGGAAGGTGATATCCCAGACCAGGAACGTCAATTCCCTAGATTGGGAAGAGTTTAGAGCTCTATTCAATGAGAAGTATTACAACATTACAGTTAGGGTTGCAAAGGCAGAAGAGTTCAATAAGTTGTTATAGGGGAACATGTCAGTGTCAAAGTATGCACTGAGATTTGACTGGTTAACCAAGTTAGCTGCAGACTTGGTACCCACTGATTGGACAAGGAAGGAAATAGTCCTTCAGGGGCTAACAGCCTATGATAGCCCGGGATGTTCGTATTACCACTGTGTTGGGGTGACAACATATGTACAAGTGGTGGAGAAAGCCCTTAATGCAGAGGGCGCAAATAATAAAATATGGCATGAGAACGCATCAAGAAGGACACCATGAGGGTGGGACCTCCATTTATGAATTATGGTGGGGGAGGAGGCCCCAGTGACCAGAAAAGGAAGGGCCAGATGCCTTTTCAGCTCTAGGCCCTAATAGGAGAAAACATAGTATACAAAAAGGCTGCCAGGGTAGAAATGAGGGCTGGAAAACTTATCCACAGTGCGCCAGATGTAGGAGGAATCATGTGGGAAAGTGTTGGGCAAAGGCCTACTTTTTGTGCGGGATAGTGGAACACTTAAAGAAGGATTTCCCGAGAGCAAGAAAGGAAGAAAGAAGGAAGGCAGACAGCTCGACTCTAGCTTGAGTGTTCCCATTGACATAGGCAGAGGCTAAGGCTAGTCCCTTAGTAGTGACAGGTCAGCTTTCTAGTGCTGGAACCTCTTATACTGTTTTGATTGATTCTGGTGCTACACACTCTTTTGTTTCTAGTATGATTATTGATAGACTGTGTAGGCCATGTGATTATTATGTTGTTGGGTTTGGAACCTTATTGCCCACTGGGGAGTTAGTAGTTTCCAGGATATGGGTCATATCACTGCCAGTGACAGTAGATGGCAGAGAGTTGTTAGTCGACTTGATAGAGTTTGTTATGACCGACTTTGACATGATCTTGGGTATGGACTGGTTAGTGAAGTATGGGGCAACCATAGATTGCAAGAAGAGGATGGTAACCTTGAGCCTGAGGGTGAGGATCCCTTTATATTTGTTGGCACTGTGCATGGACCTCGTGTACCTATGATATCAGTATTGAGGGCTAGAGATCTACTGCGAGGTGGTTGCATATGAATCCTATTCAGTGTGGTAAATACCACTCAAGTCATGCCAGTGGGACCAGAAGAGACTAGATTAGTCTGTGAGTTCCTAGATGTGTTTCTAGAGGATTTACCAGGGTTTCCGCCACACAGAGAGATAGAGTTTGTTATTGAACTCGCACCAAGGACAAAGCTAGTGTTTAGGTCATCGTACCGTATTGCCCCAGCAATGTTGAAAGAACTGAAGGTACAATTGCATGAGTTGTTATACTTGGGTTTTATCAGACCTAGTTTCTCACCTTGGGGTGCGCCAGTTTTGTTTGTGAAGAAGAAGGATAATTCTCTAAGGATGTGTATTAATTATGGAGAACTGAACAAGTTAACAATTAAGAATAAGTATCCTCTGCCACGGATAGATGACTTGTTTGATCAATTCCAGGGTAAGAGAATATTCTCAAAGATAGATCTTCGATCTGGTTATCACCAGCTGATGATCAAGGACGGAGATATACCAAAGACTGCTTTTCACACAAGATACGGGCATTATGAGTTCCTAGTCATGTCATTTGGTCTAACTAATGCCCCAGCCACTTTTATGGATCTGAAGAACAGGGTGTTTAAAGATTATCTGGATTTGTTTGTGATCATCTTCTTCGACGATATTCTAGTTTATTCTCATTCAGAGGTAGAACATGAGCAACATCTAAGGCTAGTTCTCCAGAGGTTAAGGGAACACATACTATATGCGAAGTTCAAGAAATGTGAGTTCTGGTTACCGCATGTGACTTTCCTTGGTCACATTGTCAGTAGAGATGGGATCAAGGTAGACCCAGCTAAGATTGAGGCAGTCAGAGATTGGCCAAGGCCAAGGAATGCCTCAGTGATCAAGAGTTTCCTTGGATTGGCAAGTTATTACTGTAATTTTGTGGAAGGGTTCTCAAGGATTGTTACCCCACTGATGGAGCTAACATGCAAGAATCAAAAGTTTTCTTGGTCAGATTGGTGTGAGAACAACTTCTAGGAGTTGAAGCGGTGGTTGATTACAACTCTAGTACTTAGCCTTCCAATAGATCAGGAGAAATTTGTAGTGAACCGTGATGCCTCGAGACATGGTTTGGGTTGTGTTCTTATGTAGTATGGGAAGGTGATTGCTTATGCATCACATTAGTTAAATGAGTATGAATAGAGATATACCACTCATGATCTGGAGTTGGTAGCAGTGGTCTTTGCATTAAAGGTGTGAAGGCACTACCTTTATGGAGGGAAGTATGAGATATACAATAACCATAAGAGTTTGAAGTACTTCTTCACAGAGAAGGATTTGAAGATGAGACAGAGGCGTTGGTGAAGGATTATGACTGTGACATCCTGTATCACTCTGGGAAAGCCAACGTGATGGCAAATGCCTTAAGTCGGAATGGTCTTGGATAGCTATATAGTGCGAGACAGATATCTAAGGAGTTGGCAGGGATATGAGTAGAGTTAGAATAGAGTTAGAGGTGGGCCAGTTATCAAACATCACACTACAGTCTACTCTTCTGGAGAGGAAAAAGGAAAGCCAGTTGAGTGATCCACAACTGACGAGCATAAGAGAGGATGTCCTAGCTGGAGTGGCTAGGGACTATTCAGTGTTAAATATGAGCTTACTAAGATGCAAGGGTCGGAGATGTGTGCCGATGGATACTGTTATCAGACGGGAGGTTCTAGATGAATCTCATACTACTCCTTACTCTTTCCATCCAGGCACCACAAAGATGTATCAGGATTTGAGATCGCTATATTGGTGGCCTGGGATGAAGAGGGGTGTGATTGAATATGTGACTAAGTGCTTGACATGACATCAGACACCAGCAGGACCATTGCAACTTCTAGATATCTCAAAGTGGAAATGGGAGGATATCACAATGGAGTTTGTGGTTGGGTTACCCAAGATTGTGGGTCAACATGATTCAGTGTGGGTTATCATTGATCGATACACCAAATCAACTCACTTCTTACCAGTGAGGACGACTTATACAGTTGATACAGATCTCCAAGTGAGAGAGATAGTGCACCTTCATGGGGCTCCTAGGTTGATTGTTGAGTCTAGTTTTTATCATGTTTTGGTGTTGTTTTTAGTAGTCTTTTATTTCGTTTTTCTTTCATTTAGTGCGGATTTATGCTTTGTTTGTCTGTCTTTGTGAATATCAGGAAGAATTGAGCACGTGGAAGAAAATGCCAAAGAAAGGGAAGAAATAACCAAGTTTTTCATCATATTTCGATAAAGAATGGTTCTCAACATAATTTGGAAGTGTTGGTGAATTTTTGGGATGAAAAATTGAAGAATTGATAAATCCCTTAAGAGCCACGACATGAGCAAAGTGGAGTCGTGGCTAGGTGGGAAACAGAACCTTTGTTTTTAAGGAAATCCTCGGGCCGCGGCATGGCTAGAGAGAGCCGCGGCATAGATGGGCATTTTGCCCAGAACTCGTCGACGCGGGCCGCGGCATGGCTGATTAATGCCGCGGCATGGAGAGGGCCTTTTGCCCAGGAAATTGGACACGGGTCGCGGCTTAGTGTATGAAGAGCCGCGGCCCGCATCTTTAAAATTTGAAGGCTTAGGTTTTATTTTGGCGAAATAGAGGAGAAAACAGAGACGTACGGACGAGGGAGAAGTGCTAGTTTTGAAGGCTCAGGCTTAGAGTATTTTCTACATGTTTTTCTTCTTCTTCCAGATGTTATCTTTAATTTTTGTTGTGATTAACATTATGTCTATGAACTAATTTTCTGTTTAGGATGTTTAATTGAATCACTTGAATCCCTGTTATGAACTAATGCAATTTTAATATTCTTCTTCTTCAATCCTCTTCAATTCCATATAACCTGTTTTTTATAGATTGATTATTGATTGGCCATCTTTAGTCATATACATATGTTTTTAAGTCAAAATCTGAGAAGTGAGATTTAATTCTGCTGTGGTTATATTGGACATAATTCTAATTTAGAACGAAAGTATCTGAATTAATTGTGTAACTGTTATCAAGTTGTCGAGATTAATGCTACCTTTGTGGTTCAATTTACCATAGAAATATAGGAAATTGTCACCTAGGTTGAGTTTATAATTCATAGTATGATTATAGGCTGCTGTATCAACTTGTTAATTGAATTAGGTAAAAAGAAGAAGAATTCACACTTTGCATTAGGGAATAATAGGGAGGATAGTTGATGAGATTGAATATCCTAATTGTTTCTCAGTGATTAAATTAAAAGTTTTTCTATTAGCTATTATTCCATTCAAATTTCAATTATTGTTTCTGCACTTTATAGTTTCTCTTGCTGCACTTACAAAAAAATCAAGAATTTCAATTCATCAAATAGAACAAGAAATTAATTGACTGATAATTGATAAATCAGTCCTTGAGGATGATACTTGGTTTTACCATTTTATTACGTATTGCGATTGTGTGCACTTGCATAGCAAAAACAAAAATATCGCAACATTGATCTTGTTAGATCAGGACCCCACATTTACTTCCAAATTCTGGGGAAGTTTACAGAAGGCTATGGGTACATAGCTGAAGTTTAGTATTGCCTATCATCCTCTGACAGATGGACAATCTAAGTGGATGATACAAATACTAAAGGACATACAATGATTATGTGTACTGGACTTTGAAGGGTCCTGGAGTAAGTATTTTCCTTTGATAAAGTTTTCATACAACAACAACTATCAGTCGACCATTAGGGTGGCTCTCTATGAAATGATGTGTGGTAGGATATGTAGATCTCCCATTCATTGGGATGAAATGGGAGAAAGGAAATACTTATGTCCTAAGGCAGCTCAGAAGATCAATGAAACTATTGAGAAGATCAGAGCTTGGATTCTCCCTTCTCAGAGTAGACAGAAAAGTTATGAAGATCAAAGTTCCAAGTGGGAGACTATGTCTTCCTTAAAGTTTCACCATGGAAAGAGGTGCAGAGATTTGGGAATAAGGGCAAGTTGAGGCCTAGATTCATAGAACAATTTGAGATCCTTAAGAGTATCGATCAGGTGGCCAATAGATTGGCCTTACCTCTAGCACTGTTGGTCGTACACAATGTGTTTCATATTTCAACACTTTAGAAGTATGTGTCAGATGTGACTCATGTATTGAGTTATGAAGATCTGGAGCTGCAGGCGAATCTTTCTTCTGAAGAACAGCTAGTCCAGATACTAGATAGGAAGGACAAGGATCTGAGGAACAAAACCATACATTTGGTTAAGGTATTATGGAGGAACAACAAGGTCGAGGAAGAGACCTTGGAAATAGAGTCCAACATGCTGGATTAGCATCCCGAGTTGTTCAGGTAAAATTTCAAGGACGAAATTCCTGTAAGGAGAGGATAGTTGTTACGACCCAATTTACCTAATAAGGCTTAGTGCCTTGATTAAGGGGGTCAAGAGGGTAATAATTGATTTAATTGCATTATTATGTGATGATATGCATGATTATATGAATTATGTGAGTTATATTATAATATGACTATGTTGGCATGTTTAGGTGTATTAAGCATGCATGTGAGCCCATTTCTGATTTGAATGGCATTTTCGTAATTTGGATCGTTGAGGGCATATTTGTATGTATATGTGTGTGCAATTGATTGAAATCACATTATTATGTGGATATATTTGACTTATTCGGCACGAGACGATCCTAGGTAGCAAGTTAGTGGTTTGGTCACAACGGGGAGAAATACCCAGCTCGGGGCGAGCCAAGGGGTATTTTGGGTGATCTAAAGAGTCACCGGGACTCATTGTAGCGTGAGTCGTATTTTGGGAGAAAAAGCAATAATCTAGGTTTAGCAGAATTATTTGGGGAAATTTGAGTATAGAACAGGATTAGAGAGTGAAAATTACAATTTTACCCTTATGGGGTGTTGAGAGAGAAGCGGGGTTGAGTGGGGGCATTTTGGTCATTTTGGGACCGTTCATATATAAGGGTTCGAATGAGTTCATCAGCCCAAAAAAAACACGATCTCACTCTCATTTTCTCTCTCTCATTCTCTCTTTACGCTTGTTAGTGTTTTCGAAGGAAACTTTAGTTCTATAGCTCGGATTCAAGTGAGGTTAGATTCATAACGATTCTAGGGAAGATTAGAAGCATGATAGCATGGGAATTTAGCTGGAAAACTACTGGAACCGAGGTAATTCGAGCTTTAAGATTCTGAGTATTTGGTTCTCTTTAAGTTTCTTAAGCTTGATTGAATTTTATGGATTTGGGGAGTTTTTTATTCGTTTATGAGTGGGTTTTGCTACCTGTGAATTACTAATGATGTTTTGGGACTCAGTTATAGGTTTGGCACTATTTTGGGGTTAATTTAGCTTGGAGAAAACATTTGAAAAATTGGGTTCGCGGGGTCGCGTCGCGACCCTGTTCTTGAGGCATCGCGGCCCTCATGAACCTAGGAGCCTGGGCGGTTCCCTGAACCGCCATCGCGCTGCGGCCCGTGTCCAGAGAAAAGAGAGGGTGGGATCTCTGACTTAAGGAGAGTCGTGGTGCCTGTGAGGGGCACTGCTGCTCGAAATGGGAATTTTAGCCAAAATAGGTTTTGGGTGGCGGAACTCAAACCTAAGGGCTCGGGAAGGATTCTAGTACCCAGTTTAGTAGAATCTGGGGTCTCGGAAGTTAGGGCTCAGTCCATAAGCCTTTATTTACTCGATATTGATAAATATAATTTATTATGGTTGTGACTAGGTTACCGCTAGGGCTTGGGACAAGATTGTGCTCGGGGGTCATTGTTAATTAACTCATGCTTGGATCAGAGGTAAGAAAATTGCACGCAATACGATTTGTATGTGATTAAGGCTCGACCTAGTTATTAAACATAGATTTGATTAGGTTTCGGGCCCCTGTGAATGAGCATGATTATAATTGTGGATGTGATTACTTGATTAAGCATGCTTGTATACTCTGTATGTGGATAATTGTTAGATGTTGTATGCATGTTTGTATTATCTGATAGAAAAGCATTGACTTATAAGCCAAAGGCGGGAATAGCGCGCTGGTCAATATGGTTAAGCCTAATCAGAAGTGTCTCATACACTTGTCCGACCCAATGGTTGTTGGAAAACTAAAGCGACAGGTACGCTGGGATAGCTCCAAGGCTGGTTATACAAAGGATAGAGCAATGGGCACTGAGGTTACTCTATAGTCTCATATCCTAGGGTAATGGGCCCCAGTATGACTTATTAGTCATTTATTTATGGTAGCAGCCCCAGGGTGACTCTATGGTCACGTATCTAGGGCAATGAGCCTCGGTATGACTTATTAGTCACTTATCCGAATAGAGTTCATGCATGAGTAGGGTTATTACTGCTAGGCATGTTTATTATGATTTTGTGATATGTTATTAACTACTTATAAGTATGTTTAAGTTTTCTTGTTGAGCCTTGGCTCACGAGTAGTGCGTGGTGCAAGTAAGGGGAAAGGGAAGTTGGACCTGCCATGAGTTGGAGAGCTTCGGTGGTGACTATACACATGTAGCTGCTCAACCACCACGGCCGAGGTTTCTCAGAAGAACTAGGGCCAAACCCTATTTTGTCACCTAAGTCGGCTATTTGTAATTTTTGAGTTGTAATTACTCAGTTGGAACTGTAAACGACTTTGTAAATATTTATTTTGGGATCCCAAGTACGCACTTAATGTTTTAATGAAGTGATTATTCCTTTTGACTAAAAAATTTAACCATAAGCCGTTAATCACGTGCTGTTGCAAGTTTATGGTCAAATGACTCGATTAGCGAGCATAGCACTACTTAAAACACAAAATGTAACAATATTGGATATACAAGGTCTTACAGCAGGCATCTAAGCTCTTAACCAACATTACTAGCTCGCATTACCGTATTGAGCGTATTCATGTGTCTACCTGGGCCGGTATTCCCATCATAGGGCGCCACGTGGGGTATTTTGAAACCATGAGGAAATGGGGTATTTGAGATATGGGCGGCAAAAGGCTCGAGCTCCTTGTCATAATCATATGCCTTTTCCTTATTTTTCCCCTCTTTAAGGATCCTAAATGCATCTTCCAACTGGTTGATCCTCTCTTGGACCAAATCCACTGGAGGGGGAGCTTGCACTATTGGCAGTTGGTAATTGTTCGTAAGAACTCCAGCTTCTTGTTGGAGTATAGGGTTATATTGACTCCCATATATCTGTAGAGGCTCTTTTTGAGTATTTAAGTGTGTTCACAGATGCAGGTTTGGCTGATTAGATTGCCCCCATTTTGATTTAAATGACTAGAAGGTCAGGATAATCATTTTGATAATTCTCATAAGTTCCAGGCTCGGTGATATACACACTCACTGACCTACTATAATCCTAACTTTTGCCAAGGAAGCTAACATTTCTTTCTAGTCGTTGTTGTTGTGGGGCTCCATTATTATGGGGTGGATTTTCCACGTGCACCCTTGCTCCGATTGTTCGTGACCTTGACATATGACTCTTAGACAACTAGGGTTGTCTGTGTCCCAGATGAGCCTCTTGCAAGGCCTCATGCTCGCCCCACTGGGAACTAGTTGGGGTACATCCCGTGCTAGAGAGGGATGTCTTATCAGAGAGGGAGGATGCATAATCGGGGTGGAAGGCTCAGTGTTGACCCAGGCAGGCTTAGGATTGTTCCTAACAGGCTCTGGGTTACCATTTTTAGGTATCGAGGGAGCTCGATTATTCCCTGTTCCCGCAGGAACGCTTCCGGTAGGGTTATTCCTAACAGGGTTTTGAGAAGTTTCTCAAAGCTGATTATATCGGCTGTTTGCCCTAGGTCTCAATTGAGCCTATTAGGCCCTTTGTTCGGCCATCCTGGCAGTCGTACTCCCCCTAGGTCATCCCCTGGTCCTCTGGATGGTACCTAAACTTCAGAACTTGCCTTGCCAACTTCTCATTTATCCGTGTAGCCTCGGCCAGCTTTTCACGCAACCTGAGATTTTCTAGCTCCACTATTGGCACATATCTTTTAGAATTATAGTACAAATCCTCATTAGTCCTAGGATTCTGACCAGGCCGTCTTCTATAAGATGATGAGGTACTCCCCTCATCAGGACTCACGTTCACAATGGTTTGTTTACCAGGCCTTCGGGGAGGGTCCTCGGTTCATGGGGTACACTCCTCGGGGATTTGAGGTAATGGTCGACCACTAGTTCAAGGGATGTTCAAGGCAGAAATTGTTGTTGCGCATGAAGCTTTACACTAAAAAATAAGAAGAACTGCTTAACGCTCTCAGCGAAAGCACCAAACTGTTGACACTGTTTTTTGTCAACTTAATTATGTGGTGCAATAAACAATTAACTAGGAAGAAAATAAGAAACAAGAGATTTTTAACGTGGTTCAGCAATTATAAACTGTCTACGTCCACGAGTCACTATTATGAACTTTGTTAAAAAACTTCAAGTGAAGGATATTTTGTAGAGTTTTTTTCAGTACAAAATTGTCTATGAATACAAATGACCAAATCCAGCCTATTTATAGACTTGGTTACAAGAATACCTTTCCTTAATTTAGGGAAGTTACAATCATGTATTTTAATTCAAATAAATATATGAATAATAATACTAATAGCTCAACTTAAGTGCTTTATTTAAATGATGATCCAATAAAAATAGGGATTCGACACACGATTTTAACTAATCATAAAGAAATAGGGATTTCCTAACAGCTTTTCCGTGTGGTAAATGCGTCATTGAGCTTGAACATTGCTTTAACGCACTTTTGAGACATTCAAACTTTGAGCTCATCATTCCTGTTGTCGCTTTCTCCTTAATCGTTAAGTCCATCGAGCTCATCACTCGGAGAAGGTTAATGTCTTCGAGCCTGCAACTCATGCTCAAGCACTGATACCCCTTCAAATTTGAGTGAACCATCGGTGATGAGACCCCTTCCCCAACCCCTGCACTGCCGCTACTAGCCCCGGTACAAATGCTCCCAACCCCACAATGGCCACAAGATGAAGATGAGAACGGGCACTTTTATTTTGATATCAAAGTATTGCATCCAGAGGAAGATGAGGTCAACGTGCACTTTGATCTCAACCAAGTGTCTGGTCAACAAGAAGATCATGAAGTCAGAAATAATCACGACTTGCTCTTTGATCTCGACCAAGAGTGTGATGAACAAGAATATTATCAGGTCAGTATAAATCGTAACATGCTCTTTGATGTCAACCAAGTGCTTCAAAAAAAAGGTAGAATGTTCCCTTTATCAACTTCAAGATCTTTGCTGATGGCAGAAACCCATTAACGATATATGGATGGAAAACTCAAAGACTTAATTAGGTAGTTTCTGAACTCCAAAGAAATTGTAGAAATTTAGAGAAAAATTGCAAGTGAACAATAGAAGAAAACTTGTGTATTGCTCTTAGAATAGTCTGGTATTACACAATTTTTCCAACCCCTTCATTTGAGGAGTCGAAACCTATTTATAGATGGGCTCTAATGGCCCCTGATACAAGGTTGTCCCAAAGGACAAGATTGTACGTTTGTACTCTGTCAGAGTAGTGGTGCATGGTGTAAAGGAGCAAAGGATTATGGTGTCGGTTGTTAGTACATGGTCAGAGGTGTGTAGGTCATGCCACCACTCCTTGCACTGATTCGTACCACCACTACTTGTCGGGCACTGATATCATAGCGACGCCTCTGCATCCCCCAGGATCGTACATCTCGTACCCGTACGTGTGCCTCGTATCTAATGGTCCTTCTTACATTTCCAAGATACATCTTTTCTCCAAGCTTCCTTGTATTTTTCTAAGTGGGGGAAAGCTTGTGAGTTGTCGTGAATGACATATTCAGTTGTCTTCAACTATCATGCCTCGCTGGTGCCGTCTACTTCAGGAAGGGAAGTAGAGTCTCTTCACCAAGGCATGGAGTGCTTTAGTCGAGACAAGGTGTCTTGTGTGGATTCTAGGCTGAGGATCGCGACGTGCACAGGAGGCCTCGCGAGGGCCTCGCTATACGAGAGGCCTTCTGACACAAGACCCTCGCACGGGGGCAGGTGTGAGACTCGGGTTCCCTCAGCAGCTCTCGGCGTCAAGGCCTATACGGCCTCGCTATGCGAGGGTCCTTTTGCTCAAAGCTGGGCATACATCTCGGGTGCCCTCGACAACCTTCAGCGTCAAGGCATATAGGCCCTCGCTATGGGAGGCTCCCTTTGCATAGAGGCGGGCGTACGTCTCGGGTGCCCTCGATATCCTTCGGCATCAAGGCATATAGGGCCTCGCTATGCGAGGCTCCCTTTGCACGGAGGTGGCCGTAAGTCACTTGCATCGAGGCCCCTTATCCATGTAAAAGCATCTTGACCCTTGGGCATGTCAACCTCGCGTAGGCACGCCGAGCCTCGCTATGTGAAGACCTTATGCACCCATCTTTTTGTAACGTTTTGTTGGCCCCTAAGCGTAGCAAGGCCAAAATTCATAGCCCATAATATGATGTTTTTCATGGGAAAATTTCTCGTATCCACACTTGCCCCTGAGTCTATGAACATTCTTTTAAGTGTGTTCATAGACTCTTTCATATATCCTTCGTATGAGATGAACGACGTTTATGCTTCGTGTTCTTTGAAGGGGCACAAAAGGATCACCTTTTGAATGATATCTTAAAATAAATGAGGAAACACAAAATTGACCTTGGTGATGTGTTTCTTTGTAATTCATAAAGAAACACAAAAACCACCCAATTTTGGTTGTGATCCTAATTTGACCATAAGATGTAATGACGGCCAATCATTCCCCATCGCGGATCCCAAGATTACCAAGGCTCATGATCTCCACCATCCATCCAAATTTGATCCAATGGCTAGAAAACCTTGATTTTCCTTATAAATACCCCCAAGTCTTGAACCCACTTCTTTACACCAACAGCTATTTAGCTTAGTGGTCTCTCCTTAAATATATATCTGGGAGCTCCAAGGTTCTAATCTCCGCAGAGATGTTTTTGAGGTGATTTTCACTCCTTTTCATTCATTCACTATTATTATATATATATACATATATATTTTTTGTTTCTTATTTCTTCTCATACCAGGTTTGCATTGTAGTGGCGCTAGGCGTTCTCTTGCTGCAAAGTATCCACTCTCGCTTATCGCTCGACCCTTCTTTACACACCCAAAAGTTTATCCTCGCATATCTGCAGATTCATAAATACACACCCAGGTATACCTTCTTCCTCCAATGATACGCATGTTTCCTTTATCTTCTATATGGGGGGAGGGTCACTGGTTGAAATGCACCCGTTCCTTAGGGATTTTTTCTTACCGCCCATCAAGCACATACGTAGGGGTCCTTTTCTTATACCCATCATATTTATGTTGTAGATATAGGGTTGTCTTCACGCACATACGTCATCAAGTCTTAGCTTGCCCATGGCATCTAGGCGGCATTCTGAAGGTCCATCTAGTATTGAATTTATCGAGTTGTCATCCTCCGACTCTGAGGATGACGTTTGCAAACCCCCTAACCATAGGGGTGTGCGAATGCTCTACCTGCAGAGATTGTCCGACCTTAGGCAGAAGGCGCGTGGCCTTGAGAATGAACTCAAATCTATTACTAGTGGTGAAGGTTTAGGTTTCTCCCTATGGCATGAAACGTACGCCTCCCAACTAAAATCAACCCTTCAAGATTGTATAGCCAAAATTGCCTGCCTAGAGGAAAACCTGCCACCCGAACCTTTTTCTTTCTGTGGTGACGAATCCTCAAGCTATAGGGGTCATGTCCGTGGGGGTGCTGAATGTGAACCCCTTGAACCTGAGTTTATTTCTATGATTTTTCCCACGCTTCCTCACCTGCCCCCGCTCGCACTTCATAGGGTCAACCAGAGTGCGGGTAGACGTAAGATGCCTAGAGGACCTTCTCGGGGGTTGAGGAAGTCTGTCGCTCACAAATTTTCAGCCTCTGCCTAGGTAGCCGACATGCCGAGGAGGACTTTTGAAAATTCTGAAAACACAGATATAAGGTCCACTCTTACCCATGTTAAGCTTGCCAACATGATGAAGGCCCACCAACTACCACCGGACATCAGTTCATAATTCCAAATCGCAAGGACCGTGACACTGAGCTGCCCGAGGGGCTCGTTTCTTTTAGCGACATCATAATCAAATCCAGTGGAGTCTTGCCGCTCCACCCTTTTTTTGTCAAGGTACTAAACTACTTTGAGCTGGCACCCCTTCAACTATCCCCCAATTCTTGGGTGGTGCTCAGTTGTTTATACATACTATACAAACAAGTGCACTCTAGCAGGCCTTCCATGAGTGAGGTCCATCACCTCTATTCCCTTAGGGCAAACCTTACGGCCCCCGGCTTCTATCAGCTCTAGAAAGTTGTGGCCCTTACCAGGTATCCCCTTGTGGAGGGCTCCATTTCCAACAGAGGCTCGTGGAAGAGTTACTTCTTCTTCACCCCCAGTGTGTCCACCCAATATACGTGCTTCAACACTTCAAGTAAGCTCATTCCCACCTTGAGTTTGTACATAAGAAATTTCTCTTTTACCCCTCCTTTTTCTGGTTTATCTAACTATGGTTGTTTCTTTTTTCTTAACCACTGGTCTCGAAAGGGTCGTCGGCCCTACCTTGAAATCATTGGCTCGTGATCAAGTGGCGCAGATCCTGGAGGTATCGACCTTCCACAAACAGGTATGTGGCCATTTTACAGAGAGCAATCTTTATGCATACAAGGTGATGTCTCCGGATCAAGTTGTTTCCTTATGCTCTGTCTCATCCAAATCTACCGCTCCATGGATATATGGTTGTGATGAAGATAGTTATGATGAGGTAGCTGATAAAGATTACGTCTACCCAGCGGGTGACAATATGGACACGGAAGAGGAGGTGGAGTCCGAGAATTACTCATGTTTACGGTCCTTGGCCGATGGGGGCTAGGGATGTGGCTGACGGCGGACACACCGATGGTGTTACTTCTCAGGTTCCGCCACTGATGCCTGGGGGCGAGTCTGCTTTCAATACCCATGCTCCCCCGCCCCTACCATCTCCAAGAGGAACTTTTTCATTCCTTCTTTTGGTGATGCCTTTCCACTCTCGAGGGGGGGGGGGGGCGATTGAGGCGGGCGTCTTCGGGTGCCTCTCTGCCTAAAGAGGTGACTCCGCACCCCTCAGTCCCCCTCGCATCTACAGACGGATTGGGACCTTCTCAGTCTCCTTCCTTATCTAAGCATGCCTCGACGGGCACACGTGCTTCCCCCCGCCAAGCTTATGCTTTCGCTTATGGAGGCCATCCTCTAGCAAGCCAGTATGGGGAAGCCATGAACTGTTACATGGGAAATATTCCTGAAGTCGAGTGGGGATCTATCCATGATATTCTCCATGCCGAGTTGGGTGAGGCTTGCATGTGAGCCTCCATGGAGGTCTTTGCCAAAACACTCAATATATGTTTTTCAGTTTTGATATCGCTTGAACCTTGATGTTTTATTTTATTTCTTTGTCCTTACATAGGCTTCTATCCTGGGTCACTGGCTTGTCGCCTCCTGCACCTCATCCACACAACGGCTACAACTCGAGCTCGAGGGGGCAATGAAAAATCTCTCGATGGCCAAGGCAGAAAAGGATGGTTTGTCCATACGGGTCCGCGAGTTGGAGGGTCAACTTGCTGAGGTAGTTTGCCAGAGAGATGCTGCATTAGCCAAGGCTTCTTCAACCTCTCATTCCAACACTAGGCTTGAAGCTACCATCCATACTCTAAATGAGAAAATTACTGCGCTTGAGACCTGTAGTTTCCTAGAATATTTACTTAGCTAGCTAGATAGTAGTAGTAGTTGTAGTAGTTAGTATTGGTTTGTAATATGTTAGTTGCAGTGGATTTTGGTTCAAGCCGGGACTTAGTTGGAAACTCATAGCAACACTTATGGATTTTATAAGTTTAACCTATAGTTTAGAAATATTAATTATAACATAAGGTTTGATTAATATTGTTGGTTTTAGAAATATTATTCATTATAACCTAAGGTTTAGATAAAATTTAAGAGCATGACACTTGTCGCAATCATGTTTATTGGAGCATTTAAGCATTTTAAGTAAATAATTTAGTAAAAGAAGAATCTAGAAGCTATAGAACCTTCCAGGACCTGCTGGAATCACGTTTAGACTCAGTCACGTTGTTTAATCAATTTCAAATATGCTGAATAAGTGCAAATACGTGTTTTATATATCAACGTATGTCGATATATCACAGCAATAGGAGTCAATATATCGCCTACGGAAGATACGGAAAACATGTCAACTTCGCACAAACAATCGAACGAAGGCTCGAGAACATAGTGGAAGCGATATATCTCCTATATGGGGCGATATATCGGCCCCACCTTTGCATTTTTGAACTCCGTGGAATCCGAGCTTAAAACATCCCTTGACCTCTTGGACCTGCCTTTGAACGATTTTGACCGAGTTCTGGGCATCTGTTGAATGAAAATTCAAATCTTTTTCATTTTATAATAATTTATTTATTCAAATTAAAAGGGGTTAGTTCACTCCTTGAACTCTATAAATAGGACCTAGTGCCTAGCCATTTTCTTCATTCTTCAAGCATTGTTCAGAGCTTCCAAGTTTCTAAGGTTATCATAGAGAGAAACACTTGGGTTGTTGGGTTAAAATCTTTATCATTCTAAGCTTTTCTAAACACTTGGGAAGTGAGATATAGTGTTATTTCGCTATCGAGGTGTAGATCAGGTTCTAGTTCAACCAAGGTATTCTTATCCTCAATTTCAAGTTCTTCATAGTTCTTTAGTCTTCTTTTATTTTTATTTTCAGATCCTAACTCTTGTTTATGATTCTTGGTTAGGTATTTAAGTTTCTTGAAACTTAAGGTGCTTTTCGGTAAGTTTCTATTTGGATGGTTTAATTCCCTTTTCATGTTCATTCTTTAGAAATACTTATGGTTTTGCTGTTGGTTTTTAGGAGTGTTCCAATCCCGTTCTTGTTCTCAAATATCCCTGTTTTTGGTAAGGAAAATAGGATAGATTTTATGTGTTTATATGTTTATGTTATGATATGTTTTATGCTATGATATATATATATATATGTATATAAATATGTCGTGTAGTCATTTGGGGCTTATAGTTGCTTAGTTAGAAAACCCCAATATTTTTTATGTCGCTTGGGGCTTATAGTTTCTTAGATAGCAAACCCCAAGAATTTTTTTCATTTTCATGGTTTAGAGTTATGATTTACCCTACCTCGATTAGTAGACAGAGGACCTAGATGGGTTATCGTCTACTACCATGTGATCTAACCTACCTCGATTAGTAGAAAGAGGACCTAGATGGTTTATCACATGCCATGTTAATGAGTTAATGGCCATTAATATTGTAGTCCTATATGTTATATGTTTTTATAGTCATATGTTTTATAGTATACGCTTTATATTATAGTCTTATGTTTTATGTATATGACATATATGTTTTAGTAGAATGTCCTTGCTGGGTGTCACGGGTCGCCAACTTCACTACTCGAATTGACGGAACGTTCGGCACTTGTTAGTACTCTCAGCTAGCAAGTCAGCCTAAATTTCACACCCGCAGCAAACAAACCCAACGGTTAGCCACGTTACAAGTCTTACACATGTAAGGGCAATGACGAAACATGAGCAAGCACAAAGCAAGTCATCCAAAGACAACATCCCACACAACAACTAAAGCATACAACATAGGCAAGTGGCACATGATTGCCCAACGAAGGTAACAAACATGCAACACATAAACCATAAAGGAAGCATACACAAAGGGACATGGATAATCATCGTTTTATTCATACAAGGCCTTGATAGGGCAAGGGATTACATAGCTTAAGCCCCTATCTGGGGCGATATATCGACCCCACCCTTGCATTTTTGAACTCCGTGGAATCCGAGCTTAAAACATCTCTTCACCTCTTAGACCTGCCTTTGAATGATTTTGACCAAGTTCTAGGCATCTGTTGAATGAAAAATCAAATCTTTTTTCATTTTATATTCATTTATTTATTCAAATTAAAAGGGGTTAGTTTCACTCCTTGAACTCTATAAATAGGACCTAGTACTCAGCCATTTTCTACATTCTTCAAGCATTGTTCAGAGCCTCCAAGTTGCTAAGGTTATCATAGAGATAAACCCTTGGGTGTTTGGGTTAAATGCTTTATCATTCTAAGATTTTCTAAACACTTGGGAAGTGAGATATTGTAACGACCCAAAATCACTAATATGGCTTTAAGGGCCTTGATTAGTGTGCCAGGAGGGCATAATTGGTTTATGTGTGAATTTATTGATTTAATGCATAATTATATGATAAGCATGCTTGTATGGTTATGTAATTGTTAATGTGATTATATGCTATAATTGCGAGAACCACATTGTTATGTGGGCAAATCTGCAGCATGCGACTTGAGGCGATCCTAGGGAGCTAACTAGCGAGAAAGTCACAACGGGGCTTAGTACTTGACTCCGGGTAAGTCAAGGGGTATTTTTAGTATTGGATGGTTATTTAGGTTATCGGGTTATGGAAATAAATAATTGGAGATATATTTGAGGTTAGGAAGTCTAGGTGGGAATACTGGGGAATTTTACCATTTTGCCCTCGGGGACGTTTCCGGTACCCCGAGCCTTGGGATTAACTTAATTGCCTAAGAATAGACTAAGTAAAACACAGAATTCGGTGGAACACTAGGAACCGACCTACTCTCCTTCTCTCTTTCTCTCTCAAAGGAAACCATTTGAATCTAAGGGAAAACTCAACTGGAAACTCTGTAATTTGAGCTAGAGTTTTGAGGGATTAGCTCAGTTTTAGCAAGGTAATTCAACCAGGACTGAGGTAAGGATTGAATCACACTTTTTTTGGTTGAAATTATATGGTTTTGATTGAGTTCTAAGAGGTTTTTGGGTTTTGAGTCTTAAGGACTTAGTAGAAGCTAGAAAGCTTGGGTTTTAGCTCAGAAATCATTAAGGGAGTTGGTTCATCAAAGAAGGTAAGTTGTAATTCGTGATTTGGTGTTTGAATTCTAAGTTTTTATGGCTGGTTTTAGTGTTCATGAGTAAATGAGTTTCAGAGATTGAATTGGGATCTTGGTAAGTTTTTAGGCTAAGTTTCAGCTGGGTTGTGTAGCTGGGAATTGTGTTAGAAGTTTTGTGATAATTGAGTTGTGGAATTGGGATAGTTTTTGATGGATTTTGGTGAGGTTTGAGAGTCAAAATAGAGGTTTTTCTGGGTTCAAAGGGGTCGGGCCGCGGCATAGTTCTTGGTGAGCCGCGGCCCTTTGAAGCTAATGCATGCTGAGGAAGGAGGGCGAGCCGCGACATGGGTGGCTTGAGCCACGGCCCTTAAGGAATTTTGGGATTTTGGGATTTTAAGCATGGGAATTTTACCTAGGGTGCTTGGGATTGAATCTACTACCATGTTTGGTGGAATTCAATGTTCCGGAGACTAGAACTTTATCTAGAAGCCCTTTTACGATTATTGATGGTATCCCTTATCTTGGTTGTGACTAGGTACTAAGCTAGGGCTTGGGAATCGGATCGTGCTCAAGAGGCATCACTCGTGACTAGTTTATTTGGAAACTAAAGGTAAGAAAACTGAACATGATTGTGGATTTATAATGGGACTAAGGGTTACCTATCTTGTATGCATTGAAAGGATGGTATTATGCCATGTAAACAGTAAACCAACATCCTAAGAGTGCCGAAGTTTACACTAGCGCACAGGGCGCGGCTTGGCCACTGGTAGCTGAGGACAGCTTATTATTCACTTAGCTCGGTTTAAGCGGGTCGAAGTCAGTGGGGTAAACAGAGGGTGTGACCTAAGGTGTCAACCCTGATGATTATGTGATTTGCTTGTTATTACTGATTGGTGGATTGTTATGCTGCATAGCTGGGTGATGATTAGCTGATTCTTTAGTTGAATCTTCATGCTTTGTGATTACTGTGGTATGTTAAGTGTATGAACATGCTTAAAGGGTTATCCAAATGTTACAATTGCTTGTTATATAATATGATATGTTTTCTTATTGGGCCTTGGCTCACGGGTTCTTCGTGGTGCAGGTAAAGGCAAGGGCAAGCTTGATCAACCCTGATTCGGAGAGCTCTGAGAGCAAAATGTACATGATCAGCTGCTCAGCTACCACGGTTGAGAGGGAGATAGGAACAGGAGAACCAGAAACGTCTGTTTTTACTTAGAGTGGCTAATGGTTGTTTAAACTTTGGAAATTTTGTAAACTGACTTTTGAACGCTGTTCCTTTTTGGGATCCCATGTGTAAAAAAAGTATTTAGTTATATGAAATGTACTTTTTGAGACCAAAACCTTTTAACCCTAGCACATTAATGGTTTCAGTGACACGTTTTTAACTAAATGACTTGATTAGCAAGCCCTACACCTTTATAAGTACACAATGTAGCGGTCTTGGCTATCCAGGGTGTTACAGATATAGTGTTATTTCGGTATCGAGGTGTAGATCGGTTTCTAGTTCAACTAAGGTATTCTTATCCTCAAGTTCAAGTTCTTCATAGTTCTTTATTCTTCTTTTATTTTCTTTTCAGATCATAACTCTTGTTTATGATTCTTGGTTAGGTATTTAAGTTTCTTGAAACTTAAGGTTCTTTTCAGTAAGTTTCTATTTGGATGGTTTAATTCCCTTTTCATGTTCATTCTTTAGAAATACTCATGGTTTTGCTATTGGGCTTTAGGAGTGTTCCAATCCCGTTCTTGTTCTCAAATATCCCTGTTTTTGGTAAGGAAAATAGGATAGATTTTATGTGTTTATATGTTTATGTTATGATATGTTTTATGCTATGATATATATATGTATATAAATATGTCTTGTAGTCATTTGGGGCTTATAGTTGCTTAGGTCCAATATTTTTTATGTCGCTTGGGGCTTATAGTTTCTTAGATAGCAAACCCCAAGAATTTTTTTCATTTTCATGGTTTAGAGTTATGATTTACCCTACCTCAATTAGTAGACAGAGGACCTGGATGGGTTATCGTATACTACCATGTGATCTAACCTACCTCGATTAGTAGACAAAGGACCTAGATAGTTTATCACATGCCATGTTAATGAGTTAATGGCCATTAATATTATAGTCCTATATGTTATATGTTTCTATAGTCATATGTCTTATAGTATACGCTTTATGTTATAGTCTTATGTTTTATGTATATGACATATATGTTTTAGTAGATTTTCCTTGCTGGGCATTAGGCTCACTCCTATATTTTTAGCTTGATGCAGGAAAATGAATATGGCAAGCGGAAAGATTCATGGCAACTTGGCTTGTGTGTTGAGGATGAATGGATTGAATGGACTACGTGAACAATCGAGGATGACGTTATTTTTATGTCTTTTGAATTTATGTTTTATTTGATGTATTTCCGCAATTATTATTTAATTGATTTAAGATTGCTTTTATGTATTAAATAGTGGGTACAAATACCGTATTTTATATTCATATTTTACTTTGTATTTTTCACAATATTCTATTTTGGGGTTTTAAATAAAGTTATGTTATTTCTTATGTATGTTTCCCAAAATAGAAGTTATGTCTAGTAGTTTTAATGGTCCAAGGTCTTAGAAATTGTTGGGTCATTACATGACCGAACTTGTAAATGCCGATAATGGCATAATTGAGCGCACGCTGCACACTGTATGGAGAACCAACCCTAACGTTGACCTGTCTCCTTTTGGAGATTATGCAACTGGGAAAATCTCTGAGTGGAAAAGTCAGGGTGGAAACCCGTAGATCCCTCTTCAAGGCTTATTTGCATGCGTATATGTTGATGTCGTGTAATCTTCCATATTGTTTTCCTCTTCTTTTTTTTTTGAACTGCTCATAAATCTTTAATGGTGTGTGGAACTCTTGATTTGTATGCCCTTATTTGTTTTTTATATCGACTATGAGGATGCATTGGCCTTTCTAGCTTTTCTCATTCTCTTTCGATTATCAAACTTAAGGGACTTTGGTAAGTCCCTCTTATTATTGTTTTGTTGAATTCTGTATCTCTTCCTTGATCTGATGATGATAGTCTTTTTGGTGCATCTTGACTATACTTGTAAGGACGTGTTAACCCCTTGGGTTCTCGGTATCCTTTTATACTCTTTACGTGCGCTTGTTCTTTCTTGTGAGCAGCGTCCTTCTCGTCATTATGCATAGTACTATTTTTACAAGGGTCATTTTAGGACCCTTTTTGGCTAGCCAACTTAGTGGCCATTCTAGACTTATTGAGAGATGCCTTCCTTACAGCCCCACCCCCTACGGGGGTGTCAAAACTTTCATACAAAACTTTCATTGCCTCCTCTTCATCAACACATCGCAAGAGTGGCACAGAAAACTCTATCTTGTACAAGACTTCGTTTACTAAGGTGTATCGGGCGGCTTTATACACCAGTCTTCACGCCCCTCTCTTGTCTGTTGGTAGAGCTCCATCCTTCAGGTATCTCATAATTGGGTTGACCCACGATCCTTTTGGGGTGTTGATCATATGAACTTCTGCTTCAATGATGCTTGGCCTGGATAAGTACTCCACAGGTACGGACTCAAGGATATCTCCATCCTTTGTGGAGGCCAACTTTGTGAGGGCATCAGCACGGGAATTCCTCTCTCTTGGGATTTTCTCTATGCAATACCCCTCTAATTGCTCCAGATAGCCTTTTACCCTTTTCAAGTATGTGGCCATCTTAGGACCCCTTGCCTGATACTCGCCCTTTACCTGGAACACCACCAACTGTGAGTCGCTAAAAATGTGTAAATGTTTACCTTTAGCCCCTGGGCCAACCGCAATCTAGCTAGAAGCGCTTCATACTCTACCTCATTGTTTGAGGCTTCAAACCCAAATCATATCACGCAATATATCTTGTGTCCTCCAGGTCTAGTCTTTACGAAACCTGCTCCAGCTCCCCCTTCATTGGATGCTCCATCCACATGGAGGCTCCATTCCTCAAATTTCCTTTCCTCTTCTTCACCAACCGACTTACCCTCTCTTATACCTCCTTCTTCATTCGGTCGATAGGTGAACTCCACTATGAAGTCTGCAAGCACTTGCCCATTGATGGAGGTCCTTGGGGTATATGTGATGTCGAATTGACTTAACTCAATCGACAATTTCATCAGTCTCCCTAAGGTTTCAGGTTTGTGCAAGACCTGTCTCAAGGGGTTATCAGTGAGTACTTCGATCACATGGGTGTGGAAGTAGGGCCTTAACTTTCATGAGGCCACGACTAAGGCATATGCTAACTTCTCTATCTCTAGGTATCGGGTTTCCACGTCTACCAACCATTTACTGATGTAGTACATGGGTTGTTGATGCTTCTTCTCCCCTTTAACCAGGGCAGCCCTTATGGCGTGCTCGGATACTGCCAAGTATAAGTATGGCCTCTCGCCCTTTTCATGTTTAGCCAACAAGGGTGGCTTCCCTAGGTGTTCCTTCAACTTGGTAAAGGCGTCCTCGCAATCTCCATCCCAAGCAAACTTTTTGCTCCCTTTTATGATATTGAAGAAGAGGAGGCACCTGTCCATAGACCTTGAAATGAATCTGTTGAGGGCTGCTACCCATCCCATTAGACATTGCACCTCTTTCTTGCTCCTAGGTGGATTCATTTCCACTAGGGCTTTTATTTTGCCAGGGTTATCTTCAATGCCTTTAGAGTCGACCATGAAACCCAAGAACTTTCTCGAAGAGACCCCGAAAGTGCACTTGAGTGGATTCAGCTTCATTAGGTATCTTCGGATGGTATCGAACATCTCCCTTAAGTCCCTGTTGAGTTCTTCAGCATTTTTTTTCTTTACCAACATATCGTTAACGTATACCTCCATGTTCCTTCCTATCTAGTTACCAAACATATTGTTCACCAATCTCTGATAGATGGCACCTGCATTCTTCAATCCAAAAGGTATCACTTTGCAGTCGTAGAGTCCTTTATCTGTTATGAATGAAGTATGTTCTTTGTCTGCTGGGTTTATGGGTATCTGGTTGTATCTAGAGTAAGCATCCATGAAGCTAAGTAACTCATGTCCGGCTGTTGCGTCCACCAGTTGATCTATTCTTGGAAGCGGGAAGCTGTCCTTAGGACAAGCCTTATTGAGGTTAGAGAAGTCCACATAGGTCCTCCATTTTCCATTGGGTTTTGGTACTAGAACAGGGTTCGACACCCATACGGGACAGAACGCCTCATGGATAAACCCATTCGTCTTCAATTTGTAACCCTCCTCCTTCAAGGCTGCATATCTTTTCGGGTTGAGCGCTCGTCTTTTCTGCCTGACTGGCCTTGCCTCGGGGTCGATATTTAAATGGTGTCACATTATGGAAGGATCTATCCCCACCATGTCTTCGTGAGTCCAAGCGAACACATCGAGATTATTCTTCAAGAACTTCACCAATTTCTCCTTTGTGTCGTCCTGAAGGTTTTTTCCCACCTACAACTTTTGCAATGTGTCTTCCATTACAACGATCTCTTCTGAATCCTCCACAGGTTCGACCCCTAGCTCCTCCGTGACTCGAGGGTCCAATTCCTACGAGTTTGTGCGCCCATGTACTACCATCGCCATTGGTTCCCATGGTTTTACAGACGTGCGGAGGGAGGTGTTCTAACACTCCCTCGCTTCTTTCTGTACCCCCTTCATACTCGATATTCCCCCTGGAGTTGGGAATTCGACAGCTAGATGACATACTGAAGTTATCACTTTCAATTCTTTTAGGGATAGTCTCCCCAATACCGCATTGAAAGTTGAAGCACAGTCTACATCGATGAAGTTTGCCATGATAGTAGTTTTTCTAGGTTGTTCTCCCATGGTGAGGGCCAATTCGATTACCCCTAAAGGTTGTATCGAGTCCCCCATGAATCCGTACAGGGAGGAATGGCAAGGTCTCGAGTGTCTGACGCCCAAACCCATCTTCTCCAAGGCGGGGCGATACAAGATGTCCACAGAACTACCGTTGTCTATGAGGACCCAATGCACCCTCATATTGGCCAATTGGACTGTTAACATCAAGGGATCATTGTGGGGGGAAGTGCACCCCTCGTGCATCATCCTCCATGAAAGTGACTGAATCATTTTCTCCCTTAAAACTCTTCGGGGGTTGTTGCTCCAGGCTCATGACACACAGTGGTGGACTCCATCTGGCTTCTCTAGCATACCTGCCTCGACCCTTCTTGGACTCTCCTCCAAACCTCAAGCCTCTGAAGATCGTTCTCACTTCTCCTTGTACCTCCGGGACTTTTCCTGGGCCCAGAGTGATGCCTGTCCATCCTCCAGTCTCTGATTTTCCCTTCTGACATATCTGCCTAGGTGCCCCCTGCATATGAGCTCTTCAATTTCTACCTTCAAATGGGTGCATTCTGCTGTGGTCTAGCCAATGTCCTTGTGCTACTAGCAGTATTTGCTAGGGTCCTTTTTGGACCGGTCTTTTCTCATCGGTGAGGGTCTCTTGAAGGGAACTTGGCCTTCATTTGTGAGGTAGATATGCTCTCTGGTGTCGTTCATGTTTGTATAGAAGGTGTAAGACGCTTGCTTGGGGTCGATCCCGTGTTTGGGCCTTCTCTGGTGGTCATCTCATGGCCCCTCATACATCCTTTTCTTTTTTTCACTATTCGAACCTTCATGGGTCGAAGGCTTGCTGTGGGATTCGTGCTTTCCTTCCTTTAGGTTCTCATGGCCATCCTCGACACGGATGTACTTTTGTGCTCTTTCGTAGAAGTCGTCTAAGTCGATGACCTCCCTTTTGAGCATATTATCCCAAAGCTTACTGCTGAGGCGTAGTCCAGTCGTGATTGCCATCTTGAGTTATCTCCTGGTTAGACTTGCCACTTTAGCCACCTCCATGTTGAACATATGGATATAGCTCTTCAAGCTTTCTCCTTCACCTTGCTTTATGTTAGCGAGGCTAGTGCCCGGCATGGAGTAATCGCGTACGACATGATGTTGTTGGAGAAACTCATCAGAAAATTATTGCCATGACCTGATGGTTCCCGGCCTCAATCTCTTGAACCATTTGTACGCAGGCCCTTCCATCTTGACAGCAAAGCAGTGACATCTTGCTCTGCTATTGATCCCTCTCAACTTCATTAAGTCGTTGAAGGCGTCCAAGTGGTACTTGGGGTCCGAGGTGCCCTCATAAGGGGTCATATGAGGTTCTTTAAAGTTAGATGGGAGTTGTTCAAACTGGATTTCTCACGTGAAGGGTGACTCGTAGTCGAACTCTTCATCGATAATGTGCCCCCCTAACGCTGTGATAATCTTGCTCCGAAGGCTCCTCATCTCGGTGTCCAACTTTTGTCACCTCCTATTCAAGCAGTCTCTCAGCTTGGTAGGGTTTTCCTTTCTCTTCTCTTTGCCCTTCGAATGGGCTATATAGGAGGCGTCGTCCTTACTTCTGACCTCTTTCCATTGATCTTTTCTCTTAGGTCAGGGGGTGCCTCCTTTGAGGTGACTTCGACTTCATTCTTATGAGCATCGTCGTCCCTCCGCCTTTTCTCCTGGGGTATTTCATCGGCCCCGGTCCCTAATGGTACTTTTTCTGAGGAGTGTTACTGGTGTAGAGTCGGGTTCTCCGATTGTCTAAGGGGATAGTTGTTTCCCCTCTTTGCCACTCTTTCTCTTTATACTTCGAAAGGGGTACGCTCAACTTTCCTTGTAGAAGGTCGCTTAAGACCTTTTGCATTATCTCTAGCATGGTTTCCAGCCTTCGAATCTTTTTGTGCAACTTGCGAATTTCATCCTCATAGAAGAGAGTCCTTGAGATGGAACTCACCGAGTGTACCTGAGGGCTCTTCCCTTGCCTATGCATCAAGGACCTGGGTCTCGGTGGCCAGAACGTGGTGCCACCGAGGGCCGAGGAGGTGGGCGCGATGGCAACTCTGAATGTCCTCCGTCGGGACGGATAGTCGGGGATGATGCTTCCTTCTCCTCCCTTGGGGGGGGACGTTCCTCTAGCATATCTCCATGCTTAGGTGGAGGAGGGTCTTTCCTGGAGGCCCTCAGTTGTTCTCCGTCCAGGTGAACCTCAACATCTTGTAGTTTTTGTAAGCATTTCGAATGCCTTGGCATTTTTCCTTGCTGGAAGTGATGAAAGAATGTTGGCTTGATGCTTGTCCTTCCCACAGATGGCGCCAAGCTGTTGACGGAAGAAACTCGTCAACGATATATGGATGGAAAAATCAAACACTTAATTAGGGAGTTCTAAACTCCAAAGAACTTGTAGAAATTTAGAGAAAAAATTGCAAGTGAACAATAGAAGAAAACTTGTGTATTGCTCTTAGAATAGTCTGGTATTACACGATTTTTCCAACCCCTTCATTTGAGGGGTCGAAACCTATTTATAGATGGGCTTTAATGGCTCCTGATACAAGGTGGTCCCAAAGGACAAGATAGTACGTTTGTAGTCTATCAGAGTAGTGGTGCATGGTGTAGAGGAGCAGAGGATCGTGGTGTCGGTTGTGGGTACATAGTCAGAGGTGTGCAAGTCATGCCACCACTCCTTGCACCGAGTCATACCACCACTTCTTCTCGGGCACTGATATCAGAGCGACGCCTTTGCATCCCCCAGGGTCGTACGTCCCATACCCGTACGTGTGCCTCATATCTAATGGTCCTTCTTACATTTCCAAGATACATCTTTTCTCAAAGCTTCCTTGTATTCTTCTAAGCAGGGGAAAGATTCTGAGTTATCGTGAATGACATATTCAGTTTGTCTTCACCTATTGTGCCTCGCTGGTGGCGCCTACTTCAGGAAGGGAAATAAAGTCTCTTCACCAAGGCATGGAGTGCTTTAGTCGAGACAAGGTGTCTTGTGTGGATGCTAGGCTGAGGATCACGACTTGCATAGGAGGCCTCGCGAGGGCCTCGCTATACGAGAGGCCTTCTGTCAAGAGACCCTCGCGCAGGGGCAGGTGTGAGACTCGGGTTCCCTTAGCAACTCTCGGCATTAAGGCCTATAGGGCCTCGCTATGCGAGGCTCCCTTTGCTCAAAGGTGGGTGTACATCTCGGGTGCCCTCGACAACCTTCGGCATCAAGGCATATAGGCCCTCGCTATGCGAGGCTCCCTTTGCACAGAGGTGGGCGTACGTCTTGGGTGCCCTCAATAACCTTTGGCGTCAAGGCATATAGGGACTTGCTATGCGAGGCTCCCTTTGCACGGAGGTGGCCGTAAGTCATTTGCATCGAGGCCCCTTATCCATGTGAAAGCATCTTGACCCTTGGGCATGTCAACCTCGTGTAGGCACGCCGAGCCTCGCTATTTGAGGGCCTTCTGCACCCATCTTCTTGTAACAATTTGTTGGCCCCTAAGCTTAGCAAGGCCAAACTTCATGGCCCATAATGTGATTTTTTTCTTGGGAAAATTTCTCGTATTCACAATCCTCTTGTTGAAGCATTTGGTTGAGATCAAAGAGAACGTTCTAGTTATTACCGACTTGTTGATCAAGCACTTGGTTGAGATCAAAGAGAACATTCTGATAATTAGCAATTTAATAATGAAATCATTTGTTGAGTTTTGTGGGTTTTTTTTTATCTGTATCACAATTTGATTAATATTTTTCTTAAATTGTGAACCACAATATTCTTCTATGGAAATATATATTGCATGTTTTCAAAAGTTTGTGTTGGCTTGCAATGTGTTTATTCGTTTAGCTTTGTAAAATCTTTCAAAATTGCATGCACAACAGATTTTTAATGAGTTACAACAAATTCCGTTTTATTGAGAGAGTTAATAGAACAAGGGTTAATTTTCTTTGTACATTATTGAGTGTGATTGTCGTGGTAAAGCAATCCATGACCCAAGGCTCCAAGACTCACCTACAAAACAAACGAATATGAGAACGGGCATATGTGCCAGGACTGGTAAAAACTAATTTCTATTAGATAGATTTTGTTTACCCAAAAAAGATTCGCCTGATGATGTGGCAAAATTAATATGCACGTGGGGTGCACGTGACTATTCAAGTGGGTATGTTCTGTTCGACCATCGACCAGAAGAGGATTCACTCAGCAGAAGGCATATTTCATGGGCGACCAGGCTGGTCACGGTATTTCAGATATCTTTTATAGATTTGTAATCTCGCTTTTATGTAATAATTGTAATTTCCTTTATTATTCAGATACACTTGTATTAAATGTAATCAAGGCCCACCGCCCTATAAGGAACTCCTTGAGCCTATAAATAAGACTCAATGGGCTCAAGAGGGGGGACTTTTGGATCTTTAGAGAGAATTATAGTGTTTTTATCTGCCAAATTTGTATTCATCTCCAAGCTTGTGAAACTCGTGAACCCTAGTTCATTGATCACAGGTTTTTGGAGTTCAACATTAATAAGAACACTAAGTGGACGTAGGTCATTACCATCTCTGGGACCGAAGCACTATAAATATTTGTGTCATTTATCTTTTTGGTTGGATTTCATCTCATTTCTGTCATTTTACTTGACTCCGTGTCGTTGACCGAATCGAGAGTCAACAGATTTATAAAAGAATTAACTAAATTCAAAATTCAAATTATAAACCAATTTTTAAATAAATATCGACCTAGTCTTGGACTTAGTCACCACACCAATCGTAGTGCTCCACTGTGATTGGCGTGTAGCATATCTCAATTTCAGGGATATGTGTCTTAACCACTTTTATTTTATTATTATTTAATAATCATTTATTCAAAAAATATCTAAAACTGATAACTTATCTTATTAGATTAATTTAGGAATAAATTTCATTTGAAATTTAAATCTAATTTGAAAATTATCAAAAATATATTTTCACATTATTTAAATAAATAAAACTAATTAATTCAAAATTAATTATTTTAATTATTTAAATAGTCCTTTTTTAAAATGTCATTTTATTTAAAAAATAAATTTCAAAAATTAATATATTAATTAATTAATTTGTCCCAATTACATATTTGACCCTAAAGAACTAATTTCTTCCAAATATGTCAATCTCTTGATTTTTTTTTCCAATTTCAACTCTTACCTTGAATAGTATTGAGAGAGGCATCTCGAGGACCTATGGACCTATAATTTCAAGATCCATTAAATTTAGATTATTCATTAAACTATGTAATATAATAACCTTAATTTATTAATCTCAATATTATTCCACTAAAAATATGAGACTGCACTCTTGTAATTGTAGACATTTATTTATTGAGTACTCTTAAGTATAAAAAGTGTCCATCGATTTAATCACTACAAATCAATCATCTATTAATGGTTCATAATTAAAGTAGGAATTAATTACCATTTGACCTCTTTAATTATATCTTGTTTCCTTAAGTACTATTAACTTTACTAGTGAAGGTTAATTCATAAATTGATTTATGAATTTGATCTCAATAACCTTTCAGTTCCAAAAGCCAACCCTTAAGAGAACCATTATTCAATTCCTCTCGGAAAGATATAGATTCCATATCTATATATTATGTTCCCAGCCATTTACATCAACGAGTTCCCAAAATAAAAGTTTTCAACCTGATCATTTTAACTAACCATAACTAGTGAATCAAAGAACTCATATGACATAAACAGGAGTTTATAATAACTTCAAGAATAAGATCAATTTGTATATGATCATCTTATTGATATGTTTAATTAATACTTATAAAGTAAACGATATTATTAAGTATTAATAACATATCGGGTCCCATTCATGTATAACCACTTTATACAAAGTATCTCCACTAAGATGTCTTACTACATCAGTAATCCGGATCTAGATTACATGTATTCATAATACTAGTGACTTGTACTTACAATATTTAATCCAAAGATTCCATATAATTTTTTTTATTGCGAATTGTTTAAATCCATTCCCTACATTCTTAATCCTCTTGTACCAATAAAAGATTGTTGTCAGAATAACGAAATTTGGAATTTTCTAATATTCATATAATATTATTCTATCAATAATAATAAACAATCAATGTATGCTAAAAATTCATTTCAATTGTTTCATAAAACATTGTTCAACACATATGCTTTAAAGGGCACTAATCCCATCAATCTCCTACTTGCCATAAAGAAAATGAGGCATCTCCCTCAAACCCATATTGCTAACATGATCTTTAAAAGACTTGGTATACAAAGTCTTAGTAAAAGGATTGTTAAGATTATGTTTTGAAGCTATCTTCATAACTGCTACATCTCATCTGTGGACAATATTCCTGTTCAAGTGGTATTTCCTCTCAATATGCTTTCCCCTCTTATGACTCCTTGGTTCCTCGAGTTAGCTACTGCCCCACTGCTATCACATTATAGGACCATTGGCTTATCCATGTCTTAGACCACTTCCAGATCATAATAGAACTTTTTGAGCCACACAGCCTCTTTAGTTGCTTCACAAGCTTCTATGTATTCGGCTTCCATTGTAGAATCTATGATACTGGCTTGTTTAATACTACACCAGACCACAGTTCTTCCACCAAGTGTGAACACTGATCTAGAACTCGATTTCCAACTATCTTTGTCTGATTGGAAATCAGAATCAATGTATCTAGTAGGGTTAAGTCACTACCTGAATATAAAAGCATATATTCTCTAGTCTTCCTAAGATACTTGAGAATATTCTATACTGCAACCCAATGATTCAATCCAGGATTGGATTGATAATGACTAACTATGTCATTTCCAATCAGAAGAATATCATCAACGTAAAGAACCAGGAATACCACAATTTCATCTTTGATTTGTTTATAGAAACTTGGTTGCCTGACAACCATCCCAGTACGACATAGCTCTCTATTTTTCTGACAAGAACTTGTGGCTTCTTCTGGTTGTTGTTCATTGTGAACAATTGGTGATCTATTTACTTGATCTGAGACCATCTCCTCCAGTACATCCTTTCTGCGAGGCTTGTGGATGTTAATATAGTCATATTTAAGAAAAGTAGCATTTGTCGATACAAATGTTTTATTTTCTGTAGGGCTATAGAATATACCACCTCTAGTCTGTTTGGAATATCCCACAAACATGCACAGTTTAGTGCAAGATTCAAGATTTCCAGTCTTTCCTTTCAGCAGATGTGTTGGCGACCCCCAAATACAAAAATGGTGTAAGCTAGGTTTAGTACTATTCCATAATTCTAATAGTGTCTTCTTGATAAACTTGGATGGAACAACATTCAATATGTACATTGCACATTGAATGGCATAGCCCCATAATGACAGTGGCAATGATGAATAGTTTATCATTGATCTAACCATGTCTAATAACGTCTTGTTCCTCCTTTCTAAAACACCCTTTTGCTATGGCATTCCAGGTGCAGTGAATTGGGATTGAATTCCATGCTCATGCAAGTGGTCCTTGAATTCATAATCCAAGTACTCTCCTCCTCGATCAGATTGAAGAACTTTCAGTGATTTGCCTAATTGATTTTCAGCTTCAGCTTGGAATTCTCTAAGCTTTCCAAAAGTTTTAGATTTCTTTTGCTTCAAATATAGGTAACCATGTCTTGAATAATCATCAATAAAGGTGACAAAATATTCAAACCCTCTTCTCGCCTGTACATTAAGTGGTCCACACACATTAGTGTGTATGAGTTGGAGTTGTTCTATGGCACTTGAACCTTTTGCAGAGAAAGGTCTTTTGGTCATCTTGCCTTCCAGACAAGATTCGTAGACTACAAGAGAACCAATAGGTAATTCTCTTAAATGTCCCACCTTTGCTAGTCTGTTAATTCTACCCAAACCAATATGCCCCAATCTCAAATGCCATAGATTATTTCCACTGTCAGAATCAGTTTTTTGACATTTAATAGACCTTGGGTTTGCAACTTTAAACATTTCAGAGTTGTATATAGATCGCTCTTTTGCCTTAAGTTTATATAGCCCATCATTGGATTTTGCATGACATATTTCAATACCAGATCTTAAGATAACAATCGAATTATTTTTTAAAGAAATATTAAAGCCTTGTAGATGTAAAATAGAAATAATAAAGTTTCCAATTAATAATCACATTACTAGTCATAAACTAAAAAAAATCTAAAACATTAGTTTTCTTGTTCTAAATAGAAATCTAAAGTCTCTAAAATAAGAACAGGCTAAAAAATTTAAATTATTCATAACAAAATTAAAACTCCAAATAAAACTAAAATCAAGCTTCATCTCTATCCAACATCTGGCGTACATTTAACCTCATTGTGGAAAGATTCTTAACTTGCGATGAAGAAGAAAAATATAGTTAGTGGCATGTGTGACTACAATAATCACCAGAAAAATATATGTAAATCATATTTAGCTTCGTTTCTTTCAAACGATTAGACTTAGCAACTTCTTCAGCTTCGTCTATTATCAAGTCCCATATTTCATAGGCAATCTCAATATGTGTATATTTTCCTATCATTTCGTCAAACAAGCTATAAAGCAAGACATAACGAGCCAAATGATTGGACTTACTCCAATCACTATATTTTTCATGTTCTTCATAACCATGTGAAAAGGATGGAATGATGGGGGTTCTTCAACAACCGCATTCATTAACTTTTTAGTTTTGTAAACAATCATCATTCTCAAAAACCAACAATGCATGTCATTAAGATCAAATGTGAGAGTTTTGAGGAAGACATCAAGGGTATGTTTAGGAGATGGCATAATTGCTTAAATAAATAAATAATATCAAAAAATGAATTTAGCACATATATGAATATCAATAAGCTTTTGGAATACTAAATATGATGCATGAATGCAAAAAAATTAAATAACACATAAAAAAAAACAATTATTACTAATTCCACGATAAATTAATTTAAAAATTAATGAACCAACCTTAGGGTAAGTGACTTATCCCAAATTAATTTTGAGACAATTCTCAAATTCATAAGTGAAAACTTAAAATCAACTCTTTTTTCTTTTGACTTACGAACAACTGCTAGTTTGGTCAAGATTACCTAGTCCACTTGAAAGCCTAGTTAAGCTTTGTGAGTGTAACCCATTATTTTAGATTAATGACTTAACTCAAGAGTGTGCCTTACAGTCAGTCAAACATGAAATACATCAGCAATCCTATTCTATATAGAAGTTAACCTTGAATAATAACACAGTCAGAAACCTTCCTTAGGGGGACGCAAACAAAAGCGCCTCGAGGCCCATTCCATGAAACATCGATGTTAACTAATAATGGAGACCATAGGAGTTATTGTTATGTCTTCTGCTTCCACTCTTTATTTAAAATATGTGTTTTCTCAAAAGATCCTATGTTTTTTAATTAATTTACCAAATGATATTCTAAAAATTACTAATCTCATTAAGCATTTAATTATTAAACAAGATTTAATAAAACTTCTAAATAGGCCCTTAAACTACGTAGTCAATAAATGCTCTAATTATTAAGGATATCATTTGTCTATCTAATAAAATTATTTATCAAATAGGTCTTGAAATTAACACTTAAAATCAATTTCTCGCTTTGTTCTACAAATGAAATTTATTGATATTCATTACATGCATATAATCAAATAGGACGTTCTTGATCAAAACATGTTTCTACTCGATATGAGATGCATGCTTTACTTAGATATTGTGTGGGATATATGTATGGCATGTTATAATGCATGATAATGTATTTAAACACATTTAATACATTCAAATATTTAAATAAATAAATGTGAGACGGTGTTTTGGTTATTTCTAGAAAAATTAAACACTTGCAATAAATTACAAAATAAAATAAAAAATTAAACCAAGGCTTCATGTAGAATCTCCATCTCCATCTTTTGGGCCTTCTATTATTTTTATGCCATCATGCCCAATTTTGAATTATAAATGACTTCAATAATTTTTAAATAATCTTTTAAAAATATTGAACTTGGCTAATTAAAGCACAATAGGTCATTATGTCCATTTTGAATTTGGGCCACTTAATTCAAAATTTAATGATAATTTTAAAATTTTAATTAACAATTTGGGCCAAGCCCATAAATTCATGGAAACCATTGACCACTCTAGGGCTCGGGTGAAGAACCAAGTGGTGATGATTTGCAATTTTAGGGCTCAGCTTGGTGGGGCGCCTTAAAGAGCCATCAACGCACCAAGCTGCAAAAGTAAGGCGCAGCAAGGATGTGACTGGTGTGTAGGAGGTAAGGCGTAGGGGCACTTGAGACAGGGCACATAGGCGCTAGAGCTAGGGCGCAGGGACGTGGTAGTCAGGTGCGATAAAGCTAGGCTAGCCAAGCGTACAAGGGCGCTACTGGATAAGGCAGGGGAGCACGGGTGCGCCAGGTGTGCCTGATGCGTTTGGGCAACAAGTGCCAATAGGGCACCTAGGGGCTTAGGGCTGGATTTACACTTTTGCGAATAATTTTAAATGCAGAAAATAAAATTACAGAAAATCCTATGCCACATATGGCTTACAATTTTGTAGATCTAGAAAAACTAAGAACAATTCATAAACCTAAAACACCATATAATTAACGACTCTTAAGAACAATCATTCTTCAAAATAAACATCCATCACATTATAATAATATAAGAGTGCATATTATACCCACACAGCAATTAATGTATGCAGAGATTAATGACCTCTCTAATACCAATTTTTGGTAACTGGTTTACCATATGCACAGCGGAAAGCATGGGGTGGTGGGCCTAGAGATTTCAAAAAAAAATTAAACAATCTTTAACTACCGGATCCATTAATATGCAAAAAATTAATCATAGAGAAAGAAAAAGATGAGGATTTACCAGTTGTAGAGCAATCAAGAATCCTCACTCTCTTTTAGTACCCCCAACGAACATCCAATCCAAAGCAGCCTCTTGAATACTCAGACCAATATCTTCCACGATGTATCTCTACACCTCAAGACGTGTGTGGGAACATAGAGTAATAATGGGAAAAAAATTTATTCACAAGATGTACTCAACTCATGAGATCTTGGAATATTAGGTCTGAGACAGTTTTCAGGGACAGAGAAAAATATACGATATATTTTTCTCTCTATGAAAAGCTTTTGGAATTCTATAGAATGTTGTAGAAACTAATTTCTATCAGATAGATTTATAAAAGAATTAATTAAATTCAAAATATAAACTAATTATTAAATAAATAAAAGAAATATCCAAGACCCAGTCTTGGACCTAGTCACACGCCACTGTGATTGGCGTGAAGCATATCCCAATTTCAGGGATATGTGTGTTAACCACTTTTATTTAATTATTATATAATAATCATTTATTCAAAAATATATAAACCTCATAACTTATCTTATCATATTGATTACATAATAAATACCATTTCAAATTCAAATCCAATTTGAATAATAAGAAATATATTTTCACATTATTTAAATAATTAAAATAATTAATTTTCAGCTAATAATGCGATTTTATTTAAAATTATATTAATTAATTTATTAATTTAAAAAATTGATATATTAATTAATTACTTTTTCTCAATTACATATTTGACCCTAAAGAATAAATTTCTTCCAAATATGCATTTTCTTGATTTTTCCTAATTTCAACTCTTACCTTGAATAGTGTTGATAGAGTCATCCCACGGACCTATGGACCTATAATTTATAGCTTCAATAAATTAAGATTATTAATTAAAACTCTTTAATATAATAACATTGATTTATTAATCTCAATATTTTTCCACTAAAAATATGAGACTGCACTCTTGTAATTATAGACATTTATATATTGAATATTTTTAAGTATAAAAAGTGTCCATCAATTTAATCACTACATACAATTCAACCATCTATTAATGGTTCATAATTAAAGTAGGAATTAATTACCATTTAACCTCTTTAATTATATCTTGTTTTCTTAATTACCATTAACTTTAATAATGAAAGTTAATTCATAAATTGATTTATGAATTTGATCTCAATAACCTTTCAATTCCAAAAGTCAACCCTAAAGAGAAATTTTATTCAATTCCTCTTGGAAAGGTCTAGATTCCATATCTGTATATTATGTCCACATCCATTTACATCAATGAGTTCCTAGAACAAAAGTTTTCAGCCTGATCTTTTTGACAAACCATAACGAGTGAATCAAAGAACTCATATGATATAAACAGGAGTTCATAATAACTTCACGATTAAGATCAATTTGTATATGATCATCTTATTGATATATTTAATTAATACTTATAAAATACACGATATAAGTACAGTATTAATAACATATTGGGCCATGTTCATGTATAACCACTTTATACAAAGTTTCTCTACTAAGATGTCCTACTACACCAGTAATTCAGATCTAGATTACTTGTATTCATAATACGAGTGAATCGTACTTACATTATTTAATACAAAGATTCCATATAATTTTGTTTTACAGCAAACTGTTTCTTAATCCTCTCATACCAATACAAGATTGTACTCACAATAATGAATTTGGGAATTTTCTAATATTCATATAATATTATTCTATCAATAATAATAAACAATCAATATATGCTAAAAATTTATTTCAATTATTTATTTCATAAAACATTGTTCAACAAATATTATTTAAAGGGCACTAATCCCAACATTAAGAACATGAGCAGGAGAACCCAAAATACGGAAATGGCGCAAACTAGGTTTGTTACTATTCCACAACTCTAGTGGTATCTTGCTTATAGTCTTAGATCGAATGACATTCAAAATGTAAGTCGTTGTTTGAAGTGCATAACCCCAGAAGGAGAGAGGAAGAGATTAGTAGCTTATCATAGACCTGACCATGTCCATCAAGGTCCTATTTCTTCTCTGTGAAACACTATTTTGCTATGGCATTCCAGGTGCTGTGAGTTAGGATAGAATACCATGCTGCAGCAAAAAATTTTGAATTCCAAATCCACATATTCATCACCTCGATCTGATCAAAGTGTCTTAAGAGTCTTACCTAACTTCTTCACAGCCTCAGCTTTGAAGTAATTAAACTTGCCAAAGGTTTCTAACTTCCTAAGCATTAGGTAAGTATGACCATATCTGGAGTAATCGCCAATAAAAGTGACGAAGTACTCATAACCACCTCTATCCTATACATTAATTGGACCACAAACGTTGTTGTGTAGAAGCTCTAATTGTTCTTTGGCTCTATTTTCTTTCACTGAGAAAGGATGTTTGGTCATTTTCCCTTCTTGACAAGATTCGCAAACCGAAAGAGTTATAACAGATAGTTTTCTCAATGGTCCATCTTTTGTTAACTAGATTATTCTGCCTAGATTAATATGACCTAGTCTTAGATTCCATAGATATATGTCATCATATTTTGAAACTTTTTGTCTTTTGTTACCTTTTGGTTTAGCTACTTTAAATAACTCTGAGTTATTTAATGATCGTTCATTTGGCAAAAGCGTCTACAGTCTATGTAACGCCTTGGATAACCATGACTGCTACATTGTGTGTTTAAAATAGTGCTTAACTTGCTAAGCAAGTTGTTTGAACTCAAATGTGTAATTAAAGACTAAATCAAGGTCACGTATTAAAAGATTTGGTCAACAAAATAGTTATTTTTCATTAAAATATTAAGTTTATACACGGGATCCCCAAAATCAGTTTACAGACTTGTAAAAGACAAATAAATTACAATTTAGCCGTCCTAAGCAGCAAATCAGGGTTTAACATTAGTTCCTCCCAAGCTATCCCAACCGTGGCGATTGAGCAGGCCGCATATGTACACACCTCCCTTGAAGCCCTCCAACTCATGGCTGGTCCCGCAATCTCTTTCCCTTACTTGCACCACATAGCACCCGTGAGCCAAGGCTCAGCAAGAAAACTTAAACCAGTATGCACAACTAGGCAACAATATAAAAATAGTAAATATAAATCATCAAACTCAATTAACGATGGGATATAAATAACCAACCAGTAGTAATATTCAACTCAGTCAAGTATGTAAATCAAGCTCGTTAGTCAATAGAAATGATTAAGTGTGAAACACACTTCTGTTTATGGTATAATAACCAGGCTTGGCGCCCTTAGGTCGAGTCCCCTGGTCTCTTAGCCGACCCCGGCACCCATAGGCTGGGCTGCATTCCGCACGCTTGCTATCGGCCCCCTGACACCCTTAGGCCGGCCTGCAAACATGTATATTCACAAATACACTTTGCATAGCACATAATCAATGGCAGCGTACACAAGCATGCCCATCCATATATTCCCAGATATAGGTATATTCATATTCATAACATATTCATGTAAGGGGTTTAGGCCCCAATCATAACTTGGGTGCAGTTTTCATACCTCAGGTCCCGAGCAGCTAGCGTATGGCAGCCCTGAGCACGATCCTTGACTCTGAGCCCTTGCAGTACAACCTAGTCACAATGTGATAATGGATAACCATTAAAATCCTAAACCAATTAAAAGCTTTGGAATAATATACGAGCCTCTGGGGCCTCAATTAATACTAAACTGGGTAGTAGAAATAGTCCTGTGCGCTTAGGTTTAGATCCCTAAGCCCAAAAGCCTAATTTGGCTAAGGCTGCCTAGGCCGCGACCTGCCCTGAGGGCCGCGGCGCGCCTAAGAGACAGAAAGTCCCCCAGGCTCCTAGGCACACACAGGCTGCGGTGCCCATGAATAGGGTTGTCGCGCGCCCTCGCGAACCCAGAAAACCCAACTTCTTTCTGCGTTTTCTCCGAGCTAAAATCACCAGAATTCACTTTAAACATACACCATAGCTAGAAATGAGTCTAGGACTCCCAACAAGACACTCTAACCAGTACAAACAACCTAAAATCCCTATCAAATCCTTAATCCAATTCAAAATCCAAGTACTCAGCCAACCTAGCTTAATCATAGAAATTCTCAAAGAAAATTCAAATTGTGAAACTTACCTCAGTTATAATTTTATCTTCGAACTGAACCTGAACAAATCCTAGCCTCAGCTCCCTCAATTCCACAGCTTCCACCTCAAAATTCCCAAGAGCCCCCTAAGTACTCCAAAAGGAAAGAAGGAATCGAATAGAAAGAAAGAAGGAGAGGCTGAGAGTATACTAAATGTTCTAAAGGTTCTTCTTGGTTCTACACTATTCAGATTGGCTGAGTGTATCATCCCTTTAGGCAGTAAATGACGAAAATGCCCATGCCCCTTAACTTACCCTCTAATGCCCTCAAGGGCGAATCAGTCTTTTACCACAGTTCCCACTAATTCCTCAATTAGTCCTAAAAATTTCCAATTAATCCCAACATGCCCATTTAATCACCAAACACTTACTCTTTACTCGATAAATCTCAAGTATATGTTAAATTTCCCATAATACCCCTAGGCTCACCCCGAGCTGGGTATTAAACCCCATTGTAACTATTCCGCTAACTAGGATCGCCTCGAGCCGCATACTGCAAATATATCCACATAATAATGTGGTCTCAATCATCTACACACATATAATCACATTTATGCCTGCAACGGGCCAATATTACAATTATGCCCTCATTATCAAGAATGGGCCCACATGCATATTTAATACACATAAACATGCATTTAATTCCATATGTTCATATAAATCATGTATGCCACGTAGTCACACATTTAACCAATTAATTACACATACATCCAATTATGCCCTCCAGGCATTTTAATCCAGACGCTTAGCCTTAACAGCAAATTCGGGCCATTACAACTATCCCCTGCTTGTTGAAATTTCGTCCTCAAAATTTATTCAATCATCTTGGGATACCAATCCCTCAAATCTGACTATAGCCACAGAATCTTATTCTATGGTGACACTCTCACTAGAGTGACAGTCTTATTCTATAAGACTTTATCTCATTTATCATAAATTCCATTAACTTTTCCTTGCTCGGTAAATTTCACTGAAATCCTAGGGTCACCTCACCCTATGAGCGGTAATACTTAACACTTCTCTCCTTGACATTGGCACCAGTAACACTTTATGAGCCACCACCCATACTAGGGTAAGGTTAATCTGTAGGCCCCTGGCCTATTCCTTGGTAAAAATTTCAGAATTATATTAAATCGGGAGTCAAAACTCCTATTTTCTTCCCAAAATATCTTATCCCTTTCTAGTCCACAATACTCGGAGAAATACAAAAGTCTCCCATCCTGGAACTCCGTGTTCCCATGCTTGTAATTTGCTAACTCTTATGTCCTTTTTAAATAAGCAGACACTTCTACCCTGATAATCCTAATAACTTCATTGGTTTCTCCGGACCAATTCTGAACCACAAAAATTCTCTATCTCTCATTTCATTATTTGGAACGAGTGCTTCTCACTCTCGTTCCTACTGTATCTTATCTAGAGTCACCCTAGCCGTTGACCGGCATTCACAACTATGACTATTCAATCAGGAGACCGTACTTATCTCAATGCCTTAAACACTTACACATTCGATGTACAACTCTTAAAGTTTGAGTCATTCCCTCAGATTACCAGTTTATTTGAAGGTAACCAATAATTCCTAAGTTTCAACCTTATACTCTTTGTCCTCTACAACTTTTCCCTAAACTTGGGAAATAAAGGGGCTCAGTCCATCACCATCACTTCAGTGTCCCACAGTGATACAAGGTCTCCTGTTTCCCATACACACTATTATAATACCCGTTCACATGAACTGAGGTGTATTAACTCAATTTTTTGAGTCTCAACCTTTCATATCTAATTATCTTACCTACAGTCTAATGTAATCCACCCTTACGGTCCACCACTATACCCTTTTGCCTTCCAGTACACAAATTTTTGCTCTTAACATCCATTCAAATTCCTAGATATAATATTCATAAGGAGGTAATACAATACTCATCTAGAATCTCCTCCTCCACACCAGGTTCCATTTGATCACTCATCCAATCTTCATATCTTAACCCGTTCATACTAAAATGGTAGGATTCTAAACTATTCCTACAAGATCTTCTCTCTGTATTTCATTGTTCATAGAGGTATATCTGCCAACTATCAACTGCAATTTTTATACAAATCTTGGTTGCTACTTTATCTGACTTTATTGTAATCCGTGGTGTCTTTTTCAACTGGCACAGATCTTTCCAACTCAGGATGTCAGTTTCCATGTTAACTTCCTCTATACAGTCAAGGGTTTCCAATGTGAATCACCCATTAATTCCCACTAGGGCCTTAGTCTCATGATTATTCCTCTATGAGTGATCAAGCACTATAATTCCTCATACTAGTGCACACACTACTATTCCATAGGTGTCGTCACCGCACCCTAACCGTGGCTATCTGGCATTACCATCAACCTAACGCCTTGTGTAGAACATTTGTATTTTTATCCCTTCATCTATTGTGAAGCACAAACAACCATTCCTTCAGTCTATACACAGGTGAACTCTTGTCTTCAATGCACCACCCATAGTTCCATGTCTTAGGCAAGGACAATATATCCATCACGTCGTCCTCCTGTATCATTCCACCACATACACATTCTGATACCATAGTGTGCTAACCAACCCTTATTCTATCTTCTGAAAATCTGGTATGAAACTATCCATTCAGACAAACTTAAGGTTCTTGTGTTACCTCAATCTTGGGTATAGCTGTCTTTGAAGATGCTTCAAGTAGTAGCTAACGTGTCTCACTATACTTCTCACCTCTCCGACATTCTTCGGTAATTTCTTTGTGGCTTCTAGCTGAATTCCTGCATACATGATCCCACCACTTCCTATAACGTGACCTTGAACATCCTTGAAGAAAACAAAGCCTACTCTCTCTAGAGCCTTACCTGTAACCCTGCTTCAACAGTCTTAGTATTATCAACAAAGTGGTCATTCGCATTCCGCCTCTAACTAGGAGTAGACCGACACATCCCCAATCAATCTGAATATGGCTTGTCCATGTCTTTCCTATACTCTCTCTACTTGTTAAACTTTCCTGTGTCATTGGAGCATTAGTCAGTTAAGAACTTTCACTAATAATCCATCACACCCTACTTGGTGCGAGAAGTAATTCCTAAAATGTCTCTTTCCTTGATCTGTAGCTGGTAATAACTAGATGGAAGATCAATTCCTGAGAACATTGTCCTATCTTGCAACCAGGCAATTGAACCCTTCATACTTAACAAACAGTGTCAATGTGTCCCATGATGAGACCAATCCTCCAATCGAATACCTCTTCAACTGAACCATTAATTCTTCCTACTGAGCTAATATTGTTCTTCATGATGTCCCTGATACCGATTATATCCACTCCTTAATCCCGTCGCGTACTCAACGATTATTGTACACCTATCTGAAACCTTACTGGCCAATCCAATTTCCATTCAATCTAACTGATATATTCCAAGTGGTACCTACCACAATATCTAGGCATCCTGTTGACGCAACTGGGTCATTCCCTTTCAAATCTTGATGTTACCACCATCTCTTGCAATCCATGGTTGTCTCTTATTTAACAGATTAATCCATACTTAGGATCATATCATAATGCTTATATGACGAGCTTAAACAACTCTACTGTAAACCTTTTACCAATAGTACTCTAATACCTCTCTTGGAAGTTACCAACTTTTCCCGGCACTAATATCTCAAGCCCCATCGTATGGCAACCTTGAAGCATGTGTCTCCTATCTGAGCCACTTCTCGGAGATACGCCGCACTGAACTCATTCAACCCAAAATACAACAAGGAATGAGAACTGCAGAGCCAACCGGTCATCTCCAAGGGACTAGCCTCGGGCTCTAACTATATAAAGGCGAACCCTCGAACTGGGGTCGAGTAATCTATACTCCTTGGTTCTTTCAACTTCGATTCCGAGCAATGCTTCCTGACATTCCCAATCATTCCACATGGAAAACATGCCTTCACTCGACTTCCTCCCAGATGGCGTCCCCTGCACCTGGCGCATACAAAATAACTTCACCAAGCCTCACTGCTGCCCCGGCGGCTATCCTGTAAACTATAACCCTTCCTGTCAAGACCAGGAGTAGTAGAACTATCATGGGTCCTTCTTTTCTAGTTACTGGGCATCTGCCCCTACCTGATCTCGCAAATGGGAATACCATTGCCTAAGTTTCCTGCCCTACAACACTCTCTCTCCATATCTGATGGACCCAAAACGGGTATGTTTTAAATATTTATACTCGCAAGCGCACGAATCGTATTTATAGAATAGTTTTCGTGTAAGCACGAGATCGAACCCAAAGGAGTTGTCTAAAATCGAAAAGAAAACTATTTTAAACCAAAATTAATAAATTCTAACCTAGTTCCAAAGATTGATGAGAATTTTGAATAATAAAAATAAAATAAAAGACAATAATATAAAAATTAAAGACAATATATACAACATAAATTACTAATAGAAATGAAGATGGTAAAATAAGATTATTAAGGATTAGAATCCACAAAATATAAGTTCAATAATATTTATAAGTACATTGATTCCCAAGTTTTAGTGATAGTTAAAATAAATCAAACTATCATTTTATAAATAGATTTATAATTTTAAGCACAAATTATTTATAAAAAGATAGGATTTTTCTTCACTTTTCAAAATTATAATTTCAAAGCATTTAGTGTAAATCAATCTAATGAAATAACAAATAAATCAATGAACATTATTTTTAAGGCAAAACATAATATTTTTTTTCTAAGCATGGATGTGTACAATTTAATGACACTTCTTACACAAAGACTATTATGTTTTTGCACTAATGAAGAACAAAGTGTAAATATTCGCTAACAATCCAAAATACATGATATTTAAGATGAAAGAAGATATTTGAAGAAGAAAATTCCATAAACTTTGTTGCACAAAATGGGAAATCAATATACAAAATAAACACTATCTAGTTACATAATGTTTCATCATCACCTTAATAATCTTAAAAAGATTAGAAACTCATAACTAGAATAGACAATACAAACAAAGAAATTACAAACATAGATAGGAAAATTTGGAGGAGAAACCCCCAAAATTTCCTCTAAAAATACATAGAAAAATAACCAAAAAGAAGAAGAAGATGAAGAAAATAGAGAGGTTTTGAATGTGTAGAAATTATGGTATAGTAACCTCTCCCCAATATGGACACCCTCAAATCCCTTATTTATAGCCAAAAATGATGATTAAAATAATCAATTCAAATTAATTAAATTGATTAAATTAATTGAATTAATTATAATATGGCAAATAGAGATAAATTATAAGGTGTAATAATTATGTTTTGGGGTAAAAAGTGTAGAAAGTGGGGTAAAAAGTGGTATTTTTGTCATAGGGGACAATGGTACTTTTGGACAATTTATGGGCTCAAGACAATTGGCAAGGAGGCTGCTTGGACTGTGTGGCAGGCGGCTGGTTGTGTGCACTGGCGAAGGCATCAGGCGGAAGAGGCTGAGTTGATGAGGAATAAATGGTGGGCTTGCTAGGCGGGCCCAGAAGGGAAGCTTCATTGTTGTGAGGGCTTGGGATGGATTTTGTTGGTGCATGAAGTGGAGTCATGTGGAGCTGAAGATGGTTGACCGTACGGCTGGCAGGGAGGAAGCTTGGATTTGCTAAAGGAGAAATTGGGCTTGGGCCATGGGGCCTGAATGGAGAAGGCAAAAATGCCACAATTTGTTTTTTTGTCTTGCTTTCTTGAAAATGCCATATTGTCCTTCATTTTTCTTTCTTTTTTAAGAGCATAAATTCCCTACAAAATAAATATAAAATAAATCATAATACAATATTTTCAATTATAAAATAAATCAATTTAATTGTTTGAAAATATTAATTATAACTTAATTATATTTTACATTTAAGTTCAATAATACAACATTTTTTTACCACTAAACACAACAATAATTCAAATATTTAAACTACAATATATTACAACAAAATAACTATAAAAACACACAAAAATATATAAAATCAAAATAAGACTAATAAATTCAAAATTACTTAAAAACTTAATAAATCAATTAAAAACTCAAGAAATAAGCAACAATTAGCACATAAAAAGTGGTAAAATAACCCTATTTTGTAGAGTTATCAATATCCCATCTCTTGCGTCTTCTAAAACAAGGTCGTCCCTACTGCCTGAACTAGAAGTCTCAATTACTGGAGCGACCCTAACGCTCTGAACCATCCCCGAGTTCACTCCTCATCAAACTAAAAGTGAATCTAACCAACCCATCGATTTCATTGACATACTCTGTCATTTTCATACCATTCTGAACTGAGTTCATAAACTCATTAGTTGTTGCAGTTCAAACTGTGTTATAGTAGTCTCTTTCGTCGAACCACTGTCTGAATTCCTCCCAAACCATGGTAACAACATTCCGGGTCTGGGGTACTACTTCCCACCACGTCTGGCATCCTCCTGCCATATACGCATGGCACAACCACTCCATCATGGCCTACCACTCCCATATAGTTGAGGATGGAGCTAATCATGCCCATCTACTACTCAGTTCTGAGCAAACCCAAACCTCCCTCGGAAACTAGAGGATGATGCTTCTAAAGTCTTTCATACGATAACTCTTATTTGTTTCCACCCTTGGGTTGAACTAACACTTGTGCCCTTACTATCAAGATATACGAGCAGTGTTTCCCTGACGAAACCCGCTTTCTCAACCATCTTGTCTCCTCATCCCGATCTAGCAGTCTTACTCGCATACTAGCAAACATTTGTTATGCATTCTAGGGGTAGATGGAGGTTCTGACCCTAACTATCATATGCAACCACCATAGTAACAATACCAAGTCCAATTAACTATCTTGAATACACAATTTTTGAACCAGTCCGCAGTCAATGACTCAACCCCTCCGCCCTGATATTCATATCCAGAATAATCCCACAGACAGGTCCAAACAACCACAATAATCACACACATAATATACATATCAAAACACAAATCTACATTATTTATGCATCAATTATCATATCCCATTTCCACCAAAAACAGTCACACACTTATGCTCTCTCTCTATATATTAGCACGCATATAAGGCACATAGGTTCAATTAAAACAACTAGTCACGTAATCATGTCATTAAGTACCTAACCGTAAGTCAAGCTTACCTTTAGCGGCAAGTGTACACGCCCAGCCAGTCTTCAAGAACCCTTAAACCTAGACCGCTCTGATACCAAGTTGTAACGCCTTGGATAACCAAGATCGTTACACTGTGTGTTTAAAATAGTGCTTAACTTGCTAAGCAAGCCATTTGAACTCAAATGTGTAATTAAATACTAAATCAATGATAAGTATTACAAGATTTGGTAAACACAAAATGATTATTTTTCATTAAAATATTAAGTTTGTACACTGGATCCCAAAAATCATTTTACATACTTGTAAAAGACAAATAAAATACAATTTAGCCGTCCTAAGCGGCAAATCAGGGTTTAACCCTAGTTCCTCCCAAGCTATCCCTACCATGGTGATCAAGCAAGCTGCATATGTACACACCGCCCCTGAAGCCCTCCAACTCATGGCTAGTCTCGCTATCTCTTTCCCTTACCTGCACCACGTAGCACCCGTGAGCCAAGGCTCGGCAAGAAAACTTAAACCAGTATGCACAACTAATAGTATAAAAATAGTAAATATAAATCATCAAGCTCAATTAACGATAGGATATAAATAACCAACCAGTAGTATTATTCAACTCAGTCAAGTATGTAAATCAAGCTCATCAGTCAATAGAAATTATTAAGTGTGAACCACACTTTTGTTTATGGAATAATACCCAAGCCTGGTGCCCTTAGGCCGAGTCCCCTGGTCTCTTATCCGACCTTGGCACCCTTAGGTCGGGCTGTATTTTGCACGCTTGCTATCGGCCGCTCGATACCCTTAGGCCGGCCTGCAAACATGTATATTCACAAATACACAATACATAGAACATAATCAATGGCAGTGTATACAAGCATGTCCATCCATATATTACCAGATACATGTATATTCATATTCATAACATATTCATATAAAGGGTTTAAGCCCCAATCAGAACTCGGGTGCGATTTTCTTACCTCAGGTCCTGAGCAACTAGCATATGGCAGCACCGAGCACGATCCCTAACTCTAACCCTTGCGATATAACCTAGTCACAATGCGATAGTGGATAACCATTAAAATCCTAAACCAATTAAAAGCTTTGGAATAATATACGAGCCTTCGGGACCTCAATTTCTACTAAACCGGGTAGTAGAAATCATCCCGAGCGCTTAGGTTTAGATCCCCGATCCCCAAAGCCTAATTTGGCTAAGGCTGCCGAGGCGGCCTGTGACCTAGCCCTGAGGGTCGCGGCACGCTCCCTGGTCAGAGGCGCCAGCCCCCAATCCTTACAAGCATGTGGGCCGCAACTTGGCCCTGAGGGTCGCGGCACACCTAAGAGACAGAAAGCCCCCCAAGCTATTGGGGCCACGCGGGCCGTGGCGCCCATGAACAAGGTCGCGGCACGCCCCCATGAACCCAGAAAACCTAGCTTCTTTCTGCGTTTTCTCTGAGCTAAAATCACCAGAATTCATTTTATACATACACCATAGCAAGAATTGATTCTAAGACTCTCAACAACACACCCTAACCAATACAAACAACCTAAAATCCCTATCAAATCCTTAATCCAATTCAAAATCCAAGCTAGAACCCTACTCGGCCACAACCTAGCTTAATCATAGAAATTCTCAAAGAAAATTAAGATTGTGAAACTTACCTCGGTTATAATTTTATCTCCAAACTGAACCTGAACAAATCCTGGCCTTAGCTCCCTCAATTCCACAGCTTCCACCTCAAAATTCCCAAGAGCCCCCTAAGTACTCCAAAAGGAAAGATGAAACTAAATAGAAAGAGAGAAGGAGACGCTGAAAGTATACTACACTATTCAGATTGGCTGAGTGTATCATCCCTTTAGGTAGTAAATGACGGAAATGCCCTTGCCCCTTAACTTACCCTCTAATGCACTTAAGGGCGAATCAGTCTTTTTCCACAGTTTCCACTAATTCCTCAAGTAGTCCTAAAAATTCCCAATTAATCCTGACATGCCCAATTAATCACCAAATACTTACTCATTACTCAAAAATCCTAAGTATATGTTAAATTTCCCATAATGCATTAGGATACCCCGAGTCGGGTATTAAACCCCGTTGTGACTATTCCGCTAATCCGCTCACTAGGATCGCCTCGAGCCGCATACCGCAAATATATCCACATGATAATGTGGTCTCAATCATCTACACACATATAATCACATTTACGACCGCAATGAGCCAATATTACAATTATGCCCTCATTATTAAGAATGGGTCCACATGCATATTTAATACACATAAACATGCATTTATTTCCATATTATCATATAAATCATGTATGCCATGTAGTCACACATTTAAGCAATTAATTACGCATACATCCAATTATGCCCTCCGGGCACCTAGCCTTAACAGCAAATTCGGGTCGTTACAGTCTGAATGTTTATAATTACATGTCTATTTAAAGAAAATTAAGAATAATCATAGTATTACTAAATAATTATTTAAATTTCACTACATGCAATAAAAGGAAATTAAAATGCTAAAAGAAATAAACTAAGAAATTGTTCTAAACAAAAATAAAGTTTTCTTTCAATAAAATAAAAACTAAAACTACACAGACTGTCCCCAACGCTTTTCTAAACTATAATGCGCTCTCCATCTTTATCTTCAATAACTTCATCACCAACCTTCCTTGAATAGTAAGACTCAACTATCTACACAGAAGAACAAACATGGTTAGTGGACCCTGAATATAAAATTTAGGATGACAAATCATTTTCCACTTAGTCATGAGAATAAATAAATCGCATTGACCTTTCTTATTCTTCATTATTTTAGCGATTGTTTCACGCTTGGCTGATAGGATTTCATTCTCATAAAATCACTTATCATATATGTGTCCATAAGTAGCACGGATAGCCTCCCATATATCATATGCAGATTTAAGGCATTCAAGCGTATTTCTGGTTTCATTATTTACTATTTGAAGTAAATAATACATTGCCATGTGATTTATCCTCAACCACTTGGCATACTCGAACTTATCATTCACTAAAGCTTCTAATGACGGCTCTTGCATGGGTGGTATTTTAACAACATCCATCAAATTTTCCCTCAGTAATAAAATTTCAACATCATGTCACCAAAACACAATATTTTCATCATTAAGTTCAATATTGTTATAATCGTTTTGAGACATTCTTATTAACTGGAAAAATTAAGAGAATGATTGATATGAGAATAGACAATAGTTGCCTGTGTTTTCTCCAAGTGACACGTGGTAGTCATTAAGGAGTAATTAAGCTTTGCGAAAGGTAATGAAGCCCTCTGAGTTTGCCTAAAGCTCCTCGAAAGGAAGGTCTTACCCGTGTTAATCGTGCATCGCCTCTAGAGAAGTAAGTCCTCGAGAAGGACTATGTCCTGAGGCCTATGATTACAATGTCCTCCATGTCCTTTCCATTCAATTCATCTGGGTCTGTGAGGACCATCCTCGGGGCCTGGAATGTAGTGCCAGGTGTCAAGCGCAGCGACCATGTTCAACAAACATCTATCTGACATGTTACTGTTACCCAGGTCGTGGTATTGAGTTCGTACAAGCGACAAGCTGGATGTCTCATGACATCGCCTGAAATGGAAAAACGTGCAGCTACCTCATGACACTACCCCATAAAGATGTGGGTTGTAACTTCATAAATGGACCCGAGGAGATACAACCAGGCCCACCAACTCCTTAACTATGGGAATGTATATTTATTAGTTGTCAAGACCCCACTAAGGGAGAATGTTTGTATTAAATCCCCATTAAGTGAATTAATTTTCCTCAGCCATCTATAAATAGGGCTAGAGCACACTTTGTAAAGGATCCCTGATTGAATCCCCACTTTTGTATTCAAAGCATTGCTAAAATGCTGCCTGAACTCCATAGAAGCTTGAGACCCCCAAGCTTCCAAAATCCTAATACAAGTGACTCGTGGACTAGGGTTAATTAATAACATGAACCACGTAAACTCTCTGTGTTCTTTATTGAATTTTCTTTAAGTTTTATTTAATTAGTTGATAGCGAAAAAGGCAGCCAACAACAACAAAGTACAAGATTATTATAATTTGAAAATAAATATCAATAAATTCGGAATGTAAACATGATGCATAAATGCAACAATTAAAACACATAAACCTAACATTTACTATTCCACAATAAAACTACCTGACAATTAAAGTGTCACCTTAGGGTCGGTCAAGTTAATTTCATATAGTCTTTAAGACACTCTTATCTTTATTATTTAAAACTCAAAATAACTCATATTTTCTCTTTTAAAATAAAGTATCACTTGTTTGGTCAAGATACAATTATCCACTGCAAAAGCTTAAATGTATCTTTGTAAGTGTAACCCATTATTTCAGAATTTATGAATTAACTTAGAGAGTGTCGCCTTAGGGTCGATCAAACCTAAAATACATCACTCTTTTCTATCTTCGTAAGAAGCCAACCTTGATATAATATGACTAGAAACCTTCCTTCGGGGGACGAAAACAAAGCCGCCTCGAGACCCTAATCATATTTCATAGTGTTGTATTAATAATGGAGACCATAGGTCACATTGAGATATCAACCTTCTCCCACTTACTATTTTAGAAAATATGTGTTTATTAAACTAATCAATTAATTCCAAATTAATTACTAGTTCATTTATAACCATATGAATGTAAATAATTATAAAAATCATGCAGTTATAAAAGAGCATATTTCTATAATTAAAGTGATCTAAATAATGACCCATTACATTCATCGGACTTTACTAAACACTTTTTAAATAAAGTTAGTTATCCTAAAAGGACTATAATAACTATTGATTTTATTATGTTGTCATTTACCAAGTTTTAACTAATTTAAGACTCAGCAGTTTACATGCAATTGATTTCACCAAAACAATTCACATAAACATGTAGGACAATCCTAGATAATCATGTTTCTACAAAAGAGATGCATGATTAATTAAAACTATGTGGGGTTTCATGTATGGCATGTAATGAACTAATGCATGATCATTTTATCAATCAAACATCAACTAAAATTTATTTAAATAAGTACGATAAATAACTAAACAATAAATTATTAAACGAGCACTATTGGATATTTCTAAATTTACAACCCTAAAAAAAATAGAAATTTAAATTACAAAGTGGGCTTCTGTTGTTTACAAGACTCTAAATTGCTTCTTCTCTTAGGCCCATCTTCATATTCTTTAGGAATCCATTAGGCCCAATAATTAATTAGAAACTAATTTTCTAAATAATTGATTTAATTAAAACTCATTCTTAATTAAATAACCATTTTTATAATCTTTTTAATTTAGTTGAATTTAAATAATTCAAATAATCAAATTCAAATAATTATTTAAACTTAAGATAAGATCTTAACCAACTAAAAGATATTTTATTTTTCTAATAAAAATAAAATAAGATAATTAATTTTTCAAATTCAACTAATTTAAAAATCAATTAAATAAAAGATAATGGCTAAAACTTAGGGATTAGTTGGGCACCAATCTACCAGGGGCATGAGGCGCAGCTAGCTGGGCAGGCCAAGAGGCTAAGGGCGTAGACAAGCGGGTGTACGGTAGGCATGCGCGCAGGCATGAGCGTCCATGGGCACTGGTATGTGCAGCAGGTGCGCAAGGGGGCTCAGGCAAGCTCCTGGGCATGCAGGAGCGCGAGAGGCCATGGGGTCGTGGCGTTCTTGTGGCTCGGGCGACTGGCAAAAGGGGCTCGGGTCGTGTGCCTCCATGGTGCATGGCTCGGGTCCCTCCTCCTATTACTACTATCTTGCTACCGTAATTTTTTAAATAAAATTTCACAAATAAAATTACAAAAATTCCTAAGCCCCATAATGGCTTACAACAAGATCTAAGAAAAAATAAACTCAATTCCTAACCCCAATAGTTCCGTATAATTAAATATCCATCATTCAACCATACAGTCAAAAAATAAAATCATCCATTCAATATACATATCAACATACATATAAAAATGCAAGAAACCCACACAAAATTTAACGCATACATATATGTAGACCGCTCTTGTACCAATTGTTGTTATTAATTTAAATAAAATCAGGGACTCGGCGGAAGGTGGGGAAGGGGGACTTTTAAAAATCATTAATACCAGCCGAGGTCAATACATATATCTATACATTAAATCAACACATACAAGGAAAAGGAGATTACCTCTTGAAGCCTATCAAGATTCCTTAAGTCTTTTAGTATAATAATCGATCTTCCTATCCAGTGAAGACTCGCATCTTAGCCTTCCAAATCGTTCATCTAATACACAAGGACGTATATGGGTACGTAGGATTCACAAGTTGATTATTTAGGCTCTCTAGATGTGTCTCAACACATGAGATCTAGAGAGTTTGGAGAAAAGAGAAGGCTTGTAAAAAAAATTATAATTTTCAGGCCTAGAAAATTCTATCGATACTTTTATGAGAAAGTCTGATAATAACAATTAACAACTTCCTTGAAGAATCACTTCTCTTTTAGGTTTATAAAGATAAAATAAAATAAATTTATTTTTCTTTAAATTTATTAGTTCCAAAATGATTAGTTATCTTGTTTTTAATTATTTATATAAATCAAATTTAAAATAATAATTAAATAAACAAATTAATTTGAAACTCAAAATTCAAATCTCAGGAATAGTGGCACACAAAGTGGCGCCACAGTAAGTGGTGTTTGCCAATATATTGTCTCCCTAAGTTTTCTCATTTGTTTGTTTAATTAATTTTAAAACAATATATTTATTCCCAAAAAAGAAATATCAGTTAATTCAAAATTGACCTTATCTTAAAAGCTATCAGTTTGAATAATTATCTCATAATAAGATAATAATTAACTCTCTCAAATATTAACCCAAACATAATTAATATTTATTTTAACATATAGTTTTTCAAATAAAAACTATATAGTTAAATAATTAATTAATACATAATTAATCAATTGCCCATAACTATCACATAATTATTTTCTTTCCTTGAAAAATTAGTTCATTTATAATTAAGTCATTATCTCTACAAATCTTTATTTTGACATCCTTACCCTTGACAGTGTAGGACATAAGTGATCTGGGAATCATGGACCTATATTATGAAGCTCCAATAAACCATATTATTAATTAAACTCTTTAATTCAATATTCTTATTTATTAATTCTATTATTACTCTAACATAAATATGGAATTGCACTCTAAGTAATTACATATTTATATTTATAGAGTTTTCTCTTGCAGTCCATTGATGTAACAATAAATGTAGTTTTGTCCTCCATTTATTGGTTCACTTATTAGAGTTGATCAAGAATTGTCGTTTTACCCTTCTACTTACCTCTTGTCTCTTAAGTACCATCAATTTACTAGTGAATAATTAATTTGTAATCATATTACAGATTTGAGCTCAATAACTATGCAGTCCCAGAATTAACCCTTATGGGAACCAATATTCGATCCGTCGGGAAAGCATGAATTCCTTTATTGCAAAATTATGTTCCCAGTCATTCATGATATTGAATCTCCAAAATAAAAGTCATTAGCCTCATTATATTAAGAGACATTAACGAATGAATCAAAAGATCTAATAAACATAAATAGGAGCTCATGACAACTCATGATTTAGACTAATCTATAAATGATCATCTATTAAGATATGAATTAAACATTTATGGCAAACGGTAAGTTTATAAAGATAATTAATTCACATCGATCTTGTCATATATATATATATATATATATACAGTACATTTACCAAGATATCTATCCACATCGGTAATATGAATCTAGATTACATGCATCTCATATGCTTAGTAAACAGTACTAGCAACTATTCATTAATGATTATGTACTTTAATATATTGCCGACTATTATATTCATATAATATATATATATAATCTTAATTCTCTCGTATGCATACAAGATCATATTCTCTTAAATGAATATGAAATTTTATGATATTTGTATAAATTATTTAAACAATAATTATAATATTCAAATATAATAAAAATGTATTTTTATTTAAATCAACAAAAATATCTTTTCACGTGATTTTAGGGCACAAACCCTAACATTTAGTCCAACCTTACTATAAATAGGAGCTTAGGTTTTTAGAATTCGAGGAAGGAAAAGAGACAGAGAAATCTAGAGAAAAAGCCTGACAGACTTATCTTAGTTCTCTTACTGTTAAAATATGCGGTGAAACCCTGTATATGTATTTAATATTTATTTTGTGTTGATTCTCTATACTAGATCATATTGCTAATGATTTTCACTTATCACAATAATTTCTTTCATCTTTAATATCAAGTATTTTTTATAGTTAGAAAATATTAAAACTTGGTTTTATATTTTTCTAAAAATAATATTGATTGATCATTTGTATTTACATTAAATTGTTTCATATTTAATACTTAGAAATTATAATTTTGAACCAAAGAAAAATCTATTTTGGAAAAATAGTTATATTGATTCTATTTATATGAGAGTCAATATATAAATAAATCTTATTATTTATACAGCGGTGGATCTTGAAATCTTAATAACTCCTCACAAACTAGTAAATTAATATTTTTAGTTTGTTGTCTTTATTTCATAATTATTTTATTTTTATATTAAAAACCTTATCATTTTTGGAACTAGGATAGAATGAAATTGATTTAGGTTAGATAAGTTTTTCTTGAACATTTACGCATCTACTTTAGGTTCGACCTCATGGTTACATAGTCTCTATATTCAATTACAGAATCGTGCACTTGCGAGTTGAGACATTTAAAACGTACCGCCTTTTGGTCCAACACGGATGGGATTGTCAAATCCAATTACAGACCGAGGCAATCCAACCTTTACTGAAATATTTAAAAATAAATTATATATTATATAAAATATAAATATATGTGATTTTGTGAGTTTTTAACTTTTTATTACCTATCAATAAAACTTAATATACACCCTTCCATACCAAAGTAAAAGAAAAAACATAAAAGAGTAAAGAGACTCCTTTCAATGTAGTGTAATAGTCAAACTCATCTCTTTCCCTTTCTCCCAATTTCATCTCATGCTGATGCTTCACACAACTATTTCTCCTCTCTCAAACTCATCTCTCTTTCCTTATTTCATTTTCAACCCACGCACCTCTTTAGTAGTAATTTAGTTGTAAAGTTAATGTTAAGGACTTGAGGGAATATTATTACTAATTGGTGTTTAGTTTTTTGTATAATTCTATTTTTGTATGCTTTTTTTTTGTTAATTTCTTTAATATTAAAATTTAGGGTAAAAGTAATGAAAAAATGATTAAAATAAACTAATGGATTCTAAGAGGTGATGGCATCCTCTCTTTATCCCCTCGAGTATTGTTGATGTGCCTTCCACGAGAGTCAGGAATGAAGTGCTCATTCCTCAATCTTTCATTTCTGAGGAAGTCAGTGCTATTCTTTCCATTGCTTGGTCTTTTAATACCAAAATGGATGCTATTGTTTGGCACCATAATTTGAAAGTCATTTACAGTGTTAAAAGTGATTATTGGCTTGCAACTATAAGAATGGATTTGGGACAAGCTTCTGGATCACAAGGACGGTCTTAGTGATGGAAAATACTTTGGTCCTTATATTTTCCTGCTAAGGTTTAACTTTTTGTCTGGAAAGCTTCACACAATTGAATTCCTTGTATAGTTATTATCTACAATCATGGCATGAAGATGGATAGAACTTGTGCTATATGTTCTTCGGCTTTTGAGAGTTTGGTACATGCCAAATGGGGGTGTAAGATTGTTAGTAAAGTACGTAAGTGTTTCCCAATCCAACTTAACATTCAGGTGACACTAAAGTTGGACCCTTTGTTGATGTTTGATAGAGCCTATGCGAGTCTCAAGTAGGAGGAGAAGTTGCTTATAATTTTCACCGCCGCCTGGGCCCTTTAATATCTGCAAGATTATTCATAAAGAAGTGTCATTGTTTGAAGAACTCACCACCACCTGGGCCCTTGATTATCTGCTTCAGTTTTAAGAGGCAAACTCTCGACCTACTTTCCTAAGGTCCCCAATGTGACCCTCTCACAGTTGGCTTGCACCACTACTTGGTTTGGTGAAAATCAATAGCGATGCAGCCATTGACAAGGGACGGAATATGATTGGCATTAGAGTGTGCATGCAGAATGAGAAAGGAGATTGTTGACTCATTTTTTTGTCAACTTACACAGAGTAATAAATGAAGAGTAATTTATGTGTAAATCTCTAAGTAAAGTACTTAATTGACTTAATGAACTGTTGATGAAATAAATGCAGTAATATATATATATATATAAAAGACACAGATTTATAGTGGTTTGGCCTGAAAAATATGACCTACATCCACTTTAGGAAATTGTATTGATGAAGGGTTATGAACACTCAAGAAAAATTACACTATGATCAATCTTTGTTCTTGAGGTAGTTCGGATCACAAAAGAGTAAATGCTCTTTCTCAAGGCAATAATTTCCAAAAAAAAATTACTGTTTACAAAGGGGTATTTATAGTGGAGGAGTTGAAGGTGGTCCATTGTTTCCCGATCAGGCCAATTCCCGTAAGGCACGGTGGTCATGCTTCAATCCATTCGCTTCTTCTTATCCACAATTGCCACCTATGACTATGAGATATGGAAAATGGACGTCAAGACAGCCTTTCTGAATGGCTATCTTGATGAAAGGATCTATATGGTACAATTAGAAGGGTTCATAAAGAATGGGGAAGATCAAAAGTTGTTGAAATCCATTTATGGATTAAAGCAAGCATCTAGATCTTGGAATATCACCTTTGATAAAACAATTAAAACATATGGCTTCTAACAAAATGTCGACGATGCATGTGTGTACAAATACATCAAAGGAAAAGTAGTGGTTTTCCTAGTTTTTTATGTGGATGACATTCTCCTCATTGGCAACAATGTAGAGACATTGTCAAACGTGAAGAAGTGGTTAGCCGAAAAGTTCCAAATGAAATATTTGGGCGAGGCGAGCTATGTTATAGGAATCCAAATTCTTACGGATAGGAAGAACAAGCTCTTGGCACTTTCTCATGCTAATTATATCGATAAGGTGCTTGAAAGATTCTCTATGGAGAATTCCAAGAAAGGTCAGTTATCGACCATACATGGAATTACTCTCTCCAAGGAACAGTGTCCTAAGACACCTCAGGAGGAAGAGGATATGAGAAAGTATCCCTATGCTTTAGCAGTTGGGAGTCTTGTGTATGTCATGTTGTGTACAAGACCCGACATATGCTATGCAATAAGTCATTATCAATCAAATCCTGGTTTGGAACACTGTATTGCAGTAAAGCACATTCTTAAGTATCTTTAGAGAATGAGTGATTATATGCTTGTATATTCAGGGGGTGAGTTGAACCCTACTGGATACAATAATTCTGATTTCCAATCAGACAAAGACAGTCATAGGTCAATGTCTGGGTCAGTGTTCACTCTTGGTGGAAGAGGAGTATTAAACAATCCAGCATAACAGATTCAACCACGGAAGCCAAATACACAACGACTTGTGAAGCGGCTAAGGAGGCAGTTTGGTTGAGAAAGTTCTACATTAATCTGGAAGTAGTCCCATATATGGATAAGCCACTAATCCTATATTGTGATAACAGTGGAGCAGTAGCTAACTCCAAGGAACCAAGAAGTCGTAAGAGAGGAAAACATATAGAAAGGAAATAGCATCTGGTTAGAGAGAATGTACACTATGGTGATGTGATTGTTATGAAGATAGCATTGGAACAGAACTTGGCTGACTCGTTTACCAAGATATTTCCTGCAAAGTCGTTTATAGGTCATGTATGTGACATGGGATTAAGAGAAATGCCTCACTTGCTTTAAGGGCAAGTGGGAGATTGTTAGAATTAATGTCCTAAAAGCATGTAAAGATATTTTATTGAATTAAATAAAAAAGAACAATTTTATTATTTGAATATCATAATTATTATTTGAATTAATTATATGATAATATTAAGAAAATTCCATATTCATTCATAAGAATATGATCTTGTATTAGTACGGATGAATTAAGATCATATATAATGAATAAAATAGTCAGTAACATATTAAAGTAATGAATCTTTAATGAATGGTTACTAGTGCGGTTTATTAAACTTACGTGATGCAAGTGATCTAGATTCGGATTACTGATGTGAATCGACATCTTAGTAAAGGTGTTGTATATAATAGAGATTATATATGACAAGACCAATAAGAGTTAATTATCTTTATAAACTTGTCATTTGACATAAAGATTTGATTCTTATCATAACAGATGATCATTTGTAGATCAGTCTAAATCATGAGTATTCATGAACTCCAGTTTGTGTTTATTGGATCTTTTAATTCACTTGTTAAGGTTTCTTAGTATAATGAGGCTAATGACTTTTGTTTCGGAGATTCAATATCGTGAATGGGTGGGAACATGAATTATAATAATGGAATCCGTACTTTCCTAACGGATCGAATATTGGTTCCCTTAAGGGTTAATTCTGGAACTGAATAGTTATTGAGCTCAAATCTATAATTTTATTATAGATTAATTATTTGCTAGTGAATTAATGGTGCTTAAGGATCAAGAGGTAATTAGAAGGGTAAAACGGTAATCTTGACTAGCTCTAATTAACAAAGCAATAAATGGAGGACATAACTACATTTATTGATTAAATCAATGGACTACAAGAGAAAACTTTGTGAAAATAATTCTATAAATACATAGAGAGTAATTCTATATTTATAGTGGAGTAATCATGGAATTAATAAATAAGATAATTGAATTAAAGAGTTTAATTAATAATCTGGCTTATTGGAGCTTCGTATTATAGGTCCATGGTCCCCAGATCACCTATGTCCTACACTGTCAAGGGTAAGGATGTCAAAAGAAAGATTTGTAGAGAAAATGACTTAATTGCAAAGGAATTAATGTTTTAGGGCAATGAAATAATTATGTGATAGTTAGGGCAATTGATTAATTATGAATCAATTAATTATTTAACTATATATTTTTTTATTTTGAAAAACATTAGGTTAAAATAAATATTAATCTTGTTTGGATTACTATGTAAAGAGAGATTAATAATTATCTTATTTAGAATAAGATATTTATTTATTTAAAACTGATATTTTAAGATAAAGTTAATTTTGAATTAACTGATATTTATTTTGGGATAAATATATTGTCTTAAAATTAATCAAATAAACAAATGAGAAAATTAGGGATAACCTTAAGGGGTTGTTTGGTATAAGGTTTGGGTTTGTGGGAGTAGAATTAGAGGGGGTTTAGAATAAGGGAATATGAAACTCAAGTGTTTAAAGGGGTTAACATGACTCTCAAATCAAGCTAAAAATATGACCCACTTTGAAACACAAACCCCCAAGCCATTAAATATAAATTTACTAAACATATGTTAGATTTGACATTTTCATTCCCACCAAACCAAACCCCTATACCAAACACCCCCTAATGGTGTGGTCGACACACTGTACAGTGAGTGTGGCGCCACACACAAGGATTTCTTCTCCTTGGGATTTGAATTTTGAATTTCAAATAATTTGTTTTATTTAATTATTCTTTTTTAAATATGATTTAAATTAAATAAGGTTATAACTTATCAGATTTATTTTAATAAAATAAAGATTAATTAAATTAGTTAATTATCTTTATAAACCTGAAAAGAAGCGATACTTTTCAGAAGAAGTTAATTGTTTTTCATAGACTGTCAGACTCTCTCTCTGAAACAGAAGCGATAGTTTTCCTAAACCTTAAAACTATTCAATTCCGCTTCTCTCTATCAAACATCTATAGATCTCATATGTTGAGTATATCTATAGAGTAATAAATCAACATTTTGAATCCTACGTGCCCACACACGTTCTTGTGTGTTTGAGGATTGGTCTCGAAGATCAAGGTGTGAGCTTTTCGAACTTGGATAGGAAGCTCGTTGATTGTATACAAAAATATTCGATGACACGTGATGGGCTACAAGTGGTAATCTCGAATTTGATTGTATGTGATTTAATGTGTGTGTGATATTGGTTAATATTAATAATTATTAAAAAATGGTCAATTCTCTGCTGCGTATCTTTGATTTGCTCTTTTAATACCAACATCATCATCTTAAGGTTGCCTACTGTTGAACCTTGCAAGTTAATGTTGGGTAGCGACCTTGGCGATAGCATGTGGGTGACGAGGAACCAGTGAGGCTGGCGATGGTATGTGGCTAGCAAGCTCTTTTGAGGCTAGGGAGCCTTCCCTCGATTGGTGATGCCCGAGCATGGGTTGTGGGGTCCCCTTGGCGAGCACAAAAGCGTGCAATTACCCACATAGGTGAGCTCCTTTCCATTGGCGATGTGTACTCACCAATGGTGAAAAGGATGTGTAGCTGGCCACCAATGGACTTCATTTTTGCCCAAATGTTGTTTCTTTAGTGAGGACCGTGGTTTTGGTGGGGGTTGATGCCAATGATTGCCACGTCACAGCAATCGTTTGCCACATCATCTGACACGTGATATGCCATGCCCCTATGCCTAAATTGGGTATAGCATAGTGCTATATAATCGGCAGTTCACCAAATAGATGCCACTTTCAATCCCCTTGTTGTTGAAGCGTATGGCATTTTACAAGGTGCTATGCTGTGTAATAGGTTTGGTTTCACTAAAGTCATATTTGAATTTGACTGTCTCAATGCAATTGATTCTCTGAAGAGGCCAACTGGTGCTTCTTGTTATGCTGATGTTATCTTTAAAGGCATTATTTCTATGTGTCACCATTTGCTTACTATCAACTATAAACATTGTCCTGGGAAGCCAATAAAGTTGCACATGATGCAAAGTTGGCACTCTCTATGGACAACAATGCTACTTCTAAGTTCAGCGATCCCTTTTGAAATTGTTGATAAACATTAATCAAAATCTCACCCTAATTCAAAAAATAAACCAACTCAATTACTTTCAATCGATCTTGAATCTAATTTGATTGGAATGAATAATAATTTCTGACATCCAACTTTCAATCGATTAAGAGTAAAAATGTTAGATTAGATCGAATTGACACTCTTATCATTTACCTTGGTGTATACCTTAATTTCTTTATTTTTTAGAAAAATATTTTAACAATAAATAAATACGTTTTTCCTTATAATTAATGGACGATAAAGTAAAAAAATACATACGTATTATCCATAAAAAAAACATTTGAAAAAAACAAAAAAATGGTAATTTAATTTATTCGTATTTTAAAAAAAATAAGATACCTAAATAACTTTCGGAATGCAAATAACGCCGCACCACCTCATACAAATTTGCTATAACAGTTTTTTTAAAAATAGATTCTAGTTAACGTTAATTAAAATACTAAAACCAATAATAATCAACCATAATTAAGTTTATACTAATTACTGTCGTTTACGGCTAAGATCTGTGATAAATATTTCATTAATAATTCAAACCTTCCCGAACACTTTATTTATGGATACAATTTACCCCTAAAAAATGAATGGCAGGCAGAAAAACTTGTAATCCTCCTCACCAATCTAAACATAAGAAAAATAGCATTGATAAATTGACATATATATAAACTAATAACAATTATCAGAAAAAAGGAGAATTTGAAACCAAAAACTAATTTTTTAGCTACCCCTTGTGTATAACAAAGCAGTGGTCACACACAATTGTAGTTCTTTACTCGTATAGCAATTTAGCAGACTGTGTTCTCGATTTTTTGTCGTCATGCTTCAGAACTTTCTCAACTGCTTTCTCGTTCTTAGATATTGCTTTTGCAATGGATTTCATCTTCCGGACATTTTTGGATCTCTTCATTGGTCTTCCCTTCTTTACCTTCCTGATTCCAAAAAAAAAAGGTACAATGAGATGAACGTTGATGTAGATGATTCAAATGAGGAAACAGCCTGAAATGAGACCAAGATGTGGAATCATACCAACTTCATAACATTTAAACAAGAATATGGAGAAAATATATAAGTATTCTTCATTCATTTCTTTCAAATTGTTTTTAGGCAACTGTATGATATGGGGTCATGTTGGCATGGAGACGAGGATTTTAAAACATTCCCTTCTTTACTTACAAGATATAGCTTCTTTTTTAAGCCATGTGAATCTCATAGTATTCACAATACTCTCTTATGAAACGAATGAAACATTCCCCAACGCATAGATTTCACATTTCCATCCATAACTCACAGAGCTCAAACTAATTATTAAGTCATTCATGCACAATCAAAAACATTTATAAGTTTCCATAGTGTTTCCCATTAATAAAAATAAAATTTGAATTCTTTATGCCAAACAATGCCTTGCCTTGATCTCTCTTGTTTCTAGTCCTCCAGCAGCTGAACTTACACTAGCACATTACTAGGTAGATATAGCATAAGATTGTTCCCAGTGTCTCATGGAAACAAACCATGGGACTCATTACTCAACCTACCTCTCACCACTGAAGGTTAGTGTAAATATCTACAACATTCTCTTTCAACCACTCTATAGCAAAAATAATTACAGCAAATAGCAGATAATGAAAATGATACCAACGTCAAACTAGACAAAACTCAGTGAGTAACAGTATGCTTATGAATGAAACAGCTTCCTCATACTGCTACTACAAAAACTTATACCAACTTCCTACTCCTGCTGCTACTAAAAAATCTCATGCCAATTTAATTATTTAGCTCTTAGTCAAACATCTTTTCTTTGAATTTCAATCCTGTCAACAAAGAAAATACATTTCATTGCCAAAACTCCCAAAACATGGCAAAATACTGCCCTTTTAACTCGACCTCATCTAATGTATAATCTCAAAATAACCCTATATTCAATCTTATTGCTTCAAATCTTCCAGACAAGAAAGAACCGTCTAAACATGATACAAATTATCAAATATATACAACGATATCAACCACAATGATGACCAGGAATTTGAATGAAGAATTAACACAACCCGCCAGGCTTACAAAGAAAACAACTACTGTTTAGACCAAAAAGCATAATTTTCACATAACCAAATGAGCAGTTCAGTTTCGATACGTACATACTGGGAGCACCAGCGGCCACGTTTCGAGCTCCAGTCTCTGAAGTGTCCATTGCTGAAAGTAAAGTAGATTTTCACTCCAATTATAATAGAAAGTACATTAATTTAATCAAAATCAGATGTACATTGTCTCAAAGATTTCTCAGCGATTAAACAGAGGTCTTTCGTGCCATCGAGTAAATTATTACCTTGAGGGATATCTGAAACCAAATCTTCGGTGACTTCCATAGCAGAGCTATCTCTTTTCTTCTTGTTTCTATTTTTCGCCATTGGAAAGAGACAGGAATTGGCGAACCAAACCTCCAACTTTGCAAGAGAATTCGGGGTGCAATCAAAAACCCTAGCTTAGTGTGCAGCGGTTACCGTCAATGACGCTGGGTGTCCTTTGTGTTATTGTCTATTTGGGCCCCTATATGCCTAGCCCAATACTTTTGGGACGGCCTTACCCAACTCGATAGTTTGGGGTCTTATAAGAGACAAGTTAGAAAAGTTAAAATTATATGGTTTTTATTAGGAGAGCATTGGTTATGATACCATATCACGACTTCAAAACGACATAAAATTAGCAGGTTTAGTTTAGTATATATATAGAATGTATGGGTTAAAATATGGTAAACCTGATTAGACACGATTCAATTTTAAGTTAAAGCCAGGTTAACCTTGTTAAACTTGAAATTAACATATTTAACACGATTAAGTATAAATTACTAAACATGTCATAAATAAATAGGTTAATATGAACTTAACCTATCTATTAATATATTTATGATATGTTTACTACATTCGTTTAAAAAAATACTTTATTTTGGAGATTTTATGACTATATTATGTTTTATTTAGTGTAAAATTACTTATATTTTGATTATTAGATTTATGCTTTAATTTCGAGTTTATTACATAGGTTAAAATAAACCTATGTATCATATAAATATGTGTTATAAGGGTTAAAATGACTTGTTTGAACCTGTCTGTTTAATCCAAAGTTGGACATGATGATGTGGCATATGAAAATGACACGTGGCAGCAAAAAGTATTAAGTTTGCTTGTACTGGTCGATCTACATGAGCTGATTGATTATACTCGATCAGCATGGAGGAAGCTATCTACCTTGGAATTAGAAAAAATATTGAAGCTTATTACACAAACGTTGCTGGTCGAGCAAATAAGGCGTGGTCAATGGCATGTTATCCACACAGGCTACTCGGAAGATTGAGATGCTCAAAGGACGCTCCATTCAACCAGAATGATCTAAATTTTAGAGGATATTTATGTGACCGATATTTGAATGTATTTTTATATTATTTTATTATGTAATTAGTTTTAACAAGCCCGCATTATGCATCTAGGGCATACTTCATGCTTATAAGACCCATTGCCCACTAAGGGACTCTTAAATAGAGATCTCTCATAGTCATTAGCTCTCAAACACACTTTATATACAAAATCTCTGTCAAATTGTATTCTCTCTCAGGCTTAGGAAACTCAGTTGAATCTTGTTCTTCTGATCTTGAGTCTAAGACATTTCTTGATTAATAAAAGTATGGTTGTTCAAGAATTTTCGCAAACCGCTAAAACCAAATAACCCACCTAAACCAAACCAAATAAACCAGTAAAAAAATGCAACTCAGATAACCCAACAAAAATTCAAATTGCCCAATCAAATAATTGGGTGGGTTGGAATTGGTTGGAAAATATTTCAACCCACCCAAATAACTCAAATAAGAGTTTTTTTATACATATATAGTATTTAATATTACATAAATTATCTTTTTTAATTGAGCGGGTTAATTTTTTCTTAATTTTTATTTGGGCAAGTTACAGTTGGATGTTTGTAACCCAATATTTACATTGGGTTACTTAAAATATGATATAACCCAGCCAAACCAACCAATGTACACCCCTAAATAAAAGTGCAAGTAGACGTAGGTCATTACCTACTCTTGGGACCAAACCTCTATAAATTATTTTGCGTTGTTAATTGAATTCAGCTCTTTGAATTCCTAATTTTCATTTAATTTGACTCTGTGTCATCGATCAAAACGATGGTCAACACTGTGTATTATTTTTATTTTATCAATGTGGGTCAAATATGCTATAAATAGGTCCAAAATATAAACGTGACATGTAAGGTTAACATGACTTGAATACGGCATATTCAAATACCATGTTAAATGTGTCGTATCACTGGTTAACCTATTTATAAACATGTTGGGTTCCTGTTTACTTTTATGACACGTTATATAAACATGTAGTATTGTGTGGAGCATAATTGTGTTGTCTCAAAATCATGCTGACCCAAAACACGACATGATAACATTAATTGACAACCCTAGCTTTTATAGCTATAGTTTACAAAAATATAGAGAATATACTTTTCCCAAATTTTATGCGAAAAAACTCAAAAGAAAGTTTAAAAATATAGACAAAAACAGGGAACTACCAAAGTGGGAAAGAGCACATTCAAAACCAAAAATCGATAAGTAAACCAAGGGGGAATCTAACTTAGAGACCAAATAAAAACTGTGATCATGAAATAGCTAGCAGCCATGAAGCTCAGATGAAGAGCAACTAAAATTCGGCAACCTCCTAAAGCTCCAATCGACTATTCAATTTTCTTCGTCATCATCATCACCATCTTCTTCTTCTTCTTCTGTTGTTGTTGCTGCAATATTCTTCAAATCTATTTTTTTTTTCTAGATTTAAAACTTTTTTTTTAGATTTTGAATGTAACCACTAACATGTCTACATTTTTAGGTTTTTTTTTTATATAAACAATTACTCATATTATGACAAATATAGTTTCCATGTTTTTTTTTCTATATTCAGATGTGCGATAGGACTCTGGTTACCTTCACGTTATGATATATGTGTATATTTCTGGGTTTTTTGAGGTAACCGGTTACCTATGTTACTGAAAATATAACTTCTTCTTCTTCCTTTTTTGAAGTGCTCTTCTTCTTTTTCCTCAATAGTTTTTTTTATTGTTTTTACGATTGCTTTTAAGATCAAATCAGGTTTTTTTCCTTCAAAATTGATGTTTCTTTTCAGATTTGAGAGAAGTAACGAGTTACCATCACGTTATGCTATATTTACTGTTGACTGCGTTTTTGGCCAACGACGTGAGAACGTCAAAAACGATAAAACATTCAAGAGAAAGTAAACGACACAGACGATTTTATAGTGGTTCAGCCCCAATGTGATGGTAATAGCCTAATCCACTTAGAGTTATGATTATATATCTACACTCAAGATCAGATGAACCTGAGTCAACTGAGTTTCTTCAGTGTAGATTCCAAGAATACAAGAATTCTCTCAAATACAAGTACTTTCTCTCTCTAGAAAATTCAGATCAAAAGTTCAAAATTCCAAAAGTCCTCTTTATGATGCCATAAGCCTTGTATTTATAGGCTTAGGATCGTACAGATGATATCCCCCATAATCGGGATATTTTATTATTCTCATTATATTTAAATTACAACAATATTCAAAATGTAACAGTACACTATATTTGTGGGATAAATGAGAGATTCTCGTGTATGCCAAGACCGATTCTTGTTGAAACTGTTTCTGGGAATCTTGACGTAGTCCTGCTCCATCTAGTTGATCCATATCTTATTCAAGTTGGTCGACCACACCTTCACTGGGCAGACATGCACTTGACTGGTTGGACATGGTCATGACCAATCGGCCAAGTTCATGCCTGGTCGGACAAAGTCATGCCTGGGCAGGCAAGGTCATCCCTGGGCAGACAAGGTCATTCCTGGGCAGACAAGGTCATGCCTGAGTAGACAAACACGTGACTGGTTGGACAAGCATGTGACTGGTCGGACAAGGTCATGCCTGGTCGGTCATGACACTTCTCAAGCTAGTCAAAATTCTTCATCGGTCTACTGGGTTACTCTTAAGCCAGGTCACCCAACCATTCCTTGCCACTTGTCATTTCTATTGTCACATCATCATTTTCAAATTTTGGGGATAACATTTGCCCCCCAAGTTTATTATATGATGTCTCACATAATAAAAAAATTTCTCCACAGATAACGGCACTATATAAAAAAAATAACTGTTCATCTTCCCACCATGTAGCAGACCACAACTCCACAGACCACGATCACTGCAATTAAATGCTCATAATCGTGGGGAGAAAAAATATCCCATGAATCTCAAGGGTCCAAAAACAAGTGGTAATTCCCACTTTTTTCCTTTAAATAGGTCCCTATACTTCCACACTTTCATACACACAAGAAAGTTAAACATCCAAAAACCCTCTCATCTTCTTCTTCCTCTTTGGCCGAACCCTCTTGAATTTTTCTTCCCTTGGTCGAAACTTCAAGGACCTTCAAGGCAAAGTTTCACATTTCTCCAATAAAATCAAGGGTTCTTCAATATTGGGTAAGTCTTCTCTTCCATGCCCTCATGTTCTTTGTAAATTTTTTTTTAAAAAAAAACTCCATGAAAATGCATGAGATGGCCGAAACTTCCTTGGAATTTTTTCTTGAATTTTGTCTATGAATCTTGGAGATATAATGTGTTTGGTGGCTGTTTTGATGTTGTTTAGATTATGGGTAACCCAATATTATCTTCAATTTCATAGGAATTTAAAGAAAAATAGGTCATTTTAACCTAAATCATGAATATGGGTTTTTGGATTTTTGATGGCATACTTGGGTTCAAGAACATTTGAAAACCTTTCAACCTCCCCATTTTGATCTTTAGGTTGTGTGCTTTGGGTGAAAAAATGTGTTTGTGCTAGGGATTTTAGGCTTAGCTTTTTTCGGCTTAGGATTTGGGTTGTGGTAAGGGACATGGCCGATTGGCCATTGCTCTTTCTTTTGTAAAAATTATGGTCCGATCGGACCACACAACAACCCTTCGGTCCCAAGATGCATCCGACCGGATGCTGGTTATGGCACGGACTAGGTCCTTCGGAGCCCTCGGACACCAAGCGTCCGATCGGACATCCACGCACTGCTGGGCTCATCACCTCCTCGGACCAGGCACACCGCTCGGACAAAGGCGCAGCTCCTCGGACTCACACGCACGCATCTCCTCGGACCAGCAGCTCCATGCGCGCATCTCCTCGGATGTCTCGGCACCAACAGCTCCTCAGACAGCATACGCACCCCTTGGCATCACGGCTCCTCGGACCTCAGGACCCCAGGCGCGCAGCTCCTCGGTCCCCAGGCTCACCCGAGCGGACACCATACGGCACACACGCATCCCCTCGGACCAGGTGCACCGATCGAACATTCACGCTGCTCCTTTGCATTTCTTGGCTCCTCTTGGCCCCTTAGACCAAGCATGGCAGGCCCTAGGCACTTGGCATGCCACTTGGACCAAAAAAAATTTATATGTCCAAAACTTTTAATTCATGCTCACCTTAGGGACCTTAAGTACTTTTTAAGCACTTTAGGCACAAAATTTATTTTTTCTCCATGCATGCTAAATTTTCACTACTTAGACAAATTTTTTCTAAGTAGAAAAATAAATTTTGTTCTTGTTGAATTTTATCTGTATGGTTACTCACCTCCCCATTTTTTATTTTTTGTAGATGAATCGTTTTGACTATAGGGGAGGTGACAACCACACGAACTCCGATACGTCCGTCCCGCAGTCAATCGAGACCCCTCAAAGCAGCGACTCCTCATCAAAGTCTTCCACCAGTCGCACTCCTGAGGATCACCTCCGCCGCTTTAAGCAGATCCTTCCCCGTCCAGCTTTGTACTTTCTCCATGAAGAGCAGTTTCTTCATCAAGCTGAACAGTCGACAATGAGGGTGAAGAAGTCCAATAGACTCCCCCAAGACCAGGATCCTCAAGTTGCCCGCAGAGCGGTGCAAAAAGTGGTGGAACGCAGTGAGGTCCACACTGCATCTTCTTCGAGACCACCACGCCAGGTGCCGAAATCAAGTAAGACTCGGAGACAAGCCACCCAGGATTTCGCCACCGAGGTCCAGCACTTGGCCGTCCATAAACCAAGGAAGGAAGGAGAAGAAATACCTTCCTGGTTTACTGCCAAGCCCACAAAACTCAACCCCGGGATGTTCGACAAACACATCCAAGCCTTAGGTTTGAATGGGGTGAATGTGATATGTTCGCGCCCTCACCAGAGAGCCAACAGGCCCGGCGGACCATACTGTGCCTGGTCCAGGCACCATATCTTCGCAGGAGCGACCTTCCCGCTACATCCCTTCTTTCGGTCAGTAGCGGATTACTTCAACGTCTCTCTCTTCCAGATCGCTCCGAATGGGATTCAAGCGTTTTCTGCACTGTACATTCTTTACTATCTGCAAGGCTGGGATGAGCCTACTCCTCACGAGATACATTACTTGTTCGACTTCAGGACCAACCCCAGCCATAAGAATACAGGTTTTTTCCACCTCTTTCACAGGAAAAAGGGGGTTAAATACCTTTGTGGCATCGCCCACAAGTCGAACCCTGGAAAATACTATACCGAGTATTTTCTTACGTCAGACATCAGAGCCAACAACTTGGCTTTTACACATGAGGGTCCATTCGAGCAACCCTTGCCCACTCAAGAGATGTTCAAGCGAGCAAAGGAGTTGGCTGACATGTGTATCAAGGAGAAGGACGTGAAAATTTTGGTTACTGTGGACAACCTTCAGATGGTGGGCCTACTACCATGTAACCAAAATATCACAGTGGAAAGTACCACTGAGGATAACAACGCGACTGATCAGTCCAACGCCAGCACTGAGATGGTGACTGACCAGTTTTCTCCTGGACCGTCTCCTCACTCCCGTAGACCAGGCGATCTCGTCATTAGGGAGCCTCAGCCAGAGCATCAGCGCAGATCTGCTATTCCCTCCCAGTCGGGGAAGGGAAAGGCCATCCAGCTTGAGAGGGACCTGAGCTCATCATCCGACGATGAGGACGACCTCCTTGACCAGATCCTCAACTCAGGTCTAGTAGTCATAGTGATATGTTTGATAACTTGGTGATATGAGAATAATAGAACTGTTTAGTAGTAGTAATGTCTTTATCCACATGTCACTTTATATATATTTCATTTACTAACAGATCTTGTGTTTTCTCTTTTGCAGATTCAGAGATGTTCAGGCATTACAACGTCCCTCCTGCCTCGAAGAGGAAGTCTGGAGAAGGAAGTGGCTCCACTCCCTCGAGCAAGGTCCTGAGGATAGTACCGCCCAGCCAAGGGAGACAACCCGAGGGGGTTATTACACTTCCGCAATTAACTCCTTCCTCACTTCCTCCCTCTGTGAGCCTAACCCCCACTTGTCCGACCGGCCCGAGCGAGGCACTACGCACTGCTGGTACCATTGGGAGGGGAACAATTGATCAGTCTCTTCATGATGCTTCAACGATTCAAAGCTTTGAATCCTTCCCTCGACTTAGTGTTGATGTCGTCTTACAAAGAGGGATTGCTCAGTTGGCGAATGTAAGTACTCTACCACAAGACAGTTTGTTAATTATATTCATACTTTGTAGTAACCTCTTATTTTTCATGCAGACGCTCATGACCATCAGTCATGCTCAGCACCGAGCAGTAGACTACAAGGAGTTGATTAAATTCTTAAATGATCAACTAGCAGAGGCCCAAGCTAAGGTGGATGCTCTTCAATCCAAGTTGGAGCGGTCAGAGAAGACTGTGGCTGAGCGAGAGGAGTCTCTTAGGGGGTTGGTTGATGGGAATGACAAATTAACCCAAACCAACAAGTCGATGACTGATCGGCTAGACAAATTGACTTGTGAGAATGAGGGGTTGGCTCGCGAGAACGAGGGACTGATTCGCGAGATTGAAGAGCTGAGGCAGGAGAAAGAAGCCGATCTTACTCGCTACGAGGAGATCTGCTTCAACTGGTTTTATCAGGTGTGGAGGTTAAACAAGCCTCTCAACCTCGACTTTCTCATGGAGGAGGTTAAGGCAGAGGAGCGTGCTAAATGTGAGGCCAGGGCTGCCCAGGAAGCAGCTAATCCTGTTGGCACCACATCTGCTTCCCCCACGCTGTCATTCCGACCGAAAAGAGCGGCTGAAGCTGAGGAAGGGGTTGATCAACCTGCTCGTACTCTTCGCCATGAGTTGGGTTTAGCTTCAACCTTCGAAGTTATGACTGTGGAGGAGCGACCACTGAAGCACCCACGATACGAAAGTGAGTCCCTCACTTTCACTGAAGATGATGCTCGACACGTGAGACATCCTCACAATGACCCTCTTGTCGTGACAGTCCAAATTGCGAATATAAAGGTGAAGAGGTGTTTGATCGACACAGGGAGTTCTGTGAACATCATCTACAAGTCATCCTTTGAGAGGATGAAGCTATCTATCAGTGACTTGAAGCCATGCTCTCGAGTCATTTATGGGTTTACTGGAGAAGGATTGTCACTAGCTGGAACAATCAAGTTGCCAGTCACGACAGGGGAGGCTCCCAAACATGAGACAGTGATGACCGAGTTTTTGATTGTCGACTGCCCGTCCACCTACAATGTGGTTATTGGACAACCCCTGCTCACCACCTTGCATGCGGCAGTCTCAATATGACACCTTTCCATGAAGTTCCCTACCAGTGCAGGCATAGGCTGCATCCGAGGAGACCAGAGAGAGGCTAGGGAGTGCTATAATGCCTCGATAGCCGAAGCAAAGAAGGGGGCCTAGGAGAGCAACATGATTGTATGTGCTGAGAAAGAGGAACCAAACAAGTTGTCATCCTACCAGCCCTCTAGCATACTTTGTTTTGTATTTTGTTATACACTCTTGTTCGTATGATCTAGCTGTTGGCCTGTATACTTTACTTTTTCTTGGTTAAATTGAAACATTCTAAGTCTTTTTATACTTAAAATATTATAAGTTTTTTGTGAATAGCAAAGTCACTTTGATGTATGCCTTATATTTTCGCATGAGTACTTAGTTTTCTAACTTAGAAATTCTAGACATTTCATAAGTCCATACTAAGTATACTTTCTCACACTCTTATTGCTCTAACATTTTATGAGCATAATGTTTATTGTCACACGAATATCTGCTTCTAACTTAAAATTTTAAAAAATTCCAAGTTACTTAAGCTTTGTCAAACAAGTTAGCTTAATGGCCTTTTTGGACTTCGAAAGTTTACAAGTCAGCCTAAAAATAGATATCTTAACTCGTGCTCTTGTTGCCTGTGTTAAATTATATGCCGATATACCCTATGTGCCCCCCAAGTGATTGAGGGTTGAGAGATCCTTAGTCACTTGCTACTTCACTGAATCTGTTCGAGCAGTTTATCACTCGTGAAACACATAGAATATATGGAAAATATTCGAGCAGTTGAACACTGCTTGAATGTATCGACCAGTTGAACACTGTCTGATTTTACCGACCAGTTGAACACTGTTCGGATAATTAACACACATGCACATTTGTAGCAAGAATCGACCACGCTGTGCGTAGTCTCTTCTATTACTCGTAAATTAAAGAGGACAAAACGTGTCTAATAACGAGTCTTAAACAACAAAATTGTTCAAAAATAGATGGCTGGTCAGCAAATAACCAGCTCATAATCCAAATTTAAATAACAAGTTACACAACTTGAAATTAAACTACCACTCTGAAAGTGGTATTTAGAAATAATATATTCATAGATGCTTACCGCTCCAGTGGCTCCTTGATCCTAGCACTCTTGCTCAGCATGCTTCTCCCTTGCTCCGTTGCTTTCCTCAGCCAAGTGTGGCCCTCCACATATAGTGTCTAAGGTAAAGTCCACAGGTCCGGGCTACAAGGGTGGAGATCTTTGTCGTTTGAATCCAGGATTGCTGCTGCCTCCTTCTCCTTGGGGTGTCTCTGCCTGGTACTTCTTCAACTTGCCCGACCGGAGAAGAAATTCTATCTCGTCCTTGAGGTGATTGCATTCATTCGTGTCGTGACCATAATCTCCATGGAAATGACAAAACTTATTCATGTCTCTCTTAGATGTCTCTTTCCTCATCGGTGGGGGCTTCTTATAGGGAACTTCTTGGTGACTAGCGAGATAGATTTCTACCCGGCTTGCTGAAAGAGTTGTGTAGTTTGTGAATCGGGGCTCATACTTGGTTGGCTTATCATTCGGATTCGACTTAGCTTTCTTTTCATCATGGCGGTCAGACCCGTTATTCCCACGTTTCTTTCTGCCAATTTGACCATTTTCTCCGTTCTTTGGGAGACCAGTCAATCCGCTCGGATTGTTCAGGCCCTTCTCTCCCTTCTCAATCGCATCATCCAACTTCATGTATTTGTCCGCCCGGTCCAGAAATTGTTGCAATGTTGAAATTGGATTGCGATGAATGCTGTCCCACAAAGGACTCCGATAGATAATGCCGGAAGAAATTTCCACCATCTTCCCCTCATCTCCAACTGCAGTAGCTCGGTTAGCTTCTCTCATAAAGCTTTGTATGTAGTTCTTGAGAGACTCATCCTTTCCTTGCTTAATATCCGCCAAGTGATTGGCGTAAACAGGAGGGGTCCGAGCAGCACTAAGCTGCCTGCAAAACTCATTTCTAAAACTTTCCCAAGAAGTGATGGAGTTAGGCTTAAACTTCCAATACCACTCCTGGGCAGTGTCGGACAATGTGGTGGGGAAGACTCTGCACGGATAGTCATCACTCACTCCGAGCAGCTCCATCTGGTCTTCGAACTTCCCAACATGCCTTATTGGGTCTGCCTTTACTGTATAAACTGGCAGTACCAGTGCTTTGTACTTCGCTGGTGGCTGGGCTGCTCTAATTCGAGCACAGAATGGGCTGCCACTCCTGTGGTCTATTGGATCGATCGCAGAGGGTCGTTTCGTCAGACCTTGGACTGCTGCTGTCAGAGCATCAAGCTGGGCTTGGATGCCTAGGGCCACTGTCTGGGACTCATTCTCGGGACCACCTGGTCGGGCGCTCCTATCCGGCAGACCATCATCAAGTATTACTACTTAACTGGTAGGTCGGATTGGATCTCGCCCTTCAACCGGCACGGTCCTTCTCCTATCAACGATGTCGTCTCTTAAATCCTTCTGGGAGGTATGTCTCCCTAACCGATCGAACACTGTACTCCGAGTCTTTTCGGAAGGCTTGCCGTTGCGCTGGTAGGAATGCAGTGGTGGCCTTCCTGTCTGAGCTGGGCGATCACCTCCTCGATGGTTGTTATCATTCTTCTCCTTCGACTGGTCAGTGTGATGACTATCAGCTTCATCACGCCCATGCCCATCTTTGAAGTGAGAAGTTTCTTTACCTCGAGGAGCTCTTTTGTGCTCCTGCTCAGGTGGAGTTTTCTTGCTACCTGATTTATGACTTCCTGATCTAGAAGTCTCTGATCGGTGGCTCCTTGAGGGGGTTCTGGAGTTCCCCTTTCGAGTTGAGGCAGTGCCCGACCAGACCCCATCTTCCTCTCGACCAGGTGGGTTACCACCACTCCTGTTTGGCCCTCGAGAATGGGGTCTATCAGTGTTCTTACAACCAGCTTCTGTGGTCCTTGCTCCTGGGGTGGCTGCCACTCCTGGTGCAGCTTGGGCATTGGCCCAGGTCAGCTACGTAGCTGCCTCCAGAGCGAGTGCAGCCTCACGATGTCGCCTATCAGCCTCCTCCTACTGTCGCTTGATCTCCTCGCTCCTGGCCTCCATCTCCTGTCTCTGCTGCTCAAACGCTGCCTTCTGCCTAGCCATCTCTTCAGCGAACGCCTCCTGTCTAGCATTGAAATGTGCCATCTCCTCCTGGAAGGCGCTCATGGCTTCTTGGAGCTCTTCAACTTCTGGAGTTACGTCCTCGAGCACGCCTCTAGGCTCAGTTTCACGGTCTTGAAGGCTGGGACCTTCTGATCTGGCAGGCTCTTTAGAGGAGCCTGTCTTCTTGGAGGCCGCATTTGTGTTCTTAGGCGCCATAATACTTCAGGGACCGTCTGTATTTCTCTTCAGGCTCTCAATGAAAGCACCAAAATGTTGACCACGTTTTTGGCCAACGACGTGAGAACGTCAAAAACGATAAAACCTTCAAGAGAAAATAAACGACACAGATGATTTTATAGTGGTTCAGCCCCAATGTGATGGTAATAGCCTAATCCACTTAGAGTTATGATTATATATCTACACTCAAGATCAGATGAACCTAAGTCAACTGAGTTTCTTCAGTGTAGATACCAAGAATACAAGAATTCTCTCAAATACAAGTACTCTCTCTCTCTAGAAAATTCAGATCAAAAGTTCAAAATTCCAAAAGTCCTCTTTATGATGCCATAAGCCTTGTATTTATAGGCTTAGGATTGTACAGATGATATCCCCCATAATCGGGATATTTTATTATTCTCATTATATTTAAATTACAACAATATTCAAAATGTAACAATACACTATATTCGTGGGATAAATGAGAGATTCCCATGTATGCCAAGACCGATTCTTGTTGAAACCGTTTATGGGAATCTTGACGTAGTCCTGCTCCATCTAGTTGATCCATATCTTATTCAAGCTGGTCGACCACACCTTCACTGGGCAGTCATGCACTTGACTGGGCAGACATGCACTTGGCTGGGCAGACATGCACTTGACTGGTCGGACATGGTCATGACCGATCGGCCAAGTTCATGCCTGGTCAAACAAAGTCATGCCTGGGCAGGCAAGGTCATTCCTGGGTAGACAAGGTCATTCCTGGGCAGACAAGGTCATGCCTGGGCAGACAAACACGTGACTGGTCGGACAAGGACGTGACTGGTCGGACAAGGTCATGCCTGGTCGGTCATGACACTTCTCAAGCCAGTCAAAATTCTTCATCGGTCTACTGGGTTACTCCTAAGCCAAGTCACCCAACCATGCCTTGCCACTTGTCATTTCTATTGCCACATCATCATTTTCAAAATTTGGGGATAACATTTACAATTTTAGATTTTCTAGGTAATTGGTTACCTATATTACTATAAATATAGGAAATTGGTCACCCCTTTTATGGAAAACAGTTACCCCTCATGATAGTCTGTTATTTAACCTAGATCTAGAAAAATAATTAGAATTGAAAACGTGAAAAGTAGTTAATAAAGTAACTAGTTACCTTACCTAGACTTGGAAAAGAAATGTACAGTAAAAATCTAAAAGAAAAATTGTTATACCTTATTTCTGAGAATGGAATATTTATGCTCAGAGAGTGAGCTCGGAGGTATCTCAATCAAGCTCGGACTTAAATATGATTATCATCAATAATATTAAAGCAATTACGAAGTAATGGATTATTTCAACTCGTAGCAAGGAAGCTAGCACGAAAGAACAACTGAAATATGTTAGCTCGAAGAATATCGAAGTTAGCTCGATATCGTGTTTAAAAGTGTCAGAAAGTAGTATTTAAGTAAATTGTCCCTATTTTTAGGGATTTGTTTAGATATTATGTTGTTGACTAAGTCGTTTGTAATTCAAATTCAAATAGAGATATTTTTATAACTCCTTCCCTAAAATAGTGGAGGAGAGTATCTGTAACTGAGTCTATAAATACCAGGACCTTAGTCACTTGTAAGACATGCACAGATCATTGTACCGAAACTTTGTGAAATTACTTTCAGCTTTAACACAGAAACATTAATAAAAGTGACTCGTGGACTAGGTAGATTTAACTATTGAACCACGTAAAAGATCCATGTTTGTCTTTCTTTTCTTTTGCTTAATCGCACTTTATTATAGTTGACGAAAAATTGCATCAACGATTTGGTGCTTTCATTGAGAGAATTAAGAAATTCCCATAGACCTCCCACAAAACCCTTTTTGTTCATCATAACAATGGTTGTACCCACTGGAATTGTCTCTGGAACTAGAAGTGGACGACCACTCCCAAGGATATCCGAGGAGACTACACCGCAGGCTAAAGAACACCCTAAACGGGCTGACAAGTGGGCTATGAACGATGATCAGACTCAAGATGAAGGGAGTGCCTCTACTACCCCACATGACCCTGGCCAAAGTTCGAGACCACCTCATCAAGATTACTATGATCTGACGAGGTATGTCCCACTGATGGAATTAGAAAATCAACGACTACGAGAAAGGCTGGCTGAGGCCACTTAGTTGAATGAGGAAATGGTGAGAAGGGTTGTTGAAGCCCAATCAGCCCCCAAGAGAACCAGGGGATGACCCCGAGGAAGTACGACTGCTCGAATGGCCGAGCAGAGGGCTCGACAGACCTAAATAGGAGGAGTCGCGACAAATCTTGAAGTTAGCCAACTGAGGGTTTCAGTACAAAATCCCTCGTGGGCAAACAATAACCAGGCTAGGGAGGTCCCTGTAGACAATGGGAATAATTGAGCTACTCAACAAGCAACTCGGAGCAACAGCCCAGAACCTGCAAGGCCAGCCCAAAATAGTGAAAGACCTCCACCATCGCCAATTCGACATCCTCCATCACCAATTAGGCATCCATCACCAACTCGATACATTCCATAAAATGTCTCAGGTGGAAGGCGAGCTAGCAAAGGGATACCTCAGAGGCCAACTCACAGCGATGGGAGTGCTAGTGGAGATAGAAATCCTAGGCCTGGGCATAGACAAAGGGATAACCGTGAAGTTCCAATGGGAGTTAGTCAGGGGCATGATAGGTGAGACAGCCACAGTAATCGGGAAGTGATATGTCCTGATCCCGAGCTACTAGAATCAAGGTACATGTGGACAACCCACCTCAAAACCATATGATAAGTACCAAATTTGTCTATTTTTAATTCATTATTCTTCTATTATTATGCACTTTATTATTTATTTATATATGTTTAATTAGTTTATTTTGTGTTTTTAGGATTTTCAAGACATTTGGGTGAAAGTGAATGAATTTGGGATGTTTTACAATCAACGGTTAAGCTCGGAATTACAAGTCTGAAACTTCACACTTGATTTTGATAACTTTCCAATACTGTTTTGGAAATATACCTAGAAATATAAGTTTTAGATATTTTTCTTAGCTTTCTATATCTTTTTGAATTGTCCAATTCCAAGTTATATCGAGGAATTTATGCTTAAAATACTTTCGGTCACTGCAGCAGAAGAAAACTGAAAAACGGGAAAACTTGCTACGGCCGCGGCCTGGGGGACAGAGCGTAGTGGCCGCAGCCAGCAATGTCCCAGGCCACGGCCGGAGCCCGATTTTCTGGAAAATACATTTTTCTAGTGGTCGCGGCTGGCGATCGATTTTTTCTTAAATTTCAATTTTTAAATGTAATTTTTGGGGGGCTATAAAAGGGATTAGGGTTAACTTTTATTATAACTTTGGATTGTGATTTTTAGAGGCTAGAGCAGCAGAGGAGGAGGAAAAAACATCATCATCTATATTCTTCAATCTAGTTTTTCTTTCTTCTCAAAACTCTTTTATTTTCATTGAATATTTATGTTTATGAATATGAATATAATTATGGAGTAGTTTTCTTTATAGTTAAGGGTTATTTCAAAACCCTAGACATGATATCTTGAATGCATTGATGAATTTAATTTCTTTTATTCCCTTATATTAAATTGCTTCTATTTTTCTATTTGAATGTCATGGATCTTGTAAAATCTTGTTTAGATGGCCACTAATTAAGGTTTTGCATTGTTCTACTATCATCTTAGGATTTCTATTTACCTAATAGTTTAGGATTCTAAGTAAAGTGATAAATTGCAATTAAGGTATTGTGACGGGTATTTTAATTGTGATGAGAAATAGAACCTAGGTTAAATGAATTGCATGCTTAATGAATTTGTTGCCTAGATTAACCTGTTTCCACAAAGTATAATGCTTTTACTAGGTTAAATAGATTGCATGCTTAATGGGTTTATTGCTGGGTAAAAAGGGTTAATTAAGAGCGCTTAGCTTTTTTTACTTATATTAGGGAAACTGGGATAATTGACTGCTTAAGTGTTGTCTGCGTGGTTAATAGTTTTATTGGGAATAGGGAATATTATTCATCATTGTTGATAGATTGATTGTTGAAGGTGGAGAGTAATTCTTGACTATTTCTTTAATATCGTTATATCCTTAGTTATTCAATCGTTGATATTTATTTCATTTTATGTTTTCAGCTATTAAAACTAAAACCCCTTTTTAATTTCAGTCTAATATTATTTCGAATAATAATTTGATCATAGTCCTCGTGGGTTCGACCCTTATTTACCGCTATACTGAAGTAGCTGGTGTAAGTGAAAAAAAAATATTTAAATTTTATACAGCATACGACACGCATCACCATACGCAACAACAACAAACTATTAGTTTTGCTAAAGATAATTACCAGACTAATAGCCAAGATGTAAGTAGGTTGGTGAGTGTGTATAACACTGAGCTGAGATACTATGATGACTATTCGAACAATGGTCCTGATCTCCAAGACCATTTAAATAAGAACCGAGGGCAGTTCAATCAACCTAACTCAGACTTAAGGGCTCATGTAAATGCCCAACGAGGAGAACCTCTACCACCAATATATGGGAATAACTATAACCTAATACTTCAAAAGGGAGCTGGTGTTCCTTTGAACAATAGCCAGCTCCGTAGGGTATAGGTACCGCCTCTTGTAGTTCCAGTTCAGGAGAGAATTAATATGCTTGAGGAGCAGTTCAGGCTCCTACGAGAAGGAAAAACAAAGAAAAGGCGTATGACTCGGACGAGGAGCTTGAACCTTTTGCTCCTCATATTTTGAGCACACCATTCCTTAATGGGCTCAAAATGCCCCATGTGGCACTGTATGATTATAACATCCCAAATTTGCTAATTAGGCTTAGTGCCTTGATTAGTGTGTCGATAGGCATAAACAGATATTATATGCATTTTATGATTATATGAATTATGTGAGTTATATTATGATATGACTATTGTAGGTTGTTTAGGTGTATTAAGTATGCATGTGGGCCTGTTTCTTATAATAAGGGTATTTTCGTAATTTTAAACTGTTAATGGTGTGTTTGTAAATATATGTATTTTATGATTTAGACCACATTATTATGTGGATATATTTGAGTTATTCGGCACGAGATGATCCTAGTGATAAAATTAGCGGTTTAGTCACAACGGGGATTTATACTCGGTTCGGGGTGAGCAAAGGGGTATTTTTCTAATCTGGTGAGTTATCGAGACTCCTTGGAGTATGAGTCATAATTTCAGAAAATAGTGATATTCCTGGTTTAGCAAAGTTATCTGGGAATTTGGAGTATAGAGCGAGATTAGAGAGTCAAAATGACATTTTTGCCCTTGAGGGGCTTCGAGAAGGATTTAGGTGAATGGGGGCATTTTGCTCATTTGGACCATTTGACATTAATATTATTGACTAAGAAGTTCGAAATAGTCCCTCTCTCCTATCTCACGTTCCTCTCACTCTTTCTCTCCCTCTCTTTCTCTCTCTAAGTTGCTAGAAGCCTAAGGAAACTCTTTATTCTTTGAGTTTTGAGGCAAGCTTTGGTGGGAATTGAAGCTGTAGATGGGATTGGAAGCTTATAAGCTTAAGGAAATTGCTAGGAAACTATTTTAACAGAGGTAAATTCAAGTTTTGATTTTGAGTTTTTGGTTTTGAGTTTCCAAAGTTATTTTTTAGATTTTGAGTTTCTATGTTGTTTTGATTAAGTTTTGAAGTGGGTTAGTGTATTTATGAGTTACTGAGACCATTTTCATGGTCAATTGTGAGTAAAATCAAGTGCTGGGATGATTTTGGGAGGTTTGGTGATCTTTAAAATCGCTGGAATTTTGGGTTCGTGGGGTTACATTGTGGCGCTGTTCTTGGAATGCAGCGACCCACATGAACTCAGAGGCATCAGGGTTCTTCTGAATCGCCTTGGCACCATTGCGCTTGGTAGGCCGCGTCACTGCGTGTGTCCTGTGCCTTTGTGGTTCAAGGCTCCTAATTGGGGAAAATGGGAAAATTAGGATTTGAGTTGCGGGGACTCAAACCTAAGGGCTCGGGAAGGATTCTACTACCCGATTTAGTAGAATTAAAGGTCTCAGAGGTAAGGACTTGGTCCAAAGCCTTTCTTCATTCGTTATTAATGGTTATTCGCTATTATGGTTGTGACTAGGGTTCACTGATGAACTTAGAAGGAAAGGGTCGTGCTCAGGGTCATGATACGTGTCTCGTTAAGGACCTAAGTTAAGAAAAATACACCTAGTCTGTGGTTAGGGCTTGAGCCCAGTCATTGACCATGTTATAAGTTATAACTATGATTGAGATGTTTTATTAAATATGTCTATGTAACGACCCAAAATCAATAATAAGGCTTTAAGGGCCTTGATTAGTGTGCCGGGAGGGCATAATTGGTTTATATGTGAATTTATTAATTTAATGCATGAATATATGATAAGCATGCTTATATGGTTATATGAATGTTAATGTGATTATATGTTATATTTGTGAGAAGCACATTATTATGTGGGTAAATCTGTAGCATGCGACTTGAGGCGATCCTAGGGAACTAGTTAGCGGGAAAGTCACAACGGGGCTTAATACTTGACTAGGGACAAGTCAAGGGGTATTTCAAGTACTAAGCTAGGGCTTGGGAATCAGATCGTGCTCAAGAGGCATCTCGCGTAACCAGTACACTTGGAAACTAAAGGTAAGAAAACTGCACCCGGTTGTGAATTTATAATGGGACTAAGGGTTCCTTGCTTTGTATGCTTTATAGAGGATGGTATTATGCCCTGTAAATAATAAATGAGCGGCCTAAGAGCGCCGGAGTTTACATTAGCGCACAGGGCGCGGCTCGGCCACTGGTAGCTGAGGATAGCTTATTATGCACTGAGCTCAGTTTAAGCAGGTCGGAGTTAGTAGGGGTAAACAGAGGGTACGACCGAAGGTGTTGACCCTGATTATCATGTGATTTTATTGTTATTATTGATTGGTGGACTTGTCATGCTAAATAGCTGAGTGTTGATTGGTTTAATCTTTGGTTGTATTTAGGTGCTATGTGATTAGCGTGGTATGTTAAGTGTACGAACATCCTTAAAGGGTTATTAAATTGTTAACATTGTTTGTTGTATAATGTGATGTTTTCTTGTTGGGCCTTGGCTCACGGATGCTTCGTGGTGCACGTAAAGGCAAGGGCAAGCTTGATCAACCCTGATTCGGAGGCTCAGCCGCCACGGTTGAGGGGGAGACAGGAATAGGAGAACCACATAAGTCTATTTTTCCCTTAGAGTGGCTAGTGGTTGTTTGTACTCTGGAAATTTTGTAAAATGACTTTTAAACATTGCTTCTTTTGGGATCCCATGTGTAAAAAATGTTTAGTTATATGAAATGTATCTTTTAAGACCAAAATCTTTTAACCCTAGTACATTAATGGTTTCAGTGACATGTTTTTAACTAAATGACTTGATTAGCAAGTCCTGCACCTTTATAAGTACACAATGTAGCGGTCTTGGCTATCCAGGGCATTACAACTTGGTATCAGAGCATCCTAGGTTTAAGGGTTCCTGAAGACCGGCTGGACATGTACATTTGCTGCTAGAGACAAGCTCGATTCAGGATTTGGTAATATGTATATGTGCTTATATGCTTGTATGCCCGGAATTAATTATGAATGTTGTCATTTATTGGATTAATAAGAAGCATGAGATACTGATAGGGCCTGGCCCTTGACTGCTGTGTGAAAGTATTGAGGCATGCTTACTAGCATCGTCATGCATGTAAATGAATATTTGAATGATTAACTGCATATTGTGTATGGATGGATGCTTATATCTTAGTTGTTGTGTGGTAATGTTAGGGCATGCTTATTAGCAATGTCGGTGCATGTAGATAAATGCCTATATCTTGATTGCTTGTGATTGGTTATGTTCCTTTGGTGGATCTTGGAGAAGTTTTTATCCTGTCATCATGTTCTGATTGCCGAGTTGTTGATTGTAGATTGACTTGGATAGTTATGCGTCCAAGAAAATCTACGCGACTAGCCGGCACTAGGTTTGGGACCGGAGGTGATGACCAGGGCCAGATTCCTCCCCGAGTCCCTGAGAACTGGCAACAACTTATGGCAGATATGCAAGCATGACTACAGAGCCAGGATGAGCAGATCCGTATTCTGCGACAGCAGGCTCCATCAGGGAGTGTTGCCCATATTGTACCACCTACAGTGGTACCAGTTGTACAGCCAGGAGAGGTTGGGAACAGGTGAGAGCTGTTATATGGGCGATTCAGGAAGCAGCAGCCCCCAATCTATGAGGGAGGGCCAGACCCATTGAAGGCCAAGCAATGGCTGACTATGATTACTACTATTATGGATTTTATGAGAATAGAGGGGCATGACAGAGTGGCCTATGCCACATATATGTTGAGAGAGGATGCCCGCATCTGGTGGGAAGTGGCTTCACAGACCAGGGACGTTACTGCTTTGAGTTGGGAAGGATTTAAAGATTTGTTTAGTTAGAAATACTACAATGTTGCCATCAAGGCAGCAAAAGTTAATGAGTTTGTGGGTTTGGTACAGGGCAACATGACCATTATTGAGTATGCCTTGAAGTTTGACAGACTCGCGAAGTTCGCACCAGATCTTATGCCTACTGATGTAGCTAGGCAGGATAGATTTATCAGAGGGCTTAATGCTATGATAGCCTGAGATATGAGGATTACGACAGTTCCTGGGGGGACAACCTATTCCCAGGCAGTGGAAAAGGCTCTTACCGCTGAGGAAGCGGAGAATAAGATCTGGAGGGAAAGTGCAGTAAGGCGGGAGGGCCGCAGAGTGGTGCCTCCTTATTCTGGGTCAGGTAGGGGCGGAGGCTCTAGTGATTTCAAGAGAAAGACTCCTGACACTTCGACCGCTGCTGGTCCTGATAGGAGGGGTCGGGGTGGTCAGGGTGGCCGTCAGGGCGGCGGTGAAGCATGGCGGAGTTATGTAGAGTGCTCGAGATGTAGAAGGCGCCATCAGGGCGAATGTCGGGCCAAGGCTTGCTATGTGTGTGGAATGGTGGGACACCGAAGAAGGATTGCCCAACAGTGAAGAAATGGGAAGCAGGAAAGGTGGATAGCTTGACTCCAGCTCGAGTATTCACTTTGACACAGGCAGAGACCGAGGCTAGTCCCTCGGTGGTGACAGGTCAGTTTTCTAGTGCTGGCTCTCTTACTGTATTGATTGACTCTGGTGCTACACAATCCTTTGTTTCTAGTAAAGTGATTGATAGATTGTGTAGACCTAGTGAGTATCGGACTGCAAAGTTTGGGACTTTATTGCCTACTGGGGAACTGGTAGTTTCTAGGAGGTGGATTAGGGCATTGCCAGTGATGGTTGATAGTAGGGAGCTTTTGGTAGATCTGATTGAGTTAGACATGGAGGATTTTGACATGATCTTAGCGATGGATTGGTTGGTCAGGTATGGGGCTACTATTGACTGCAGGAAGAAGATGGTGACTTTTGAGCCTGAGGGCGAGGATCCTTTTGTTTTTGTGGGTGCGGTATATGGACCCCGCGTACCCATGATATCAGCATTGAGAGCCAGAGACTGTTGCAGGGGGGATGCATAGGTTTTCTGGCCAGTGTAGTGGATACTACCAGGGTTATACCAGCATGGCCGGGGGAGACCAGATTGGTGTGTGAGTTCTTGGATGTATTTCTTGAGGATTTACCAGGATTGCCACCATGCAGGGAGATTCAGTTTGTTATCGAGTTAGCACTGGGGATAGAACCAGTATCAAGAGCACCATATAGGATGGCACCAGTAGAGTTGAAAGAATTGAAGATACAGCTGCAAGAACTTCTAGATTTGGGATTCATCAGGCCTAGCTACTCTCCATGGGGCGCTCCAGTGTTGTTTGTTAAGAAGAAAGACAGGACTCTGAGAATGTGCATAGACTATAGGGAATTGAACAAGTTGACTATCAAGAATAAGTACCCTATACCAAGGATCGATAACTTTTTCGATCAGCTGTAGGGAAAGACAATGTTCTCAAAGATTGATCTTCGATCTGGTTATCACCAGATGAGGATCAAAGATGAGGACATACCGAAGACGGCCTTCTGAACGCGGTATGGACACTATGAGTTCTTGCTCATGTCTTTTGGTTTGACCAATGCCCTAGCAGCTTTCATGGATCTGATGAACAGGGTGTTCAAGGACCTCTTGGATCAGTTCGTCATTGTCTTCATCGATGACATCTTAGTATACTCCAGTTCAGAAGCAGAGCACGAGCAACATCTCCGACAGGTCTTATAGAGGTTATGGGAGCATCAGTTATATGCCAAGTTTAAGAAGTGTGAGTTTTGGTTGCCAGAGGTGACTTTTCTTGGGCACATAGTTGGCGCAGAGGGGATTAAGGTGGATCCATCCAAGGTGGAAGCGGTGAGAGGTTGGCCGAGACCAAGGAACACCTTAGAGGTGCAAAGTTTCCTCGGGTTAGCAGGTTATTACAGGCGGTTTGTAGAAGGATTCTCGAAGATTGCTTCACCAATGACAGAGTTGACACGGAAGAACCAAAAGTTTGTTTGGTCAGAGAAGTGTGAGGATAGTTTCCAAGAATTAAAGCGACGACTTATTACCGCACCTGTAATAAGTCTTCCTTCGGAAGAAGGAAAGTTTATGGTATACTGTGATGCCTCGAGGATGGGTTTGGGCTGTGTGCTGATGCAAAATAAGAAGGTTATAGCTTATGCATCGTGGCAACTGAAGGAGTATGAACAGCGGTATCCTACCCATGATTTGGAGCTGGCGGTGGTGGTATTCGCACTAAAGGTTTGGCACCATTACCTGTATGGGGAGAAGTGCAAGATATACACCGATCATAAGAGTTTGAAGTATTTCTTCTCCCAGAAGGATCTAAACATGAGACAGAGGCGTTGGTTGGAGTTGGTTAAGGATTATGATTGAGATATTCTTTATCACCCAGGGAAAGCCAATGTTGTGGCAGGTGCATTGAGCCGGAGGGGCTCGGGGCAGTTATTTAGTTCTGTTCAGATCTCCAGAGAGTTAGCAGATGAGATGGTAAGGGCAAGGATAGAGCTGGTGGTAGGCCAGTTAGCTAATGCTACCTTGTAGTCGACTCTGCTAGAGCGGATCAAGGAGGGTCAATTTTTAGATGCACAGCTACATGAAGTTCGATAGAATTTCTTAGTAGGGATAACTAAGGATTATTCTGTTTTTGAGGCTGGTATGCTTCGATATCAGGGGAGAATTTGTGTTCTAGCAGATGAAGAGATCAGATGAGAGATACTGGATAAGTCTCACACTACGCCATACTCACTTCATCCGGGTACCACGAAGATGTATCGGGATCTACGGACATTATACTGGTGGCCCGGGATGAAGAAGGATGTGGAGTATGTGGCTAGATGTTTGACATGTCAGCAGGTGAAAGCTGAGCATCATCGATTAGCAGGGTTGCTTCAGCCTTTGGGTATTCCTGAGTGGAAGTGGGAAGACATTACAATGGATTTTGCGGGAGGTCTACCCAGGACAATGGGACTTTGTGACTCGGTGTGGGTAATAGTGGACAAATACACCAAGTCAGCTCATTTTCTGCCAGTGAAGTAGACTTGCACAGTGGAACAGTATGCAAAGTTGTATGTGAGCGAGATAGTTCGTCTCCATGGGGTTCCTAAGTCTATTGTATCTGATCGATACCCTATCCTTACCTCCAAGTTTTGGGGAGCTCTGCAGAGAGCCATGGGGACTCAGTTGAAGTTTAGCATAGCCTTTCATCCTCAGACTGATGGACAGTCTGAGAGGACGATTTAGGTGTTGGAGGATATGCTTAGGGCATGTGTGATTGATTTCGAGGGATCTTGGTGTAAGTATCTACTGTTGATTGAATTTTTGTATAACAATAGTTATAAGTCCACGATTGGAGTGGGTCCTTATGAGATGCTATATGGAAGGAAGTGTAGGTCTCCCATTCATTGGGATGAGATGGGTGAGAGAAAATATTTGGGGCCAGACATGGTTCAGAGGACAAATGAAGCTATTGAGAAGATCCGAGCTAGAATGATTGCTTCGCAGAGTAGACAAAAAGCTACATTGATCCCAAGCGTAGGGACGTGGAGTTCCAGGTTGGGGACCATGTGTTTCTGCGAGTTTCACCACTACGAGGGGTGAGGAGATTTGGAGTAAAGGGCAAGCTAGGCCCTCGATTTGTTGGACCTTTCGAGATTTTAGAGAGGATTGGACTGGTGGCTTACATGTTGGCCTTGCCACCGTCGTTATCGAGAGTTCACGATGTATTCCATGTCTCTATGTTGCGGAATTATGTCTCAGATTAAACGCATGTATTGAAGTATGAGGATTTGGAGTTGCAGACAAACTTGTCCTATGAGGAGCGACCGGTTCAGATTTTGGACCGGAAGGATAAAGTTCTACAGAATAAGACAATTTCGTTAGTTAAAGTGTTGTGGAGAAATAGCAAGGTCAAGGAAGCGACCTGGGAGCTAGAGACGGTGATGTGGGATCAATATCCCGAGTTATTTAGGTAAAATTTCGAGGACGAAATTCTCAGTAGGAGGGGATAGTTGTAACGAACCAAAATCACTAATAAGGCTTAAGGGCCTTGATTAGTGTGCTGGGAGGTCATAATTGGTTTAAGTGTGAATTTATTAATTTAATGCATGATTATATGATAAGCATGCTTGTATGGTTATATGAATGTAAATGTGATTATATGTTATATTTGTGAGAACCACATTATTATGTGGGTAAATCTGCAGCATGCGACTTGAGGCGATCCTAGGGAACTAGTTAGCGGGAAAGTCACAACGGGGCTTAATACTTGACTTAGGATAAGTCAAGGAGTATTTCAGGTACTAAGCTAGGGCTCGGGAATCGGATCGTTCTCAAGAGGCATCTCGCTTAACTAGTACACTTGGAAACTAAAGGTAAGAAAACTGCATCCGGTTGTGAATTTATAATGGGACTAATGGTTCCCTACTTTGTATGCTTTATAGAGGATGGTATTATGCCATGTAAATAGTAAACGAGCAGCCTAAGAGCACCGGAGTTTACATTAGCGCACAGGGCGCGGCTCGACCACTGGTAGCTGAGGACAGCTTATTATGCACTGAGCTCGGTTTAAGCAGGCCAGAGTCAGTGGGGTAAACAGAGGATGCGACCGAAGGTGTCGACCCTAATTATCATGTGATTAGATTGTTATTATTGATTGGTGGACTTGTCATGCTAAATAGTTGAGTATTGATTGGTTGAATCTTTGGTTGTATTTAGGTGCGATGTGATTAGTGTGGTATGTTAAGTGTATGAACATGCTGAAAGGGTAATTAAATTGTTAACATTGTTTGTTGTATAATGTGATGTTTTCTTGCTGAGCCTTGGCTCACGGGTGCTTCGTGGTGTAGGTAAAGGCAAGGGCAAGCTTGATCAGCCCTGATTCGGAGAGCTTTGAGAGTAGAATGTACATGGTCAGCTGCTCAGCTACCATGGTTGAGGGGGAGACAGGAACAGGAGAACCATATAAGTCTGTTTTGCCCTTAGAGTGGCTAGTGGTTGTTTGTACTCTGGAAATTTTGTAAACTGACTTTTAAACGCTGTTTCTTTTGGGATCCCATGTGTAAATATGTTTAGTTATATGAAATGTATCTTTTGAGACCAAAATCTTTTAACCCTAGCACATTAATGGTTTCAGTGACACGTTTTTAACTAAATGACATGATTAGCAAGTCCTGCACCTTTATAAGTACACAGTGTAGTGGTCTTGGCTATCCAGGGCGTTACAGTCTAATTGTATGAGCATATCTATTATAGATGATTTATGCTTGTCTTTATTATCTGTTTGAAAGGCTTGACTTATAAGTTAAGGGCGACAATAGCACGCTGAGTGCATGCCAACATGGATAGGCCTATCCAGGAGCGTGACATGCGCTTGAACGACCTTATCGCCGCTTGGAAAACAAAGCATCGGGTATGATTGACTAGCCCTATGGCTAGTTATCAGTATATAGGGCCATGGGCCTCGGTGTGACTCTATAGTCACTTAGCTTGATTTAATGCATGCATGAGTAGAGTTATTACTACTAGGCATGCCAGATAAGATTCTGAAATCTTTTATTAGCTGCGTATAAGCATGTCTATGTTTTCTTGTTGAGCCTTGGCTCACAGGTGCTATATGGTGTAGGTAAGGGAAAGGAGAAGTTGGACGAGCCATGAGTTGGAGAGCTACGGTGGCAGTGTGTACATATGCAGCCCGCTCGACCGCCACAGCCGTGGATTCATAGAGGAACTAGGGTCAAATCCTAATTTTGCCGCTTAGGCCGGCATGTTTTGTATTCACCCTTTTGAGTTGTAAATAACTTTTTTACAAGTTTATTTTGGGATCCCATGTTAGAAAGTTAAACTTTTTAATGAAAGTAAATATTCCTTTGACCAAATTTAACCCTAACTCATTAATTACTTCTAGTTATATGTTTATGTCCAAATGACTTGATTAGCAAGTCTAGCACCATTTAAATACACAGTGTAACATTCTTAGCTATCCAGGGCATTACAACTTGGTATCAGAGCTGCCAAGGTTTAAGGGTTCTTGAAGACTGGTTGGGCATGTACACTCTCCCCTAAAGACAAGCTCGACTCAAGGCTTTGTAACTTTTATGTGGTTAGTGTTTAATTGCTTAAATGAGATATAAATGCCTTATGTGCCTACCTTATTAAGGAGTATGAGATATTTTGATAGGGCCTAGACCTTGATCATTGTGTGTTGTTAATGATGTGCTTATTAGCACTATCACTGCTTGTGAATGCTAAAGAAGCACTTATCAGCACTGTTATATGCATATGTATGCTAGAAAATGCTTATTATCATTACTATTTGCTTCTGAATGCCAAAAATTGTTTATTAGCATCAATATTTTCTTATAAATGTTAGGAAGTGCTTATTAGCACTATGTTTGAGCTTGAATATGAACCGACATGCCTATTAGCATGACTGTTGAGTGTGAAAGGTATTGAAATTCTTATTATCATTGTGATTGCATGTGAATGATTATCTGATCAGTTTTGGACTGTGGGGCGGCAAGAGGTACTGTTATCACTACCTGATAGGGCGAGTTGTTAACTGCAGATAAACTTTGAAGTATGCTTCCAAGCTGGTCAGATCGATTAGCCGGCCAGGAAATACAGGCTCAAGAAGATAATCAAGGCCAAGCCCCTCCGCTAGCTCCAGAGAATTGGCATTAAATGTTTGCTGATATGCAAGCTAGATTATAGAGGTAGGAAGAAGAGATCCGCTTATTGAGACAACAACAAGTTCTAGTAGGGAACATTCCACCAGTGGTGCCACCTACATTGGTACCAGTAGTAGTACAAGTGCTAGAGGCTGAGAATAGATGGGAACCTCTTTATGAAAGATTCTGAAAGCATCACCCTTCAGTTTGTGAGGGTAGTGCAGATCTGGTCAAGGCCGAACAATGGATGAGTATGATTACCGCTATCCTAGACTTCATGAGGGTTGTTGGTAATGAGAGAGTGGTCTGTTCCACGTATGTTCTAGGAGGGTGCCCGAATTTGGTGGGAAGTAATATCCCAGACTAGGAACATGAAAACCATGGATTGGGAAGAGTTCAAATTTTTTTGAATGAAAAGTACTACAATGATGCAGTTAGGGCTGCAAAGATAGAGGAATTTAATAGGCTGCTATAAGGGAATATGTTAGTGACAAAATATGCACTGAAATTTCACAGACTGGCCAAGTTTGCTACAGACTTGGTGCCCACAGATTGGACAAGGAAGGAAAGGTTCCTTCAGGGGGTTACATCCAATGATAGCTCGATATGTTCGAATTACCACTGTGCTTGGGGTGATGACATATGCACAGGTGGTAGAGAAAGTCCTTACTGTAGAGGGCGTTGAGAAGAAAATTTGGTGCGAAAACATGACCAGAAGAGATATTAGGAGGATAGGACCTCCATTTTCAGCTTTTGGTAAGGGTGGAGACCCTAGTGACCAAAAAAGGAAGGCTATAGATACTTTGTCAGTTTCAGGCCTCGACAGGAGGCCAAGGGGTATCCAGATAGGCTGCCAGGGCAACAATGAGATTTGGAAAACTTTCTCAGAGTGCACCAGATGTAGAAGACCCCATCTGGGGGAGGGCAAAAATCCCCCTAATCCACGAGTCGATATTATTACTGCATATCTCTCTATATTTACACAGAGTATTTGCATTACACTGAGAAAACTCAACCCCTTTTCTATCCAAGGTCTTGGTATTTATAGAAGAACCATCCTAGGATAAGTGTATGGGTCATCACGTGAATACCCATCCTATTTGTGACCACGCACGTTATCTGACCACGCAGGTCATCACATTATCCGAGAATTCAGGGATAATGGATATGTAATGTCTGACCACACACGTTTATAAATAACGTATCCAGGTTTATAAAGACTCTTGGATATGACAGATTGTCAGAGTACCACGACCTGAACATAACGCCAGCTCGCGCCCAGGATGCTGTACTTTATATCCATCTCCAGCTCGTGCCTTAATACTTCATATTCCTCAGCTCGTGTTATTACCTGGGGAGTCGCACTGCCTTTGTAGAGGAGATATCAATTTGTAGATCCTTTAGTACTGTTCTTAGCTAGCCAGCTGTACTCGAGCTGCATGAAAGACCCGGGCTGAATATCAGGGCGGACATTTTTCCCCCAACTCCCTGCTAGTGTCTTATGATATCATCCTCTGACTGACACAGTGGGGACTTTTAAACTTCTGTTTCGATTACCCATGTTTGTTCATTACTCGACTACTGGACACATGGCATGCTGCGATTGGCGTCTGTTCGGGTTTCGAGGATTGCATTAAATGACCTAGCCACCTTTTTATCCCCATTTAATCTTTCGAAACATGACCCTCGTATCTTGCATTAGTTTGATCGAACGGTCCACATTTCTTCATGCCTATTACGTATAAATAGGGCTGGCAATTTTCGGTGTTCATCACCTTTCATTCGAAACTTTTCCTCATTTTCTCTCTTCCGAGCTTCAAAAACTGTAACGACCCAAACTCGCTAATAAGGCTTAAGGGCCTTGATTAGTGCGCCTGAAGGGCATAATGGGAATTATGTGTGGTTTTAATGATTAAGATGCATGATTATGATTTAAAGCATGTTATATGGCTATTTGAATATTTGAGATGCATGACTATGTGTACTAGTATGCATGTAGGCCCTGACTAGGTTAGAAGGGCATAACTGTAATTTTGGCCATTATGGGCATAACTGCTTTGATATATGTGATAATTGTCGAGATCACATTATTATGTGGATATATCTGTGATTTGTGACTCGATACGATCCTAGTGAGCAAAGTAGCGAAAAGGTCATGACGGGGATTTATACCCGGCTCGGGGTGAGCTTAGGGGTATAAATGGGAATTTAGTGAATATACTGGAGTCTATTATGACATTGAGGAATATTAGTGGTGATTAGTTAGGTATCAAGAGTTAAGCGGGAAATATTAGAGACACTCGAGGAGTTAGCGGGAATTGGGTAAAATGACTAGAATGCCCTTAAGTGGATTAAAGGGTTAGGAATAAAGGGGAGGGCATTAAGGTCATTTGGCTTTCTAAATATGGGAATTACTGAGACTTTATGTTAGTGGGAATTGTAGAGAAGTGTAGAAGTCTGAAAAAGAAGGAAAAGAAAGGGGAGAAAACAGAGAGAGTCTTCTAGGTCGGTTTTATTTCCTTCATCTGTTTCTTGAGGATTTCTGGAGTAAAGCTCAGAGGAGAGCTGGGATAAAGTAAGCATCAAGGATTCTAAGCTAAGTTTGGGGAATTGGCAGAGGTTTAGCAAGGATTCATCAACACTTGAGGTAAGACTTTAGAGTTCTTCAGTTTCTGTTTCTGGTTTTTGAGCTATGGTGTTTAAGTTGAATTGGATGGAAACTTTAGGGAATTTAGGCCTAAGGCTGAGGAGGAGCAAGCCCAGGAAGTCTAGAGGCAACTTGTGGTCAAAATCCCATTAAAGGTATAAAATTCTAAGCTCTAACTTTGATGTTCAACTGGTTTTTGCTGAGTTTCATTGTCTAGAAGTGGCTATGGTGACTTTTGAGTATGGGGATACATGTGCTTGAGTTCTAGGTATTTGGGGTGCTTGGGATGAGTGGAGTATGGTCATAAGGTTTTTTTTGAGTTTGGGAAAGATTTGGAGGAGTTTTGGTTGGGGTTGGTTCGAGAAAATCGCAAAACGGAAAAACTGGTGTTAGTCTGCCTGTGACTAGCGCTACAACGCTAGCCTTTGGGCGCTGTAGCGCTAGGCCAAGCTTGCTGATGGGGTTTTGCTTCTATTTGTAGCGCTGTAGCGCCCTCCCATGAGCGCTGTAGCGCTACCCTGTCTTCTGAAGAGGATTTTAGGGTTGTTTGCAAGGACTTTTGACCTAGGATTTGGGGTTTGGTTCCACCACCTTGTTTGGTGGAACTAGGACTTCCCGGGGGCTTGGGATTGGCCCCGAGGCTAGGTTTTGGACTTGAGGATTAATGATGACTTTGGTCCATGATTGTGTTTAGGTGAGCGCTAGGGCTCGAGGGGGATCGTGCTCAAGGAGGCGAGGGATCAAAGCTAGTGAATTGAAAGGTAAGAGAACTGCACCCAGTTGTATGTTTATGATGGGACTAAGTGCTCCCGATACTTGTATCATGTCAATGATGGTATTACGCCATGGGACATGTAAAAGCGGCCTAAGAGTGCCGTATATTATATTTGCGCACAGGGCGCGACTTGGCCACTGGTAGCTGAGGACAGCTTAATATTCACTGAGCTCGGTTTAAGCGGGCCGGAGTCAGTGGGATAACGGAGGGAGCAGCCTGAGAGCGCTAGCCCTAGTTATCATTTGTGCAGTGATGTATGATATGAGTTGATATGTTTAGCATGTTGAATACTTGATTATACTGAATGACTATATGGTTAAGATTATGTGATGCAATGTGAGATATTGATTTGTCTGTTGATTGCTTATGCTCTGTTGTTGTGTTTTCTTGCTGGGCCTTGGCTCACGGGTGCTACGTGGTGCAGGTAAAGGCAAAGGCAAGCTGGACCAACCCTGAGATGGAGGGCCGCGAGGTGGAATGTACGTAGCCAGCTGTTCGATCGCCATGGTCGAGGAGTGGGTCAGGACAGGGATTGCCTAATTGTCTGTTTTGCCTTAATATGGCCTGATATTGTGTATAAACCTTGTGTCTTTTGTAAACAGTCTTTAAACTTAATATTTTTGGGATCCCGTGTAAACAGATGGTGCTTCTTAATGAAAATGTGGCTTTTGAAACCAAACACATTTTTAACCCTAGTTCCTTTATAGTTTTAGTAACACGATTTTAATTAAATGGCTTGATTAGCAAGTCTGGCACTTTATAAACACACAGTGTAACGGTCTTGGCCATCCAGGGCGTTACAAAAACCCTTCTTCCTTTTCTGATAAAATCTCAAAAATTCCCAAAAATTGTCACTACAACCTTCGGAAATCCAGCCTCCAAGGATTTTTCCAGGACTTCTTCTTCTACGCCACTTATTTCTCTTGTCGAAGAATACACTGTAAGTTTTCTGTTTTGTCGAAACTTTTCTTTTACTGGTTTTTGTGTCTTTCTTCTTTCTTTTTTTCACGCTGATTTGCATTCCACCGTCATTAACGTTAGGTTGTTCCCAAACGTTATTGGTACCTATGTTTCGATTTGGGTTTATTGAGTATGTCCTAAAATATGTCTAGGATTGCGATGTTCATAAACTAGGTAGTTTTTTGGGTGATTCCTGGGTAATCTTTAGAAAATATGCATTCGGCATGTAGAAGATGAAAGGATTTTAGGGCTTGGAAATAGGTTGCTTAGGGGCCACGCTTCTAGGTGACATAGGTCTAACCCATCCCCAAGGAGGGTAGTGGCCTGATTTCCTGACACATGAATTCCTAATCATCAGGGGTCTACTAGGAAAACTTAGGCGCGTAGCATAGGTAGCGCATGGCACCACACCGCGGGCTGAGATTGCCTCAGTTCGTATGTTAGAATCCTCAACCTTTCTTTGTTATTTCTTGCCTGTATAAAAATTCTACGTCGCCCACTAAGAGTTCCATCGTTCTTGTTCGATAGGAGAGCTAATGGCACCCAAGAATAGCACGCCCAAAAAGAACGTAGCTAGCTCGTCGTCCCAACAAATCCACAAGGGAAAGGAGGTCGTCCCCGATTCCCCCATTCCTCAATTCGGCCCTGTGGTGGAGAAGGAGGTCGCGGTCAGGCCTGACACATTTTTCGAGGCCGAGAGGATAGTCTCCAAAATAACGACCCAAGGAAGGGTCAACAAAATCATGCTATCCCACAACATCGAGGTTGGGACGGGCGTTCTCATCGCCCGACCTCCCCTCGAGGGGGAGAGGAGCTATGCACCACTCCAGGATGATTTCATGGCCTAGAGTGATGAGCACTTAAGGGCTGGGGCCTTCCTCCCCCTCGATCAGTACTTCGCTGACTTCCTCAACTATGTGAAGTTGGTGCCATTCCAGCTCCCCCCAAACTCATACCGACTGCTGGCGGGGCTGAAGTACCTCTTTCTAAAGCAGATGTGGGATGTCCCTACCCTTCTAGATATCTTGTACTTCTTATGCCTTAAGGCTAGCCTGGACCAACGGGGATGAGGCGACAGTGTCTACTATCTGACCCGCTTCCCGAAACACCAGCAGTCATCGAGCTGCCCAGCCACCCCAACAACTTTAATGATCAGTTCTTTATGTCGAATGGGTTTTGCAACTGCGAGCACTGGTACTTCAATCGTCCTTGTAAGTCTCATTTCCTTTCTTAGCTCGTAGAATTATTCTTTTCATACTTAATTTTCTTGCGTGTATGCTGACTGGAGTATCTTCGTGCAGCCATTTTTGCAAGGACGGCCAAATTAGTGACCCTTGGGGGTCAATACGATACCTTGGCGGGGCTTTCGCCAAGCGAAAAAGGACTACCGCCAGCTCGTGTCTGATGACACGATGTTGGTGTGTAAATTAATTTCTGAAGGCCAAACTTTGGCCTTGAGGAGGACGTGAGCTAATTTCTCGATAGCCTGCGAGCTAGTGCCCATCCCAGAGGGAGGTCCTGCTGTCGACGACAGCGGAGAGCAAGAAGAGGCTGAGGTGTTGCTTGTGCAAAAGAGGCAACCTCCTGAGGCCGCTTGGAACCCTGACGCAGACCGAGCTCTATCGGGGGCAGCAGCTGGTCCCTCCGGCCAAGGTGACCCATACCCTTTTAGGGATCTAGATCAGGTTGCCGCCGACCTTAGGCTAGTTAGGTTTAACCCTAACCAGCTCGTACATCGCCACCCTAGAGACCCTGCCCGTAACACAACCTTGCTTCAGTGTGTGGGTCAATTAGTGGTACGGTATGATATGGTTCGTCCTAGAGGAACTGTAGTCGTAGACAACACTCTATCTTATAGGTCGGCCCTTTTTGAAGAGTATGGGACCAACCTTAGGTCGTGGGACTCCCTGCATCAGGGGATTCTCCTTGGACTTAGGCAATATGTAGAGGAGTCCAGCCCTGAGCTAGATACTGAGCCTGAACCCCCCTTAATCCGAGAAATCATAGATTTAGGTTCTCCCTCTCCTGTAATGGTTCTGAGGCCGGAGGTCGTGGCAATAGACTCCTCCTCTAGCTCGGAGGGTAGGACTCTATAATATCCTATACATGCATACATATTTTATGCAAACTGATGAATTTGTACATATACTGATGTACTTCCCATTCTTTTTCAGGTGAGGAGATGGCACAACAAGGGGATCCTGACATCCACGTGATGTTCTAGGAAGGGAGATCTAGCTTGGGTCCCTTCGTGAAGAAAATCCAGCCCACACCAAAGAAGACGCCTCCCCCTGCTGCGACTGTTTACAAATCCCCGGCCAAGGGGAAAGGCCCGGGCTAGGGAGCTCCATCTGCCGCAGCCCAGGAGAAGAAGGGTCCGGCTGCACCCCCTCATCGATTTCCCTCAGCCTCTGCTCGGGACCAAGGAGCACCAGCTGGTCTCCCAGCTCTGATAGTCCCCGTCGCCACCGTGCGCATCTCGGTCAACACCCAGGACCTGGAGAAAAATCCAGACACTTTTTGGGGGACTGTCTACGAGACGGAGAACCACGTGGTGGAGCACTTTTATAAGGCCAAGCCAACAGACCTGAGGGCGATTGAGAAAAGGAGCTCGAAGAATGTAATGGAATCCGCTCTGGAGATGAACCTCACAGTAAGCTTTCCTTGACCTAACATTCTTTTTTATTTTACCCTGGTATGTGCCTAACTGTTTTCTTGCTTTTTGCAGGCGGTCTTGGCTCAGGCTAGAGCCAGGAATGACGAGCTTAAGGCTGAGCTCCAGACCGCTCAGGCCGCCCTGATTGCAACCCAAGCTGCCCTCGCCGTTGCTCAACAAGGCGAACAAAGTGCCAAGGCTGCCTTGACGGCGGCCCAAGCAGGCGAGTAGGCTGCGAAGGATGCCTTAACTGCAGCTCAAGAGGGCGAGCAGGCTGCGAGGGCTGCCTCGGATGCCCTTCAGGCTGAGCTCATGATTGCCAAAGCCAAACAGCTGGAGGCCGAGGCTGCTATCACAGAGGAAAAGAAGGCCTCGACATCCTCCATGGAGAGCATGCTGTACCACTGATGGGCCTTCAATTAGGATAGAAACTTCTCCTTCATGGCCTCCAAAGTGTGGGGGCACCACCTCGAGAAGTTCAAGGCTCGACTTCAACAAGAGCTGCCATCTGAAACCAGGGAGGCCTCTGCTGCTGGTGAGCAGGAGACCGAGGAGGTGACATCCTCAGAGCTGCCCGGAGGGTCTTAGTTTTTATTTTACATGTTATTTTTTTGTAAACATTTGCTACGAGGTTATATCCCTCGAGACACTTTATCTATAACTTCAGTATCTATTTTTTTTATCTATTCCTTGATTTCTTTCTTCTGCTTCATGACTTGTACATCTAAATCCTTTTTTAGGAAATGACCCCTAGGTCAAGGTAGATACTTTAATTTTGGTTGTAACCAAAAATGATGATTTATATCCTACCTGTTAAGTATTAGGCCATGGACCCGGTTGTATCCGGGGCTTTTAATTAAAAACTTAGTTCGCGTTAGTTTTATCGACACCTCGCATTTTTAGAAAAAATTGGTTAATCAATTTTACCAACTTCTAAGTTTCGGACCTGGTTGTATCCAGGATTTTTATTTAAAACTTAGTTCGTGTTAGTTTTATTGACACCTCATGTTTTTTAGAAAAAACACTGGTTAATCAATTTTACCAACTTTTAAGTTTCGGACCTGGTTGTATCCGGGATATTTAATTAAAACTTAGTTCGTGTTAGTATTTTGACACCTCGTGCTTTTTAGAAAAAACACTTGGTTAATCAATTTTACCAACTCCCAAGTTTTGGACCTGGTTGTATCCAGGATTTTTATTTAAAACTTAGTTCGTGTTAGTTTTATTGACACCTCACATTTTTTTAGAAAAAACACTGGTTAATCAATTTTACCAACTTCTAAGTTTCAGACCTGGTTGAATCTAGGATTTTTATTTAAAACTTAGTTCGTGTTAGTTTTATTGACACCTCGCGTTTTTTTTAGAAAAAACACTGGTTAATCAATTTTACCAACTTCTAAGTTTTGGACATGGTTGTATCTAGGATTTTTATTTAAAACTTATTTTGTGTTAGTTTTTTTACACCTCGTGCGTTTTAGAAAAAAACACTTGGTTAATCAATTTTACCAACTCCCAAGTTTTGGACCTGGTTGTATCCAGGATTTTTATTTAAAACTTAGTTCGTGTTAGTTTTTTGACACCTCGTGCTTTTTAGAAAAAAATACTTGGTTAATCTACTTTACCAACTCCCAAGTTTTGGACCTGGTTGTATCCAGGAATTTTATTTAAAACTTAGTTCGTGTTAGTTTTTTGACACCTCGTGCTTTTTAGAAAAAAACACTTGGTTAATCAATTTTACCAACTCCCAAGTTTTGGACCTGGTTGAATCCAGGATTTTTATTTAAAACTTAGTTCGTGTTAGTTTTTTGACACCTCATGTTTTTTAGAAAAAACACTTGGTTAATCAATTTTACCAACTCCCAAGTTTTGGAGCTAGTTATATCTAGGATTTTTATTTAAAACTTAGTTCGTGTTAGTTTTTTGACACCTCGTGCTTTTTAGAAAAAATACTTTCTAGTCAATTTTTCCAACTTCTAAGTTTTGGACCTGGTTGTATCCAGAATATTCAATTAAAACTTAGTTCGTGTTAGTTTTTTGACATCTCGTGCTTTTTAGAAAAAAACACTTGGTTAATCAATTTTACCAACTCCCAAGTTTTAATCCCCTTCGCGGGGTACATGCCCCCCAAGCGATCAGAAAGTGAAATTTCCTGAATGCTTTGGACCAACGCTATTACCCGAACTAACACGTAGATGGAACCATATAAAAACACAAGAAATACACAAAGATTGTTCTATTTCTTAAATTAAATGGCTTTTATAACTAAGCCTTACATAGTCAGGTGGTAAGATCATTGATACTACTTTTTTAAGTGCATAGCATTCCAGGTCCGTGGAACTATTTCTCCATTAAGTCGAGCCAATTTGAAAGTTCCCTCCTGTATGACTTCCACTATCTGATAGGGCGCTTCCCAGCTTGGAACCAAAACACAGAGTATTTGCATTACACCGAGAAAACTCAACCCCTTTTCTATCCAAGGTCTTGGTATTTATAGAAGAACCATCATAGGATAGGTGTAGGGGTCATCACGTGAATACCCATCCTATTTGTGACCTGTCTTGCACAAATGATGAATATTACAATATATATTAAGGTATGGTCTAATCATTAGGTAAAATTGATCATGGGTCGTCTAGCATAAATTGACACGTGATGTTCGATCATGCACGTTTGTGTTACGTGTCTAAGAATTCAGGGATAACGAACATGTAATGTCTGACCACGCACATTTATAAATAACATATCCAGGTTTATAAAGACTCCTGGATATGGCAGATTGTCAGAGTACCACGACCTGAACATAACGCCAGCTCGCGCCCAGGATGCTGTGCTTTATATCCATCTCCAGCTCTTGCCTTAATGCTTCGTATTCCTCAGCTCGTGTTGTTACCTAGGGAGTCGCACTGCCTTCTTGGAGGAGATATCAATTTGTAGATCCTTTAATATTGTTCTTAGCTAGCCAGCTGTACTCGAGTTGTATGAACGACCCGGGCTGAATATCAGGGCGTACACTAACCATCAAGAATAAGTATCCTCTGCTAAGGATAGATAATCTGTTTGATTAGTTACAAGGCAAGACTGTATTTTCAAAGATTGATCTTCAAACTGGTTATCACAATTTTAGGATCAAAGAGGAAGATATACCGAAGACAGCCTTTCACACTAGATATGGACATTATGAGTTCCTTGTTAAGTCATTTGGTTTGGCTAATGCCCCAAAAACTTTTATGGATCTGATGAACAGGGTGTTCAAGGATTACTTGGATTGGTTTGTGATCGTCTTCATTGACGATATACTGGTTTATTCTCAGTTAGAGGCAGAACATGAGCAACGTCTCAGGTTGGTTTTACAGAGGCGGAAAGAGCACAGTCTGTATGCAAAGTTTAAGAAGTGTGAATTTTGGTTACCACATGTGACTTCCCTTGGTCACATTATTAGTAGAGATGGAATCAAGGTGGACCCAGCTAAGATTGAGGCAGTTAGAGAATGGCCAAGGCCAAAGAGTGCTTCAGAGATCCGAAGTTTTCTGGGATTGGCAGGTTATTATAGGCATTTTGTGGAAGGGTTCTCTAGGATTGCTTCACCATTAATAGAGTTGACATGCAAGAACTAGAAGTTTGTGTTGTCAGATAGATGTGAGAACAACTTCTAGGAGCTGAAGCAGTGATTGATTATAGCTCTAGTACTAAGTCTTCCAACAAATCAAGAAAAGTTTATGGTTTACTATGATGCTTAAGATAGGGTTTGGGCTGTGTTCTTATGCATGCAGGGAAGGTGATTGCTTATGCATCACGTCAGTTGAAAGAATATTAATAGAGATACCCCACTAATGATTTGGAATTAGCAGCAGTGGTTTTTGCACTAAAGGTATGGAGGCATTACCTTTATGATGAGAAATGTGAGATAGACACTGACCACAAGAGCCTGAAGTTTTTCTTCACACAGAAAGATCTGAACATGAGGCGGAGACGTTGGTTAGAGTTAGTAAAATATTATGACTATGAGACTCTGTATCATCCAAGGAAAGCCAATATGGTGGCAGATGCCTTAAGTTGGAAAGGTCCAGGACAATTATTCAGTTCAAAGTAGATATCCAGGAAATTGGCAGAGGATATGGCCAGAGTAAGGATAGAGTTGGTGGTGGGCCAGTTTGCCAATATAACCTTACAGTTTACTCTTCTAGAGGGGATAAAATAAAGTCAATTGAATGATCCTCAATTGATGAAGATTAGAGGGGACATCTTAGCTAGAGTGGCTAAAGACTATACGGTTTTGGAGATGAGTTTACTGAGATATAATGGTCGAATTTATGTTTCGATGGATGCTACTATTAGACAGGAGATTCTGGATGAATCTCATACTACCCCTTATTCTTTGCATCCAGGCACCACGAAGATGTATTAGGATCTAAAGACTTTATATTGGTGGCCTGGAATGAAGAAAGATGTGACTGAATATGTGGCTAAGTGCCTGATGTGTCAGCAGGTCAAGGTTGAAAATAAGAGACTAGCAGGGTTATTACATCCTTTGGATATCCTGGAGTGGAAATGGGAGGACATCACCATGGATTTTGTGGTTGGGTTGCCCAAGATGGTGGGTCAACATGATTCAGTATGGGTTATTGTGGATCAAAATACCAAATCAGCTCACTTTCTACCAGTGAGGATGACTTATACAGTTTACCAGTATGTAGATCTCTATGTGGGAGAGATAGCACGTATTCATGGGGCTCCGAAGTCGATTGTGTTAGATCAAGACCTCACATTTACTTTCAAATTCTGGGAAAGTTTGTAGAAAGCTATGGGTACATAGTTGAATTCATTATAACTTACCATCCTCAGACAGGTGGTTAGTCTGAGAGGATGATTCAGATACTGAAAGACATGCTTCGAGCATGCATTTTGGACTTTCAAGGGTCCTGGAGTAAGTATTTTCCTTTGATAGAATTTTTCTACAATAATAGCTATCAATCGACCATTGGAGTGACTTCTTATTGGATGTTGTATCGTAGGAAGTGTAGATCGCACATTCACTGGGACAAGATGGATGAAAGGAAATACTTGGATCCTGAAGCAGTTTAGTGGACCAATGAGGCCATCAAAAAGATTAGAGCTCGGATGCTCGTGTCACAAAGTAGATAGAAACATTATTCAGACCTGAAGTGAGGAACGTGGAGTTCCAAGTGGGAGAGTCTTCCTTAGGATTTCACCATTGAAAGGGGTGAACAGGTTTGGGAAGAAGGGAAAGTTGAGCCCTAGATTTGTAGGACCTTTTTAGATCCTGGAGGGGGTTGGTCAAGTGGCCAATAGGTTGGCCTTATCTTTGGCATTGTCGGGAGTGCATAATGTGTTCCATATTTTGAAGCTTCGGAAGTATGAATTAGATGAGACTCATGTATTGAGTTATGAAGATCTGGAGATGCAGATAGATTTATCCTACGAGGAACAACCAGTCCAGATATTAGACAGGAAGGACAAGGTGTTAGGGTTTTATGCCCTAATTAAAACCCAATTTCTTTGTACTCTCATTTATTATCAATAAAAGAATAGAAATCATTTTTTTTTACTTGATCAATCACTTTTCTCACATGTTTTATTTTCATGATTTTTTTTTTAATATAAGCTTCTATTAAATCCCGAACATATAGAAAATCGTATTTATAGTGAAGTAATCATAGTGGAATATAAATATGATTATATGTTCAAAATAAGTTAGTCCTAAGAATAGTCAGTGCACAAGATTTACATTGACTTGCCAATCTACGATATGATCTACTTACACATTGTAGTGTTATATTCTTTCCAGAAAATTAGCAAAGAAGATAAGATCATATGTATTTGTTACATTGAACAGGACCGATATTGACAGCTGATAGGATAAGTAAACATACCATTATTATCTATTCTAGTCATATCATATAGTTGACCATAGGTCAAATCAATCTCAATTTTGAGTGGTTAGTATTCTAACTGATTGTATTATTTGAGTTCATTGACTTGTTCGTTACCAGCTTATCCTACAGACTAGCCCACACTTTCATCTTGGGAACTTGGTAGTATAATTGAGTGGGAGTGTTAATCATAGATATGAGCATCTATAGCTTCTGATGAAGAAGTGAAATGATGGTTTCCTTTTAGTTTGGTTCAAGGTGCTAAATGATAGAGATCTCATTTCAGTAATTAATATTATTTTACAGAAATATCATTTACAAGGAACTAAGTGTTTTAAGGATAAAATACAATGAGGGATAAAACAGTATTTTAGTCTCATCTCATTGTAGATCGTCTGTAGAGGGTTGAGTGACAATTATGGTTGTAACGATGGATAATTAATGGCGTATCTATATTTTTTATAGAGCGTCCTATGAATTCAAGAGTGCGATTCTGAGTTTTTAGTGGTGTCACGAGGAATTAATAAGTTAGTAAATTTATTTGTTAGATTTATGATAACTTATTGGAGCTTGATTTCATAGGCCCATGGTCCCCATTGTACCTTGGATAAAGTCATCTAGATAGTCTCAATTAATTGATTTAATTATCAATTAGAATTATCAAAGTTGACCAGGTCAATTTTGGATAGTTTCACAGAGTTATGTAATTTAGAGAAGAAAAAAGAAATTATGGCAGATTTATTAATTAAGATAAATTAGTATCTAAATTAATAAATAAGTTTAAATCAAGGTTAAAATTATAAATAATTAATTTGATAAAGGATTTAAATAATTATTTAATTAATTAAATCAATAGAAAATAATACATGCCTTGATTTTAAGTCCAATAGGCTTATAATCAAATAGGAAATTTCACGGGCCTAAAACCCATGATAATTTCAACCTAGGGCTGTTAATTGGCTATTATTTTATTAGTTTTTTAATTAAATAAATGACCTAAATGAGTCAATAAAAGGAATGTTAAGAGAGAGTTGAAAACATAAGTCAGACAGATGACAGACACTGATTTTCTGATAGGTTTTAGATTCTCTCTAAACATAAGTCTTTTTCTAAGCCTCTTTATTCTTTCTCTTCTTCTCTCTATATCTATCTCATGTGTTGAGAACTTCCCACCGTAGTCTAGGTGATCCTAATGATACTTTGGAAGACTGTGAAGAAAATTGAAGAACGGTTCAGTTTCTTGGTAATACTCTACGACAGAAAGGATACAAGGGTTAGAGAAACTGAAGGAATGACTCATTCATTCAGCTGCGTATAATGTAAGTATTCTTATCATTATTTCTCCTTGAATTCAATTTTAGAAACATGTTCTAGGTTATCTCATATTAATTTGTTTAATATTAGATCTACATGAAAATAAATAAAGATCCTGTATAATTTTCCCAACAACTAGTATCCAAGCCTTTGGTAATCTTTATTTTCATGCATGAACATGTTAAAAATTGAATTATTTGATGTGTTTGAATAATTGGATGGATTTTCATATTTTTATGAAACATATTGATTTTATGCGATTATTAGCAATTTTTAGGTTATTTTGTTGTGTTTTCTATGCCATTAATTTTTTATATGTGCTTTATTTTGTGTAAAACACGTTAAAATTAATTAGGAAATGGTTTTGGTTTGAAAAATTGCACAAACTTTTTAATTTTTTTTTTTTGCATGGTTGCCCCACATGTTAATTTAATATTTTTTTTCAACCAATTAATAACATATTTTTTAATAAATGGGATTTAAATTAACTTTGGTTAGTTGTTGATAAATCTTATTTAAATTAAATTAATATTTTTTTCAAATTAACCTAAAACCAAGTTGATTGTTGACAAATTTCATTTAAATTGACTTATTTTTTTGTAAAAATATAATTAATTTGAATTTTTTGATAAATTCTAGAAATTAATTGTGGTATTTTTGCAAATGAAATAAATTGTGGTATTTTTGCATAAAGTCATAAGACTTGCTTATATAGTAACATGATTAGGCCCATCCAATTATAACCAGTGTGTTTGCACTATATGTGGTATTTTTGAAATTGGGCTTAGATGCATAGAGTGGCCCATATGTTTGCTAGATATATGGATTTTTTGCCAAATAAAATATTCATAAAATGATAGGTTTTATTTGGGCCCATTAGAAAATGTAAAGTTTAAATTCCTCTCTTATGGGTGATTCCACTTGTGAAGGCCCATTTTCTTTGCATGACTATAGTGAGCCTAATCAATTAATAACAATTAATAAAACGGAGGTTGAAATTCCTGTCTTTTGGACCTTGTATGGAAGTATGGGGGCCTTTGTAGTGGGAACGACATATTGGACCCAACACTCCTCTATACAAGCCCAATTGTTAAGGCCCATTTACCTGAGTTTGACTTAATTGTATAGGTTCATTATATTAGTTAAACATAAATATTCATTAGCAACAAATTAATTTTAAATTAACTGAATTTGTTTCAATGTGACACTTTAGAATTAATAGGAAATTATAGGACTTTCGTTTTAAAATTTTAATCTTACAATTATTTGGTGAACCAGTCATTAATTTTCGAAAAAATAATAAAAATACTATTTTTAATTTAATAATGAGCTTATTTTAAGAATTATATTTGATCTCCGCTGTTGGTTTAACAAAGTCAATAACTTAATGGGGCCTTGAGACGCTTTGATTCGTCCCCCTACGGAAGGTGTTCATTAGTTATTTTGACAATGTTAAATTTCGAAAGATAGATAATTATATGTCAAATTCTACTAGACTCACCCCTACGGTGACTACTAGGACTAAATCTATTGATTATCGAAACTGTGGGTCTAGCTCATAAAATAAGAGATTTTGTTTTCTTATTTTGATCGAATAGTAGGTTGTTAATAATGGTGTCCATTATTAAATAAGTTTACAACTTTATTTAACTAGTGGTATTTTTTTGACTCTCGCCAAACGGGACAAGGATATAATAGATTAGTTAAAAACCTAAACAAATAGAGATATGATTATTTTGGTATTTTTTCTCATATCTTACATATTTTTTATATATGTTGTGCTATTTCTTGAAATTTGTGTGAATAAGAGTTTTATTGAGCAAATGTGATTGGTTTCTATTTTATTGATAATCTGTAGTTTTAAGTTAAGTAGTGTCTGTGTCTACTCCCATCCTTTCTCAACTTTCGAGGGAGAAACTCACTGGAGAAAACTTCCTTAATTGGAAGCAGAATATCAACATAGAGTTGATTGGTGACAACTTCGAGTTCGTCATGATTGAGGAATCCCCAGAACGAGCACCGTGTCCGCACGTTCACGATGGCACCGTCAATGCTTGTGATGGCACTGTAAATGCTTCAATAGCATCGTCTTCGCACATATGTGATGGCACCGTGTCTGCACATTCATGATCAACTCAACTATGGTCTGACGTAGCTCATGAACGAGCTTCAGATTTTTGAGCCTATCATGGGTGGACCAAGTAAGGGAGGAGAAAATAAGACTACTGTTGTTGCTGCTGATCTAGCTAAGGTTGAAGCAAACCAAGCTTCATCTTTGAAAGCTGGAAACAAGAGGAAAGGTGGACAAAACAAAAACCCCAAGCTTGCAAAGGCTGCAAACACGAGTGCACAACCAAATGCACAGACGCCTAAGGGGAAGAACAAGAAAAACAAGAAAGGTAAAGATAAGTGTTTTCACTGCAAAGAGAAAGGGCATTGGAAACAGGATTGCCCCAAGTTTCTAGTAGCTAAAAACAAAGGTAATGATTATAGTTCATTTATCTAAGAAACATGTGTTTTAGAGAATGATAAATCTGTTTGGATTATTGATTCTGGATCTACCAACCATGTTTGCAACTCTGTACAACTTCTTGAATCGTGGGAGGAAGTGGACGAAGGTGGCTTAAAGCGTAGAGTTAGGAACGGAGCATTCGTTGCGGTCCAAGCTAGAGGAATAGCTCGTCTGAAGTTCATAAATAAATACTTAATTTTAAATGATGTATTTTTTATTCCAGATTTTAGTAGAAATTTAATTTCAGTTTCCATGTTGCAAGTAGAACAATTTGTTATGACTTTCACAAGTTCCAATATATCTACTTCCTTCAATGGATCACAATTGTGTATTGCATGTTTGGAAAAAGGGCTTTATATTTTGGGACCTAACCAACCCCTTGCTCTTATCAATGATTTATTCAAAGTAGCTAAATCTAGGAACAATAAACGTCAAAAGACCGATAACGATAATATGATGTATTTATGGCACTTGAGACTAGGTCACATTGGCTATGATAGGATTCAAATACTTACCAAGGATGGGACTTTGAGGGAACTCACCTTAGGTGAATTACCTGTCTGTGAATCTTGTCTAGAAGGCAAACTGACCAAGCGCCCATTCTCTGCAAAGGGTGATAGGGCCAAAGAACCACTTGGACTTGTGCATTCAGATGTTTGTCGACCTTGAATGTACAAGCCAGGGGTAGTTTTGAGTATTTCATCACTTTCATTGACGATTACACTAGATACTCATGTATTTATCTAATGCAGAGGAAATCAGAATCATTTTCAAAGTTTCAGGAATTCCTAGGGATGGCTCAAAAACAATTAGGTAAAATGTTAAAGATCTTGCGATTTGATAAGGGTGGAGAATATTTTGATATGCAGTTCCAAGATCATTTAACTGAACTTGGGATTTTACCACAGTTTACTACCCCAAGTACTCTGCAACAAAATGGTGTAGCGGAACGCCGAAACAGAACTTTATTGGAAATGGTTAGAAGCATGCTTAGTTACTCAACTCTACCAACTTCGTTCTGGGGACATGCAATTGAACTGCGAATGACATTCTCAATGTTGTGCCATCTAAATTAATCCCCAAAAAACCTTTAGAACGCTGGAATGGTCGTGAACCTAGTTTACGCCATTATAGAATCTGGGGGTGTCCCCCCCACGTCCTGAGGAAAAAGGAAGGAAAGCTAGAACCGCGAACAGAATTTTGCATGTTTGTTGGCTATCCTAAAGGTACTCGGGGTGGAATTTTCTATAGTCATTTAGAAAAGAAACTGCTTACTTCTACGAATGCTACTTTTCTGGAAAATGACTTTCCAAAACTTCAAACCACGCAGCAAAGTAGTTTTAGGGGAGATGGTTAAAGAATTGACTCCAACCATTGTTCCATCATCATCAACATGAATTGATGATTGAATTCCCACTCTTCATGTCCAACCGACGTAAGTCAATTTAAATGAAGATAGCACCACTGTTCCTGAGCAAACAGTCACGGAGCCTCGTCGTAGTGGGAGGGTTTCAAGGAACCCAGTTCACTATGGTTTGGATGGTGAAACCAATATGGTTGTTGGTGACACTGGTGATGATGATCCATTGTCTTTCAACACAAGCAATGGCTTACCCTAAAAAGGAACTATGGCTCGAAGCCATGAAACAAGAAATGGAGTCCATGTACTCAAATTCCATCTGGGATCTTGTGGAACCACATAGTGACTTTAGGGCCATCGGGTGCAAGTGGATCTACAAGAAGAAAGGTGTTGATGGAAATATCGAGACTTATAAAGCTCGATTAGTGGCAAATGGTTATACCCAAAGAGAAGGCGTGGACAATGTGGAAACTTTTAATCTGGTAGCCATGCTCAAGTCCATTCGCATCCTCCTATCCATAGCAGCCGCTCTCAACTATGAGATCTGGCAAATGGACGTCAAGACAACTTTTCTTAATGGGAAGCTTGACGAAGTCATTTATATGGATCAGCCAGAAGGATTTAAAGTAGCTGGACAAGAAAGAAAAGTTTGCAAGTTGAATAGGTCTATTTATGGACTTAAGCAAGCTTCTCATTCCTGGAACCTTAGGTTTGATGAAATAATCAAAACCTATGGCTTTGAACAAAATATTGATGAGCCTTGTGTTTACGAACTGAAGGGAAATCAAATAGTGGTATTCCTGGTTCTTTATGTAGATGATATCTTACTCATTAGAAACAATGTTAAGAAATTATCAGATGTGAAGAATCGGCTAAGCACTCAATTCCAGATGAAGGATTTGGGTGAAGCAAGTTATGTTCTAGGTGTCCAGATCATCAGGGATAGAAAGAACAGACTCTTAGCTCTATCTCAAGCAGCTTACATAGATAAAGTGCTTGAACTATTCTTAATGAAAAATTCCAAGAAAGGACGTTTACCGTCCCGCCATGGAATTTATCTTTCAAAGAAGCAGTCTCCCCAGACTCCTAAAGAGGAAGATGCAATGAGAAAAGTTCCTTACACATCTGCAGTTGGAAGTCTAATGTATGCTATGTTGTGTACTAGACCAGATATTTGCTATGCAGTGGGAGTAGCGAGCAGGTATCAGTCAAACCCAGGACCAGAACATTGGATAGCAGTTAAGCATATCCTGAAGTATTTAAGGTGGACTAGGGAATATATGTTAGTCTACAAGGGTGGTGTTCTGAACCCCGTAGGCTACACCGATTCAGATTTTCAGGCTGATGTCGATGACAGGAAGTCTACTTTTGGAATGGTGTTTACTCTTGGGGGTGGAGTCTGTAATCTCATATTCCACCAAGGAGGCTGAGTACATAGCTGCGTCAGAAGCAGCTATGGAAATAGTATGGCTAATGAAGTTCTATTTGGATCTTGGTGTTATTCCAGAAATGGATAAACCCCTTGTGTTGTTTTATGACAATACAAGAGTGATAGCCAACTCTAAAGAACCTCGTAGTCACAAGAGAAGTAAGCATATAGAAAGGAAGTATCACATCATTCGAGAATATGTAACCAAAGAGATGTGAAGGTTATGAAGATTGCATCTGAAGACAATCTTGTAGATCTGTTTACAAAGACACTACCAGAAGTTACATTTGATAAGCATATCAAAGAAATGAGATTAGTATAATTAAGGCATTAGTTTCAATTAGTGCAAGTGGGAGTTTGTTAGGGTTTTATGCCCTAATTAAAACCCAATTTCTTTGTAATCTCATTTATTATCAATAAAAGAATAGAAATAATTTTTTTTACTTGGTCAATCACTTTGCTCACATGTTTTATTTTCATGATTATTTGTTTAATATAAACTTCTATTAAATCTCGAACATATAACTAATCTTATTTATAGTGAAGTAATGACAGTGGAATATAAATGTGATTATATGTTCAAAATAAGTTAGTCCTAAAATTAGTCAGTGCACAGGATTTTCACTGACTTGCCAATCTATGATATGATTTACTTACACATTGTAGTGTTATATTCTTTCTAGAACAGTAGCAAAGTAGAAAAGGTCGGATGTAATTGTTACATCGGACATGACTGATATTGACAATTGAAATGATAAGTAAACATACCATTATTATCTATTCTAGTCACATCATATAGTTGACCATAGGTCAATTCAATCTCAATTCTGAGTGGTTAGTATTTTAACTGATTGTATTATTTGAGTTCTTTGACTTGTTCGTTACCAGCTTACCCTACGGACTAGCCCATACTTACATCTTGGGAACTTGGTAGTATAATTGAGTGGGAGTGTTAATCATAGATATGAACATTTATAGCTTTTGATAAAGAAGTGAAATGATGGTTTCCTTTTAGTTTGGTTCAAGGTGCTAAATGATAGAGGTCTCATTTCAGTAATATTAGTTTACTGAAATATCATTTACAAGGAACTAAGTGTTTTAAGGATAAAATACAATGATGGGTAAAACTGTATTTTAGTCCCATCTCATTGTAGACCTTCTATAGAGGATTGAGTGAAAATTATGGTTGTAACAATGGACAATTCATAGCGTATCTATATTTGTTCTAGAGCGTTCTATGAATTCAAGAGTGCAATTCCGAGTCTTTAGTGGAGTCACGAAGAATTAATAAGTTAGTAAATTTATTTGTTAGATTTATGATAACTTATTGGAGCTTGATTTCATAGGCCCATGGTCCCCACTGTATCTTGGATAAAATCATCTAGATAGTCTCAATTAATTGATTTAATCATCAATTAGAATTATCAAAGTTGACCAGGTCAATTTTAGATAGTTTCACAGAGTTATGTAATTTAGAGAAGAAAAGAGAAATTATGGCAGATTTATTAATTAAGATAAATTGGTATCTAAATTTATAAATAAGTTTAAATCAAGGTTAAAATTATAAATAATTAATTTGATAAAGGATTTAAATAATTATTTAATTAATTAAATCAATAATTAATACAGGCCTTGATTTTAAGTCCAACGGGCTTATAATCAAATGGGAAATTTCAAGGGCCTAAAGCCCATAATAATTTCGACCTAGGGCTGTTAATTGGCTATTATTTTATTGATTTCTTAATTAAATAAATGACCTAAATGAGTCTATAAAAGGAATGTCAAGAGAGAGTTGAAAACATAAGTCAGATAGATGACAGACACTGGTTTTTTGATAGATTTTAGATTCTCTCTAAACATAAGTCCTTTTCTAAGCCTCATTATTCTTTCTCTTCTTCTCTCTTTATCTATCTCATGTGTTGAGAATTTCCCACCCTAGTCTAGGTGATCCTAAGGATATTTTGGAAGACTGTGAAGAAAATTGAAGAACGGTTCTATTTCTTGGTAATACTCTGTGACAGAAAGGATACAAGGGTTAGAGAAATTGAAGGACTCATTCATTCCTCTACGTATAATGTAAGTATTCTTATCATTATTTCTCCTTGAATTCAATTTTAAAAACATGTGTTGACGGTGAGAACTCGTCGACGAAGTTAAGTTAGAAAAATCAAAATATAGAGCTTATCAATGAAGAACTTCAAAAACCTAAACATAAACTTAGACAATACTCGCAGAAAGAAAATGGTGAAAAGAACTTGTATTTCTTATGGCATGGTGCTACAGTGTTTTTTCCAACCCCCTTCCATGTGGAAGTGGGATTCCTTTTATAGTGGGCTCTAATGACCCCTGATACATTGTGGTCTAGGGGACCAGATGGTACACAAGTACACTGTCAGGAGAGTGGTCTCAGGTGTAGTGGTGTTGGTTTCAGTACATGGTCAGATTATGTGGGGATATCTCCGCTACTTATTTAGTACGAGTGTCAGAGGAGTGGCACCAGGCGTAGTGGTGCTGGTGGTGGTATCGACTCTGACATCTGGTCAGAAGCATACACGCCGTGTCCCTCTCTCCTAGTACTCCCATTACTTGTTTGGCGTGAGTATTCATATCAGATGTACGGGGTCTAAAAGGTCGTACCCCGTACAAGATCGTACTGGTATGATCATTTTGAATTATACTTGGGCTCTTACCTCCAAATATTGGGGTCTCCTTAGGTCCTCATAGGAAGCACCCATGTGAGGTGCGAGATGCGAGACACCTGGTGCATGTAGGGGTTGTGGCGCGAAACGGGGCTCTTGGGTCCTTGGCACAAGACACCCGAAGCACCTCAGGGCTACCCACGAGGCGTGGGTAATGGGTGCTTAAGACGCCACTCTTGGCGAGATACCTGTTTGCGTGCGAGACGATCGTGGATGTTCGTGGCAACGCGGCCTCGTAAAATGCCTGGGCGTGCGAAGCGAGGTCCTCCCTTGCAAGGTCCTTGGTGGCGCGGCACGGCTGGCGCAAGGCACTCCCTCGCGAGGCCCTGGTGGCGCGGCACGGCTGGCGCGAGGCGCCCCCTCACGAGGCTCTAGTGGTGCGGCACGGGTGGCGCGAGGCCCTGGTGGCGGGGCACGGCTGGTGTGAGGCACCCCCCCTCGCAAGGCCCTGGTGGCGTAGCATGGCTGGCGCGAGGCGCTCCCTTGTGAGGCTGTAGTGGTGCGACATTGGTGGCACGAGGCTCCCCCTCGTGAGGCCTTGGTGGCGCGACACGGCTGGCGTGAGGCGCTCCCTTACGAGGCCCGGGTGGCGCAGCATGGATGGCGCGAGGCGCCCCCTCGTGAGGCCCTTGTGGCGCAGCATGGATGGTACGAGGCGCCCCCTCGCGAGGCCCTGGTCTGGTGCGGGGCACATGAGACGCTGAGCCATCTGGGTAGGCGCGCAAGGTGTGGCCTTGCTGGGTGCGCTGGGAGTAGGCAATCGCGAGACGACGATGGCCCGAGGGTTATCATGGCTTAATCATGCATTTAGACGTTCATGGGCCTAAACATGTATTTTGGGTCTTTTACAAGCATGAAATTTTGAGCATCCACTACATGTTCTAGGTTATCTCATATTAATTTGTTACATGAAAATAAATAAAGATCCTGTATAAGTTTCCCAACACAAGGTCCTAAGGAATGAAACTATACATTTGGTTAAGGTATTATGTAGGAATAACAAGGTTGAGGAAGCAACTTGGGAATTGGAGTCAGTTATGTGGGATCGGTATCCCGAGCTATTTAGGTAAAAAATTTGAAGACGAAATTCCTATAAGGAGGGGATAATTGTAACATCCCAAATTTGCTAATCAGGCTTAGTCCATTGATTAGGGAGGGCATAAACGGATATTATTGAAATTTATGATTATATGAATTATGTGAGATATATTATGATATGACTATTGTTGCATGTTTAGGTGTATTAAGTATGTATGTGGGCCTGTTTCTTATTAGAAGGGTTTTTTTTGCAATTTTGATATGTTGAGGGTGTAGTTGTAAATATATGTGTTTTGTGATTTAGACCACATTATTATGTGGATATATTTAAGTTATTCGGCACAAGACAATCCTAATGGAAAATTAGCGGGTTAGTCACAACGGGGATTTATACCCAGCTTGGGGTGAGCCAAGGGTTATCTTGGTAATCCAGTGAGTTATCGGGACTCCTTGGAGTATGAGTCGTAATTTGGGAAAATAATGATATTCCGGGTTTAGTGAAGTTATCTGGGAATTTTGATTATAGAGCAAGATTAGAGAGTTAAAATGCCATTTTTTCCCTTGAGGGGCTTTGAGAGGGATTTAGGGGAATGGGGCCATTTTGGTCATTTGGAACATTTAACTTTAAGATTATTGCTGGAGTTTATTAACTCAGAAGTTAGAAACACTCCATCTCTCCTATCTCACGTTCCTCACACACACACACACACACACACACACACACACTCTCTCTCTCTCTCTATGTTGGTAGAAGCCAAAGGAAACTCTTGATTCTTTGAGTTTTGAGGCAAGCTTTGGTGGGAATTGAAGCTATAGTTGGGATTGGAAGCTTATAAACTTAAGGAAGCATCTAGGAAATTATTTTAATAGAGGTAAATTAATGTTTTGAGTTCTGAGATTTTTGGTTTTGAGTTTCCAAAGTTATTTTTGAGATTTTTGGTTTCTATGGTGTTTTGATTAAGTTTTGAAATGGGTTAGTGTATTTCTGAGTTACTGAGACCATTTTCATGGTCAATTGTGAGTAAAATCAAGTGTTGGGATGATTTTGGCAGGTTGGGTGATCCATAAAATTGTTGGAGTTTTGGCTTCACGAGGTTGCGCTACGGCGCTGTTCTTGGAGCGCTGCGATCCGCATGAACTCAGAGGTGCTAGGGTTCTTCTAAACCTCCTTGGTGCCGCGACGTGTGTCCATTGCCTTTGTGGTTCATGCCTCTCTTCCTAGATGCGCATTGCAAATTTAATTGGGGAAAATGGCCAAATGAGGTTTCGAGTTGCGGGGACTCAAACCTAAGGTCTTGGGAAGGATTCTACTACCTAGTTTAGTAGAATTCAAGATTCAGAGGCTAGTACTCAGTCAAGAAGCATTTATTCGTTTGTTATTAATGGTTATTTGCTATTATGGTTGTGACTAGGGTTCACTGATTGGCTTAGGAGGAAAGGGTCATGATACGTGTCTCGTTAAGGACCTAAGGTAAGAAAACTTCACCTAGTCTATGGTTAGGTCTTGAGCCCGGTCATTGAACATGGTTATAACTATGATTGAGATGTTTTATTAAACATGTCTGATTATATTGAGCATATATGTGATAGATGATTTAGGCTTGTCTGTATTACCTGATTAAAAGGCTTGGCTTATATATCAAGGACGAAAATAACGCACTGAGCGTAGGCCGGCATGGTTAGGCCTATCCAGAAGTGTGACATACGCCTGAATGACCTTATGGTCGACTAGAAAACAAAGAGTTAGGTATGCTTGACTAGCCATATTGCTTGTTATCCATAAATAGGGCTACGGGCTCCGGTGCGACTCTATAGTCACTTAGCTGGATTGGATGCATGCATGAGTAGAGGTATTACTGCTAAGCATGCTAGATAAGATTTTGAAATCTATTATTAGCTGCTTATGAGCATGTGAACCTTGGCTCACGGGTGCTATGTGGTTTAGGTAAGGGAAAGGAGAAGCTAGACCAGCCATGAGTTGGAGAGCTTCGGTGGCGGCGTGTACATATGCAGCCTGCTTAACCGCCACAGCTAGGGAATCAAAGAGGAATCACGGTCAAACCCTAATTTTGCCACTTAGGCCGCATGTTTTGTACTCACCCTTTTGAGTTGTATATAATTTTTTAAATGTTTATTTTGGGATCCCATGTAAGAAACTTAAACTTTTTATTTAAAGCAAATATTCCTTTGACCAAAAGTTTTAACCCTAACTCATTAGTTACTTCTAGTTACACGTTTGTGTCCAAATGACTTGATTAGCAAGTCCAACACTATTTAAGTACATGGTGTAACGTTCTTGGCTATCCAGGGTGTTACAATGATGGAAGTACTAACCCAGGTAGCCATCTAACAACCTTTAACACAGTGATGAGAGCCAGCAATGTGGGGTTCGAGCTCAGGTGCAAGTTGTTCCCAACAGCTCTCACACGAGTAGCATAGAGTTTGTTTGATAAGTTCCGCAAGTATTCCATCTCGCCATTGGAACAATTTTCCAAGGACTTTGAAAAGAAGTTTCAAGCTACATAAATTATTAAGCCCGAGGATTCATCTCTGGCCAACATCATGCAACAACTGGGAGAATCTCTCAAAAAGTACATTAAGAGATTTAATATCGAGTTTTCCAGAGCATGGGATGTGGATGACAACAACCACCTAATGGGCATTCGAGTTGGATTCATGCCAGAAAATTCCCTTTGGGATGAATTGCAGCGAAAACAAGTTCAAACTATAATCGAGTTTACAAATCAAGCTCAAAGATTCATTAATGTAGAGGAGGCCAGGTCAACATTACAACTGGCACCTCCGACACCTATAACTACAACAATGAATACGAACCTGGTGGTGAGCTCGGCAACACCAACTATTGTGCACCCTTCCAATGATAACTCTTCCAAAAGGAAGAAGAATGAGAGGAATACCCCCGATGTGGAAGGAAGTAAGAAGAAGAAAGGAGATAAATATATCTCCATATACAACCGTGTATACTGAGCTAACAGAGACTCGGGAACACATTTATATGGCGAATGAAAATCAGGTCCCATTTTGGCGACCTGAACCTATGCGTAATCAACGTGCCAAAAGGGACCAAAATAAGTATTGTAGGTGTTATGATTGGTTAAAAACATGGTGAAATTAGTTAGGCACGAAGAGGTGCCAATCCCAAAAGTCAACATGTGAGAGTGGACTTTTTTTATAGGCATTTATAAATCATATTTTTGGGTCCAAAGTGTTTGTTTGGAGTATGTGAGAGTACCCAAAAAGTTTGGGAGCATTTGGAAATGTTTTGAGACAAGTTTTGGAGTGCCAAGTCAATGGGATCGACGATGTGTCGCTCAGTCTAGAAAGAGTGGATCGGGAGACATATCGCTTGGTGCTAGACAATGCATCACCTAGTGCCCGGTGACGCGTCGCCTAGGCGTCTGTATGGGTTCGTACAATGTCGTGTTTTTGGCTCCAAAATTAAAATTAAAATGCTCTAATATCATTGGTTAATACTAATGAGTTTCTTATACTATTTAAAGGGTTCATTTGAGTAAATTGGTGACTCGATCACTCACCTCTCTCTCTCTAAAATAACTCTCTCTCTCTCTCTCTCTCTTGCTTTCTAGATTACTAGTTTTCTCCAAGGTCTTCATCAAGAAATCTTGACTTGTATGTAGATTCAAGACTTGTGAATCCCAATCTCATTCCATTGTAGTAACTTCAAGCCATTCCAAGGAGAAGGCTAGGAATAGAGATTTTTGGACAACAAATCTTCATTTGTGTCAAGCCTTGTTACTTTTTTTATTGACATAAAATCATAGTCTTGTGCTTTTATGCTTGAAGGTTGTTCTTCAAGAAAGGTCCATTCTATACTTACTTGAGTTTATGTACTTTGTGATTTTCTTCCATTAGAGTTAGGTTGCTTGTTATATTTTTTTTGAGTTGTAATACACAACCAAGGTTATTAGCCTTAGCCCCTAACAATAAAAATCTCTATCTTTAAACATTTGTTTTGTATCAAAGTTTGTCTATCTCTAAGGTTTTTCTACTAACCAAAGTTATGGAAGAATGCTCCTCAATCTAAGCCCTCAAGTTCATGTCCCGAGATATAGTGAGACTAGATAGATTCAATGGCTCAAATTTTGTAAGATAGCAAGACAAGATCAAGTTCCTCTTCACAACTTTGAAGGTGCACTACATTCTTGACATAAATTTGAAGACTTTGGAGCCTCCATAGGATGATGATACTCAAGATGTGATCAAATAATGGAAGAAAAGGGAAGAGTATGAACTCATTTGTAAAGGCCACAAACTCAATGCTTTGTTGAATCGTCTCTATGATCTCTACACAAACACTACATTGACAAAGGAAATATGGTGTTCCCTTGAGAAGAATTATAAAGCCAAAGAAGAAGGTACCAAGAAATTCCTCATTACTCAATACATGGAATTTAAATTCCTTGATGGTAAAACCTTACTCCCCGAAATACATGAGCTTCAAGTTATTGTGAATAAGTTGTCTACTCTTAAGATAACATTGCTGGAGCCCTTCATTGTGGGAGGGATTATAGCTAGGTTATATCCATCTTGGAGAAGCTAAAGAAAGAAAATCATCCATAAGAATGAAGAGATATCTTTGAAAAATATCTTGAAGGACCTAAGGATTGAAAGGAGTCTCATTATAGAGACAAGTGCATGGAAGAGTCCAATGTTGGGACATCCAAGGCTAATGCAATAGAGAAACCCTCTCAATCCAAATGGAAGACTCACAAGAATCCCTAATCAAATAAGGATACTTACCTAGCTCCTGAGAAGAATGAAGGGCAATTCAAGGGTGTGAGATGCCCTTGCTTTGTTTGTGGCAAGAGTGGCCACATGGCTAGGGAGTGCAGGATCGAAAGCCCCATAACCATGGATCCAAGGTCAACACACCCCAAAAGGAGTTGGTTGCTACCTTGAGTAAGGTGAATGTCATCCAAGGGAAAGTGCAAGGATGGTGGTATGACACTTGTGTCACCATTCATGTGACTTATGATAGAGATGTCTTCAAAACCTTTGAAGAATCAAGAGATGGTCATGAGATCCAAATGGGAAATGAGCATAGGTCTAAGGTGTTGGGCAAGAGGAATGTTGATCTTTACTTCACATCTAGAAAGAAGGTTTTATTGACCAATGTGTTGTATGTTCCGGATATAAGTAGGAATCTTGTGAGTGGGCATTTGTTGAGAAAACTAAGAAGCAAAGCAGTGTTTGAGTCCAACAAGATAATTTTGTCCAAGGGAAACAACTTTGTGGGGGAAGGGTATGTGTGTGATGGGATGATAAAATTGTGTACCAAAGACAATTGTTTTGATAGTGATGCAGGCTCAACTTCCTCTTATGTGCTTGGTTTTGATTCTATTACTTTGTGGCATAATAGACTTGCTCATATATGATATAGTACAATTAAAAGAGTTAGCAAATGTGGTTCAATTGTATGCAATGATGTTCAGCATGATAAATGTGAATTATGTGTTAAATCTAAGATGGTGAAGAAACATTTTCCAAGTGTTGAAAGGAAAACTAACTTGTTAGAATTGATACATAGTGATATTTGGGAATTGAATGGAATAATTACTAGAGGTGGACACACGTATTTTATTACCTTTATTGATGATTTTTCTAGATTCACATATGTGTACTTGCTTAAAAATAAGGATGAGGCCTTTAGCATGTTTAAAATATATAAAGCTAAAGTTAAAAATCAATCGGAAAAGAGAATTAAAAGGATTAGAAATGATAGGGGTGGTGAATACTTTTCCAATGAATTCAATGTGTTGTGAAATGCATGGTATAATACATGAATGTATAGCCCATTATACACCCTAAAAAATGGTATAGCGGAAAAAAAGAATAGAACATATGTTGAAATGATAAATGCTATGATATTACATGAAAATTTGAGTTTTGTGTTATGGGGAGAAGCCTTGTTTACCGCTTGTCATATTCTAAACTAGATTCCTCTAAAGAAAAATCAAATTTCACCATATGAGATATGGAAAGGAAAGAGGCCCAACCTAGGGTATCTCAAACTGTGGAGGTGCCTTGCTTATTGCAAGAGCACGGAGCCTAAAAGGACCAAGTTGGATCCAAGGGCCATCAAATGGGTATTTGTAGACTGTGACTCAAATATCAAGGCCTATAGGCTATTAGACTTGGAGTCTAATTGTAATGCCCCGACTATTTCTAAGACTTCAGACCATTAAAAACTACTAGACATAGCTACTATTTTTGGAAACATACATAAGAAATAACATAACTTTATTTAAAACCCCAAAATAAATATTGTGCAAAATACAAAATAAAATATGAAATATAAAATTTGGTATGGGTACCCATTGTTTAATACATAAAAACATAAAACAAAAACTTAAATTGTGCGGAAATGCAATCCATAAAACCCAAATAAATATTGTACGGAAATACATAAAAACATGAATAAAAAGACTTAAAAACAATGTCATCCTTGATCGTCACGCAGTCCATTCAATCCATTCACCATCAACACACAAGCCAAGCAGCCATGAATCTTTCCGCCTTCCATAATCATTTTCCTGCATCAAGCTAAAAATAAAGGAATGAGTCTAATGCTCAACAAGGAAAATCTACTAACAACATATATCATAAATCATAAACATACACTACAACAAATTTGATATACAATGACTCCCTACAATGTCTTACACCATTGGTGTAAGACATTAAAACTTATCAGGGGTTTTAAATGTCTAATGGTGTAAGACATTGAAAGTTTATATTAATGGCTACAATTGGAAGACATTAAAAATGGTGGAAGACGTTGGAAATAGGCTGGGGAAGTGTTCATGGGTACATCCAACGTCTCCCACAGGGACACGTGGCACGTCTCCCACAGGGACACGTGGCACGTCTCCCAGTGGGAGACGTTGGATGTACTCCCCTGTACATCCAACGTCTCCCACTGGGAGACATGCCACGTGTCCCACGTCTCCCAGTGGGAGATGTTGGATGTGCTCCCTTTTATATTACTAAAATTTCAGCCTTCGTCTTCCTCACATTACACAAACCCGAGAGCAAAACCAGAGGAGAGAAACCGAATTGGGGCTGCGTTTTTAGGGTTCTAAGGTAAGTTTTTTTTTTTTTTTTTAATTTTCTTGATTTTTAGTTAATTATTTTGCAAATAAATCATAGGTTTTGCATTAGGATGAGTAATATACATGATTTTGTATTAGTTTTACATTTTTATGCATTTTTTTATATACATTGTAGGATTTTGTGGTTTTTTCATGGAAGTTTTTTAGGGATTTATGATTTTTTAGTTTTTTTTTAATTTAACCTATCACATTGTATAGATTTCATTAGAGTATATATGTTCATGATTTTTAAAAATTTTTATCATTTTTTATTTCGAAATTTATATATATTTTTGTATATTTGATTTTTTTTTTTTAAATTGTAACTATTTTGTTATATATATAGTTATGTTAAAATAAATTTATTAAATAATTTATAAAATATAAATATATGAAAATTTTTATGTTTTTGTTGATTATTAAGTTTTTAGGTTATGAAATTTTATATTGATTTTTTGTTGATGTTATAATTAGTGGCACATTGGGATTTTTTTTATTTGTTTACCAATATCATTTACTATTATTAGATATTTAGTGATATTTGTTTAGTAATGTTTAACATATTAATTAATTTAATTTCATAGGTTGTGATTTTTGTTGTGAGATTTTAGAGAGTATTTTGCATCAAAATTCCTATATCAATCACACATTTGAGGTAATTAAGTTTCTAAAATTACAATAATACGTTATATATTGCTAGATATTTAGTTATGTTTTATTTATTATTTATTAATTTAATTTTATTGGTTTGTGGATTTAATAGCGAATTTGATTACTAAGTGAAGTAATTTTGCTAGCTTTTGGATTATTGACTGCAAGAGGTACATATATATTCTCTTACTTCTACTTTTAATATTATTAAACAAATGTTAGAGGAGTTTGAATATCTTAAATATTCATCCATAGTGAAGTAGGTTCTGAGATTAAAATTGTGTGCTGCGATGATAACGGAAGGTTGAGAACTTGTGTGTTGTAGTGAAGTAAGTTCTGAGAAATTTGGTTGTGTGCTGCGGAGCTATAAGGAAGAAACTTATTGTATGCTGTTTGAATTGTTTGTTTTGCTATTCACATGCAGATGGTTAGGTTACTATTATAGGGGAAATGCTGCTCGATTTTATCTAGGATAATAAATAATTAGTTTAATATAGACATCCTATAAGGAAGAAACTTATTTTATGTTGTTTGAATTGTTTGTTTTGTTATACACATGCAGATGGTTAGGTCACTATTATAGGGGAAATGCTGCCCGATTTTATCTAGGATAATAAAAAATTTGTTTTATATAGACATACAACTTTATCACGTGCTTATTTAGTGTTGTTTCTTTTCTTTTCCATAGACATAGAAGAATATATGGATAAACAGTGGATCCCAACGAATAGGTTATTTACGGAATATAGGAACGGGGTCGATTTGTTCTTAAGGTTTTGTTCGGAAAATGTGAAAGACCCAAATTTTACTTATTGTCCATGTCTTAAGTGTGGAAATGTTAAAAAGATGGATCTTAAAAAGATTAAAGAACACTTATATTTCAATGGGATCGACAAGAGTTACACAATTTGGTATTACCATGGGGAGATAGCTCCGCTTGCTCCAACTCTGCCAAGTAGTCCAAAAGGAGTGAGGAGGAATATAGTGGAGGAGAACTGGGATCCATTAGATGAAATGATTGACGACGCACATTATGGATCAGGAGTAGACCCAAATAAGTTTGAGACACTCCTTAATGATGCCGAGAAACCAATTTACCCTGGTTGTACAAGATTTACAAAATTATCTGCGCTTCTTAGGTTGTACAATCTAAAAGCTAAACATGTCGAGATCCCTGATACTCTACGCATTAAGCAACCTCAGGTAAGTAACTTCAGCAGACATTTTTGAACATTTATAATAATTAAGTAGAATAATATGTATGCATTTTTTAAAAAGTTTCAATTTAATAATAAATTACTCACATTTTTAAATAATTAGTGTCCACACCAATCGGACAATGTGGCATGTGGATACTACTTAATGAGGATGTTGAAGGATTTGATTGAACATGCGGGTCCCGGACATTACTTGAGAACGATATTATTAATTAAAATTTACAAATTTTTTTAACAATAAATGTAATCAAATAATTAATTAATATATTTTACTTTATATTTCTTACAGCTAACAAGCACATCATATACAGAGGCACAAATTGATGAGTTGCGACAAGAATAGGCGACATATATGTTGCCGATAATCCAAAGTTACCGACCTCATTGATAGGTTTATTTTTTATTTTTTTACCTCTTTCTTCATACACAATGCAATATTTGTTCATTTTGAATATGTCTAACAAATATTGTATTTCTTGTATATGTCTAACAAATATATATTTTTTAAATCTGGAAGACTTTCAATGTCTCCCATTGAGAGAGGTGGGAGACTTCCCACGTCTCCTGGTGGGAGAGGTTGAAAGTCAAACATTGACTTTCAACCTCTCCCATTGGGAGACGTGGGAAGTGACTCACCTCTCCCAATGGGAGACGTTGGATGTCTCCTAGGGACTTCCCATGTCTCCCATTGGGAGAGGTGAGTCACTTCCCATGTCTCCCAATGGGAGAGGTTGAAAGTCAATGTTTGATTTTCCACCTCTCCCAACGGGAGACGTGGGAAGTGACTCACCTCTCCCAATGGGAGACATGGGATATATACCTACAATGACCCCAGCAACAACGTCTCCCCAATTGGGAGACATTGTAGACTTCCAATGTCTCCCAAATAAAGTCATAAAACTCTTATTTTCTTGTAGTGATAAGACTATATCATATACATATACTATAAAACATATGACTATAAAAACATATAACATATAGGACTACAATATTGATGGTCATTAACTCATTAACATGGCATGTGATAAAACCATATAGGTCCTTTGTCTACTAATTGAGGTAGGTTAGATCACATGGTAGTATATGATAACCTATCTAGGTCCTCTGTCTACTAATCGAGGTAGGGTAAATCATAACTCTAAACCATGAAAATGATAAAAATTCTTGGGGCTTGCTATCTAAGCAATTCATATGCCCAAGCGACTACAAAACATATTCTTGGGGCTTGCCATCTAAGCAAGTCATATGCCCAAGGGCTACAAAACATAATTATACATATACATATCATAACATAAACATATAAACACATATAATCTAACCCTTTTTCCTTACCAAAAACGGGATATGGAGACAAGAACGAGATTTGGAACACTCCTAAAAGAATTGTGAGTTTCTAAAGAAAAAGAAGATGAAAAGAGAAAACTAAATCATCCAAGAAGAAACTTACCGAAAACCTTAATGTTCAAGGAACTTTTACACCTAACCAAGAATCATAAACAAGAGTTAGGATCTGAAAGAAAACAAGGAAAACTAAAGAAATATGAAGAAATGAACTTGAGGATAAGAATACCTTGGTTGAACTAGAACCCGATCTACACCTCGATATAGAAATAACACTCAATCTTATTTCCCAAGTGTTTAGAAAAGCTTAGAATGATAAAGCTTTTAACCCAAAACCCAACTGTTTCTCTCTGTAGTAACCTTATCAACTTGAAGGCTCTGAAGAATACTTGAACAACGAAGAAAATGGCTGAGTACTAGGTCCTATTTATAGAGTTCAAGGAGTGAAACTAACACCTTTTAATTTGAATAAATAAATGAAAAAGATTTGAAATTTTGTTCAACAGATGCCCAGAACTCGGTCAAAATTGTTCAAAGGCAGGTCCAAGTAGTTAAGGCTATTTTCAAATTTAAAATCCCAAACTTTAAAAAAAATGTGAGTTGGAGCTGATATATTGCCCCCTATAGGCAATATATTGCCTCCCCCATATTCCCGAGCCCCGTTCGTTTGTTCGTGCGAAGTCGACGTGTTTTCTGTATCTTCCGTAGGCGATATATCGACCCCTATAGCTGCGATATATTGGCATACATTGATATATCAAACACGTATTTACAATTTTTCAACATATTTTGAATTGATTAAATAGCTTTGACTGAGTCAAAACGTAATCCTAACAACTGATGGAAGGTTCTAAGAGCTTATAGATCTTTCTTTTATTTAAACTATTCATCAAAATACTTAAATCCTTAATAAACATGATTATGAAAAGTGTCACATTCTTAATAGTTCTATCTAAACCTTAGGTTATAAATAATAATATTTCTAAAACCAACAATATTAATCAAACCTTATGTTATAATTAATATTTCTAAACTATAGGTTAAGCTTATAAAATCCATAACTGTTGCTATGAGTTTCCAATTAAGTCCCGGCTTGAACCAAAATCCATGGAAACTAACATACTACAAACTAATACTAACTACTACTACTATCTAGCTAAGTAAAATTCTGGGACACTACACTAATGTGATAATTGAATCAAGATAAGTTGAGTTCTTTGAGAATTTGTTGTATAGTGACAATAAGCCTCAAGAACCGATCTCATTAAAAGGAACTCAAGAGGAGTTACCTTCAAGGGTTGTAGAGCAACCAATATTGCCTAGAAGAAGCCAAAGGCTTAAAGAGAGTGGATAAAAAAAATGAAACATCTCAAGTAGAGACTCTTTACCTAGTAGAAGGAAACCATAAGGAAGACACTTAGAAGTATCCTATAGTACTTCAAGTGGAGGATGATCCTAAAACTTTCCAAGAAATTATCTCTTCAAGGGACTCTAACTTTTGGAAAGAGACAATAAATGATGAGATAGATTCAATTATGTCTAACCACACTTGGGATTGATCTACCACAAGGATCAAAGCCAATAGGTTGCAAGTGGGTCGAAGAAAATACAACACCAATGGGACAATTCAAGCCTATAAGCCAAGATTGGTGGCCAAATGGTTTAGACAAAAGGAGGACATAGATTATTTTGATACCTATTCACCGGTAGCAAGGACAATATCTATAAGAGTATTGTTTGTTTATCATCAATACACAACCTATACGTTCATTAAATGGATGTCAAAATGACATTCCTAAATGGTAATCTCAATGAGGAGGTGTACATGGAACAACAAGAAGGGTTTGTTCTACGAGAAATGAACATAAGATGTGTAAGCTTGTTAAATCATTGTATGGTTTAAAACAAGCACCAAAACAATGGCATGAGAAGGTTGATGAAGCCATTGTTTCGGATGGGTTTAGACACAATAGTGCGGACAAGTGCTTAGACTCTAAGACTTGTTATGACTATGTCATATTAGTATGTTTATATGTTGATGATATGTTGATATTAAGTAATGACATGAAAGGCATATTTGACACAAAGAGGTTTCTATCTTTTAACTTCAAAATGAAGGACCTTGGAGAGGTTGATATCATACTAGGTATCAATGTTAGAAGGAATGTGGATGGGTATGCCTTAGGTCAAGCCCATTATGTTGAGTAAATGCTTGATAAGTTTGGTCATCTTATTATCAAAGAGGCATACACACCCTTCGATACAAGTCTAAAGCTTGAAAAGAATGAAGGGAGAGCGGTGGCTTAACTAGAGTTTGCAAGTGCAATTGGGAGTTTGATGCATGCCGCTCATTATACTAGAGGGGACATTGCATTTGCGGTTAGTAAACTAAGTAGATTTACTAGAAATTCAAGTATTTTACATTGGAAGGAATGGGAAAGAGTATTTGGATACCTTAACTGGACCAAAGAGGTACGCCTCCAATATTCTAAGTTCCTACAATATGTGAGATACTTCGATGTAAGTTGGATATCCACTGTAGGAGATAATCTCTCCACAACCGGTTGGGTGTTCACCCTTGGTTGGGGTGCTGTTTCTTGGGGATCTAAGAAACAAACATGCATATGTCACTCAACCATGGAGTCCGATTTTATAGCTCCAGCGGCAACTAGCAAAGAAGCCAAGTGGCTAAGAGATCTCATGTTGGAGATACCAAAATTCGCAGTTGATGTATCACAATTTCGATACATTGTGAAAATCAAGCCACTTTGATTAGAGCTTACAACAAGACATATAATGGAAAGTCTAGATATATAAGTCTAAGACATGATTATGTGAGGGAGTTGATTGATAAGAGTATCATATCAATTTCATATGTAAAATCTTGTGAGACCTTAGCGGATCCGTTTACCAAACCTCTTGGGAGAGATTTGGTTTATTCCAAAAATAGAGGGAGGGACTAAAACTCTTTGACCAATAGATTCCCCAATGATGGACACCCAACTCAAAACTTGTATATATCATGTGTAGAGTTCAATGGGTAAGAATAAGTCATTGATAAGGGAATAGTTTCAAAATTAACAACTCAAAGGTCCCATCAAGGTTGAGTTAATGTTGATTGCTACCAGATATGAAGGTTGAGCCATTGGATTTTAATGAAATTCAGTTGAAGAGCAACAAGCATCTCTAATGGTAGCAAAGATGGTGTAAGAATTTTACCTATGTGAACCAAGAGGTGGTGCCGCCTCTCAGGAGAGTAGGAGTTTTCTCTCCAGATGGTTCATGAATGGATCAAGCACAAGGCCATTAAAAGTGCTAAGCGCAAAAAGTGGGAAATACATGAGTAATGAGATAGAGGTGTGTGAGACATTACCAATTTTTATCACTATGAATGTTGAGTTCAATCTTTTAAGAATACCTTAACATTTTAGTAGAAGCTTTATAGTGTTTTCACTAAGGTAAAGTTCAAACCCAAAACGTAATTTATTTTATACACTAATATCATTTGGCTAGAGGATTCAGAATGTATTTAACCAAGTGGGGTAAATGTTATGATTGGTTAAATACACGGTAAAATTAATTAGGCATGAAGAAGTGAAAAAACAATAACGATTGCACAAAAGTCAACATGTGAAAGTTGACTTTTGGTATAGACATTTATAAATCAAATTTTTGGGTCCAAAGTGTTTCTTTGGAGTATATGAGAGTATCCAAAACGTTTGGGAGCATTTGGGGATATGAGACACTTATCCTTTATAAAGAGTAGTGTCCTAAAACACATCAAGAAGAAGAAGATATGAGACAGAATCCTTACGCCACTGTGGTAGGCAATCTAATGTACACCATGATGTGTACACGACTTGGCATTTGTTATGCAGTAGGGATAGTCAGTCATTATCAATCCAATCCTGGATTGAGTCATTGGATTGTAGTAAATAATATTCTTAAGTATCTTCAAAAAACTAGAGAATAGATGCTTGTATATTCAGGTGGTGACCTGAACCCCATTGGATAAACTGATTCTGATTTTTAATCAGATAGAGATAGTCGGTATTCGACTTCTGGATCAGTGTTCACACTTGGTGGAGGAGCTGTGGTTTGGCGTAGTATTAAACAAACCAGTATCACAAATTCTACCATGGAAGCTGAGTACATAGCAGCTTGTGAAGCAGCTAAGGAGGCTGTGTGGCTAAAGAAGTTCTATTCTGATCTAACAATTATTCCAGATATGAATAAGCCACTTGTCCTATACTATGGGTTTTAGGGAGATGCCTCATTTTCTTTAGGGCACGTAGGAGATTGTTGGGAATAATGTCCTTTAAAGCATATGTTTTGAACAATGTTTTATGAAATAACTAATTGAAATGAATTTTTGCATATATTGTTTGTTTATTATTATTATTATTATTATTATTAGAATAATATTATTTGAATATCAAAAAATTCTCAAACTCGTTATTGTGACTACATTCTTGTATTGGTACGAGATGATTAAGATTGTTGGGAACAAATTTAAACAGTTCCTAGTAAAACAAAGTTATATTGAATCTTTGGATTAAATACTGTAAGTACAGTTCACTAGTATTATGAATACTTGTAATCTAGATCCGGATTACCGATGTAGTAGGACATCTTAGTGGAGGAACTTTGTATAAAGTGGTTATACATGAACGAGACCGATATGTTATTAATACTTAATAATATTGTTCACTTTATAAGTATTAATTAAACATATCAATAAGATGATCATATAAAAATTGATTTTAATCTTGAAGTTATTATGAACTCTTGTTTATGTCATATGACTTCTTTGATTCACTCGTTATGGTTTGTCAGAATGACCAGGCTGAAATTTTTTATTTTGGGAACTCATTGATGTAAGTGGCTAGGGACATAATATACAGATATGTAATCTATATTTTTCTGAGAGGAATTGAATAATGGTTCTCTTAAGGGCTGACTTTTTAAACTAAAAGGTTATTGAGCTCAAATTAATAAATCAGTTTATGAGTTAACCTTCACTAATAAAGTTAATGGTACTTAAGGAAACAAGATATAATTAAAGAGGTTAAACGATGATTAATTCCTACTTTAATTATGAACCATTAATAGAGGATTAAATTATATGTAGTGATTAAATCGACAGATACGTTTTATATGTTTGAAAGTACACAATAAATAAATGCCTATAATTACAAGAGTGCAATCTCATATTTTTAGTAGAATAATATTGAGATTAATAAATTAAGGTTATTATATAAAAGAGTTTTAATTAATAATCTAAATTTGTTGGAGCTTGACATTATAGGCCCACAGGTCCCCGAGATGGTTCTATCAACACTATTCAAGGTAAGAGTTGAAATCGGGAAGAATGAGGAAAATGACATATTTGGAAGAAATTTGTTCTTCATGGTCAATAATGTAATTGAGAAAAATTATTTAAGTAATAAATTAATTAATTATATTTTTCAAAAATTATTTTTTTAAATAAAATGGCATTTTCGAAAAATAGCAGTTAAATAATTAAGATAATTAATTTTGAATTAATTAGTTTTATTTATGTAAATAATGTAAAAATATATTTTTGATAATTCAAATTGGATTTAAATTTAAAATATTTATTCTTTAATTAATTTGATAAGATAAGTTATCAGGTGTAGATATTTTTTGAATAAATAATTATTAAATAATAATTAAAAAAATAGTTGGAACACATCCCTGAAATCAATGATGTTTTACTTACCAACTACAGTGCATGCAGTGTAGTTGGCGTGTAACAAGGTCCAAGTATGGGTCTTGGATATTCTTTTATTTATTTAACTATTCAATAATTAGTTTATCATTTGAATTTTGAATTTTAAAATTTATTATTTATTTTATAAATATATCACATGGAAATAATTTTAGTACGACAATAATAGGATTATTCTATACTTTTGACAAAGAGAAAAATATATTGTATTATTTTATCTATCTTTGAAAATTGTCTCAGACCTAATATTCTAAGATCTCATGTGTTGAGAATATCTTGTTATTCAGAATTTTTTCCGTACCATTACTCTACATGCCCACACACATCTTAAGGTGTAGAGATACATCTTGGGAGATCTTGGTCTGAGTATTTCAAAGACTGCTTTGGATTGGATGTTAGTTGGAGATACAAAAAGATAGCGAGGATTATTGATAGTTCTTCAACTGGTAAATCCTCATCTTTCGATTTCTCTATGATTAATGTTTTGCATGTTAATGGATTCGATTATTTAAAGTATTTTAAATCTCTGGGCACATTAGCTCGTGCTTTCCGCTGCGCACATGGTAAACCAGTTACCAACAATTGGTACAAGAGCGGTCATTAACCTCTGCATACATTAATTGTTGTGTGGGTATAATTTGCATTCTTATATTTTTGTAATATGTGATGAATGGATGGATGTTTGTTCTTAAAAGTTGTTAAGTATATGGTGTTTTGGGTTTAGGAACTGTTCTTATTTTTCTAGATCTACAAAATTGTAAGACATATGGGAAATATGATTTTTTGTAATTTAATTTTATGCAATAGTATGATTAATTGCAAAAGTGTAAAATCCCGAGCTCCAAGCCCCAAGGGTGCCAAGACCTTCTTGGCACCCTAAGCCTCTGTGCCTGAGACAATCGCACACCCAATCGCCCCAGCGTCTTAACGCTTGCCCGCAGCTGCCAGTGCACCAGGCACCCAGCCCCACGGCTGCCCTGCGCCTCTGGCGCTCCTCTCGCATCCCTTGGCACACACGCCCATGCGTCTTGGCGCCCCTATCGCGCCCAGTCGAACCTTCCGAGCCTCCTGGCTCCCACCACACCTTGTGTGCCGTGCTGCCTAGCGTGCCCAGCCACGCCTTGTTGTCTTACATGCCTGAGCCTTTACGGCTTGGTGAGTTTGTGGCTCTTTGAGCCTCCCCACCAAGCTGAGCCCTAAAATTGCAAATCATCATCACTTGGCTCCTTACCTGAGCCGTACAGTGATTATTGGTTTCCTTGAATTTGTGGGCTTGACCAAATTGTTAATTGGAATTTTAAAATTATGATTAAATTTTGAATTAAGTGGCCCAAGTTCAAAATAGACCTGTGAATACAAAAATTCAGCTTGAACGAGGCCCCTGCCTCGTGACCCTCAAAACATAGGTTTGGGATGGAAATAGCCTCGCGGACACACCCCTATGTCTCGCGCCAAGGGCCTTGCGGACACGCTCCTGCGCCTCACGCCAGGACCTCGTGGACATGCCCCTGCGCCTCACGCCAGGGGCTTCGCAGACACGCCCCTACGCCTCGTACCAAGGCCTCGCGGACATGCCCCTACGCTTCGCGGACACACCACTACGCCTCACCCCACGGCCTCGCGGACACGCCCCCACACCTTGTGCCAGGGCCTCACGGGCATGCCCCTGTGCCTCATGCCAGGACCTCGTGGACACGCCTTTGTGCCTCGTACCAGGGCCTCATGGACACGCCCCTGTGCCTCGCACTAGGACCTCGCAGACACACCCCCACGCCTCGCGCCAGGGCCTCGTACACATGACTCTACGCCTCATGCCAGGGCCTCATGGACACGTTCTGTGCCTAGCAATAGGGCCTCGCATACACGCCCCTGCGCCTTGTGCTAGGGCCTCGTGCACACACCTTTGCATCTCGTGCCAGGGCCTCGCGGTCATCGCCTCGACCACATAGCAGTGCCTCACGCCCCACTTGGCCACACGATAGCGCATGCCTTGACTCCAAAGTGCACATCGTCCATAAGGAAGGCTCAGTTCTCCAAACCCCATGCCATGAGGCTGATACATAGCAGGGCTTCATTATGCAAGGCCTATCTCCCACAAATGCCTCAATGTGGAGGTCGTGTGCAGGAAATCCACTCTATATTAATGAAGAACCCGCAATCTTCTTCATTACTTAGCAAAATGTAAAGAAGCTTGGAGAGAGTTTATATCTTATAAATAAAAGAAAGACCATCAGGTAGAAGGCGTGCCCATGAGTACGGGATGCAAGACCCTGAGAAGGATAGAGGCATGACTCTGACATCTGTGCCTGGCAAGTAGTGGAAGTACGAGAAGTGATGGCATGACCTGCATGTCTCTGACCATGAACAAGCATCGACACCATGATCCGCTGCTCCAACACGACCCGTGCTACTACCATGACAGTGTACCCAAGTGCCTTCTTGTCCCCTAGGACCACCTTGTATCAAAGGCCATTAGAGCTAGGCTTTAATTAGACCTCCACCCCTTAAACTAAGGGGTTGGAAAATTCTTGTAATGCCAGGCTATTCAAAGAACAATATATATGTTTTCTTTCATTACTCTCCTGCCGTTTTTCTATGAGTCTCCATAAGTTTTCCTATGTTTATAAGTTCCTGGTTAAGTCTTTGAATTTTTTGACCTTTATTAGTTGACGAGTTCTCACCGTCAATAGTTTGGCACCGTTTATAGGCAGGATAAGTGTCAAGTCACTGTTCTTCTATTGATTCTAGCAGAGAAAGATGCCAAGATGTTCTAAGCGTCTAAGAGAACCATGAGAGGTTGAGGTCCTCCTTGACAGAGATAAGCTGAAAGCCTAAATGAGGAATCCTCCACCACCCAAAAATGTGGATGCACCAAAGGAGCCTAGGGGTCCTGAAGATGAATGGGAGGCTTCGTCTCTAGCTATCCTGCCTGATGAAAACCATTCAGGACCAGCTGCTGCTCCTACGGGAGGTGCCAAAGCATTTTTTCCCCCAAGGTCGCCGAAGGTGCCAAACTCTGGACAACAAGATCTGGGTCCATCAACGCACAGGCCTGACAAGAGTCCTCGAGTACATTCCATAAGCTCGAGCTCTACGTCACGATTCTACGAAGAGGAGATACGCGAGTTACACTGGAAGAACCAAAGGCTAGAAACCACCATAGAGAATATGCAAGAGGTGCTGAATGGCCTGCAATAGGGAAAGTCAAGTGTACCTCTTCCTAGGCGAAAGGAGAAAGGCCAAGAAGGAGGAGAAACCATAGTCCCCATGGATGGTGGGAGGACTTGAATCTCAACTAGCAATACCCCTCGGCCAAAGCAGCATGAACTTCCTGGACAGGTGAAGTAGCCTAAGAGGCCAGAACGGAAGAGCAATGCTAACCCTCAGTCACTTCAAGGGAAACACCCTCAGACTTATGGGAAGAACTCAATAGGAAAAGGATGAACAAGAGGACCACACCTCCTATGGCTCCCCAGAAGACAAAAAGAAAGGAAAGGCCAACCCATTCGACTTGAGAGACTCCTTGAAAAAAAGGAGGCAAGACTTAGACTCCGAGATGAGGAGCGTACAGAGCAAGATAATCACCGCGTCTGGGGGGCACACTGTTGACGATTAGTTTGATTACAAATTTCCCTTCGTTAGAGAACTCCAAGCCATGCAGCTCCCAGCCAACTTCAAAGAGCCTCACATGACCCTTTACGAGGGCAATACAGATCCAAAATACCATCTTGATGCGTTCAATGACCTAATAAAGTTAAGGGGAATTACTAGCAGAGCCAGATGCCACTGTTTTGCTGTCACGTTAAAGGGTCCTGCGTACAAGTGGTTTAAGAGACTCCGACCAGGGTCCATCAAATCTTGGCAACAATTTTCTGACGAATTTCTCCAGCAACATCACACTGTGCGTGATTACACCTTGCCAGGCACCAACCTCGCTAATGTGAAACAAGGAGAAGAAGAGAGCCTGATGAGCTATATCCATAGGTTCAATATGGAGGCAGCCAAAGTAGGAAGCCTAACCCGTCGGGAGTTAAAAATTGCCATTACAGTCGGGGTGGCCTAGGTAGTAAGCTGTGGGATACCATTCTAAAGAGGGAGGTCACTGACATAGACGATTTCTATGAATGGGCATAAAAGTACATTTGTGTTGAAGACGACCATGAGAACTCGCCCATGCATTCAAGGTGACATATACGGGGCCTCCTCAAGGTGTCATAGTTTAGGTGAGGGTTGTTTTCGGGGGACCCCGAGTATGAGGACAAGTCTACAAACTCGACCCCCAGAGGAACGCTAGACAACCCCTCACATGCCATAAAGCCATGTCTCGTTGGTGATATGGATGCAAGTGTATGTGGAAAGTGTACTAAAAAACACAAAGGAATAGGCTCAAAACCTTTAGACACAAGTGCTTGAAACAACCAACTACAGGGTGTAAGGGGAGGGTATATGTGCAAAAGGGTGTATATACATAAATCAGTTCATGAGGAGCTTTGTCTGAGATAACCCTTCCCAAGTAACTCTAATTTAGACCCCTTAAGCACAAGAAATGGTGAAGGCGTACCTTGAGTGGGTAAAGTTGCGCACTGTCGTAGCTGCAGAAATACCAGGGGTCGAAAGTACACGCCTACAAAAAAGAAAGGAGATAGATGTTTTAATCTCCTAGCACATATAAAGATATTTACATACAAAAAAAAAAAAAGAGAAAAGAAAGACAAAGTTCCCTTGTGAGGGATAAAACCACTCACCTCTTGGAAGTTTTGAAAACAAAGGCACCACCAAGCTAAGAGGAGAAAGTGTAGAAATTATCCTTGAGAAGAAGGCCTATTTATAGGAGGCTCAAACTCATCCTATCCATTGAATTCAATATTCGATCTATGGTCAAGAATGGAGTCAAACACCCACATTGGGATTCGCGAAGCCAAATGATAGGTTCACATTTACTCTCAAGGAATGATGAGGATAACCATCCTAAAGTGTGTTACTTAACACTACCAAGGAAAAGAAACACCCTAACACTACAAGGGGTTCAAGAACACCAAACCAAAAAGTCTACTGGAGCACCTAAAGGCCCTCCCATAGACTGGGGGGCAAGTGTGAATACCAAAATTTAGCTTGAACAAGGCCCCCACCTCGTGACCCTAAAAACATAGGTTTGGGATGGAAATAGCCTCGTGGACACACCCCTGTGTCTCGCTCCAAGGGCCTCGCGCACATGCTCTTGCGTGTCACGCTAAGGGCCTTGCAGACACGCCCCCACGTATCGCGCCAAGGCCTCGCGGACACGCCCCTGCGCCTTGCACCAAGGCCTCGTGGACACTCCCCCACACCTCGCGCCAGGGCCTATAGGACACGCCCTCGCACCTCGCGCCAGGGCCTCACGGACACGCCCTGCGCCTTGCGCCAGAGCCTCACGCACACGCCCTTGCACCTCTTGCCAGGTGCACGCGCACATGCCCCTACATCTCGCGCCAGGGCCTCGCGGACATCACCTCGGCCACAATGCAACACCTCGCGCCTCACTCGACCACATGACAGTGCATGCCTTGATGCCAAAGTGCACATCGTCCATAAGGAAGGCTCGGTTCTCAAAACCCCACTCCACGGGGCTGAAACGTAGCAGTGTCTCATTACACAAGGCATATCTCCCACAAATGCCTCAACGTCGAGGCCGTGTGCAGGAAATCCACTCTATATTAATGAAGAACCCGCAATGTTCTTCATTACTTAGGAAAATGTAAAGAAGCTTGTAGAGAGTTTATATCTTGTATATAAAAGGACCATCAGGTACAAGGCATGCCCATGAGTACAAGATGTACGACCATGAGAAGGACAGAGGCGTGACTCTGACATCTGTGCCTGGAAAGTAGTGGAAGTACGAGGAGTGATGGCATGACATGCATGTCTCTGACCAAGAACAAGCATCAACACCATGATCCGCTGCTCCACCATGACCTCTGCCACTACCATGACAGTGTACCCAAGTGCCTTCTTGTCCCTTGGGACCACCTTGTATCAAAGGCCATTAGACCCAAGCTTTAAATAGACCTCCACTCCTCAAACTAAGGGGTTGGAAAATTCTTGTAATGCCAGGCTATTCAAAGAACAATATACATGTTTTCTTTCATTACTCTCCCGCCATTGTTCTCTGAGTCTCCATAAGTTTTCCTAAGTTTATAAGTTCCTGGTTAAGTCTTTGAATTTTCCGAGCTTTATTAGTTGACGAGTTCTCACCGTCAACAAGTTCTATATGACCAATTGGGTTTTTATTGGCCATGTTCAATATTTTTTAAAATTATTGAAGTCGTTTATAATTCAAAATTGGGCTAGATGTCATAAAAATAATAGAAAGCCCAAAAGATGGAGATGGAGATTCTACACAATGCCTTGGTTTTATTATATTAATTTTGTAAATTATTGCAAGTGTTGTAATTTTTCTAGAAATACCCAAAACACCCGGCTCACATTTATTTACTTATTTATTTATTTATTTAAATGTTTGAATGTATTAAAAGTGTTAAATAACATTGTTATGTATTATAACATGCCATTCATATTACCCACACAATATATCTAATTCATGCATACATCTCATATCGACTAGAAACATGTTTGAATTAGGGATATCCTCTTTGATTATATGCATTAAATGAATCATATAATGAATCTAGATTAATCTAGAACAAATTGGTTTCTTCAAAAAAAAAAAAAAAACATCTAGAACAAAGCGTTAAATTGATTTTAAGTGTTAATCTCAAGACCTATTTGATAATTAATTTTATTAGATAGGCAAATGATATTCTAAATAATTAGAGTATTTATTGACTAGATATGTAAGGACCTATTTAGTAAGATGATTAAATATTGTTTAATGATTTAAATGCTTAATGGGAGTAGTAATTATTAGAATATCATTTGGTAAATTAATTGGATTAATTTAATTAATTAAAAAACATAAGATATTTTGAGAAAACACATATTCTAAAATAGTGAGTGGGAGAAGGGGTAATAACAATAACTCATATGGTTTCCATTATTAGTTAACACCAATGTTACATGAAATGGGCCTCGAGTCACCTTTGTTTGTGCCCCCTAAGGAAGGTTTCTGACTGTGTTATTATTCAAGGTTAACTTCTATATAGAATAGGATTGATGATGTATTTTAAGTTTGACTGAACCTAAAACACACTTTTGAGTTAAGTCCTTAATCTAAAATAATGGGTTGCACTCACAAAGCTTAACTAGGCTTTCAAGCGCCTTAGTTAATCTTGACAAAACTAGCGGTTGTTCGTAAGTCAAAAGAGAAAATATTTGGTTTTAAGTTTTCACTTATGAGTTTGAGAAGTGTCTCAAAATTAATTTAAAACAAAAGAGTACAAAGACAAGTACGAACACATCAAGACATCGTATGAGTTGTGGCATATGATTCATAAAGATGTTGGATCTCCAGATATAATGGAGTTAGTAAAAAAGGACACAAAAGGTGAATTCGAATTTGCCTTTACTCTTACACTTATGTGATTGATGTTTTATTAACATTATGAATGTTATAATGCATGGTTCTAAAATTATATTTCTGCTCCTTGCAGAAATGATGGCTCTTCCTCCGAAAGAGTCAACTTTTAAAGGGAAGGCATCGACATCAAAGAACAAGTGGAAGACCCATCATTAGTTTTATTTGGATATTAATTTTGTTACGAGCAATTTAAAATGTAAAAAGTCTGTTCTTATTTTAGAAATTTTTTATTTCTATTTGGAACAAGAAAACTAATGTCTTAGAAAATTTTAGTTTATGATTAGTAATGTGATTATTAATTGTGAACTTTATTATTTCTATGTTGCATGAACAAGGTTTCAATATTTCTTTCAATAATAATCCGATTGTTATCTCAAGATCTGGTATTGAAATATGTCATGCAAAAGACCAATGATGGGTTGTATAAACTTAAGGCAATAGAGCGATCTATATACAACTCTAAAATGTTTAAAGTTGCAAACCCAAGATCTATTAAACGTCTAAAAACAGATTTTGACAGTGAAACATATCTATGGCATTTGAGAATGAGGCATATTGGTTTTGATAGAATTAACAGACTAGCAAAGGAGGGGCCATTTAATTAACAAATTTTGCACCCCTGCCAACGACCCACAACCCTGCCAACTGTCATCCACCATGACACACCCATTAGAGTTTGTGTCATGCAAACCCTAATGGATGTGTAATTGTCCATTTGAGCCATTTTGAGCCCAATATAATTAAAAGTATTTTAATTATAATTTTTTAAATTAATTATGGTGAGTCTAAATTCCAATTGGGCATCAATAACTTGTTGGGTATTAAAATTGAACTTTTGATTGTTTTAAAGTTGTTTAAAATGATTAAAATTTATTTAATTCATAATGGATAATTAAAATGGTAATGACCCAAAGACTAAAAGAGAAGGTCCAAGATCAAAGGAGTTTCTCTTCATTAGGCCTTAGTTAGTTTAATTATTTTGTGTAATTTTTTTTCAAGTGTTGTAATTTTCTAGAAATACCCAAAGCACCCAACCCACATTTATTTATTTGCTTGAACATGATCAAATTATTTAATACTTTATCATGCATTATAACACACCATACATATTACCCACACAATACATATTAGGCATGAATTTTTTAGAAACATGCTTAGGATTGATTATGTGTTTTTATTTGATAACTCATATAATTAATTTAATCTTAATTAGTTAAGATGGTCAAAAGAATATAAAGTTATTATTTTCTTATTTAAAAAAATTATTTTATTCAATTAAATGGTATTCTATTTAAAATGGAAAAATAAAATTAATCTAGGGCATGATTATTTATTTTGCATAATTAGATTAGTATTTATTCAAATATCATTTGGTAAATTTAATTTAATTAGTTTTGCAACCAAATTGAAAAATATTGATTTTGAGAAAAAACACATTTTCTAAATAGTGAGTGGGAGAGGGAATTATGATAATAAGTCTCATGGTCTTCATTATTGGTTGAACACCGAGAGGCATAGGAAAGGCCTTGTGTCGCCTCCGTTTGTGGCTTCCCTAAGGAAAGGCTTCCAAATATGTTTATTTTATCTCAAGGTTGGTTCTCATAAGAGAATAAGATCAGTGATGTATTTCAAGTTTGACTGACCCAAGGCACACTCTTGAGTTAAGTCATTAATCAAGAAATAACGGGTTACACTCCGAAGATGTGTCTAGGATTTTGACCATGACTAGTATAACTTGACCAAACTAGCGGTAATTCATAAGTCAAAAGATAAAAAATGATTTTTTATCTTTTCACTTATGGAGTTGAGATATTGTCTCAAGATTAATTTGTGATTAGTTTAACCTACTTTAAGGTTGGTCCATTAATTTTCAAATTAATCTATCATGGACTAGTAACTATTTTTTGTATGTTATTTTACATGTTGCATTCATGGATCATGTTTACTATTCCAAATATAAACTGATATTATTATATGCATTAATTCATTATATTTTATTTATTTAATTTTCAGCAATATGTCCAATCCAAACCATGTAACTGCTTTACTTGCTAATGAGAAATTGACTGGTGATAACTACATGAAATGGAAATCGAACATCAATATTGTTTTGGTATGTGAAAACTAAATTTTTGTCCTAAATGTGGAGTGTCTTGAGGTTCTTGCTCTCACTGCTGCCAAAACTGCTAGAGAAAAGTATGACAATTGGATCTTATCTAACAATAAGGCCAAATTTTATATGCTTGCTAGTGTGAGCGATGTGCTCAAAAAGAAGTTTGAAACTGTTGAAACAACTTATGAGATTTTGGAATCTCTACATGGCATATTGGGCCAAAAATCTGATAAGTGCCGACATGATGCTACTAGAAGCTTCATGAATATGAAAATGAAGAAAAAAATTTCTGTCAGAGAACATGTCCTAGACATGATCAACATATTGCACAACGCAGAAATCCATGGTGCAACCATTGATGAGAGAACTCAAGTAAGTGTGATACTTGAATCTCTCACACATCTTTTGCGGCATTCACTACCAACTATGTTATGAACAAGTTAGAGTACAACATGACCCAACTGATGAATGAGTTGCAAACTTTTGAGTTTCTAAACAAAAGTTTCGCTAAGGTTGAGGAGGAAAATGTTGTTGAAACCAAGCCTTCCACTTCAAATGGTAATTGGAAGAAAAGGAAGGGTGGCCAAGGGAAGGACAAGAAAAATGACAACCAACCAGAGAAGACCAACAAGTCTTCCAAGAAGAATAATTATGCAAAAAACTCCAAAAAGAAGGCACCAAAAGGATCATACTTTCATTGTGGAGTTGATTTTCATTGGAAAAGGAATTGTCCTAAGTACCTGGCTGAACTGAAAGGCAAAAAGAAGGGTAAATTGGATTTGCTTGTTTTAGAATCTTGTTTAGTGGAAGGTGATTTTTCATCTTGGATAGTTGATTCCGGAGCCACTAATCATGTATTTTTTTCTTCGCAGAGTCTTAGTACTTCAAGGAAGCTGGCTCATGGAGAGATGACCATGAGAGTTGGAAGTGGACAGGAGATCTCGGCAGCTGAAGTTGGAAAAGCTCGCCTAGTTTTTGATAATAATAAATTTATTGTGTTGGACAATGTTTATTTTATTCTTGGATTTGCTATAAATTTTATTTCCTTATCAAAATTGCATGAACAAGGTTTTAAGATTTCCTTTAATTGTTATTTCAAAATATGGTTTTTACATTTGTTCTGTAAAGTATGAAGGTGGACTTTACAAGTTAGAATCCAATGTTGAGCATATTTATAATTATGAATTATTTAAAACTACAAATCTCAGATCTTTTAAAAGATAATAGACATATTTTGATAGTGAAACATTTTTGTGGAATTTAAGATTGGGACATATTGGTCTAGACAGAATTAACAGACTAACAAAGGATGGTTCTTTAAGAGAACTATCTACTAGTTCTCTCCCAGTCTGTGAATCCTACCTAGAAGGCAAAATGACCAAGAGACCTTTTTCTGCTAAAGGTTCTAGAGCCACCGAACCACTTCAACATGTACATACAGATGTTTGTGGTCCACTAAATGTCCAAGCTAGAGGAGGTTATGAGTATTTCATCACTTTCATTGATGATTATTCAAGATATGGTTACATACACTTAATGCAATGGAAATCTGAAACTTTTGGTAAGTTTAAAGAATTCCGAGCAAAAGATGAAAAGAAATTAGGTAAATCACTAAAAGTACTTCGATCAGATCGAGGTGGAGAGTACTTAGATTATGAATTTGAGGACCATTTGCATGAGCATGGAATTCAATCCCAACTCACTGCACCTAGCGTGCCACAACAAAATGGTGTTTCAGAAAGGCAGAACACAACCTTATTGGATATGGTTAGATCGATGATTAGTTTCTCGCCATTGCCTTTGACATTATGGGGTTATGCAATAAAATGTGCTCTATACATACTCAATGTTGTTCCATCGAAGTCTATTTAGAAAACACCATTGGAATTATGGAATGGTACTAAACCTAGTTTATGCCATTTTTCGTATATGGGGTTGTCCGGCACACATGCTTAAAGGATATACTTGGAAGTTGGAAGCGCACACTGAAGTGTGCATGCTTGTAGGATATTCCAAAGAAACAAAAGGTGGTATATTTTATAGTCCTAAAGATAACAAAACATTTGTATCTACAAATGCTACTTTTCTGGAGCATAACTATATAAATAACCACAAACCTCAAAGTAAAGTCGTACTTGAGCAAATGGTTTCAAATAAACAAGAACAATCACCAGTAGTGGCAAATGAAAAATGACTAGAGGATATTGCTAGTTCTAGTCAAAACAATGGAGAGATTTGTCATAGTGGGAGGGTTGGTAAACAACCAGTTCGCTATGAACATGAAGTTCAAATGCTTGTGTCTAACACAAAAAAAGATGATCTATTGACATATAGAGATGCAATGGAAGATTCTGACAAAGAAAAATGGCTAAACGCCATGGAACTTGAAATGGAATCGATGTATTCCAATTTTGTTTGGACTCTTGAAGATGCACCTGAAAATGTTAAACCTATTGGTTGCAAATGGATATTCAAGAAGAAGAGAGGAGCATATGGGAAATTAGTGACTTTCAAAGCAAGGCTAGTAGCAAAAGGCTACACACAGAAAGAAGGAGTTGATTATGAAGAAACATTTTCACTTGTTGCCATGCATAAATCTATCCGCATACTCTTATCCATAGCTGCTTACTTGGATTATGAGATTTGGCAAATGGATGTTAAAACAACTTTTCTGAATGGCTATCTTGATGAAACCATTTACATTTCTCAACCAGAAGGGTTCAAAGTTAAAGGTCATGAGCAAAAAGTTTGCAAGCTTCTTAAGTTTATTTATGGACATAAACAAGCTTTGAGATCTTAGAATCTTAGATTTGATGAAACATTCAAAATGTTTGGTTTTGAACAAAACGCTGACGAACCTTGTGTTTACAAACAAATCAAAGATAAGATTGTGGTATTCCTCGTTCTTTACGATGATGATATTCTACTCATTGGGAATGACATAGAAACATTATCAAAATTAAATAAATGGTTTGTTAGGAACGAGTTTCCTAATACGCAGCAGAATGGTGGTGAGGTTGGCCCAGTGTACAACAAAATTTTTGTAACATATTTAAACTACCTTTAAATATGCGAATCCATTAATATACATACATTAATCATAAGCAAGATAATAATAGAAATCATACCTCTTAAAGCCTATCAAGTGTCCTTGCTATCTTTTCGTATTTAGAACGATCTTCCTACCCAAGCCGCTCCCACGTACTCACACCAAGATCTTCCAAAGCGTTCTCTACACCTCAAGAAATGTGTGGGCACTTAGAGAATGAATGATAGTTTATTTGTGATTCTACTTGATGTACTCAACTCATGAGATCAAGAGAATAGGCCTGAGAATTGGTTCTTTATTTTCAAGGAGTGAAAACTATCGTTCTATTTTTCACAGAGCGAATGTTCAGAGTTGTTTCACATCTCCATCTTTTGATATTTTTCTGATTAGTCATACTTAAAAGAAAAAATTCAAATTTTAAAAAATAAATCTGTAACCATTTTACAATTTACTTTTTAATTAATTAATTATTCTATTAATGAAAAAATCCAAAAACCAAAATTTGAATTATCCATTAATTAATTAATTAAATAAATAAAAATGAAAATACCATCCCTGAAAATTGCCCTACACGACATACACAGTACATGGACTGTGTGTGCACGTGTAGCTTCCCTAATTTTAGGGATGTTGGTTTTTCAATTTTTATTTAATTATTTATTCAAACTACTTTGTCAGATAAGATCTAACTACCTAATAACTAATTCAAATTTGAATTCAAATTAATTATCTTTCTAATTAATTATCAAATATAATTAATTATTTGAATAAAGATTAATCTTTTAAATTCAAATCCAATTTGAACTTATCAGATTATTATCTCCCACTCAAATAAAGATATTTAATTAATTCTACCAATTAATTAAATCCAAAATTTTCAAAAATAAATATTTAATTTATTATAATTTCAAAAATTATAATTAATTAATTATTTAATTAAATTTCGAAATTAATTTAATTATTTAATATAATTTCGATACAATAATTAAATATTAATTAATTTTATTAACTACAACTAATTTGTAATTAATTAATTAATTACTATTATCATACAATTGCATATTTGGCCTGAAGAACAAATTTCTTCTTAAATATGTCTTTAAACTATTTTGCCTTCATATCAACTCTTACCTTGAACAATTTTGATAGAGCCGCTATGAGGACCTATGGACCTATAATTCCAAGCTCCAATAAATTTGAGATTATTAATTAAACTCTTTAATTAAATAATCTTAATTTATTAATCTCATGATTATTCCACTACAAATATGAGACTGCACTCTTGTAATTATAGACACTTCATTTACTGAGTACTTTATAATCATAAAGCGTCCATTGATATAATCATTGCATACAACTTGACCCTCTAATAATGGTTCATAATTAATCGGGAATAAAATTACCGTTTTACCCTTTTAATTATCTCTTGTTTCCTTAAGTACCATTGACTCTACTAGTGAAGGTTAATTCATAACTAAATTATGAATTTGAGCTCAATAACCTTTCAGTCCCAAAAGTCAACCCTTAAGAGAACCATCATTCAATCTCTTGTGAGAAGGCATAGATTCCATATCTGTATACTATGTCCCCAGCCGTCTATATTAATGAGTTCCCAAAACAAAAGTTTCTAGCCTAATCATTATGACAGACCCTAACAAGTGAATCAAAGAACTCATATAACATAAACAGGAGTTCATAGTAACTTCAGGATTAAGATCTATTTTTATATGATCATCAGTTGATATATTTAATTAATACTTCGAAACGGTATTTAACTAAGTATTAATAAACATATCTGGTCCAGTTCTAGATATTCTCTAATATATAAAGCACCTCCACTAAATTGTCCTACCACACTAGTGATCCGGATCTAGATCACATGTATTCATAATACTAGTGGACCGTACTTGCAGTAATTAATCTAAAGATTCCATAACTTTATTTTACTGCGAACTATTCAAGTTCATTTATCTCAAACACAATCCTCCCGTACCAATACGTGATTGAGATCACATATATGAACTTAGGAATTTTCCTGATATTTACATAATATTATCACAGAATAATATAGTCCATAAAATATATGCATAAAAAATTCAATTTATTTATTTATTTCATAAAACAATGTCTACTACATTTGCTTTCAGGGCACATTTCCAACAATCTCCCACTTGCCCTAAAGAAAATGATGCATCTCTCTCATTCCCATGTTTCTTACATGCTCCTTAAAAGATTTTATAGATAAAGTCTTTGTGAAAGGATCTGCAAGATTATGCTCTGAAGCTATCTTCATAACTGCAACATCTCCTCAATGAACTATCTCTCTTAGCAAGTGATACTTCCTCTCGATGTGCTTTCCCCTCTTGTGACTCCGTGGTTCCTTTGAGTCAGCTACTGCCCCACTGTTGTCATAGTATATGACTAGTGGCTTATCCACATCTGGACAACTTCCAGATCTGAATAGAACTTTTTGAGCCACACAGCCTCCTTAGCTGCTTCACAAGCCGCTATATACTCGGTTTCCATGGTGGAGTCTGCAATGCTGGTTTGTTTAATACTTCGCTAGACTACCGCTCCTCCTCCAAGAGTAAACACTGATCCAGAAGTTGATCTTCGACTATCTCTGTCTGATTGAAAATCAGAATCAGTGTAACCAGTGGGGTTTAGGTCTCCACCTGAATATACAAGCATATAATCTCTAGTATTTATAAGATACTTGGGAATATTCTTTATTGCAGTCCAATGACTCAATCCAGGATTGGATTGATAACGGCTGACTATCCCTACTGCATAACAAATGTCAGGTCTTGTACACAACATGGCGTACATTAGACTGCCTACTGCTGAGGCATAAAGATATTGTCTCATGTCTTCCTCTTCCTGAGGTGTTTTGGGACACTGCTCTTTGGAAAGGAATACTCCAGAACAGGTTGGCATATCACCCTTTTTGAAGTTTTGCATATTAAAGCGTTCTAGCACCTTATTAATATAAGTTGCTTGAGACAATGCCAAATTTTTGTTTTGTTTATCTCTAAGAATCTTAATGCCCAGAACATACTTGGCTTCTCCCAAATCTTTCATTTGGAATTGTTCAGCTAACCAGTTCTTTACTTTTGATAATGATGTTACATCATTTCCAATCAGTAATATATCATCAACATAAAGAATGAGGAATATTACTACACCATCTTTGATTTGTTTATAGACACAAGGTTCGTCAATGTTTTGTTCAAAACCAAACGTTTTAATTGTGTCATCAAATCTAAGATTCCAAGATCTAGAAGCTTGTTTGAGTCCATAAATGGATCTAAGAAGCTTGCAAACCTTTTTCTCTTGACCTTTTAACTCGAACCCTTCTGGTTGAGACATGTAAATGGTTTCGTCAAGGTAGCCATTCAGAAAAGCTGTTTTGACATCCATTTTCCAAATCTCATAAATCATGCACGCAGCTATGGATAAGAGTATAGGAATGGAATTTAGCATGGCTACAGGAGAAAAAGTTTCTTCATAGTCAACCCCTTCTTTCTGTGTGTAACCTTTGGCTACAAGCCTTGCTTTGAAAGTTGATGGACCCAAAACGGGTGTGTTTAAAAATTTATAAATCACAAGCGCACGAATCGTTCATATAAAATAGTGATCGTGTAAGCAAGGATGTCGAACCCAAAGGAGTTGTCTAAAATCGAAAATAAAACTATTTTAAATCAAAATTAATAAATTCTAACCTAGTTCCAAAGATTGATGAGATTTTTGTATAATAAAAATAAAATAAAAGACAATAATAAATATATTAAAGACAATATATATAACATAGATTAATAATAGAAATGAAGATAGTAAAATAAGATTATTAAGGATTAGAATCCACAAAATATAAGTTCAATAATATTTATAAGTACATTGATTCCCAAGTTTTAGTGATAGTTAAAATAAATCAAACTATCATTTTCTAAATAAATTTATAATTTTAAGCATAAATTATTTCTAAAAAGATAGGATTTTTCTTCACTTTTCAAAGTTATAATTTCAAAGCATTTAGTGTAAATCAATCTAATGAAATAACAAATAAATCAATGAACATTATTTATAAGGCAAAACATAATATTTTTGTTCTAAACATGGATGTGTACAATTTAATGACACATCTTACACAAAGAATATTATGTATTTGCACTAATGAAGAACAAAGTTTAAATATGTACTAACAATCCAAAATACATGATATTTAAGATGAAAGAAGATATTTGAAGAAGAAAATTCCATAAACTTTATTGCACAAAATGGGAAATCAACATACAAAATAAATACTATCTAGTTACATAATGTTTCATCATCACCTTAATAATCTTAAAAAGATTAGAAACACATAGCTAGAATAGCAAATACAAACTAAAAATTACAAACATAAATAGGAAAATTTGGAGGAGAAACCCCCAAAATTTCCTCTAAAAATACATAGAAAATAACCAAAAAGAAGAAGAAGAGAATAGAGAGGTTTTGAAATGTGTAGAATTTGGTATAGTAACCTCCCCTCAAATTGGACACCCTAAATGGTCTTCAAAACTCCCTATCTATAGCCAAAATGAGTAAATTAAAATAATCAATTTAAATTAATTAAATTGATTAAATTAATTAACTTAATAATAATATAGCAAATAGGGGTAAATTATAGGGTATAATTATGATGTTTTGGGGTAAAATATGTAGAAAGTGTGGTAAAAAGTTGATATTTTTGTCATAGGGGACAAATTGTACATTTTGCTTTTGATGTTGGGCTCAATAAAATAGAATAAAGCAGCTTGTGGCAGCCTGTTTTGGGTGGCATTGGGCTGTGGATTTGCTAATGCTGAAGGAAGGCTTGTGATTGTGAGGAGCATCAGGCGCATGAGGCAGTTGGAGAGAAATGGTTGGTACTGCGCATGTGATGACTTTGGTTATATGATGGAAGGCTGAACGTGGCAGGTGCATGAGGGAGAAGATTGATGTCTTCATTTGGGCCTTGGAGGTGGGCCTTTATCAAGGCTTATGGCATTTGAAAAATGCCATTTTCTTTCCTTTTTTTCAGCTTTATATCTTTTCTCTTCTTTTCTTTTCAAAGCCCACAAATACAATAAATTTCCTACAAAATAAACATAAAATAAATCATAATAAAATATTTTCAATTATAAAATAAATCAATTTAATTCTTTGAAAATATTAATTATAACTTAATTTATATTTTATATTTAAGTTCAATAACACAACATTTTTTTACCACTAACTTAACAATAATAATTCAAATAATTAACTACAACATTTTACAACAAAATAACTATAAAAACACACAAAAGTATATAAAATCATGATAAGACTAATAAATTCAAAATTACTTAAAAACTTAATAAATTACTTAAAAACTCAAGAATTAAGCAACAATTAGCACATAAAAAGTGGTAAAATAACTCTATTTTGTAGAGTTATCAAAAGTCTCTACTTTCCCATCCGCTCCTCTTTTCTTCTTGAATATCCACTTGGAACCAATGGGTTTGATATTCTCAGGTGGATTTTCAAGAACCCAGACAGAATTGGAATACATCGATTCCATTTCTTGGTTCATGGCATCTTGCCATTTGTCCTTGTCAGAATCATTCATCGCATCTCTAAATGTCAATGGATCATCTTTGTTTGTGTCAGACACAAGCATCTGAACTTCTTGTTCATAGCGTGTGGGTTGCTTGCTAACCCTCCCACTACGACGAGGTTCACTACTATTCTGACTAGAAGTAGCAGTTTCCTCTTGCCGTTTTTCATTGGTTGTTACTGGTGACTTTGCAACTTCATTTGAGACCATCTCCTCCAGAATAACCTTACTACGAGGTTTGTGGTTATTCACATAGTCATGTTCGAGAAAAGTTGCATTTGTCGATACAAATTGTAATGCCCCAAATTTCCTAATAAGGTTTAGGACCTTGATTAGGAGGCCGGGAGGGCCATAATTGATTTATTATGATATTTAATGATTATATGCATGTTTATGTGAATTATATTATTATTTGATGGTGAATGCATGCATATGGGTTCAATTTTAATTATAAGGGCATTTTGGTAATTTGGCCTGTTGAGGGCGTGATTGGGTATTTTCATGCATGTGGGTGAATTATAAATAATACCACATTATATGTGGTTTGGTTCGAGCCATTCGGCATGAGACGATCATGGAATGCAAGTTTTCGGTCTAGTCATAACGGGATTAAGTTCGGGGCTCGGGGTGAGTCTCGGGATGTTTAAATGATTAGAACGTTGCGGGGAATTAAAGGGTAATGGGATAAGAATGATTGGTATTTGAGAATATTGAGAATAACGAGAATTGGAGGGTGTTAATTATAATTAACGAGATAGGCGGGAAAATATCGATTATACCCTTGGGATGACTTTAGAAGCCTTTATTTGACCTAGGGGCAATATGGTCATTTGGCCAAGGATATGTATCATTTAAAGGCTGTAGAAAATGTATGAAAAAAACAGAGCATCATCATCCTCATCTTTCTTTCTCTCTCGTACCTATTCCTCCTCCTTCTTCCTTTTGATTTTTGAGAGCCAATTTGAGGTAGCAAGCTAGGAGAGCAAGGCTTGAGGGTTTAGGACCTTGGTTCAATCATTGAAGGATATCTAAATCAAGCTTGAGGTAAGGAATTCATCCATGGAAACAAGCCATACTCTGTTTTTCCTTTTGGTTTTTCAGTTGAGAATTTAATGTGGATGGTTGGGAATTAAGGGATGTTTTTGTGTTAAGTTGATTGGGTTTTGATGAGGGTGTGATGTAGATGAAGTTTAGGGGTTGAATTGGATGTTTGGGTGATGTTTGGGATTGATTTGGAGGGTTGGTTTTAAGAGAAATCGCAAGGAACAAGAACCAGAAAGTTTCTGGTCTGTAATTAGCGCAGCAGCGCCATTCAGGGCACAACAGCGCTAGGCAGGGCAGAGAGCATGGCTCTCTGACTTGGAAATAGCGCAGTAGCGCCATTTAATAGGGCTGCAGCGCTGGTCCATTTTCCAGCAAGCCTATTTTAGGGCTCGCAATGACTTTTAAGGATCGGGGTTTGGTTCCTTTGCCCCGTTTGAGTATATTAAGATTCCCGAGAGTGCGGGATGGATCCTGGGAGTGTGGTTTTAGATTACAAACCTTTTTATGATTTATTTTATTGATGGGATTCCATATTTGGTTATGACTAGGTGACCTCTAAAGGACCAAAGGATTGATCGTTCTCAAGGGTCGTTCTTTTATTAATTATTGCTCGAACCCGAGGTAAGAAAACTGCACCCCATATGTGACATGCATGGTTATGTTTGATGCATGTTGGATGTTTAAATGTAAACATTGATAGCATATTGAATGCTTAGCAATCTTGCTCATTTTCATATGATTATTATTGAGGCATGCTGGATGATTAAGTGTGATGCATGTGATGCACGAGAAACATGGGATTAGGGCATGCCGTGAATATTGATTGTGAGATTGACCAGAGCTTGAGTCTCCGTGTTTGTGCATGATCATAATTATGCTAGCAACCGTTAAGTAAGCATGCTGAATGCCCACGTTAGAATGTTCGACATATGACATGTGATTGGTGGCAATGCTTACTTGTGCATGGTACTGACTCATTAGTCAGAATTGGCAAAGGTGTTAGTATCTACTGTGAAGCTGTGACTCATTAGTCAGGTTCGGCAGTGGTACTGGGCACTAGTCACACAGTGCTGACTCATAAGTCAGGACGGCCTTAGCATGTTCCACGCAAGCCAACAAAGATTAGATCTAATCGACATCTGCATTAAATGACTCAAATAAGCATTAATGCCGGACCGACCTCAAGTTTGATGAATATTAAAAAGCGCTTGTCTAACCAAAGGCTAGTCATTTAGAGCCAGGGCCAGCGAGCACCGTGACTGTTAGGTTACATGGCTATGGGCACCGGCCCCACAGTGACGTGCTTGTCAGTCACTCATCTGATAAGAGCCATTGCAGGAAAGCCCAGGTAATGGTGTCGTTACAGGGCTATGGGCACTGAGCCCCTAGCGACTAGTTTGGCAGTCACTCATTATGGTTTAACAGGACCTCAAAGTGATATTCACTCATCTGATCAGAGTTATAAGCTCTGTATGATCGTTGAGATCATCATATGCATGGCTTTGGGTGCTGAACCCCGTACTGACTTGCTTGTTGGTCACTCAGTATGGTTTATCAGAACCTCAAAGTGTTGAAACACTCATCTGATTAGGATTGTCTTGATAGTCATCCAATTAGAAGGGCAGGATTTCTTATCCTGGATACCCCAACATTGTTTGAATTCATTTGCATGCTTGAATAAAGCTATGTTTGCTAGGCATGCCAGATATGATTTGATATCGTGATATGACTGTTCATGAGCATATGAGTTTTCTTGTTGGGCTTCGGCTCACGGGTGCTTTGTGGTGCAGGTAAAGGCAAAAGGAAGCTGGAGCATCCTTGAGTTGAAGGGCTTAGGTCATGACGTGTACATATGCAGCTGCTCGACCAATACTTGGGTGAGGTTTGAAAGGGGAACTAGGGTTAAACCCGGTTTTACCACTTAGAACGGCCTGTTGTAAATATTTTCTTATAATAGACCTTTAAATTATATTTTTGGGATCCCAATGTATGTAGTAGACGTTCTAATGAAACGTTATATCTTAACCGAAAATTTTAATCCCTAAACTGCTAATCATACTTAGTTACACTATTTTGGCCAAATGACTCGATTAGCGGGTTTAGCACTGTTTGCAATGTGCACTGTAGCAATCCCTGGAGTTGGGGCGTTACACAAATGTTTTAATTTCTTTTGGACTATAGAAAATTCCACCTCTGGTCTCTTTGGAATAACCCACAAACATGCACACTTCAGAGCGTGATTCCAACTTCCCGGTCTTTCCTTTAAGCACGTGTGCAGGACACCCCCAAATTTGAAAATGGTGTAAACTAGGTTTACAACCATTCCATAATTCTATGGGTGTCTTTTGGATAGGCTTAGATGGAACAACATTTAATATGTATAGAGCACATTGAATCGCATAGCCCCAGAATGACAGTGGTAATGATGAGAAACTCATCATTAATCTAACCATATCTAATAACGTTCTATTTCGTCTTTCTGAAACACCATTTTGCTGTGGCGTTCCAGGTGCTGTGAGTTGGGATTGAATGTCATGATCACATAGATAGTCCTTGAATTCAAAATCCAAGTACTCTCCTCCTCGATCAGATCGAAGAGCTTTTAGTGACTTACCTAATTGCTTTTCAGCTTCTGCTTGAAATTCTTCGAACTTTCCAAAAGTTTCAGATTTTCTTTGCATTAAATATTGGTAACCATATCTTGAATAATCGTCAATAAAAGTGACGAAGTATTCATAACCTCCTCTTGCTTGTACATTAAGTGGACCACAAACATCCATATGTACTAGCTGAAGTGGTTTTGTGGCTCTTGAACCTTTGGCAGAGAAAGGTCTCATGGTCATTTTGCCTTCTAGACAGGATTCACAAACAGGGAGAGATCCAATAGATAGTTCTCTTAAAGGACCATCCCTTACAAGCCTATTTATTCTGTCTAGACCAATATGGCCCAATCTCAAGTGCCACGGATATGTATCACTATCGGAATCAGTCTTTTGTCGTTTAACAGATCTTGGATTGGCTGTTTTAAATAATTCAGAATTATTAACAGATTTCTCTTTAGCTTGCAGTTTATAAAGCCCATCGATAGATTTTGCAGAACATATCTTAAAACCATATCTTGAAATAATAATCGAATTATTATTAAAAGATATTTTAAAATTTTGTTCATGCAACATAGAAATAGAAATTAAGTTTCTAGAAAATCCAGGAATATAATAAACATTTTCTAAAACAAGAAATTTATTATTCTCAAATTCCAAATGGGCTGTTCCAACCACTGCTACAGAGACAATTTGACCATTGCGTACCCTCATAGTCACCTCTCCATCAGCAAGCTTCCTCGTTGAACTAAGAATCGGAAAAGAAAAGCAGACATGGTCAGTGGCTCCTGAATCTACTATCCAGGATGAGGAATTACCTTCCACTAAACAAGCTTCTAACACAAGTAAATCAAATTTACCTGTATTTTTCTCTTTGAGGTCAGCGAGATACTTTGAACAGTTTCTCATCCAGTGACCATTTTCTCCACAATGAAAGCAAGTCCCTTTTGGGGCCTTCCTTTTGGAGGTTTTAGTGTTCTTGTTCTCTTTGCTTTTTGATGACTTTTTAGGCTTCTCACATATTAATGCAATGTTCAAGTTTGATTTCCATTTTATGTAGTTTTCACCAGTCAACTTTTCATTAAGTGAAGAAGATACAGGATTTGAGCTAGACATTATTGCTGAAAATAAATAAATAAACAAAATGAATCTATGCATATAATAAATATCAGTTATTTTTGGAATAGTAAACATGATGCATGAATGCAACAAAAAACACATAAAAAATAATTACTAATTCCACGATTAATTAATTTGAACATTAATGGACCAGCCTTAGGGTAGGTCAGACTAATTCCAAATTAATTTTGAGACAAGTTCTCAAATTTATAAGTTAAAACTTAAATCAATAATTCTCTTTTGACTTATAAACAACTGCTTGTTTGGTCAAGAATACACTAGTCCGCTCGAAAGCCTAATGTACCTTGTGAGTGTAACCCATTATTTTAGATCAATGACTTAACTCAAGAGTGTGCCTTAGGGTCAGTCAAACTTGAAATACATCATTAAATCCTATTCTTGAAAAAGAAGTTTGCCTTGAGAATAACACACTCGGAAGCCTTCCTTAGGGGGACACAAGCAATGGTGCCGCGATGCCCTTTCCATGTTACCTCGGTGCTAACTAATAATGGAGACCATGGGACTTATTGTCATAACTCCCTCTCCCACTCACTATTTTAGAACATGTGTTTTCTCAAAACATCCTATGCTTTTTAATTGGTTGTAAAAATAAAGTGATTTATTTTTACCAAATGATATTCTAATAATTACTAATCAAATTAAGAAAAATTGAAATTATAGAACTATGCCCTAATTAGTTCAATTTTATTTTGCTATAATTACTAAGAATATCATTTATAATTTAATAAAACAATTTTATTAAATACTAGAAATTAAACAACTTTTAAAATCTGTTTCCGCTCTTGAACTAGTTAAAAACTAGGTTTATTATTATATGGACCAACATATAATCACATAGGACAATCCTAAGGCATGTTTCTACTCATATGAGATGCATGCACAATTTTAAATACTGTGTGGGTTATATGTATGGCATGTCAAAAAATGCATGATAAAGTATTAAACAATTTAATCACATTCAAACATTTAAATAAATAAATACTAGCTAAATAAATAAATAAATGCAGGCCGGGTGTCTTGGGTATTTCTAGAAAAATTACAACACTTGCAAAAATATACACAAAAATGTAAGAAACTAAATAAGACCTAAATAGATCTCTATCTATTACTTAGGGCCTTCACAAGTAGTCTTGATCCATTAAGCTACTTATCCATTTAATTTTGAATTAAAATAACTTTTAATTATCTTAAACAAATTTTAAGAATAATTAACTTGGGTTTAATGCCCGATAAGTTATTAGGCCCAAATTTGAACTTGGGCTCATACAATTAATTCAAAATAAAACAATTTTCAATTATGGGTTAACTTAATTATACCCATAATTTAAATGGAAATTTTTTGGATGCAAGCCCTAGGGTTTAGAAACCCTAGGGGCGGCTGCATATGGTGGCTCAGCATGGGGCATGCGGCTGGAGTGCACGGGCTGCTGTTGGGTGTGGCACACTGGGGCGCACGAGAGCAGCAGCATCAGCTGGGCGTGCGACAGATGCAGGGGAGCACGCTGGGCAGAGGCGCAAGGGCACGGGCTGGGTGAGGCGCAGGGGCGCGCGCTGGGCAGGGGCGCATGGCGCCTGGGCAGGCAGCACGCCGGGGCTGGGCATGCAGCAGTCTAGCTAGGTGAGGCTCGAGCTTCGGGGCTCGGAACCCGGGGCTCGGGCCTTACAGAAATTTTCAAATAATTTTAACGCTGAAAATTAAAATTACAAAAATTCCTATGCCCCAAAATGGCTTACATTTTTCATCTAGAATTTCAAGAACATTTCCTAAACCCAAAACACCATATAATTAACGACCCTTAAGAATAAACTATTATCATACATACATCCATCCATTCACATATATTACAATAACATAAGAATGCATATTATGCCCACACAGTAATTAATGTATGCAGAGATTAATGGCCGCTCTGGTACCAATTGCTAGGAATGAGTTTCCTAATACGCAGCGGAATGGTGGTGAGGTTGGCCCAGTGTACAACAAAATTTTTGTAACATATTTAAACTACCTTTAAATATGCGGATCCATTAATATACATACATTAATCATAAGCAAGATAATAATAGAAATCATACCTCTTGAAGCCTATCAAGTGTCCTTGCTATCTGTTTGTATTTAGAACGATCTTCCTATCCAAAGCCGCTCCCACGTACTCACACCAAGATCTTCCAAAGCGTTCTCTACACCTCAAGAAATGTGTGGGCACTTAGAGAATGAGTGATAGTTTATTTGTGATTCTACTTGATGTACTCAACTCATGAGATCAAGAGAATAGGCCTGAGAATTGGTTCTTTATTTTCATGGAGTGAAAACTATCGTTCTATTTTTCAAAGAGCGAATGTTCAGAGTTGTCTCACATCTCCATCTTTTGATATTTTTCTGATTAGTCATACTTAAAAGAAAAAATTTCAAATTTTAAAAAAGAAATCTATAACCATTTTACAATTTACTTTTTAATTAATTAATTATTCTATTAATGAAAAAATCCAAAAACCAAAATTTGAATTATCCATTAATTAATTAATTAAATAAATAAAAATGAAAATCTCATCCCTGAAAATTGCCCTACACGCCACACACAGTCCATGGACTGTGTGTGCACGTGTAGCTTCCCTAATTTTAGAGATGTTGGTTTTTCAATTTTTATTTAATTATTTATTCAAACTATTTTGTCAGATAAGATCTAACAACCTGACAACTAATTCAAATTAATTATCTTTTTAATTAATTATCAAATATAATTAATTATTTGAATAAAGATTAATCTTTTAAATTCAAATCCAATTTGAACTTATCAGATTATTATCTCGCACTCAAATAAAGATATTTAATTAATTCTACCAATTAATTAAATCCAAAATTTTCGAAAATAAATATTTAATTTATTATAATTTCAAAATTTATAATTAATTAATTAAGTATTTAATTAAATTTTGAAATTAATTTAATTATTTAATATAATTTCGATACAATAATTAAATATTAATTAATTTTGTTAACTACAACTAATTTGTAATTAATTAATTAATCACTATTATCATATAATTGCATATTTGGCCTGGAGAACAAATTTCTTCTTAAATATGTCTTTAAACTATTTTCCCTTCATATCAACTCTTACCTTGAACAGTGTTGATAGAGCCGCTATGGGGACCTATGGACCTATAATTCCAAGCTCCAATAAATTTGAGATTATTAATTAAACTCTTTAATTAAATAATCTTAATTTATTAATCTCATGATTATTCCACTATAAATATGAGACTGCACTCTTGTAATTATAGACACTTCATTTACTGAGTACTTTATAATCATAAAGCGTCCATTGATATAATCATTGCATACAACTTGACCCTCTAATAATGGTTCATAATTAATCGGGAATAAAATTACCGTTTTACCCTTTTAATTATCTCTTGTTTCCTTAAGTACTACTGACTCTACTAGTGAAGGTTAATTCATAACTAAATTATGAATTTGAGCTCAATAACCTTTCAGTCCCAAAAGTCAACCCTTAAGAGAACCATCATTCAATCTCTTGTGAGAAGGCATAGATTCCGTATCTGTATACTATGTCCCCAGCCGTCTATATTAATGAGTTCCCAAAACAAAAGTTTCTAGCTTCATCATTCTGACAGACCCTAACAAGTGAATCAAAGAACTCATATAACATAAACAGGAGTTCATAGTAACTTCAGGATTAAGATCTATTTGTATATGATCATCAGTTGATATATTTAATTAATACTTCGAAATGGTATTTAACTAAGTATTAATAAACATATCTGGTCCACGTCTATATATTCTCTAATATATAAAACACCTCCACTAAAGTATCATACGACACTAGTGATCCGAATCTAGATCACATGTATTCATAATACTAGTGGACTGCACTTGCAGTAATTAATCTAAAGATTCCAGAACTTTATTTTACTGCGAACTATTCAAGTTCATTTATCTCAAACACAATCCTTCCGTACAATTACGTGTTTGAGATCACATATATGAACTTAGGAATTTTCCTGATATTTACATAATATTATCACAGAATAATATAGTCCATAAAATATATGCATAACAAATTCAATTTATTTATTTATTTCATAAAACAATGTCTACTACATATGCTTTCAGGGCACATTTCCAACATGGTTAGCTGAGCAATTCCAAATGAAGAATTTGGGAGAAGCTAAATATGTTATGGGAATTCAGAACTGAAGAGATCGAAAGAACAAAATTTTGGCACTATCTCAAGCAACTTATATTGATAAAGTGCTAGAACGCTTTGGCATGCAAAACTCCAAGAAGGGCACCATGCCTACTCGATCAGGAGTTAAATTGTCTAAAGAACAATGTCCACAAACACCTCAGGAAGAGGAGGACATGAGACAGTATCCCTATGCCTCTGCAATAGGCAGTCTAATGTATGCAATGTTATGCACCAGACCCTACATCTGTTATGCAGTAGGGATAGTCAGCCATTATTAATCCAATCCTAGATTAAGTCATTGGACAGAAGTAAACAATATTCTCAAGTATCTTAGACATACTAGAGATTACATGTTTGTGTATTCAGGTGGAGACCTGAACCCTATTAAATATATTGATTCTGATTTTCAATTAGACAAAGATAGTTGAAAGTCGACATCTGGATCATTTTTCACACTTAGAGAAGGTGTTGTAGCTTAGAAAAGTATTAAACAATCTAGTAGTGCAGGCTCCACCATGGAAGCCGAATACATGGCAGCTTGTGAAGCAGCTAAATAGGTTGTGTGGCTAAAGAAGTTCTATATTAATCTGGAAGTTATTCTAGGCATGGATCGACCACTTGTTCTGTATTGTGATAACATTGGGACAATAGCTAATTCAAAGGAACCCAGAAGTCACAAGAGGGGAAAGCACATTGAGAGGAAATATCACTAGATCCGAGAGATAGTCAACCGAGGAGATGTTGTCTTGAAGATTGCCTCTGAAGATAATCTTGCAGACCCGTTCACAAAGATTTTATCTATTAAATCTTTTCAGGGTCATGTAAGAAGCATGGGGTTAAGGGAAATGTCTCATTTTCTTTGGGGAAAGTGGGAGATTGTTGGGAATTGTGCCCTTAAAGATATTGTGGTAGACAATGGTTTTAATGAAATAAATGAATGAATTGAATTATTATATATATGTAGCTAATTTACTATATTATTGTTGATAATATTAAGTAAATATCAGAAAATTCCCAAGTTCATCTATGTGGTCTCAATCTCATATTGGTAAGAGAGGATCGAGATTGAGACAATGAACTTAAATAGTTCGCAGTAAACTAAAGTTATGGAATCTTTAGATTAATTACTGCTAGTACGATCCACTAGTATTATGAATACATGTGACCTAGATCCGAGTTACTAGTGTACTATGACATTTTAGTGGAGGTACTTTGCATGCTGAGAGTATGTAGAACAAGACTAGATGTGATTTAATAATACTTTTTTAAATACCGTTTCGTAGTATTATAAAACACATCAACTGGTGATTATATACAAACTGATCTTAATCCTGAAGTTACTATGAACTCCTATACATGTCACTTGATCCTTTGATTCATGCGTTACGGTTTGTCAGAATGATCAGGCTAAGAACTATTGTTTTAGGGACTCAATGATGTATATGGCTGGGGACATAGCTTAACAGATATGGAATCTATACCTTCTTATAAATTGAATGATGATTCCCTGTTGGGTTGGCTTTTGGAATTGAAAAGATTATTGGTGTCAAATTCATCATTAGATTATGAATGACCCTTCACTAGTAAAGTCAACAGTACACTAGGAATCAAGATATAATTAAAAGGTTAAAATGGTAATTTTAGTCCCACTTAATTATGAATCATCAATAGAGGATTAATTTGTATGTAATGATTATATCAATGGACACTTTATGGTTCCAATAAAGTACTCAGTAAATATATGTCTTTAATTCTCAAGAGTGCAGTCTCATATTTATAGTGGAGTAATCATGAGATTAATAAATATGATTATTGAATCAAAGAGTTTTGGTTAATAATATTTTATTTATTGGAACTTGGAATTATTGGTCCATAGGTCCTTGAGGCGGCTCTATCAACACCATTCAAGGTAAGAGTTGATACAAGGGTCAAACAGTGATTGGCTATTTGAGAGAATATTTATTCGTCGGGATAAATATGCAATTATGTGATAATTAAGGTTGCACAATTTATTATTGCATTAATACAATTTTAAAAATGGCGTAGAAATAAAAGAAGTTGATTTTAATCAATTATTTTATTTAAGTGTGAAAGGATAAATATGGATAGTCAAAATAGGTTTTGATTATTATATTTATTTAATTAATAATAAGATGATGATGGAAATTCAAATTTTGAATTTTGAATTTTGAATTTTGAAATTTAAGTTGTTATCTTTTCCTTAAAAAGATGATACCTTATTTGAATTTCTTATTATTAATTAATTAAAATAAAAATGCATGAAAAATCAAATCCCTTTATTTTAGGGAAGTGTTACATGCATGGGGCTTCCTGGATTGCCCTATGCGTGTACCACTACTGATAGTGATCAGTTATTGATTTTTTATTTTATTTAATTAATTAATAAAACATTTTGAAAAGAGTTTTTAAAATGGAATTTAAGACTTTGTCTTTAATTATTATTTATTTATTATTAAGATGATCACTTTTATTTGATTATTATTATTATGATAACATATATATATTCTATATGATAGAAAGTAGGGATATAACATTTTACAAGAGAAATCAGAAAAACAAAAACTGATCATCTTTTTCTCACAAAAGATAGACCTTTCTCTCTAGCCTAGAATCAAGAGTCTCATGTGTTGAGAATAATTTTGATTCACAAATTTGATTCTTGTTCTCTATGTGCCTACCCACATCTTGAGGTGTAGAGAACGTCTTGGAAGATCTTGGTGTGAGTACTCTGGTGAGGATAGGAAGATCGAAATGTATACGAAAATATTCAATGATTCTTGATAGGATATGTTGTACCCTAAAAGTTAGCACGAGTCTAGTCACTCATTTCAGGTACAACTGGTAGATGAAGACGTGGAAAAGCAGCTGAGTGGAACCTCTGGTTAACAATGATGTGAGCAGCTCGAGTTGTGACCTGACAACACGACGTATAGGTTGTTATCTGTCACGCCCTATTACCTTAGAGCCGTTACTTAGTGAGTTTAAAAATAGAAATCGTGCTTTTCACTGACTCTAAGTGGTTTCTAAAACCAAAAATGTGAATAAATCAGAATTTAAGGCTGTACTCTTTGAAAATGTTTAGTTTCATTGAAAACGTTAAGTATCAAACATCTGAGATCCCAAAATAAGGTTTACAAAATATTTACAACTCAAAAATAGATTTACACCAGGTTAACTATCAAAAGAATGGATTAATACAACCATTTACAAAATGCCCCCAACCAAAGCAGTCGGGCAGGCCGAACATGTACGCGCCGCCCCCACGCTCTCCATACTCATGGCCGGTTGACTGACTCCTTGCTTTTACCTGCCACACAGAGCACCCGTGAGTCGAAGCCCAGCAAGAAAACCCAAATAGTACATAACATATGCAAATAATATAGCTGGCATAATTCACCGATAAATAGGAAAGCCATCAGATTAAACAAGCACGGCCATGCCGCCCCAGAGACCTTACCAAAGCTTGGGGTCTCGGTCCTCACCGTAGGATAACTCATGTATCCCTTGGGTCCCACCCTGGCTATAGCATCCCAGGTGCTGAGCGTTACTTCCGTCCCCACTGCCATACCCGGCCTACGCCGCTCTCGGCCTTAACCGTTCATTCCATTATAATCACACATATAATACATTAAGAAATAACCATTCAAACATACAATAGTTCATCTAAGATTACACATTTGCAAACAATACAATCTAGGGCCGTGCCCTGCAATCACACAGTGGGCCCATGCCCTATTCTCGGGTGTTCCGGTTTTCTTACCTTTAGATTCGGTAGCCTTGATCACCTGACTCCTTGAGCACGATCCTACCCGAGCCCTAGCGCTTACCTAAGCAAAATTCACAAGTCAAAGTCATCACCAACCTCAAGTCACAAACCTAGCCTCGGGACTAATCCCGAGCCCCCGGGAAGTCCTAGATCCCCAAAACAAAGTGGCGGAATCGAGCCCCGAACCCTAGGTCAAAATCCCTTCACAAAAGCCCAAAAATCCCCTCTGTGAACAGTGCAGCGCTACAGCGCTCAAAGGAGGGCGCTGTAGCGCTACAAGCAGAACCACCCCACTAGAACAGGGGCTAGCGCTACAGCACCCCCTGACTAGCGCTGTAGCGCTAGTTGCATCCAGACCAAACCCAAAATCGCATCTTGCGATTTTCTTCTCCCATTTCAACTCCAAACTTGCCCAAACCTTTTCCAAACCCAAAAACACACATAACCACACCTCACACTCATCCCTAGCATCCCATGAACTCAATCCCAAGCTCAAGCAACCCAAAACTCAAAATCTAACACAATGAACCCAAAAACCAGAAAATTCACTCAAACAACAAGGATAGGGTCTTAGAAATCATACCGTGGGTGGAATTTCGACCTTGAATTGAACCCTAGACCTCCTTGGCTTGCACCTTCACAACCTTGACCTGTTTTCCCCAAAAACCCCATCCATTTAGCTCAAAAACACAATCCAAACCAGTCAAGCCCTAAAACAGAAAATCCCCAAGAACTTACCTCAATTTCTGATGTGATCTTGCTAACCCCTTGCCAATCCTCAAGCCTAGCTTAGGATCCTTGATGCTCAGCCTACCCTAGCTCTCCACTGAGCTTGACTCCAAGAAAAAAATGAAGGAAATTGGTTGGGAGAGCCACAAACCGTTCTTTTGGAGCAAAACCCCTTCAGCTTTTCTCTCTTTTTTCTTTCATCTTCTTCTTTCTTTCTTTTCAGCCTATAACCCTTTTTCTAAAAAATCCACTAAGTATAAAGCCCTTCTTTAATTTATCTCTTACAAGCCTAATGACCAAAATGCCCTCCCTTAATAATTCTAAACCTTTATGCCCATAAAGGGGCATTTTAGTCCTATTACCCAAATTCCCACTAATTCCTCAAGTGTTCCTAATAATTCCCGCTCGCTACCCAATACTTGATTAATCATCAAATATACATTCCTCATCATCAAGATTAACCTCAATATATTTCCAAATTCTCATTAAAACTCCCCAGGCTTAACCCAAGCCGGGTATAGATTCCCGCTTTGACTTTTCTGCTAACCCGCTCACTCTAGGATCGTCTCGAGTCATGGATCACCGATATCAACACAAAACATGCCCAAAATGGCCAGATTACTATTATGCTCTTTTTAAGACAATCAGGTCTACATGCATACTAATTCACATAGTCATGCATCACAAATAATCAAATAGTCATATAACGTGCATTAAATCATAATCATGCATTAAACTCATTAAAGTCACACACAGAATCCCATTATGCCCTCCAGGCACACTACCTAAGGCCCTTAAGCCTTAATAGTGAATTTGGGGTTGTTACAACTATCCCCTCCTCATGAAAATTTCGTCCTCGAAATTTACCTGAACAACTCGGGATATCGCTCCCGCATATCTGACTCCAGTTCCCATGTCGCCTCCTCGACCTTGCTATTCCTCCACAATATTTTAACCAAGGCGATGGTCTTGCTCCTCAAGACTTTGTCCTTTCTATCAAGGATCTGAACAGGCTTTTCTTCGTACGATAAATCCCGATCCAACTCCAAGTTCTCATAGCTCAACACATGAGTAGTGTCCGAAACATACTTCCGGAGCATGGAAACATGAAACACGTCATGAACCCCTGATAGAGCTGGAGGCATTGCTAACCTGTAAGCCACCTCCCCAACTCGTTCCAGAACCTCAAATGGACCAACAAACATGGGACTCAGCTTGCCCCGAATGCCAAATCGTTTTACTCCTCTCAGGGGTGAAACCCTGAGGAATAGATGATCACCAACCTGAAATTCCACGCTCATGCGTTTCTGATCTGAATAACTCTTCTGGCGACTCTGGGAGGCGAGCATACGAGCTCTAATTTTCTCAAGTGCCTCATTGGTCCTCTGAACCATCTCAGGACCTAAATACCTTCTTTCCCTTCCCTCCTCCCAGTAAATCGGTGATCTGCACTTTCTTCCATACAGCATCTCATACGGAGCCACTCCGATAGTCGCCTGATAACTATTATTGTACAAGAACTCAATCAGAGGGAGATACCTACTCCAAGATCCCTCAAAATCCAACACACAAGCTCGTAACATGTCCTCCAGTATCTGAATTGTCCTCTCAGATTGTCCATCCGTCTGAGGATGATAAGCGGTACTAAACCGGAGTTGCGTGCCCATTGCCTTCTGTAGGCTCTTCCAAAACTTGGAAGTGAAAGTGGGGTCTCTGTCGGATACTATCGACCTCGGAGCCCCATGAAGTCGAACAATCTCCTTTACATAAAGCTCTGCATACTGATCCACAGTATAAGTCATCTTCACAGGTAAGAAGTGGGCGGACTTGGTATACCTGTCCACAATCACCCACACCGAGTCATGCTGACCCACGGTCTTCGGCAATCCAACCACAAAGTCCATGGCAATATCTTCCCATTTCCACTCGGGAATCCCTAGAGGCTGTAATAATCCTGCTGGCCTCTGATGTTCAGCCTTAATCTGCTGACAGGTTAAGCATCTAGCCACATAGTCCACCACGTCCCTCTTCATGCCTGACCACCAATACAAAACCTTCAAGTCATGATTCGTCTTCGTAGAACCTGGGTGTAAAGAGAAGGGAGTGGTATGAGACTCGTCCAGAATCTCTCGCCGAATGTCTGGATCAATCGGAACACAAATCCGTCCTTTGTACTTCAACAAACCCATCTCAGAAATAGAGAAGTCCTTAGCTGCTCCAGTTAGGACCTTCTCTCTACGTTCAACTAACTGGGGGTCCCTTCCCTGTGCTTCCTTAATCCTCTCGAGGATCGTTGACTGAAGAGTAATGTTGGCTAACCTACCAACCACTAGCTCTATACCTGCTCTGGTCATCTCTCCTGCTAGTCTGTCAGATATCTGCCTCGAACTATACAACTGTCCTGGGCCCCTCCGGCTCAATGCATCAGCCACTACATTAGCCTTCCCAGGATGGTACAAGATATCACAATCGTAATCCTTTACCAGCTCTAGCCACCGTCTCTGGCGCATATTCAAGTCCTTCTGGGTAAAGAAATACTTTAGAATTTTGTGATCAGTGTATATCTCGCATCTGTCTCCATACAGATAGTGTCTCCAAACTTTAAGTGCGAATACCACTGCAGCTAAATCCAGGTCGTGCGTGGGATATCTCTGCTCGTACTCCTTTAATTTCCTTGATGCGTACGCTATCACTTTCCCAGCCTGCATCAACACGCATCCCAGACCCTGTCTAGAAGCGTCACAGTAGACCACAAACTTCTCATCATCTATTGGCAGGCTCAGCACTGGTGCAGTAATCAACCGCCGCTTCAACTCTTTAAAGCTGTTCTCACATCGATCTGTCCACACATACTTGGTCTTCATCCTTGTCAATTCTGTCAATGGAGTAGCAATCCTGGAGAACCCCTCTACAAATCGCCGGTAGTAACCTGCTAGTCCAAGGAAACTTCTAACTTCAGGAACATTGCTGGGTCTAGGCCAATCTCTTACTGCTTCCGTCTTGCTTGGGTCTACCAGTAACCCATCCTTACTGATAATATGGCCTAGAAATGAAACTTACGATAACCAGAACTCGCATTTGCTAAACTTAGCATATAGCTTATGCTCTCTTAACCGCTGCAACACCAGGCGCAGATGATGCTCATGCTCTGTCTCTGACTGGGAGTATACTAGGATATCATCAATAAATACAATCACAAAGCTATCCAAATAGTCCTTGAAAATTCTGTTCATCAAATCCATAAATGCCGCTGGGGCATTGGTTAATCCAAAGGACATAACCAGAAATTCATAATGCCCATACCGTGTCCGAAATGCAGTCTTTGGTATGTCCTCTTCTTTGATCCTCAACTGATAGTAGCCTGATCGGAGATCAATCTTCGAAAACACTGCACTCCCTTGAAGCTGATCAAATAAATCGTCGATCCTAGGCAATGGATACTTGTTCTTGATGGTCAACTTATTCAACTCCCTGTAATCGATGCACATCCTGAGCGATCCATCCTTTTTCTTAACAAATAAAACTGGAGCACCCCATGGCGAGAAACTCGGTCTGACAAACCCCAAATCCAGTAGTTCCTACAGCTGAATCTTCAATTCCTTTAATTCTGCCGGAGCCATTCTGTAAGGTGCCTTGGATACTGGTTCTGCTCCCGGAGCCAACTCTATGACGAACTCAATCTCCCGCTGTGGCGGCAATCCCGGCAGATCTGCTGGAAACAAGTCTGGAAACTCACAGACCACTCTGGTTTCAGTCGGTTCCACTGCCGCCACCTTGGAGGAATCTACTATACTTGCTAGGAATCCTATGCAACCCTCATGCATCAGGTCTCTAGCCTTTAGTGCTGAGATCATAGGCACCCGCGGTCCATTCACCATTCCCACGAACACAAAGGGTGCCTCGCCCTCCGGTTCAAAGGTCACCATTCGTCGCCTACAATCAATGGTTGCTCCATACCGCGTCAACCAATCCATCCCTAGTATTATATCAAAATCTTCCATATCTAGTTCAATCAAGTCAACAAACAATTCTCTACCGTCTACCACTACTGGTAAGGCTCTAACCCACCTCCTAGAGACTACCAGTTCTCCTGTAGGCAATATAGTCTGAAAACCCCTAGCATACAAAATACTAGGTCTACAAAGCTGATCAATCACCCTAGCAGAAACAAATGAGTGCGTAGCACCAGAATCAATCAATGCAGTAAACAAGGATCCAGCGCTAAAAATCTGACCTGTGACCACTGAGGGACTGGCCTCTGCCTCAGTCTGAGTCAAGGTGAAAACCCTAGCAGGAGCGAGGCTGTCTCCCTGCCTTGGCTCCACCTTCTTAGCCTGCGGGAAATCTTTCTTCAATTGACTGGTGCTCCCACAACAAAGCATGCCCTGGTCTGGCACTCGCCCTGATGCCGTCGCCTGCATCGAGGACACATCGGAAGGCTTCTCCAGCTGTCATTTCTGCCCTGGCGGCCACCCACGGAACTGCGAACCCTCCTGTCAGAACCATAAGGAGCAAATGAGTCTGGTACTCTCCTCTTCTGCTCACTGGGGCCGCTGCCCCGACTAGGCCCAGAAGAAGAAGGCACTACCCTCCTGGTATCGCGCCTAGCAGCGCTATCTTTCCAGATCTGATCCTCAGCCCTCTCAGTAGTGAGGGCATTGTCTACCACTTGCGCATAGGTAGTCTCTGGAGTCATTGTAATACTCACATCACGGGCGATCATTACGTTCAATCCCCATATAAACCTGTCCCTTCTGGCCGCATCAGTCGGCATTTGCTCTGGCGCAAACTTCGCCAATCTGTCGAATACCAGGGCGTACTCGGTGACGGATAACCTGCAATGAGTCAGGTTGTTGAACTCATCCGCCTTCGCAGCTCGAACGACTACACTGTAGTATTTCTCGTTAAAAATGCTCTTAAATTCCTCCCAAGTCATAGTTGTAGTATCCCTTCGTTGCCTTACAACATCCCACCATATTCGTGCATCATTTCTAAGCATATAACTGGCACAATCAACCCTATCCCTTCCTTCAAACCTCATGAAGTCCAGGATCACAGACATTGTACTCATCCACTGCTCAGCCTGCAGTGGGTCTGCTCCACCCTCAAAGATAGGAGGTTGTTGTTTTCTAAATCTTTCATACAAAGGTTCCAACCTATTCCCAGTCACAGGTTGAACCAGAGTTGGTACCACACTCGGCGCTGGTGGTAACCCAGTGGCTGGTGGAGGAGCTGGTTGCCTCAACTGACTAAGCTCTTCCTCTGTTTTCTTCAACCTAGCCTCCATCTCGGCTAAAATCTGTTGCCAGTTCTGAGGAGCAGGTGGAGGGTCATGCCCCTGGTTGTCATCCTCTGCCTGAATGCCGCGGAGTCTCGATGATTGGCGAGGCATTAGAACTAAATGCCTGCAATCAGTGACACCGCTCATCAGGCATGATAACAAGGTCCAATTTCCACCTCTCAATCTCGACAACAACCATGATCAATCGACCAAAATGACATACAAATATCATACAACATACAACGGGCCTTGCCCTGGCATCATGCATATGTTATTTCAATCATCATGCTCCTAATAACTTAAGTAGGCACACAAAGCATTTAATCACATATTCAGATATATTGATCAACCATACCAATCAACCCTAAGTCGAGCTTTTCAATGGCAGCGTGCGTACATGTTCGGTCAATCTCCAGAACCAATAAACCTTGGCTCGTTCTGATACCAAGTTGTCACGCCCTACTACCTTAGAGCCGTTACTTAGTGAGTTTAAAAATAGAAATCGTGCTTTTGACTGACTCTAAGTGGTTTCTAAAACCAAAAGTGTGAATAAATCAGAATTTAAGGCTGTACTCTTTGAAAATGTTTAGTTTCATTGAAAACGTTAAGTATCAAACATCTGGGATCCCAAAATAAGGTTTACAAAATATTTACAACTCAAAAATAGATTTACACCAGGTTAACTATCAAAAGAATGGATTAATACAGCCATTTACAAAATGCCCCCAACCAAAGCAGTCGGGCAGGCCGAACATGTACGCGCCGCCCCCACGCTCTCCATACTCATGGCCGGTTGACTGACTCCTTGCTTTTACCTGCCACACAGAGCACCCGTGAGTCGAAGCCCAGCAAGAAAACCCAAATAGTACATAACATATGCAAATAATATAGCTGGCATAATTCACCGATAAATAGGAAAGCCATCAGATTAAACAAGCACGGCCATGCCGCCCCAGAGACCTTACCAAAGCTTGGGGTCTCGGTCCTCACCGTAGGATAACTCATGTATCCCTTGGGTCCCACCCTGGCTATAGCATCCCATGTGCTGAGCGTTACTTCCGGCCCCACTGCCGTACCCGGCCTACGCCGCTCTCGGCCTTAGCCGTTCATTCCATTATAATCACACATATAATACATTCAGAAATAACCATTCAAACATACAATAGTTCATCTAAGATTACACATTTGCACACAATACAATCTAGGGTCGTGCCCTGCAATCACACAGTGGGCCCATGCCCTATTCTCGGGTGTTCCGGTTTTCTTACCTTTAGATTCGGTAGCCTTGATCACCTGACTCCTTGAGCACGATCCTACCCGAGCCCTAGCGCTTACCTAAGCAAAATTCACAAGTCAAAGTCATCACCAACCTCAAGTCACAAACCTAGCCTCGGGACTAATCCCGAGCCCCCGGAAAGTCCTAGATCCCCAAAACAAAGTGGCGGAATCGAGCCCCGAACCCTAGGTCAAAATCCCTTCACAAAAGCCCAAAAATCCCCTCTGTGAACAGTGCAGCGCTACAGTGCTCAAAGGAGGGCGTTGTAGCGCTACAAGCAGAACCACCCCACTAGAACAGGGGCTAGCGCTACAGCGCCCCCTGACTAGCGCTGTAGCGCTAGTTGCAGCCAGACCAAACCCAAAATCGTATCTTGCGATTTTCTTCTCCCATTTCAACTCCAAACTTGCCCAAACCTTTTCCAAACCCAAAAACACACATAACCACACCTCACACTCATCCCTAGCATCCCATGAACTCAATCCCAAGCTCAAGCAACCCAAAACTCAAAATCTAACACAATGAACCCAAAAACCAGAAAATTCACTCAAACAACAAGGATAGGGTCTTAGAAATCATACCGTGGGTGGAATTTCGACCTTGAATTGAACCCTAGACCTCCTTGGCTTGCACCTTCACAACCTTGACCTGTTTTCCCCAAAAACCCCATCCATTTAGCTCAAAAACACAATCCAAACCAGTCAAGCCCTAAAACAGAAAATCCCCAAGAACTTACCTCAATTTCTGATGTGATCTTGCTAACCCCTTGCCAATCCTCAAGCCTAGCTTAGGATCCTTGATGCTCAGCCTACCCTAGCTCTCCACTGAGCTTGACTCCAAGAAAAAAATGAAGGAAATTGGTTGGGAGAGCCACAAACCGTTCTTTTGGAGCAAAACCCTTATGCTTTTCTCTCTTTTTTCTTTTATCTTCTTCTTTCTTTCTTTTCAGCCTATAACCCTTTTTCTATAAAATCCACTAAGTATAAAGCCCTTCTTTAATTTATCTCTTACAAGCCTAATGACCAAAATGCCCTCCCTTAATAATTCTAAACCTTTATGCCCATAAAGGGGCATTTTAGTCCTATTACCCAAATTCCCACTAATTCCTCAAGTGTTCCTAATAATTCCCGCTCGCTACCCAATATTTGATTAATCATCAAATATACATTCCTCATCATCAAGATTAACCTCAATATATTTCCAAATTCTCATTAAAACTCCCCAGGCTTAACCCAAGCCGGGTATAGATTCCCGCTTTGACTTTTCTGCTAACCCGCTCACTCTAGGATCGTCTCGAGTCATGGATCACCGATATCAACACAAAACATGCCCAAAATGGCCAGATTACTATTATGCTCTTTTTAAGACAATCAGGTCTACATGCATACTAATTCACATAGTCATGCATCACAATGAATCAAATAGTCATATAACGTGCATTAAATCATAATCATGCATTAAACTCATTAAAGTCACACACAGAATCCCATTATGCCCTGCAGGCACACTACCCAAGGACCTTAAGCCTTAATAGTGAATTTGGGGTCGTTACATTATCAGACTACCTCTTAGGATAACAATCCAGTTCGAGACCTAAAATGGCCAGATTCACATTTGGGCGCTCTGAGCTTAATACGAACGAAGGTCTAGATAGTCTTTGAACACTAACTCGGGTAAGATATCCAGATTGTGTAAACCTGGTCAGAACGCATACTGAAGGATCCCAAGAGATTCAGAGGCTCCTTATACGTTCATTAATGCCCAGACTGTATTGCATATCTATCATTTATTTTTTGAGATTGCAGGAGTATATTCTATTATGTTATCAAATAATATCCCAACGTAAATGGGAATAATATGTATTAAATGTATACCATATTTATTCATGCGGTTACCCAAACCTGACCAGGAAATTCCCCTATAAATATCAGGGATAATGGACAGGGAAGGGGACGACACTTTTATAATACTAGAACTCTACAAAAATTGTGAGAGAAAAACAATAATACTGTCTCGTGGACTAGGTGGATTTTAACCACTGAACCACATAAAAGTTGTGTTTGTACGAAAGGGTTCTTAATATTTCATTACTGTTTAGAATTTAGCAATAATATCCCTATTAGATTTCTTAATCTACTGTTGGCGAAAAACCGTGTGAACAGTTTGGTGCTTTCCTTGAAAGGAAATTAGTGCTGCACAAGTTTCAGTCGACATTCATCATGATTCTCACTCGATTGATGCATTACAATGAGATGGAGCAACCTAGTGGGTAGGAGGCCCATTATACCGCTGTTCCCAGTGAAAGGGGCCCAGATGTTCAATAGTGTCCTGGGAAGCAACCAGTAGGTTTGGACGATGCTGGGAGTTCAACGTCACTCCCACCAAATCCTAATCCAGGATATTTGACTATTGTCGAGATGGAAAACATCCAATTAAGGAGCCATCTCGCTAGGGAAAACAGAAAGATCGAGGAGGTCTTGGCTCGGTTACCCCTTCTTGCAACCAACGTTAATGTCAGAAAGAGGCAAAGTGAGTCTCATAAGTCCCACAGGAATAACCGGTCTAAATCTAGTCGTTCTGTCAGGACCACCACTTCGAGCTTTTTGCCTTCAGAGAGAAACCACCGAAGTGCTCAGCCCACTGGACATCATAGGAGTCATCATCAGCATGTCAGCCGGTCGGTCAGAACTGCGACCCCCAAATCCATCCCTTCTTCACAGATTCCCAAGAATGCCCACAACAACCCACCAGGGCGGGCTGGGACAAGTTCACGGAGCCAAAATGCTCTATCGAATCCTTCTATGCCGTGATCAGAACCCCAGGCACAAAGAACTCGAGACATTTGGGTAGAGCCGAGGCGGGCTTATTTAGTTCGTCCTGATGGAACGAGGATAGCCCCGCCAATAAGGCCCCCACCATAACCGGTTAGACATCCTACACCACCTCGCCCACAACGAGATACTCCAGGTCGTGGGAATAGTAGGAAAAATCCTCCCCCGTCAGTTGATACTTACGCCCCATGGGCATGTGTTGAGAATCGAGGTCCTCGATCTCAGCTGCCGGCCGTAAGTTTTGCAAATGGAAGTTACTGGATAGGGAGCCAACGTGGAGGTAGGTCTGAGAGCGACCTGAGAAATCACCTGAGCTCAACGTAAAGTCCTCGGTATGATCCACAATCTGACCTACGCGATCATTTAAACCCACAAAGAAGGTATCCATCTCGTAATGAGGATGTGATTTATACTCGACATGAGGGAGGTCCATCTATCATACGCGACAATGGGAATGTCCCACCTAACCAAGCTCGAACTTGGAGGGACAACAACCCATCAAACACGTACAATAGGATGGGAGCTGTTGAACAACCCCCAACTAACCTAGAGACCAAGGACCTAACCCTTGAGCAACTGGCCTTAATGGAGGAACAGATGAAGAGGCTCTTATCTAGAAAAAGGATGGATGATTGTGACTCAGATGAGGAGCTCAAACCTTTCGCTCCAAACATTTCAGCAGCTACGTATCCTATTGGCTTTAGGGTGACGAACATGCCGACATTTGATGGAAACAAAGATCCATTTGACCACCTTGGGATGGTCCCCAATGTCGGGCTCGATCTAAGGTGTATCATGTTACCCAGGACTCTGGTCGGACTTGCCAGAATATGGTTTAAACAATACAAGAAACATTCGATAAGCTCGTGGAAGAATTTGTAGAGGTCGATTCATTGGCCAATGTAAAACAGCAACCTAGTGAATCACTGAAAGCATATCTGAGAAGATTCACCAATGTTGTAGCACGGGATAGGGACGCTGATGATAGCTCCAAGCTCATGGCGATGAGGACAGGAATCCTAGTAGGAGGCGACCTATGGAAATAACTCCAATGAAAAGGAGTTAAAAGTGTAGATGAGTTCTTGGCCCGAGCTCAGGAGTGGATAAACCTAGAAGAGGCATGATGTGCTATCGTAGGAGCCAGCCAGGCCCTTATCTAATCCGCTAGAGCGTTGACAGATGTTGCAGCTACGACTCAACCTATCACCCACAATAACCAAGAGGGAAACAACAAGAGGAAGGGAATGGTGAGGGCGACCAGAACGACATGAAGAAGAACAAGTCTGTGGAGAAATTCAAGCCCGTTTATGGCACCTACACATACATAATGGACACTCGGGATCATATCTTCCTAACAAATTCTAATCGCCTCCCGTGTAAAAAGCCAGAACCTTTAAGGCATCAGAGGGCGAAGTGAGATCCCTCAAAGTCTTGCCGATTCCATAGTGACACCGATGATTTTCGACAACTGGAGGATGAGATTGAGACTCTCATTCGGGCTGGACCATTAGGCCAGTACATCCGAAATCAGGTTGTTCCCAACCTGTCGAGCAAAATTCTCATCCCAGCTCCAGAAGCCTCGACAGGTCAACTTGGAGCTCTGATGAATCAGGTCGACCCTCCCCCGATAGTAGGAGGAGATATATAACTACTATTTCTGGAGTACCTCATTTGGCGGGCACAAGCAGCAGGGCCCAAAAGAGGTATATTAATGAGTTGAAAATTCATAACGGTGTGGAATTTGTCCTGGAGTAGCGGTTATCGAAACAACAACGGTTGGAAAAACAACCAATCATTTTCACGGAAGAGGACGCTAGCCATGTTCAATTCCCGCATAATGACCCGCTGGTGGTAATCGTGCAGCTCGCTAACTGAAGGGTACGAAGGATACTGGTGGATAATGGAAGTTACGTAAATGTGCTTTTCAGGTCCACCCTAGAAAAATATGGGATTGTCCGTAATTGATTTGAAGGGGACCTCAATTACTCTGTATGGATTTTCAGGTGAAGGAATGACGACCATAAGGATGATCAGTCTGGTGGCTGAGAGAAGAGGCATGGAATGTCTCTAAAATAATTAAGTTTGTGGTAATCAATTCTCCAGCCGCATATAATGCAATTTTGGGATGACTCGCGCTGATGGCTTTTGAGGCCATCACCTCGATCCGACACCTGCCAATGAAGTTCCCCTCAACCTCAAGGATGTGCACAGTAAGAGGAGACCAGCTTGTTACCAGAGAATGCTACAAAATTGATATGAAGGGAAAATCACAACCCGAGCAGCAGGCGATGGTCATAAGTGAAGGAGGTGAGGAGTCCTGGGTAATGGAAGTTACCCGTGGGAAGGAAGAACCTCAAGAAGAATATGACGAGGTCGTCCAACAGGACGACATTGTTCTGCGAGTAGGCGAAGACAGATCTGAGCTTAAAGCAATAGAAGAGCTTGAGAAAATAAATATCGACCAAGAAGTACCTTCAAGAGTTGTCGAAGTTGGAAAAATTCTTGAAGCCGAAAGGAAGAAGGTGCTGGTCGAATTCCTGAGGAAGAACCTGGATGTCTTCGCCTGGTCACATGAGGATATGGTGGGGATCAATCCGAGTATAATAATGCATACTTTGAACTTGGACAAGAATGTGCCTGCAAAGTCCCAAAAATGAAGGCTTTAGGGGATAGTACGATCTGAAGCATTAGAAGAAGAAGTAGCTCGCCTACTTAAATGCGGATTCATTAGGGAGGAAAAATACCCGATCTGGGTTGCTAACCCAGTGTTGGTCCTGAAGCCAAACGGGAAGTGGAGAACTTGTATTGATTTATCCGATCTCAACAAGGCTTTCCCCAAGGACTGTGTCCCACTACCAAGAATTTATCAGTTGGTGCAACAGCTAGCCACGAGCTCATGTCTTTCTTAGACGTGTATTCTGGATATAACTAGATCGCGATGAACCCTATAGACCAAGAGCATACCAACTTCATGACTGAGCATAATGTATATTCCTACAAAGTTATGCCATTCGGGCTGAAAAATTCTGGTGCTACATACCAAAGTTAGTCAACAAAATGTTCGCTAATCAGATCAGGGGAAACATGGAGTTGTATGTCGATGATATGCTTGTGAAATCAAAGACTTCCAATAACCATGCATCTGACCTGGAAGAATGTTTTGGCATATTGAGGAGATACGACATGAAGTTGAATCCCCAGAAGTGCACTTTCAGAGTTTTGCCGGGAAAGTTTCTGGGGTTTATAGTTAACATAAGGGGGATAGAGGCGAATCCAAAAAAAAAAAAATCAGGTCGTTGTTAGAAATGCCTTCACCTAGGTCACGCAAGGAAGTACAAAGCCTAACTAGAAAGGTGGCGGCCCTAAACCACTTTGTTTCAAAGTCCACTGACAAGTGTCTCCCATTTTACAACTTGCTTAGAGGAAACAATAAGTTTGAATGGACCGAAGAATGCAGAAAGGGATTTAGTGACTTGAAAATGCATCTAGCTGAACCTCCCATACTATCAAAACTGACGTCCAGAGAATGTTTGTTCCTATATCTGTCCGTGACAGAAAATGCAGTCAATGCTATGTTAATTCGAGAAGAAAATCGGGTGCAGAAACCTATATATTATGTAAGTAAGAGACTTCTTGAAGCTGAATCACGATACCCACTGATAGAAAAGCTTGCGTTCTGTCTCATTTTGGCTTCAAGGAAGCTCATGCCATACTTCCAGTCCTATTCTATCCACGTCTTCACTGACCAAACTTTAAGGCAAGTTTTTGTAAAACCTAAACCGTCGGGACGTCAATTAAAATGGGCCATCAAACTTAACCAGTTCGAGATATTATATATGCCACGAACAATAATGAAGAGCCAAGCTCTTACCGATATTGTGGCCGAGTGCACTTGTTTTCAAGACGAGCTTATAAGGGAGTCGATGTAGGAGTTATGGAAAATCTTCGTTGATGGATTGTCTAATGAAAATAGGTCAGCAGCTAGGATAATCTTAATCTCACTTGAGGGGCATCGATTCCATACTGCTCTGAGGTTCGGATTTGAAGCGACCAACAATGAAGTTGAATATGAGGCCTTATTGGCAGGGCTAAGGGTGGCGAAAGAGCTAAAGGAAAAAGCCACCCAATGTTATAGTGATTCTGAACTCGTAGTCTATTAGATATTGGGAGAATATCAAACTCATGCTATCAAGATGGTGGCCTACTTAGCTAAGGTTAAGTGAGAGTTGTCCAAATTCGAGTTTAGCTCCGTTGAGCAAGTCCCCTGCGAGCAAAATTCCAATGCTAATGCTCTGGTTCGACTTGCTACATCCAAAGAGGCAAATACATTGAATGTAGTTCCAGTGGAGTTCTTGAAAAGTCCGAGTATAACATTAGAGACGGTTGAGGTCAGAATGATTGACATAAAACCGACCTGGATGACACCCATAGTGGAGTACCTCACAACGGGAAAGCTACCCGATGATCAAAAGGACACGAGAATGTTGTTGTATCAAGCTTCATGGTATGTTATGGTTGAAGGGTTCCTATATTGACGAGGGCATTCGTTGTCCCTCATGTGATGTGTTTTGCCTGAGGAAGCACAAACTATTTTACAAGAAATACACGAAGGCTTCTGTGGAGACCATTCTGGGGGGAAAAACCTAGCTCTAATGGTACTAAGATAGGGTTATTTTTGGCCCACGCTGACAAAGGACTCGATCTTGTATGTGCAAAAGTGTGACAAATGCAAATGTTTCACCATAGTTGCTCGAGCTGCACCCGTCGAGCTAACCAGGATCTCATCCCCTTGGTCATTTGCATCATGGGGAATTGACTTAATTGGTTCTCTGCCAATAAGAAAAGGAGAAGTTTGTTATGTAGTAGTTGCCATCGATTATTTCACGAAGTAGGTAGAGGCTGAACCTTTGGCAACCATCACCTCAATGAGAGTCTTGGACTTTGTTGTGAAGAATATCATGTGTCGATTTGGACTAAAAGAAAGATCGCGTCGGACAATGGAACTCAGTTCGATAGTGATCTCTTCACATACTTTTGTGAAAAATATGGCATAACTAAGAGTTTCTCATCGGTAGCGTACCTATAGGCCAATGGGCAGGTCGAGGCTATAAACAAAACCCTGAAGGCGAGCTTAAAGAAACGATTAGATGAGGCCAAGGGATTATGGCCCGAGCAGCTCCCACACGTACTCTGGGCCTACCGGACCTCACATCGAACCTCCATAGGCATACCCCTTTTTCCGTGACCTTTGGAAGCGAGGCTATGCTCCTAATTGAGGCGATGATGATGATCCACGGACAAAAGAACTTTGATTAGGATCATAACCACGAGCTACTTAGTGCATCCCTCGATCTAATCGAAGAAAAATGAGAGGTGTCAAAATTACAGCTCGCCCATTATCAACAGAAGATCACTCGTTATTTCAATTCAAAGGTTAAGGGATGCAAACTTGGATTAGGTGATCTGGTTCTTCAAAGGATCTTTTTAGCAAGTAAAGATCCCAAAGACAGTGTGTTAGGGACAAACTGGTAAGGACCATATCAGATCGTGGAGGTTCCGCACGAAGGAACTTTTAAGCTAGCTCGGTTAAGTGGAGAAATAGTCCCATGGACCTAGAATATCGTGCACTTAAAAAAGTATTATCAATAGTTTTGTTGTCTTTAATGTTTTCAAAATGACTGTTTATGTAATGCTTATTTATAAAAGCCATTTTAGTTTAATAAAAGTTGGATTATTAAGTAACCAATTTTATCGTTTTGTTATCACGAGCTCACTTTGTAAAAGCAACCAAGAACATTTATACGTTCTGTTTGCTTGGGGGGCACATAATCGAAGAGATCTTTTAAGAGAATTCAGCTTATTCGGATAAAGATTAAAACTTAGAGTTTGGAAAAATTGATTATTCAATGGATTTTTAAAGCTCGAATTTTCAAAATTCCGAACAAGATCTAAGTTTAAGAAATCTTCAAAAATAAAACCCCTGGATATAACCAGGTCCGAGGCCTGATTCCTAACAGGTATAAAGCTACTAAGCCTATTAAAAACCCTGGATACGCCCAGGTCCACGACCTGATTCCTAACAGGTATAAAGCTACTAAGCCTATTAAAACCTCTAGATACGACCAAGTCCACTACCTAATTCTTGACAGGTATAAAGTTACTAAGCCTATTAAAACCCCTGGATATGACCAGGTCCACGACTTGATTCTTAACATGTATGACACAATTAAGCGAGCAAAATCTTGGATACAACTAAGATAATGGTAAAATCTATCCCGATCTAAAGTTAACCCCTATGCTTTCGAATGTACAAGAATCTAAGGATTCACAAGCATGAGAAAACAATAAACTGAGGGGGAAAATAGATCACAAGTTAGATATATATTCAAAAATATATTGTCATCTCGAGGAGAAAAAACCTCGACCTGAGCCCAAAGGCAATTATTTTGGTCCCAAGGGACTTAGTTACAAAAGCATAAAGATAAAAATAAAAACAACGATAATAAATCACTGTGGCCCATCCACTTACTCCAGTAAGATCACCAACTCGCCATCTCCCTCAACAACTTTAGAAGCTTCGGCGATCTCCGAGGGTTCTTGTGAGAAACGAAACTTGAACCCAGCAAGATATGTTTCCCATAGCTCAGGTTGCTTAAAGGAGAACTTCCCATCCTAGTTGAAAGCCCAGCAACAGTAAAGCATCTCCTCCATCTAAGTTGATGACTCTGCAGCTTCCTCTTTGGCCTTGGCCTCGACCTCGTTCAGATTCTTCTTGAGTCCTTCATTTTTGGCCTGCAGCTGGTCCACGCGACGGCTCACCTCCACGACCCTGTTCTGGGAGGCAGACAGGGCAGCCTTTGCAGACCGCTCGCTCTCCTGGGAGGAAACCAAGGTGGCTTTGGCAGTCTGTTCGCCCTCTTGAGTGACACTCAAGGTGGCTCGGAGCTCCTCGTCCCTAGCTTTAACCTGAGAAATTCCTAAAAATTGAGCTAGGACCGACTGCAAAAGGATAAGGCAAGTCAAGAATAGTTTTTTTTTTTTAAAAAAACTAAGGAGAATCGAAAAAGAAATGTTGGAAGAGTGAGAAGGACTCATGGTGAGGTTCATCCCCATAGCCTATTTGAGGACGTCTTCAGGAGTACGCTCCTCTATAGCCCTCAATTCTTTAGCGTTGGCTTTGTAGGCATGGCGAACCATATGGCTTTCCATCTCATACACAAAGCCCCGAAATGTCTCAGGGATCTTGGCCAGGTTGAGTGGCTTGACTAGGGTCTATACGGTGGGAGCCTTACCTTGGATCACTTGAGTAATTGAGGGAGGTACATGTCGAGGAAGAGGAGGCGGATCTTGGTGAACCATGACAGTTGTTATCGGAGCTGAGGGGAGGTTCTTTTGTGGCTGCTCCTGGGTGGAGTTGGCACCTTTGTCCTTAGTTGGAGAGTCGGTGGTAACCCCCGTCTTGGGGGTTTGTTTCTTTGTTAGTCTGGCCCTCTTCACCACATGACCAGCACCGGACCCACAGGCCTTACAAGTACCCCTCAAACACGAAGCATCTGGCAGCTCCATCTCTTTGCCTTGAAAAGAATGAGAGCAGAAGGTTCAGACCTAAAAAATAATTATTCAAAGTAATATAAAGACAAGAAAAAGAGCAAGAACCCTATCCTCCAAGCTTGGGGAGGAATCTACTACAATTAGCTTAGGGTTATGGACTGGGCTAGGCACAACCTTTAACTCTTGGATTAACAGAGGCGGGGGAGAATCTAAAATTATGACCTCCTGGGTCCTAGGGGGTTTAGGTCCTTCTTTGGGGCTAGACTCATCTATGTACTGCCCAAAACCAGAGACATATGCTCCATGATGCAAGGAAGGCCAGGTCCTACGATTTGTCCCATACTCTTACAAAATGGTGGACCTAAAATTGAGAGTGTTGTCAACCACAATGGTGCCTATGGGGTAGTTGTGGTCATAGCATTCAACCGAATGGTCCACACACTAAAGGAGGGTTGGGTTTAGGTCTGGGTCAGTAGGATGACGACTAACGAGCTGGTTAGCGTTGAAGCGAATTAGCCTAAAACTGGAAGCAACCCGATCTAATTCTCTGGATGGGTATGGGTTACCTTGGCCAGAGGGGCCAGCTACTGCCCTGGACACAACTCACTCTGGATTAGGCCCATGATTATCTTTGAGAGCTCCCCTTCTGTACACCAGTGGTGCCACGTCTTCTTCCTCCTCGATGTCTTCATTGGCTGGTAAGGCTTCTTGAGGAGGGGGGAGCTCGGGGATGATAGGAAGAGAAACTCAATTCCTGAGAGTCAACGTCTGGACCATACTGATCAGGTTGCAGGCCACCATGGTGGCATCATTCACAACATGATGGTAGTCTTTCTCATTCAGAGGAAGACTAGACAAAGTCTCATATTAACACCCAAGGGCCACAGACCACTCTATCCTCGCGAATATAGCTGCACAAAGAATGAACTCAGTTGGAATACTTAAACAAAAAAGAGTGTGAAAGCGATAAGAAAGTTCACATGCTGAATTTATAAAGATAGAGGACTTATGAGGGCGGTTGAAGTAGTGATGATCACAGTTCTTGAATCCATTTGACATAAAGAACAAGTCTTTATAGTCACTTGGGTGGTTGGGGAGGTCGATGACAGAGGCTGAGTTTGGAAAACGAGTGAGGTAGTAGAAACTGTCACCTCACCCCTTCTGGTTGGGACAAGCCTTGAGGAAAAAGAAGTACATAATGTCTGCCAAAGTGGGGACCTCCCACTCGTGCCTTGGGAATAGATACTTTAACCTTGCCAGAAGTCTGTATGAGTTTAGAAGGAGCTGGAATGGAGCCAATCTGACATAGTTCAGGAAGTCTACAAATTACTGGTCCAATGGGAAGAAGGCACCTGCCTTCAAATGCTCATCACTCCAAGCCTTGTAGTCATCTTGGAGAGGGGCACAACTATGCTCTCCTTCCAATAGAGGTCGAGCATGGAGTCCATCAGCTCCCATCTCAATCCAATGACTCAGTAGGATCTTATTGACTTTCCCCCGAGTCGTGATATGGGATACTATGTGCTCAACCTCAAAGAATGTGTTGGGGTCGACCATAAGTTCCCTATCAACCACAAGGTCGAATTGAGGAATGAGAGAGTCAGAGGCAACCTACTTCCCTTGTCCTTGCTCTAAGCAGAAGAGCTCGCGGTGTTTTTCTTTGGAGGGGCAATGATTTAGCTCGTCTGACGACAAAGAAACCTATTAGTGGCGACCTAAGATAATTACTAGCTATAGTTGTGGAGGTACGAAAATCTGAGAGTTTAAGTGATTTACTTTTGGGATCTAAAAATTTATACGAGCTAAGCTGTGTCCTAGCCTCAACGCATGGTTCCACGGGTGATCTTAGGCCACACGCTTTGATTTCTTAAAATTCCCTGATACTTTGGGATTCGTGTGTCAGACTCATCAGACCCACTACCTTTCTTTTGAAAGCAGTTTAATGTGAAACTTCTTAAGCAATCGTAACCCTTAAGCTACCCATAACCAAGCTTACAACCTTTTTGGCTTCTACACCCCAAACAAGTATTCTAATCAACTTACCAGTAGAATTTTATTTGTAAAACCCAGAAAATTTGCCCAGTTCTATGAAAACCTTATTTCTAAGCAAGCCTAGTATCGTTCATTTAGCCTAAAGCAAACCTTATTTCCTATTTACACTCAAATGTCACCTAAGCAACATTGAGCAAAGGACGTTTTTCACAGTAAGAAAAACTAATTGGAAAGCAAAGAATTGAAAGTTTCAAACTAGTTGAGGAAATACTTACAATTTATATGATCGGTTCAAAGAAAGTGTCGATACGTCCATAGGAAACTCCTTGAAAGCTTCTGAGAGTTTGAAAGGCAATGAAGGTTTTTGGGAGAAGTTGGAGAAGAAAAAAGGGAATTTTGTTTTTGAAAGGAAACTTTTCGAATGCAAAGGTGGTGAGGGTTCAGGTCTGATCACCCTATTTATACGTAAACTATGGGAATTAATTTGGGCCATCCAATTGGGTTAGCTTGAGATCCAAAGGCCAAGATTAAATGAACCATACGGTGACAAAAAGTTGACACAACAGTTGTCATAGTCCTCAAAACCCGAACGGACGCCAATTATAGACAGCCACGTGTCTAGTACTCGAGTAGTGGACATGCACAATTTTACATGGCGGAAGCCTAAAAGCCCCTACTGTGCATGTCAGAAAGTGAGGACATCAAGCATGAGCAGGAGTTTGGGGGGGGGGGGGGGGGAAATGTTGTACCCTAAAAATTAGCACAAGTCTAATCACTCAGTTCGGGTACAGATGGTAGATGAATACATGGAAAAGCAGCCAAGTGGAACCTGTGGCTAACAATGCTTTGAGTAGCTCGAGTTGGGACCTAAAAACACGACGTACATGTTGTTATCAGTTCGCCTCTTAGGATAACAATCCAGTTCAAGACCTAAAATGGCAAGATCCACATTTGGGTGCTCCGAGCTTAATACGAACTAAGGTTCAAATAGTCTTTGAACACTAGCTTGGGTAGGATATCTAGTTTGTGGAAACCTAGTCAGAATGCATACTGAAGGATCCCAAGAGATTCAGAGGCTCCTTATACACTCATTAATGCCCAGGCTGTATTGCATGTCTATCATTTATTATCTGAGACAGCAGGAGTATATTCTATTCTATTATCAAATCATATCCAATGTAAATGGGAATAATATGTATTCAATGTATACCTTATTCACGCGGTTACCCAAACCTGTCTAGGAAATTCCCCTATAAATATCAAGGATAATGGATAGGGAAGGGGACAACATTTTTGTATTACTAAAACTTTGTAGAAATTGTGAGAGAAAAGCAATAATACTATCTCGTGGACTAGGTGGATTTTAACCACTGAACCACGTAAAAGTTGTGTGTGTACGAAAGGGTTCTTATTATTTCATTACGGTTTACAATTTAGCAATAATATCCCTATTAGATTTCTTAATCTACTATTGGCGAAAAACCGCGTCAACAGGCTATAAGAGGTAAATCATTTCGTATTATATTTTACAAATATATATTTTGTTGATTAACATATTGCATATTAAAGGATCCTCAAATAAATTTGTTTATATGAATTTCTTTTGTTATATACAATACTACCATTACCGCAATTTCTGTTGCGCACTAGGAAGTGTTCCTAACAAGATTATGAAGAATCTTTTTGTCCTGTAGCCATGCTTAAATTCATCCACATACTCTTGTCCATACCTGCTTGCATGGATTATGAGATATGGCAAATGGATGTTAAGACAACTTTTCTGAATGGCGATCTAGACGAAACTATTTATATCTCTAAAACAGAAGGGTTCATAGTAAAAGGTCAAGAGCAAAAAGTTTGCAAGCTTCTTAGGTAAATTTATGTACTCAAACAAGCTTCAAGATCTTGCAATTTGAGATTTGATGATACAATCAAAACATATGGTTTTGAACAAAACGTCGATGAGCCTTGTGTCTAGAAACAAATTAGAAATGACATCACAGTATTCCTGGTTCTTTAGGTTGATGATATCCTACAGATTAGGAATGACGTGGGAACATTGACAAAGTAAAGAAATGGCTTGCCGAGAAATTCCAAATAAAATATTTGGGAGATGCAAACTATGTTCTAGGCATAAAGATCCTTCGGGATCGTCATAACAAAGTTTTGTCTACGTCTCAAGCTACTTATATACATAAGGTGTTGGAGAGATTCAGTCTGCAAAATTCCAAGAAGGGTGATATGCCAACCCGTCATGCAGATATCCTTTCTAAAGAGCAATGTCCTAAAACACCTTAAGAAGAAGAAGATATGAAACAATATCCCTACGCCTCTGCGGTAGGTAGTCTAATGTACGCCATGTAGTGTACAAGACCTGACATTTGTTATGTAGTAGGGATAGTCAGTCGTTATCAATCCAATCCTGGATTGAGTCATTGGATTGTAGTAAAGAATATTCTCAAGTATCTTCGAAAAACTAGAGAATAGATGCTTGTATATTCAGGTGGTGACCTGAACCCCACTGGTTACACTAATTCTGATTTTCAATCAGACAGAGATAGTCAGAAATTGAGTTCAGGATCAGTGTTCACACTTGGTGTAGGAGCTGTGGTTTGGCATAGTATTAAACAAACCAGTATTGCAAATTCTACCATGGAAGCTGAGTACATAGTAGCTTGTGAAGTAGCTAAGGAGGTTGTGTGGCTAAAGAAGTTATATTTCGATCTAAAAATTGTTCCAAATATGAATAAGGCACTTGTCCTATACTGTGACAACAGTGGGATAGTAGCGATCTCGAAGGAACCGAGGAGTCCCAAGAGGGGAAAGCATATTGAAAGGAAATACCACTTGATAAGGGATATTGTTCACAAATGAGATGTAGCGGTTATGAAGATAGGTACATAACATAACCTTGCTGATTCTTTTACTATGACTTTGTCTACCAAGTCATTTAAAGATCATGTTAGCAATATGGGTTTTAGGGAGATGCCTTATTTGCTTTAGGGCAAGTAGGAGATTTTTGGGAATAATGTCCTTTAAAGCATATGTTTTGAACAATGTTTTATGAAATGAATTTTTGCATATATTGTTTGTTTATTATTATTATTACTAGAATAATATTATATGAATATCAGAAATTTCCCAAATGCGTTATTCTTACTATATTCTTGTATTGGTATGAGACGATTAAAATTATAGGGAACACATTTAAACAATTCACAGTACAAAAAAGTTATATGACATCTTTGGATTAAATATTGTATGGGCAGTTCACTAGTATTATGAATACATGTAATCTAGATCTAGATTACCGATGTAGTAGGACATCTTAGTGGAGGTACTTTGTATAAAGTTTTTATACATGAATGGGACCCGATATGTTATTTATACTTAATAATACAATTTACTTTATAAGTATTAATTAAACATATAATTACGATGATCATATACAAAATGATCTTAATCTTGAAGTTATTATGAACTCCTATTAATTTCATATGAGTTCTTTGATTCACTCGTTATGGTTTGTCAGAATGATCAAGCTGAAATTTTTTGTATTGGGAACTCATTAATTGTAAATGGTTGGGGACATAATATACAGATATGTAATCTATTCCTTTATGAGAGAAATTGAATAAAGGTTCTCTTAAGGGTTGACTTTTGGAACTGAAAGGTTATTGAGCTCAAATTCATAAATCAGTTTATGAATTAACCTTCACTATTAAATTTAATGGTACTTAAGGAAACAAGATATAATTAAAGAGTTTAAACGGTGATTAATTCCTACTTTAATAATGAACCACTAATAGAGGATTGAATTTTATGTAGTGATTAAATCGATGAACACTTTTGATATGTTTAAAAGTGCTCAATAAATAAATGTCTATAATTACAAGAGTGTAATCTCATATTTTTAGTTGAATAATATTGAGATTAATATATTAAGGTTATTATATTACAGATTTTTAATTAATAATCTAAATTTATTGGAGCTTGAAATTATAGGTCCATAGGTCCCCGAGATGGCTCTATCAACATTATTCAAGGTAAGAGTTGAAATTAAGAAGAATTAAGAAAATGACATATTTGGAATAATTTTGTTCTTCAGGGTCAAATATGTAATTGAGACAAATTAGTTAACTAATAAATTAATTTTTGACATTAATAAATAAATTAATTATATTTTTTGAAAATTATTTTTTAAATAAAATGGTATTTTTGAAAATAGCATTTAAATAATTAAGATAATTAATTTTGAATTAATTAGTTTTATTTATTTAAATATTGTGAAAAGATATTTCTGATAATTCAAATCGGATTTGACTTTTAAATGATATTTATTATTTAATTATTTAGATAAGATAAGTTATTAGTTATAAATATTTTTGAATGAATAATAATTAAAAGAAAATAGTTGGAATACATCCTTGAAATCAGGTATGTGTTACATGCCAACTACAGTGCATGCATTGTAGTTGGCGTGTAACAAGGTCCAAGAATGAGTCTTGAATATTTCTTTTATTTATTTAATTATTTAATAAATGATTTATAAATTGAATTTTAAATTTTAATTAATTTTTTTATAAATCTATCAATTGGAAATAATTTTAGTATGACAATAATAAGAATATTCTAAACTTTTGACAGAGAGAAAAATATATCGTATTTTTTTCTCTATCCCTCAAAAATTGTCAGACCTAGTTTTCCAAGATATCTATCCGATTATTTAAAGTTTGTTTAAATACTTTTTTTAAATATCTGGGCCTAACACCCTATGTTTTCCCTTCGTACATGGTAAACTAGTTACCAACAAAACCAAGGTTATTAGCCTTAGCCCCCAATAGTAGGTTTCATAGGGACATTGGTCACCTCACCGAGGAGTGTAGGCAACTCAAAGATGATATCGAAAATCTGATCTCGTGTGGTTATCTTAGACAGTGTGCCCAGAGTAAGGGGAATAACCAAGGACATGCCCCACAAAATCATAGGATGGCACCAGCTTAACCTGCAACACAACCTCAACTCGCGGCACCCCCAGCTCGGGAAGATAATTGGCCACCTCTGATATATGGACTAAGAAATTTAACCATGTTAAGAAGTCTAGTGATCACTTTTCGTAGGGAGACTAAATCAAAGCGCCATGAGGCCCTAGTGAACTCTAACCTTGTTAAATCAACAGTGGAGATTGAATTTAGATTTTAAAACTCATTATTAAATCATTTAGTATTTTTTTCTTTTAAAAATTATCAACTTAGGATTGCCAAATTATTAAAATAATTAATAAACCAACTTAGGTTTGCCAAATTATTAAAATAATCAATAAACCAACTTAGATTTGCCAAATTAGTAAAATAATCAATAAACCAACTTACATTTGCCAAATTATTAAAATAATCAATAAACCATAGTTTATAATTTTTCCATTAATTCTAAAATCACCCATTCAAAATTAATCCAAAAATTAGAATTAATTTGTTTCTAATCAATTATTAGGTCCAACTAAAAAGATTAATCTAATATAATTAAGTCCAACTTAAGTAAATGGGCCTTAACAATTCAAACTTGCATGGATGAGAGCTGAGTTCAGTATGTCAGACGCACTACTAAGACTCTCTAACTTCCATACAAAGTCCAAAAAGACACGAATTTAAACCTTCGTTTTATTAATTGTTATTCAATTGATTAGGTTCAATCTAGTAATGCAGAGCAAATGGACATTCACAAGTGGAACCACCCACAAGAGAGGAATTTAAACTTTATATGTTCAATTGGGCCCAAATAAAACCTAACATTTTATGAAAGATTTATTTGAGTTTTCCCACATTTTTTTTTAAAAAAAATTGGTCATAATTATACTTAATAATGATGCATGATATTTTAGTTTTTCTTATTAATTGGACAGGTCTAACATGAACACATATATGTCATGCTACACAACTTTATGCATCATTACATTTATTACAGAATAAATAAATCAATCAATATAAAAAAATAATTAATTGAGTTATCAAAATTAATTTACTTATTAATTAGTTACCCTAAAGTTTTTCCCAATTGAAAACTTACTATATAATTTGTTGACGCAGTTCTTTGCCAACAGGTAATTAAGAGAAAGAGAGGAAGGGATTAGTGCTGAATGTAGAACCGTAACAGATATAAGATCTTAGTGAATGAAATAGGTGACTCAAGACACGTTTTTAAGTGGTTCAAAGGTTAAAATCCTTCTACTCCACTAGCCAATATTATTGATATATTCTGGGTATTTGGTTACAAAGTATATCTCTCCAGAGACTATTTTTTCCAACCCTTATCAACTCCCAGGGTCTCCATATTTATAGGAGAAGGCACCTGGAAGTTAGTAAGGAGGTCATCCCGTGACCTTCTTATTTGTCATATCAACTCTGTGACATTCATGATTAATTCCTAAACCTGGCACATAAGTATGGTCAAATCGATAGGTAAGGAGATAATGGGCCGCACGGCCCAACCCAGCCGTGGGTGTCTGAACACGCACGTTCCTGCAGCATGTCCGAGAAGTCAGGGAGATATCGGACACGTGATGTCAGATATATGCACGTTTATCTTGCGTGTGTTGACTTTACAAGGGGTCATAGCCTCCATACCTAGCTCGTACCACGAGCTGTGCATCTGACCCGACCTTCAGCCTTCCGATTCCTTGCTCCAGTCTTGGGAGTCTTGGCGAGTCCTTGAGGATTCCTCGAGCTAAGGGGGGTACGACCTCAAGACAGGATCTCTGACCTGGGGGATGTTTATGGAATAACCATGATTAGTCCGAAGCTCGACCTGCTAATCTGCCCGTGGGAAAAACAGGGCGTACATCTGCCCCCCAAGCTCTTGCTCGTGGTATATGACGTCGTATATAAGACCATAGCAGGGGCTTTTAGACTTCCTCACAACTCTTCACATTCCACTCTTTATGCAGGCGCCTGATACGTGGCACACCGTGGGTGGTGACGGTACGTCTTACGAGAACCGCATTTAATGGCCTAGCCTATGCCCAGCCGTCGTTTCGTATTTCGAGTGGAAGGCCTCGGATCCCTCATCAGGGCCATCCAAGAGCCTTCTACACGTGATCCTTCACGCATATAAAAAGGGGGTGTCCACCCTACGCACAGGCCACCCTTTCATTCCAACCTCTTTTCCTCTTTCCTCTCCATATTCCAGAAGAACGAAACCCTTGACTCTGTTGCTGCCATTTTCATCGTTCAAGAAGCTTAGGTGCACGGATTTCCCCGAAGCTTTGGAAGCTACTACACCGACGAAGCTCCTACCAACGCAACACTCTCGTCTACCTCCCAGTCATACACAGCAAGTTTCCTGACCCTGCGTACTTTGAAAATATGCTACTGTAGCTTAGGTAAAAATTTTCACTGTAGCTGCATGCAAGGGTTTTCTGGGTTTTGTGGATATGGAGGGTGACAGCCCTTTTTAGGTTAGGGTATATTTGTTGTAGGAAATCGCTTTAGAGTATGGGTTTCAGGATACTTTTTCTGGGGAAATTTCTGCGTAGGAGTTTTTGGAATTTTGGGTGCAAAACCGGGTAGCTTAGGGAACACGCCTCATAAGCGGTTTTGTAATTTTCTGCCTATTGAAATTTTCCCCCCAAGGAAAATTCTATTCTGAATCTCCTGACACACGAATTCCGAGTAATCTGGGATCTGTTGGGAGTATACGCGCGTATTCATTGAACCGCGTGGTTCCACTCTCCACGAGCTGGGCTTACCTCAGCTCGTGCAAATAATAATTGCTTCTTCCTCCTGCTTGGGTCACCTTTTCTAAAGTGTTTTCTTTTGTTCGCTAGGCGACCAGATGGCTCCAAAAAAGAACCTCCCCCAGAAGAACGTTGGAAGCTCGGCCTCCCAACAGGAGAAAGGAAAGGCGGTGATGCCTAGCTCCCCGATCCCCCGTTTCGGGCCGGCAGTGGAGAAGGAGGTCGAGGTGGCCCCTGACGCATTCTTTGAGGCAGAGAGAATCGTCTCCAAGATAACCGATCAGACGAAGATTAACAAACTCTTCCTCACTCACAATATCGCGCTGGGGAAAGCCTCCGTCATAGCCCGACCTGCTGCGGAGGGCGAGCGGAGTTGCTCGCCGCTCGACGAGTCGTTCGCGGCCTAGAGCGGTGAACACTTTAAGGCAGGGGCCTTCCTTCCCCTGGATCAGTATTTTGCTGATTTCTTGAAATTCGTGGGGCTGGCCCCATTTCAGCTCCCCCCCAACTCCTACCGTCTGCTGGTAGGGTTGAGGTACTTATTCCAGAAGCATGAGTGGGAGGTCCCCACTCCTGCAGATATTTTATATTTCTTTTGCCTCAAAGCCAGCCTGGACCAGCAGGGGCGAGGCGACGGGTTTTACTATTTAACCCATTTTCCCAACACGGCGGCGGTCATCGAGCTGCCCAGCCACCCCAATGATTTCAAGGACTAGTTCTTCATGTCAACTGGGTTCCGGAACTGCGAGCACCATTACTTCAATCATCCTCGTAAGTGCTCCCGTTCTTAGCTCGCCTTTTAAGCGTTATTTTAGCTCCTCCCATACTCAACTCTGACTCAAACTAATCTTGCAGCCATCTTCGCGAGGACCAAAAAGTCTGTGACCCTTGGGGGCCAATATGACACGCTGGCGGGCTTGCCCCCTAGCGAGAAGGATTATCGCGTGCTCGTGATGGATGAGACGATGGTGTTCTGCAAGCTGATTTTTCCAAATCAGACCTTGAACCTAAAGAGGCCCTGGGGGCCGCCTCCAGCTCGGGACACCAGACCTATCAACGTGGAGGAGGTCGCAGAAGATGAAGACGAGGAGGACGAGGGTGACGAAGTTCCGCTCGTGAGGAGCAGGAAGAGGACTTTGGAGGTCGCCCAGAGGACGGGCGAGGAGAGGATCCAATCCGGAGCAGCTGCGGGTCCTTCTGGCCAAGGTAACCCTTACTTGTTTAGGAGTCTAGATAGGGCCGCTGCAGACCCCCGGCTGGCTAGGTTCAATCCTAGGCAGCTCGTCCATCGTCACAGGAGCAATCCGGACCTGAACACACTTCTGGTCCATTCTGTCGACCGGCTCGTGCTGGATCACCAAGAGAGCCGGCCTAGGGGTACCGTAGTAGTAGATAATACCCTAGCCTTTAGGTCCATCCTTTTCCAGGAGTATGGGACAAACCTACGAACATGGTCATCACAACAAAGGGGTATCTATGCTCCGTGGCTTAGACAGTACGTAGGAGAATCTAGCCCAGAGTCGGACCCGGAGCCAGAACCTGAGCCAGTTCGGGAAATAATCGTCTTAGGTTCTTCCAGCTCGGGGGGTAGGGTTCCCTTAGTATTCATATACTTTTTTAGCTTTAACATTTTGTCTTTATCTGTGTATGATTGTTAACTTGTAATAACCATGTTCTTTGTTTGACAGAAGAGATGTCTCAACCCGAGGGGAGCTTGCGAGGCGCAGTCTTTGGGGGAAACCCCTCAGCCGGGCCAAGACTGAAAAGGCTCCGGGGGTCCAGGAGCACTGCTGGGACCTCCACCAAGTCCCCGGCAAAGGAGAAGGAGAAAACCCCGCCAGCCCAGGATGCGGGAGCGATTCTTCTTGCTGCCGGAGTAGGCCAAATGCCTCCGCCACCTCAGCGAACTCCAACCGTCACCCAGGACGCAGGGAAGGAGCTCGGGACTCCGTCTGCGGTGGCCTCCGATGTACGCATCCCGGTCAATCCCCAGGACCTGGAGAAGATCCCAGAGGCCTTCCGGGAAACGATGTACGAATCGGCGAACTACGTCATTAGCCATATCTATAAGTTCACCGAGAAGGAACTCCGGACTATTGAGACAATGAGCCCGGTTGACGTTATGGAATCTTCAATGAGCATGACCCTAACGGTAAGCTGCCCTATTCTTTTAAAGCTTTTACCATTACACTCCGCCTTATTTTTCCTCTGAGCCAGTTTATCTTTCATTCCTCGCAGGGTGTCGTCGCCCTTCACCGGAGCATCATCAGGGCCAGAACTCAGCTCGATGACATGAGGACCGAGCACCAGGCCACCCTTCAGGAGGTTAAGGCGACTAAGGATGCCTTGGCGACCTCGAAAGTCGAGTTGGAGAAGACCCAGGTCGACTTGGAGAAGACCCGCTTGAAGGTCCAGGAGCTCGAGACCTCCCTTGCCACCTCGCAGGCAGACCTCGAGGCGGCGAAGATTGAGGTCCAGGCCGCCCTGGAAGCTGAACGGGCCACATCGGAGCAGTCCCTGCAGGACCTGTTCTATCACTGCTGGGCTTTCAACCCGGAGGCTGACTTCTCCTTCATGTCACCGAGCCTTTGGGCGAACTTGGTGGTGAAGTTTCAAGCTCGCCTTGAGAAAGAGGCGCCGCCCTCGGAAACTGGGGAGGCCTCTGGCACGGCGGAGCAGCGTGAAACAACGACCTCCAAAGGGCCAACTGACGGGGCCTAGGGCGCCTTTTCTTTCTGCCTTTGAGTATTTTTAAGTTCTTTTTTTTTTGTATGTAACCTTTGCATGAGGTGTTTTCACCTCGAGACAATTTGCCTTACACTTTTAACTCATATTTTTTCATGCTTTTGGCTACAATATATATATCTTTTTGATAAACTTAGTTCGTGTTAACCGCTATTTATATCTCGAGCTCTTTGAAAAGAACAGCGAGCGATAAATAGAGTTACATCAACGTCTGAGTTTTATGACCCAGTTAAAACCATGAACTTATTTAGAAAACTTAGTTCGTGTTAACTTTTATCCATATCTCAAGCTCTTTAAGAAGAACAACGAAAAATGGATTTATATTAACTTCTAAGTTTTATGACCCGGTTAAAACCAGGAGCTTATTTAGAAAACTTAGTTCGTGTTAACTTTATCCATATCTCAAGCTCTTTAAGAAGACCAAGGAGAAATAGATTTAAATCAACTTCTAAGTTTCATGACCCGGTTAAAACCAGGAGCTTATTTAGAAAACTTAGTTCGTGTTAACTTTATCCATATCTCAAGCTCTTTAAGAAGAACAAGGAGAAATAGATTTAAATCAACTTCTAAGTTTTATGACCCGGTTAAAACCAAGATAGGACTTAGTTAGCGTTAACCCTTATCCATAGATAAGGATCAACATCTAAGTCGTTAAGGAGACCTGGTTATATCCAGGTACCATATGCCCCCCAAGTAACTGGGAAAGGGTCTTTCGTGGTTACTTTAAGATTACAATTGCAAATATGCGTAAAAAGATGATTTTTATTTATACATAGAAAGTGGCTTTCCAGGCCTTACAAGTGGATCATTGATAATATTTCTTTAAGTGGATGGCGTTCCAAGTCCGTGGGACGGTCCCTCCATCAAGCCGAGATAACTTATAAGTTCCCTCCTTGATGACTTGGATGACCTGGTAGGGTCCTTCCCAGTTCGGTCCCAAGACTCCATCTTTGGGATCTTTTCCGGCCAGGAAAACTCTCCTTAGGACCAAGTCGCCAACGCTAAAGGCGCGTTTTCTGACCTTGGTGTTAAAGTAGCGAGTGATCTTCTGCTGATAATGGGCGAGCTGGAGTTGCGAATCCTCTCGCCTTTCATCAACTAGGTCTAGGGAATGGCATAGGAGCTCATGGTTCCGACCTTGGTCGTAGGACTGGACTCTATGCGACAGAACCTTAACTTCCACGGGGAGGACTGCTTCACTCCCGAAGGTTAGGGAGAAAGGAGTATGACCCGTAGGAGTCCGATGCGAGGTCCGGTATGCCCATAGGACCTGGGGGAGCTGTTCCGGCCAGACTCCCTTTGCTTCATCTAATCTTTTCTTGAGGCTCGCCATTAGAGTCTTGTTGACAGCCTCGACCTGGCCGTTCGCCTGAGGATAGGCCACGGAAGAGAAGATTTTCACAATTCCATGCCTGTCACAGAACTCGGTGAACAGGTCGCTGTCGAACTGAGTGCCGTTATCGGAGACGATATTCTTGGGCAGGGAAAATCGAAAGATGATGCTTTTAACCACGAAGTCAAGCACCTTTTTAGACGTGATTGTTGCCAATGGCTCTGCCTCGGCCCACTTAGTGAAGTAGTCCATGGCGACCACGGCGTAACGGACCCCGCCCTTTCCAGTGGGCAGGGCGGCCACTAAGTCTATTCCCCAAACGGAAAACGGCCAAGGAGCCGAGATCATTTTTAGCTCGACTGGAGGAGCTCGGGAAACCGCAGCAAATCGCTGGCACTTGTCACAGCTCTTTACGTATGAAATTGAGTCTTTGGACAGAGTCGGCCAATAATAACCTTGCCTGAGAACCTTTAAGGCCAAGCTTTGCCCCCCAGTGTGGTCTCCACAGAATCCTTCGTGAATTTCCTGCAGGATGGCCTTCGCTTCACTTGGAAGAACGCACCGGAGGAGAGGTAAAGAGTACCCACATCGGTACAACACTCCATCGACTATCGTATATCTCGGAGCTTGATATAGGACTCGTCGCGCGTCGTTACGTCCCTCAGGCAGCTTGCCCTCGAAGAGATATTCAAGAATGGGGGTTATCCAGGTTGGCCTGGCGTCGATCATCTCGACCTCTGCCCGATATCCTTCTATACTTGGTTTTTCCAAGAATTCTATTGGCACCAATCCCAGGGTTTCGGTCTCTCCCGAGGTGGCGAGCTTGGCAAGAGCATCTGCATTGGTGTTCTATTCTCGAGGTATCTGTTCGATCGATCCTCGCCCAAACGTGGACAGTTCGGCTTTTACCTTCGCCAGATAGGCGGCCATCTTGGGTCCTCGTGCCTGATATTCGCCCAAGACTTGGTTAACCACGAGTTGGGAGTCACTGAAGCACTGGACGGAGCTCGCCCTTAACTCCCTGGCTATCCTTAAGGATGCCAGCAAATCTTCGTATTCCGCCTCGTTGTTGGAGGCCTTGAACCCAAACCTTAGCGCCGAGTGGAACCTATGTCCCTCGGGGGATATCAGAATGATTCCGGCCCCAGAGCCATTTTCGTTGGATGAACCATCTACAAAGATCTTCCACAACGATTGGGGCGGGGCGAGCTGAGATGAGTCCTCCGCTGGATTCTCCTGGAATCCCGTGCATTCTGCCACAAAGTCGGCCAAGGCCTGACTTTTTATGGCAGTTCGCAGAGTATAGAAAATCTCGAACTGACTGAGTTCGACCGCCCACTTTAACAAACGTCCCGATGCTTCAGGATTTTGCAAAACCTGCCTTAGAGGTTGATCGGTCATGACGTGTACCGAGTGAGATTGGAAGTAGGGCCTGAGCTTTCGCGAGGCCGGGATTAGGCAGAACGCCAATTTTTCCATCAGCGGGTATCGTGATTCTGCCCCGAGGAGTCTCTTGCTGATGTAATAGACTGGCTTCTGAACTTGGTCCTCTTCTCGTACTAGTACGACACTAGCCGCGTCCTCAGTGACAGCCAGGTAGAGGAAAAGAGGCTCCCCTGCCCTGGGCTTGGATAGCACGGGCAGTTCAGCCAGATGTGCCTTCAGGTCGAGGAATGCGCTTTCGCATTCTACTGTCCATTCAAACTTCTTGTTTCCCCGAAGCAGGTTGTAGAAGGGCAAACACTTATCGGTTGACTTGGAAATAAACCGGTTCAGTGCGGCCACTCTCCCTGTCAAGCCCTGGACATCTTTCCGTGACGTAGGCGAAGGAAGCTCGAGCAGTGACCTGATCTTGTCGGGGTTTGCTTCGATTCCTCGGTTATTAACTATGAACCCCAGGAATTTCCCGAATGCGACACCAAAAGTGCATTTCTGGGGATTGAGCCTCATGCCATATTCTTGTAGTATTTTAAAACATTCTTGCAGGTCGGAAACATGGTCGTCGGCAGTCTTTGACTTGACGAGCATGTCATCAACATACACTTCCATGTTCTTTCTGATCTGGTCCGCGAACATTTTGTTTACTAGCCTTTGGTAGGTAGCTCCGGCGTTCTTCAGACCGAACGACATGACCTTGTAGCAATAGACGTTAGTCGGGGTCATGAAGCTGGTGTGCTCCTGGTCCGCCAGATTCATCGCGATCTGATTGTAACCTAAGTACGCATCCATAAAGGACATGAGCTCGTGTCCCGCCGTGGCATCCACCAGCTGATCGATCCTTGGCAGTGGAAAACAATCCTTGGGGCAGGCTTTATTCAGATCGGAGAAGTCAATGCAGGTCCGCCATTTCCCGTTGGGCTTTGGAACTAGCACGGGGTTGGCGACCCAAATCAGAAATTTGGCTTCACGGATAAAGCCACATTTTTTGAGTCAGGTCACTTCTTCTTCTAGGGCTTCAGCTCGTGTTGTTCCTAGACGTCTTTGCTTCTGAGACTTGGCAGGAACACTTTTGTCCAGATGGAGCGTGTGCATGATGACACTCGGGCTGATCCCTACCATGTACTCGTGCGACCATGCGAATACATCTAAATTAGCCCGGAGAAACGTAATCAGCTCCGTCTTCGTCTTGCTACAGAGGTTTTTCACGAGCCTGACCATCCGTGATGGATTTTGTGGATCAAGGTTCACCTCCTCGAGCTCCTCAATAGCCTGGAGCTCGGACCTGTCTTCGCATATTCGGGGGTCAATGTCCTCACTAAGGGCGACACTTTCCCCCTTGGAGTTTTGAGGTTTTTCAATCTCAGGAGCCGCCAAGGGTTCCTGGGATTCCTCTTCACTCAGAATGGCCATAGCCAGCTGCCCGGGTTTAGATTTTCCCTTCATGGAGATGCTGTAGCATTCCCTGGCAGCGATCTGATCGCCCTTGAGGTGCAGATTCCTGTTGAAGTAGGGAATTTCATGGCGAGGTGTCGAATGGAAGTGATAGCCTCGAAAGCTATGAGCGTAGGTCGGCCCAAAATGGCATTGTAGGCCGCGGAGCAATCAATGACCACGAACTCGAGTAGTTTAGAGACTGTCCGAGACTCTTCTCCTAGGGTGATCACCAGCTCGATCGTCCCTATCGCTGCCGATCCTTCTCCCGAAAAGCCATACAGCATCATGGAGGTTGCCTTTAGATCGGGGACATTCAGACCCATCTTCTCTAAGGTGGATCAGAATAAAAGGTTCACCAAACTCCCGTTGTCTATCAGCACCCTTCTTACTTTCCGGTTGGCGAGCTGGACTGATACAACCAAGGGATCATTGTGAGGGATCTGGACATGGCCTGCATCTTCCTCTGTAAAAGTGATCGGTTGCTTCTCTAACCGTTGCTGTTTTGACTGACGCTGCTCCGGGACGAACTCCACTCCGTTGTGAGCTTTTAGTTCATTCACGTATCTCTTCTGGGCGCCTCTGCTCATGCCAGCCATGTGCGGGCCTCCAGAGATGGTGGATATCTCTCCTCCGACCACGGGAGGAGGGACGTCCTGATCTATTCGAGTCCCGGGCTGACTGGCTGGGGCATCTGGAGCAGGCCGACTCGCTGGGACCCTGTTCCGTGAGTATTGAGCCAAGGGGCCTGCTCGGATGAGAGTATCTATCTCATCTTTGAGATGCCTGCAATCGTCGGTATTGTGTCTGACGTCGTTATGAAAACGACAGAATTTGGAAGTGTCTCTCTTTCCCTTGTGGTGTTTCAATGGTTCCGGCCTCTTCCAGGGGACCCGAGTAGAGTTGACCAGGAAGATACTTTCCCTGGACTGGGTGAGTTCGGTATATGTCGTGAACATGGGCTTGAACTTGTTTACAGACTTATTCTTCTTTTGGCCGTGTTGATTGTTTTCACCATTCCCTTTTCTTTTGCTTCCGCCGGGCTGGTTATTCTGTGTGACGTCTGGGGTCGCTACCATGACCTCCATCCCCACTCCAGCGGGCTGCTCGGGAACCTGGCTGGTTCCCGCGGCTGAGGCTTCGGCTTCTTCCAAATTTATCCATTCTTAGGCTCTATTAAGGAATTCGTTGACCGAACTGACTCCTTTCTTTTGTATATCCTTCCAGAGATCTCCTCCAACAAGGATTTTGGTTCTCATGGCCATGAGCTTGGAGCTTTCATCTGCATCCCTAGCTCGGGCAGCAAAGTTCACGAATCTGCACAGGTATGCCTTCAGTGTCTCGCCGGGCTGCTGTCTCACATTGGCCAGGGAGTCGGCCTGAACATGGGCGGCCTGGGAGGCGCGGAATGCCCTTTTGAAGTCAGCTAAGAAGGTCTTCCAGGAGCTGATCGATTGTCTTTTACTTTGCTTGAACCACTGTCTGGCAGGTCCGATCAGTGTGGAGGGGAAGATCAAGCATCTCAGCTCTGGGCCAATATTATGGGCCATCATTAGGGTGTTGAACATCCCTAAATGGTCCGATGGATCTCCGTCCCCGTTGAACTTCGACAAGTGAGGCATATGGAAGCCAGATGGGTACGCCGTCGCTGCTATGTTGGGGGCGAAGAGTTCCATCTCGTCTCCCGAATCATATTCGTCTTTTTCTTTTTCTGATAGGAGCTTCCTCATCAGTTCCTCCATCTGAGTTAGGCGCTCGAGGGTTTGGTCCTGAGATCCTTGGTTATTCTGGGGCTGCTCAACAGCTCCAGATCCATTGTACATATTAGGTGGGTTATTGCCCCTCCTATCTTGAGATAGGTTGTTTGGGACATTCCCTCCGTTACGTACTTCAGATCGGCCCCCCCCCCCCCCCCCCGAGCGAGCCTGACTACCATCTCTAGCTTGACCCTCTCTGTGAGAGTTGAGGTGATCCCAAAGGTCGCCTCCCTGGGTGGTCTGTTGACTTTGTGCCGAACTTAATCGTTGACGCAGGTCTCCTCCAGAGAGATCACTCCGGCGACTGCCGGTCCAATGACTCCGACTGGATAGGCTTGGAGTCCGCCTTTGGTGGCTAGGACCTGAGCTTTCTTCCGACGCCCTGCCACGCCGGGAAGGTCCCGCTGATGGTGGGTTTCTCCTACTACTCCCGTAAGCTGGGATGTCTCGGACGGGCCGAGGAGGAGACGGATATCTGATTGGAGAAGGAGGATGCCTGACTGGGGAGGCGATCCTAGTTCCATCTGGCCGGATCAAATTTGGTGGGGGCTTTTCGGCCCTGCCAACTTGTTGGTCCCGCGCCGGGCGATCTGGATGGGGCGCAGGACGGGCTGACGTAGCGGGCCCTCCCCGGATCTCCTTCGTGAATTTCCTCGAGGATGGTTGAGAGCTAGGAGTCGACGTCCTAACCGAACGGCTGTACTGCCATTGTCCGGTCCCAGGCATTTCCCCGAAGTTTGCGTCTCGATGGTGCGATGAAAGGGTGGAGTTGGTTGCTGGAAGTCTATCCGAACGGCTATGCCTGGACCGATTACCCCAACGAGACTTAGGAGCCTCACCTTGCCTCTCTCCAACGTTAACGTTGGTTGTGAGAGGGGGTAGTCGAGCCAGGATATCCTGGATTTGCTGACTAGCTGTTGGTAACTGGCTCCTCAGCTGAGCATTCTCCATCTCCACCGCAGTATAATAACACGGGTTTGGATTAGGTGGCCGGGGCGCTGAACTACCAGTATCGTCTTGGCCCGCCGGCTGCTTTCCTGGCCGCTGCTGGACTTCAGGAATTTGTTCATCAGGGATGGTGGTATGCTGAGCCTCCTGCCCATCATGCTGTTCTATCTCGTTGCCATGCCTGGATCGAGTAGTCACCATAGTTGGATGTTTGCAGCAGCACTAATCGAACTTGCTCTCAATGAAAGCACCAAACTGTTGACGCGGTTCTTCGCCAATAGGTAATTAAGAGAAAGAGAGGAAGGGATTAGTGTTGAATGTAGAACCGTAAAAGATATAAGATCTTAGTGAATGAAATAGGTGACTCAAGACACGTTTTTAAGTGGTTCAAAGGTTAAAATCCTTCTACTCCACTAGCCAATATTATTGATATATTCTGGGTATTTGGTTACAAAGTATATCTCTCCAGAGACTATTTTTTCCAACCCTTATCAACTCCCAGGGTCTCCATATTTATAGGAGAAGGCACCTGGATGTTGGTAAGGAGGTCACCTCGTGACCTTCTTATTTGTCATATCAACTCTGTGACATTCATGATTAATTCCTAAACCTGACACATAAGTATGGTCAAATCGATAGGTAAGGAGATAATGGGCCGCACGGCCCAACCCAGCCGTGGGTGTCTGAACACGCACGTTCCTGCAGCGTGTCCGAGAAGTCAGGGAGATATCGGACACGTGATGTCAGATATATGCACATTTATCTTGCGTGTGTTGACTTTACAAGGGGTCATAGCCTCCATACCTAGCTCGTACCACGAGCTGTGCATCTGACCCGACCTTCGGCCTTCTGATTCCTTGCTCCAGTCTTGGGAGTCTTGGCGAGTCCTTGAGGATTCCTCAAGCTAAGGGGGGTACGACCTCAAGACAGGATCTCCGACCTGGGGGATGTTTATGAACTAACCATGATTAGTCCGAAGCTCGGCCTGCTAATCAGCCCGTGGGAAAAACTGGGCGTACATAATTAATTAAACATAAATTAAATTTAATTATCCTTAAAGAAAATATCACAATTAATTCAAAATTGTATACTTAGATATTTCTTTAGCACAACAAAAAATATATCTTAAGTACCTATTGTATTATATATATACGGCTTATTTAAAAAAAATAAGTTTTTCTTTTCAGCCGTGTATAAAACAAAAAAAATATAAGGTTAATCATTTTTTGGAGTTGCTGTATAAAAAAAAAAGTTAATTAATTATTTTTTTAAATATACGTAAACCTTGATTAGGATTTATGCCTATAGCAATAAAAAAAAGAGCTACTGACTTCCAAAAAAAAATACCAAAAAATATGTGTAATTTTTCAATGTGCATTTTCCAATAATCAATTAAGACCTCAAAATGCATGAAAAACAAGACAACTTAAATTAGCAATACGACATATAAACATTCAAAACATGCATATCAAATTTCATGTACCATCCAATTAAACTTTTAAAAGTAATCATATCAAAGTTCATAAACATAATCATCCATTCAAAAAACATCTAGATCTAGGCAACCTAGGTTCTGAGGCCAATTGTAGGAATTTGGAATTTAAATCTAGATGCATGCTCCCTATTAGTAGGAACATAGAATAGCATGACATATATATGAACATAAGACTCGTAAAATAACATAAACACAAAGATGTAGAAACTTACAATACGCAGTGGACCAAAGACTCCTTCCTTTAGATTCTAACCTTTGATTCTTGGTGGTAGCAAGGTATTGTCAAGAATCTAAACTGTTAGATTGTGCCAAAGTCTTCCAAGCCTATCTCTAAATCAAGTCTAACAAAGAGTGGGCAAGTTCTCAACACATGAGATAGAATAAGAGAGGGAGGAACAAGTGAATGAGCGACCAAGAAGGGAATTAGACTGTCTAGATTTTCACTTACCCAATGAATCAACTCACACTCACTTTCATATGAAAACTATAGACATCACATTCCTTATATAGGTAACTTAATGGGATTTATTTAAATTAATTAAAATAATAAACAAAAAATGAAAGTCTTGGGCACCCACAAATTGACTTGGGCCCAATCTCTTTGTTTTGAATTTAAATCCCAATTGGACCTAAATACAAAATCTTTTTATTTATTTATCTTTCAATTAATTAATTAAATAATTCCTTATTCAAAATAATTAATTATAATTTGAATCTTGATTTAATATTATTTATTTTTATTGACACAACTCTATCAATATTAATAAATTTTCCCAAAGATTCTCTTTTATTCCCAAATTCTTATTACATGTAAATATCACCAAATTGAAGTCAATTTGATATTATTGATAATTAAATCAATTGTTTGAGACTATTAAACTTGATTTGTTAAGAGATGACATGGGGACCATGGATCCATGAATACAAGCTACAATAAATTCTCGTGAGTTTATTTATTAAAGGGTTTATACCTTTTTGGACCCTGTGTTTTGTCCCATTACCTGTTTGGACCCTATGTTTTGACAAATTACTTTTTAGACCCTATGTTTTGTAAAATGGTTAAAATAGAATCCTAAACCTGATTTTGGTCAATGTTTTCTCAACTAAAATCACAAATAATTTACCAAACTAACAATTCAAAACAAAAATAAAATTATTCTACTTAAAAACTGTGTTGTTATATTTTTATTCATCAAAATTGAGTTTAGGGTTCTATTTTAACTATTTTACAAAACATAGGGTCCAAAAAGTAATTTGTCAAAACACAGGGTCCAAACAGGTAATGAAACAAAACACAGGGTCCAAAAATGTATAAACTCTTTATTAAATAAATTATCTCACAATTTATTTATTCCTCATGACTCCACTATAGATTCGAAATTGAACTCTAGAATTCATACAAACGTATTTTTCAAACCAAAAATACGTTATCCATTGTTATAACCATTACCGTCAGTCCATCATCTATCTATGACATACAAATGAGCCTGTTGATGCGGTTTTTTGCCAATAGTGGATTAAGAAATTCAATAAAAAATATATTAGTGCTTTTTTCTAAACCATAATAAACTAAATAAATAATTTCTCACACTCACACTATTACATGTTCAATGGTTAAAATCCACCTAGTCCACAAGGAAATCTTATTAATCTCTTACAATTTCTGCAGAGTTTCTGTATCTTAAAAAGCTGTCCATTTTCCGGTCCATTATCCCTGATATTTATAGTGGATATTCCTGGACAGGTTTGGGTAACCACGTACATAAATATGGTAAATAATCAATTAGGATAATTTCCCATTTACGTAGGGATATCATTACCTATGGAATTTACACCCGTTATCTCGGCAATAAATATGTAATATAGCCTGAGCAATAATGAGAATATAAGGAACCTCCGAGTCTTTTGGGATCCTTCACTGTGCGTCGTGACCAAGTTTCCACGGGCTGAACATCTTCCTCAAGCTAGAGATCGAAGAGCGAACAGACTTTGGTATGGACCAAGTTCAGAGTATCTATAAGGCGATCTAGCCATCACATGTCTCGAACTATGTTATTGTCCTGAGAGGCGATTTGGAGATTATATGCTTGTCATACTGCCAACTCTTAACTCGAGCTGCTCACATCAAAGTTAGCTAGATGTCCTACTCGCATGCTTTCTCCATATGTTTATCTTCCACTTGTACCCCGAGCTGAATGATTGTATCTTATTTTGGGGAACAACATTTCCCCCCAAAGCTCTTGCTCGTGCATGACATCACTTATGACACGCACAGTAGTACCTTTTAGGCTTCTGTTATGTGAAATCGTGCCCACCCACTACTCGAGTGTCAAACACGTGGTCGTATATAATAGGCACCTATTCAGGTTTCAAGTATTGCGACAATTGTCTTGTCAACTTTTTTTCGCTGCAGGGGTCATTTAATCTTGGCCTTTGGATCCTGCTGACCCGATCGGATGGCCTAGATTAATTCCCAAAATTGACGTATAAATAGGAAAATCAGACCTGAACTTCACCACCTTCGCATTCAAAAAGTTTCCTTTAAAAAAACTTCCATTTTTTTCTTAGACCTCTATAGAAAACCTTTGCCATTCTCCCATCCTTCAGAGGCTCTTAAGCTACCACCTTTGGAACTATCAACACCCCGTTAATCAAACATATAAACTATAGGTATTTCTTCATGTGGTTTAAATCTTTCACTCTTATTTTTAAATAAGTTCCTTTTATTTAAAAATTTTTTCAATACCATCTCACACTTAAGCCATGTCTGAGTTCAACAGGGATTCGCTTATTGTAAATGAATGATACTAGGTTCGTTTAGAAATAAGGTGCGTGAAAAATGGGTAATTTTCTGGGTTTTGAAAGGATGTGATTTTTGATGAATCGTTTAGGTTACCTGTTCATGCGTAGAAGTTAAGGGGTTTTTAGGTTCGGTTTCGGGTTGCTTAAGGGTCACAATTCCTTGAGTGGTTTTGCATTAAACCACTTTCAAAAGGGGGATGGGTCTGATACACGAATCCCAAAGTATAAGGGGTTTTCCTTAGTCTATAGTGCGTGGCTAAGGACTACTCGTGGAAACATGTGTTGGTGGTAGGATGTATCTTAGCAGATGTATATCATGGGTTAAATAAATCGAATTCAAACCTTCGTGTCACTATCCCTTCATCGCCGTAACTAGACTTTGTATTAGGAGACTACTAACAGGATGCTTTGTCGTCAGGCGAGCCAGATCATGGCCTATCAAAAGAAACTGTTGCGAGATCCTCTTCTCAAAGAAAGAGTAAGAGCAAGCAAGTTGCGCTCGAAACACCCCCTTCCCCACTTCGGCCCAGTGGTAGATAGTGAGATCGTAGTCGAACCTGATGATTTTTTGAGGCCAAGCACATCGTGCCTCAAATAAAAACACAAGCCAAAGTGAACAAGATTTTGCTGAGCCACGGGATTGAAATGAGACCCAACGGCCTTGTCACTCGACCTCCACTAGAAGGAGAGCGCAACTGCGCCCCACTTTAGGATGATTTCGGGGCCTGGAGTAATGAGCATCTGAAAGCAGGTGCTTTCCTCCCTTTGGACTAGAACTTCGTAGACTTTTTAAACTATGTCAAACTGGCTCCATTCCAACTCTCCCCAAACTCATATCGGATTTTAGCGGGGCTGAAATATTTATTTTTAAAGCACGAGTGGGAGGTCCCCACCTTGGCTAACATCATGTATTCCTTCTGACTTAAAGCCAACCCTGAGCAGAAGGGGCAAGGTGATGGTTTCTACTACCTCACTCAATTTCCCAAAATGACCTCCGTCATCGACCTCCCCAGCCACCAGAATGACTATAAAAATCAATTCTTTATGTCAAGTGGGTTCAAGAAATATACTCACTGGTACTTCAACTGTCCTCATAAGTTTCCTAACTCTTCGAATTTCATATGTGAATTTCTTTTTTATTGGGTTTAACCATCCTAACTGAGTTGTTACTTTGTGCAGCCATATACAAGTGGACAGGGCGATCTAAGACCCTTGGAGGCCAATACGAGACACTATCTCGTATCCCTTCGAAGGAGAAGGAGTTTTGAATGGTAGTAAAGGAAGCTACCATGGTGGCATGTAAGCTGACCCATAAAGATCAATTGTTTGCCATCAGAGCCCGAGGTCCAACCCCTGAGCTCCCTCATCCTCAAGAAGTTCTCCCTGCCGTTGAAGACACTAAAGAGGAGAAAGAGGTCATGCCACTGGTGCACAAGAGAAGGGTTCCTGAAGATGGGAAACATCCTGATCTAGACCGAGCTAAGTCGGGGGTAGCAGCCGGAACTTCCGACCAAGGTAACCCCTATAGAGAATTAAACCGGATTGCTGCCAGTTTTAGGCTTGTCTGATTCAACGCACGACAACTCGTGAGTCGACATCCTGTTGACCTTTACCTGAACGTGATCCTCCAACAGTGTGTGGATCACTTGGTGGTTCGTTATGACCATAGTTATCCCCGATGCTCCATAGTGGTAGAAAATACCCTTCACATTAGGACTACCATTTTTTAGGAGTATTGTACGAACCGTGTGACGTGGCCTTCCCTATGTCAGGGTGTATTTTCCCTGTGTTTTAGGTAGACCGTAGATGAGTCTAACTCGGATTAAGAGCCTGAACCCCGTAGGACCCAAGGTGTAATAATATTAGAGTCTTCCCCTCCCCCGATAATCCATGAGTTAGAGGTTTTACCTAGTCCAGTTAGTGAACCCAAGCTAATCATAATAGTTTCCTCCTGGGTTCTTGCTCCATTCTTTTCCATGCATTACTTTGACTAACTATTTCTTGTATCTGAATTTTCTGCTAGTTCCTTTGCCGATGACGATATGGACCTAAAAGGCGCCTTTAAATCTGGCAGGGTTGGAGCTGGACCCATAGTTAAGAAGGCAAGAATATCAAAGAAAGGTGCCTCCAAGTCCGGAGCTTCCACCGAATCTCTTGTTAAAGATAAAGGTACCAACTCCACCTAGAGACAGCAACAACAAGCTCAGCCCCCAACTACGGCAATGACCATTACCATTCTTGAGGTTCCTCGCCCTTTCCCTCGAAATGAACCTGCTCTAGTCCCTCAAGTTGTTCAGGACGAAGTCCCCTCAGTTTAGATCCCGGTCAAACCCCTCGAACTGGCAAGGATCCCAGAAGCATTCCAAGGAACTGTATATGACATGGCAAACCATATGGTGGGCCACACATATCGAGCCAACATTAAGGACCTAAGGGATATGGAGGAGCCTTCCCTTGAGGATGTCCTAGAGTCTGCCATGGGAATGAACTTGACTGTAAGCCACCTTCATTCCCCCTATAGTACTTTTTTTTGTATTTGCTTTTGCGAACTAACCTTGACCCACATTTTCCCTTTGTAGTATGTCCTGGCTCAACTCTGTGACATCCCCTGGTCCCGAGCTAGAAAAGAGGAGCTCAAGGCTACCCTGGCCACATCCTAGGATAATGAGCAGATTGCTAAGGCCACCCTAGACACCTCCTAGGAGAATGAGTAGATTGCTAAGGGCCAGGTTATGGAGGTGAGCCAAACGATGAGATCAGCTCTGGCCAATATTGACAACCTCGGTAAGAAACTTGAAGAGGTTGATGTGATTGAGAAAATCTTTACAAGGTCGAGGCCAAAACTAAGTAGGAGATTGTAGACTCGACGGATGCCCTGGCAGAGATCCTCGACCGGTGTTGGGCTTACAACAAGGAAGGGGATTTCTCCTTTATGGCGGTGGAGCTTTGGGGACCTTATCTTCCCAGGTTCCAGAGTCGATTCTCACAAGAGCCTTCAGAGACCATGTATGTTTCTGGAGCTATTGAAGGGGACAGTGAGGAGGTTTCGTCATACAAGCAAGTTGATGGAGCTCAATGATGTTTTTATTATGTTTATTTTGCATTCTTTTTCCTGTAACTAAGTTCTCTAAAACTGAAACAATTGCCTTCGGGCTTAGATCGAAGTTTTTTCTCCTCGAGATAATCATAAACTTTTTAGTACATGTTTGTTATTTTGTGATCTATTTTTGTTCCCCTCAATCTTTTATTTTTTCATGCTTATGAATTTTGAATTCTTGCACACTCAAAATTGTAGGGGTTGTCTTTAGATCGGTATAGGTTTTTAATGGCTCGACTAAAGAATTTTAGTTGATATCCTCGTTATGCTTAGGAATTCGCCCGCCTAATATCATATTTCCTGTTAGGAATCAGGCCTCGGACGTGGTTATGCCCAAGAGTTTTATCCGCTTAATAGCATTATACCTGTTAGGAATCAGGCCTTGGACCTGGTTATGTGTAGGAGTTTATCCATTTAATAACATTATACATGCTAAGAAACAGGCCTCGAATCTGGTTATATCCAGGATTTCCTAGTTGTCTTCTAGGTTTTTTTTTTGTCTTAGAAATATCCCAGCTTAGTTCATATTCAGAATTACTTTGAGAATCCAAAATTTAAAAAGTCGTTGAACAATCAATTTTTCCAAATTCTAAGTTTCAAATATTATGCGAATATGCTAAACTCTTTTAAAATCTCTTCAGTTATGTGCCCCCAAAGCGAATAGAACTTATGCATGTTGTAGGTCGCTTTTACAAAATGAGCATGTGATTCTCTACAAGAATAAGATGAAAATATTGGCTCTACGTAAAAATCCAGTGTTATTTAGATGGAATGACTTTTACAAATAAGTCTTACATGGACCAATACCGAAAACATTAAATAAAATTAACTATGTCGATTATTAATGATAGTATTTTTTACGGTGTAAGGCATTCCAGGTCCGTGGAACTATCTCTCAAATTTAACCGAGCTAGTTTAAAGGTCCCTTCACTTAGGATTTCCACGATCTGGTATGTCCCTTCCCAGTTCGGTCCTAATACACCATCCTTGGGATCATTACATGCCACAAACACCCTCCGAAGCACTAAATCACCGAGTTCGAGTCTGCGACCTTTCACCTTCGAGTTGAAGTAACAAGTGATTCTCTGATGATATTGGCGAGCTACAATCGTGACTCTTCTCATTTTTCCATGATCATATCCATGTATGCGCTGAGTAGCTCGTGGTTTTGATCTTGAACAAAGGTTTTCTATCTATGTGTCATCACTAGTGCCTTAATTGGGAGCATCGCCTTACTTCTGAAAGTCAGAGAGAAGGGAAAATGCCCCGTGGAGGTGCGATGTAAGGTTCTATAGGCTCAAAGTACTTGTGGGAGCTGCTCAGGACATAATCCCTTGGCTTCATCTAACCGTTTCTTTAAGCTCATCTTTAAGGTTTGGTTTACAGCCTTGACCTGCCCATTAGCTCGTGGGTATGATACTTACGAGAAGCTCTTTGGTTATGCCGTATTTCTCACAAAAGTTTGTGAAGAGATCGCTATCAAACTCAGTTCCATTGCCAGACACGATCTTCTTTGGGAGCCCAAAGTGACATATGATGTTCTTTATGACGACATCTAAGACTCACTTTGAGGTTATGGTTGCCAGAGGCTTTGCCTCGACCCACTTCGTGAAGTAGTCGATGGCAACAACTGCATAACAAACTCCTCCTTTTCCTGTTGGTAAAGAACCAATCAAGTCGATTCCCTATACTACAAATGGCCAGGGGGGATAAGATCATGGTTAACTCAATGAGTGCTACCCAAGCAATGGTATCGAAGTGTTGTCACTTGTCGCATTTCTGCACGTACGAGGCCGAATCCTTTTTAGCGTAGGCCAAAAATTGCCCTGTCTCAATATATTTAGAGCAAAGTTTTGTCCCCCAGCATGGTCTTCGCAGAAGCCTTCGTGTTTCTCCTGCAAAAAAGTCAGCGCTACCTTGGGTAGAACACACCACAGGAGGGGTAGCGGATGCCCTCATCTATATAGAATCCCTTCAACCATAACATACTACGAGGCTTGACATATAAATTTTCTTGCGTCCTTTCAATTGCCTGGTAGTTTACCGGTTGTGAGGTATTCCACTATGGGGGTTATCTAGGTCGATTTCATGTCAATCATTCCGACCTCAAGTGATTCTGCCATTATGCTCGGTTGTTTACAGAACTCCACCAGGACTACGTTCAATGTATCCACCTCTTTGGTGGTGGCAAGTCGAGTTAAAGCATATGCATTGGAATTTTGTTCGCGGGGTACTTGTTCAATGCAGCAAAACTTAAATTCAGATAACTTGCCTTTAACCTTAGCTAAGTAAGTCATCATTTTGATATCGTGAGCTTGATACTCCCCCCATATTTGATTAACCATGAGCTGGGAATCATTTTAACATTGGACTGCTTTTGCCTTTAGTTCTTTTGAAACCCTTATTCTTGAAAATAGAGCTTAGTACTCTGCCTCGTTGTTGGATGCTTCAAGCCCAAACCAGAGAGATGTATGGAATCGATGTCCCTCATGTGATATCAGAATTATCCCAGTTCTAGATCCGCTTTCGTTAGAGGATCCATCAATAAAGATTTTCCACAACTCTTACACTGGTTCTCTCATTGGCTCATCCTAAAAAACCTGTACATTTCGCCACAAAGTCAGCGAGCGCTTGACTCTTGATCGTTGTGCGTGGCATATACAATATCTTGAATTGGCTAAGTTTTATGGTCAACTTTAGTAGACGTCCCAATGTTTCAGGCTTATGCAAGACCTGCCTTAAAGGCTAATCGGTTAAGACAGGGATGGTGTGGGAATGAATTTTTTGTCTGAGCTTTCTTGAAGCCAAAATCTGGCAAAATGTAAGTTTTTCAATTAAAGGATATCGCGACTCAACTCCCAAAAGTCTTTTACTCACATAGTATACTGGTTTTTGCATCTGATTCTCCTATCGAACTAATACGGCGCTGGCCGCATTTTCTGTCATAGCCAGATATTAAAGTGTTATCCCAAAAATTAAAATATCTGATGTGGCACTAAGCTTGGACATGTGGAGTAGACTGGGCAGACCCCCCCGACAGGATGGTCAGTGTATACCTGCAAGGTATACGACAAGTTACTGCTCGAGGATGGGGGGTAAGTGGTTTACAAATAGTAAACACTTGTCCCAAGACCTACACCAAGGAATAACATTGAAACTCTTATAAGGGGCACTCGATATGGAACATTGTTAAGCAAATGACAGTGATAGATGCTCAGGAAGCCTATGTCCATTTTGGCTACACCCTTCCTAATTCTTGAAGGGAAGTCTTTCTAACACTTCTCGGTAAAATACCACCAGAACTTCAGCTGCTCGGTATGGTGGATAGCCAAACTTGGTTGGCGAGAAAGAAGTTACACTCACCATTAAAAGTTCGCAAGAATCACCTAACCAACCGTAGAGGGCGTCCAACAGCCCTAAAGACTCGGTCAAGCCTCCTAACAAATAAGACAGTAACTACCTGCAAGAATAATGGGATATTTCCACCATTAGTTATGCAGCGTGCTGCCCCTGGGCCAACAGAGCATTATAAATACAAACCCTCCACCACAGTGGAGGAGGTTCACAATGTAACGACCCAAATTCACTAATAAGGCTTAAGGGCCTTGATTAGTGTGCTGGGAGGGCATGATGGGAATTATGTGTGATTATTATGATTAAGATGCATGATTATGATTTTAAGCATGTTATATGAATGTGTGAATTATGTTATGTGATAACTATGATGTGTGAATCGTATCACGTGGGTGCTGTAATACCAATGTGATGCACGTGCCGAGACGGTCCTAGAAGGCTAGATATTGGTAATTGGTAATTTGGTAACCTGCGTAACTATTAGTAACCTTAGAGAGTAACAAGTTTTATGGGGAGAGTGATAGAATTGCAAAGCTGGTGAAAAGACAAGTGTACCCTTGAGGTTTAGTTAGAAAAGGATATTTGGGGAAGGTTAAGAAGGTCTTTTGGCAGTGATATAGAAGTCTTTGGCTGAGGGAAAAGGATATGTACGATTTATTTATGCTAAGTATAACTGAAGCTAAGTCTTGGAAGGCTAGAAAGGGCAAGAGGGAAAGGGAGAATCAAGAACCTAAGAAGCAAAGTGGGAGAGGAACTGAACTGAGTTCTTTGAGGCTAGTGAAGGGCTTAAGGGTGTGGAATCAAGCATATATCAAGGTTTATACTGAGGTAAGGGATTGGTCTCTGTTTTGTTAAGTTCTGAATTTGGTTTCTTTTGGAAAGAATTGAGAGATAGCCATGGTTTTTCTTGTGTGGAATTCAGCTGGTTTGTTAAGATGGAATTTAGCTCAAGCTTGGATTGGAGGAAGCTCAAGTCGAATTTATGATTAAGGTAAGGGTATTAAGTATGTTTGCAATTTCATAGCTGTTGTGGTTTAAGGATTTAGGGGACTGGTTTGTACTTTTCTCAAGTTTCAGTTTAAGTGTTAGAGTTTGAATTTAGGTGTGAATTCTATGGGTGATTGTGTAGTTAAGCTGGGTTATAGTGTTTATAAGTTGTTGGTTGGTCTATGTGGGGTTTCAAATAAGTTTTGGGGCTTGGGTATGAAGTTGGGGTGATTTGGAGTGAGTTAGGCTTGGGAAAAACGCGAAGGAAAACCCAGAATTCTGGGTCTGCGATGGTGTGCTGCGGCACAGCTTTTTCGTGCCGCGGCGTGGTGGTCTCTGATGTTGGGTGCCGCGGCACAAGGAAAGTGGTGCCGCGGCACAAGGATAATTTCAGGATGTTAGTTTTGACAATTTTAGGCCTTCACTCCGGGGGTTCGGGGGATGTCTCCGGGGTGTTGTTCTAAGGTTTTGGGGGTTCCGAGAGTGTGGGTTAGGTTCCGGGAAGGTAGTCTTGGATTGGTTAATGACAAAGAATATTATATTTGTGTTGTGATTAGGACTTTGGAGAGGCTCGGGGTAGAGGACCGTGCTTGCGGCTACATGGCATCGAAAACCAGTGAATTGAAAGGTAAGAACACTGCACCCGAATGTATGATTGTCAATAAGACTAAGTGCTCCCGAGAGGTGTATTGTGTCATCGTTGGTATTATGCCAAGGGACACGTATAAGCGGTCCAAGGGTACCGTTCATAAATTTAGCGCATGGGGCGCGAATTGGCCACTGGGAGCCAGAAACAATAGGATAACAGAGGGAGCAGCCTGTGAGCGCTAGCCCTGTTTATCGTCTGTGCATTGTGTAATATGAGTTTATGAGATGCTATATGTGTAATTGACTTGACAGCTAAATGTGCATGCTCTATTATTGTTGTGTTTTCTTGCTGGGCCTTGGCTCACGGGTGCTATGTGGTGCAGGTAAGGGCAAGGGCAAGCTGGACCAGGCCTGAGGTGGAAAGCTCTGAGGTGAAATGTACATAGCCAGCCGTTCGATCACCTTGGTCGAGGAGTGTGTCAGGACAGAGATTACCTAACTGCTCATTTTGCCTTAGTATGGCTGTTAATGTACTTAAACTTTGTAAATTTTGTAAATGGCTTTTAAACTGTCATTTTTGGAATCCCATGTACATAAACAATGTTTAGTAATGAGAACATAACTTTTGAGGCCAAAACGCTTTTAACCCTAGTACCTTTACTGTTTCAGAACACGTTTTTACTTTTACGACTTGATTAGCAAGTCCGGCACTTTATAAACACACAGTGTAGCGGTCTTGGCTATCCAGGGCGTTACACACAAACTCACCTACCGACCAGTGTTTAGAAATATACCACACAACCTATTTTTATACCTAGCAGCGATTCTGCCTTATTGTATTGTCTTTTACACATAGAAATCCACCTGTAATCCCATGGGATCTTGTGTAAACCCTTAAGATTAATACAAATCTAAGAGGAAGTAGGTCATTACCAGTTCTTGGGGTCGAACCTTTATAAATCCCAGTGTTCTTTATTATTTATTGCTCATTATTATTAGGTTATTGACTCATTTATTGTTCATTGATTGATCTACTGAAAGCTCTCAGATTAATTATTTTGACTCCACATCAATTGGCTAAAAAACCAGTCAACATTTTGGTGCTTTCATTGAGAGCAAGGACAATCACATTCAGATTTTGTTGCTACAAAGATAGTGGTTTCAACAAGAAGATCAAGCCAAGAACCTCCGGAGTGCGAAGTTGAATCGTCGCACCGAGTTCCATCAATGAGCAATATGAATGGAGGGTGAGCTGATTTACCAACTAGACATGCGCTTGGCACTGGGGGAAAGATGCAGGGCGCACTACAGACAGACATGGGGCTACTAGCTTTACAAGAATTACTAACGCATGAACATTGGGTGGAGGTGCTGCAAGGGGTACTGACCAGCTAGGACCGAGGACTGGAGGTCTTGGACGGTATGAACCCCACGTGGATATTGAAGGACTTGACCCCAAAATTGAGTAGATAAGGGAGGTCATGGGACAGATGCAAGATCAACTTTCCACCATGAACCAGGGGCAAGCTACTGCGCAAGAGGCCATTAACGAGGCTTTCGAAGAAAAAATAAGAGATTTCTAAGAATGGATGGCTCGACATGCCTGGGAGATGCAGGCTCGTCAGGAAGACATGGTACGCTGAACCAGGGAGGCTGTTGAATCCCTTCGTAATTATATATAGTAGCAGCAGACTCAGGGTATGGGGATTGCAACTGGAACTATTGCTCACAACCAACAACATCCTTCTATTTTTGGTTTCAGTAACGGAGTCATGAATGGACCAGAGGCTTAACCTCAAAATGGGAAATAGGGTCCGACCATGAGTCACCAATCTGGTCGGGGTGTCCAAGCCAACAACAACAGACATCCCTTACCAGCTGACGAACAAGTCCTTCAAGGGAGCTGCATGGGACAAGACCGAGCAGGAAACTTTCGGCCGAGATCTCAAGGAAGTGGTCGTGAAAGAAATCCTAATGATTTAGGATGGGATGGCAAGCCCCCAGCAATAGCCTGGTCAATACAAACATCACCAAGAGTACCGACCAAGGTCTTGAAGGGATGAGCCAGAGGTTAGTAGTGCGTACAGACCGCACTATATTGATGGATATGATCATGAGAAGGTAGTGAGCCAAGTCTGCCAACAGAATAATCAGGATCATAGGGGTAACCAGCCCGAAAATACATTTTTCTCACAATGGCAGGATGTCCTGATCAACCACCCACCCCGGGGTGGAGGGTTCCAGGGAATGACTCCAGTACCAGGTTTATAAGATAGCCAAAATGTCGAGGGAAGGCCACGACCAAACTCTGTATTCAATCGAATGGTCCCCATGGGAGGTGAAGACCTACGAGATGCTCTCAATCGCAGGAGGGAAAACCAAGAATCGAATAACATAGCTCCTCCTGAGCTTGTTTGAGACCCGAGAATGTATGAGGTCCGCAATCCAGCACAGCCCCAGGTTGCTGCAGACACAAACATCCAAGCCCAATTGGATCAGTTAATGCAATTGGTAAGATACCTGACTGCTCCCAAGTTGACAAATATTGAAATTGAGAGGCAGGGTAGTTCCCCGTTTTAGAAAGTATTAACCTGCTACCCATACCTGTCAAATCCAAGATGCAAACATGGAAGATGTACACTAGGCAGGAGGACCCAGTGTCCCATGTTCATAACTTTGAACTATAAACCAATCTCCAGGGGATTCAGGATGATGCTAGGTGCAGGATCGTCCCTGCCACCCTGTTAGAAATTTCCTAGCAATGGTTCTTCAGGCTGCAGCCAGGGTCGATTACATCATGGGATGGATTTGTACGAATACTCTATTCCCAATTTTCTTCGGCAATGCCCCTTCAGACTAAGTCGAATGACCTGGTGGACATAAGTCAAAGAGATAATGAACCTTTAAAGGACTACATTCAATGCTTTATGCAAGAGGCCACCAAGGTAAAATCCCTGAGCGATGATGGTAAATTGATAGCCATCAACTTAGTAATAAAAGTAAAAAAGCCTATTTTGGAGCAGCTTGAAGAGGAAATATACGCGTACCACCCATGAATTCCTTGATTGGGCAGAATAATTTATTAAGCTTGAGGAAGCTCGGAAGGTAGAAAATCCAACTCAAGCAGGTGCTGGACAGGGAAAAATAGAACCTGGGAATACCACTAACATAGCAGGAGAAAGTAAAAATGGGGCTAAAAATGGCAAACGTGGTAACGGGGCTGGAAGCACTAATAATCAGAAAGACAACAAGAAGCCTAAAACTACTGAGTAGCCCAAACCACATAAATATGTTCCTAAGTTTACTACTTACTCCATCCCGATGGAGTCTCGAGCAGATGTCTTCAATGCTACTCAGACGGTCGTACCATACAGAGGACCTCCACTGATGAGGAAGGATGTTAACAAACGGGATATGACTAAATTCTGTCGGTATCACAATGACTATGGTCATGAAACCAATGAATGTAACCACCTAAAGGAAGAGATACAATTCCTAATTAGACAAAATAATGCTCATCTGAAGAGGTATGTATGGCCGACTGCCGACCAACATACTCAGCAACAATCCCCGGAACAACATCAAGGCAACCAACCTCTTTTACCACCATCAGTCACTGGTCGGCTAGATATGATATGTGGAAGAACACATTTGGCCGGTAATACCGGCAAGGCACGAGAAAAATACGCTCGATCCCTTAGATATGAACAGGAAGATGACATACTGGTTATCCAAGAGCGTACTCCCAAACAACCTTGCTATGATTATGAGCCTATCATATTCAACGAGGAAGACACTGGTCATGTGCATCATCCACATAATGACCCTTTGGTTGTAGAAGTCCAGATTTCCAACATGATTGTGGCTCGAATAATGATAAACCATGGCTCATCTGCCAACATCCTGTTCAAGAATACCCTGGAGAGAATTTGAGCATCAAGGATATGGAGCCATGCGAACAACTGTTGTATGGGTTCACAGAAAGTGGCATGACCCCAGCAAGAAGCATAAGGCTGCCTTTAATGGTGGGGGCGGCACCTAATGTAATCGACATCCCTTCTCCATATAATGCTAGAATAGGCTGACCAGCCTTGTATGACCTCTGAGCAGTAACTTCAATCTTCCATCTGCTCATCAAGTTTCCAGCTCAGCCAGGTATCGGATGTCTTAAGGGGAATCGATTGGTGGCTAGGGAATTCTATAACTCTTCAGTGAAAAGAGTAGGAAAAATAGTATCCACCGCATAGCCTGCAGGAACCAGTAACAAGAAATAGGATGCAGCCTAAAATGGGGGGATGACATAGACCCTTGTTTTGGGGATATTGATATAGGAGTAGACCCATTTGAAGAATTAGAAGAAGTCCTCCTTGACCTAGAGCACCTAACTAGGGTTGTCAAAGTGGGGAAAGGGCTATCTGGGGACATAAGATCTACTTTGATCTAGTTCTTCGTGACAACCAAGATGTTTTTGCTTAATCCCATGAGGATATGGTTGGCATTTGCCCAACAGTTATAAGCCACACACTTAATATTAATATTGACTGCTTTAAGCCCATACAACAGAAGTGAAGGTTACTTGATAAAGATAGGGCCAAGGCATTGAAGGAGGAGGTGGAGAAACTTCGGAATAAAAATTTCAATAAGGAAGCTTTCTACCTGATATGGGTGTCCAACCCCGTATTAGTACCAAAACCTAATGGAAAATAGAGGGTATGCATACACTTCACAGACTTAAATAAAGCATGCCCAAAAGACTGCTTCCCACTTCAAAGAATTGACCAGCTAGTGGATGCTACAGCTGGTCATGAGATTTAACATTTATGTATGCCTACTCGGGGTACAACCAAATCAACATGCGTCCCCCCATCCAGGAGCACACTAGCTCCCGCAGAGGAGTAGGTTGTACTGTTATAGGGTCATGTCGTTCGGCCTCAAAAATGCTGGAGCCATATATCAATGACTGGTAAACCGTATGTTTAAGGATCTGATTTTCAATAATATGAAAGTTTACATTGATGAAATGTTAGTGAAATCCAAGAAGGTTGGGGGGGCACATCAATGACTTACATGAGTGTTTTAACATCCTGAGGCAGTACAAGATGAAGCTGAATCCTCTCAAGTGCTCCTTTGGTGTGGGGTCGGGCAAGTTTCTGGGTTTATAGTGAACTCCAAAGGAATAGAAGCAAACCCCAAAAAAATAAAAGCTCTGCTAGACATGCACTCACCAGCCAAGATCAAGGACATGCAAAGCCTGACAGGGTGTATAATAGCACTAAGCAGGTTTGTCTCAAAATCTAATGATAAGTGTGTTCCATTTTTCAACATCCTCAGGGGGAGAAAGAAATTTGAATGGACCGAGGAGTGCGAACAAGATTTCCAAGCTCTAAAGCAGCAACTAGCACAACCCATGATTCTTTCAAAACCTCTAGAAGGTGAAGAACTGTGCATATACTTAGCAGTAATGGAGCACGCTGTCAGCACAGTCTTGGTCAGAGAGAAAGACAGAGTCCAGCATCCAGTCTATTACATTAGTAAAAGGCTGATCGGGGCAGAAAGTTGGTATCCTCTAATTGAAAAATTAACTTACTGCCTGCTCTTGTCTTCTAGAAAACTTCGTCCATACTTGGAAGCTCATCCCATCAAGGTCCTTACCGACCAACCATTGCGCCAAGTTTTGTAGAAGTTGGACACCTCTGTTCGACTACTCAACTGGGTCATAGAGTTGGGACAATATGAGATAACCTACCTGCCCCGAACAACGAATAAAGGTCATGCTCTAGCAGACTTTGTAGCTGGGTGTACAGGTGTACCAGAACTGGATGAGCAGATGGTCGAGCAGCCACCACAGTTTGGACCACAGCCCAGCACTAACAATGAGCAGAGTACCAAGAAAGTGTTAGAGTCTAATACCCTGCACAGTTCCTAGAATGAACCACAAATCTAGAAGTTGCATGTCGACAACTCATATACCGACCAGCTGTCTGGGGCGTGTCTTACACTGATAACACCTGAGGGACAGCGCATCCATTGTGCACTCTGCTTTGGTTTTAATTCATCTAATAATGAAGTAGAGTATGAAACAAAAATCACAGGCCTGAGGTTAGGGAAAGAAGTGAGGCCTGAATTCATGGACATATACAGCGATTCACAGCTTGTTTTCAATCAGGTCCTTGGTGAGTATTCTGCCCGGGGTGAAAAAATGATGGCCTACCTTAGCAAAATCAAGGACTTTCTTGTTCCATTCAAAATATACACCATCCAGTAGATACCGAGGGAACAGAATGCCACAACGAATGCACTGGCCAGACTGGCCAGCAGTGTTGTAGTGGACATGGCCAACCTGGTCCCCGTTGAGTACTTAGTCGAACCTAGTATCAACCTGCAGGAGGTTGTCCTTCTGATAGACAACACTCCATTCTGGATGACCCGAATAGTTTCTTATCTAGAGCACGAAACCCTACCTAGCAACCATAATGAGTCTAGAAAAGTGACAAGGAAAGCTGCTCGGTACTTAATCCTAGACTGTGTTATGTACAGAAGGGGATTTTCCATGCCATTGCTGAGATATGTCAACCAGAAAGAATCAGGATAGTTGTTGGAGGAGGTACATAAGGGCTTCTGCGGGAATCACTCTAGGGGGAAACTCTGTCTAAAATGATCCTAAGGCAAGGATACTTCTGGCCAACTATGAATGAAGATGTTTACACATATGTTCGAAGATGTGATAAGTGTCAGAGGTTTGCCAAGATACTCCGAGCAGCCCCTAATGAGCTTACTTAGATGCAAAGCCCATGGCCCTTTGCCATTTGGGGAATGGACCTGATTGGTCAGTTACCAAATGGAAAGGGGGGAGCACAATATGCAATAGTATTAGTTGATTATTTTACCAAGTGGATAGAAGCCGAACCACTAGCAACCATCACTTACAAAAAATTATTGGACGTCATGGTGAAAAATATAATCTGTAGATTTGGTCTACCCCAGAAGATAATGTTCGATAATGGCACCAAGTTTGACAGCCCGATGTTCACTAATTTCTGCGCGAAGCATTGCATCACAAAAAGCTTCTCAGTAGTCTCACATCCCCAAGCCAATGGCTAGGTCGACCCAATTAACAAAACTCTCATAGACACTCTGAAGAAGCATTTAGAAGAGGCTAAATAAAACTGGCCTAAGAGATTGCCTGAAGTACTTTGGTCATACAGGACTACCGAATGAACAACTACCGGTGATACTCTCTTTGCACTCATATATGGGTATGAAGCAATGCTTCCAGTTGTGGTCTCTCCCTCATCTCACCAGCGTATGACATACGACCAAGATCATAACCATCAATTGTTGGTCGAGTCCTTAGACCAAATTGAAGAAAGACACAAAAAGTCCAACATGCACCTCACTGCCCATCAACAAAAAGTTGTCCAGTACTTCAACACCAAAGTTAAGGAACGGAAATTCGATGTGGGTGATTTAGTCTTGTGAAGAGTATTCCCATAAACTTGAGATGCCTCAACAAGAGTACTAGGTCCAAGATGGGAAGGCCCCTACCAGGTTACAGAGATTGTACTACCAGACACATACAAGTTAGCACAGTACGACGAAGATCTACAACTAGTACATGTCCCCCGTTACTAGAACATGGATCATCTGAGGAAGTACTACTAATAAAGATTACTTTTAAGTGGTCATTGACTGATCGGTACAGACACGAACTGCCCCTACCACCGACCAGCTCAAGTTAGCTATATTATTATGCACATGCATGATTTTCCCATTTATTGTAAGAATTAATATTTATGAATGTAATCTAAGATTGTAGTGACACAACTTGTATGGTTAATTTTTAATCAATAAGACACGATTTTTGTCCATTTTTTTCAAGCCTTAGTTTACAATGATTATCTTGCTAATCAGTGATGTATTTCACAGATTTTTGGCAGTGTATGAAACCTTTATAGGTTTTGGCAAATCCAGGTGGTCCCAAACAGGTTATTATGAGCAACTCTGGTCAATTAGCAAGTGACCAAGAAGATATCCCAAGAGTTATGAATCCTGCTCGATCACTTGGGGGGCACCATAGTCATACATGGAAAAACAAAGGAAAAATCGCATAATTAAAAGGACTTAAAAATGTTAATTTTTATTAATGTTAAAGTGCTTTCACATTTCTCGGTATGTACCAAGCAACAAAACGAGTCATAAAAAAATTTATGTAAATAGGGTTGAACAGTTTTTGTTTAAAACTCATTCAAAAGAATTTAACAGCTTCGATCCACAGAATCGTACAACTCCAAACAGAGTCGCATAGCTCCAAAGAAAGTATATACCAAGCAGTAATATAAAATAAGGTACGAGCAGATGTACAACCATCGAGAAGCATTTCATAGATAAGTATGAAGATTGCTCGAGATTAAAGGCTGCTCGGCTCAACCATGTTGTCTTAACAAAAATAAAAGAGTGCTCGAGATTAAAGGCTACTCGACTCAACCATGTTGTCTTTACTCAAATAAAAGATTTCTCGAGATTAAAGGCTACTTTGCACAACCATTTTTTGTCTTTGCAAAAATAAAAGAAAAGCTAAAAATGTTAAGTGCTTCAATGGTCTTGAGGCTAGTTAGTTGGTTGGTTTTGGGGCTGGACGGCAGGCGGGTCTTGAGGCTGGTTGGAAAGGACAAAGGTGTCGGCTGAAGCATTCAGATTGGAAGGAAGAGCAAAATCCTAGGGGGTTGGTGGATTAACATGCTCCCCCACATTATCTTGTTCAGTAATCAGAAAGTCGGATCCATAACAACTAGAATCTATTCGGTAGACACAATCTGGGCCTCAACTTGTTCTTGCTTAGTACAATACTGCATAAGCTCATCAAAAGCCTCCCCCAAATAGTTGTAGTCGACCCCCTTATTGCGCACCCAAAATTCGTAGAAGGTACTCATGCCAAAAGCCTCACAAGCCACAGACAACCCTCCCCTCCTTGCAGCTTTCTCGACATTTAGGTCCTCCTCCAAGTCTTCCTTTTTCCTTCTGGACGTATCTCCGCTCCTCAGCGTTGTTTAGGGCTATTTTCTTGAGTTTCTCCACCATTGTCTCCAACTGATTGACGTATAACTCCCTTTTCTCAGTGGCAGTTTTGAGATCCTCATTCTTTGTCGGAAACTGCTCCACAATCATTTTCATCTGTTGGATTTGTTGGGAGGTGCCTTTAGCATCTTTGGTAGGTTGTTCAATATGGACTTTTAGAGAGTTATTCTCTTCAGATTCCTTCAACAAACTGCCATCCTGCTTGTTCACCATCTTAACCCGGTGGTCAGCATAGCTAAGTGCCAAGAGGCCCTGGAACATTAAAGGAAGGAAGTTAGAAATATTAACAAAGAGGAGAAATTGACATCTTGGAGACCATTGCTGGTAATGTTCTCCAGAGATCTTGTGCCACGCCGACCATGAGTTTGCTTTGAGTAGCAGATACCTTCTTCACATACGCCTAATGGATAGCCAAGGCTTTCTTCAGGGGTTCGCTGGGCTCCTCCACAGGTTTTTCAACGTCACCCTCTTGGTCCTAACTTGGGATAGAAGGCTCTTTCATAGGAGCAACAGGGACAGGCTCCTCAGTAGAGGCTGTTTTTCCTTTTCCCTGACAAATTTAGCCTCAAGAAGTCCGTCCCCCCGCCTTTTCCAAAGGGGTGTGCAGCTTCTTGAGGGTAGGGGTCTTTTCGAGTTGTTTTTCTACCTGCTCAGTGGTCTTAATAGGGGGATCAATTTTTTGGCACTTGGCTAAAGGAGTCTCACCACCAGAATTACCAGTTTGTCTCTAAGGAAAATTCTTAAAGAAAGCGGATGGCATATTTGTGAAACTAAAACAAGAGGTGAGAGAGTAGATGTCAGATCACCCTCTGTCGCTCCCTCTGAGCAACAAGTGGACCCAAGTGGGGTATCCTCATCGCTATCTGACGAGTCAAGATCCATACGCTCAACCAGGATCTCTTTCCCCTTTTCATGTTGGGGGGTAATATCAACTTGAGGGGCACTTTACTTAGTGGTCTCTCTAATAGAAATGCCAACCGAACTCTGGGTGCGATGTGCAACGTAGGGTCTGCCAGGAGGTACAGTGGTGTTTTTCTGTTTCTTGTTGGGTGGCATTTTGCTAGGCGGTTGCTTTCTTGGCAGTTCTTTGTTGGGCGAATGTTTTCTGGGTGGACTGGACCTATGAGCTTATCCTCAGTGATCAAGGTGACCAGGTCTTAGCGGCTTGGTCCAATAGCGACCAACTTCTGAGCTTGTTTCTCCATTTCTTTAGTAAGCACCAGACAACTAAAAGGATTGTTTTGCTGAAAGGAAAGATGCTTGGCAGCAATGTCTGTGGAGACAAAGTACTAGATGGCATACTCCCTAACCTTAGAAATGGCTTCGGTATTGGCCAGATAAACATTTAAATCCCTATGGCTAAAATAGAAATACGTCGAGCAGCCCTGGCGAGGGCTGGACTTGAGGTCAAACAAATAGTTTATTTCATGCACGAAGGGCACTGGCCAACCATCGGATTTATACAAGACATACAAAGCAGATAGAAACCAAATACCTTTTGGAAAAATCCCAAAATAATCTACCACACTCCGAAAGTATGCCAATAAGTGCAGGGTGGCACCAACAGTAATATGGTACATGCTCCAAGTACAAAGCCCAAATCTAAGATTCTCTGCCCTCTACTGTACCGTGGGCTTGAGAATGGTGGCATTCCCAAGTTTGAAATTCTCTTTGACGTTCTTTAGTAGCTTGTCAAAAATAGTGCTAGCGGGAGGTGAGTATAGGGGGGCTTTTCTGTTTCTTGAGGTGGGTTTAAAATGGCCTCAGTATAAATCTCCATGGCATATTCTAGCTCAGAGTCTTCCTCTTGGCCATATCTGATTTGCTCTTCATTAGTGGGAGGTGCCTCTTGATTTCCAGTGACAGTGGCGCAGCGAGCCACATGGGGATTTTGTGCATTGTCTGCATGAGTAGTATTCTTGGTATGAGCCATAATCATCAGCTGGCAGGAGGGCTTTTTAGGCTGGTCGATACCTCCATATAGTGATTGTTGCGATAGGTTGATATCGGCTCGGTGATCACCTCCCTAGAGGTCTGCGCGTACAATAAAGGGGAAAGGAAGAGGTGAGAGCACCGAACAACGCTGGTCGGTGTATACATTTTGTATAATACCGACCAATATAAAATGACAAACATTGAATAACATTGACCAGCAAATAAATCAAATCGAAGAACAAGAAGTGCCATGGAAATGAAAAAATTTCAAGAACTATTCTTCGTGTTCTTTAAGAACACCAAACACAAGTTAGTCAAAAAAGGGCACCGTGAGGCGGATTTTCACGAAATCAAACGCTAATACAAACAACCCATTCCTACAACAGCCCAAAACATTCATTCAAACCTAAATTCAACCAGAATGCAAATACAACCCAAAGCTCTTTTCAATAAACCACACGTGGCTACAGTCAAGAATGAAGAAAAAGAAAAAAATTTCTTACAAACAATGCCAAGTTAAATAGAGAAGTTTGGAAAACTTACTTGCTATGTGTTTGTGGTGTGAAGGTCGTGAGCCACAGAAGTCTGAGCATGGATAATGCTCGAACAGAATCAAAGGAGAAGGTTTAGGGTTTTTAGGTTGCCTATGGTTTGCGTAAAGTAAAGAAGAAGGTGAAAAGAGAAGAAATGGTTGGGCACCCCTATTTATAGGCAAAAAGAAGTGAGCTTTGCCCTGCCAAAATTTAATGCATCCATCCACTTAGCAGTCTCTTCAGCTACTGCCAGTCCGCCTGTCTCACCAATCACGTCTCCTCAACCGCCTCACATGTCAGGCCACTCTTCGATAATTGCCCAACTATCAGTACAGTTTTTTAGAGAGGCCATCATGATGCTTTATGGTTCCAAAAAGAGGCGAAAAAGATTGAAAATTTATTTCTTGGAAACTTGAAGAAATAGAAAAGCTATTAATTATACCAGAAGCTATGCCACGTAGCAAGGAGCATATACCCCTGACTAGGCTGGACGGGGTGGTCCCCAGAAGAAAGTATCCATGCTGCTTAGCACCATTGCAGACTTGGGGGGCAAATGTTATCCCAAAAATTAACATATCTGATGTGGCACTAAGCTTGGACATGTGGAGTAGATTGAGCAGACCCCCCAATAGATTGTTCGGTGTATACCTGTGGGGTATACGACAAGTTACTACTCGGGGGGATAAGCGGTTTACAGATAGTAAACACTTGTCCCAAGACCTACACCAAGGCATAGAATTGAATATCTTATAAGGGGTACTCGGTAAGAAACATTATTAAGGAAGTGACAGTGAGAGATGCTCAGAAAGCCTATGTCCATGGTGGCTACACCCTTCCAAATTCTTGAGGGGAAGTATTTCTAACATTGCTCAGCAGAATACCACCAGAAGCTCAGCTACTCGGTATGGTGGATAGCCAAACTTGGTTGGTGAGAAGAAGTTACACTCACATTAGAAGTCTGCAAGAATTGCCTAACCAAGCACAAAGGGCACCCAACTGCCCTGAACACTCGGTCAAGCCTCCTAACAAATAGGACTGTAACTACTTGCGAGAATAATGGGATATTTCCACCATCAGTTACGCCGTGTGCAGCCCCAAGGCCAACAAAGCATTATAAATACTAACCCTCCACCACAATGGAGTGGGTTCACAAACTCTCCTATCGACCAGTGTTTATAAAGATACCAGGAAGCCTATTTTTATACCTAGCAGTTATTCTGCCTTATTGTATTGTCATTTACACATAGAAATCCACTTGTAATCCCATGGGATCTTGCGTAAACCCTTAAGATTAATAAAAATCTAAGAGGAAGTAGGTCAATACCAGTTCATGGGGCCGAACCTCTATAAATCCTGATGTTCTTTATTATTTATTGGTCATTATTATTAGGTTCTTGACTCATTTATTGTTCATTGATTGTTCTACCAAAAGCTCTCGAATTAATTATTTTGACTCTGCGTCAGTTGGCTAAAAAACTAGTGAACAAGAAGCAAACATTCTCCAGCTGCAGGTTTTGATAGTACGGGGGGTTCAGCTAGGTGACCTTCAGGTTGTGAAATGCCTGTTCGCATTATTTGATCCACTCAAAAATTTTGTTTCCTCTGAGCAAGTGGTAAAATGGGAGACACTTGTCAGTGGATTTTGAAAAGAAGCAGTTTAGGGCAACCACTTTTCTAGTTAAGCTCTCTACTTCTTTACGCGACCTAGACGAAGGAATTTTTAATAACAATATGATTTTCTCTGGGTTCGCCTCTATCCACCTTGTGTTGACTATAAAGCCCAAAAATTTTCCCAACGAAACTCCAAAAGTGCACTTCTTGGGTGTTTAGCTTCATGTCGTACCTTGTTAGCACGCCAAAACACTCTTCTAGGTTGGATACATGCTTACAGACAATCTTTAATTTAACGAGCATATCATCGACATACACTTCCATGTTTTTCCCGATCTGGTTAATGAACATTTTGTTGACTAACTATTGGTATGTTGCACCGACATTCTTTAACCTGAATGACATAACTTTGTAGCAGTATATGTTATGCTCGGTTATGAAGCTGCTATGATCTTGGTTTGCAGGATTCATCGCGACCTAGTTATATCCAAAATATGCATCCATGAAAGACATGAGCTCGTGACCGGCTGTTGCATCTACCAACTGGTCGATTCTAGGTAGTGGGAAACAATTCTTAAGACATGCCTTGTTGAGAACGGAGAAGTTAATGCGAGATCTCAACTTTCCATTGGGTTTTGGGACCAGAAGAGGGTTAGCAACCCAGGTCGAGTATTTTGGTTCTCGGATAAATCCGCACTAAAGTAGGCGAGCCACTTCTTCTTCAAAAGATTTCGATCATTCTCTTTCCAATAGTCTTCATTTTTGGGTCTTTGCAGGCACATTCTTGTCTAAATTCAAAGTATGCATTATTACATTCGGACTAATTCCCACCATATCTTTGTGCGATCAGGAAAAGACATCCAGGTTATTTTTGAAGAACTTGACCAGTTCCTTCTTCCTTTCGGCTCCAAGGTTTTTCTCACCCTTAATAACCCTTGAAGGTGCCTTTGGGTCAATACTGATTTCCTCGAACTCCTCCACATCTTGGAGCTCAGACCTATCTTTGCCTAATCATGGATCAATGTCCTCCTATTGGGTGACCTCGTTATCTTCTTCTTAAGGTTCTTCCGCCCCATGGGTACCTTTCATTACCCAGTGCTTATCTCCTCCTTCAACTATTACCATTGCTTGCTACCTGGGTTGTGATTTTCCCCTCATGGAAATGTTTTAGCATTCTCTGGCAGCAAGTTGGTCTCCTCTCATGATACTTATACCTAAAGTTGAGGGAAACTTCATCGCCAGATGTAAGATCGAGGCGATGGCCTCAAAAGTCATCAGTGGGGGTCGTCCCAATATAGCATGATATATGGCTAGACAATCGATTATGACGAGCTCGAGTATTTTAGAAACATTTCGCGTATCATCTCTTAGAGTAACTACTAGTCTGATCGTCCTTATAGCTGTTGTACCTTCACTTGAGAATCCGTACAGTGTCATTGAGGTTGCCTTAAGATGGGTTATGCACAATCCCATATTTTCTAGGGTGGACCTGAATAGCACATTTACTAAGCTCCCATTATTAACCAATATCATTCGTACCCTTTGATTGGTGAGCTGAATGGTTACAACCAGTGTATCATTATGTGGAAGCTGAACGTGGCTATCATCCTCTTTCGTGATAATGATTGGTTGTTTCTCCAGCCACTTTTTTTTTTATAACCATTGCTCTGGGATAAATTCAACATCATTGTGAGTTTTCAGCACTGTGTATACCTTTTTTGGGCCCCATTGCTCGTGCCTGCCAAATGAGGTCCTTCGACAATAGTAGTTATATCCCCTCCTACTATTGGAGGAGGATTGACTTGTTTCCCCTGTTCTGTCTGAGCTCTGGGTTGGCCGATCAGAGTTTCTGAAGCTAGATGAGCATTCTGCTCGGTTGATTGATTGGGAACTACTCAGTTTTGAGGCATAATTAGCTAACGATCCAATTCAAATGAGAGTTTTGATCTCGTCCTTCAATTGTCGACAATCGTCAGAGTTATGGCCAATTTCATTGTGATATTGACCAAAATTAGAAGGATCATTCTTCGCCCTCTGGTGCCTCAACAACTTTGGCTTCTTCCATGGAGGCTGATTAGAGTTCACCAGGAAAATACGTTCTTGTGTATAAGTTATAACGATGTAGGTGGCATAGATGGGCTTGAATTTTTCCCCGGGCATGTTCGTCTTTGTGTCGTTTTGGTCGACCTCACCATTCCCATTCTTCTTATTGTTTCCCACATGGTTATACTAGGTAACAGGATGAGCCATAGCTGCAACATCTGTCATCACTCCAATGGACTGAATAAGGATTCGGCTGGTTCCTACGATAGCATATTGTGCCTCCTCCAAATTTATCCATTCCTGAACCCAGGCCAAGAATTCATCTATACTTTTTACTCCTTTTTGCTGGAGTTCCTGCCATAAATCACCTCCTACCATGATTCCTGTCCTCATTGCCATGAGCTTGGAGCTATCATCAACATCTCTAGCTCATGCTGCGACTTTGGTGAACCTGCTCATATATGCTTTCAGGGAAACACTAGGTTGTTGTTTTATGTTAGCCAACGAGTCAAACTTAACCTGAGTTTCCTTCAAAGTCTGGAACTGTCTCTTAAACTCAGAAGACAATTTCTTCCACGAGGTAATTGAATGTCTTTTGTACTTATTGAACCATAATCTGGCAGGTCTGATCCAAGTTGCGGGGAACAAAATACACCTTAGGTCAAACCCGACATTGTGGGCCATCATTAGCTTATTGAACGTCCCGAGGTGATTGGATGGATATGAGTTTACATCAAATGCAGGCATGGTTGGAATCCTGAAGCCAACAACATACGGAGTTGCTATGATGTTTGGAGTGAAATGCTTGAGCTCCTCATCAAAATCACAATCATTGATTCCTTTTCCAGATAAGAGCATCTTCATCTGCTCCTCCATCAAGGCCAACCGCTCGAGGGTTTGATCTTTGGTCTCTAGGTTAGTTAGGAGTTGATCACCAAGCCCCATCCTATTATATGCATTAGATGGGTTGCTTTCCCTCTAAGCTTGAGCTTGGTTAAGTGGGACATTTCCATTGTCGCGTAAGATAAATAGATTTCCCTGGTGTTGGGTATAACTCATATCGTCATGGCGAGTTGGATACCTCCTTTGTGAATTCAGATGATCATGCAGGTCAGGATGTGGATTGGAATGAGGACTTTGTGCGGAACTCAAATGATTCCTCATGTTGCTTTCAGACCCATCTCCATGCTAGCTCCTCATCCAGTAGCTTCGGTTAGCGAAACTTACAACCCACAGCTGAGATTGAGGATCGGGATTATTGGCACGAGGCTGTGGGACATAGATATCCTCTAAGGGAGGAGGATTTCTCTTGCTATCCCCTCAAATTAGAGCATTCCTCTGTGGGTGCGGTGGTGTGGGATGTCTAACTGGTGATGGTGGGTGCCTTATTGGTGAAGCTATCCATGTTCCATCGGGCCACACTAGGTTAGCTCATCTTGGTTCTACCCCGATCTCCCGGGTCCTCTGTGCACGAGGCTTTGATCGCGGCAAGGATTGATTTTTTAGGGTGTTTTGTCTCCATGAATTGGTCTCAACTCACCCTGTTGTGTTGTTGTGCACATTCCTTTAAATATATTTAGAAGGCACGAAGCTAGGGGCTTCAGTTTTGGCCAATCGACTAACATGGGGATGATGGTTCCCGTGAGGATTAGCAGATTGAGCACTCCACTTATTTTGTTTGGAAGGTACAGAGCTCGAAGTTGCAGTCCTGACAGAATGACTGGGATTGGGTCAGTTATTTATGTGGGACCTATGGGACCTACTTTGCCTCTTTCTGACGTTAACATCAGTTGCAAGAGTGGGTAACTAAGCCAGGACCTCCTCGATCTGCTTGTTAGCCCGAGTGAGATGGTTCCATAATTGGGCATTTTCCACTTCGATGGCTGTTAGATACCCTGGATTAGGATTTGGTTGGTGTGATGCTGAACTCCCAATATCGTCTTGGCCCATATGTTGCTTTATAGGGCATTGCTGAATGTCTGGGCCTTTCCAGCAGAAACGACTGTGTGATGTGCTTCTTAATCACCAGGCTACTCCATTTCATTGTCGTGCATAGATTGGGTGACCACCATAATGAAGGTCAAGTGAAACTTTGCGTAGTGGATTTAGCACTAATGAGCTCTCAACGAAAGCACCAATCTATTGACGTGGTTTTTCGCCAATAGTGGCTTAATAATTCTGATAACAGAGATATTAGTGCTCTTTTCTAAACTGTAATTAACTAAATGAACAATTTCTCACACTCACAATTTTACGTGGTTCAGTGGTTAAAATCTACCTAGTCCTCGAGGCAATCTTATTAATCTCTTACAATTTATAAAGAGAATCTATATCTTTAAAAGCCATCCCTTTTCCTGTCCATTATCCCTGATATTTATTATGGATATTCCTGGACAGGTTTGGGTAACCACATGCATAAATATGGTAAATAATCCATTAGGATAATTTCCCATTTACATAGGGATATGATTGCCTATGGAATTTACACACGTTATCTCGTGCAATAAATATGAAATACAACCTGGGCATTAATAAGCATATAAGGAACCTCCGAGTATTTCGGGATCCTTCATTGTGCGTTGTGACCAGGTTTCCATGAGTTGAACATCTTCCTCGAGCTAGAGATCAAAGAGCGAAAAGACTTTGGTATGGACCAAGTTCAGATTATCCATAAGGCAATCTAGCCATCACATGTCTCGAACTAGGTTATTGTCCTTAGAGGTGACCTGAAGATTATCTGCTTGTCATACTGCCAACTCTTAACTTGAGCTGCTCACATCAAAGTTAGTTAGCTGTCCTACTCACATGCTTTCTCCATATGTTTATCTGCCAGCTATACCCCATGATTGAATCCATGCTTATTTTGGGGTACAACAGAGTCAGGTGTAAATTATTGCTTTTCCCCTCATTTGTATTTTATCCTTAACTCCCACTAAGTCTCTTGTAAATGATAAATATGTGAACTTAATCACAGATATGAGCGCTCAATTATTTTACCCTTTTGGACTAAGCTATTAAGAAAGCCATAATTTGACCTCTCATACAAAAGCTATAGATTTCATATCTATGAATAATAATCCCACTCAATTACACTATTAAACATCTAAGATGTAAGTATGGGCTAGACCGTAGGGTAAGATGGTAACGAACAAGTCAAAAGATTTAAATAATATAATTAGTAGAATATTACCACTCATAATTAAGATCAACTTGACCTATGGTCAACATTGTGATATTGATTAGATTCGATAACAATGATACTTATTTATATATCAATAATTAATATCGGTCCCAGTACAATGTACCCATATACATCTGATCTTATCTACTTGGTTAATGCTTTGGATAAGACTTCACACCCTTAATGTGTAAGTAGATCATATCGTAGATTACCAGATCAGTGAAAATCCAATGCACTCACTTAATCTTAGGACTCATTCTTTTGAACATATAATTACAATCATAATCCACTGTGACCTAGTCACAATGATTGTAATATTTATATGTTCGAGATTTTATAAATGTTTGTATTATTCCAATAATCATGTGATAAAACAAGCAAGCAACACGGTTGTAAAACTAAATGATTTCTACTACTTTTATTCACAATATAAAATCACGGTATATGTACGACATGGTTTTATAAGGGCAAAAAACCCAAAAAAGTTGAAGACATGTTAGTCAAATCCAAACACACCACTAACCATGTTACCGACCTGGCAGAATGCTTCACTATGCTAAGGAAATACAACATGAGGTCGAACCCACATAAATGCTCCTTTGGAGTTTCCTCAAGAAAATTCCTTGGATTCATAGTAAATGCTCGAGGAATCGAGGAAAATCCTGACAAAAAAAGGCCCTGATAGAAATGCCCTCACCTCGAAAGCAAAAGGATATTCAGAGTTTGACTAGACGAATTACAACTTTGAATATATTAATCTCGAAATCTACTGACAAGTTCCTGCCATTTTTCACCCTTTTGAGAGAGGGAAATAAGTTTGAAGAGACAAAGGATGCACGCCTTTCAAGCCTTAAAGAAACATCTCGCAAAACCACCCATTATGTCCAAATACGTCATGGGTAAGATCTTGTACCTATATCTCTCAATAATTGTGCATGCAATCAGTGTTGCATTTGTTTGGGAAGACAAAAAGGTACAATGACCAGTTTATTATATCAGCAAAAGATTACTAGGAGCTGAATCTCTATATCTAATGATGGAGAAGCTTGCATTATGCCTAGTGCATGCATCGGGGAAGCTCCGACCATACAAGCTCATCCCATACATGTTCTAATTGATCAACCCTTAAGACAAGTATTAACAAAACCAGAAACATCAGGATGGCTATTGAAGTGGGAAATTGAGCTCGTATAGTTCGAGATCAAGTATCATCCAAGAACAACGATTAAGGATCAAGCACTAGCTAATTTCATAGTTGAATGCATAGGGATATCCGACGAGGAGATAATACACCCAGCTTGAGAGCTGTGGAACTGTATGTTGATGGATCTTCAAATGAGAATATCTCGGGGCCAGGAATCATACTTATAACTCTTGAAGGACATAGGTTCCATTATGTGTTGAGATTTGTATTTGATGCTTCCAATGATGAAGTAGAACACGAAGCTTTATGTAACACCCCACGTCACTCGGTTTGCTTTCTGGAATGACGACTGGCCTTACAAACCAACACGAGTCTTTCCAGCGTGCTTTGTCCTCATTCGCACGCTTCCTGGGAAAACTTCCCAGGTGGTCACCCATCTTGAGATTACTCCAGGTCAAGCACGCTTAACTTTGGAGTTTTCAAGTGATGGGCTACTGAAAAGAAGATGCATCTTGTTGATATAGGTAGTACCCATCAATCCATTTAAGCCCTCTTCAACTGTGTAGTCCCATACTTACACAGTCTTAGAATCATCACACTTGACCTTCCCCAGGCGATGTGGGATTGCACAGCTTTACCCGGTCTCACCCCCTACGGATCAAGGGATACTGACTGTCACAATCACCCCCCTTACGAGCCCGACGTCCCCGTTGGCCACACTTTCGGCTGGGTCAAAGCTCTGATACCATTTATAATGCCCCACGTCACTCTGGCTGCTTTCTGGAATGGCGATTGGACTTACAAACCAACACGAGTCTTTCCAGCGTGCTTTGTCCTCACTCGCATGCTTCCTGGGAAAACTTCCCAGGAGGTCACCCATCTTGAGATTACTCCCAGGTCAAGAACGCTTAACTTTGGAGTTCTCAAGTGATGGGCCACCGAAAAGAAGATGCATCTTGTTGATATAGGTAGTACCCATCAATCCATTTAAGCCTTCTTCAACTGTGTAGTGCCATACCTACATAGTTTTAGAATCATCACACTTGACCTTCCCCAGGCGATGTGGGATTGCACAGCTGTACCCAGTCTTTCCCCCTACGGATCATGGGATACTGACTGTCACACTTTACTAGCAAAGCTTTGAGTTGCTCGAGAATTTAAAGCCAAAGCAATTCATTGCAACAGTGATTCTCAACTAGTAGTTAATAAATTACGAGGAGAATATTAAACTCAAGGAACAAAAATTTTCAGCATACCCAGAGAAAGTCAAATTAGTGTTCGAGCAGTTTGAGTACTATACAATCAAAGAAGTTCCAAGATAATAAAACTCAAACTTTGATGCACTAGCCTGACTCACAACAACTATGGAAGTGGATACACTTAACATAGTTCCCGTGGAATTTCTACCACAACCTAGTATTATCGAGCAGGAAATGTTAGATGTCAAGATGATTGGTGCACAACCGACCTTTATTATTCCAATACTCAATTACCTCAATACAAAAGCCCTGCCGAAAGATCGAGACACAACTAAAAAATTAATGTAAAAAATTTCAAGATATACAAATTTTTATGGGAACTTGAACCAAATGAGTTACTCCATGCCATTACTACAATGTGTTACACCACCAGAGTCAAGAAAAATACTTGAAGAAATCCACGAGGGATTTTGCGGAGATCATGCGCAAGGATATTTCTGGCAACCTCTAAAGGTTGATGCCTTCACTTATGTAAAGCATTGTGATAAATGTGAGAGGTTCGCGCCAATACCATGAATTCCTCTGACTGAGCTAACTATGATGACCTCCCCATGGCCATTTGCAGTGGGGGAATATATTTGATAGACTCGCTACCAACAAGATGAGTAGGAGTCAGATATGCGGTGGTTGCAGTTGATTACTTCACAAAGTGAACAGAAGTCGAGCCAATCTACACTATCACTTCGAAAAAGGTATTAGATTTTATCGTAAAAAGACATCGTATGTCGATACGACATCCCAAGAAAGATAGTTTTTGACAATGTAACTCAATTTGATCGCAAGTTATTCACACAATTCTACGAGAATAAAGAGTTTTTCATCTGTGGCACACCCACAAGCAAATGTGAAGGTCGAAGTCGTTAATAGAACTTTGTAAAGTTCCATGAAGAAACAGCTCGAAGAAGTGAAAGGAAGATGGCCTGACGAGTTGCCACAAGTCTTGTGGGCATATAGGACAACATATCAAAACTCAACAGGACACACACCATTTTTGCTTGCCTATGGAATGGAGGTAATGCTACCATTCGAGGTGGAAATCTCAACCTTACGACATGAAGCCTATGACCAAAATTCAAATCACAAACAACTTGAAGAAGCCTTGGAATTACCTAAAGAAAAGCGAGAAGAATCTCAAATAAGGAATGCCTCATATCAGCAACGAACTACAAGGTATTTCAACAAGGGAGTTTGAGATAGGCAATTCATAGATGTAGATTTGGTGGTAAGGCGGGTATTCTTGGAAACAATGGATCCATCAGTAGGACTGCTCGACCAAATTGGGAAGGGCTATATCTCATTGACGGAATAATTTGACCAGGTGTATATAAGTTGGCTCGGCTAAATGGAGAATTGGTCCCATGAGCATGGAATAGTGAACACCTACGACCTTACTATCAATAGTTTAGGATTGATGTCTATTGTATGCAATGTAATTTTCGATTACTGTTAATAAAACAATGACTTGCATTTTTATTTATATATTCTATAATTTTTGGCTCGTACCTCATTACAAAATAACCTAAGATCACAATCTTAGGAATTTAAAGGGGGGCACATATGGTACCGGATATAACTATATCATGGGCTCAAAAAAATTGAAAAAGTTATAAGTATAACCTCGCAAGCTCGTAGAATATAATACTAATACATATCGAGTTTAAAAATGGTAAAAGTACTAGCACAGAAAGATTTAGGTGTTAACCGAGTGTAAGACTCATAAAAAGTTTACTAATTCAAAATGTAGATAGATAAACCGAGCTAATTTCAATTTCATGAGTACTGCAAATTGCTGTTCAAAGAAAATTTAGTAGTCATTTTTTAAGATAGGCATGACTGTTTTAACAGCCACATAATTGGAGCACAACTATATGAATAGACTACATGAATAATAGTGCAGGAATGTATATATGTAAAAACAAAAGCTCAACAATACATGTATGAATTAAACAAGCATAGCAACTGCCATAAATGATAGGAGCTTGAAAAAATTTAACACTTAGAAAATTTGAGCAAACTATTGTAAAAGCAATGATATAAAAAAATAAAAAAGATACGAAAATTCTTATCTAATCAAGCATATAATTGTCTTTTCTCGGAGAGCCTTAAACCCTTTAAAAATTGGATGCTTAGAATAATCAAGCATAAGATTGTCTTGGCCCTAGGGGCCTTAATTACAGAATGGCCTGAAGGCCTTAAACAAAAGAAGAAAAATAATAAACAAGCAAACAAAAAATGTTGATGAAGAATCCCCAAAGCAACTCCTCCTTTAGATATGGATCCTCCATTCAATGTAACCTCATCTCTAACCTCATCATTCGGGTTACCCTTTGCAGTTGTAGTCTGGGCAACCTCTTCTGTAGAGAGTTGGACCTTGACTTTTTCAATAAAGTTGTCCCAAGCATCGACTAGAATAGAGAAATTCGCATCACGATTAAAGAACTGTAATGACCCAACTAATTCTAAGACCTTGGACCATTAAAAACTACTAGACTTAGCTGCTACTTTTGAAGAAAACATACATAAGAAATATTCACAACTTTATTGAAAACTCCAAAGTAAATATTGAAATACATAAATGCGGGGTATGGGATCCCATTGTTTTAAAATAAAACATAACTTTAAACTAAAGGAAATTGTTTACAAAACTAAATGCGGAAAATACATAAAAACATAATTTAGAGAGACTAAAAATAACGTCGTCCTCGAATCGTTCACACAGTCCATCGAATCCCTTCATCCTTAATACACAAACCAAGCTGCCAACAATCCTTCCGCTACCATAACTATTTTCCTGCATACATAAAAATAAAGGAATGAGCCTAATGCCCAGCAAGGAAAATCTACCAGCACATATATCATAAAACATAAACATAAGACTACAAAACATATGACTATAAGACATGCATTATAATGGCCATCATACTTCTTGGGGATTGCTAGCTAAGCAATCATATGCCCATAAATTTACGGGGCTTAGTTATCTAAACAAGTCATATAAATTTATGGGGCTCGTTATCTAAACAATCATATGCCCAAGGAATACATTATTGGGACTTGTGATATAAACAAGTTATATATTTGTAATCTAAACAAATTATGTGATTGTTATCTAAACAATTCATATACTAAAACAACTAAAACATATCATACATATAGCATAAATATATCGAAACATAAAAGCATACAAGATCTATCCTATTTTCCTTACCAATATCGGGATTTTTGAGAACAAGGACGGAATTAAGAACACTCCTAAAACCAACAATAAGAATGTGAGTATTTCTAAAGAAAGAGATGATAAAGAAATGAACTAAACCACCAAGAAGAAACTTACCGAAAAGAATCTTGAAGTTCAAAGAACTTAAATACATAACCAAGAATGGAAAGAACAAGTTAGGATTTGAGTAAAGATAACTAAAAGAAACTAAGGAACCATACAGAAATGAACTTAAGATTAGGAATACCTTTGAATATACTAGCACCGAACTACACCTTGATATTAAAAACACACTATAAATCTCACTTCCCAAGTGTTTATAAAGCTTAAGATGATAAAGCTTTTATCCCAACCCAAGTGTTTATCACTCTATAGTAACCCTAGCAACTTGAAGGCTCTGAACACAACTTGAAGAATGAGAGAAATGGCTGGGTACTAGGTCCTATTTATAGAGTTCAAGGAGTGAACTATCTTCTTTTAGCTTGAATAAAAATAATGAGTATTAATTGAAAAATATATGAGTATTTGTACAATAGGTGTTGAAGACTCGGTCAAAACGTTCAGAGGTTTGTCAAGAGGTTAGGGAATGAATCAAGCTTGATTTCAACATCATTGAAAATATGGCCCTAGGGCCGATATATCGCCCATCATAGGTGATATACCGCCTAGCCTTATGTCCCGAGTGCTCGTCATTTTGTTTGTGCGAAGTTGACGTGTTTTTTGTATTCCCCGTGGAGCGATACATCGACTCCTATGCTGTGATATATTGGCATACGTGAATATATTAAACACATAATTGCACTTTTTCAACATAATTTGAATTGATTAATCAGGTTTGACTGAGTAATACGAGATTCCAGCAAGTTCTTGAAGAGTTTAGAGCTTCTAGAAACTTCTATTTTTGAATTATCCACTTAAAATGCTTAAATCATCAAATAAACAAGACTGTGACAAATGTCATGCTCTTAATGGTCTTGAAAGATTCTAGAGCTTTCTTGAACTTTCTTTTATTTAAACTATAATTAAATACTTAAATAAACATGCACACGACAAGGGTCATGATCTTATTAATTCTATCTAAACGTTATAGTATAATAAATGACATCTTTATAATCAGCTATATTAATCAAACCTTATGTTTTAATTAATATTCTTAAACACTAGGTTAAACTTATAAAATCTATAAGTGTTGCTACGAGTGTTCAACTAAGTCTTGGCTTGAACCAAAATCCACAGTAACTATCATACTATAACTACTACTAGCTACTACTACTACTACTGCTACTACTGCTACTACTACTACTGCTACTACTGCTACTACTGCTACTACTGCTACTGCTACTACTGCTACTACTGCTACTACTGCTACTACTGCTACTACTGCTACTACTGCTACTACTGCTACTACTGCTACTACTGCTACTACTGCTACTACTGCTACTACTGCTACTACTGCTACTACTGCTACTACTGCTACTACTGCTACTACTGCTACTACTGCTACTACTGCTACTACTGCTACTACTGCTACTACTGCTACTACTGCTACTACTGCTACTACTGCTACTACTGCTACTACTGCTACTACTGCTACTACTGCTACTACTGCTACTACTGCTACTACTGCTACTACTGCTACTACTGCTACTACTGCTACTACTGCTACTACTGCTACTACTGCTACTACTGCTACTACTGCTACTACTGCTACTACTGCTACTACTGCTACTACTGCTACTACTGCTACTACTGCTACTACTGCTACTACTGCTACTACTACTACTACTACTACTACTACTACTACTACTACTACTACTACTACTACTACTACTACTACTACTACTACTACTACTACTATCTAACTAGCTAAGTAAAATTTTGGGACTCTACAATTCTCCCCTACTAAAATCCGGATACCGTGCTAACATGTCTTCCTCCAACTCCCACGTTGCCTCCCGTTCAGAACTATTACTTCGTATGACTTTGACTATCAGAATACTCATGGACCGTAACTACTTCATCCCTCTATCTAGGATGCTAACCGGTCGTTCCTCGTAACTCAAGTCTTTCTGGAGTGCTATCGTATCGTACTTGAGGACGTGAGATGGGTCTAACACATACTTTCGTAGCATCGAGATGTGGAACACATTGTGGCTGTTTGCTAGAGCTGGCAGTAGGGCTAATCTATATGCAACTACTCCCACTTTGTCCAGTATCTCAAAAGGACCTATAAACCAGGGACTAAGCTTGCCTTTCTTCCCAAACCGCCTTACACCTTTCATAGGAGATATCCTTAGGAAGACTTGATTTCCGACCTTGAATTCCACATCACGCCGCTTGGCATCCGCATAACTTTTCCGACAGCTTTGAGCAGCAAGCATACACTTTCTAATCAGCGCTACTGCATCCTGAGCTTTTCTAACAGCTTCGGGACCAAGAAGTTGCCTTTTTCCTACCTCGTCCCAATGTAACGGCGATCGGCACCTTCTTCCATAAAGTAACTAATAGGGTGCCATCCCTATCGTTGACTGGTAGCTATTATTGTAGGAGAATTCTATCAGCGGCAAATACTTACTCCATGATCCATCGAAATCAAGTGAACAAGTGCGCAACATATCTTCTAAAATCTGTATGGTACGCTCGGACTGACTGTTTGTCTGAGGATGAAAAGTCGTACTAAGACTTGGTACCCATGGCTTACTTGAAGCTTCCCCAAAATCTCGATGTAAACACCAATCCTCTATCAGACACTATAGTCTTAGGGATTCCATGCAGTCGAACTATTTCTCGGACATAAACATCTGTGTACTGATCTGCGGTATACGTAGTCTTGACAGGCAGGAAATGAGCTGACTTAGTTAGTCTATCTACTACTACCCAAGCCGAATCATGCTGCTTACTTGTTCGTGGCAAACCTTGTCACGAAATCCATTGCTATGTCATCCCATTTCCATTTTGGAATGCTAAGTGGTTGCAATAAGCCTGCAGGCCGCTGATGTTCCATTTTCACTTGCTGGCATACTAAACATTTAGACACAAATTTCGCTATATCTTTCTTCATTCCTGGCCACCAATATATTACCTTAATGTCGTGAGTCATCTTGGTTGACCCTGGGTGAACTGAGTATGGGGGTACTGTGCGCTTCTTCTAAGATCTTCATCTTAATCCCTTTATCATTCGACACGCATACCCGATCCTTATATCTCAATAACCCTTGCCCTGATATCGAGAAATTTGTGGCCTTACCTTCTCGAACTGCATCCATATGTGCTACTAATGTGTCATCATGCCCTTGTCCAAGCCGTATTTCTTCTAACAGACTTGACTGGATAGACAAGCTAGCCAGCTTACCGATGACTACTTCTATTCTAGCAATAATCAGCTCTTGCTGTAGCGGCTTTTCTATTTCGGCTAATGTTGCTATACTTCCATAACTCTTCCTACTTAGCGCATCAGCAACTACATTTGCCTTTCCCTGGTGGTATACGATTTCGCAATCATAATCCTTCACTAGTTCTAACCACCTGCGCTGCCTCATGTTGAGCTCCTTCTGAGTGAAGAAATATTTTCAGCTTTTGTGCTCCGTATAAATCTCACACCGTTCTTCGTAAAGATAACGACGCCATATTTTCAATGCAAAGACCACCACTACCAACTCCATATCGTGTGTTTGATAGCGTTGCTCGTACTCTTTCAGTTGCCTTGAGGCGTAGGCTATCACCTTGTCATTTTGCATCAGCACACAACCCAACCCTTGCTTCGACACATCGCAGTAGACTACAAACTTGTCGTTGGGTGTCGGAACACAAAGTACTGGTGCTGAGCACAGCTTATCTTTAAGCAACTGGAAGCTCTCTTCACACTTATCACTCCAATTGAACCTTTGTTGCTTCCGGGTCAGGTTGGTGAGCGGAGCGGCTATCTTAGAAAAGCCTTCTACAAACCTCCGATAATAACCTGCTAATCCCAAAAAGATTCTTACCTCTAATGCGTTCTTTGGTCTTGGCCAATCCTTCATAGCCTCTACCTTAGATGAGTCTACTGCAACTCTGTCCTTAGATACAATGTGGCCGAGGAATGCTACTTGCGTAAGCCAATATTCGCACTTCTTGAACTTGGCGTAAAGTTAATGCTCCTTTAGTTGTAACAAGACCAACCTTAAATGCTCATCGTGCTCATTTGTGTCCTTTGAGTACACCAAGATATCGTCGATGAACACTACGACGAATTTATCCAAGTAGTCCTTAAGGACCCTATTCAATAAATCCATAAATGTGGCTGGAGCGTTGGTAAAAGCTAAAGACATAATTAAAAACTCGTAATGCCCATAATGAGTTCTAAAGGTTGTCTTGGGAATATCCTCTTCCCGTACCTTGAGTTGATGATACCCGGACCGTAAATCGATATTTGAGAACACGGTCGCTCCTTGGAGTTGATCAAACAAGTCGTTAATCTAGGGTAGCGGGTACTTATTCTCAATCGTCACCTTATTCAGCTCACGGTAATCTATGCACATCCGCATGCTTCCGTCCTTTTTCTACACAAATAGAACCGGTGCTCCCCATGGTGAATGGCCCGGTCTAATGAAACCCAAGTCTAAGAGTTCTTGTAGAAGTGTATTTAACTCCTTCAGTTCAGTAGGTGCCATCCGGTATGGTGCCTTTGAGATAGGCTCAGTGCCTAGTACTAGTTCGATTGTTAAGTCAATTTCCCGAGTCAGCGGCAACCCTGGTAAGTCGTCGGGAAATACTTCTGGAAATTCCTTTACAATGTGGACGTCTCTAACCTTTAGTGGTGTTTCCTTTACCACATCTGTGACGCTGGCTAAGAATGCTTGACATCCTTTTCCTATCATCCCTTGAGCTTTGAGAGATGATATAAGCGGTGTGTGTAATCCTGAAACTTGTCCCATAAAGCATAATCTCTGGCCATCAAGAGTCTCGAACGTCACTTTCTTGCATTTGCAGTCGATGGTTGCGCCATGCCTTGCTAGCCAGTCCATGCCTAGTATTACGTCGAAGTCTTTGATCTCCAGTTCTATCAGGTATCCTTCTAGTTCTACTTCCTCAATCTTGATCGGTACGCCTCATACTATCCGTGATGATAAGACTAATTTGCCCGAAGGCAACTCTGTTACAAACCTATTTCTAAATCTTTCACAAGGTTTGTCTAATTTATCTAGCATTCCTAACGAGATATATGAGTGAGTGGCTCTCGAATCAAATAATATAGAACATACATTATTGAGGATAGAAACCTGACCTGTAACTACTTTATTGTTAGCGTCAGCTTCTCCCTGGGTTAAAGCAAATACCCTGGCAGGAACCATCTTGTCTTCCTTTTTTCCCTCAGGCTTGAGCTGGGGACACTGCCTCTTTTGGTGACTTTCCTGACCACATTTGAAGCATCCCTTCGTGTTTCCACGACACTCACCAAGATGTTTCTTTTGGCACTTAGCACATTGTGGGTATTCTACATAACCTGACCGATTACCTCCATTGTTCTTCTGTGCCCTTTTATCATTGTCGGACTGCTTGTTGTCTGGATACTTTCTTTTCTGACCATTTTTGTTGCTGGACTGATTGTTGTTATTGTTGTGGTTGTTCCGACCATTCTGAAGTTGACTTGGATGTTTAGGCTCAGGCTTACTGGCCTCCTCTTTACTAACGTTTGCCTGAAGCCTTTCTACTTCTATTATCGTTTCTAGAACATCGGCATAGGTAGTATTTCCCGAGTTTGCTAACTTAACCACTCGCTCAATCTTTGGTCAAAGACCTCTAATGAACTTGGTCACCCTCAAAAAGTCAGTTGGAACCATTTCTGGTGCAAACTTGGCTAATCGGTCAAATTTCTAAGCATATTCTTCTACTGATAAGTTCCCTTGCTTCAGACCATTCTTTCGCCTCGAAGGGGTCTATTGTCCCTTCAAAGTTTAGAGCGTTTTGCTTACGAAATCGCTCATAAATTGGTTCCATGTGCTAAGCTGGGTATGGCGCATAGTTCACCATTGGCCATCCCCCATATGGACCAACTTGTTGGGGTGCTGGAGCCATTTGTTGTGGCTATGGTTGCGGCAGAGGCAGAGGTTGAGTCTGAGGTTGAGCCTATTGTCGTTGTTGCTGCAGTAATTCTTCAACTTGCTGTCATAGTTTGGCAATTTCTGCAGTGTTGTCAACCGGCGGCGGCGCATTGCGGTTGGCAGTAGCACGTACTCCCCTTCTGTGAACTGGAGGGGCTTCGTTGGAGGCATTAGCATTGGTGGGAGTAGACCTTCTAAGTGACATCTTCAGCGGAGTTCTAACAGTTAAGAAAACATGTTAGAACTTACCCTAATAGGCTCTAAGGCAAAAACATAATCTAAGCAAATATAACTCAGACCTATTAATTTATGATTTCTTATGAAAAGATGTATATAAGCCTTCTTTTAATTAGGGTGTGTTTCTATACTTAGAAAAATAAGCCATCTTTATAATTTTCTAAGTCTGTTTCTAATCATCCTATATGACTTAATTCTGAGGCTCGAAACTCATCGTTGTTCCAAAGTTAACCATATTGAGGGAGGGCTGGGATCAGTAAAATGGTTCTCACTACTATGGCCCCCTAACTCTCAATATAGAACCCAGTTCATTGATTTGTATCCACCCTCACCGAACTTAGTCATTATATATTAAATTTATTATTTATTATGATTGCAAAAGAAAAATCAAACTCATACATGTCATCAAAATAACATTGATATTCATTTGAAATACAGTTTTCACTAAGCACAATCATAAAAGCAGAAATAATAAATAAAATAAATAAAGAAACTAATCTATTCTAAAAATTGGGATCTTCTACATCTAATCCTTCATCTAACATATCATCATCTATCTCCTCAAAGTCATCATTATCTTGAGCATCAAAATGCCCTCGAGGAAGATTCGTAAAAATTCTATGTTTTTGCTCATTTGTGAATTGGAATTCCATCTTAGAGGTGAACCTAAGTATGAGAAAATAATATCTCATAGCTACCAGTAATTCATCTTCATCATCTATCGTCTCCCATATGTCTTCTAAGGCTGCAATTACAGTAGGATAATCTTTAAAAAGTCTAATCACTAAAACATCTTGCTCTATAGCTCTCATCATGATTTTCTTAGTTTCTTGGAGGTGACCTATCTCCCTGTGGAATAAGAATAATCGTCGAGTGATTATTTCTAGCACTCCTACGGTGTTTCTTGGCTCTCTAATTCTTTTCAAGGCCTTAATGGCTCGGATATCCTCATAAGTTAATGATCCATTCATTCTTAACTGAAAACATAAGGCTAAAATGTTAGCTAAACACATAAACATAATAACTATCACATAAAAACTTACATTGGCGGTTAGATTCGGAGCTTGAGTGTGTGTATCAAGGAAAACTTCATGCAAATGAATTGTTGATCTGATACCAAATTTAATGACCCAACTAATTCTAAGACCTTGGACCATTAAAATCTACTAGACTTAGCTACTACTTTTGAAGAAAACATACATAAGAAATATTCACAACTTTATTGAAAACTCCAAAGTAAATATTGAAATACATAAATGCAGGGTATGCGATCCCATTGTTTTACAATAAAAACATAACTTTAAACTAAAGGAAATTGTTTACAAAACAAAATGCGAAAAATGCATAAAAACATAATTTAGAGAGACTAAAAATAACTTTGCCCCGGAATCGTTCATGCAGTCCATCGAATCCCTTCATCCTTAATACACAAACCAAGCTGCCAAGAATCATGCCACCGCCATAACAATTTTCCTGCATACATAAAAATAAAGGAATGAGCCTAATGCCCAGCAAGGAAAATCTACTAGCACATATATCATAAAACGTAAACATAAGACTACACTGTAATAAAGAATTTAGGTCAAAAGTGTAACTAAACTGTAATAAAATCATATAGTTTGAAAATGTAGTCATTCATTGAAAATTATAAAGTGTTTAACATTTGGGATCCCAAAATATTGTTTAGAAATATTTACAACTCAAAAATATAATTAAAGTCGAATAAACGAAAAAATCTGGGTTTAGTACAAACATATCCCAAAATACCCCTAGCCATGGAAGCCAGGCAGGCCAAACATGTACACTTCGCTTCACGCTCTCCATACTCAAGGTTGGTTGACTTTCCCCTTGCCCTTACCTTCACCACAGAGCACCCGTGAGATGAAGCCCAGCAAGAAAACCCTCACCAACAGGTAACATATGCATATTACACACTTAACATATAAACAAGCCATCATCAGGCTAACCACATACGGCCAAGTCGCCCCAGGCGCTTTAGCAGGCCCTGGGTTCGCGGTCCACACCATGAGGATATCCCAAGTATTCTTTAGGGTCTCGCCCTGGCAACTCGCACTCCGCGTGCTAAACGCTGCTCCCGGCCCATTGCCATTCCCGGCCTTTGTCGTTCTTGGCCCTCGCCATTCCCGGCTCTTGCCGTTCATTCACATATATGCACACATATCATAAATAAGCATATACTTAAACATGAATAAACTCAATCAAAGGGCTACGCCCCTGCAACACAATCACATATAGGGTCGTGCCCTGCAACACAAGCTCTATGGGTACAACAGCTTTCTTACCTGTGTCCCGAGCTTTCCAAGCACCGATGTCCCGGGCACAGTCCCCTAATCCGAGCCTCGTTGAAACCCTAGTCACAACGCATCAACAATATCCATCCATCAAATTCTAATCCATTAAATAACTATGGGTCATAATTCTAGTCTCCAGGACCTTGAATTCTATAAACCCGGGTGACAAAATCCATCCTGAGCCTTAACCATTGAATTCCCAAGCCTAAAACCTCATAAAAGCCCAAAAATGCACTAAGAGTCACGGCCCCATCAGGCCATGCCGCAGCCCGCCCCCAACCAGAGAGCAACCCCAAAATAGGGCAGGTGCGTCGTTGCTAGAGCAAGGGCATGTCGCGACCCGCCCTTCATCCTGACCACCAAAATTCTTCGGAGGGCCGCTGCTCAGCAAGAACAATCTCGCGGCCCGGTCCTTCGAACCCAGAAAAATCCTCCATTTTTGCCACGAAAACCCAGCCAATTAACCCCAAAATCAACCCAACAACTCAAGCTAACCATCACAGAAGTTATACCATGAACTCAGCAACAAAACCTAACAAGAATTCTAGCTCAAAACCTCATCAACCTCAAAGATGATTCTTCACCCAACACACATGCAATATTCTAAAATATCAGCAGAAAACCAATATAATTCATCAAGTTAAAGGCTTACTTTGACCTCAGTTAAATCCCTGCATTAGTTCCCTAAGCTCCAAGCTTCTAGCTCCCAAAATCCCAGCTCCAATTCCTTAGTCTTTGGTTAGTTTTCACCAAGATTCACTAAGCCTCCAAGAGAGAAAAGGGAAACCGAGTAATGGAGAGAGAAAGGGTCAATTTGGAGAATTCTGAGTGTTTCCTATATTTTGTTTTATTTAACTTAGGACTTTAAGGTTACCTCATGGGCTCGGGGTGCCAAAAACGTCCCCGAGGGAAAAATGGTAAATTTCCCCAATATTCCCACCTAAACATTCTAACCTCAAATATATCTCCAAATATTTATTTCCATAACCTGATAACCCCATAAACGTCTAATACCTGAAATACCCTCAACTCGCCCCAAGTTGGATTTTCGACCCCGTTGTGACTTTTTGGCTAACAACTCCCTAGGACTTTCTCGGATCGTATAACACAGAGATGTCACGATTATTAAAATTATCACATTTATGCCCTCAATGGCCTAAAATTACAAACATGCCCCTAATAACCAAACGGGGCCCACATGCATATTTAATTCACCTAAACAAGCATCTCTAATGACATACTCACACAAATTCACATAATAGCACAATAAATCACTTATTGCCCTCCAGGCACGCTAATCAAGGCCATAAGCCTTATTAGCAAATTTGGGTCGTTACAACTATACCCTCCTTACAGAAATTTTGTCCTTGAAATTACCTGAACAACTCAGGATACCACTTCCGCATCGCTGATTCAAGTTCCCATGTCGCCTCCTCAACCTTGTTGTTCCTCCAGAGCACTTTCACCAAGGCAATGGTCTTGCTCCGCAAGATTTTATCCTTCCAGTCAAGAATATGAACCGGCTTCTCCTCATAAGAAAAATCCTGATCAACTCCAAATTCTCATAACTTAGAACATGCGTCGAATCTGATACATACTTCCAAAGCATGGATACATGAAAAACATTATGAACCCCTTATAAGGCTAGAGGCATTGCCAACCTATAAGCTACCTCCCCAACCTGTTCTAGAATCTCGAAGGGGCCAACAAACCTAGGGCTCAGCTTGCCCCGAACACCAAACTGTTTCACTCCCCTCAAAGGTGAAACCCTAAGAAACACATGGTCATCGACTTGAAACTCTACGCTTCTACATCTCAAGTCTGAGTAACTATTCTGGCGACTCTGGGAGGCGAGCATTCGAGCTCAAATCTTCTCAATTGCCTCATTGGTCCTCTGAACCATCTTAGGACCCAAATAACTCCTCTCACCCATCTCATCCCAATGGATAGGTGATCTGCACTTCCTCCCATAAAGAATCTCATACAGAGCAACTCCGGTAGTCGCATGATAACTGTTATTGTACGAGAAATCAATCAAAGGGAGATACTTGCTCCAAGATCCCCCAAAATCTAGCACGCATTCTCGTAACATGTCCTCAGTATCTGAATCGTCCTCTCAGACTGTCCATCTGTCTAAGAATGATAAGCGGTACTAAGCCGTAACTGTGTGCCCATAGCCTTCTGCAGACTCTCCCAAAACTTGGAGGTGAAGGTGGGGTCCCTCAGATACTATCGACCTCGAAGCCCCATGAAGTCAAACAATTGCCTTCACATACGACTCAGCATACTGCTCCACAGTATAAGTCGTCCTGACAGATAAAAAGTGGGCGAACTTGGTAAACCTATCCACAATCACCCTCACCGAGTCATGTTGTCCCACGGTCTTTGGCAAGCCAACCATGAAGTCCATGGTGATATCTTCCCACTTCCACTCGGGAATCCCCAGAGGCTACAGTGACCCTGCTGGCCTCTGATGTTCATCCTTGACCTGCTGACAAGTTAAGCACTTGGCCACATAAACCACCACATCCTTCTTCATGCCCGACCACCAATACAAAGCTCTCAAATCTTGGTACATCTTCGTCGTACCTGGATGTAAGGAATAGGGAGTGGTATGCTATTCATCTAGGATGTCCTGCCGGATATCAGAATCCATCGGAACATAGATCTGACCCTTGTACTTCAGTAATACCATCTCTGAGATAGAAAAGACCTTAGCCGCTCTGACTAAGACATTCTCTCTGTGACCTCTCAACTGGGAATCTTTCCCCTGCACTTCCTTGATCCTCTCAAGGAGCATAGACTAAAGAGTGATGTTGGCTAACTAGCCAACCACAAACTCTACACCCGCTCTAGTCATCTCCTCAGCTAGCTTATCAGATATCTGTCTTGAACTAAACAACTGTCATGGGCCCTTCCGACTCAATGCATCAGCCACTACATTAGCCTTCCCAAGATGGTATAGGATATCACAATAATAATCCTTAACCAACTCCAGCCACCGTCTCTGGCGCATATTCAGATCCTTCTAAGTAAAGAAGTACTTCAAACTCTTATGGTCAGTGTATATCTCGCACTTCTCACCATACAGATAATGTCTCCAAATCTTAAGTGTGAATACCACCGCTGCCAACTCCAGACCATGCGTGGGATATCTCTGCTCATACTCCTTTAGTTGTCTCGATGCATAGGCTATCACCTTACCAACTTGCATCAGCACACACCTTAAACCCTGTTTGGAAGCATCACAATAAACCACAAACTTCTCATTAACTGTCGACAAACTCAATACTGGCGCGGTGATCAGTTCCCGCTTCAACTCCTTGACTTGTTATGCATGCTTAAGTGTATCAAATGTGCTTATAGGCCCGTTTGTGCTAAAAAGGGGAATTTTTGTAATTTTGACACGCTGAGGGTATATATGTAATTACACATGTTTTATGAGTGAGACCACATTATTATGTGGATATATTTGAGATATTTGGCACGAGGCTATCCTTTTGAGCAAAGTAGCGGAAAATCACATCAGGGATTAATACCTGGCTCGGGGTGAGCCTATTGGTATATTAGTATTTTGGTGAATTATCGGGGGCTATTGGAGTATGAGTTATAACTAAGGGAAAATATTTGTATTTGGGGGAATTTTAGAGTAAATTGGGAATCTTAATGGAAATTTGAGGTATAGCAGGATGGTTGTGTCAAATGACCTTTTTTTCCCTTGGGGGCTTAAAGGAAAGATTTTGAAGGTAGGGGCATTATGGTCTTTTGTTAAGAGTCTAGCCCAAGACTTAGTCAAGCCTGAGCCAAACTTTACTCTCACATTTTCTTCCCTTGCTCTCTCTCTCTCTCTCTTTCTCTTCATTCTCCATTTGTTCCAAGAGAGAACCTAGAAGACTTATGGCAATTTCTATTGATGAAACAGGAGGCTTGCTATTGCAAAGTAGGAGCTGTTAAGTTTTGGAACTCATTGGGGATTTGAATTCTAGGAGGTAAGTTTAAATCCTAAAGCTATAAGTTTTTGGTCTTTTGATGTTCTAGAAGAAATCTTAGAATTTTGGATTTTGGTGTTGTTCTAATGAGTTTTAAAGGTGGTTTACTATTTTTTTTTTTGTTGCTGAGATTAATTATGTGGTCAAATTAGGTTAAAACTGAGTTTTGGGATGATTTTGGAAGGATTTGTGATTTCTGAAATCCCTGAAATTTTTGGGCTCGCGGAGTTGCACTTCGGCCCGCATGAACTCAAAGGCGCTGGTGGTCCCTCTGAACCGCCTTGGTACCGCGGCGGATGTCCTGTGCCCTTGCGGTTCGAGGCTCTCTGCCTAGTGGTGCGCCTCGACCCTTCAAGTTTGGGTCGTAACTCTAATTGGGAAAATAGGCAACAACAAGTTTTGGGATATAGGAACCAAAACCTAAGGGCTTGGGAAGGATTCCACTACCTGGTTTAGCGAACCTAAGGTCCCGAGGGCTATGACTCAATCTTGTTTAATTGGTTTAGTTCTTGATGGATAATCTTTAATATGTTGTTACTAGGGGTACCGCAATGTTCGAGAGGAAAGGATCGTACTTTCTATCACTTTACCCTATCGCTTAGGACTTGAGGTGAGAAAACTGACACTTTCACTGAGTGTAAGGCGTACGCCCCAATTATAGGGCACGGGAATGAGCATGTCATGAATCCATTTATAGTTAAATGTATTCTTTGCATGAATCTATGCTTTTATAACTGTTTGTACTGATCACTTGGTTAGGAGGTCGTTATCTACATTACATGCGTAATGTATGTCTTAGTGGCGGGGCCATAACACGGATGTGATATCTGTCATAGTGGCGGGGCCATTGTGCATATTTGATATCCACCATAGTGGAGAGACCATTGTGAAGATGCGATATCCATCGACTAAGCATGAGTCGTATATATTTTAGAAAATCAATGTGAACCAGTTGTGGTTATAGAGTATACAATACATGTTAATGTTTATATGGATATCTGTATGATTTATTTGAGGTTTTCTTGTTGAGATTTGGCTCATGGGTCCTTCATGGTGCAGGTAAGGGTAAAGGAAAGGTGGATGAGCCATGAGTTGGAGAGTTATAGGGGCGGGTGTACATACTTAGCCTGCTCGGCCACGACGTTCGAGATATTTTGAGGAGCATGAGTCATTAGTTGAAATTCGATGCTTAGGTCGGCTAAGTCTGCAATTTTGATAAATTTGTATTTTATTTAGAAACTTTTGTGATCCTTTGTAACTATTCAACCCTTTTTAATGAAAATTTTAACTTATCGACCAAAAACTTTTAATATCTAAATTGTCGTTTAACCTTAATTAAACTTTTAAGTCCAAATGACTTGCTTAACAATTTAAGCGCTATTTTTAACACATGGTTTAACGGTCCTAGATTAGAAGGGCATTACAACTTGGTATCAGAGATGCCAATGTTTATTAGTTCCTGAAGATTGGCTTGGCATGTACACTCACCGCTAAAGATATGCTCGACTCAGCGTTTGGTAAATGATGATATGTGTTGTACCCTAAAAATTAGCACGGGTTTAATCACTCAACTAGGGGTACAGTTGGCAGATGAATATATGGAAAAAGGAGGTGAGTAGAACATCTAGTTAATGATGATGTGAGCAGATCAAGTTAGGACTTGGCAGTATGACATTCAGATAATTATCAGGTCGCCTCTTAGGATAACTGCCCGTTCGAGACATGTAGTGGCCAGATCCCCTTTAGGCGCTCTGAACTTAATCTAAACCAAGGTTTGGATTCCCTTTGATCCCCAGCTCAGTGAAGGATCCTGAGAGACTCGGAGGCACTCTTTACACTCATTAATGTCCAGGCTGTATTGCACATTTATTGTCCGAGATAACATGAGTAATATCTGTTATGCAATCGTATCCCTATGTAAATGGGAATTATCTTTATCAAATATTTACCATATTTATGCATACGGTTACCTAAACCTCACTAGGGAATTCAACTAAGTATCAGGGATAATGGATAGGAAAGGGGACTACTTTTGTAATACTGAAACTCTGCAAAAATTGTGAGAGATTAATAATATTGTCTCTTGGACTAAGGTGGATTTTAACCACCAAACCACGTAAAATCATTTGTGTGAGAAATTGTTCATATAAGTTCGTTACGGTTCACAAATAAGCACTAATATCCTTGTTTACCGAGTTTTTCGGAAACGGATATGAACGGAATAATAAAAGGATAAGAACTGTAGAAGTACAGAAATGTAAATAAACAAACAGTGTTTTTACGTGGTTCAGGCGTTAACAAGCCCTAGTCCACGAGTCGATGTTATTATACTTGTAGAGAATTACAGTTAAACAGCTGGTGTACAAGAAACTCACAAACTCACAGTGTTTCTCTCTGGTTCTCTTGAAGAAGATGAAGCTAGAGAGATTTTAGCAGAGTTCTTGCTATGTAATTTGTTGGCCGTCCCCTCTATCGTAAAATGAGGGGGTTTTTATAGCTAGGGTTTTTTATTAGGGTTTTACTCTGTCCCCTGAGTCTTAATTACACCAGCCATTAATAAGGGATACAATTACTGTAGTAGCATGGCTACAAGACTCTACGCAGGTATAATTACATGAAAGTATGGGAACTACCAAATGGCAGCCGCCTTTTCCAGACAGTCAGCGGAACAGTAGGCGAAAAGGCACCTTTAGGCGTGCTGGGATGTGTGCGGCCTTGACCTGTCAGGCGTGTCAGGCGGGATCCTGTGTCAAGTGAATATCATCCCAACTATGCCTCCTCTGTGACTCGACCACTTGGTCTTGTTCCGTGCGAAGCACGGAACCGTATCCGCGAAGATAACCTGAAGAGCTTCTCCTAGAAGGACCTTCCCCGAAGGACATCCCTTCGGGAGTCCGGGAGAACTAACGAGCTTCCGGGTCGCGGTTGCTTGAAGGAGTGTGCTAGACACTACACGGGAGAGGCGAAGCCTTTCTGTCCATCCGCGACCACTGGTCACTCTCCATGAAGGACTTTAATAATTCTGCTTCCCGAAGGCTATCCATCTAAACGCTATCCGGAAGTCTGGATAACAATCCTTATTTAGTTTCTAAATCTATTGTTGACAAAAAACTGCATCAACAATTTGGTGCTTTCATTGAGAGGAAATTAGTGCTTAATCCTTTACAAGTTTCATTCAACGTTCATCATGGTGGTTACTCGATCGATGTATAACAACGAAATGGAACAGCCTGGTGGGCAAGAGGTGCATCATACAGCCGTTCCCACTGAAAAAGTCCCAGATGTTCAACAACGTCCTGGGAAGCAACAGGTGGGCCATGACGACACTGGGAGTTCAGCGTCACGCCCAACAAATCTTAATCCAGGATATCTACAGCCATCAAGATGGAGAATGCCCAATTAAGGAGCCATCTCTCTATGGATAACAGACAAATAGAGGAGGTCCTGGCTCAGTTACCCCCTCTTGCAACCGATGCTAAGGTCGAAAAGAGGCAAAGTGGGTCTTATAGGGCCCACGGGAATAACTGACCCAGTCCTAGTCGTTCTGTCAGGACCGCCACTCCGAGCTTTGTACCTTCAAAGAGAAATCATCGAAGTGCTCCGCCCACAAATATCATAGGAACCATCATCCACATGTTAGTCGATTGGTCAAAACTACGACCCCCAGCTTCGTTCCTTCTGCACAAATTCCAAGGAATGTCCATAACAACCCATCAAGGCGAGCTGGGAAAAATTCAAGGAGACAAAACACCTTAGCAAATCCACCTGCACGGCGATTAGAACCACAGGCACATAGAACTCTAGATATCAGGGTAGAACAGAGACGGGATAATTTAGTCCGTCCCGATGGGACGAGGACAGACTCACTAATAAGACATATGCCATCGCTGGTCAGACATCCTATACCACTGCGCCCACAGAGAGACGCTCCAATCCGTGGAAATAGTAAGAGAAATCCTCCCTCGTCAGTAGACACTTACGTCCCATGAGCACGTGCTTATAATCCAGGTCCTTGACCTCAGCCACAGGCTGTAAGTTTCGCAAATTGATGTTAGTGGACAAGGAGCCAGCATGGAGGCAGGTCTGAAAACAACCCGAGGAATTATCTTATTTCAACACAAAGTCCTCATTTCGATCCACATCCCGACCTGCGTGATCATCTGAAGTAACAAAGGAGGTATCTAGCTCGCAATGAGGATATGAGTTATACTCAACACAGGGGAGGTCTGTTTGTCATACTCGACAATGAGAATGTGCCTAACCAAGCTCGAACTTGGAGGGAAAAAAAATCATTAAACGCATACAATAGGATGGGACCTGGTGAACAGCTCCCAGCTAACCAAGAGACCAAAGACCCAACCCTCGAGCGACTGGCCTTAATGGAGGACAAAATGAAGAAGCTCTTATCTGGAAAATGAATTGATGATTGTGATTTCGATGAGGAGCTCGGACCTTTCGCCCAAAACATTGCAACAACTACGTATCCTATTGGCTTCGGGATGCCAAATGTTATCCAGATTTCCGGATAGCGTTTAGATTGATGTCCTCGGGGAAGCAGAATTACCAATGTCTTTCACGGTAGGTGACCAGAGCTCGCAGATGGACAGAAAGGCTTCGCCTCTCCAGTTTAGTGTCTGGATTACTCTTTCAAGCAAACACGACACGGAGGCTCGTCGACCCTCTCGGACTCCCGAAGGGGTATCCTTCAGGGAAGCTCCATCCAGGAGAAGCTCTTCAAGTGTTTTTCGCGGAAACAGTTCCGTGCCTCGCACGGAACTAAACCAAGCGGTCGAGTCATGGAGGAGGAATATTTGGAATGATATCCACCTGACATAGGATCCCGCCTGACACGCCCGACAGGTCAAAGCCGCACACATCCCAGCACGCCTAAGGGTACCTTTTCGCCTACTGTTCCGCTGACAACTTGGAAAAGACGGCTGACTTTGTGTGTTCCCCATACTTTCACGTAAATATACCCACATAGAGTTTTGTAGCTATGCTACTACAGTAATTGTATCCCCTATTTATGGCTGGAGTAATTAAGACTCATGTACATAGAGAAAAACCCTAATCCAAAACTCTAGCTATAAAGACCCCTTCATTTTACAATAAGGGGGACAACCAACAGATCATATAGCGAAAACTCTACAGAAATCTCTCTAGCTTCATCTTCTTCAAGAGAACCCGAGAGAAACACTGTGAGTGTGTGAAGTTCTTGTACACCAGCCATCTTACTGTAATCCTTTCCAAGTATAATAACATCGACCCGTGGACTAGGGCTTGTTAACGCCTGAACCACGTAAAAACACTGTTTGTTTAGTTACATTTCAACACTTCTACAGTTCTTATCTTTTTATTATTCTGTTTGTATTCGTTTCCGAAAAACTCGGTAAACATTTTGGTGCTTTCATTGAGAGCTGTAGGAAGTTGTTAGTCAGCTCTTTTTCTGTGTACGTTTTTTGTATTCACTTCGTGCTAAAGAGATGGTGACTACGAGAAAATCCGCGGTTGACAAAAATGCTAGGGTCAACCCCGATACTGTAATGGAAGATGCGGTGCAAAACGAACCCTTGGACTACCAAGGTGAAGACCCGACATCCCGCCAGGATCGGGTCAGTACCGAAGATACGGCATACTTAGAAGACGAAGAAGAGTATGTCCAAGACGGTTATTACAAGGACGGCTGCTACTATGAGAAGGACCCAGAACTGGTCCAAGTAGCCGAAGAACTGGAGGTCACCAAAGCCAAGCTTGCTGAGCAGGAGCGCCTCTCCGAAAAAATGCAGCGCATGATGGAGCGCCTCCAAAGCAAGTTCGGAGACCTAGGCGAATCGGACGAGGATGCCTCTGTTTTAGGTGGTGCTGATGCCGCTATGCCGGATCCAGCCGCTGCTGGACCATCCAAAGCCGCCCCTAACAAGGACAAAGAAAAAGTTGGAGAGCCTGTACGCGCTGACGCCCCTGTACCTCCTAAAGGCGTGAATCACCAGGCCGACTGCCCCCCCCCCCCCGCGCGCAGAAGGTCTCTGGCGCTCCTAAGCCCAGATGTCCTTCAGCCCCAAGGGGGCACTCCGTGCCTAAAGGGCCCGGTGCTAAGGCACCCAGGCCTAGGGGAAGGAACAACCGCCCCAGTGATTCCGTCAACCAGGACGGTCGGGCTGCGAACTCGCACTCCGAAGACAGTTGGTCCACGGTGGACCTAAGAAGAAGGTTGGAGGCCAAGTATGAAAAGGCCAAAGGAGAAAAGGCCCGGCCTCGCGGAGATGACCTCCGAAATCATATCAATGACAAGCTCCGGGGACGTGACCTCCCGGAGAGTGATACGAAGAGGCTCGAGGAACAGATTGCCGCCTTGACCAAGCTGGTCCGGAAGCAAAGTGGAGCCCTGTCAGACTCTGAGGAGGAAGACCCGGAACCATGTATTCGGAGGATCGCGGAAACGTCCCTCCCTGATAACTTCCAAATGCCTCACATAGAATTATATGATGGGAGGACAGACCCGCGTACCCACCTAGCTAAATACAACAAAATGATGCAAGTGGCGCGTGTCAGTGAGGACGCCAAATGCATGTGCTTCTCACTCACACTTACCAAGTCCGCGGAGGACTGGTGGAAAAGATTAGCTCCCGGATCAATCCACAGTTGGAAGGAGCTACAGTCCGCATTCAGGAGGCAGTTCATTGCTGCCCGCGACCACGACATGGAGGTTGGATCCTTAACCAACATCAAGCAGCAACCCAATGAGAACCTCAAAGCTTTCATTCAGAGAATGATGGAAGCTGCTGCAAAGACCAAGGTCAGCGATGACATGAAGCTGATCGCCCTTCAATCGGGCCTTACGGTCGGCTCCCTGCTATGGGGGGAAATGCAAAGGAGACGGGCAGAAACGCTGTCCGAATTCATGTCAAAAGCTCAGGGAATCATCAACCTTGAGGATGCCTACCAGCAGGCCTTTGGAGTTCCCCCGGCTCCAACGCCTTCCGTGACTGCGCCGAGCTTTGCTTCGCAAGCTCCCGCACCAGCCCTCACGCTCCCAGGAGCCCAATTCACTCCAAGTGTGTATGGGCCTTCCGCGTCTGCTCAGACGCCGAGTCAAACCCATTTCTCTGGGTACGGAGCTGTATAAACCGGATGTAGTATCGCTCCTGGCATGCCGCAGCTGCAAGCGGAAGGCCCAGAATGAAATTTGAGCCAATCGCGGAGCAAAAGAAGCGGAAGAAACTCCAACCGGGGAGACCATTCAAAGAAACCCCAGAAAGACTATGAGCCCAAGTTCACGGAGTATACCAGTTTGATAGACTCGCGAGAGAATGCCTATCAGGCGACCTGTAATATGGTCAACTACAGGAAGCCCCCGAAAGTGTCTCACGGAGGAAGGCGTCCGCGAGACTCCAATAAGAGGTGTGAGTTCCACGGAGACGTGGGGCACACCACGAACGAGTGCCTTCAGCTGAAGGATGAGATCGAGTCCCTGGCAAGAGCGGGACACCTCGGTCAGTGGGTGAGGATACCCATTATCTATCCCGGACAGGGGGTAGTTCACGGAGCTGCATATTCCCCGGGACAGAGGGGGACCGCTAGCGCTCCTGGAGCCGGTCATCCCCAAGCTCCCGGGTCTCAGTTCCCAGCGCTTCCTGCTCCAACCGCACCGGCACCCATTGCCTTGTTGGCTCCAGGACCTGGCAACCCATATCCGCCTGGCCTTGCTCCGCCACCCGTTGACGGACACGTAGCCACCATTTCCGGAGGACCGCACCTTGCCGGAAGCACTCGCAACTCCCAGAAGAGGTACTTGAGGGAGTTAGAACACACCGGGGAGATGTGCGCCTTGGTTCAATCACCTGCTCAACGTCCCCGAATGATGGACCTTCCCATCACCTTCACAGAGGACGATGCTCGACATGTGCACTTCCCCCACAACGATCCCCTCGTGGTGGAAGCCCAGATTGCCAATAAGAAGGTCTCACGGATCTTGGTCGATAACGGAAGCTCCGTAAACATCCTCTTCAAAGAGGCCTTCCACGCGATCGGATTAACCGAGACAGACCTGGCCCCATGCCCCATCCAGCTTCAAGGGTTCAATGGGGATGCACTCATGCCATTAGGCAAAATTCAACTTCCAGTCACCCTCAGGGGAGAAAGCGACGCTTGTGCCTTCAAGCACAGCACATTCGTGGTGGTCGACTGCCCCACGGCGTATAATGCCATCCTAGGCCGACCGGTCCTAATAGATTGTGGGGCCATAACCTCGATACGCCACTTATGCTTGAAGTTTCCATGCGACGATGGGCGTATCGGCACCCTCCGAGGAGACCAGCGAAGTGCACGAAGCTGTTATAACGTCTCCGTCCGATCCGTCTACACGGTCCAGGAGACGGTTGCTGCCATTCCTTTGGCGGAAGAATTACCAGAAACTGGGGGTGCTCAAGAGGCATACTTTGACGAACTCGACCCAAGAGTGGGAATCGAGAAAGCGATAGAGCCGATGGAGGAAGTCGAAGAGGTGATCCTCAACCCGGGAGATCCCACCAAAGTCATTCAGGTGGGGAAAAACCTGCCGTCGGCCATTCGAGATAAGATCATGGCCACTGTGAAGAATAATCAGGATATCCTGGCGTGGTGCCACGCTGATATGACGGGAATTAATCCTAATGTTGCGTGCCACGCACTCAACATAGACCCATCTGCAACTCCGGTTCGCCAAAAGAGGAGGCCGTTAGACCCAGTGAGGGCCGAAGCCGTCAAAGCTGAATTGGACAAGTTGATGTCCATAGGCTTTCTAGAGGAGTCACACTATCCCGTGTGGTTGGCCAACCCAGTTCTGGTCCCGAAACCCGATGGGTCCTGGAGAATGTGCATTGACTTCACAGACCTAAACAAAGCCTGCCCGAAAGATTGTTTCCCTCTTCCGCGAATCGATCAGATGGTAGACGCTACTTCCGGGTACGAACTCTTATCCTTCATGGATGCGTACTCCGGATACAACCAGATCAAGATGCATGTCGCGGACCAGGAACACACCAGCTTCCTCACGGACAAGGGTGTCTACTGTTACGTGGTCATGCCTTTCGGTTTGAAGAATGTTGGGGCGACGTACCAGCGTCTAGTAAACAGGATGTTCAAGGACCAACTGGGGAGGAACATGGAGGTGTACGTGGACGACATGTTGGTAAAGTCCAAGACCTCCGGGGACCACAGTGAAGACCTTGAGGAAGCTTTCGCTGTGATCCGAAAGTACGGAATGAAACTGAATCCAAAGAAATGTACTTTCGGGGTCTCGTCTGGGAAGTTCCTCGGTTTCATTGTCAGCTCCCGCGGAGTGGAAGCCAACCCTGAGAAAATTAAGGCGTTCATAGATATGCCTTCCCCTCGGAAGCATAAGGATGTCCAGAGCGTTACCGGAAGGATAGCTGCTCTCAGCCGCTTCGTATCCAAGGCCACTGACAGGTGTATCCCCTTCTTCAATGTGTTGCGAGGAAACAAGAAGTTCGAGTGGACCCCCGAATGCGAAGCAGCCTTCCAACACCTCAAGGAACATTTAACCCGAGCTCCCATTCTGTCCAAACCTGTCGAAGGAGAGGCGTTGTTCTTATACTTAGCTGTGACAGAGCACGCAGTGAGTGCCGCTCTCGTCCGGGAAGATGGCCGTATCCAACTCCCTGTGTATTACGTAAGCAAGAGGTTACTGGACACCTAGTCCAGGTATTCAATGATCGAAAAACTTTCCCTCTGCTTGCTAATTGCTTCGCAGAAGCTAAGGCCATATTTCCAGGCGCACACCATCAAAGTACTCACCAACTACCCTCTCCGACAAGTCTTGCAGAAGCCCGAGTCTTCTGGCAGATTGCTTAAGTGGGCCATGGAACTGAGCCAGTTCGACGTCCACTACCAACCACGTGTTTCCATAAAAGGTCAAGCTCTCGCGGACTTTATTGTGGAATGCTCGGGAATGAATGACCTCCCGGAAGATCCTGTCCCGGAACTTCCCACCTGGAAGGTCTATGTAGACGGAGCCTCAAATGAAAAAGGAGCTGGAGCAGGGGTCATCCTAATATCTCCCCAAGGGCATCAGCTCCAGAGAGCCATCCGTTTCGCGTTCCCAGCATCCAACAACGAGGCAGAACACGAAGCCATGTTAGCTGGATTACGACTGGCCAGAGAAGTCGGAGCCCAAAAAATCGAAGTATACAGCGACTCCCTACTTGTGGTAAACCAAATATCCGGGGAATACCAGACGAAAGGCGAAAAAATGGCTGCCTACGTGTCTCTCTCCCGCGGCCTACTGCAGCATTTCAAAGGCTACCAAATCCGTCAGGTCCCCCGGGACCAGAACTTACTCGCGGACACATTGGCCAAGCTTGCAACAGACCTGGAGATCGAACAGTATGGCCTGGTGCCCATCGGGCACTTAGAAGCACCCACTACCGAGACACAGAGGGTAAATGCCATCATCGACCATTCCCATTCCTAGATAGGACCCATCCTCAGATTTCTCACCACCGGAGAGCTCCCCACTGATAAAGCTGACGCAAGGAAGCTCCAATATCAAGCTCCCCGATACGTGGTTATGGAGGGAAAGCTTTACCGCAGGGGGTTGTCCATACCCTTCCTTAGGTGTGTTGCCGGAACCGAAGTCAGCGCCATCATCCATGAGGTTCACAGAGGCTTCTGTGGCGATCATACCTCCGAGCTGAGCCTCTCCAAAAAGATCCTTCGACAAGGATACTTCTGGCCCACCATGAAGAAGGATTGTGTGGATTATGTCAGAAAATGTGAGTAGTGCCAGAGGTACGCCAAGGTTCCGCGAGCGCCGCCTACAGAAATTACCTTAATGACCAGCCCCTGGCCGTTCGCCGTTTGGGGCATTGACCTAGTAGGTTCCCTTCCAAATGGAAAGGGTGGAGTGAAGTATGCCATAGTCGCGGTAGAATACTTCACCAAATGGGCTGAAGCTGAACCTATGAACACGGTCACATCTAAAAAAGCACTGGACTTTGTCATCAGGAATATAGTGTGTCGTTTTGGGCTTCCACGAAAAATTGTGTCCGACAACGGGAAGCAATTTGACAGTGAACACTTCACGAACTTCTGTGCTTCGCATGGAATTATCAAAAGCTTTTCCACAGTCGCCAGACCCCAGGCTAATGGGCAAGTGGAGGCTGTAAACAAAATATTAAAGACCACGTTGAAGAAAAAACTCCAAGCCTGCAAGGCTCACTGGCCGGAAGAACTTCCGCGAGTACTTTGGGCCTATCGCACAACAGAGAGAACTTCGACGGGGCACACACCTTATTCCATGACCTTCGGTTGCGAGGCCATCATCCCAGTAGAAACTATGATCCCCTCTCACAGGCAGGACACCTACGACCCTACCCGGAACCACGCCCTTCTCCAGGAGTCCTTGGACATGATCGAAGAGCTCCGGGAGCAGTCGCAGGTCCAACTAAAAATGTACCAAGGCAAGATAGCCCGACACTTTAACACGAGAGTCAAGAGCCGTACATTCGAAGCTGGGGATCTTGTCCTACGGAGAGTATTTCCTGCTACGCAGGATCCGGGAGTGGGAGTCCTCGGACCCAACTGGGAAGGCCCCTATGAAGTCCAAGAAAAAGTGGGCCATGGGACGTATCACTTAAAAAGACTCGACGGATCTAAAGTCCCGCGCGCCTGGAACGCGGAGCACCTCCGCCGTTACTACCAGTAGGCCCCGGAACATCTAGTCGGAAGTCCTTGGTGAAATTAGCAAAAGTGAAAAATGTGGAAATAATCCTCCCTGTTGTAAAACACGTGCCTAGCAGGCTAACTTAATGAAACACGGAGAGATTCACTCCACTTTTACTGCACTTTTTATCCCTGTGTTCAAAGCTGCGTTTAAACAAGTGACCACGCGGTCCGGAGACGTCCGGACCCCACGCTCACTTGGGGGGGTTTACATGGCTAAGGCATAGCCATACGCCCCTTGAACAAAACATACACAGAACACCACTTATGTGCTAGCATTGTGTTTGAAAATTTTAAATTGTTTGAAATGTTTAAATTGTTAAGCTTAGGTTTATTTGTTGCCATGGACATGCTTGCATTACGTGTCATATGTGCATTATGTGCTTATGTGAAAATTGTCATTGAAATGCCTGCCAGTATGTATCATGAAAATCATCTCCTGTGTAGCCCAGCGATGGACAGGACTGGGGGTTGAGGCACGTTCATAGAGCTACGCCGAAACACCCCCAACTCCCTGACAAGTCCTTTGCAGAATACTCCGCGATCGCTGTAGAGCTTTGCTTCGCAAGCTCCAGCTCCGGGTCCCGCAAGGCGAAAGATGGCAAGATCTGCGACTGTTGTAAGCCTTGCTTCGCAGGCTCCAGCTCCGGATCTCACAAAATAATGCATGGCGAGCTCCTCGACCATTGCAAGTTTCAGCTCCAGGAGCAGACAGGGTCGATCCCCCACTCACAGCAGGCCTTGCTTCGCAAAGCCCCTGCTCCGGGATCACACCTGGTGGGCGTGGCGATTTCCCCGACAGCAACGAGCCTTGCCTCGCAGGGCTCCATGCCAGGTCCCTGAAGTCAGCCACCATGAGGTTCGCAACAACAGTTAGTTTTGCTTCGCAAAGATCTAACCTTAAGTCTAGCGACGCTCACCAAAAGAACTCCCGTTCCAAGCCATGGAACGGCTCACCTTAAGCAATCCCAGCGAACAGTATAACTACAAGTCCCGGGATTGGCTATTTGCCTTAGGAAAGCTAAAGTACGGTGAAAGGAGCCTGGCCGTTGGAACCAGGAAACCTTCGTAACCTAGAAACTACGTGGGAAAAGACATCAGCCGTTAGAGCTTCAAGTGCGAAGTGCATAGGTTCTGGCCGTTGGAACCAAAACCTCATGCGCCCCTACAACAGTTTCTACCGTATAAAAGTCTACCCTAAACGCAAAGAAAAATAAAGAACTCGGCAGAAAAGAAAGGAGAATGCTATCATTATGGCAAATATGTCTGCAATGAGAAAAAAGTACAAGGAGCTTCGCCCCAAAGAAAAACTCGGTAAACCCCTTCAAGCATTGGGGGTGGCAACAGCTTCCACGACCGCGGCCTCGGGGACATCGGCTTCAACTGAGGCTGGTGGAGTCGGCTCATTGGAAGGCGGAACTTCGTCACGATAAGGTTCAGAGGTCCCCGCCTCTCCGGGATCTCCTACCTCAGGGGCTCCAGCACGTTCGTCAATGTTGTAAGTTTGGACGTACACCTCTGGGCCTTGATCCCACACCTGTAGCTGCTCCCTCATGGCATCGGCATCCTCTCCCAGATAGCCTAGTACCTCCGAGTTCACTTTCCAGAGTTGATGCATGAGAACCACATGCGATATATTAATCGTCCTATTCAGTATCACCTCGGCATCCTCCTTCTCCTTCAAGCGCTCCGCCTCGGAGGTTGCCAGCTGTGCCTCCGCGACAGCTAATTGGGCCCTTAGTTTGTCCATCTCGGCCTTGGAGGCATCCCGCTCTCCCTTAAGAGAATCAATCTCCTTGCGCTGCTCCCTATTTTGGCTCAGCACGGATTGCTTCTCGGTCACATGCCCCCTGGCAGTGAATTGCAAGGCCCCGATCTCCTTATCCTTCTCGGCGAGCCCCAACTCCAGCATAGACACGAGATCCTTGCTCCTCTTATGAAATTGCTCCTCCTCGTGCAGCTTACTCTGAAGAGTGGAATATTCCTCTTGCTGCTTAAGGAGGAGATCATTTTTTGATTGCAAGCGGGCTTCCAAGGTGTCCTTCTCCACCCTGGCTTGGGACAACTCTTCCCGGAGCTTGGAGTTTTCGGCCTTCATCTCATCCGACCGCTGTTTGAACTCATTCTCTGCCTTGGCCCGGTACTCTTGATATTTGGCAAGATATTTCTTCTCCGCCTCTCCCTCAACCGTGCGCCGGACCTGATCAATCTTCTCCGAAGCCTCCAAGGCCTGTTGGGTCAGATTCTGCTTCTCCGCCTCCAAGGCCTGGCGAGCCAGCTGGCTCTCCTCCAGCTGAACCAGAACTGCACCAACCTCCCGGAACGAGCGTTCCGCGATCATAGAGGCCTGCAAGGAAAGACAACAGAATGAGTTAAGCCGGACCAAAAGACAGATGATCCCAAAACACAACAACTGACGGCTTACCCCGGACAATTGCTGCTTCACGGCATGTGTCAGCAACAGCGGATCCTTACTGCTACTGATGGCCCATTTCTCAGAATTGAGCTCGCACAAGCTCAGGGCCATGTTCTCCATCATCTCCGCTCTGAACGGCGCCAATGCACGTCCAAGCCTAGGCACCAGCCTCTTCTCCAAGGCTGGGCCATCCAAAACCGCCCCAGCCGGGTGAAGAGACCTCACCCCCTCGGCCAACTCAGCTCTCTTCACGGCAGACAAGTTGTCTGCCCTTCCCTGGGTAATGGCCTTCTCAGCCTCCAACCGTCTCTTCAAAAAATTATCGGCCCGTCTTACACCCTCCAGGAGGGCAGCGGGGAAACGGGTTGGTTTCTGCGGGAAGTGGAACTTCAGGCTAGGCAGAGGAAGGTTTGTTGGCTGAGAAGAAGGAGACCCCGAAAGGGTGGACCCCTTTTGGGCTGGAGGAGGAGGCAGACGGGGTATTAAGGCCCCGGTCTGTTGCTTTTGCTGCTGCGGCAGCGGAAGTGATTGCCCTTGTTGCTGCTGCTGGTTTGGATGTTGTTGTTGCTGCCGCTGTGGCGTTGGTGATTGTCTCTGTTGTTCTTGTTGCTGCTGTTGTTGTAGTTGTGGTTGCTGTCGTTGCTGTTGTTGTTGCCTTCGACCAGGAGAAGAGTGTCTAAGGCATTTCTTGTTAGCGCCCTCAGCATCTTCTCCGGGACGCTTGCTCACCCCAGTTGTCTTCACGGGGAACACAAGCCTTTCCCGGTCGCTGCTGCTACTCGAGACCATCATAGTCTCGGAAGGCCCGTCAGCAGGAGACTTCTCTACCCCCAGAGACGCTTGCGCCTCGCCACTTGTCTTCTTGGGGGTGGCAGCTTTACCTCCCCTACCAGCCTTGGTCTTCCGTCCTTTCCCCGTGGACGGGTCTTGGCTGGTGGCAGCCTTCTTAATGAGCAAAGTAACCCTCCCCAACATCTTGGCTTCTGGATACTCTGCAAGAAACATACAAAGCAAGGTTAACGAACCAACAAGCAATGAGAAAGAAGATAAGCGGAAGACAAGACAATCAACAACATAAAAGCACAAGCAAGCCCGCCAGCAGGGAACAAGAAACAAGAAAAAGAAAAGTTTGAAAGGGACGACCATGCACGAGAAACGTGGATGGCCTTCCCCGAGCAAAACAAAACACCGCTTCCTACTCCAGGAAGCTCCCGTACTCCTTGAAGTCCGGGAATGACATGCTGAGGGAAGAAGGGTCAACCATGATGACACCTTCTGGCAGACTACCGTCACTCAGACACCCGAGGAGCTCATCTACCCTATCGCAATATCTGTCAAAGGGTATCCTACGTGGATCTAGCCTAAGGAAGCAGGGATCGAACCCCATCTGAGAGGTCCGGGAAACCTCAGATAGGCTGGGGGTGTGGATCAATCGAAAACTAGTCTTACCTCTCCCGGAGGTACTAGCCCCCGGAGTCCCTTCGTTAGGGTAAGCCGCGGCGTGGCGGGCCTCGATCTCCTCTTCCTCCGGCTGGGGGTCGGGGAACCTCTCCGCCCAACTAGGAGATAAAGTATTCTCGTCCCGGGCTGCTTGGTTGATCACCTTGGACAGCTCCAGGGCAATCTGCTCCCGGATGTCGGCTGACACCTGACTTTGCCCCCTGCCACTCACTGGCTCGATGTTTTGGAAAGAGGCGAGTAGCCCATACTCCCTCAAAGATTCGGAGGTCACAAGTCCCTCCACTTTCAACTCTTCCTCAGAAAGCCCTTCGTAGAACTTGGACCTCCTTATCATCTCCGCACAGCGAGGTGTCCGCGGAACGACTTCTGCAAAATTCAAATACAAGCATTAGAGATCCTCCCAAAGGGCAAATCAAACGCAAAGAAACAAAGTTGAAAAGGAGAGGAAGGAGCACTTACCAGGGATTTTGAAGTCCAAAGATAGGGCTGGCACCCTCTTCAGCGGGAAGCCAGTCGTCGGGAACCAGTACTCCCGGAGGTCTGGAACCCTCGTGGTATGACAGGTGGGGCACATCACGTCCGGGTGCCGCTCCAGCCTGTAAAACCCCACCTTGTCTGAATGACCCCTCATAGGCTGAGACTTCAACCCGTAGAAGTACAGCACCTCCTCCGGGGTAGGAGCTTCCAGTTTCTGGGACTTGCAAAAGATGAACCACCCCGCTAGGAGCTTGTAGCTGGGAGGAATCAACTGGAAGGGGGCAATCCCCGCCTTCACACAGAAATTGGCAAAGTAACTTCTTAGGGGCAAGTGCGCCCACACACTATGTGTGCCCAGCTCCATGCACCAAAGCCCTCGTGACTCTGGCTAGCCGACTCGCCCAGCACCGACAGACGGTGCCACATCAGACCTGGGATATTCTTCAGGCTTGCCTCGGAGGAATACAGCTCCAGCATGCCATAATTCCTGAAAAGGTTCGGCTTCTGGTCCATCTCCCAGATTGAACTATTGGAAGTCGGTGGGCTAGTCGCGACCACTTTTGCCTTTCCTTTCCCCTTTGCGCCAGCGACAGGGGAACCCTTCTCCTGGGCAGAATCAGCCTCCACGACAGCGAGGAGTTGTTCCTTTGAGATGTTCGTCACTGAACAAAAGAAACAAAGAAGAAAACACTCTAAGCAGTCAGCACCCTTGTCATACCCTAGTGGTATCAAAGGCGTCGGGGAGACCCTCCCCGAAAACTGCTTGGAGAGGCTCCCACCGAGCTTACCGAGGGATTGGCACCATGCCACCCGAAGGGCAGCAAGGAACCAGACTCAGACTCCGAGCCTAAGCCCACCAAAAGAAGTGTTTTTCCAGAGAAAGACACCCTAAAGGCGTTCATGCTTATGCCCTAAAACAGCAAAACAAGGAACGACTTTCCAAACGCAAATCGTCAAAGCATGCAAAAAAGGCTACTTATCGACTCACATCAATCACATGCCTACCAAAGCCCTATTCACGCATACACATAAGCGATAATGGCATAAACCCCAACTCTAACAACTACCAACAACCTAAGGTTTGGGAGGAAAGAGCAAAGTAGAAATACTTACTGATATTCGGGTAGTTGGAGGTTGAAGGAGTAACCGGATCACTGCACATCACAATCGCGAGAAGTAAAAGCTGCAAAGACGAACGGCGATTCAAACCCTGAACTTCGGCGAATAAGCCCACTGCCAAACCAAAAGAAAAGTTTCTAGATCCCTTACCAAAAGAGGTGGCAAGGAATGAAAACTTGGAAGCCTGAGAGTTCGAAGGTTTGAAAATCTGAAAATCCGAAAGATAGAGAATTTGAAAGCGTAAAGAGGAAGAAAGGTCCGTTCCCTCGTTTTTATAGCAGGGAAGAAGTCGTTTCGAATTCCTCAAATGGACGGTCCCGATCTTCCCATTCCGTGTGCATCAGATCCAACGGCTGGAGATGAAGCGACGATCCTATTTATGACTCCTCGGATGGGAATAAAGTATTTATTTCCCATCATTATACCACCTCGGGCCCGGAGTACCATTAAAAACCGTCAAATCATTACTCAGATGACTGACGCACGCATACTCAACCAGTCGCCTCACGCACATGTCTTGGTCGCAGAACCATTCCCATCATGACGCGTGGTCCTTGCCGCACTTGAGTACTTGAGTTCAAACAGAAGAAATTCCCTTTCTTTTTCATACTAACACTCAGGCGGGAAAAAGGAACCCTTCCGGGAACACAGAAGGTGGCCCCTCGCCTAATCTAAGAAACCGAAATACCCGGAGGACTGTACAAGCTCCCGGATCTCTCAAAGCTCCGTGACCTTGGGGGGTAAATGTTATCAGGATTTCCGGATAGCGTTTAGATTGATGTCCTCGGGGAAGCAGAATTACCAATGTCTTTCACGGTAGGTGACCAGAGCTCACGGATGGACAGAAAGGCTTCGCCTCTCCAGTTTAGTGTCCGGATTACTCTTTCAAGCAAACACGACACGGAGGCTCGTCGACCCTCTCGGACTCCCGAAGGGGTATCCTTCAGGGAAGCTCCATCCAGGAGAAGCTCTTCAAGTGGTCTTCGCAGAAACAGTTCCGTGCCTCGCACGGAACTAAACCAAGCGGTCGAGTCATGGAGGAGGCATATTTGGAATGATATCCACCTGACACAGGATCCCGCCTGACACGCCCGACAGGTCAAAGCCGCACACATCCCAGCACGCCTAAGGGTACCTTTTCGCCTACTGTTCCGCTGACAACTTGGAAAAGACGGCTGACTTTGTGTGTTCCCCATACTTTCACGTAAATATACCCACATAGAGTTTTGTAGCCATGCTACTACAGTAATTGTATCCCCTATTTATGGCTGGAGTAATTAAGACTCATGTACGTAGAGAAAAACCCTAATCCAAAACCCTAGCTATAAAGACCCCTTCATTTTACAAGAAGGGGGACAACCAACAGATTATATAGCGAAAACTCTACAGAAATCTCTCTAGCTTCCTCTTCTTCAAGAGAACCCGAGAGAAACACTGTGAGTGTGTGAAGTTCTTGTACACCAGCCATCTTACTGTAATCCTTTCCAAGTATAATAACATCGACTCGTGGACTAGGGCTTGTTAACGCCTGAACCACGTAAAAACACTGTTTGTTTAATTACATTTCAGCACTTCTACAGTTCTTATCTTTTTATTATTCTGTTTGTATTCGTTTCCGAAAAACTCGGTAAACACCAAACATGCCAACATTTGATGGAAACACAGATACATCTGACCACCTCAGGATACATCATCGACATTGTTGATGATGGCCCACAATGTCGATTTCTACCTAAGATGTATTTTGTTCCCTACGAATGTAATCGAACCTGCCAGACAGTGGTTCAAAAAGTACAAAAAACATTCAATAAGCTCATGGAAGAATTTGTCTTCCGAGTTAAGGAGAGCATTCCAAGCTTCAAAGGAAACTCTCATAGAGGCCGACTCATTGGCCAACATAAAACAGTAACCCGGTGAGTCCTTGAAAGCATATTTGAGCAGACTGACCAACGTTGTAGCGCGAGCTTGAGACGCTGATGATAGCTCCAAGCTCATGGTAATGAGAATAAGAATCTTGGTGGGAGGCCATCTATGGCAGGAGCTCTAGAGAAAAAGGCATAAAAAGTATAGACGAGTTCTTGGCCCGAGCTCAGGAATGGATAAACTTGGAGGAAGCTCGATCTGTTGTCGCAAGAACCAGCCAGGCCCCTATTCAGCCTATTGGAGCAGTGACAGATGTTGTAGCTACAGCTAGACCTGTTACCCAGAATAACCAAACGGGTAACAATAAGAGGAAAGGGAATGGTGAGGGCGATCAAAATGGCACAAATAAGAACAAGCCCGGGGAAAAAATCAAGCCCATTTATGCCACCTACACTGACCTAACGGATACACGAGAACATATTTTCCCAGAAAACTCTAATCGCCTTCCATGGAAGAAACCAGAGCCATTAAGCATCAAAGGGCGAAGAGAGATCCCTCAAAGTTTTGTTGATACCACAATGACATCGGTCATAATACTGATGATTGCCGCTAACTGAAGGATGAGATTGAAACACTCATTCGGGCTGGACCATTAGTCCAATATGCCCAAAATCGAGTTGCTCCCTGGAAACTTCAAAAGGTCAGCCTATGGCTTAGATGGATCAGGAGAACCGAGTTGACCCTCCCCTAATAGTTAGAGGAAATATAACTACTATTGTCGGAGGACCTCATTTGGCGAGCACGAGCAATGGAGCCCAAAAGAGGTATATACAGAAGCTGAAAACTCATAATGGTATGGAATTTATCCCAGAGCAATGGTTATCGAAACAACAGTGGTTGGAAAAACAACCAATCATTTCGACAGAGGAGGATGCTAGCCACGTTCAGTTCCCACATAATGACCCGGTGGTGATAATTGTTCAGCTCGGTAATCGAAGCGTACGAAGGATATTGGTAGATAATGGGAGCTCAGTAAATGTACTTTTTAGGTCCACCCTAAAAAAGATTGGATTATCCATAACCGATCTAAAGGTGACCTCAATGACACTGTACAGATATTCAGGGGAAGGAACGGTGGCCATAGAGACAATCGGACTGGTGGTTACGCTAGGGGATGATGCACGAACTATTACAAAAAGACTCGAGTTTGTTGTAATTGATTGTCTGGTTGTGTATCATGCATTTTTGGGACGACCCACACTGATGGTCTTTGAAGCCATTACCTCGATCCGACACCTGGCAATGTAGTTCCCCTCAGCTTTGGGTATATGCACAGTGTAATGCCCTACTTCCTTTATTCGTTACTATGTGAGTTAAAAATATACCATTAGCTCGCTAACCGAGGTTTTAGGTTAAACGTGTGACTACATTAGATTAAAACTCGTGTGCTGACATTAATTATGAAAATTTGAACCTTCATTGAAATCACGTAAAAGTTATACAATTTGGATCCCAAAATATTGTTTACAGAATGTATTACAACTCAAAAATATAAGTACAATAGTCCTAGGCGACAAAAGAAGTCAACACAGGACTTTTCCCAAAAATAACCCTGGTCATGGCAGCCAAGTAGGCAGAACATGTACCCGTTGCTCCACGCTCTCCGTACTCATGGTTGGTCGATCTTCCTTTTGCCCTTACCTGCATCATAGAGCACCCGTGAGATGAAGCCCAGCAAGAAAACTCAACATATAACATATAACATGACAATCCAAAGTATACTACAAAACAGCCAACGGGCTAAACACATAGCGCCCTACACCGCCCTAGGCGCTTTACCAGGCCCTGGGTTTGCGGCCTTCATCGAGAGGGTTGATACAGCACCCTAGAAGGGTCTCGCCCTAACAGCCTGCACTCATCGTGCTCAACGCCGATCCCGACCCCTTGCCATACCCAGCTTCTTGTCATTCTCGGTCTTCGTCGTTCACTCATAAACATGCATAACATAGCGTAATAATCACAAATATCCACTATATATATTAAGCATAAACAATAGGGTCGCACCCTAAAATATAAATAATAGGGTCGTGCCCTGCTCTACGGGCACAACACTTTTCTTACCTGTGTCCTGAACTAATGTCATCCTGAGCATAGCCCCCTAATCTGAGCCTTGTTGAAAACCTAGTCACAACGCATTCACAATAACCATCCATCAAGCCTTAAACGAATAAATAACATTGGAATATTAACCTAGCCTCTGGAACCTTGGTTCCTACTAAACTGGGTAATAGAATCCTTCCCGAGCCTTAACATTCGAGTTCTTGAGCTAAAATCCTCCATTTCCCCTTTCTTTCCATTCAAGGCTGCGGTCCGCTACTAGTCAGAGGGAAAAGCCCTCGCTGCTGGAGGACACGGGCCACAACTTTCCCTTTAGAGTCGTGGCATGCCTAGGCAACTCAGAGGCTTCTCCAACCTTTTCGAGCACACGGACCACGACGCCTAAAGAACAGGGTCGTGACCCGAGCCCCCAAACCTAGAAATTCATCCTCTTTTCTGTGTTTTTCCTCGATTCTAAATCCCTAATTCACTCCCCAAACACCAATTGAACTTAGATCGCTATCCATGCAGCCTAGGTACCATAACAAGCCAGAAACACTTCCATAATTTCATCAAATGCATAAAATCAAGTCTTAGAATCATTCACATGCAATCCCTATAGTTCTATCAGAATTACCCAGAAACTAAGGATGAAATTCCTTACCTTTGTGATATCCACACCCTTGAGCTAATTCCCCAAGTTCTGCAAACCTCTAGACTTCAATTCTTTGGCTTAGATCCTCAAGAATATCTTCAACCTTCAAGCACCAAAAGTGGGATAGAGAACCTAGAGATAGGGAATAGGAAAGTCCTGAGATTATTTTATATTTTCTTCCCTTTGCCTTTTCCTCATTCCATTGCTTTCTCAAAGTCTCCAGCTGCCTAAATGACCAGCATACCCCTATGTCTATCCTCACTCCTTTGATGCCACCAAGGGCAATCCCGTCAATTGCCTCTTCCCGCTAAATCCTCGAGTGTTCCTATAAATCCATGTTTAATCCCGACATGCCCAAATAATTTCTAAATTACTACCCATTACCTAGTAATTCCTAAACACATATTATGTTCCCAAAATACCCCTAGGCTCCTCCCAACCAGGGTATTCAACCCCGTTGTGGCTATTTAGCTAAACTACTCTTTAGGATCATCTCGGATTGTGTACCACAAATATACCACCACTCACTCGTGCTATCAATAAAAAATATACACATATACCACATTTATGCGCTTAATGGGCTAAAATTACAAATATGCCCCTAATAACCAAATGGTGTCCACATGCATATTTAATTCACCTTAACATGGATTTCTAATCACATACTCATTTAATTCACATATTAGCATAGTTAAACTAATTATTTCCCTCCCAACACACTAATCAAGGCCTTAAGCCTTATGAGCAAATTTGGGACGCTATAACTATCCCCTCCTTACAGAAATTTCGTCCTCGAAATTACCTGAATAACTCAGGATACCGATCTCGCATATCTGTCTCAAGTTCCTAAGTCACCTCTTCCACTCTGATGTTCCTCCACAACACTTTCACTAAAGCAATGGTTTTGTTCCGCACAACTTTATCCTTTCAGTCTAAAATATAAACCGGCTTCTCTTCGTAAGATAAATCCTGATCCAGCTCTATGTTCTCATAACTAAGCATGTTTCTAGAATCTGATACATACTTCTGGAGCATTCATATGTGAAACCCTAATAGAGCTGGAAGCATCGCCAATCTGTAAGCTTCCTCTCCAACTTGTTCCAAAATCTCAAAGGGGCCAACAAACCTAGGGCTTAACTTGTCCCTTACTCCAAACTGTTTGACCCCTCTCAAGGGAGAAACTCATAGAAACACATGGTCCCCGCCCTGAAACTCTACGCTCCTGCATCTCAACTCTAAGTAACTCTTCTGCCGACTCTGGGAGGCGAGCATTCGCGCTCTAACCTTCTCAATCACCTCATTGGTCCTCTGAACAACCTCAAGACATAGATACCTCCTCTCACCCATCTCATCCCAATGGATGGGTGATTTGCACTTCCTCCCATATAACATCTCATATGGAGCCACTCTGATAGTCGCCTGATAACTGTTATTGTACAAAAACTCAATCAAAGGAAGATACTTACTCCATGATCCCCCAAAATCCAGCACGCAGGTTCGCAACATATCCTCCAGTATCTGAATCGTCCTTTCATGCTGTCCATCTGTCTGAGGATGATAAACAATACTCAACCACAACTATGTGCTTATAGCCTTCTGCAGGCTCTCCCAAAACTTGGAAGTGAAGGCAGTGTCCTTGTCGGATACAAGCGACCTCGGAGCCCCATGTTGTCACATAATTTCCTTCACATACAATTCAGCGTACTGCTCCACTGTATAAGATGTCTTAATAGGCAAAAAGTGGGCTGACTTGGTCTCCCTATCCACAATCACCCACACCGAATCATACTATCTCACAGTCTTAGTTAATCCAACCATGAAGTCCATGGTAATATCCTCCCATTTCCATTCCAAAATCCCTAGAGGCTACAACAACCCTACTAGCCTCTAATGTTAAACCTTTACATGCTGACATGTCAAACACTTGGCCACATAATCCACCACAACCCTCTTCTTTCCCAGACACCAATACAAAGTCTCAAATCTTGGACATCTTTGTCTAACCCGGATGTAAAAAATAGGGAGTGGTATGAGACTCATCTAAGATCTCTCATTGGATACCGGAATCCATCGGAATGCAAATCCGACCTTTGTACCTCAATAAACCCATCTCTGAAATGGAAATTTCCTTAGTCGCCCCGGCTAAGACTCCCTCTATGTGTTCCCTCAACTGGGGATCTTCCGCTTGTACTTCCTTGATCCTCTCAAGGAGTGTAAATGGAAGAGTGATGTTGGCTAGCTGTCCAACTACCAACTCAATACCTGCTCTAGTCATCTCTTCAACTAACTTATCTGATATCTGCCTCAAACTGAATAACTATCCTGGGTCCTTCCGACTTAGTGTGTCGGCCACCACATTGGCCTTCCCAGGATGGTATAGAATATCGCAGTCGTAATCCTTTACCAATTCTATCCAATGCCTCTGGCATATATTCAGATATTTCTGAGTTAAGAAGTACTTCAAACTTTTATGGTCGGTGTATACTTTACACTTCTCTCCATACAAATAATGTCTCCAAACCTTAAGTGCAAATACCACCACCGCCAATTCCAGATCATGTATGGGATACCTCTGCTCATACTCCTTCAACTGTCTCGAGGCGTAGGCTATTACCTTTCCATCTTGCATTAGTAAACACCCCAAACCCTGTCTGGAAGCTTCACAATAGACTACAAACTTCTTATTGTCTAACAGCACACTCAATAGTGGAGTGGTGATTAGTCGCCACTTCAACTCCTTGAAACTTTTCTCACACCTATCTATCCATACATACTTAGTCTTCTTACGCGTCAGTTCGGTCAATGGCGTGGCTATTCTAGAGAATCCCTCGATGAACCACCGATAGTACCCTGCCAATCCCAAAAAGCTCCTAACCTCTGGTACACCACTCGATCTAGGCCAATCCCTCACTACCTCAATCTTACTTGGGTCAACCAGAATCCCCTCCTTACTGACAATGTGGCCCAAAAACGTTACTTGGGGTAGCCAAAACTCACACTTGCTGAACTTAGCATATAACCTATGCTCTCTCAACCGCTGTAATACCAGGCGTAAATGTTGCTTGTGATCTTCCTCTGATTAGGAGTATACCAGTATGTCATCAATGAATACGATCACAAACTTCTCATCAATTCCATAAAGGATGCTAGGGCATTAGTTAATCCAAAGTACATAACTAGGAATTCATCGTGTCCATACCTTTTGCGAAAAGTAGTCTTTGGTATGTCCTCCTCTTTAATCCTTAACTGGTGGTAGCCTGATCGAAGATCGATCTTGGAGAACATTGTCTTCCCTTGTATTTGGTCAAACAAGTCATCGATCCTAGGTAGTGGGTACATATTCTTAATGGTCAACTTGTTCAACTCTCTGTAGCCAATACACATCCTGAAGGATCCATCTATCTTCTTGATGAACAACACTGAAGCACCCCACAATGAAGGTCTAATGAATCTCAATTCTAGTAAATCCTGCAACTGAATCTTCAGTTCCTTCAACTCTGTCGGAGCCATTCTATAAGGGGTCCTATACACTGGCTTCGCCCCTAGCGCTAACTCTATGATGAACTCAATTTCTTGGTGTGATGGCAACCCTGGCAAGTCTGCGGGGAACAAATCAGGAAACTCACATACCAATCTAGTCTCATCTGGTCCAACTGAAACAACTCTATAAGTATCCACAATGTTTGATAGGAATACTATGCAACCTTCTTGCACTAGGTCTCAAGCCTTTAGTGCCGAAATCATAGGTACCCGCAGTCCACTGGCTGTCCCCATAAATATAAAGGGTATCTCCCCTTCCAGTTCAAAGGTCACCATCCTGCGCTTGTAGTCAATCGTTTCCCAATACTTTGATAACCAATCCATCCCTAGGATCATATCAAAGTCATCCATTGCTAACACAATCAGGTCCAGAGATAACTCCCTACTGTCTATCTCTAATGGCAATGCTCTAACCCATCTCCTAGAGACTACTAGCTCCCTAGTTAGCAACAAAGTCTGAAATCCCCTAGCATACAAATCATTAGGTCTACACAGCTAATCTACCACTCTAGCATATACAAATTAATGAGTAGTCCCTCAGTCAATCAATGCAGTAAAGGAAGAACCAGCACTAGAAATCTGACCTGTCACAACCGAGGGGCTAGCCTCAGCATCAGTTTGGGTCACAGTAAATACTCTGGCAGTAGTGAGGCTGTCGCTCTATTTCAGATCTTCCATCCTGACTTGTGGGTAGTCATTCCTCAAATGACTAATGCTCCCACAAGTAAAGGAGGCCCTGATCCTGAACTCTCCCTGATGTCGTCATCTACATGGAGGACACACTGGGAAACTCCTAAAGTTGTCTCCCCCGCTTTGATGGCCACTGAAAGCACCCTGTGCCCTCCTATCCGAGCCAAGAGGAACAAAAGAATCAGGGGTCTTTCTCTTCTATTCACTGGAGCCACTACCTTGACTAGATCCAGTAAAAAGAGGCACCATCCTCCGAGCATCACCCCTAGCGGTGCCCTCTCGCTAAATTTGATCCTCGGCCCCCTCTGCTATAAGGGCCTTCTCCACTACCTGTGCATAAGTGGTAGTTCCCAAATCCAGAGTTATCTTGATGCCACAGGCGATCATAACATTCTATCCCCGCACAAATCGATCATTTCATGCCATGTCAGTAGGCACCAAATCTGGCGCGTACTATGCTAATTGGTCAAACCTCAGGGCATACTCAATAACCGTCATCCGATTCTAAGTCAGATTAGTAAACTTATCAACCTTCGTAGCTCGGACTACGACACTGTAATACTTCTCATTAAAAAAAATTTATGAATTCTTCCTAAGTCATGACTGAAACATTCCATCTCTGAGACACAACATCCCATCAGATGCAGGCATCTTCTCTCAATATAGAGCTGGCACAGGCTACTCTCTCATTCCCTTCTACCCTTATGAAATCCAGGATGGAAGAAATCATCTTCATCCAATGTTCTACTTGCAGTGGGTCTGGGCAACCCTTTAAGGTGGGAGGATGCTGCTTCTTGAACCTCTGATACAAAAGTTCCCACCTATTATCCAGAGTAGGCTAGGATGACACTGGTGCCACAGCCTGTGGAACCTGTAACCCAATGCCCTGAGGAGGGGCCTACTGCCTCAATTGTAGAAGCTTTTCTTCTGTTCGATGAAGTCTAGCTTTCATCTCTGTAAAAAACTATTGCCAACTTAGTGGGGCAGGTGGAGGGTTCTGACCTTGGTTTCCATCATCGGCTCTATTGGCGCAGAGTCTGATTGATCGCTGAGGCATTACTACAATATGCCTTCAATAAATGATGTCGCACAGGAACCATAAACCTTGGCACACTCTGATACCAAGTTGTAATGCCCTACTTCCTTAGAGTTGTTACTACATGAGTTAAAAATGTGCCATTAGCTCACTAACCGAGGTTTTAGGTTAAAAGTGTGACTAAACTTGATTAAAACTCGTTTGTTGACATTAATTATGAAAATTTGAACCTCCAGGGATCCCAAAATACTATTTAAAGAATTCATTACATCTCAAAAATATAAGTATAGTTGTCCTAGGCAACAAAACAAGTCAACACAGGATTTTCCCAAAAATAACCCTGGCTGTGGTAGCAAGGTAGGCCAAACATGTACCCGTCGCTCCACGCTCTCCGTACTCATGGTTTGTCAGTCTTCCATTTGCCCTTACCTCCACTATAGAGCACCCGTGAGTCGAAGCCCAGCAAGAAAACTCAACATATAATGTATAACATAACAATCCACAGTATACAACAAAACAACCAACAGGCTAAACACATAGCGACCTATGCTATCCTAGATGCTTTGACAGGCCCTGGGTTCGCGGTCTTCAATGAGAGGGTGGATACACAACCATAGGAGGGTCTTTCCCTAATATCTTGCACTCAGCGTACTCAACACCAATCCCAGCCCCTTGCCCCGACTTCTTTCCATTCTCGGCCTTCACCATTCTTGGCCTTTGCCGTTCCCGGCCTTCGCCGTTCACTCACAAACATGCATAACATAGCATAATAATCACATATATCCACAATATATTTTAAGCATAAACAATAGGTTCGTGCCCTAAAACACAAACAATAGGGTCGTGCCTTGCTTTACAGGTACAACAATTTTCTTACTTGTGTCCCGAGCTCATAAGCCAATGTGATCCCGAGCACAGCCCCCTTATCCGAGCCTCATTGAAAAGCTAATCACAACGCATTCATAATAACCATCCATCGAGTCTTAAACCAATAAATAACTTCAAAATATTAATCTAGCCTCTGGGACCTTGGATTCTACTAAACTGGGTAATAGAATCCTTCTCGAGCCTTAACATTCGAGCTCCTGAGCTAAAAACCTCCATTTCCCCTTTCTTTCCATTTAGGGTCGCGGAATGCCCTTTAGGTCCATGGCCTACTACTACTCAGAGGGCAAAACCCTCCCAGCTGGTGGACACGGGTCGTGGCATGCCCTTTAGAGTAACAGCACACCTAGGTAACTCAGAGGCTTCTCCAGCCTCTTCGAGCACACGGGCCGCGTCCCTAACGCCTAAACCCAGAAATTGAACCTCTTTTCTATGTTTTTTCTTGAGCATAAACCCTTAATTCACTCCCAAACATCAATTAAACAAAAAATTGAGCTTGGATTTCCTATCCATGCAGCCTAGGTACCATAACAAGCAAGAAACACTTCCATAATATCATCAAACACCCAAAATCAAGTCTTAGAATCCTTCACATGCAATCCCTATAGTTCTATCAAAATTACCCAGAAACTAAGGATGAAATTCCTTACCGCTATGATATTCACACCCTTGAGTTAATTCCCCAAGTTCTGCATGCCTCTAGACTTCAATTCATTGGATTATATCCTCAAGAATATCTTCAACCTTCAAGCACCAAAAGAGGAAGAGAGAACCTAGAGGCAGAGAATGGGAAAGAGCTGAGATTATTTTCTATTTTCTTCCCTTTGTCCTTTCCTCATTCCATTGCTTTCTCAAAGTGTAAAGCTACCTAAATCACCAACATACCCCTATGTCTATCCTCACTCCTTTAATGCCACCAAGGGCAATCCCGTCAATTGCCACATTGTGCTAAATCCTTGAGTGTTCCTATAAATCCACGTTTAATCCTGACATGCCCAAATAATTGCTAAATTACTACCCATTACCCGGTAATTCCTAAACACATATTATATTTCCAAAATACCCCTAGGCTCCTCCCGAGCTGGGTATTCAACCCCATTGTGGCTATTTAGCTAAACTGCTCCCTAGGACCTTCTCAGATTGTGCATCACAAATATATCACCACTCACTCGTGGTATCAATCACAAATATACACATACACCACATTTACGCCCTCAACGGGCTAAAATTAGAAATAAGCCCCTAATAACAAGATGACACCCACATGCATATTTAATTCACCAAAACATGCATTTCTAATCACATACTCATTTAATTCACATATTATCATAGTTAAACCAATTATTGTCCTCCCGTCACACTAATCAAGGCCCTAAGCCTTATTAGCAAATTTGGGACGCTACACATAGTAAGAGGAAACTAGCTCACTGGCCGAGAATGTTACAGCATAGCCATGAAGGAAAAATCATAAGTAGGGAAATAGGAAATGGTCATGGTCGAAGAAAGTGAGCAGTCCCGGGTATTGGAAGTTACCCATGGGGCGGAAGAACCTCGATAAGGAGATAATGAGGTTGGCTAATAGGACAACATTGATCCACGGATAGGAGAAGATAAATTTGTGCTCAAAACTGTGTAGGAACTCAAGGAAATTCATATCGACCCAGAAACACCTTCAAAAATTGTAAAATTTGGAAAATTCATAGAGTTGAAAGTAAGAAGGAGCTGGTTGAATTCTTGAGGAAGAAGTTGGACGTCTTCACATGCTCGCATGAAGATATGTTGGGAATCATTCCGAGTATAATAATGCATACTTTGAACTTGAACAAGAATGTGTCTGCAAAGTCCCAAAAATGAAGGCTTTTGGGGAGAGTTCGGTCGAAAGCGTTATAAGAAGAAGTAGCTTGCCTACTTAAATGCAGATTTATCAGGGAAGCAAAATACCCGATCTGGGTTGCTAACCCCATTCTAGTATCGAAGCCAAATGAGAAGTCGAGAACTTGCATTGACTTCTCCGATCTCAACAAGGCATGTCCTAGAGACTGTTTCCCATTACCTATAATTGATTAGATGGTATACGCCACTTTCAGTTATGAGCTCAGGCATTTCATGGACGCGTATTCTGGATATAACTAGATCATGATGAACCCTGCAGACAAAGATCATACCAGCTTCATGACTGATCATAACGTATACTGCTACAAAGTTATGCCATTCGGGCTGAAGAATGTCAGTGCTACGTACCAATGATCAGTCAACAAAATGTTCGCTAACCATATCGGGAAAAACATGGAGGTGTATTTCGATGATATGCTAATTAAATCAAAGACTGTCATTAACCATGTATCTAACCTGGAAGAGTGTTTTGGTGTACTAAGGAGGTACGACATGAAGTTAAATCCTCATAAGTGCACTTTTGGAGTTTCTTCGAGAAAGTTTCAGGGGTTTATAGTCTACACAAGGGGGATAAAGGAAAATCTAGAGAAAATCAAATTGTTGTTGGAAATGCCTTCGCCTAGGTCGCCCAAGGAAGTACAAAGTTTAACTGGAAAGGTGGAGGCCCTAAACTGCTTCATTTAAAAATTCACTGACAAGTGTCTCCCATTTTATAACTTGCTTAGAGGAAACAAGAAGTTTGAGTGGACCAAAGAATGGAACAATCATTTCACGACCTAAAAGCTCACCTGGCTGAACCCCCATACTATCGAAATCGTCATATGGAGAATGAGTGTTTTTGTATCTGGCTATGACAGAAAATGCGATCAGCGCTGTGTTTGTTCGAGAGGAAAATCTGGCGTAGAATCCAGTGCATTATGTAAGTAATAGACTTCTCAGAGCTGAGTCCCGATATTCATTAATAGAAAGGCTCGTGTTCAGTCTTATTTTGGCTTGAATGAAGCTCAGACCATATTTTCAGTCCCACACTATCCACGTCTTAACCAAATAACCTTTAAGGTAGGTTTTGCGAAAACCTGAAATTCCAGGACATCTACTAAAGTGAGTCATTGAACCCTAGCAGTTTGAGTTATTATATATGCCACGCACAGCAATCAAGAGTCAAGCCCTCGCTGACTTCGTGGCCAAGTGCACATGTTTTTAGGATGAGCCGATGAGAGAACTAGTGCAAGAATTGTGGAAAATCTTCGTTGATGGATCCTCTAATGAAAACGGATCGGGAGCTAGGACAATTTTAATCTCACCTGTAGGGCATCAATTCCATACAACTCCCAGGTTCGGATTCGAAGCATCCAACAATGAAGCTGAGTATGAGGCCTTATTGGCAGGGCTAAGGGTGGCGAAAGAGCTAAAAGCAAAGGCGGTCAAATGTTATAGTCACTCCAAGAAAAAATGCTTTTAATAACACTGAAAATGTGTTATCAAAACATACCATAACACTTTCTGATGTGTTAAGATCGACTATGTTATCGTAGGTCAGGGTACTTTACATAACACTTTATCATTGTTATACAGATGTGTTATTATACTGTCAACGATAACACATTTTCCGTGTTATTTTAATATATAGATAAGTGTTTAATTATGTTATTCATAGTCGATTATATAACACATTTCAATACTTATAAATTTGTGTTATACTACACTTTATTATAACACTTTTTTTGTGTTATACTACACTTTAGTATAACACTTTTTTTGTGTTATACTACACTTTAGTATAACACTTTTTTTGTGTTATACTACACTTTAGTATAACACTTTTTTTGTGTTATACTACACTTTAGTATAACACATTTTTTGTGTTATACTATACGTTAGGATAACACATTTTTTCTATTGTACTACACTTTAGTATAACACATTATTTGTGTTATATAATGAAGTTTGCATAACACAATTCTTTGCATAAAAAGTGTTATTGTAATAGATATTATAACACAATTTTTGTATTATTTTAATATTTAGATAAGTTTATATTCTCATTATATATTTTATTTATATAACACTAATTTATTCTATTATATTTTAATTTTTTTATATAATTAAAATTAGCTTTCTCATGTATACTAGCATGATCAAATGAACTTGATTTTCAAATAACAAAAAGTAAGAACATTCAACATTGTATTAACAATCCACAAATTAGTTTAAAACATTCAACACTATCATCAACAACAAAATGTTCTTTAAGTATTCAAGGAGTCTTAAATATTCAACATAGTTAAAAGTTACTACTTTCAACACAAAGAAATAAACAACAGTTGCAGGGAGACGGTCCAGTGGTCAGCAATGACTGTACAGTTGCAAAGAATGGGTAGTAATCCCAAACACATTAGAAATATTAGCCACGTCCTCGACATATTCCATGTCTATCATGCCACCAAAACGTGAACTGAGACAACAAAACTCCACTGTCGAGAAAAGCAACAAAAGTAGAAGCTTTATTGTTATGTTAACCTCTGTAGTTGATGGCCTGAATTCACACAGTACCCGAAGGCCAAAACTTGATGTTTTCAACAAATGTATGCATTTAGATAAGTTGAGGCTTTTACATGCAGATCTCAAAAGAATCAGAAAGTAACAAGTCCCGAATGACCCCAAACATAATACAGTACAAGAACAGTATTTACCACACTCGACTCTCCAATTACCCACTCACAGCAATTTCTTGAGCATGAAATGAGCTGCCAATGCCCATTAAAGCAAAACACACCGCCTAGAGCATAAAGAAAAAATATCAATAGAAAAAACAAGGTAAACCAAAAAATTTATAGAAAAATCAAACAAGCCTATCAAGAAAAGAAACTCTTGGAAAAATTTTAAATAATCAAAACACAACAAATTGAAGATTCCCATTTGTGCCAATTCCAAAGTGCAAAAAATAGTTAACAGACCTTAAAGCCAATGTACAATAAAACATATTTCAACAGAAAAATGCATGGGGACCATATGGTCAAATATCCATTCAGCATTCATAAAGGACTAGTCCATATCATGTCTGAACTAGAGAAAATGGTTCAGTAAGACTAAAAATGTGACCAAACCAAGTTCAATACCATAAATTGCATAGAAATATCAGGATTTTGAAGGATTGGTACTGCACTTGACAATTAAAAACAAAGGAATCATTGTTTTCCCCCTTGGAATAGGTACCATCCAATTTTTATTCCCTCTAAAGAACCATTTGAATAGCAAGAATCACAAGCTATTATACTGTTGTTTTCAGGTTTCAGCATTATACCTGAATCAACTACCTCTAATTCCAAGATAGATAAATCTTACCAGGAACAGATGGCCCAAATTTGACTGTATCCTAGGATAATCTGTATGCTATATGCTACTATCAAAGTACCTTGGACTGCTCTCATGGTGTTGAGAAATCTCTAGAAAAATTTACAAGAAAAGTAAGCTTCCTTACAACACATAGATAGTAAAGAAGTCATACCATAAAAGAATGCTTTAGTGATATCAAGGAAAAGGAAATGCCTTATTCAAGAATAGAAGGGTTGCACTTACGATATGAGGGTCCTCAATACTAGCCAATGATGAATCATGAATGATAGATATAATAGGGACCATGAATGCAAAAGACCCTCCAATAACAGTAGGCAGTTTGGTTCCAAAGAGAGTTTGAAGAAGTGTGTTATTTCCTTCAACAAACAGTAGAGTTTGTACTACTCTGACTTTATCACCCTAATGAAATTTTATTTTTCAAAGATGGTCATAAAATCATTAACAAAGTTTCAACTTTGATACATAAACAACTCCAAAAACTTGACTTTATCACTTTAGTAAAGAAAAGAGGATGAGAAAAATTAGTATGAGGAAACATTAAAGGATCTGCTCACAAACTATAATAATTTCTTGCTTAAAAATAAATATTGGTCTTTTATGAAAAATGAGCTCACAGCAGTACCACCCATGTAAGGAACAAGTAAAGAAGGGATCATCACTGCAGTTCCAAGGGCCAAAATGTAGTGCTGAAAACCCAAAAATACTGCCTCCCCTGTTTTTCCAAATGAAACAAATAACACTTTAAAATAAGAAATAGAAGAAAAATAACATAAAGAATCAATAAATGAAGAAATGAACATACCCCTAGGCCAGTACTCAAAAGCAGTCCCTTATTGTCTACTCAAGTGATTGTGGTGAGAAAACTAAACTAGAACCAATACACAAACACTTGGCAAACATACCAGCGAGCAACAGATGTATAGCATGATCAAGTGCCAAGTCTTTCGCATTATTTTGTCTAACAACCACTTCTATATTTTTAACCATCACTAGAGTTTTTACCTCTGTTCAATTGACTATTTATTTATTTATTTTGGTCCTAAAATGTGATTGATCTGAATGGTTGTTGATACATAGAACTGACTGAAACATTATAATAAAATTAACTATAAAACAGTGCAGTAAAGGTTTCAACCGTCTAAATTATATGTTTACGAATAAAAAAAAATGCAATAAATGTTCTTGAGTAGCCATCTTGGCTCTTGGATAAAAGCACAAACAAGAGAGGGACTACACAGAGGTTAAACAAAAATTAGAAACATACATGTTCAATGGCTGCCCGCTCCTCAGGAGTTACAGTCATAGCCTGTGGCATGGCTGAAGCCATCAGGCTCAGAACGTTCCTAATTGTATAATAAAAATGAAAAATTAGCATGTGTCAAGTAGATAACAAAAATTGATAAATAATAAAAAAAACTGCATTCATCTCACCCTTCTCCTCCCTTGACAGGTTCATTAATTAGGCGCAAAAAGTCAGCCTGAGGCTCTTGTATGAGATGCACAAGATGTGGATTTTGTTTCCCTAGCTCTTGAAGCATAGGCTGCAAAACAATACATGTAGCATGAGTACTATTTAGTGTCTGTCTGCCACCAAAATGACCAAGCTATCAACTGCCATTTTGTTTCTTTATGAGAAGCCTAACCTGTTGAATTTGAGGGTTTGCTTGCACCATAGCTCGCAATGCTTGGAACTAAAATGAAAGTTAGAGAAAAAAAATTCAACCATGACTACAGCAATAAAAAAGAATAAAGCTCCATATGGATCAGAGAAAAAAAGAAAGGAAAAAAAATCAAGTACCTATTGACTGTTTCGAAGAAAATCCAAATTGCCAGTACCAGCATTTGCACCCACATTTGGTAGGCCCTGATTCAATAATAGTAATATATTTGATTAATTAGTTGATCATAAAATACAATTCAAACTTCAAAGGAGCATCTATCTGAGGGAAGAATTCAAAAGTTAAGAGGTAGAACAATAGCTACCTGTGAGAAAAGATCCAGTGGATTTGCATTAGGGACAACAGCAGGTGCAGCATCACGTTGTGAAGCTTGCACTGGAGGAATGATTGCTGGGGAGTTTGCTGCTGCCTGAGCAGGAACTTGGGCAACTGGTGGAACATCTTCCTGTTCAGGAATTCCCTGATGCATAACATCTATGACAACTTCACAATGTCATCAACAAAGAATGTCTCTTACAATAAACCTTTGGAGAATATTAACCTTTCAAAAATATTATTTTTCATGTAATAAAAATCACATATAGAAGAAAAACAGTACACGGTTTGAGCAAACTCGTACAAAATAATAAATTTAAATTGATATAATAATGTAATTATAATAAAGTAGTTCCATATATATTGGAGTACAGAGGAACCTAACACTAGTATATATATGTATGTGTGTGTGTTGTATTCAATCATGGAAGAGTGTAGAGATTTAGGAAATAGGTAAAAGTTTGTAGAGTAACTATGTACACCTAATATCAGACCTATCAAGAAAGAAAAAAAAGACCATGGATTCCTCACCTCTTGAACTAATCCTTGAGCTTTCATCAAATTCCCAAGATTAATGTGTGCATCAACCTGTAACATTAAGAAGAAATGTTATGTTCTATTCAAAGATTTTGTTAAATCATTGAATATCCAAGTGTCAAGAGTCAGAAATAAATTCTACCAAACGTGGATTCAGTGCAAGAGCCTGGCGACAACATTGAGCTACCTCGTTAAACTACCATTTACGCATATATGCACTTGCTAAATTTGACCATGCATCAGCAAAATTTGGTCGGAGCTGCAAAATAAAACAATCAGTATAATATGGAAAAAAGAATTCAAAGAAAGAATATATACTTTTGCTCTTGATGATCATGCCCCCACGAAAAAACAAATTTGGCTTCGCCACTGGGTGTAAGATTCCTAGTACTAGGAGTGATATTAGCTAATATAACAACCAAAACCTTCCCATCAAATTGACTCTACCCAATACTTCAAAACAACCTAGTTGGAGTGTTTGCTCTAGCCAGGTTGGTTAAGTTTCACTGGAATTTATCAACACTAAAGTAATAATTTAAGCAAGTACCAACTTACATCAGCTAAAGAATTGATTATTAACACTTTTAATTAACATAAACACCCCCACCAATGGAAAGAATATATCAGGAGTTAACTAATAACTGTAAGCCAAAAACAGAAAATATAATTTGAACTCAACAAGTATATATTGCATCACATAATATTTCCTTATACATAAAAAAACTATTACCTATCAATTATGTTAGTCACCCTTTGCTTTGTAAAGATTTAAGTCAAGTAAATATATCAAATGTATGGATGCAAAGGCATGCCATTGTCTATATCAGCAGTCAGCACAAATAGTTTCCATGAACCATCTAGTCAAAGATTCACCCTATTATAATTTAAGTTACACTGATAAAAGAATTGTGTAATCTTACCACTTCTGACTTTAATTGTTGAGCCTTCTCTACCGGCTTCATTTCCATTTCCTATTTCCAAACATAACAATTATTCAGAGGATCATTCAAAGGTATATTGGTAGGCACATCATTATTATCTTACCCGCACTCGACTTTTCTTAGCTTCTTGAATGGCATCTTCAGTGGACCCTTGAACATGCGTTGCAGGTTCAACTAACAAAAAAATATGATCCAGATGAACTACAATTGGGTCCTGACCAAGCCTACTCCAAGGTACCTTAATTTGGGAATATCACAAAAAACATCATTAGTTAAATGTAAACAACATCCAGAATCACAAAAGATGTCATTCAAATTGCTTCCAGCAAGAAAATTATATAGGTGATCTCTCAATTTTGTGAAATTTCTAATATTTTTATTCATCACTACAAAGAAACTAATTTTATCTTATTTTTTGTTATTTCTTTTTAAAAGAAACGAAACAAACATATACAATAAGGCGGGGGGGGGGGGGGGGGGGGAGGGTGGGAATAGATATAAAAGAGGGACCTAGAAAATAAATAAACATGCATAGCAAAAAGAATAAAATCTCTTATAAAAAATCAGAGAAAGAAGAAAGTGATGAACTCACAGAGAAGACGAAGGGAAATGAAACGCAGAGAGAAAAGAATTTGTGGAAAAATCAGATTGTATTCGATAATAATATGCCTCTGACTACAACTTTAAGGTCTATTTATACATTTTATTCAAAACTAGCTAATGACTAATAACAACTAAGGAACAATTAAAGTTAAATACAACTAGCGTCTAATAACTAAATTACAGACTAATTGACTAATTGATTACATCAGAAAGGCTGAATACTTTATAGATTGGAAAAGAATAAGTTATATACAAGAGGAAAAGGTATCAACGTACATAAAAACATAATTATAGCCACAATTCTAAATCTTCTTTCAAAGCCCGCTTAAAAAATCACAATGCTATTGAAATTCTCATAGCATGAAGTAAGTTTTCACAAACTAAGATCAGTAGCCCGAACAGCAACACCAGTGTCCCGACCATTATTGTTGAAACTAACAAATTTACGCTTAATGATATTGTGCCACAAAGAATATGGCTCATTCAGGAATCTCTACAACCATTTTCAAAACAAGAGACTTATTCTTCTAAAAAATTTCGGATTGTGTGGATTATTTGGCTGAAAGAAGAATAAAAAAAATAAAAAGAACTGGGTGTGGCTTCTCTAAGGGAAAAGGTTCAAATTTTAGGATCTTTTTGGGCTTATGTGACAAAGTAATTCATGGATTTCCTTCTTTCTTTGATCATTCTTGAATGGAAAATTGTGTGATTTAGCTAGTTTCTTTTTGGTTTTGCTCTTATTAATGCTAGATGTTTTATTTACGTCTACTTTATGGAGATAACTTATCATCTTTTTGTAATACCTTTTTCCAATTAACAAAGGTTTTGTTTCCTATCAAAAAAACAAAAATCATTTAAAAAATTTCAAAATACTTAGCTTTTTGTCTTTAAATACATATATAACATCAATACATACATCATCAAACTTCATTCATCCTGCGACAGACTAAAGCAAGTTATAATTTATATATATATAAAACACCATAAAGAACTTATAGTTACAAAGTCAAATTTCTTAATCATTAGTCCCCAAAGCCAGTTCAAATAAATCCACAAACATCTTTACTAAACCAAAATTATAGAAACGCACATACCTTAAGTTTCACAGAGCCAAGAAATCCAGCCTTATCCTTCACAGGCAATTTCAATGCATTAAGTGCCTCCAGTTTCAACTGCATATTAGTTAGCTCCACATCTCCTGCAATATAGATTTAGGAGTAAACCATCAACCAGAAACAAAGCATTTACACTTTATTCTCACTACTAAGTTAACTACAATCCAATCAACCATGAAATCTGATAAGTGTAGAATTTGAAGCAATAAGACAAAATGAAACCAAAAACTAAATCCATCAACTTATTAAATTTTCCAAAATTCCAATGTCAATAAACTCATTCACTCCCTCTCTTTGAATTAATCACAGAAAATTCATCCGTTCTGAAGACAATTCAATAATGATTTAAAAAAATCCAATTATCCTCAATACTCAACCAAAACAAAAAAAAAATTGATTTCAAAGTCTAAAATCCAGGAAAATAAGAGTAATTATAAGAAAACAAACTTTGCCAAACACTAATCTTGAGCGCTTCCTTGTTGAGTCCCCTGACGTAGTTGCCAAGGTACCTCTGCAAGAGGTAAGCCACCTGATCCTCCAACATCCTTCTTTCTTCAAAGGATCACCAACTCATTCCCCCTCAATTCATCCCAAAAATTTCGATTTCAATTTGAGAGAGAAAAGAAAGAAGAAGAAGAAAACGGGATATTTTTCACAAATTTTAGGCCACGTCTATTATTCAGTTCCAGAAGACGCTACTAGTTAACTCCTTTCTTTCCTTCCCTTTTTCTATGGAAAACCTCAGATATTTCCAATGAGGGAATGTGAGGTAGAAATTCATTCCCCACAAACAAACACATCAAAACAAAATCATCAATTAGGCACTCCAAATCTCCTTTAACATTTGGGATTCCCACAGCATAAGCTAAACACTCCCTAAGGATCGAAATATGGAGAAACTGTACAGAAGATGGAAATATATATTAGAAATAATACGAAATTCTTATGGCCAAAACACACAAATCTAAGCATGTAAACCCAAATATGAAGTATCAGATTACAAGAATGCTTTAGACTAACACTAGAAGTTTCAAAGTGGTAATCAAATTATCTAAAAAAAAATTAGATGTGAAATTTGGGAGTATCAAATTAGAAATATTGGCTGGGGCAGAAAATTTACCTGAAATCTCTGGTTTAAGATATGGTAATTTAGATTCTCTTTTGAAAAGCCCTTCACGTTTTTCCCATTCCTCTCCAAGTCCCTGCTTTAAAAAAGTTTAAAGCAAATAAATAATGATTTTTAGCTTGCCCATATTCGAACTTTGAGCACATTATATAACTGGCACTGGGTTTTTGAAGCTTACTGGTGCAAACAAAACTCCTCTGAATAGCTTTCCATTAACAGTTGCAGTCATTAAATAACCCGAGTCGAATGCTCCATCAATTTTCCCTTGGACCTCGGCATTAGTCTATGGACAAAGGGAGTATATCAGAAGCAGAACTACTCCAAAAGAATAAGTTAGAAGTAGACACAAGAAAATATATAACATAGCTATGAGAGCACAAGAACATTAAATGCCTAGTGAAATTTACCGGGCTCTGATTTGACCCTGCATCCAAGAGCTTCTGTTCTATAGTTGAGAAGTGCCTGCTATTTCTACCCATGTGACCATTTGTCTGGGATTGACATTCCCCCAAAAGGTGATCTTTTGGAGTCCTTTGGACAATGTTAATCAACTCTTTCTGTCTACTTGAAGCATTACGAGATTTACCATTTCTTGGAGTCTCATTTAGTTGCTTGAACAAATGAAATCCTTGAGAACCAGTAACTGAATCAGCGGCTCTTTGAGTCGTGGTCTGTTCTTGATCAGAGAGTGATGGAGAGGAACTATGAGAAAGTGAAAGAGAGTGCTCCTCTTGCTCTGATTCGACATCCCATACTTTTGCGGTTCACTCTCTTCGATCACAACTTGGGGAAGAAAGAGCCTGCAATTCCAGTGGAGAGAGTGCTCCTTTGCCGTGGTGTGCTCCAATAGCTCGTGCGATGGAGAGGGTAGAAAGAACGCTGAGACTCTGGGAGATAGAGAGAGCGAGAGAAAGACGCTGGGAGAAAGAGAGAGCTAAGAGAAAGAACGCATCATTAGGGATTGGGTTTTGAGATAATAGGGCTAGGCTTAAACCATGGGTTTCCCTCCATTTTAACATTACCTAGCAATTTTTTTTTTGTTTCCCTCCCTTTTAAGTTTACCTCCTTTTAAGTTTACCGCTTTACCTAGTATAATACTTTTCCAATTAGCTTATAGTTATGTGTTATAGAAAATGGTATTTGGTGTAGTGAGTGATTCCCAGCTCGTAGTCAATCAGATATTGGGAGAATACCAAGCTCACGGTATCAAGATGGCGACCTACTTAGCCAATGTTAAAGGTTAGTTGTCTTAATTTGAGTTTAGCTCCGTTGAACAAGTACCCTGCGAGCAGAATTCCAATGCTGATGCTTTGACTCGACTTGCTACCACTAAAGAGGCGGTTACACTTAACGTAGTTCTGGTGGAGTTCTTGGAAAAACTGAGCATAATAGCAGAAATTATTCAGGTCGGAATGATTGACGTAAAATTGACCTAGATGAACCTCATAGTGGAGTTACCTGACGATTGAAAGGAGGCAAGAAAGTCGCTATATCAAGCTCTGCGATATGTTATGGTTGAAGGGACTCTATATCGACAGGGCATTCGCTACCCCTCCTACAGTCTGTTCTTTCTGAGGAAGCGTAGACTATCTTGCAAGAAATACACGAAGGCTTCTGCGGAGACCATGCTGGGAGCAAAACCTAGCTCTAAAGGTACTGGGATAGGGATATTTTTGGCCCACGATGACAAAGGACTCAATCTTGTACTTGCAAAAATGTGACAAATGTCAACACTTCGCCATAATTTCCTGAGAAGCTCCTGTTGAGCTAACCATGATCTCATCCCCTTAGTCATTTGTAGTATGGGGAATGGACTTGACTGGTTCTTTGCCAACAAGAAAAGGAGGAGTTTGTTATGCTATTGTCGCCATTGATTACTTCACGAAGTAGGTGGAGGCCGAACCTCTGGCAACCATCACCTCGAAGAGAGTCCTAGATTTTGTCGTAAAAAATATCATATGTCGATTTGGACTCCCAAAAAAGATCGTCTCTGACAACGGAACTCAATTCGATAGTGATCTTTTCACAAAATTTTGTGAAAAATACGGCATAACCAAGAGTTTTTCTTTGGTAGCATACCCACAGGCTATGGGGCAGGTCGAGGCTGTAAACAAGACCCCAAAGGCGAGCTCAAAAAAGAAATTATATAAGGCCAATGGACTATGGCTCGAGCAGCTCCCACAAGTACTTTAGGCCTATAGAACCTCCACGAGACATACCCCTTTTTCTCTGACCTATGGAAGCGAGGCTATGCTCCTGATTGAGGTGCTGGTGACGACCCATAGAAAAAACACCTTTGATCGAGATCAGAACCACAATCTACTTAGTGCATCCCTTGATCTGATCGAGGAAAAACGAAAAGTGTCACAATTGCAGCTCGCCCACTTTCAGCAAAAAATCATTCGTTACTTCAACTCGAAGGTAAAAGGATGCAAATTCAGACTAGGTGATTTGGTTCTCTAGAGGGTGTGTTAGGGCTGAAATAGGAAGGACCACACCAGATCGTGGAGATCCTGCGCGAAGGGACCTTTAAACTAGCCTGGTTAAGTAGAGAATAGTTCGATGGACCTAGAATGCTCTATACCTCAAGAATTACTATCAATGATTTTTTTGTCTTTAATGTTTTTTGAATTATTGTTTATGTAAGTCTTATCTATAAAAGCCATTTCATTTCAATAACAATTAGATTATTCCGTAATCAATTTTTTTTGTTTTATTATCGCGGGCTCATTATGTAAAAGCAACCTAGAACATTTATAAGTTTTGGTCGCTTGGGGGGCACATAACTGAAGAAAGATTTAAAAGAGTTCAGCGTATTCAGATAAAATCTGAAATTTAGAGTTTGGAAAAATTGATTATTCAACAGCTTTTTAAAGCTCGGATTTTCAAATTCTTAATACAATCTATGTTAAGAAATATATAAAACAAAACCCTTTGATATAACCAGGTCTGGGGCTTGACTCTTAACAGGTACAATGTTATTAAGTAGACTAAAACCCCTGGTTACGACCAGGTCCAAGGCTTGATTCCTAACAGGTATAACACAATTAGACGGGAAATCATCTTGGATACAATTAAGATATCGACTAAAATTAGTTATATGAGCCATCAAAAATCTATCCCGATCTAAAGACAACCTCTAAGATTTTGAGTGTACGAGAATCCAAGAATTCACAAACATGAGAAAATAATAGACTAAGGGAAACACGAATGGATCACAAATTAAGCATATAATTACATGTATACAATTACCAAACCTTAAGTCGAGCTTTTCTTTAGCGGTGAGTGTACATGTCCAGCCAGTCTTCAAGGACCCTTAAACCTAGACAACTCTAATACCAAGTTGTAACACCTTGGATAACCAAGATCGTTACACTGTGTGTTTAAAAATAGTGCAGGACTTGCTAATCAAGTCATTTGAGTAAAGATGTGATCCTTAATTCATAATCAAGTTAGGGTTGAAAGATTTTGGTCATAAACAGATCATTTTCATTAAAATAAATGTTTAGTACATGGGATCCCAAAAGACAGGGTTTAAAAGGAAAAATTTACAAACTTCCAAAAATTATGTACAATCAGTGGCCACTCTAATGGCAAAATACAAGTTTTAGGCTTCTGTCCTTGTACTTTCCCTCGGCCGTGGTGGACGAGCAGCTGACAATGTACATCTCACCCCCAGAGCTCTCCAACTCATGGTTGGTCCATTTTTCCCTTGCCTTTACCTGCACCACGTAGCACTCGTGAACCAAGGTCCAGCAAGAAAAACCGTAACAGCATAGCAGACACATAATCAATGATAATAGTCAAATAATTCACAAGACAATCATCCAGATATTCAACAAGCCATAAGCTTCAGATTAACAATAGAAAATATATTTATATTCAACAGTTTATCACAATCATCATACAATACTTAGGGTCGACGCCCTTAGGTCGCACCCCCTGTTTAACCCACTGACTCTGACTCGCTTAGGCCGAGTCCAATGTTTATCTAGCTGACCCCGGCTCACATTGGCCAAGTCGCATCCTGTGTTCAAATTATTAGCCCCCGGCTCTCTTAGGCCATCCATTTCATTCTCACGTGGCTTATCACAATCATACAATCATATGTACTCAAATATAGGGAAACTCAGTCCCAACACAGCCACACAAGGGTGCAGTTTTGTTACCTTTAATTCTGAACAGAGAAAATGAAATGGTTCCAAGCACGATCCTTAGCCCCAGCCTTGGCGATAAACCTAGTCACAGTGTCCAATGGGTAATTGTTAATTTCCAACCCAAATAAATACTTAGGAGATAGAAACTAGCCTTCGGGACCTCAATTTCTACTAAACCGGGTAGTAGAAATTGTCCTGAGCACCTAGGTTTGAACCCTCGATCCTTAACAATTCTTAAAACAATTCTAAGGCTAAAATCCCTAGGCAGGTCACGACTTGCCCCCAAATCAGAGAGCAAATCCCCAAGCCAAAGGGGGAGGTGGGTCGCGACATGGCCTAGTGAGTCACGACGCACCCCCATCTCAGGGAGCATCCCCAGGGCCAAAAGGCCACACGTGTCATGGCGCCCCAGGGCTGGGTCACAACGCGCCTCCTTCGTACCCATAAAATCTGGGTTTTTCACATGCTTCTCCAAGCCAAGTACATCAAGACTTAAACCCAGAATTTTACCTAAACAAACGTCCTCAATTCAACATCAAACTAGCTACGAATTCAAGATTAAATCATACATTTTAGACACAAAACTTCAAGAAATCATCACTCAATACATACCCAAGAACCTAGAAATGTACAAACTCTAAACTTCAAGATTACTCAGCTCAATTCTACCCAATTAAGCTAAATTCTTCAGCAAATTAAGAGACCAAAACTTACCTCAACTATGGCTTAATTTTTCTCTGTTTTCCAGTTCAAATTCTCAGCTTTTCTTCTGTTTTCCTTCAAAGAACTATAGCCCAAGCCTAAGCTTATGCCCCTTTGTTTCCTTAGCTTCAATGTTCAAATTGAGAGAGTGTGAGAGAGAACAAACCGTGAGAGAGATGCAGAAAATTGAGATGCTTCTACAACTTTCTGAGTTAATCCTAAGGATTACTATTATGCCCCTCAAGTCTTCTAGTCATCTAAGGGTATTGAAGGGTAAAATAGTCATTACCCCCAGCTCCCGCTAATTCCTCAAATGTTCCTAATATTTACCAATTAATCTCGTCATCATATTAATTACTAATTATTTATTCAACGTCCAATAATTTTCAAATTATTCTCTAAATTCCAAAAAATACCCATAGACCCCTACCGAGCCGGGTATTGAGCCCCGCTGTGACTATTTTTCCAATCCGCTCACTAGGACTGTCTCGAACCATATGTTGTAAATATATCCACATAATAATGTGGTCTCAACATTTTATCACATATAACCACATTTATGCCCTCAACGACCAAAATTACAAATATACCCTTATAAGCTATAAAGGCTCACATGCATATCTAATACTCACAAACATGCATGTCACATAGTCATGCATTCAAACAATTAAATCACACATATACCAATTATGCCCTCCCGACATGATAATTAAGGCCCTTAAGCCTTATTAGTGATTTTGGGTCGTTACAGCCCGTATTTGGTGGGAGGTTGTATCTCAAACTGGGCACATTGCTGTATTGAGTTGGGATGAGTTCCAGGATTTGTTTAATGAGAAATATTACAACGACGCAGTTTGAGCTGCAAAGGCAGATGAGTTTACCAGATTGGTTCAGGGAAACATGACTGTGGCTGAATATGCCCTGAAGTTTGATAGGTTGGCCAAGTTTTCTTTTGACTTGGTGCAAACCGATGCTGCCAGGAGAGATAGGCTTGCTGGGGGATTAAACCTCGTGATAGCACGGGATGTTAGGATCACCTCAATGCCTGGGGTTACTACATATGCTCAGGTAGTTGACAAGGCCCTTACTGCTGAGGGTGAAAAGGATAGGATTTTCTGGGAGAGCGCCATGAGCCGTGATGCTAGGATGATGGTACTTCCATTTACTAGATCTGGTAGGGGCGAAGGCCCTACTAACCAGAAGAGGAAAACCTCTGACACTTATATTACTCCGGGTCCTGAAATGTTGGGTTGGGGTACTTAGAGTGGCCGCCAGGGAGGCAATGAGGCCTGGAGAAGTTATCCAATATACGCTAGCTGCAGGAGGCGCCATTTGGTAGATTTTTGTGCTAAGGCATGCTTCCTTTGCGGGGTGGTGAGACATTTTCAGAGGGATTGCCCTAAAGTGAAGATAGAGGAATAGAAGAATGGCAAAAGTTTGTCGCCAGCCCGAGTGTTCACACTGACCCAGTCAGAGGCTGAGGCTAGTCCCTGATAGCGACAGGTTAGATTTCTAGTGTTGGCTCTACTTACACTGTAATGACTGATTATGGTACTACACATTCATTTGTTTCTAGTAAAATGGTTGATAGACTGTGTAGCTGTTGTGATTTCTATGTTGTGGGGTTTGATACCTTATTACCTACTGGGGAATTAGTAGTTTCTAGGAGATGGATTAGATCTTTACCAATAGAGGTGGATAGTAGAGAGTTGTCAGTAGACTTGATTGAGCTAACTATGGAGGAGTTTGATATTATTCCAGACATGGATTGGTTAGCAAAGTAAGGGGCAACCATAGATTGTAAAAGAAGGATGGTGACCTTTGAGCCCAAGGGAGAGGACCAGTTTATGTTTGCAAGCACTGTGAACGGGCCTCGTATTCCTATGATCTCTACACTGAAGGCTAGAAACCTATTGCAAGGAGGTTGCATAGGCTTCCTAGTGAGCATAGTGGATACCACCAGGGATGTGCCAGTTGGGTCGGCAGAGACCAGATTGGTCTGTGAGTTTTTGGATGTATTCCTAGAGGACCTACTGGGGTTACCGCCACAGCAAGAGATTGCATTTGTTATAGAGTTAGCACCAGGGACAGAACCAATATCCAGAGCACCCTATGGAATGGCCCCTGTTATTTTGAGGTCATATCTAGTATTCAGAGTTTGCCTTGATTTGGTACCGCTCTCGCGGCCCGCCCCAAAATAGTGCTTTACCTCTAGATGTCCAGTCAACTACTATGCCACAACGCATTTCGGGGAGAACCAGCTAGCTCTGGGTTTGAGTGGCATTTCACCCCTAACCACAACTCATTCGTTGATTCTTCAACATCAGTCAGTTCGGACCTCCACTTAGTTTCACCTAAGCTTCATCCTAGTCATGGATAGATCACCCAGGTTTGGGTCCATAAGCAGTGACAATTTCCCTATGAAGACTCGCTTTCGCTATGGCTCTGTTGGGTTCCCTTAACCAAGCCACTGACTATGAGTCGTCAACTCATTCTTCAATAGGCACGCGGTCAGAGCCCTGGGATCCTCCCACTGCTTGGGATCTTACAGTTTCATGTTCTATTTCACTCCCCGATGAGGGTTCTTTTCACCCTTCCCTCACTGTACTACTTCACTATCGGTCACCCAGGAGTATTTAGCCTTGCAAGGTGGTCCTTGCTGATTCAGACGGGATTCCACATGTCCCATGCTACTCGGGTCAGAACATAAGCTAGTGATACTTTTGGCTACTGGACTCTTGCCATCTAGGGTGCAGCACTCCACCGCTTCGC